>NC_133515.1:93007500-94257500 GCF_049354715.1 Callithrix jacchus
TGAGAGAGAGAGAGAGAGAGAGATAGAGAATGTGTTAGCCTATAGAGAAAAAATTAATTTCCATATGTAGTTACAAATTGCTATAATATAAGACTACATGGAGTTTCTTCAAAATATACATCAAAAGTTTTATATTTGTTTTTTATCTGGGTGTATGTCCTTAAAAAGCAAAGTGATTTTTTTATGCTTATTTTGGATGAGACTTGAGGCCTAAGAGTTGTGATGTCTCACAAAGATATAACTGATAGTTTTGGGAGAATGTGAACTCACACACAGTAAAGGAACTGTTAGCAGTTGGAAGAATGAGATGTTGGGCAGCTTTGGGGGATTAATTTCTCAGATATTCTTAGATGTAGTAACAATTGTTTCTCATTGTCTGTTTTTATCTTCAGAAGACTTGAATAGAATTACTCCAATCTTTTATAAGAATACTGAGAGTGAATCAGCATTTGAGTAATGTATGTCATCATCAGTATAAATAATAAAGAATATAGAGAAAATCAGCTCAGGACAGTGTAAAGCTTATTTTCTGTAAGGATGTGATAAGAAGTAGAGGGAGTCCTTCCTGTGTGTTATATCAAGGTGATAATGTGCCCCATTAGGACAATTTGTTTTATATTTCTTAAAATAGATATGACTAAGGAAATGACAGATGGAGGTCAGGAAAAAATTCATGAAGTCCTTCACCTTATATTCATAAATCAATGACTTGGTCCCAGAGAGTTGGCTAAAAATATATTTCTCTTTCAGATGAAGGAGATTAGGTTATGAAAAGAAGAATGTGTTGACTGAAATAACTGACAACATCATCTTGTCATTAACATTATACGACAGCATTACGTGAAACACAGAGAAAGTGAATTTTCTTCTTTCACTCATACTTTTCCAGAAACACAAAGATATATCTCACACACACACACACACACACACACACACACACACACACACACATTCATACACACACATGCAAACAAGCACACAGATGTTAACTTTATAGTTGAAACCACATAAGTTTATAGTCAAAAAATAATTGGGTTCAGTTACGTGTTTGACCCCAGGAAGGGAGAGAGTTAAAGAAAAAATAATTTAAATGAAAATGTACCAAGTATTTTCATAGGGAAAGAATTAGAAGTATTTAGAAGGGACTATGTTGAAACAATACTAATCCCTGAAAACATATGTGTTAGATATTTCTCATTCTAAGAGGTCAACAGCAGCATCAATTCCCAAAATATATCAGTATATAAAATGACAATCTTGGGTTGAGAATGCAGTCTTTGAAGTTCAGTGTGAAATCCTGAATTTTTTTTTAAATAATTACTTTTGAGATATAACTGTAACCTTTTAAACTTATAATCAGGTACAACCTAAACTATAATGAAGGCACTTAACATGTCAGGAAACAAGGAGAAAGAGTTCATATGGCAAGGCAGCATTGTGAATGTCTAGTGAGATTTGCACTCTTGCTTCTATTTTTCATTGCATTCCATAAGTGTCACAGAAAAAAATATTTTAAAGAAATACATTCTACAGCTTATCATTCATGTTGGAGAAAACTCATTTAATGCTTTTGTTGGCCATGATACTGAAAATAAGTCTTGATTGAAGCAAGCACAGTCATATATTGAAGTACACAAATAGACACGTTTGCTCGGTTTATTCACCAGCCTTGCTGCAGGAATGCAAATGAGCTTTTCCAGGCCCAGTTTCAAGCTGTCAAGTGACAAAAGAAGGAGGGGGTAGAAAAAAAAATCGATTCAGTTAACCTAGCACAGAAGTCTACAGATTAATTACATTTAAAGAAACTGAAAACAATGTGTTTTGGGGTTGGCAACTTGAAAGATTGGTGCCTGCAATACTCCTTAATATTATGTAAACAAATGGAGCCTAATTAATTGCAGAAACAGCAGTCACCATACCTGTAAAAGGTGTCGAGTGAGGTTTTTTTGCTTTCCTTTCAAATAAATGAAGTGGGTACTGAAGACAGGAGCCCTTTTGCAGCTGCAGGAAGAATTTATACATTGCTTACCGAATGGTGACAGACTGGCATTGTGACTTCAAATGCCAAGTAGGCATCACTATACCTATTTTTTCTACTGTGGTTCCAGAATCCGAGACACAAAAGTAACTACTTAGGCAGACTGAACCTTCATTCTAGGCCTACATTTTGCAAGAGAAACATGATCGCTGAGCCCTTTGAGTTTGTGGAATGCCATCATTGTTTTTGACTCACTTGGATAGATTAAGCCCAATTTAATACCCAGTTGTTATACAGCCATTAATTCTATAAATTGAAAAAACTTTTTAAAGATTATTTTGATTCTTTACCCAATTCTGACTCAAATGTTGGGCAATTTATTTGTCTATCATCCACTGGATGCTGAAGATCCAAGGAAGGCTTGCCCTGTGAGCTAGAATTAAAAAGGAATGTTAGGTTGAGTTGTTTGAAATTCAATGGAAAAGACCTAAAAGTCTGAAACTTTAGAGAAGGGCAGCCCAGCTTCAGGCAAAGTAGCAAAGCCTGTCTTGTATAAGACAGAATCCCTAAAAATAACTGATGCCTTTGAATTTAGCTACAGTATGCAAACATTCAATACATTTTTTTTTTGAGACGGAGTTTCGCTCTTGTTTACCCAGGCTGGAGTGCAATGGCGTGATCTCGGCTCACCGCAACCTCCGCCTCCTGGGTTCAGGCAATTCTCCTGCCTCAGCCTCCTGAGTAGCTGGGATTACAGGCACGCGCCACCGTGCCCAGCTAATTTTTATTTTTTGTATTTTTAATAGAGACGGGGTATCACCATTTTGACCAGGATGGTCTCGATCTCTTGACCTCATGATCCACCCGCCTCGGCCTCCCAAGTGCTGGGATTACAGGCGTGAGCCACACGGTGGATACATTTTTTGTAATTAAAAATATGTATAATATGTATTCTATATATATACTTGAATCTGAATATAAGAAAGACACAGAGGAAAGCAAAAATGATATAAAATGTATTGGAATGGCAGATACTCACCAATTGGCAGGAAGAAGTTATGATAAATGGAAGGAGATGAGAGTTGGAGAGGATAGGTTAATTTGCTTGACATGAAATGTGAGGAAGAGAAACTTGTTTTTTGTAATTTTGTCTGAGATCACTGATTTTGCATAGAAAAGATTCAGGTTTTGTTGGGAAACACTAAAAATAATATACCTTTATGGGATTATTTTGATTATTGTGAAATTACAAACTAGAAGGTAGAATATAGCAATGCATTGGAAGTATAAAGTACTTTGAGAACTTTTCCTGCATTTAGCTGAAAGTTAAATAGATTTTGTTATGCTACAGCTAAATATAAAATGTTGGCTAAAATCTGCAAACATACATAACAAAGAACAGATAAATCAGAGTTCTTGTTTTTGCTCAATGATTTTAAACAGTTATTCTTTTATTATGTTAAAAATATATAATCTTAATTAACTTTATTACTGGTCAAGAACAAGCAAAATTACATGTTTGGTGGCACAGACATAATTACTTAACATGTCTATGCTGTGTAATTTTAGATTCATTTTATTGGTAAATTTGCTTCAAAACTGTGCAGTTCATAAAGTTTCAATGAAAAGGATTGAATATATTTTCCCTAATGCATAGTAATATCTACATTTTGATCAATAGCCATATTGCATTTGTTGAATATGGGTTTTAATACAGATTTTTTTTTTACTATTTTTTTATCAGACTCATCTTCTCACCACTATTTGGTAATGTGTATCTAGAAAGCAAACAAACATAATATAAACAAAATTCACTGTGCAGTATTTGCCCATTAAGTTGCATTGATGAGTATACAAAAATATACTGAGTAACTAAACAAGATACAGATATAAAAATTTCTACATAGATTCATATATACATTTATATATATATATGCACACACACACACACACACACACACACACACACATATATATACATTTAGATGTGAAGATTGACTTATCCTTAAAAATAACATTTTTTCAAAGACAGCCAAGTTACAGTACTTTGTTAAATGAAAGCATTGAATTATTCTTATCTTATGCATTGCCATCTGGCATACTTGTACTTTTTTGTGAATTACAGAAAAAGCAATTCAAAGCCAGACATTAAATAGACCCATAAGTGATTATTCACATATTAAGTAGCTTCTGAAGACAGGTTTGAACACATACACTCCAAAGGGATTTTCTTAGGTTGATAGCCACAACTTTTTTCATTGACAAAATATTTTATAATATTACTGTATAATAATTTGGCAAACTGTTTCCATGTACATCTGCTTGAATAGTCTTATAACATGCCACAATACAAAAGTAATTATGTTCTGTAATTCATACTCATCTCCTTTTCTTTGATATTTTTCTATGTTTTATTAATGGAAAAGGAATCCTTGTAATGAAGGAATTATCTAAATCTTGAAAACACCCAGATTGTTTTGCCTTCCAGACCTCAGGGTTCTGCGGGTTTGGAGGGATGGTGGGTAGAGCTAATCTGTTTTATTTGTAGATCAGGACTCATGTAAAGAAGGCCATGCAGTTGCTGTTCCATTAACTTTGTGAAAAAAATAATGGTAGAAAAACTGGTTCTGCTTTCTATAGTTCCATTCTTGAGAAATACAGCTTTGTATTTAAACAATACAAATATCTGCACCAGCTCTACTACCCTAGAGGACTTCGTAAATCTGTTTTCCACATGGCAGTCACATGTAATTTTGGTCACATTTGCTTATAAATCGTTCATCTTCTTTAACACGTGGTCCTCAGAATGAAACACGATCTTTCCAATATGGCCAAGCCAAGTCAGAACACCGAGGCCTAGTACTTTCTGTTTTCTTAATAGAAATATTAACATAATTCAAGGACTGCATTTATCTTATCAGAAGACATTGTCTACTGTTGTCTAAAACTCGACTTATTAAGATCAAGTTGATGTTAAGATTAAGATAAATATGACCTTGACTTACTAACATCATAAATAGTTATTAAATCTTTCTTGTCTCCTCTGTGTTATACCTAAACATAGACATTTATATCCAGCCCCATTATATTTTATTCTGTTAGATGTTTCTATCAATTAGTCTTTCTTTAAAAATTACTTAATTTTTCAGGTTACAAAAATATAATGCTATTACTGAAAAAAAAAATAAAAAGCTAGGATAAAATAAAAACAAAATACCTAATTTTAATTATGGGCATAACAATTTTATATGCTTCTTTTTTCCACTTAAAATTATATTATTGAATGATTAAGTATTTTGTATTCTGATTTTCAGGCAGAACTGATTGTATTAAACAATATGTGTATATTATAATTAATTAAATAGTAGCATTATTAAGTTTGTATTTATCTGATTTTTGTATCATAAATGATACAATATAAACATCCTTATAGATGAAGTTTTGCCTCCATTTCTCAACAACTCAAAGATAAGCTATCAAAGAACTCTTGGATCAAAATGTGTATATATTTGGGGAAAATCTTGGTGAATGTTGCCATATTAAAATTCATTTCCAAAGTGGTTTATTGCATCCCCTAATTGTTATATATATATATATGTATATATGTGTGTATATATATATATAACACATACATATATATTTATATACACACATACGCATATATACACATAAATATAATACACATATCTGTGTGTGTGTGTGTGTATACACAGTGCAGAGTGTATCCCAGGGCACAGGGCTCATGCTGGTAATCTTAATGACTTTGGTTACTGAGGAAGGAGAATCACTTAAGCCCAGGAGTTTGAGACTACAGTGAGCTATGGCCATACCACTGCACTTCAGCTGGGCAACAAAGCAAGGACCTAACTCAAAAAGGCAAAACCAAACCAAATGAAAACCACCAAACAAAAACCAACAACAAATAGTAGGTACTTACGGAAAGTAACTATTGATCTGTGCAGTAATGTAGTTACTACACAGAGGTCTGTGTAAAAACCTCCGGGACACTAATTTTTTTTTTTTTTTAGCTTTTATCTGTGCTTTCTTCTTCCACTTCCACTAAACACACCCTTTCTTCCTTATTCTGTCTTAAGTCTATAGTAACTAAAATAGTACAATGAGGAAATGAAAGGACAAAGGGTGGGCAGAAAATGAAAAACATCATCAAATTAAACAGAAGTGCACTCTAACCTAGGCCTCTTCTTCTGTCAATGAATATTAAATCACCTTTCCGCAAGACCAATCCAAGATCATGGCAGCGAATTGTGCTTATGATATATCCGGCACTTATTCACTATAGTACCTACTGGTTCTCTGCTAGCCACTAAAAAGAGAGAGAGACACATGCTGGTTTTGAAACCAGGTCTGCTCACTAGGTAAACCAAGGTAATGCTGTGATTTAATACTATTTATTGCTGACTTACCACAGAGAGTATGCAGAGCCCTTGATGTTTGCAAATTCAAATTGGAGAAAAGCCAGGAATGCAAGCAGAAGATGAGATTTTCCAGCTCTGCCACTTAGAGGATCCACAGACCTCAGTCTTCAATCAGGAAACTCTGAAGATTGTTATTTACAACTTCCATTTAATAGATTCTATAAAATTGGGAACTATCCATTCTTCCATTTAACTCACAAATTGGCAGAATTTTCAGATAAGCTAGTATCTGGACATCTACAACGTCACATGCAGAAAACAATAGTTTAAACTTTAGACCAATAACAATGAGGGAGATGATGAAACGTTAAAATGGACCAGAGTAAAAATCTGTTCATCAGGCCGCTTCACAAGTGGGCATGAGGAAGCCCAGCACATTGAAGAAACAACGGGCTTACGTATTTTACAGTTATGACTGTGGCAACCAACATTCTTCCTCAGTTACAAGACCACTTACTAACTCAAGAGTTTGCACCACAAGTCACCTATGAGCTGTGAAAAAAAGAACAGCTATTGGTGCAGGTAAGAAGTGAGAGGTGAGGGTGGTGAATGAGAGCCCGAATAAACCTTCCTCTGTGCTTCTGGGAGGTATCAGCAAACAAATTTTCATCAAGGTCACAATAGATGACGTCACCAAGGAACAAATCCTATAGAGAATCAATAATTGAGAACCATTTAAGGAAATAGGAGAACATCATGAAGGAAACCAAGAAGGAGCAACCAAAGAGGTAGAAGGAAAGACAAAACATGGAGGGCAGTGAGACTCAGTGAAATGACATTTTTAAAACAGTGAGCAGGCCGGGCGCGGTGGCTCAAGCCTGTAATCCCAGCACTTTGGGAGGCCGAGGGGGGTGGATCACGAGGTCAAGAGATCGAGACCATCCTGGTCAGCATGGTGAAACCCCGTCTCTACTAAAAATACAAAAAAAAATTGGCTGGGCGTTGTGGTGCACTCCTGTAATCCCATCTATTCGGGAGGCTGAGGCAGGAGAATTGCCTGAACCCAGGAGGCGGAGGTAGCGGTGAGCCGAGATTATGCCATTGCACTCCAGCCTGGGTAACGAGAGCGAAACTCCGTCTCAAGAAAAAAAAAAAAAAATTAACAGTGAGCAGTTAAAAACTTCAAGAAGAAGTGTTATTGCCAAGAAGAGCTCACAGCCAAGCAGAGCACAATCAAGGTTTCAGGGGAACAGAGCAGGGTAAAGACAGATTGTTGGGACATGTGAAATAGCCATTTACTCCCAGATCATTTTGTGGTATTTGATTTAAGAGGAGAAGTACTTCAAGCTGTTTAACTGATTGTGTGATTCAATCAATATGTGATAGCAAATCTTTATCTATGTACCACTGATTTCAATCTTAATTCTAGTTCTAACATTTTCAAGCAGAGTAGGACTTTGGGCATTTCTCAGTTGGGGACATTTCTAAGACAAATCTCGGTTTCTTCATCTGTAAGTGTGTGTCAGAATACCCTTTACCAATATTAGCTAGTGGTTTTTTTTCTTTGAAGACAATGCAGAAAAAGGAAAAAAATTGATGTAGCAAGTTTCCTTGGGAAATGAAAGACTATAGACTCTAGGACTCAGGTAAATGAATGAATCTTTTGAAGGAAGGAGGACTATCTTACACTGTATGTATGCGTGTGTGTATATATACATATGTATGTATATATATGTGTGTTTTTTGTGTATATATGTGTATATACATATATACCCACACATATATTCACATATATTCACCTGTGTGTGTATATATTACCCTGTGTGTGTCTCTATATATGTGTATATATATATATACATATATAGTGTATATATGTGTATGTGTGTGTCTGTGTATACATATATACATATGTGTATATAGACACACACACACACGTATACACATATGCACACTAAACCCATAAAGGTGAATGTGCCTGTTTTGTCACTTATATTCACCCGTGTGTGTGTATATATACACATATATGTATGTCTGTGTGTGCATATATATATATATATATACCCATATATACACATATAGTTTGGCTGTGTCCCCATATATGCAGATATACATACACAGACATGCATATATGTGTATATATACACACATAGACAGGTGAATATATGTGTATATATACATATATATGTGTATACATGTATATATATATATATAGAGAGAGAGACAGGTGAATATATGTGTATACATACATATATGTGTATATGTGTGTACATATATGAATGCGTGTATATACAAACACGTGTATATATACACACAGGTGAATATAGTGTATATACACATATATGTGTATATATAGGTGTACATATGTGTGTGTGTATATATACACACACACGTGAATATAAGAGACAAAACAGACACATTTACCTTTGTGGGTTTAGTGCTGACAGATATCATAATTTAATAGCATTTTTTTTCCAGTAATAAAATGTTAGATGATAAATTCCAAATAGGCTAGAGTTGATGAGTAGAAGTCTTGAGGAAGATGGCCAAGACTCAAAATAGCCACTGTACTGACTGTGAGAAATGTTGTACTGAGGAAACAGGATTTTCGGTCTTGAGTGTCAATTTGATGCTTGAGAAAATACATATGAAAAAAAAAGTACTTTTTGAGGCTGTATTTTTTCTCTAAAAAATGTACCTAATTGATTAGGGAAGAATGACAATTCTTGATTGAGAATTTGTGTTCTATGAGATGGATTCTTGAGAATGATAATAGAACAAGTGGTAAAAAAATGTTCCTGTAATCCCAGCACTTTGGGAGGCCAAGGTGGGTGGATCACGAGGTCAAGAGATCGAGACCATCCTGGTCAACATGGTGAAACCCCGCCTCTACTGAAAATACAAAAAATTAGCTGGGCATGGTGGCACGTGCCTGTAATCCCAGCTACTCAGGAGGCTGAAGAAGAAGAATTGCTTGAACCCAGGAGGCGGAGGTTGCGGTGAGCCGAGATCGCACCATTGCACTCCAGCCTGGGTAACAAGAGCGAAACTCTGTCTCAAAAAAAAAAAAAAAGTTAGAGAGTTGCTAAATTTATAATGTATTTATGGTTTAGAAGGATGTGGGTGAGAATGGATTATGATTTAGATAAACAATGAAAATATATAACAAACAGAAGGTGGAAGTCTTGGTCAGAAGAAAGGCAGGTAGAGAGAAACCTTGCAGGAGAGCTGGGATGGTAGAAAGCTGTAGTAAAAAACTGGAGTGTTTATATTTTATTTTATTTTTTGAGACAGTTTCGCTCTTGTTACTCAGGCTGGAGTGCAATGGCGCGATCTCGGCTCACCGCAACCTTCGCCTCCTGGGTTCAGGCAATTCTCCTGCCTCAGTCTCCTTTATATTTTATAAGTAGAACTTTTCCAGGTTATAAGAACTGAAGGTGTACCACTGTGAGTGAACATGTCAAAAAGTTGGCTGGGGAGGGCTCAGGAAACTTACAGTCATGGTAGAAGGCACATCTTCACAGGGCAGCAGGAGAGAGAATGAGTGCCAGTAGAGGAAATGCCAGATGCTTATAAAACCATAAGATCTCATGAGAACTCTCACTATCACGAGAACCACATGGAGAAACTGCCTCCATGACTCAATTACCTCCCACCACGTCCCTCCCACAACATGTGGGGATTATGGGGATTACAGTTCAAGAGGAGTTTTGGGTGGGGACACAGCCAAACCATATCAAACTGCTTATGTGTAAATCAATAAGTAACATATGCATATTAGACCTAAAAGTGTAGACAATTAAGAGTACTTTAGTAATCCATAGGCATGTGTAATAACATTACATTTTCACCCAGATTTGAATGTTTTGTAAATGGCATAATCACTGCAATGTAAAGCCAGGATATACATCATTTGCAATCTCATTTACACTACCAACTCTTCTTGGGATAATTTTACTTAGTTCTAGTTGAAACGTTGTACATTTCAAATTAATAAGCTTTCCTGTAGTTAAGGACCACTCTTTGGCAAGTTCTGTTCTCTTCAACCATTCATCTCCTACATACATATATATATACATATGTAAGGCATTTATGCGGCTTTCATTTTTTAAGTTTGTACTAACAATGTATTGTTAGTAACTGGCACACAAATTTGGGCGTGTGAAACTATCCTTCAGTTCTATTCTAAACTTATAGCTCAGTTTATGTTATTATCTGCCCCTGAATATGTGCAAAGATTTTATATGGAGGAGAAATAGTGAGACCCAGAGTCATACTGGTTATTTCCATTACTTTGCTGAAGATTCATACATATATAAGTTAATCTACACTGTTTGAGAGATATTTTAGAGTCCTTGTTCTGAACCTATCATTCTTAAAGGAAAGTGATGAGTAATTTGTAATTCACTTAAAGAGAAGTTATAACCTTTCTGGCTAATTTTTAAATAAACAGATTTTTTGTTTATCAAATTTCTGAGTTGATATTTCTGAATTCACTGGCTTCTAAAGTTGCCTTAAGTAAAGGTCAGAAATCTAGGCAACTACCAGGAATTATGAAACTTTGCCCAATAAATTTCAAATGTCATAAAAATGTTTTTCTTCTTAGGAGAAACAATAGATTTCACTAAATCCTGAGATTAGGTGTGACAAGGGGTCTGGATACCAGGCTGAACCCTCCAGGACAACTCCATATTCTGTTAGAGAGTCTTTAAAAGTCTTTTCTTATGGGTAAATAATGGTTATTCTCAGACATCTAGATGTGACACCATCATTACCACTTATCCCTTACCAAACTGAAGAGACTGAAAAATAAGTACATTTTTACTTTCATAGCACCAAATGTAACTACTAATTTATTTTTTAAGAGCCTCTGAAAGAGCAGAGAAACTAAAGATCAGAAGATTTAAGGTCTAAAATTTAAATATTAAATCTTTCACAGAAACTTTTCCTTCTTACATGAAAGGTATTAAATAAGTTACATTTAAATGCTCACCTCAACACATACATACTTCAAAAATCAGATACTTGTCATTTAAAAGAAAGCAGACATGATTTAAAATATAGGGGCTTAGGTGTAAATGACTAGCTATATATCCAATTCCAATTACATTGAACACCAAATATAAAATATCAACAGAAATAAAATTTTTCCTAAAAGGAAGAAAATATTTATTATCACCCTCCATCCTCCCTGTTCAGGAAAGTAGGTAA
The DNA here is from genome assembly GCF_049354715.1 of Callithrix jacchus. NCBI lineage: Eukaryota > Metazoa > Chordata > Mammalia > Primates > Cebidae > Callithrix > Callithrix jacchus. Next base: position 93,019,063 of record NC_133515.1, read on the forward strand.
ACTGAACAAAAGAAGTTAAATGTGTGTGGGTTGAGATACTTTTAGCTTTGATACATGTAAAAAAACTAATAATACTTGTTGTGGGTCTAATTTTTAGGATTATATAGAGAGAAATATATTTTATTAACAGGCCAACTAGGGGATGTAAACACAATCATTTGAACTGGCTGTCTTCATACTGACTCATCTCTTTTTTTTAAGCTTTTTGCACACATGAAACATTATATTAGATGAATTAGATGCCCTTTATTGCCATGGGTGATGCAACTATTTTTAGGTTGATATTAGCAAAGCACACAAAATTCAATGGCATTAAGGAGAAAAGTAGATTCACACTTTCTTCTTTCTTCCTTGTTTCTTTCCACTCAAGATCTTTGACGTTTTCTTGGCTGTTCTAAATGATGCTATTAGAAGTTGCTGGCTGACAACACTGCTCATTCCCTTGGGAATGGGAGGCTGATGTGATTTTTCTCATCATTTTCCTCCACACATGAACACATGACTCTTTGGAGTAAGTAATTTACTACAGGTTTTTTGTTTGTTTTTATAATCAGAAGTATCAAAGCCCTCTTCTACTCAGGCTGAACGTATTTTTCCTCTGTCTTTCCCTTTATCTTCAGGAAGTCAGTTCTCACAAAAGATCCAATGCCTGTTGCAGTCGCCTAGAAGGGGCAGATCAATTTCATTTAATGAAGTACATTTCCAAGTCATCTAAGGAAATTTTAGGACCTTCTTCAAGTGAATCTGTACCACTCTCTCCATGTCTAATATATATAGTTGCTCAACACACCTCATCACATTCATCTGAGAATTCTTGTTGTTCTTCATTAGGGCTGTAAACTCTGAAAGATTCAAATTCTGTAATTGAACTGAAACTGAATTCTGATCCCACCAGTCACCTGAATGCTCACTTAAACCAGTTTTACAATCCTGATTTGATGCATCTCTGTCAATTTACTGCTACTTTCACAACATATTTCTCTTACACGTTGTATATCCCTAATCCAAAAATCTGAAATGCTCCAAAATCCAAACTTTTTTGAGCACCATCATTACACTCAGGGAAAAGCCCATTGGAGAACTGAGCTAGAAAGAATCAATTTATTTATTTCTTTCTTTCTTTCTTTCTTTCTTTCTTTCTTTCTTTCTTTCTTTCTTTCTTTCTTTCTTTCCTTCTTTCTTTCTTTTCTTTCTCTCTCTCTCTCTCTCTTTCTCTCTCTCTCTTTCTTTCTTTCTTTCTTTTCTTTTCTTTTCTCTCTCTCTCTCTCTCTCTCTTTCTTTCTTTCTTTTTTTTTTTTTTCTTGAGACAGTATCTCACTCTGTTGCCCAGGCTGGAGTGCAATGGCACACCATCAGCTCACTGCAACCTCCACCTCCCAGCCTCAGTCTCCCAAGTACCTGGGATTACAGGCATGTGCCACCATCAAGTCACTTGCCTTGGTCTAGGTGGATTCATTTCTTGTCTGAACACTTCTGGTTTTGAGCATTTAGAATAAGAAATACTCAACCTGTATTACCCATATAGCAAACCTTTGGTTAAAAGAAAGAGAGTGCCATCAGATTTGTGGCATATTGTCATTTACTAGATAATTAATCTGAATTTTTATCTAGTCAGAAGTCATCTCTTTTTTCTCTGAATTTCCAAAATACTTTTATGACCTATACCATAAGTATTTCTGTGTTCATGTCACAAGTTCTTGGATCTAAGTTCTTAATCATGTTGGCATTCCTTGCCTCATTAATTGCTCTCATTCTAGATGAGATAGATGGTTTAAAAATCCAATTTGAAGGCCAGGCGCAGTGGCTCAAGCCTGTAATCCCAGCACTTTGGGAGGCCGAGGCACGTGGATCATGAAGTCAAGAGATCGAGACCATCCTGGTCAACATGGTGAAACCCCATCTCTACTAAAAATACAAAAAATTAGCTGGGCATGGTGGTGCATGCCTGTAATCCCAGCTCCTCAGGGGCTGAGGCAGGAGAATTGCCTGAAGCCAGGAGGTGGAGGTTGCGGTGAGCCGAGATTGCGCCATTGCACTCCAGCCTGGGTAACAAGAGTGAAACTCCATCTCAAAAAAAAAAAAAAAAATTCAATTTGAAGATGAAGGTTTCTCTTCTTTTATCTCTTATTCAGGGTCCCTTTGATCACTCTATTATCACATTGTGCCCGAATTCAGTGATTCCTGTGGATTGACCAACACCAAGTTTCTATAGATCATTGTATATCTTTTCTTGTGCTTTTTCAGAGACAGTTGGCATGCCAAACCAATACCCTAGAAGATTACTGGAACACTAGACAATATGCTGTTGCTTCCCATCATCTAACAGTTTAACCATAAGATATTGGCCAAAGTAAAATATAGCCTCTATCCCAAAAAGATCTCTGTACTGTATTCCGTACTGTACTCTATATCTCTAGTGCAGAATTTCTTAACTTAGAATCCATAAATGCCCAAGAAGTCCACATTCATAGTATGAATCCCATTTGTTTGCAAAATTTTAAAATTTTGAACGTGGGACCCCCTACTCTCTGGGCCTTAGTGTTGACCATTCCAGACAGGAAACCATTCCATTCTGGCCACTGGGGTCCAGAGAAAGAAAAGCCTACTGGGAGGGGTGCAGGGGGCAAAAGTGGTAAGTCTTAGGTTAGAGGGGTTAAGGCTACCCCTCAGGCTTGACTTTTTGCTCCATTATGTTGTTAGTCACACATGCCGGCACAGGCCAGAGAGGGAGATCATCTCTCTGAGGTTTATTCATGTGTGTGCTTTTTCTCCTGATGGGAGAGAGATGGAAGCTAAGGTCCAGCAGGTGCTGGCACTTACATCTGTGCATGTGCATCCATAGTCTTCCCCACCCTGCCTCCTACCTCCTGCTAATTCTGCCTTCCATTTTCAAAATTTCCCAGGATTGGACATCTAAGTGAGTACAAAACTCATAGCTCAGTAATCAGAGGGGTTAAAGAAAGGGGGGGGTGGATTAAATAAGAAAATTGTACATACTAGCAGAACATAATTGTTGAAAACTTAAAATTCAAGCTTGAGTCTTCATATATCAAAGGCAGTAAGCCAGTAAAAGTAAAACATCCAGGTAGGGAACATGTAACATGTGTCAGCATTCACAGAGGTGAATAATTATATGTGATTCTGTTCTGATTTAATTGCCTTCAAAAGTCCAAATTTGACTCCTTCCAACATTTAGCTTCTATTACAAGTGTAAAGTGTTAAAAATTTGAGCTGGAGAATAAAGCCTTACAAAATAAAAGTAATCAACAAACTTACACATCTCCTAAACCAACGATTCACACAGGATTTCACACAAAATTCCCATTAATGCTAATGAAATTGGGTAAGTTACAAGCTGAAACTCTCCCATACATTAATAGGTGAATAGTTCCCTGAGGTACTTACTTAGATGAGCAAACTTAATTTTCTCTCCACCAATTCTCTCTGGATAAAAAAATAGGAAATCATGCTTCGCAAGTTAAATTTCTTTTTAAAGTAGATGGCACAAATTCAGAATCGTTGGTGTAGATTAATCAAAAGCCATGCTGTTACGTTGACCAGGTCATTTTTGATACCTCTTGGCCTACATCTTATAAATGTCTGTCTTGTGGCTTTGAGAGCAACCCATTTAAGTCCTTTAGATCTTGTTTCTTTCAGATTCTAAGGGAAAAAAAGGAAATATGCAATTATGTGCAGGAACTAGTTGAGAAGAAATAGAAATTCTTGATTGCCTTATTATGAATTGAAGAGTTCAGTCACTGATTTAATTAGCTGCCTAGGGAAGGAAAGATCATGAAATGTTGAGTTAGAAACAATAAAGGTTATTCAAAGGCTTATACAATGTGGTACAGAGGTATGAAAAGTTTCTGGGGCAGATGTGCTTTTTCTGGTTCAGAGGAAAGAGCAACTTTCACTTACATGTCACTGTTTTAATTTAATAATAATCATTATAACAACATCAACTTGATTATGTACAATTCTTTATTATCCCCAAATGCATTTTCTATTCTTTTTCCCATTTATTACAACTTCCTGGTATATAGATAGGGCTATGGCTACTGTACTATTTTATGATTGACAGTGTGAGGCTGAATTTATCAACTTACCTACAGAGAAAAAGCAGGAGCAACACCTCCAAAAAACATATTAAATCAAACAAATTGTGAATAAAATAAATATGTTGATTTCGCCGCAAAATGATAATGAGAATGATGTCACAAAAGGATTCTTAAATCTGATTTAGGCTAACATTTCCCCTATTATAGACAATGCATTTGAGCCTTAAAATGGGAATTTTCTACAAATGATTACCTAGAATCTTAATGCCAAAATAATTCTAGTTTCTTGCCTTTTAATTAGTGGTATTTAGAAAGTATCTTAAATAGTGATAGTTCCCCAAATGTCAAAATATATCTTTGATTACATTATGCATGAACATGTACATAGTTGTTATTATGCACTGCTCCATGACAACTGTCTGATGTTTCTTATTTTGACTACATCCAAAATTACATTTAAGCATCAGCAGACACATTTTGGTTAATTATCTGGCTTCAAACTAATAAAAAAAATCGAATTTATTAGACATTAAGTATCTGCGCCATTACACATGGTGTTTTCAAAATAACTACTCTAAAATCCTCAACTATAGTCAGAGATGTCTCAGTAATTGATAGAGTGAGTACAGTACAAATTAGAAAGATAGTAGAATATCTGAACAACAGTACCAACTAATTTGACCTAATTGGTGTTTACAGGTCAGAGGGCAAAAACCCAACAACAGAAAAATACACATTTTCTAGTGCACATACGCTACTCACCAAGACAGACCATATTATATGACACAAAGATTCTCAAAAAATTTAGAAGAAATTGCATAATATATGTATTCAGACCCCAATAGAGTGACAATAGAAATTAATAGAAGAGTTTTAAATAATCCTCTAATATTTAGAAATTGAAAAACATACTTCTGAATAAATTCTATGTCAGTGAACAAACAAAAAGGAAATAGGGAAACATTTTGAATTAAAAGTAAGAACACAACATATACATATTTATGTGATACAGATAATGTCATGCTTAGAAAAAATACATAGTATTACAAAATAGTGTTTCAAATGAATCTTCGGAGGGTCAGCCTAAGAAACTAGAAGAAGAGCAAGTTAAACTCAAATCCACAAGAAGTGAGGATATAATAGAGCAGAAATCAGGGAAATTTAAAATATTTTTAAAAATCAAGAGAATCAGTAACACCAATCTGGTCCTCTAAAAAGATCAGTGCAAAATTGACAAAGCTCTGGATAATAGATTAACAAAGAAAAAGAGAAGACACAAATTATCGATATGAAGAATAAAAGAGAGACTATACCTTTAGATCTTACTGATATTAAAATTATAAAAGGACATTATGAACAATATTTTATAAATTGGACAATATAGGTAAAATGGACAAATGCTTTAACAGGTACACCTAGAAAGGGTAAATTTTACTGTATATAAACTACATTTGAATAAAGCTGACTTTATAAAAAAAATGCATCTACTCAGAAAAGTAAACGAAATTCAGCCTGACTGTAATGAATGCCATAGGGTAGTTTTTTTTTGAGTGTTCTGTTTTTATTTGTTTTGTTTTTATATTGCGGCTCCACGCTTTTGTACAACACTCAGATTATACAATGCTGCTTAGAGTTCAATCCTTCTATATTTGGAAAGTACACATTCATTTTGACTTTTTTTCTCCATTCTACTTGAACAGATCTTGTAGTTAAGATACTAGTTCACTTTCCCTTTTGGATAGGTTCTACTACATTTAAGAGCAGCTTTTGGGCACAAGAAATAGAGCTGAGACTCATTTTCCCTGCCTGGGATTGAATGAGTCCATTAGGTTACCTTATGTATTTTTTAATGTATTTTTTTCTTTATTTGAACCATAAGAATTTGACTAAGTGTATTAAAAACTATATTGTCTACTTGAACTGAGAGAGGTAGAATTATCACATTACTTTTTGCCCTGTGATAGCTGCAGGCTTTGTGTGCTGGTGGTCAATCACTAGTATAAAATAAAAATGCTTTCTACCAAGAGCATTAAGTATTTATTAAGTGATTAATAGATCCAGGAAGACAGAAAAAAATAGATCATGATGGTCTTTATTAGTAGGAGAGATAATAATAACATGATAGCTATAATTTATCGAACACTTATATATGCCAGTATGCTAAGCAATTTTCATTCATTACTTAAATTAATCCTCATAACATCATTAAGACATAAGTATAATTCTCAGTGTACCACAGGAGATGATACTGAAGACTAAGAAATATTCTGCTGAATATATTAGCAAAACTTAAGGGAGAAAAAGTCACCCAGTGTTGGCAGTGAGTATTGGAAACTACATGCATTCAAACTTTCATTGTAGGCAGGGGTTTAAATGAATAACAATTTTATTAAGTAATTTTTACTATGTATCAAGAATCATAAAGCTGCTTATATTTTGATAGACTCTATGAAAGTCTAGGAACATTCTCTAAAGGAATAATCTAAGCTTACCATGGCCTGAATGTCCCCTCTAAAACTCATCTTGAAACTTCATCACCAGTGGGGCAGTGTTGAGAGATGGGGCCTTTAAGAGGTAATTAAATGACAAAGCCTTTGACCTTACGAATGAATTAATCCATTCATGGGTAAATAAATTAATCCATACATAGATAAAGAAGTTAACGGGCTAATCAATTATTGGGTTATCATAGGAGGGGACTGCTGGCCCACCTCATGACTCTGTGGAGTCCCCACTGGCAAGAAGGCTTTTACTGGAAGCATCCCCTTTATGTTGGACTTCTCAGCTTCTGTAATTGTAAAAGTTACATTTATTTTCTTTGTAAATTACCCAGTTTCAGGTATTCTATTATAAACAACAGAAAGGGGACTAATACAAAGTTACAGAAAAAGATCAAAAGCGTGATTAATGATATTAATTTAATAAGTAGCCATAAGAATAACTTAGAAAGAATTAACTAAAATAAAATATAACACTATGACATATTTAATATACTATAGAAATATACATACATGTATGCATATATATGTTTATGAAAATGAATAAAGCTCTATATCTAGATATTCCTTGATTAAAACAATGGTCAAATAATGATATACATACTAGAATACAATTAACCAAAATTTAATTTCTTATATTTCTCACCACTTAAATTATATTCTTACAATAGTGAATTACAAATAATGGCCCAAATGAAGCTGTAGCATATACCTTTGTTTATGCTATTTTTCTCCCTGGAATGACATTCTTCTTGTCTTTGTTTAAGCAACTTATCCTTTAGGATAAAGTACAGGATTTACCTTTCCTGAGAATTTTTTTCTGCCCCCTTTCTATGTACATATATGGGTCCCCCTAGATATCTTGCAATACTAAAGTGTGACAAGTTATTTTAAAATGGTGTTTTCTTATATTGCTGCCTACTCTGGAACTCCTTGTGAGCTCAGATGATGTTGCTACATTTCTTCTAATTATTCTCAGGACCTAGCAAGTGCTGGCAATGTAGGAAGTATCATAAACTTCTAGGAGCTAAACCTATATGTTCTGAAGGGCCACCATCATTTCTATTAAGATATTAAGATTACTATAAGATACCATGGTTCCTTTTTTCTTGCTTTCCCATAATTTTATATTGTGGTTGTACTGTTTGTATACTGATCAACATATATGCATTTAAACAAAATGCAATATGAAGCCAATATATAATGTCTATAATTGTGTCAGTATTACTCTTCAACCAGCAATTTTAGACCTACTTACAGAATAATTATTACATATTTTTAAAAAATGTTTAAATATGTACTTGAAATCCGGAGTCAATATGGGAAGGAAACACATAAAAAAGAAATGGTGCTTGTCTATAGACACCAATTTTAATGTCTTTGCAAAGTTTATTAAAGCATAGAAACTTCAAATAACTTAACCAAACCAATACTACAAATATTGTTACTAAAAAAGTGTGTAAAATCCAGGCACAGTGGCTCACGCTTATAATCCCAGCACTTTGGGAGGCTGAGGTGGGCAAATCACAAGGTCAGGGGTTCGAGACCAGCCTGACCAACATGGTGAAACCCTGTCTCTACTTAAAAATACAAATATTAGCCAGGACTGGCGGCACGCACCTGTAATCCCATACTTGGGAGCCTGAGGAAGGAGAATTGCTTGGACCCAGGAGGCAGAGGTTGTGGTGAGCCGAGAGTGCACCATTGCACTCCAGCCTGGGTGACAGAGAGAGACTCCATCTCAAAAAAAAAAAAAAAAAAAAAAGGGTGTGTAACTGAGGTTTAATTCACTCCTCTAATAACAAAACCTGTTCTAAAAAAAAAAAAAAAAAAACACCAAGGAAGTAAATTATAAAGGATGACATTAAACAAATATAGGTATTTCAGATATCTAAGCAGGAACATGTCCTTTCATAATCATGCAATTGTGTGCATCCGACCCCTACCACAAACAAATAACATAATTTCAAATCACTGTGGTTGTTGTGATTTCTGGGAAGGAAGGGATCAACAACAGTTAAGAAATAATGTTAAATTTCCTCAAGACATTTATTTGAGTTAGCATCTTAGATTCAGTGCATACTGACAGATAAATGAGTAGCTGCCTTTTGGCTTGGATGGATACTGCTTTAGGGAGTGTTTACCAACTAATTAATTGTTAGGTATTTGAAAAGAGAGTAAAGCCACAGAGCCATGCAGGAATGTTGTACTTCTCTGAGGTTGTGTTTCTCTTTCCAAATACCAACAATAGGACACCATGTGACACATGAAAAATTCTGGAGGCCAATACGTTTATTACAAAAAAAAATTATTGTGACGCTCTAAAGAAATTTCTAAGAAGAAAGAGCTGAAAATAAGCCAGAAAATCACAGTACAAAAGGAAAATAAGTTAATGCACAGACATGATAACTAAGCATGGAAAGGAACATCTTTGATCCTCAACACATATCCAGAAGCCATCAAAGACAAATGTTACAGGTAAAAGCAATAAAAAGCTTACCTCGAGAGAGAGAAAACAACAACACATATTTAGATGCTCTGTTAGAATAGGAAACAAACCCAGGCAAGCAGCAAAAGATTTGAAAATTGAAAGAGAAAAATCAAATCAGTGGCTTTTCTGCCTCATCCATCTGCCTGAATCCAGACAGCACACTTTGGAGTCCAATAGAGTGAAAACTAGATTGGGCAACTTCAGCAGAAACACATCCTCTCCATTTTTAAAATAATGAAAACAGTAACAGAGGCATGACTAGGAACCAAATGGAGGAAACATCCAGGGAAACTGCACAAGGGACAGTCAGAGAGGCAGTGAAAGGGAGTTTATTCATTGGAATGACAATTCAGCATGGCTGGACCAGACTACCTGGATCAATGGCCTGGAAGAAATTGGTTGGAAAAAAATGTGAATCTGCTAATGATCACATTTGGTCAAGCAAGAAAAAGGGTACTGAGATGCTTGGGAAGAGTGTGTCTGGTTTTTGAAGTGATGTGAGACTGTTTAAATTCATAAGCATGGCCCTCAGAGTTCTCACCATCTACCTGCAGTCTACCTCCATCACAATCTTCTCCTTGGCTCCTTGGCATGGAGGAGGAGCCTTTAGATTAAACCCAGACCCTTCACTGAGGTTTAAAAGAACCTTTAGAATTTGGGCCATCTTGCTTTTACAAGCCTTTATCCTATTATTTCCCTGTTGTTTACATAGGTCTGGCCACTGGTTCATTCCACCGAAACTTGAAGCTCATCCATCCAATCGATATGTTTTTACATGTTACTGTTGCTTGACGTTTTTTCCCTCCAGTTCCCTTCATTCATATGTCACCTTATCTGTTAAATTTTCCTGGCTATACCCTCCTGCCATTTTTTTATTGTATTTTTAACAGTCTTCTAAAACTCACCTACATCTGAAATCAGCATTTATAATTATTCATATTAGAATATGAACTCCTGAAATCTGGTTTGTTCATTGCTCAATCCCAAGCAACTGGAACAGTGGGAATTCAGTAAATAAGTTTTAATTAAAAATTGATTGGCAGAAAAATAATGATAATTTCCAGATTTGAAGAAAGGATAAGGAAGAACAAATAGACAGTGAAACCTACATTATGCCAAGACAGATGCTAGGTATTTTATATGCATTATTTTTCATTAAATCCTTATGCTAAACCGAAAGAATGGTTGTCATCCTGACTTGACAGGAATCTACTGTGGCTAAAAACAATGGAATGACTTAACCAAAGTCACACAGTCACGTAACTACTAAGAAGAAGAATTTGACTTCAAATCTGATTTGGAACTCCATGTTCTCCCTACTTTACCACACTGACCCTTCTTTGTCCTATTTCCTTTCCTAATCGGCTCATTTTCCAACATGTTCTGTGAAGCAGGCTACAGTGACCTCCTTCTTCTCCTTCTTTGAGTGGCATCCTATTCTGATCATCAATTGGACTTTTATGAGAAAATATACAGGTTTAAGATACTCTCTACTGGTTTTATGAATTTCTTGAAGTAATAAGACTTCTTTTCCTGTCCTGATTACCTCCATCTTCCATTGATAGGATTTGGCCCTGTCTTTACCCAAATCTCATCTTGAATTATCGTTCCCATGATACCCACATGCCATGGAAGGGACCAGTGGGAGGTAATTGAATCATGGGGGTGGTTACCACCATGCTGCTGTTCTTGTAATAGTGAGTTTTCACAAGACATGATGGTTTTATAAAGGGCTTTCCCCCCTTGTGCTCAGCACTTCCTCTTGCTGCTGCCATGTGAAGAAGGACCTGTTTGCCTTCCCTTGTGCCATGATTGTAAGTTTCTTGTGGCCTCCATAGCCCTGCAGAACTCTGAGTCAATTAAACCTCTTTCCTTTATAAATTAGCCAGTCTTGAGACAGAATCTCACTGTATTGCCCAGGCTGGTGTGCAGTGTTGCAATCTCAGACCACTGCAACCTCCGCCTCCCGGGTTCAAGGGATTCTTATACCTCAGCCTCCCAAGTAGCTGGGATTACAGGCATGTGCCACCATGTCTGGCTAATTTTTGTATTTTTAGTAGAGACAGGGTTTCACCATGTTGACCAGGCTAGTATCAAACTCCTGACCTCAAGTGATCTGCCTGCCTCGGCCTCCCAAAGTGCTGGGATTACAGGCATGAGCCACCATGCCCAGAAGAGTATTTCTTTACAGCACTGTGAGAATGGACTAATACACTCATCCTGCCATGTCCCCTACCCTCCTTTATGCCCTCTCTTCTCATGCTCCTAACCCACATGCTACCTGCCCTTCTCTGTCCCCTGTCCTACTGTGCTTACTGCCCTTCTACACCCTCGCCTGCCTGCCTGCCTGCCTTTGCCTCCTACATCCTTTTTTCCCCTGCCCTAACTTGGACCACAGTTCTCTACAGATTGAGATAAGCTCGATAATATCTTGGCATAAAAATAGGAGAAATTATAGTATTATAAACAGGCTTTTCTTATATCTAGATACATGTTCATCACTTTTATGACAATGGCTGGGAAGATGAATGACACAAAAAATAGAATGAGTGATAGTCTTGATTGCTTTGTTTGTCCATGCTTAGTAAACACAGCCTCATGCAAGACTCTATGGTCATTTTCCTTTGAAAAAAACTTGTCTAGGACTTACGAGCATGTGTTTCAGGGCAAGACAAACCTGGAGTCACATTCTTACTCTGGCTTCTTCCTAGCTATGACCTAGTTACTTTACCTAGTCTGTATCTCTAAAATGGGGTGATAGAATGAATATTTCAAAAGATTCTTATAAGGAATAAAAAACCTAATATATGTACATTTCTTACCAAAGTGTCAGCATCATACAAAGCATTGAATAGATACTTGCACTGTTCAAAACTGGTAGAAGTATCACCTCAGCCCACTGGAGGGTTTACACCAGCAAATTACAGAAAAATTCTTTTTTTCCCCTAGAAGATTGCATGGAATTTCTCCAAAGGCTCTCAGGGACATTGAAATGTTTGTGTGTTTTTATCACTATGTGATACATCTCTACTTAGGGGAAAGTATGCTATTCCTTTTCAAAAGATTTGATTCTGACATGAATAAAAATAATAGAAAACTTTGCTGGGCCGGGCTCAGTGGCTCATGCCTGTAATCCCAGCACTTTGGGAGGCTGAGGCAGGTGGATCACTAGGTCAAGAGATCGAGACCATCCTGGTCAACATGGTGAAACCCCGTCTCTACTAAAAATACAAAAACTCAGCTGGGCATGGTGGCATGTGCCTGTAATCCCAGCTACTCAGGAGGCTGAGGCAGGAGGATTGCCTGAACCGAGAAGGTGGAGGTTGCGGTGAGCTGAGATCGCGCCATTGCACTCCAGCCTGGGTAACAAGAGCGAAACTCCATCTCATTAAAAAAAAAAAAACAACTTTTCTATTTCAAATAGAAAATGGTAGCAAATGCTACCATTTACTCTCCTGGTTTGCTGCTTATACTTCTAAGTATCTTTTATATTCTGCTAATTATAAACTATTGTATTACTTCTATGCCATTCAAAGAGTAACAACTGCAATGTAATTTGTAAATATGATAAACACCAGCAATACTAACTAATAACTAGATCATTGATCCTTCTTACACATACATGAGTCTAAAATTCCCACCCCTTTGTAATTAAGTGGGGCCATGTGATAACAAATGAAATGTAAATAAAAATAGAAAGTGTTTTTAGTTAATGCAATGAAGAGCCCTGCAGGATTGTACAGTTAGTTCTTCCTCTGCAACAACTATGACCAACAAGTCCTGTGCCAATATGGCAGAACCAGAAGATCAAAGTGGCATTGGGTTACTGGCATTGAGATCAAGTGCCCTGGAGAGTGTCCCAGATTTGTGGTAAACTTTGCATAAATGAGGAGGGAGATTTTGTTATAATAAGTCAATATTACTATGAAGCTGTTTATTGTAGTGTAGCAGGCATGTGTTAATTCATCAAATCTAAGATGCATAAAACTTGCACATTCCCAGAAGGGCCTAGTTTTTTTTTGACTGGCTCGTGGTGGGCTCCTCAGAATTGGGTGCTGGGAATGTTCTAACTGTTAAGACTGTTGTGCATACCTGGAGCCTTGAAGGAAGCTATATCCATTTGTCTAGATAGTTTGTGTAAATGATGTGATTTGTGGTGAACATCTGCTTTTCTTTTGGAGATCTGCAATTGGAGTAACTGCAGTCAGTCATGAAAGCATCTAGTGCTTATGTGATCAGCCCCTTATAAGAACCCCAGACTTAGGCTCAAGCAAGCTTCACACTGTACTTATGTCGCTACAAGTTACAGCAGAAAGAGTTAAGCGTCCTTTGAATGACTGCTTTGGGAGAAATCTCTTAAAACTTACCCCTGATTTTCTCCAGACTTTGCCTGATGCAGCATTTGCTGATTTTACTTTGTATATTTTCACTACAATAAACTAACCATAAGTGAATCCCAAGTTCTGTGAGTCCTTTTAGTGAATCATCAAACCTAGGGTAATCTTTGGGACTATTGAGACACTTCCCTAACCTATACAGGAAATTAATACTGGAAGTAGAACCTATCATAATAAAAACCTGAAATATTTCTCACTGCTGTTATGGAGGTCTAAAGGATGGTGATTTGTATTGTAGAATTGTTGTCATATGTGATAGAGTGGCAAAATGCTCATTTAGGCTAATTTGAGAATTAGATCATATAGATAATGAACTTGCCCTCCAGATCTGAAAGTCTAGAGAAAAAGTTTGGAAAACAAATTTTAGGACTGTGTTTTGAATGGAATTGACCACATTTATAGGGCATTTTGAGAATGTGATGAGCTTAGCAAAGAATTGGTCATAGAAAAGAATTACAGAATTATAAGCAATCCAGGTCTTGCAACAACAGTGAAAATAATTGCTTTTCAATTCCAAACTCTAAGTGATTAATATATTAAAGACTTTGAAAGTCAAAATGCCTGTAAAAATTCAGCCATGAAACAATGATTAAGAAAAATTTGGGCCAGGCACGGTGGTTCACGCCTATAATCCCAGCACTTTGGGAGGCCGAGGCGGGTGGATCATGAGGTCAACAAATCGAGTCCACCCTGGTCAACATGGTGAAACCCCGTTTCTACTAAAAAAAAATATAAAAATTAACTGGGCATGGTGGTGCATGCCTGTAGTCCCAGCTACTTGGGAGGCTGAGGCAGGAGAATTGCTTGAACCCAGAAGGCGGAGGTTGCGGTGAGCCGAGATTGCGCCATTGCACTCCAGTCTGGGTAACAACAGCAAAACTCCATCTCAAAAAGAAAAGAAACATTCCACCTTTTGTTAAAACTTCTCAAAAGACTTAAGTACTTTAAAACAAAAAAATCAGATTAAGAATCAATGCCCAATAAATTAATATTAATACATAAAATATTATCAGGTAAATATTAGATTTAGGGTATGTTTTTTCATCTACAATTTAAAATAGACTCAGTAAGTTGATAAAGAAATATAAGAAAAAATAAAATAAATAAAATGAAAGAAACATACTGGACCTGAGAACATGTAAAAGAGGTCTTGGAAGCAACTGCAGGTATGGTTCCTAGGTACGTGCATCTGAACTGATGCAAGCACGTAAAAGTCCGACAGTGTTTTTTGTTGTTACTGTTTTTAAATAGTACTGTATTGCTACAGAAACTTGGAGACCATGCTGAAAAAGCCTGTGATTCTTTGAGACTAACAAATGATCTTTGCTTTTGTCGAAAATATTGATTATGTTCACCCGCTCCAGGAATGCCTTCCAACAATTCCTGAAACAATTCTTTTAACTGAGGACTTTAAAGGACTATGCAGGAAACTTTGCAGATTGGTATCAGACAGAGCAGGATTTGGATCCAAGTTCCATTATGGACTAGCTATGGAACATTGGGCAATTTAAATGGAAATAATTATAATGCCATTTCAAAAGGCCATTGTGAAGATTAAATGCATGTAATTGCTTAGTATAATTTCTGCCACACAGAAAGCATCCAATAAATGTTAACATTTACTGTCAAAATTATTTTTGGGCTTCCATGCTTCTACGGGCAGGTAGTGGGTTGAGAAACTGTTATAGCCCCCAAGAAGGACATATTCCCCAAACACTTCAAATATGAGCACAGAGAATAATGTAAGTGGGGGAAAAAAAGGAAGAAACAACTTTCTGAAGATGGAATTAGGAGGCTTCTGAGGACAATACAAAAGGGAACTTCCTCCCAGAGAGCAGACTAAAGGACCCATTAGGAATTATTTCTACCCCCAGGTTGCAGCTGAGACCATAGGGCTGCTCACGTAATGTCTGCCTGCTGGGATTTAAAAATTTCTAAAGATCTATGACCTCTGACTATCCCTCATTTTTCTCTGTTTAGAATCAGGATGTTTGTTGTAATTATTTTAGCTTTATTTTACTATTATACCCTACGTATATGAGTGGGGGCAAATGATTGTCTTTAGAGTTCATAGGTTCTAGTTCATGAGGAGCCACATCTAGACATGATAGACTATTGCACAACACCTAAACTTTAGAGCTGTTATAAGATTTGGGTGGTCTTCATTGGCAAGGGGGTGTGTGCTTTGCAAAAGAAAATTAAACTTAACATATTTGAACTGAAGGAACAAACTGGCAAACTTTACCAGTGCTCACAGTATCCAATTCTCCTTTCCTTCCTTGGTTTATAGAAACTGTACTTCCTGGCTGGGCACGATGGCTCATGCCTATAATCCCAGCATTTGGGAGGCCAAAGCAGGCAGATCTCTTGAGGCCAGGAGTTCGAGAACAGCCTGGCCAACATGTTGAAACCACATCTATACTAAAAATACAAAAAAAATTAGCTGGATGTGGTGGCATGCACCTGTGATCCTAGCTACTCAGGAGGCTGAGGTAAGAGAATGCTTGAACCTGGGAGGCAGAGGTTTCAGTGAGCTGAGATCATGCTACTGCACTCCAGCCTGGGTGACAGAGTGAGACTCCATCTTAAGAAAAAGAAAAAAGAAACTGTACTTCAACATTCTTGCAGCTGCATAAAATACCATGTGGCTAGTTCTGACTAATAAAATGCGTGATTTCAAGCGGAGGCAGTGAAAAGACCCAGAGACTTTTTTATCTCATTATCTCACTACTGCAACTTTTATGAAGGAGTCTTCCTGTTGAGATGGCCAAGTCTCAAGTGCTACAGGCTGGATAGAGGAGAGCTGCCAGTGAGACTTTTCTAGACCTGGAGTCTAATTTTACCAGACCGGCATTACACTGACACCAAAAACAGACAATGAGTCTACCAGAAAAGAAAATTACAGGCCAATATACCTGATAAACATAGAAACAAAAATCTTCTACAAATTACTAGCTAGCCAAATTAAACATCACATGAAAAGGATCACACACCATAACCAGGTGGTTTTATACTATGAATGCAAAGATGCTTCAATATATACAAATCTATAAATGTGACACACCATATTAACAGGCTGAAGTACAAACACCATATGATCATCTCAATAGATGCAGAAAAATAATTTGAAAAAATTCAATATCCTTCCACAATAAAAATTCGGAACAAATTAGATATGGAAAGAATGTACCTCAACGTGATAAAGGCTAAATATAACAAGTCCACAGCTAATATCATACTCAGTGTTGAAAAGTTGAAAGCTCTCCCTCTGAGCTCAGAAATAAGACAAGGATATCAATTCTTACCACTTCCATTCAGTATTGATCTGGAATTTCTAGCCAGAGCAATTTGGCAAGAGAAAGAAGTAAAAGGCATCCAAATTGGAAAAGAAGAAGTTAAATTGTCCCTGTCTGCCGGTGGCATAAACTTATATATAGTAAACCTTAAAGTCTCCTTCAAAAAACCATTTGAACTAATAAACAAATTCAGCAAAGTTGCAGAATAAAAAAATCAACATATAAACATCAGTAGAATTTCTATGCATTAACAAGGAACTATCCCCCAAAAAATCAAGAAATCAATTTCATTTAAGATAGCTACAAAAAATATACTTGGCCTTCCATGTGCATGAATTCAACCAAACCTGAATTGAAAATACTTAGAAAAAAATGTTCTGTTCTGAACATGTACAAACAATGGTTTTTGGTTATGATTTCACAGACAATAAATAATAGTAGCTATTGGATTTCATAGAAAATATATAATAGTAACTATATTTGATATACCATATATTTTATAAGTAATCTAGAGATGTGCATAGGTAATATGCAAATAGTATAAATATTTTTCTTATTTCTATACATGAATAGATTTTATAATGATTTCTAAGATTTGGTGCATCCATCACCTGAGCAGTGCACACTGTACCTAATGTGTTGTCTTTTATCTCTCATCCCCTTCCCACCCTTCCCCCCAAGTCTCCAAAGTCCATTGTATCATTCTTATGCCTTTGCATCCTCATAGCTTAGCTCCCACTTATGAGTGAGAACATTGATGTTTGGCTTTCCATTCCTGAGTTACTTCACCTAGAATAATTGTCTCCAATTCCATCCAGGTTGCTGCAAATGCCATTATTTTGTTTCTTTTTATGGCTAAGTAGTATT
The DNA here is from genome assembly GCF_049354715.1 of Callithrix jacchus. Classification (NCBI taxonomy): domain Eukaryota; kingdom Metazoa; phylum Chordata; class Mammalia; order Primates; family Cebidae; genus Callithrix; species Callithrix jacchus. The sequence continues at coordinate 93,036,670 of NC_133515.1, forward strand.
CCATGGTATATATATATGTACCACATATTGTTTTTCTGCTCCTTGGTTGATGGGCATTTGGGCTGGTTCCATATTTTTGCAGTTGCCAAATTGGGCTGCTATAAGCATGCGTGTGCAAGTATCCTTTCTGTATAACGACTTCTTTTCCTGTGGGTAGATACCCAGGAGTAGGATTGCTGGATCAAATGGTAGCTCTAATTTTAGCTCTTTAAGGAATCTCCACACTCTTTTCCATAGTAGTTGTACTAGTTTGCATTTCTACTAGCAGTGTAAAAGTGCCCCCTTTTCACCACATACATGCCAACATCTATCACTTTTTGATTCTTGATTATGGCCATTCTTGCAGGAGTAAGGTGGCATTGCATTGCAGTTTTGATTTGCATTTCCCTGATAATTGGTGATGTTGAGCATTTTTTCATGTTTCTTGGCCATTTGTGTATCTTCTTTTGAAAATTGTCTATTCATGTCCTTAGCCCACTTTTTGATGGGATTATGTTTTTTTCTTGTTGATTTATTTGAGTTCCTTGTAGATTCTGAATATTAGTCTTTGTCAGAAGCATAGATAGGGAGGATTTCCTCCCGCTCTATGGGTTGTCTCTTCTGACGTGAAGAAGGTTTTTAGTTTAAGTCTCATCTCTTTATCTTTATATTTGTCACATTTGTTTTTGAGTTTTTTGTCATGAAGTCTTTGCCTAAGTCAATGTCAAGAAAGGTTTTTCTAATGTTATCTCATGAAATTTTTATGGTTTCAGGTGTTAGATTTAAGTCCTCCATGTACCTTGAGTTGATTTTTGTATAAGGTGAGAGATGAGGATCCAGTTTCATTCTTCTTCCTGTGGACTGCCAACTATCCCAGCACCATTTGTTGAATAGGGTGTCCTTTCCCCACTGTATTAGTCAGGGTTCTCTAGAGTGACAGAACGAATAGGATATATGTATATATGAAAAGGAGTTTATTAAGGAGAATTGGCTCACACAATTACAAGGTAAAGTCCCACAATAAGCTGTCTGCAAATTAAGGAGCAAGGAAGCCAGTAGTGGATCAGTCTGAGTCCCAGAACCTCAAAAGTAGGGAAGCCTTCAGTGTATGGCCTAAGGCCCAAGAGCCCCTGGGAAACCACTGTTTTAAGCCAAAGAGTCCAAAAGCTGAAGAACCCGGTCCTGCCCTTTCACCAAGGGCAGGAAGTATCTAGCACGGGAGAAAGATGAAGGTAGAAAGACTCAGCAAGTCTGCTCTTTCCTCTTCCCCTGCCTGCTTTATTACAGCCACACTGGCAGCTGATTTGAGGGTGCCCACCCTGAATCGAAGTTGGGTCTGCCTCTCCCAGTCCACTGATTCAAATGTAAATCTTTGGCAACACCCTCACAGACACACCCAGGAACAACACTTTGCATTCTTCAATCCATTCAAGTTAACACACCATATTAACCATCATACCTACTTTATGTTTTTGTTGCTTTGTCAAAGATTAGTTGACTGTAAGTGTTTGGCTTTATGTCTGTGGTATCTATTCTGTTCCATTGGTCTATATGCCTATTTTTATACTGGTACCATGCTGTTTTTGGTGACTATGGCCTTATAATATAGTTTGAATTCAGGTAATGTGATGCCTCCAGATTTGTTCCTTTTGCTTAATCTTGCTTTGGCTACACAGGCTCTTTTTTTGGTTCCATATGAATTTTAGGATTGTTTTGTCTAGTTCTAAGAAGAATAATGGTGGTATTTTGATGGAGATTGTATTTAATTTGTAGATTGCTTTTGGCAGTACGGTCATTTTCACCATATTGATTCTACCCATTGAAGATCATGGGATATGTTTCCATTTGTTGGTGTTTTCAGCAGTGTTTTGTATTATGTAAATGTATTATACATTTTTTTATTTTTACTTTTTGCAGCTGTTGTAAAAGGAGTTGAGTTCTTAATTTGATTCTCAGCTTGGTTGCTGTTGGTGTATAGCCGACCTACTGACTTGTGTACATTGATTTTGTATCCTGAAATTTTGCTGAATTTATTGACCTATTCTAGGAGCTTTTTGGAAGAGTCTTTAGGGTTTTCTAGGTATATGATCATGTCATCAGCAAACAGTGAATTTGGCTTTCTCTTTACTGATTTGGATGCCCATTATTTCTCTTTCGTCTGATTGCTGTGACTAGTATTTCCAGTACTATGTGAATAGAAGTGGTGAGAGTGGGCATTTTTGTCTTCTTCCAGTTCTCAGGGGGAATACTTTCAACTTGTTCCATTCAGTATAGTATTGGCTGTAGATTTGTCATAGATGGCTTTTATTACCTTAAGGTATGTCCCTTGTATGCCCTTTTGCTGAGGGTTTTAATCCTAAGAGATTGCTGAATTTTGTCAAATGCTTTTTCTGCATCTATTGAGATGATCATGTGATTTTTGTTTATGTGGCATATCACATTGACCTGTGTATATTAAACTATCTCTACATCCCTGCTATGAAACTCACTCGATCATGGTGGCTTATCTTTTTGATATGCTGTTGGACTTGCTAGTTTCTGGCTGTGTTGCTAGTATTTTGTTGAGGATTTTCGCATTTATGTTAATCAGGGATATTGGTCTGTAGTTTTCTTTTTATTGTTATGTCCTTTCCTGGTTTTGATATTAGGGTGATACAGCCTTCATAGAATGATTTAGGGAGAATTCCCTCTTTCTCTGTCTTTTGGAATAGTGTCAATAGGATTGATAACAATTTTTAAATGTCTGATAGAATTCAGCAGTAAATCCGTCTGGTCCTAAACTTTTTTTGTTGGTAACTTTAAAATTACCATTTCAATTTCACTGCTTGTTTTTGGTTTGTTTAGAGTTTCTATTTCTTCCTGGTTTAATCTAGAAGGGTTGTATATTTCCAGGAATTTATCTGTCTCCTCTAGGTTTTCTGGTTTATGTGCATAAAGGTGTTCAAGGTAGCCTTGAATAATCTTTTGTATTTCTGTTTTATCAGTTGTAATATCTTGAATTTTGTTTCTAATCGAGCTTATTTGGATCTTCCCTCTTTTTTTTTTTTTTTTTTGCTTAATTTCACTAATTATCAATTTTTCTTTTCAAATAACCAGCTCTTTGTTTCATTTATCTTTTGTATTTTTTTTGTTTCTATTTCATTTAATTCTGTTCTGATTTGGTTATTTATTTTCTATTGCTGGGTTTGGGTTTGGTGTCTTCTTGTTTCTCTAGTTCCTTGAGGTGTGACCCTGGATTGTCTATTTGTGTCCTTTCAGACTTTTGGATGTAGGCATTTAATGATGTGAACTGTCCTCTTAGCACTGCATTTGCTGTATCCCAGAGCTTGTGGTAGGTTGTGTCACTATTATCATTCAGTTCAAATATTTTTTTAAATTTCCATCTTGACTTTGGTGCAGAATTTTAATTTCCATCTTATTTTTGATGCAGGACTTTTCTTGGACGCTCTGCCTACTGGGGACCTCCATGGCTGGTGATGGCCCCAGCCTGGGCCTTAATTGAGACTTGTTATTTAGGATATGGTCTGTTTTAGAGAATGTTCCATGTGCTGATTGTAAGATCTTTTGGGCCGGGCGCGGTGGCTCAAGCCTGTAATCCCAGCACTGTGGGAGGCCGAGGCGGGTGGATCATGAGGTCAAGAGATCGAGACCATCCTGGTCAACATGGTGAAACCCCGTCTCTACTAAAAATACAAAAAATTAGCTGGGCACGGTGGTGCGTGCCTGTAATCCCAGCTCCTCAGGGGGCTGAGGCAGGAGAATTGCCTGAACCCAGGAGGCGGAGGTTGCGGTGAGCTGAGATCGCGCCATTGCACTCCAGCCTGGGTAACAAGAGCGAAACTCCGTCTCCAAAAAAAAAAAAATGGATCTTTTAGGCTGACTGACAGCCCTGTGGATGTCATATTAACCTCTGTGACCTGCACAGACACTCTAGATGAGTTCCTGAAAAATCTAAAGTAACTGGAAGACCAAAGAAAAGATCAACTACTATAGCACCTACCTTACTTTGAGAGTTTCTCTATTGTTCCTTGTTCCCACTCTAATTGATCAGGCCATTGGACTTTGTAACTGACCTTGTTCAACCTCATGATGCCACACCCTACAACCCCCTTACCTTGCAAGCCTATGACCCCCTCCCAGCTTGCAAAAACACCCTAAACTGTATCTTTCCACTGCCCACCCCAAACCTATAAAACCAACTCCTATCACACTGCCCTTTGCTGATACACTTTTTGGCTTCAGCCTGCCTGCACCAGGTGAATAAACAGCCATGCTACTTACACAAAGCCTGTTTTGGAGTGGAGGTTGGGGGGGGGGGTCTCTTCATTTAGCATGTGCATTTTAACACTGATGAATACAATGTATATTCTGTAGTTGTTGGGTAGAATGTTCTGTAAATATCCATTAAGTCCATTTGTTCTACGGTATAGTTTAAAGTTGTTTCTTCATTGACTTTCTGTCTTGATAACCTGTCAGTGGAGTGCTGAAGTACCACACTATTTTGTGTTGCAATCTATCTCATTTCTTAAGTTTACTAGTAATTATTTTATAAATATGGAGGTGCCAGTTTTAGGTGAATACATATTCAAGACTGCAATATTTTCCTATTGGACTAATTATTTTATCATTATATAATGTCTCTCTTTGTCTTTTTTAACTGCTGTTGCTTTAAAGTTTGTTGTGCCTGATGTAAGAATAGGTAATCCTGCTCATTTTTGGTGTCTGTTCGCATGAAATATCTTTTTCTACCTTTTTACCTTAAAATTATATAAGTCTTTATATGTTAGGTGAGTCTCTTGAAGACAGAAGATACTTAGTTGGTGAATTCATATCCATTCTGCCATTCTGTATCTTTTAAGTGGAGTGTTTAGGCCATTTACATTCAATGTTAGTATTGCGATTCATCGGGCTATTTGTTGCCTGAATACATTGTGTTTCCTTCCTTGTGTTATTGTTTTATAGGTCCTGTGAGATTTATGCTTAAAGTAGATTCTATTTTGGTGCATTTCAAGGATTTGTTTCAAGATTTAGAGTGCTTTTTAGCAGTTCATAGAGTGCTAGCTTGGTAGTGGCAAATTCTCTCAGCATTTGTTAGTCTGGACAAGACTTTTTCTCTCCTTCATTTATGAAGCTTAGTTTCACTGGATACAAAGTTCTTGGCTAATAATTGTTTTGTTTCAGGAGGATAAAGATAGGACCCAAATCCCTTCTAGTTTATAGCATTTCTGCTGAGAAATCTGCTGTTAATCTGATTGGTTTTTCTCTATAGGTTACCTGATGCTTATGTCTCATAGTTCTTAAGGTTCTTTTCTTTATCTTGCCTTTGATAACTTGATGACTATGTGCTAGGTCATCTTTTTGTGATAAATTTCCCAGGTGTTCTTTGAGTTTCTTGTATTTGGATATATAAATCTCTAGCAAAGCTGCAGAAGTTGTCCTCGATTATTGCCTAAAGTATGTTTTCCAAACTTTTAGATTTATCTTCTTCCTCAGGAGCACCAATCATTTTTAGGTTTGGTCATTTAACACAATTCTAAACTTCTTGGAGGCTTTGTACATTTTTTAAAATTATTTTTTCTTTGTCTTTGAGCTCTGAAGTTCTTTCTTCTGCTTCTTTGATTCTATTCCTGAGAATTTCCAGTGCATTTCTTTAAGTGTGTCCTTAATTTTCAGAAGTTGTGATTGTTTTTTAATGTATGCTATTTCACTGGAGCTTTTAAAATATATATCCTGTATCATGTTTTTAAGTTGAATTTTACCTTTCTCTGCTGTCTCCCTAATTAGCTTAATAATTTACCTTCTGAATTCTTTTTTTTTTTTTTTTTGACAATTCAGAGATTTCTTCTTGGTTTGGATCCATTGCTGGTGAGGTAGTGTGATCTTTTTGGGGTCTTAAAGAAATTTGTTTTTTCATATTGCCAGAATTGTTTTTCTGCTTCCTTCTTATTGGGGTAGCCTATATCAAAGTGAAAATATGGGATTCCATGACTGTTGTTCAGATTCTTTTATCCCATGGGGTACTCCCTTGATTTGGTGCTCTCCCTTTTCCCCTAGGGATAGTGCTTTCTGAGAGGCAAACTACTGTGATTGTTATTTCTCTTCTGGCTTTAGCCACCCAGTGGAGCTAATGTGCTTCAGGCTGGTACTGGGGAGTGTCTGCAAAGAGTCCTGTGATGTGATCTATCTTCAGGTCTCTCAGCCATGGATACCAGTACCTGCTCTGTTGTGGGTAGCAAGGAGGTGAAGTGGACTCTGTGAGGGTCCTTGGTTATATTTTTGTTAAGTGTGCTGGTTTTGTGTTGGTTGGCCTCCACTAGGAGGCGGTGCTACCAAGGGTGCATTAGCTGCAGAAGTATAGTGAAAATACAAGCTTGCCCTAGGGTCAGGAGATGGGAGGGGCCATAGAGCTCCCAAGAGACTCTGTCCTTTGTCTTCAGCTCCAGGGCAGGTAGAGACAGTCCATCAAATGTGCCCAGAATTAGGCTGTCTGAATGCATGCTCTCTCTTTGGGTGGGGCTTGCTGCAGTTGCTGTGGGGAATGAGGGTGTGGTTCCCAGGCCAATGGAGTCATGTTCCTAAGGGAATAATGGCTGCCTCTGCTGTGTCATAGGCCACCAGGGAAGTGGGGGAAAGCTGGCAGCCCCAGATCTTATCCAGCTTCTACACAGCCCATAGCCCAAAAGACTGGTCTCACTCCCACTGTGCTCCTCTAACAGCATCTGGATTGTTTCCAGGTACCAGTAAGTAGGGCTGAGAACTTGCCCCAGGCTATAAGCCTCTCAGGTGAGAAAGCTAGCTGGCTCAGTTTCTTGGCTGTCCCATGGGATCTGTAGTAGAAATTTGATTCCTTCAAAGGGTCTCTGGATTCTCAACTATGCAATTTTATACCAGAGCGATATGGTTTGGTTATGTTCCTATCCAAATCTCATCTTGAATCATAATAGTCCCCATGTTCAAGGGTGGGGCCAGGTGGAGAAAATTGAATCAGGGGAATGGTTTCCCCCATGCTGTTCTTGTGGTAGTAAATAAGTCTCATGAGATTTGATTGTTGTATGAAGGGGAATGCCCCTGAACAAGCTCTCTTGTGTGCTGCTATGTAAGATGTGACTTTGCGCCTCATTCACCTCTGCCATGATTGTGAGGCTTCCCCAGCCATGTGGAATTGTGAGTCAATTAAACTTCTTTCCTTTATAAATTACCCAGTCTTAGGTATGTCTTTATTAGCAACCCGAGAAAAGACTGATACACAGGGACTAGAGAAGCCACAGATTTAGGTATTAATGGGAAGTCTTAGTTAAGATTAGGTTTGGGGCTAGGGTTACAGTTAAGGAAACCAATCACCTATGTATACCAAGAGATGACTGTACTTAGGAATAAATTTAACCAAAGAGATGAAAAACCTGCACACTGAAAACTATAAGATATTGTTTAAAGAAATTGAAGAAGACACAAATAAATGGAAAATATCTCATCATGAATTGGAATAACTAATAAGGTTAAAATGTCCTTACTACCCAAAGACATTTACAGATTTAATGCAATCTCTATTAAAATTCCAATGGTAGTTTTCACAGAAACAGAAAAAAAAATTAAATTAGTGTGGGGCCACAAAAGACCCCACACACTTAAGGAAATCTAGAGCAAAAAGAGTATGGCTAGAAACATCATCCCACCTGCTTTCAAATATATTACAAAGCTCCAGTAATCAAAAAAACATGGTACTGGCATGAAAACAGAAACAGATCAATGGGACAAAATAGACCAGCAATAAATTCACAACTAAAAAAAAAAGTCAAGATTACACAATGGAGAAAAGACAGTCTCTTTAATAAATGGTGTTGGGAACACTGGCTATCCATCTGTGGAAAAATAAATTAGATCTTTATCCTTCACCATGTGCAGAAATCAACACAAAATGGATTAGAGAATTAAATGTAAGACCTGAAACTATAAAACTTTCAGAAGAAAAGCAGAGAAAATATCCATGGCAGAGGTCTGGGCAATGATTTTTTAGATATCACCTCAAAAGCAGAGGCAACAAAAGCAAAATAGGTAAGTGAGATATCAAACTAGTAAGTTTCTGAACAACCGATAAAATGATAAACAGAATAAAGAGACAATATCATTAAAAAATGTGTAAACCATACAGCTGATGAGTTAGTATCCAAAATATATAAGGAACTCAACTGAATTGTAAGAAAACAATTGCCTTGATTATAAAATGGACAAAGAACCATACAGATTTTTCAAAAGAAGATATACAAATTGCCAACAGGTAATATGATAAAAATGTTCAACATCACCAGTCATCAGAGAAATGCAAACCAAAAATCACAAAAAGATATCATTTTATATTTGGTGGAAGGTCTATTAACCAAAAGACAAAAGATAAGTATTGGTGAGGCTGTGGTGAAAAGGGGATTCTTGCATTCCCACCTAAGGTGGGAATGCAAATTAGTGTAGCCATCATGGAAAAGAGTATGAAGGCATCTCAAAAAATTAAAAATGCAATTGCCATATGATCTAGCAATCCCACTGCTGGGTATGTAGCCAAAGAAAATGTAGTCAGTATGTCAAAGGGATATCTGCACTCCGGTGTTAATTGCAATGTTATTCATAATTCCAAAATATGGAATCAATCAAAGTGTTCATCAATGGATAAATGAATGAAGAAAATGTGGTAATACATACATAGTGGAAAACTGTTCCCTCAAAAATGAAGGAAATCCTGTTATTTGCAAAATGCAGATGGAATTGAAGACATCATGTTAAGTAAAATAAGGCAGACTCAGACAAATATCACATGATCTCACATATGTATGGAATCTAAAATAGTTGAATTCATAAAAGCAGCCAGTAGAATGGTGGTTACCAGAGGGTGACAGAGGCTGGAGGTTGAGGGAGATGTTCGTCAAAGATAAAAAATTTTAGTTAGGAGGAATATGTAGTTCCAGAGATCTATTGCACAACATGGTAACTACAGTTAATGAAAGTGTATTTTATTCTTGAAAAGAGCTCAGAGAGCAGATCTGTGCTCTCATTACAAAAAAATAACTATGTAAAGTAATGCAAATGTCAATTAGCTCAATTTAGCCATTCCATAATGTATATATATCTCAAAATATGTTGTACATTAAGTATATACAATTTTTATTTCTCAATCAAAAAAATAATTAAATGGCATTTCTGGTCATATTCTCAGCAAACAACACAGGAACAGAAAACCAAACACCCCATGTTCTCACTCATAAGTGGGAGTTGAACAATGAGAGCACATGGCCCAGAGAGGGGAACATCACACACCGGGGCTGTTGCCGGGTGGAGGGCAAGGGGAAAGGAAAGCCTTAAAACAAATACCTAATGCATACAAGGCTTAAAACCTAGATGACGGGTTGATAGGTACAGCAAGCCACTGCAGCACATATATACCTGTACAACAAACTTTTACATTCTGCTCATATATCCCAGAACTTAAAGTAAAATTAAAAAAAGAAAATAATAATTTAAAAATTTAAAAAATGATTTTATATTTTTCTCAGTGAGGTAATGTGCTAAGGACAGTTAATTTGTGCTCCCACAGGCAGATGTGGCTCAATGTATTAAATATGAAAGGGGTAGCTCAGGAGGAGTTATATATTTAGAAAGTTTAGAATATAGAGTGTTCCAAGTCATGACAATAAATGTTAATTTTATTTACTAAAAGTGGTATAAAGACACTGAACAAGATTAATAACTAGAGTGACATATGATATATATTTTATGCATATTCTGTGCTATGTACAACTCAAAATGAAAAGTGGGAGAACAATGTTTGCAGCTATTGCAGTTTCTAAGGAAAAGATGATGTTCTTAAATCTGGAGTCCCTAACCCCTAGACTGCGGACCCATATCAGCAAGCATTACCACCTGACCTCCACCTCATGTCACATCAGCTGCAGGATTAGCTTCTCATAGGAGGCCAAACCCCACTGTGAACTGTGCAAATGAGGGATCTAGGTTGCGTGCTCCTTCTGAGCATCTGACTCATGCCCGATCTGAAGTGAAATAGTTTCATCCCAAATCCAAAATCCCCGCCTGCTGACCCTCAATGTCCATGGAAACCAGGAAACTGGTGCCAAACAGGTTGGAAACTTCTGGTTTAGACTATCATGGTAGTAGTGCAGTTGATAAGGTCAGATGGATTCCACATATATTTTGTAATTAGAGGCAGGGAGACTTGCTGATCATCTAGGGAAGTGCACTGGAAATTTATTTTCCTTGAAGGAAATATAATTTTTGAGAAAGTCAGACTGTACAAACTTCTGTATTTGCAAAGCAAGAAATTTGCAAAGGTCTTGGGATTTATCCCTTGTAAATGTCAAGGGTCTTATGATATCTGCTTATTGTAGAAAACTTGAAAAATACAGATGTACCCAAATGTCACTTAGAAGTAGGTATGTATTGCATCTATGCCACAATTACATTTTTTAAGTACTTCCAGTTTTATCTCCTACAATGTTTTCCCCAGCATAAGTGAGAACATCGACTTCTAAGTACCATCCCCACTATTTTCTTTGACAATACACAAAAGGGGTACTTTCTACAACTCTAAAGTTTTCCATAGTTCTTTATACTTTCTTTTTCTTCCTTCCAATTTCTAAATTAATCACCTGCCAATCTATACACACACACACACACACAGACACACACACACACACACACACACAAAAGGAAGAGCTGCGTTTCAGCATTTCAGGGCTGCTGCCTCTATAAATTTTATCAAGTGAACATTACCGTCCATGATGGAATATTTTTAAATGATAATTTTAAATGTTCATTGGAAAAATGTGTTTCTTCTCCTTTTGCCATTCATATCTTGTCCCAGTTATCTCAAGAAAACAATTCAGTCATATTTGGGTCCTCACCTCATCATTATATCTAAGTTCTATAGATTATTACATTTTTTTCTTCATTTATAATTTTACTACACAAATTGAGATCATCATCTCTTTCTGGGACTACTGAAATGGCCTCTGGAACAGATGTCTCTCTATGTAATCTAGTTGACAACCAAATAGCACTATATCACACAGCCAGAATAAACACCCTGAACTACTCATCTGACTACCTCTACCCCTCAACTAGCTTCACTGAAACTTGAAATCTTTTAATACCTTCTCACTGCCCCAGGGCTGAATCCCAAGTACCTCTATTTGCTTTTAGAAATTTTTGGGACTTGCCAATGACTATTTCTGCAGCCTCATCTTTCACTCCATCCCCCTAAAACATGTATCTCATAGTCTAAACCTTATTAAAATCATTCGGTTCCTCTATATGGCAAGGGTCTTTCATTTTAGAGCCTCCACATGCCATGATCTTTCTTTCTAAGATAATATTTCTTACACAATTTAGGACTTCAGTGTTAATATCTCTTCCTCTATAAAACCTTACGACTTCTTTCCATACCATCTACTTTTAAAGTATATAGTTTCAAAATACTTTGCATTACTCTGTTATACCATTTATTACATTTACATTGTTATCGCTTTATCATTTATAGACTCCACTGTACTACATAAAAACTGGGCATCTCTCTTGCCAAGCACCTCATAGACACAGGACAAATATTTACTGACTTTTTGTGGTTTTGGTAGTCTTTTGTGCCAAGATTTCTCCCTTATCATCTGAATATAAGCCACAAAGTTTGTGCATTTTATGAAAAAGGTAAAATTATCTACCCTAAAAACTAGTAGAGTATGTATGTGTTCCCTCACCAAATCTCTGCCACATTGGAAAATGTACCAGAAAAACAAAGAAGAGAAAAACACCCAGTATCTACCTGGTGTATTTCTTCCAGCCTCCTATTTTTATCTGTTAGATAAATAGGTAGTAAATAGGTAGAACGTATAGTCAGTTCCAGAGATCAAGAGATGATACAGAGCTGGATAAATAGATGATAGTAGTTCTGTTTGAAAACATACTGCATGTGATAATGTGTACAGTTTTTTGTTGTTTTTGTTTTTATTATCTCTGTGTGTGTGTGTGTGTGTGTGTGTATGTGTGTGTGTTTAACATTATCCAGGAAACCTTTCCCATTTAATTGAAAATTGTTTCTAATGGCCACATTTGAATATCATATTCAAATATAAAATGCACATTTAGTAACATACATTATTTTCATTTTTATTATAAATAATTTAATAGTGATAATTTCTGTCAAAATAGTTGCCTAAATCTGAATGTTACATTAATATTTCAGACTCCAATGATCCTTTGCACTGGTGCCTGGTCTTCTAATGGAAACTTAAGAATAGCTTGGTGCACTTCCATTGAGACGCATTTACATAGACTAACCTTCCTCTTTGCTAACTGTTAGTGATCCTCTCCAGTTTCGTATAGTGGCATGCAAGCTATTGAGTCCAAAGACATCAACTCAGTGGAGTTGTATGAGCTCGAAAATTTACTTCGTTTCCTCATTCTAATAATAATAACTACCTTACTACCTCTCCTTATTGCTGAGCAGGTTTTTGTTTTGTTTCATGTTTTAAAATTTACCTGTGTTTTATGACCATGAAGGAGTAAAATATAAGTAAATGCGTCTTAACTAATAATATTATGTATGTGTTTGTAAGAATGGTTGATACATTTTGTTTTACTTGAAATGATTTTATGCCCTTTGTATCACTTGGATTAATTTCAGATGCTTGATTCACAGTGTATTTGGATCATCTCCAGAGTCATCTCAGGGTTGGCAAATAGATTCTTTCCAGTTTCATTCCAAGTGGCAGCTATAATCCGTGTGTGTGTGTGTGTGTGTGTGTGTGTGAGTGCACGCGCTGTTCCAGATGTACTTACCTTCCCAAGTTTTACAAAATTTCAAGGTCCTTTCAGCACATGGTATCTTTCCACAAGTTTGTTTCTCTACTTGGAATGCCATCTACCATTTCCCCATCTCTTTTGGCAAGTTGACACACATCAAAGATTGAAAGATACTGGCAGATCATGTTCCAGATAAGTTTTAAAAGGCTGTGTGTATGTTTGTGTGTGTATGAAATGTATCATAATATTTCAATATATGTACATTTTTCAGAGTGTATGTATATGGATGAGCAGGCATACACATGTATGTCTATCAGTGTGTCAATGTGTAAGAGACAGTCTATGGGGGAAGATATATATTGAGGATTAAAAGAAAATGTTTTTTTTCCAGTTTCTTAATGACAAAGCTTTCAGCCTGTGAATTTCCAGTTAATGGCAAATGGAGGACATGATTGTGCCTCTCCTTGGGCTTTTACTCGGAAGGCAAATGGATGAGAGGTTCCTGAAAGCCACTACATCTGCACTGCCCATTGCTGTGTGAAGCTGTCAGCTTCCTATCACAAGATGACCTCACACAGCAAGGTGCAGATGCTTCACTGTATTAGTTATAACAGTACATTGGAGAGGAAGAACAGACATGCATTATTGTAAGGAAAATTAACAACCAGTGTCTGGGAGAGAAAGAATTGAAAATGACAGGCCGGTTTTAAGAGACCTTTTGTTTGGGCATGCATTATTCACCTAGAAATGGACACAATTACTGAAAATTAGAAATGAAACTGGGCTTTATACAATGAAATGAGATAATTTCCTGGCCAAAACAAGTGGGCTCATGTTGAAAGGAAAGCCATTAAAATATACCTAAGCAGCAACTTAATGGGGGAGAAATTCAATTTGAAAATGAGAGAACATTTTCAGATAGAAAGGGCAGGCAGTGGAACAGTGTGCTTAATGAGGTACAGTAGATATATTCAAGTTTAATCTAGATAATTTTAGATAATTATACAAAATGCTTAAGATAAGAGATTTTTCCTCCTTTTTTCTGATGCCAAGTATTTGACTGGAAAAGAAAAAAAAAACACATCCTATTATCGGTTGTTTTTTAGAATATCTATTTTTAAAAACTGAAAGTTTAAAGAGTTTTTCTCCAGATTACTGGATGTCAATCCATAAAAGGACTGTTTTGTTGTCAAATACAGTAGTCCCCCTTATCCATGGCTTTGTTATCTGTTGAGGTCAACTGCAGTCTGAACACATTAAATGGAAAATTCAAGAAATAAAACAATCAAATAATTTTGAATCACATGCTGTTCTGAGTAGGGTGATGAAATCTCACACAGTGCTGCTCCATACTTACCAGTATGCGAATCCTTCATCCAGCATCTCCAGACTGTCTAAGTGCCCTGCCTGTTAGTCAGTAGCCATTGTGGTGATCAGATCTAGTGTCATGGTACCACAGTGCTTGTGTTTAATAATCCTTATTTTACTTAATAATTGCCCCAAAGCACAAGAGTACCATCTCTAATATTAAACCTTTTTATAGGTATGTATGTAGAGGATAAATCTTAGTTTATGTGTAGGGTTCAGTAATATCCATGGTTTTATGCATTCATTGGATATCTTGGAACACATCATCCCTCACAAATAAAGGGAAACTACTATAATGCTTGACAAAGACATCCAGGATTTTTATTGCTCCTAATTTCTCCATTTCTATATAAAGAATCATCTCACATTGGTTGTTAACCCTTCTTTGTGTTCACCCTTGGGTTGTAAGTCTGTGCTAGGAAATCACCTGCTGGGAAATGGCCACTCTCTGACAGTCAAAGATAGCTTCAAGGCCGATGATGAGATTTTCCAAATATTATCTAGCTCCAAATATATTTATGAGTATCTTTGAATTAGTATGGCTGACAAGCCTTAGGTATTATGTGCCTCCTCTACAGAGAGGATCCAGGAAAGTAAGTAGATACTCAAATTTTAAATAGATTGTCTAGGAGAGAATGCTAAGATTCATCAGGGAAGAGATAGAAGTGCCAGAAGTAAGGAGAAGGTTCAAGGCACTTATCCCCACAGGGAACTTACTGAGAGCCAGAAGATTCTGGACACAGGGAAACAGTAAGAGAGAAACCCCAAGGGCTTCAAATTTATGATCTTGGCAATAGGAGAAACCCTGGACCCACGAGCCTTGGATGTGACACACAGAGTTGCCTAAATATTGCACAAAGACATTGCTCCAGAAAGGGAACTCACACAAAATCCTGTAGGTATTCAAATCTGGAACAGTGCCTCATCCAGGCACCATTTTCAGA
Source organism: Callithrix jacchus (assembly GCF_049354715.1). Lineage (NCBI taxonomy): Eukaryota > Metazoa > Chordata > Mammalia > Primates > Cebidae > Callithrix > Callithrix jacchus. The sequence continues at coordinate 93,051,759 of NC_133515.1, forward strand.
GCCTAAGTATCGGAGATCTATAGGCACAGCTGAGGCTGCTACACTGCTCAAAAGAGAGAGAGAGGAGACTGAAAAATATCATACCCCACTGGCAAGGCCCCTACCACCCTGCTTGTAAGTTGCTGTTGAGACTGAGATGTCAGTGGACCACACCCTCCACAGCTTCTTCTCCACACTGCTTACCTGGGAGGGACCCTGCCTTTGAGAGTCCCAGGCCCAAGGCACCAGTTTGAGAGTTTTATGCTAGGCTGCGTCCTACTCTAAGGCTGAGTTCAGCCTGATTCTGTTGCAGCTGTCTTCTGGCCAAGGATGAACAGAGAACCAGACTCTCTTACATGTACCTAGGACAATACCCACGGCCCTTCAGTGGGCTGCTGTGACACTGAGATCTGAGTTGACCGCACTCCCCACAGCTTTCTCCCCACACTGCTTATCTGGGAGGGGTCCCACTCTCCCTGGTTTCTGAGCCAAGGAGACATTTTAAGAGAGTAAGGCTGGGCTGCACCCTGTCCTCAAGCTAAGTTCATGCTGACATGGATGCGGCCAACACCTGGCTGAGGAAGGACAGTAAAAGCATTCTCTCCTATGCATATCTAGAACAATTACCCATCACCGTGCTACAAGCTGCTGTGAGACTGAGACCTGAGCAGACCGCACTTCCTACAGCTTCTTGCCCATGCTGCTGGCCTGAGGGATGGATCACCTTCTCTGGTCACAAGCTCACATCTAGCACCATTTTGAGTATTTAATGCTTGGCTATGCCCCACACTTGGGCTGAGTTTGAGGTGAGATGGCTGCACCCACCACACAGCTGAAGAAAGGACAGTGGAGATCAGGCTCTCCTAAGCACACTTAGGACAATACCTATTTCCATGCTAGAGTTGGTTGTGGGACTGGGGACTAGCCTGCCTCAATCATCACAGCTATCAGGAGCACTACCATTTACTGCCTGGGTCCCAGTGGGTTGCTCCACCGCTGCTACTGCCATCCCCTGCGCCACACCAGCTGACCAGAGGCCTGAAAACTCTCCTGTACATGTGGCCCACTGCTCCCACTTCTAGCTTCTAACAAAGCCATCTGGAAGCATCAGAATCAACCCTCTGGGAACCACTAACACTGAAACCGTATAAGCTTCTCTGGGAACAGACAACAGGTACATTTACCCACTGCTGTCAACACTGAGACCCAAAGACTGGATCTAGTGGTGTCCCAGCCCCCAAAAAAACTTAACCACAATTTCAAGTAATAACTGTGCTCTATGCCACCAAGGAAATCACACATACCATTGACCGTGTGTGTTGCCAAAGAAGTCATATAAAGATCACACTACCATGAGTAACCAAAATCAAAGCCAAATTATCCTACTGAACCAATAAGACATATACATCCTCAGGAAAAAGATTCTCCCCTACCTACAAAAGCAAAGCCAAAAAATTGGTGCAAGTGACTGCTACACCAGATACACAGATATCAATGAAAAGACACAGGAAATATGAAAAAGCAGGGAAATGTGATACCACCAAAGGATCACAACAATTTTCCAACAACAGATTATAATAAAAAAAAAATCGGTCACGCCTGTAATCCCCGCACTTTGGGAGGCCAAGGGGGGTGGATCACGAGGTCAAGAGATCAAGAACATCCTGGTCAACATGGTGAAACCCCATCTCTACTAAAAGTACAAAAAATTAGCTGGGCATGGTGGTGCATGCCTGTATTCCCAGCTACTCTGGAGGCTGAGGCAGGAGAATTGCCTGAACCCAGGAGGCAGAGGTTGTGGTGAGCCAAGATCGCGCCATTGCACTCCAGCCTGGGTAACAAGAGCGAAGAGCGAAACTCCGTTTCAAAAAAAAAAAAAAAAAAAAAAATTCCTTAAAATGCCAGATAAATAATTTGAAGTATTGATTTGAAAAAGCTTAATGTGATAAAGAGAAATATAACCAATACAAAGAAATCAGAAAATCAATTCTGGATATGAATGAGAAATTTACCAAGGAGATAGATATTTTCGTATAAAAAAAGGAGCAGAAATTCTCTATCTAAACACTCATTTAAGAAAATATAAAATACATTCAAAAGCTTCAATAATAAACTAGACCAAGCAGAAGTTTCAAAAGTTGAAGAGAGGACTTTTGAAATAATCCAGATAAAAATAGGGGTAAAAAAAGAATTAAAAAGAATGAGCAAAATATTTGGGATATCTGACACTACATAAAGTTACCAAACATAGGAATTATTGGTATTTTCAAGAGAAAGAGAGAGATCAAAAAGTTGAGAAAACCTATTTAAGAAAATATTTGATGAAAATTTTCCTCATCTAGAAAGGTAGTCAGACATGTAGATATGGGAAGGCGAGCAATCATAGGCAAACAGATTGCAAAAAGTAATTTATTCCAGAATATTACATTCAGAATGTGTAAAGAGTGAACAAAACAATTATAAAATTGGTAGGAGAAAAGTATCTACCCACCCATAAAGGAAACTGCATCAGTCTAACAGCAAACTTTTCAGCAGAAACTTTACAGGCCGGAAGAGAATGAGATTGCATTTTGAAGGTGCTAAAAGAAAAGTAGGGGTGGGGAACAAAAAACCTGTTATTCAAGAATTTTATATCTTTTCAGAATAAGCTTCACAAATGAAGATGAAATAAAATCTTTTTCGGACAAGCAAACACTAAAAGAATTTTTCACTACAAGATCAATTCCATAGGAAATGCCCAAAGGGGTCTTAAACATGGAAACAAAAAATCAATATTCGTCATCATGAAAACACATGGAAATATAAATTTTATAGTTCTTGTAAAACAATCACACAAGGGAGAAAGAGAAATGAATCAAATGGCAACATGACAAAATTTCATCAAACCACAAGGACAAAAGATAGGGAAATAAACAAAATGCATAAGCAATGTGAAAACAATTAATATTATGGGAACAAAGCTTCATATATCAATATTAGTATTAAATGTGAATGAATAAAATGCTCTACTTAAATGATACAGATTGGCAGGATGAATTTAAATAAAAATGTAAACCAACTATATGCCACCTACAAGAAACTTACCTTTCCCATAAAGTCACACATAGACTGAAAGTAAAGGAGTGAAAAAAGATATTTCATACAAATGAAAACCAAAAGTTGGCAGAATTGGGCATAATTAGACAAAATAGACTTTAAAAAGGTAATACAAGACAAAGATAATGATATCTATAATAATAAAGGGTTTAATTCATCAAAAAGATATTACAATCCTAAATATAAATAAACCCAACATCAGAGTACCAACATTCACACAAAAACATACACACACTTGATCTAAAGAAAGAGGCAATAATAGTGGGAGACTTCAACACCCCACTCACAGCCCCAGACAGATCATCACGATAGAAAATTTACCAAGAAACATTGTACTTAAATTGAACATAGACCAAATGGTTTTCACCAACATTAATGAACATTCCACTACACAACTCTACCAGATAACATTTTCATCATCACAGGGAACATTCTCCAAAATAGACCACATGTGAGACTACAAAACAATTCTTAAAAATTGATATCATATGAAGTATCTTCTCAGATCACAGTTGAATAAAGCTAGAAATTAATACCAAGAGAAATTTTAGAAACTATACAAATACATAGAAATTAAACAGGGTGCTCTTGCATGATCACTGGATCAACATATTAGATGAAATTTTTCTTAATTGCAACTAATGAAAACAAAAACACAACATACCAAAATCTGTGGAATATAACAAAAGCAGTGCTAAGAGGAAAGGTTTTAGCATTAAATGTCAGCACTAAAAAAAAAGTAGAAATATCACAAATTAACAACCTAACATCACAGCTCAAGGAACTAGGAAAACAAGAACAAACCAAACCTATAGTTAGTAAAAGAAAAGAAATAACAAAGATCAGAGCAAAACTAAATAAAATACAAACAAAAACAATAAAGATCAGTTAAATACAAAGTTGGTTTTTCAAAAGATAAATGATATTATTAAACCATTAGCTAGACTAAAGAAGAAGAGAGATTATCCAAACATAATCAGAAACAAAAAGGGGGACATTATAACTGATTCCACAGAAATATGGAAGATCATCAGCGGCTATTAAAACAGCAGTATGATCACAAACTAGAAAACCTACAGGAAACAAAGAAATTTCTGGAAACATATAACCTCATGAGCTAGAACCATGAAAGAAATAAAACTCTTGAACAGGACCAATAAAGAATAGCATTATTAATTCAATAATGAATCAGGAATACAAATAAAGTCCAATAGAACTATCGGGGACCAAATTCTATCATACACTTTCAAGGAAGAACTATTACTAATTATCCTGAAACTATTCCAAAATTCAAGGGGAGGAAATTCTTCCTAACTTATTTTACAAGATCAGTGCGAGCTGATGCCAAAACCAGATAAAGATACAACAAAAATGAAAACTAAAGACCAGTATTCCTGATGAACATAGATGCAAAACTCCTCAACAAAATACTAACAAATCCAACAGCCCATCAAGAAGATAATACTTCATGATGAGGTGGAATTTATTCCAGGGATACAAGAATTAGTCAACATATTTGAGTTAATAAATGTGATACATCACATAAATAGAATTAAGGACAAAAACCATATGATTATCTCAATAGACATAGAAAAAGCACTCAGTAAAACTCAGCGTCCCATTATGATTAAAATCTCTTAAAACAACTAGGCATAGGAAAAACATACCTCAACATAATAAAGACAACGTACCACAAACCCATAGCTTAATGGAAAAAAATTGAAATCAGTCCCTGTAAGAACTGGAACAAGACAAGCATGCTTACTTTCACCATTCTTAATCTACATAGTACCAGAAATCTTCACCAGCAATCAGGCAAAAGGAAGAAAATAAAAGGCAACCAAAATGGAAAAGAGGAAGTCAAAGTATCGCTGTTAGCTGAGGATATGATCTTATATCTGGAAAACCTTTTAAGGACTGCACCAAAAAAACTCTTAGATTTGATAAATTAATTCAGTAAAGTTTCAGGACAAAATATTAACATAGAGAAGTCAGTGGAATTTCTATATACCAATACTGATCCACTTAAGGATCAAATCAAGCTAGTAATGCCATTTAGAGTAGCTACAAAAAAATAAATTACCTAGGAATATATTTAACAAAGGAGGTCAAAGATCTTTATAAGGGGAACTTATAAATCATATATGGCACAAACATATGGGAGAACATCCCATGCTCATGTACCATCATGTACAGATATGGTTAAAAATACCATACATCACAAAGCAATTCACAGATTCAACACAAGCCCTTCAAATTACCATTGTCATTTTTCACAGAATTGTTTTAAAAATTATAGAATTTATATGGAATCACAATAGAGGCCAAATATCCAAAGCAACCCTAAACACAAAGAACAAAGCTGAAGACATCACCTTACCTGACTTCAAATTATATTACAAGACTATAGTAACTAAAACAGCATGTTATAAAAATAGATACAAGATAAATGAAACAGAATAAAAGTAACATACCTACTACCAAGTGATCTTTGACAAAGTCAACAAGCGTATACACTCAGGAAGAGCACACCCTATTAAAAGTTGGTGTTGCAACAATTGTATAACCATATTGAGAATGAGTCTGCGCCCATACATCTCACCATATAAAAAGATTAGCTCAGGATTGATTAAAGACCTAAACATAAAACCTGAAAGTACATAAATTCGAGAAGAAAATCTAGCAAAAACTCTTCTTGATGTTGGCCTAGGCAAATTATTTATGACCAAGTCCTCAAAACCTAATGCAACAAAAATAAAGAGAGACAAATGGAACTTAATTAAAATAAAATATTCTCCACAAAAGAAGAACTAATCAACAGAGTAAACAGACAAATTACAGAGCCGAAAAAGTTTATTTGCAAACTATGCATCCCACAAAGGAATAATATCCAGAATCTACAATGAACCCAAACAGTTCAGCAAGAAAAAAATCAAATAATCCCACTAAAAAATGGGCAAAGAAAATAAACAGGTATTTTTCCAAAAGTGGATACATAACAGCAACCAACAAACATATTAAAAAATGCTCAACATCATTAATCATCAGAAAAATGAAAATTAAAAGCACAATGAGATACCATCTTCCACCAGACAGAATAGCTGTTATTTAAAAAGACAATAACAACAAACAAGAAGATGTTGGCAAAGATGCAAAGAAAAGGGAATGCTTATCTACTGTTAGTGGGAATGTAAATTAGTGCATCCTTTGTGGAAAACAGTCTGAAGATTTCTCAAAGAACGAAAAATAGAACCATTCTATCCCTCAATCCCACTACCGGGTATATACCCAAAGGAAAAAAATATATCAAAAATATACATGCACCAGTATGGTTATTACACTGTTATTTATAATAGCAAAGATATGGGAGCAACATAAGTGTCCATCAATAGAGGACTGGACAAAGAAAATATGGCATATTTACTATGAAATACTACTCAGCCATAAAAAATGAAATAATGTCTTTGCAGCAATATGAATTGAACTGGAGATCATTACCCTAAGTGAAATAACTCAGAAACAGAAAGTCAAATACATCATGTTCTTGCTTATAAATAGGAACTAAACACTGGGTACACATGGGCATATAGAGTGGACTAATAGAGATTGGAGACTCCAAGAGCTGGGAGGTGGGAAGAGACTTGAAAGGGAGTTAAAACATAATCTATTGGCTATATTATTTGCTGTTTGAGTGATGTGTACACTAGAAACCGAGACTTCGCCACTGTACAATATATGCATGTAAGAAATCTGCACTTGGGCTGGGCGTGGTAGCTCATGCCCGTAATCCCAGAAATTTGGGAGACCGAGGTGGGTGGATCACCTGAGGTCAGGAGTTCAAAACCAAACTGGTCAACATGGTGAAACTCTGTCTCTACTAAAAATATAAAATATGTATATATATCCAGGTGTGGTGGCTCACACCTATAATTCCAGCTACTCAGGAGGCTGAGGCAGGAGAATTACTTGAACCTGGGAGGCGGAAGTTGCAATGAGTCAAGATCATGCCACTGCACTTCAGTCTGAGTGACAGAACAAGACTCTGTCTTGGGGAAGAAAAAAGAAAAAGCTTCACTTCTACCCTCTAAATATATCAAAATTTTCTAAAGTTATAAAAAAACACATGAACTTATCCAAGAAGATAATGTCTTAAAGTTACTATCTCCAAGACCACAAATTTTACCTTTCTAAATGTGGTCTAGAGATCAGTTCTTGGGTGTAGATACTGAAATGACAATCCTCACATCCAGTATTTATGCCTAAGGCACATATTGTGGAAAATCTCAGGCACCAAAACCAACTGGTAATGACTCTCAAAGCACTGACACTAAGCTTCCTACATTGTGATGACAGTCACACAGATCATGCCAACGTATTTCTTCCATTAATAACTTCTCAGATGAAAAAAAATTCCAGCTTTCTTTTCCATAATATACTGGTCCTACTATGCATTTACAATTAAGACTACCTATCCCTACCGTGTGATGAGCTGCTATTCTAGTTCTTAACCATAAGAGAGATAATCTTTGGTTATCTCTGTAATGATCTTTCTTTTGGCCCCTACTTTTATTTCTGGAAACTCAGTAGGAGCTGCTGGAACCTGAGAAATAACATACCAGCTAGTCAAAATAAAGGAAGTTGCTATTAAGTTCAGTTTATGTAAATCTCATAGCATACTTCCTACCCAGAAACAAAAGAAAAAACAAAATGTCCATATGTTCAGTGTACTTGCTTTTTTGCTTGCTTGCTTACAAATAAAGACATTATCCAACAATGAGCAGTATAGAGTAGATTAAAGAAAGTTTGTATCTATATTTACCACTATGGACAGCTCCCAGAGCAGAGAGATCCATAGCTGGCTCCAGCAGGTAAAATGTCTCTGTTAATGGATCTTAAAAATCCAGAATAGAATCCACACAGGTAAGAAGACCTTGCTCTGGGTCACACTAACAAGACAGCAGGATCTGATGGCCACAGGTTCTCTCATTATGATTGAATTTTCTTCTGTTATATTTTTGTTAGTAGAAGTCACAAATGCATTTTCATTGATATAAGGAGTTTAAAGACACAATAGAGCTTAAGGTGAAAATTCCTTCCATTGGCCAAAAGCCTTTTCTTGAAGAACATAAGTTCGTTAACAGGTTTTTAAAACAGCAGTTCCCAAACCCCCCCACCCCCCCCCACCCCCCCCCCCCCCCCCCCCCCCCCCCCCCCCGTTCCTGGACCCATCCTGTTATTTCCATCTGTATAGCAGAATCCTCACTAGCATAACACTCCTGGCCATTCACTTTCCCTCTCTCACTTCCTCCCTTGAAGGGAAGGAGAACTGACCTTGTTAGTGAGTTTTGATAGATGATAACGAGCTTGTAAGGTCCACCTCCTTTCTGTCTCCTTTTTCTTGGAAGTTGGCAGTTACTCTAGTCAGTGTCACTAGATTTATAGGAATAGACCCTGCTCCCTCCATTAGTAAGGCTGGCAGTTTTAGTATTGTGTTCTCATGTCCTCACATGAGAGTAGTAAACCTCGAGAAGAAGAATTTTGAAGAATAATGTTACAAATGGACGAATACTGAAGAATCCAGGGCACATGGTATCTTATCTTCATGGCTTTCTGTCGTATTTGTTTAAAATAAATTCTGTGTACTTAAGAGGTTTTTTATGAAGCTTTGAGATTGTAGCTACCATCCTACACCAGGGCTGAGGCAAGATCAATTAGGAAATTACATGTTTTGTTTTGATTTTTGTATTAACATAGACTTAAGGTTATAATCCTTATCAATTGATTATGCTTGTGAATATTAGAGATCCAAATAGCAGCCCTAGTCACAGTAATTTGATACATTTTATTAACTGAATAAAATAACAATGAAGTCTCCTACAAGGTTTGGATATATAGCCTTCACTTGGATAGAGGTAGAAGAGGGCAGATCATAGATATTTAAACCACCTCTTCAAATGTTATTCTTCAAGGAAGTTTACACCGGGGGTGAGTTAATCTTGGTACTATTAGCCTGGTACAGGGACAGTCTCAGGGCATAGGAAAGTGGCAGAGAAATTGAAGGATGCTTTAGATGAATATAAGATTGCGTTTTAAGATAATGTAAGATTGTGTTTTTTTACATGAATGAATATATACATTTATATAAATATGTGCATACATAAATATATAATATATACATAAACATATACATATAGAAACTATATAAACATATATTTCAAACACAATCAAGGTTTTAAAGGCCATGATTCAAATGAAAGTGATATAAAAATGTACTTAGGACATTATATACCAAAATTTTACTACTTTTAAGGTTTTGGCTGAACAAGGGGAAAATTGTTTTCCTCATAACAGGGCCAGCAAAAGTGATCAGGGCTTAAGAAAACCTAACAGAAGACAATAATGACGACTGAGATCAAGCTGAAATAATTTTTCGGGATAGATCTAAGAGTCCAAAAATTATTTAAAAATGCCACTTCAGAGCAACGATAAAGTACACATTAAGTGCTACTGGAAAACTGCCTTCTTGAATATTGTGATAATTATAACAGATTCTATACTATTTTAACATATGCAATAGGAAAAGGCTAGAAGGAACAGTGTAAAATCCTCAAATTATTGTTGAGTGAGTTTCAAGGTAAATCCATCATTATGAGCAGAGACACAGGTATTGAGTGTTTTATCAGGCAATATGCTATGGTAATTTTATGAAATTACAAGTCTGAGGCAAGATAAAAGATAAATGATATGAACCAGGGTGAGTCTGTCAGATCTCAACAAGTTTTACCCAGGCTGGAGCTACATTTTGGATTGAGAGAGGAATAACTCTTAGATGAAATTACACTGCTCAGGATAACAAGGCAGAAATATTTTGACAGAAATAGAAATGAAAGCAACACATTTCTTGCTATGAAGGACCCCAGTAGAGTCAAGACATATATTATAAAGAAAAACATAAAAGAGCATTCAACAAAGAAAATTAAGCATAGCTGTTTTCTCAACCATCTAAACAATGACACATTTATAAATCAAGAGGAGCCCTAAGGAATAGTGGGAGGGCAATATCCAAGTTGGAAGAACAGGCAGAATTAGGTTGATAGATGTTTAGGGACATCAGGAAATTGAAGACACCCAAATATGACTGAATGAGGTCAAGCACTATTTGGAGAGCAAATAACTGAAGTTGTCCAAATTATGAATCAATGTATTTTGCCAGTAGAATTGTCTGTCATCAATATAAACACCCCACTGTCAGGAGAAAGCAGCATCAGTAGAAATGTGTTGGACACAAAGTGGAGAAAGAAAACTTGATAATAGAAAATTAGGCACTTGGATGCTCTGAGGAATCTCAGGACCGATGATAGGGTGGCCCATTATTCCCATTCTGGAACTTTGGTAGGGCCAGAGTATGGGCAACTGAAAAAAGTAAATTTTGACGCTGCATCCTCAGTCAGTGTGATTACATCAGCTCTTCTGGAGAATGAGATAGGAACATGCTCATCTTCCTTTTCTTTATTATTCTTCTCTCCTCCCTAAGTTTCCTCCTCCTCCTCTTCCTACTGCCTTCCTTATTCCCTCCTATTTCTTCTTTCTCCTTTGTCTTTTCTCCCTTTAAAGGAACACCAAAATGCCTAACTTCATATTTTCAGGATTAAATATAATAATGTAAGAAATGATAACAGAGTTAACATTTTCTAAGACTTACTTGAAAATTAAATATTTTTCTTAATTTTCTCAGGCTTTGTACATAATTTTATTTTGGAAGATCTGATACTAGTGATTTGTATTTAAATGGAGCTATATCTTTATTGGCATTTGCATTAATCTTGATGTTGCCATTTGATTTCATTACAGAACCTCTGATAGAGTGCTTTGGAAAGTGGCTTAAAATATTTTGGAATGGGAAATAGGCAGGAACAGTCCCAGCCTTGGATGTAGCATGGATCTATAGTAGATGTGATTCATGTTCTGTTCTAATCTATTTTAGTTGTAGGGGCAGAATCTATATTCTCCAGTAGTGTTTTAGAAAGATAATCAAGGGGGATAGTTTTATTATTGGGCAAGTGGCTTCATGAGAGTAGAGCATAAATAACAGTTTCCTTCAGAGTAACCAAATCTTTGGTTGACCATAAGCTTAATGTCCAAACCCAGTGAATTAAGAGATAGAAGACATGAAATATTTGGGGGAGAATAATTCCTCTCAAACTAGTGTTTTCTTATGTGGTTTAAAGCATCATTATTGTACTAAATCTTGCTCTTTACTATTCCCATATAGAGGTGGATTAAGTTCTCATATTGGTAAGTTTGAGAGAGGACCTGAATTCAGGTAGTCAGCCCCCATTACTCTCTTACTTGGAGACACAGGCTAATCACAGAGCCCACGTGCATTTCATTGCCTTTGATCGTGCACAGAGCACAGGCTTCTTTTTATGAGGGTCAGGGTGGTATAGCGGTTCTCGGGAATAAGCTCATTTTGGGGGACTTGTCAATAGCAAGAAGTAACAGAAAGGTCAAGTGGTCTTTGTAGAGCATCTCTGCCTATGTTGGAGCAATATTTTAAACTCTACTTAATCCACAAAGTGATATTATGGGAAAATAGAGTAGGCTGTATGACATACGTGTGAAACTGTGCTACTGATTCTGTAGACTTAAAGGCAAGACCTAAAATCAAGACTTAATTCAAACAGAAATACGTGACAGCTCAATGTAGAACAGGCATTCAAAAATCCGTAAAACAGTCCAACAGATTGTGAGCAAGACAATATCCTTTTAGAAGTGCTAAGTGTAGTGGTGGGCATATTAAATATATAGCTGAATAATTTTAAACCTTCTACTTAAATGAAAGCCTAGGGAGATCTTGGAAATATAATCTACCCTTACAAAGCCCCACTTACAGAAAATATACTAAAAAGAAGGTGAATGACCCCTAACATGCACATCCCATGACAGTCAGGTGATGTGAGGTTGCTATCAAAAGTAATTCTTTAAAGAGATTCTTGTCATAGTGGGTAGCAATAACCTACTAAAACCATCATTGTTTATAGAGAAAATTATTTTAATATACTTACCATCTTTTCACCCTATTAGGGAGAGGTACCATCTACAAAGAACTGTATATTTACTTCAAAATTTTATCTGGATTAGCACCAAGACAAAGTAAATTATATTTGCAAAATCTTTAGTTACTAAGTAATCAGTACAATAGAATTAGTTATGTAGGAAAATTTTTAAATAGCTCTTAAGCAATTACAATTATATTGAAGTCCGATTTTTGATAATACAAAATATATCTACTTTAATTTAACAAAAATCATACATATTTAGATGTTTTTAATTTTAAAATAATACACCTGCTTATATTTAATAGATAATTTACTACAACAGCTTATATTTGTTAAATGAATTAGTAAACTCTCACATTAAAGTCAATATGAGTAACTTGAAATTTCATTCCACAGCTAACCAGTTTACTAGTTTTCTTTAGTAATTTATTCAAAAACTGACAGCAGAAGATTAACTTGCAAGGTTTTTTATGCCTAAATGGTTCTGAAGTTTGTAATTAATGATCCTAAATAAATAAACCACTTTTTTCAGTATCAGATGTGTGAGCCATGAAAATATGAACAATCAATCATTTAATTTATCATGTTTCTCACATTATGTTCTGTTGATCACTGATATGAGATTCTTTAATTCAATTTTTAACAAATATTTATTGAATGATGCACAGAATAAATCTCAGTATTTATAGAAGAATATATGTCAGTGTCACAGCTTTCTCATCCATGTCCAATTTCTCCATCCTCAACATACTCATTTTTCATAAAGAAATGTATTCCCGGAAGAGGTAAGCACTTTGCTTTGTTCAGCAAACTTGATGGTTGGGTGTGTTATCTTTTATATTCACATTTTGTTATTAACAAATGATTCATCACTGCATATACAATTCACAGATTAATAAATGAAAAGGCTTTTATTAATAATTAATGGCATTTTCTTTATTTGCTGAAGACTGAAATTCAATGAGCTAAAAACTTTTCTTAATCTCTTAATGTCTAGTAAAATTATCTGTGAGTTTCATTATATTGTATTCCTATGATGCTCTAATGCTATATATATCTTATAGTCAAAATATTTTGAATAGATTAGTCAAATCTATCCAAATTTTATTAAGTCTCCACTTTTGACAAAGCAGTGTAGGATATAGAAATGGAAAATATATAGAATTCTTTTCCCTCCTCAGGTATTTATTCATGGAGTACAACCTGATTTACTGTCTTACTTTCATTAATTTCTTAACATAGTCAACATATGCTTTTTGGTATCTTAGCAAGTGCCCTCACCATAAAGACCTGAAGACTGAATGGTGCTGAAGACAGTCTTCTTGCACTCTTTGCCACTGAAATTCAGAGAACAGATAGAAAATAAGCATTGGAAATGCAATTTAGTTTGAAAGAACACAAATATAATTTTCCTTAAAATGAAATATATATAACATGACATTTTTGTATAGTTGTCTATGTATGTTATGAATGAATAAAGGATGAATCACAACTTTTTATCAATAATGAAATAATGAAAGTAATTATTTAGCTTTCTGAGAAAACCATCTTAGAGGAAGCAGAGTTTTATAAGCATGCTAAAGAAAATGACCATATTTATTTGCATGACAAGGCTTTTCACAACATAATAAATGATATTAGTATTAAAAAGGTACTGTTTTCTGACTTTAAAAGTTACATTATAGAATACTTATGTAAAAATCTATGCAAATTAGTATTTGAAAGCTTTCTGGCACTCTTGTAACAACTCCCATGCCCATTCACTCCCCCGTTCTTCTGGAAGCTTTTTTCATATCATTTTCTAACTCCTAAAATCCTTGTACCCCTCTCCTCTTTTTCTGTGTACAGAGGTGGCCTTTTTATTTTCCTGACAAAATAGAACTGATTAGAAAAAGCATTTCATGAACTTCTGTCATTACATGTGACACGGATCTACACGGTGGGCCCAGTGACTTTCTTCCCTCCTGTTATCATAAATGAGTTACTTTTGTCCTAACAGAGGCTTGTCAATTTGCGCGAGATTTCATCTCCTCTTCCCCAGTATAGCATTTTGTGCCAATAATTATATCTGCCATCTTTTGTATCATTAACGTTTCTCTCTCTACTAGAGCTCTACTATGAGAGCACACATGATTTGGTCTCTCTACCCTACTTCCCTCTCTTTGCTTTCCTTTCCCTTAGAACAAAACTCTTCTATAGTGTTGTCTGTATTCACTACTACTGATTTCTCCACTCTTGGCCTATGCTGAACTTACTTCATTCAGAAGTTCGTCTCTACCAGGCTCCTGAAAATGCTCATTTCAAGGTCACCAATAACTTCCACCTTGTTGAATCCAATAATCAATTCTCATGCCTCAGCTTGCCCAGCCTATCAACAGCATGTAACAGTTAATTACTGTGTTCTTATAAAAACATTTTTTTTCTACTTGGTTTTCAGGTCACCACAATCTCCTGCTTTCTCTCCTAACTCCCTGCCACTCCTTAACCTCCTTGGAAGGTTCTTCTGCAAACATTCTAATGCCAATGATCAGTCTTTTGATATACCCTCTTCATCTGTGTTCATTGCCTTCCAGTTACATAATTTGAATACTTTCTCTTCACTGAGGACTTCCAAGGATATTTTCCTAGCCTGGACCTTTTCTCTGAAATTCAGACTCATATAAATGCCTGCCTACTTGACATCACTTGGATTTAAAGCGTCATTTCAAATTAACATGGCAAAAAGCTAAACAACTGAACCATCCTCTCCTGTATGAAAAACAAGCTTTTTCTACAGCCTTTCCTGCACAAATTGATGACAATATCATCTATCTGTTCATTCAGACCAGATAGAATTGAATTATTCTTGACTCTGCTGTTTTACTCCCTCACCCCATGTATTCCAACAGCAAAACTATTGCCTGTCCTCTCAAAATGCATGCAGAATTTTACTGCCTTTGCCACCCCCACTGCCCACTCTGGTTCAAGCTACCATCACTTTTCACTCGATAATGCCAGCTTGTCAATGTGGTACATTTCCACCAGCAATGTGTTCCATGTTCTCACCACATTTGGTATTGTCAGTCTTTTGTGGTAGATATGCAGTGACATTTTATTTTGATTTAATTTGCATTTCTTTGATTACTAATGAGTCTTCACACATTTTCTTATTAGCCATTTGGATATCTTCTTTTGGAGAGTTCCTGTTAAAACTTCTCACCTACATTTGAATAGTTTTGCTTTTATTGATATAAAGCCATTTTTGTATGATCTGAATATAAAACTTTTTTGGTTATATGAGTACTAATTATCATCTACTCAGTGACTTGAATTTTTGTTTTCAATTCTACCTTTCAGTGAAGCTAAGTTTTTATTTTTTGTAGTAAAATGTATCAGTCTTTCTTTGATGGTTATTGGTTTTCAGTTTCCCTTAATTTTTTTCTTACCCAAATATCATGAGGATATTATCCTTTATAATCTTTTGAAAGGTTTGACTTTAACATGTAAATATTTAATCTGGCAGGATTTGATTTTGTGAGTGCTGTGACAAAGTGGCTAAACATCCCTTTTTTTCATATGGAGATCCAATCCTCTCTCTGGAAAAATATTTCTTTTTCCACTGATTTTTAGAAGCAGCTCTAAAAACAAACAGAATGTTCATATGGGTGGTTTTCCCCTTAGGCCCTCTGTTCCATTCTACTACAGGTGAGTGAAAGGCCTTATTAAAGATGAAAAAACCCAGAAGTTATAAAAATATCAACAAATTTGATATTAGCAAATTGATAATATTTAAAAGTCTTAGCCTGATATAAATATGTCAACAAAAGTTCACATGGAATCAACTATCTGAGGAAAATATACTTTCCCTGTGCTGTATATTACTGACCACAAGTTAAGTTTATTACACTATAGAACACCTCTAGGAATCAGCATGAAGATCATGAGCAATACAAAGAAAATTTTGTAAAGAGCAATAGATGTAGAGAGTTCACGGGGGAATCAATGAAAATGGTGTATAAAAATACATTTACCTTTCTCGTAATTAATAAAATTTAAAACAAGAAGATGTAATTTTCATTCTATCAGAATAGCAAAGATTACTTACATGTTAGCATAATCTCTTACTGAGGGTGAATGAAAACCAACTTTTGTATTCTATTGATAGGAATGGAAATATGTGATACCTCTCATAATCCCTATCTGTATCGACCTAGCTATTTTGCATGTGTATATGACCATAAACTCAATTTATCCTCCACAAACCCTATTGAGGCAGCCCTTTTATTAGCCCATTTCATTTGTGATATAAATACAACAAATATAGGTAAAGTAACTTGACCAAGATTAAAACTAGCTTTTTTTAATTTTAAGGCTGAAATTTGTTCCTATATAGTCTGACTTCAGACTCCAGGCTTTTAACCAAATTTAACTGCCTTTCTGTGAATGTTTGAGGATATTAACTGTAGCAGCTTGATCAGTATAGTTTTAGATATAACATATACCGAGCAATATAAAATTTTTTTAAAAAGTTATTTTCATGCAATGAAATATGTAGCAATCATTAAGAAAAAAATGTTATAAATCTGTAAGAGCTGATTAAAAAATACATAAAAACTGGTGGGACTGGTTAACTTTGCAGTGAATCTTGGAAATCTGAAATCAAAGGCAGATTTATTTTTCATTATGCCACATGGATGCATGGTTTCAAAGCTTTTCCAGGTGCATTTAAACCTTTGTTAGTAGCAAAAAAGTGTTATTAAAACAGATGATCAACTCTGTATGGTCCATGTCCACTCTTGAGGTCTGCACCAAATGTACAAATTTCATAAAGAAAGTTTTCACTCATCTTTTGCTTGTGATAAATGTGGAATCCTAAGAACCATGCCTTGAACAGATTTGGCATCAGAAACAGACTGTGGTTTACTCCTTCAGTTAATTATAATGAGAAAAATATATAAACGTAACAGTATCCATGACGTTTGGGACGCGGTTTGTGAAGGGGGCTCAAAACTGTGAGGCTTCCTGCTGGACTCTGTCATGCCTTCCAAGAGCCTGATAGTTCATTCCTCAGAAGAAATGTCAAGCTGCCCATGCTGTCACAGAGCAGATGCTCTGCCGACATCTTTGGGGAAGTGTCAAGCGACTATAAACTGGATGCCAAAGATGGAATAAAATTCTTACCCTCAGCACTATGTTCCGTGTGCCCCATGTTGTGGTGTTTGGTGATAATCTCAGGCATGAGCATTAGCAGTGGCCTCAGCTGGGGATACCAAACATGTGATGGGGACACTAGGGGGGTGTAGCTTTCTCTCTGCCTCTTTCACAAGATATTCTTTGTGGTTAGCAAGGAGAATGTGTCTATTAACTTGATTTCCCTTGGGAAATGTTGCCCTCTTATCTGGCAACTTTTACCTGAGAGATATCCTCTTCATTTCAAAACGTATCTTACATATATTCTGTGTTTGTACTTGTCTTTTTTGTTCTTCAGTGTTTTCTAATAAATTGCTTTTTCGAGAAAGGGCTTTATCAAGACACAAGTAATGAAAGTCCAGAAATTTACATTTTTTTCTTTAATTTTTTATGCATTATATGATTTGAGCTTTAAAAAACACAGCGTTTTATAGTTCCATCTTGCAGAGAATAAAATAGAAATCTCTGCGTTTAAATAACTTGTCCAAAGTGACACAACTAATTCAAAATAGAGGTGTGTTGAAAGCTCTAGTCTACCATGTTTTTCCATATACTGAGAGCATTGCTGCAGTTTTCTGTGATTGGTGCATTCATCCTCATTAGAGAGCATGTCCCGGGCTATAAAATACCAAGAACTAATAATACAGTGCTATTTAACTACAGGAAGTTTCAAAAATTCTGAACAACAGAACAAATGATAGAAAGGAAGGAGGGAGAGAAGAGAAATATAAAAAAGAAAGAGAAAGGAAAGAATAGGAGGAAAGGGACCAGGAAGACAAGAGGAAGGAGGAAAATGAAGCAAGGATATAATTAACCAAAGATAAGCACTATTAACATTTATGTATACATTTCATTTTGAAGGTATAAGTTTTGACTTATAAATCATTATGATCATACCCTTGAAGTCTTGATGTTATCATTTAACTTGATAAAATCAGAAGTTTTATAAGGTGGTAGACAATCTTTCAAATTTTAATTTTTTATCTAATATTCTAAAATATAGACTTCCCAAATTTACTGTGTTGGGTATTTACGGCTATGGCCTCCTTGGTTATTATCCTAAAGTGATTGAGTGGCATTTTTCTCAGACAGGAAACATTTACAGAAGTACAATTACTGGACTGGGGTAGGAATATGTTAAGGCTTTTGATATTGATGAATATATTTCTTTCTGGAAAATTTTATACCAATTATTAATCTAAAAATGTATGAGAAATAACAGCATATGCATAAAATTTTGGTTAATTTGATCAACATATTGAATGTTTTTTTCCATGTATTAATTGTACTTCTGTTGAGCTAAAAAAAATTGTGATAATCTTGCTAAGTATTATTCGTATTATGAATTATATTTTTATTTACTCATTGAAAGTCTGCTTAACTTAATAAGATTTATCTCATATTATGTATATTAAAAACATAAAATGAGATAAAAATTATCTCAATTATATAGATATTCTTCTATATAAATTGAAGAATATATAGAATGAGATAAATGATTTTGTCAAATACTTCTTTAAGGAAAACAATATAAAATTAATAAACTAAACATTTATTTGTAATAAAAAAACACAATACATACCATAATCATGCTAAAATCCAGAATAAAAATATAGTATTTTATTTCTGAAATTTCTAATGTAAATCTGTATTTTTCTACTATTATTTTTGCCATTATGTAATATCAATTTCTGATATAAATAGAAACTAAACAAGTGATTACCTGAGGCTAGAGGGCCGTGTTGGGGTGGGTGGGGGGAGCCAAAGAGAAGATAGGAAAGGTGGAGAGAGAAGCGGTGAATGACTACTAATGGTTATGAAATTTCTTTATTGAATGATAAAAAAGCTTTTTTTTTTCTTTTTTGAGACGGAGTTTCACTCTTGTTACCCAGACAGGAGTGCAATGGCGCGATCTCGGCTCACTAGAGCCTCCGCCTCCTGGGTTCAAGCAATTCTCCTGCCTCAGCCTCCCGAGTAGCTGGGACTACAGGCACGCACCACCATGCCCAGCTAATTTTTGTATTTTTAGTAGAGACGGGGTTTCACCTTGTTGACCAGGATAGTCTCAATCTCTTGATCTCGTGATCCACCCGCCTCAGCCTCCCAAAGTGCTGGGAGCCACCGATCCTGGCTTAAAAAGCTTTAAAATTAATTGTGGCGATGGTTGCACACCTTTGTTAACATACTAAAAGCCATCAGCTTGTATATTATAAATCAGTGAATCTCATAATGTACAAATTATATCTCAATAAAACTGTTAAAAAATTCAGATGTCAGTCAGGAGCAGTGGCTCATGCCTGTAATCCCAGCACTTTGGGAGGCAGAGGCATGCTGATCACCTGAGGTCAAGAGTTCAAGACCAGCCTGGCCAACAGAGTGAAACCCCATCTCTACTAAAAATACAAAAATTAGCCAGGCATGGGGGCATGCACCTTCTAATTCCAACTACCCAGGAGGCTGAGGCAGGAGAATCACTGGAACCTAGAAGGCAAAGGCTGCAGTGAACCAAGATTATGCCACTGTACTCCAGCCTGGGTGACAGAACAAGACTCTGTCCCCCCACCAAAAAAAAATTCAGATGTCAGAATAGAAAGTCAATTTAATCTTTTCTCTAGTGATATTTAGTTTTCATTAATAAATTATATTTTAGGAAAGAATACTTCAGCATCATAATGTATTATTGAAAATGTCATTTACATTTTTGAGATGTAGTCAAATTGGGAAAAGTTTCAATTTTTTTTATATATGAGCTGTGAAATTTTATATTATTATTGAATACATATATAATATATGTATATCTATTTTAGCATAAAAAATTCTTTTGACCAGGCTGCTTTGGAAACTCAGTTATCCTTGTATAATTTTAAATGTCTGATTATTTGAAGAATTTACATGAACTAGTTTCTGGCACTGTAAAATTCAAATATTCCCTTTTCTTCATTATTCCCATGTTTCTTTTAAAAATGTGCTTAACTGTAGAAAAAAATTACGGTATAAAATAATACGTATTTATTGTGTATGGCATGATGCTTGGACGTATACAGTTGTATCTTGGTGTCCATAGGGAATTGGTTTCAGGATCTCTTACAGATACCAAAATTCATGTATGAGCAAATCCCTTATATAAAATGACATAGTATTTGCATATAACTGGCTCGCAACCTCTCATATACTTTAAATCATTACTTAATTAATTATAGTACCTAATACCATGTAAATGCTTTGTAAGTAGTTAGTATATAGTATTCTTTGGAAAATAATGGCAAAAAAAAAGCTATACATGTTTAGTACAGCCCCCTCCATCCATGTTTGTTTTCTAAATATTTCTGTCCACTTGCTTAAATGCAGATATAAAATTCAAGGAGCCAGAGGGCTAACAGTATAACTATATGAAGTAATACATTTGTCAGTTAGCTAGGTTGAACCACTCACCACATTGTGGAGTGTGGTTAAATCTAGCTAACTGACAAATGTATTACTTCATATAGTTACCATTTTTTTGTGGTGAGAACATGTACCATCAACTGTCTTTAAATTTTTCTATAGACGCAGTAGTGTAAACATAGGTCTTTTAAAATTATTCTAATTGTAATTTTATATCCTTTGACCAACTTTTTCTCCCCTCTCTACTCAACTACCTAGCCTTTGATAATCACCATTCTATTCTCTACTCTTCTGAGGTCAACTTTTTTATTCCACATATGAGTGAAATGATGGGGTATTTGTCTTTATGTGTCTACCTCGTTTCATTTAACATAATGTCCTCCAGGTCCATCCATGTTGTACCAATGACAGGTAGGTTTTTTTCTTTTTTCCGTGGCTGAATAGTATTCCATTGTGTATTTGTACCACGTTTTCTTTATTCATTCATCTGTTGACTGTCAATTAAGCTGATTCCATATCTTGGCTGCTGTGAGTAATCCTGCAGTAAGTATGGGAGTGCAGACTCTGACATATTGATTTCATTTTCCTTGTGTATATATCCAGAAGCACTGGTTAGATTATATATAGTAGTTCTATGTTTAGCATTTGAAGAAACTCCACATTGTTTTTCGTGATAGTTGTACTAATTTACATTCTCATCAATGGCTTGTGAGTATCCCTTTGTCTACATGCTCGCTAATATTTATCTTTTGCCTTTTTGATAACAGGCATTCAAGCTAGAGTGATGTAATGTCACATTGTGGTTTTTCATTTGCATTTTCCTGATGATTGGTCATGTTGAAATTTTAAAAAATATACCAAATAGCCATTTTATTCATAGACCTATTAAAAATGTCCTTTTAGGTCTTTTGCCTATTTGTAAATTGGGTTATTTATTTTTGTTGCTATTGAGTCATTTGAATTTCTTATAAAATTTGCATATAACCCTCTTATCAGATATATTGTTTGTAAATATTTTCTATCATTCTGTAAGTTGTTTTTTTACTCTGTTGATTATTTCTTTTGCCGAAGAATCTTTTTCATTTGATGTAATTCAATTTATGTATTTTTGTTTGTGTTGAGTATGCTTTTGAGGTCATATCCAAATAAAAAACATTGGATATGATTTTTGGATATTGGATATAAAAATCACTGAACATGGGATATCTTATGATTTATTAGTGTCTTCTTTTAACATTTTTATTAATATTTCATAGTTTTTAATGCAGAGGTTTTACACTTCTTCAAATTTATTTCTAGGTATTCTTCTTTTTTTTTTTCATAGCTACTAGAAATGGTATTGTTTCTTGATGGTTCCAAATCAATGTCATGGAGCTTCTTCCCTATGTTTCCCTCCAGCAGTTTCAAAATTTCAGATCTTACATTTACGTGTTTAATGCACTCTGAGTTGACTTTGTGTATGGTGAGAGGTAAAGGTCTAGTTTTATTCTTTTGCATGTGACTGCACAGTTGTTTCAATGCTACTTATCGATGAGACCTCTTTTCCCCATTATGTGTTTTTTGTCAACTTGGTCAAAAATTAGCTGTAAATGCATGCATTGACCTCTGGGCTGTCTATTCTGTTTCATTGGTCTATGTACCTGTTTTTATGTCAGTTTAATGTTATTTTTTGGGTACAGCTTTGTAGTATATTTTATTTTTATGTCTCCTCAAATTCCTTTTATACCATGTAGTGTGTTTTAAATTTAGGTAATCTCATGTTTCTACCTTGGTTCATTTTGCTCAAAACTGTTCTGACTATTCAGAGTATTTTGTGTTTTCATAAAAGTTAAAAAATATGTATTTCTGTGAATAATGCCATTGGTATTTTTGTAGAAATTGCATTAAATCTTTAGATTATTTTGAGTAGTATAGACATTTTAATAATTATTCTTATAATTGCTGAACATGGGATATCGTTCTATTTATGTCTTCTTTAACTTCTTTCATCCATGTTTTATAGATTTTAAAGTAGAGCTCTTTCACCTCTTTGGTTAAATACTGTATAATTACAGTTACATAGTATCTTCCAAAAGCATGCTATATTATTTCAATCTTCTTAATTACTAATAATTTTGTTGAAGATTTATGCATGTATGTTCATCAGGGATACTGGCCTGTAGTTTTTTGTTTTTTTTTCTGTTGTGTTCACGTCTGGTTTTGCTATCTGGGTAATGCTGGCCTTGTAGCATGAGTGTGAAAGTATTCTCTTTGATGTTTTGGAAAAATTTGAGAATTGGTATTAGTTTTTAAAGAAATATTTGGTATAATTTAGCAGTGAAAACATCTGAGTTTTTATTATTGATTCAATTTCCTTACTTATTAGACAATTCAGGCCAGATTTCATATTTTTTTAAGAATTCAGTTTTGGTAGGTTGTATATATTCAGGCATTAATCCATTTCTTCTAGGCTATGGATCCAATTTGTTGACATATTATTGTTCATAATAGTATTTTACAGTCTTTGGATTTTTGTGGTATCAATTATAATATCTTTTTTGTCTCTGGTTTTATTTTTTGAGTATTCACTCTCTTTAAAATTCAATCTTGCTAAATGATTGTCAGTTTTGTTTAATTTTCATACACCATTTCATTTTGTTGGTATTTTGTATTGTTTAGCTAGTCTCTATTTTATTTACTTCTGCTCTGACTTTTATTATTTTTTTTTTCTTTATAAATGTTGGATTGAGTTTGTTCTTTCTTTCTAATTCTTGAGGTAAGATATTAGGTTGTTTAGAGAATGTCCTTGTTTTTTGATCTAGGCATCTATTGCTGTAAACTTCCCTCTTATAACTGCTTTTGCTGTATTCCATAGATTTTGATACATTGTGTTTTTGTTTTTGTTTTTTTAAAGAAATTAAAAATTTTCTCTTTTTATTTCATTATTGACCAATTGGTTATTCAGGAGCATATTGCTTAATTTTCATGTATTTTTAATGTTTCCAAAATTTCTCCTGTGGGTCATTTCTAGTTTATGCTGATGTCTGTTGGGGAACATGACAACACAAGTCTCAATCATTTTAGGATAACATGGGGAGAAATGCCAGCTATAGGTGACAGGGGGATGGAGGCAGCAAACCACATTGTCATGTATGTACCTATATAACAATCCTGCATATTCTGCACATGTACCTCAGAACCTAAAGTGCAATAAAATTATATATATATATATATGAGATATATATCATTTATATGAGATGTAAGTTATATACATATATATATTATATATATATATGTATATATAAATAAATAAAATTTTAGGAGATCTATTTGCCAAAGTTAAGAACACACCTGGGAGACAGGTCTATGCCTTTCTCTGAAGATGATTTTGAGGCCTCCAAATTTAAAGGGGAAAGGGTGGGATATTGCAAAGCACACAGTTTTCATATAAACAATAGTGAGGAAATCTGCATTTTACATAAGTTAACACAGACAAAGTGGGGTAGGGGAACAATTAGATATGCATTTGTGTCTGATTGGCGGGGGTAACTGCACGTGTAAGATAAGGTATCAATTTACAATGCCATGGCAAAGTTTTAACAGCCTGCCAGGAATTTACTTGTGTGCAAAATATGGGGGAGGCTCGTAGCCTTTCATCTCTAGTGGTCTTATTTAGGAATCAAAACGGGGAGGCAGGTTTGCATGGCCAGTTTCAGGCTTGATATTTCCCTTTGGCTAAATGAGTTTGGGGGTCCCAACTTTTAATTTCCTTCCAGACCATCATAGTCAGAAAAAATGCTGTATATTTTCAGTCTTCTTAAATGTATTAAAACTTGTTTTGTGGCCTTACATATAATGTATTTTGAAGAATGTTCTATAGGAAGTTGAAAATAATTATATCATGCAACTGTAGGAAGAAGTGTTCTGTAAATACCTGTTAGGTCTATTATGTCCAGGCTGCTGTTTAAATTCAGTGTTTCTTTGTTAATTATCTACCTGGATGATCTATACATTGCTAATGAACTCCAGCTTTTATTTTTCTTTATAGCTCCTTCATTTCTGAAGGATGGCTTCGTTGGGCACAACTTTGCCAGTGTGAAACTTCTTTTCCTCAGTGCCTTAAATATATCATTCAACTGTCTCCTGGCTGTAAGGTTTCCCCTGAGAAGTCTGCCACTAGGCATATTGAAACTCTCTTATATATCATTTGTCTTCTTTCTCTTGATTTCAAGATTCTCTCTTTGTCTTTAATCTTTGAAAGTGTGATTACAACATGTCATGGAGGTAGTTTGCTTTGGATTGAATGTGATTAGAATCCTATTAACTTTTTGTACCTAGATATTTATATCTTTCTCCAGATTTGGAAAGTTTTCTGCTATTATTTCTTTAAATAATTTTTTTTATACATTTATCTTTCTCTATTGTCTTTTAAATGCCAGTGATGCATCAATTTGCTTTTGATGATGTCACACAACTCTCATAAACTTTTTTTCCCTTTATAATTTTTCTTTTTTTTTTTCTCTGACTGTATATTTTCAAGTAACTTCTCATTAAGTTTACAGTTTTTTTCTTCTGCTTGATTGACTTGTTACCAGTGGCAGTATCTAAGTTACCACCAGCGAATCTGTAAGGGTCCACAGCAACCTCAGTTCTTGCCTCCTCAATAGAGAGAATTGGACAGTGGGGCATAAGGCAGAAGGAGAGACCAAAGGAAGTTTTAGAGAAGGGGTAAAAGTTTATAAAGTTCTGAGCAGAAACAAAAGGAAGGAAAGTACACTTGGGAGATGGCCACGCAGGCAACTTGAAAGTGAAGTGTGCAGTTTGACTTTTGACTTAGGGTTTTATATGTTGGCACATTTCCAGAGTCTTGCATCCTTTCTCCCCTAAATCTTCTCTTTGGTTGGGATGTCTGCACACACAGTGGCCTGCTCGTGCTTGGGATGGAGGCATGTGCAGTGTGTTTACTGGAGTGTACACATGCTCACTTGATGAATTCTTTTCTTACCAGCCAAATGCTCCTAGAAGGTCATTTACCAGGTAAACCTCCACCATTTTACCTGTTAATGCACACAATTGAGCTCACTTGCCCAGCTCCTGAGAGCTTATTGGGAAGCTGCTGATAACCAGTTTCAAGATTTTCTGTCTGTAGGGAGACTGCCTTTCCCTGGTGCTGGCTGTGACCAATTATTTCAGTGAGACAGTTAACAACCACCTGATCATCAGTTCAAGATCATTTGACATTCCCGCTCTGGCAGAGCTCTCTTCTACCCTGCTCATGCCTGACTGCCTACTGTAACATTTCCTGTATCAAGAGTCTAAGACTCCAGTTATTTGGGGAAAATTCATAAAGATCAGTCTTTTGTAACTGCTTTCTGCTGAGAGGGGGTGGTGGTCATGATTCTGTGAATCTTGGCCTCTTCTTAGCTGTGAGGGCAGGAGGCTGTTTCTTTGTGTTGTGAAAGTGGTATCCAGCTAGGTCCAAAGGAGACAGGGGCAGAATTTTACCTCTGTTATGTCCCACTGAAGGGCAATATAGAGATCCTCTGTAGAAGGGTGACTTGAATATGGAGAAGATATTATCCCTCACTAAGGATCATCTGGTCAACTGATTAGAATCCCATTAACTTTTTGTATATAACCTAGATATTTATATCTTTCTCCAGATTTGGAAAGTTTTCTGCTATTATTTCTTTAAATAAGTTTTATTCCCTGTATCTTTCTCTATCATCTTTTAAATGCCAATGAAAAGGCTTGTAAATAAGCTTATTTGTCTCCTCTTGCCATCAGGTCTCCTTGATGACCTGGAGGCAAAAGGAGATACATCAGGTTATTAGAATTTGAAGAATATTAAAACAAAATAAGGTGACAAGGACTACTCCAAAAAAATCCTGAGGCTGCCGACATGCCCAGGTAACTCATGGCTATAGTCAGGCCTACTAAGAGAAAATCTCTTTTCTTTATAACCTTCCATACCAGAAATACCTCTTTACCGATATAACCTTTGAATTAAGTCATTTCCCCTTCTGTTAGAAAGCTAAGGTTTGTTCTGCATGTTGCTGTGCAAATCCTGTGAGGAGGGAGCAGAGAAGGAGGTTACCTATATTACGTAGATGTGATCCCTCCTTAAGAGATTGCTCAGTTAGAATTTTGCTAAAGCTTGCCTGAATAAGGGTGGGCTATTTCTAAATCCCTGAGGTAAGACCATCCAGGATGAAATTATTGGTTAAAGATTTAGATATCTAAATCTAAATCAGAAGAGAGAGAGCTATCTGAGGGAAAGATGAATTTGGGGGTTGGCTAAATGTTAAGTAGGCACCTGTCTTGGAAAGTATATTTTTGCCCTAAAGAGGTATGGGGTGTTTAGACATACTAGGGACTGATCAGAGAATGGTAACTGGTCCCTTAAGTAACATAAAGGAGTGTGAATTATATCTTTTGGAGGGAAGAGCTGCTATTTGCCCTAGTTACCCAACAGGATTTGGAGATTTGTTCAGAGAAGGAGATTAGCATAGAGTAGGCAGCTCTTCAACTCAAAAGGGAAATTGATAATTTTACTTGCCACCTCCAGAGTTGTCCACAGCTTTGTACTATTGATGACAATGTCTGATTTAAAAACCAGCTGGAGCAGAAAGCCTCCTCAGTTCAAGACTTTCAGGGGTTGGGATTCTTCCCAGGGATGCTTTGTCCCTCAAGGCAGTATCATTTTCAGTGGTTGTGCTTGTGGCAGAGAGGGCAACTCGTGGAAGGCCTTTTCCTATTTGTCCCATTGGGGTGCAGTTTGCCTTCCAGTGGCCGGCCTTTTTCAATGACAGTTACCAGGAAGTATGTCCTTAGGGCAACTTGAAGTGGGCTGGTGGTCTTGCAGAGCAGCCAGGAGTTGAGCCTGCCTCCTTTCCCTGGGTTTCTCCTTTTTCTTAGCCCTTTCCTCCTTATTCTGCTCTCAGTTTAAAAAGACTGAAAAGGCTAACCAGAGGACCTCCTGCACAGGGGCACTGGGTTCCAAGGCTGACTTTTGTAACTTCCCCACAGGTCATTTTTAAGCCAAACAGAATACATAGGAAAATTAGTTTTTTTTTATTTTTTTTAAGATTTGGGAGAATCAAACTTCTTCCAGCTTGGGGGGATGCATCCAAGGGACATGTCCTATGTTACAGAGATGCAATTACCCATCTGTGAAAAAAGAACGGAGCAGAAGAAAAAGGAAAGAGGTAAAAGGCAGCATTCCCTGTACTTGCTTATTATCATGATGGGCATCCCCCTTCATTCTTTGGGTTCTGGAAGAAACCAATCTGACTGTGTACCCTTGGTACCATCTCATCGCGATTACCCACTTGAGAACAGAGGAGATGCTGGAGTGAAGAGTTGAACCCCTCTTTATCCTTGGGCTTCCAGAATAACTGGTCTTACCATGTATCCCTAAAGTTTCATCTGTGTTCTAGTGATAATCTGCTAGCCTGGCACCAACCTTCATCTCTGTCCTATGAGTCTCTTGCACCTATGTCCTTGGGCTGCCCTATATCCTTATCTCACCAGGAGCATTCATGCAATAAAATGATTATCTCTTTTCTCAGATTCCAGTTTCCCATGTTCCTTAAGTAGATGAGAATTCTGTTTTTCAGCCAACTGCCACGAGGGGGCTGGATTTCCCTCCAGCTCCCTTCAAATATTATCATTAACGTCTTGATGCATTTTGAGAAGGGCATGGAAGTAATTACAGAAATGGAGACTACAGGAGGAAGTGGAAGGAAGTAAAAGGAATACTAATGGAAAGGCTTCATGTGCTTGCAAAAACAGCAAACCTTGGATTTAAGAGGGTAAAGTAGTAACCTCCAGAGGACTTGAGGTTCAAGACCAGCCTGACAAACATGGTGAAACCGCATGTCTACTAAAAATGCAAAAAAAAAAAAAAAAAAAAATTAGTCAGGTGTGGTGGTGTGCACCTGTAATCCCAGCTACTTGGGAGGCTGAGGTAGGGGAATTGCTTGGACTAGGGAGATAGAGTTTGCAGTGAGCTGAGATCTCACCACTGCACTCCAGCCTGGGTAACAGTGAGATTCTGTCTCAAAAAACAAAAAACAACAACAACAAAAGAATATTGCTTCATTCACTTGTGAAACAATATAAAGAGGCTAGTATGTGTGTCAAAAGAATGTAAAATAAAAAATAGAAAATGCATTTTGTCAAAAAAATATGATTCAGTAATGGCAGAAAATGTTCCAAATTTGATGAAACACAAAAACTCAAGTTCAAAGACTCTCAAGAATAATAAGCAGAAAAAAACTATACCAAGAAAATTATACCAAGACACAATGAATCAAATTGTTAGTAACTGATAATAAAGCAACACTCTTAAAAATAATCACAGAAATAGGACACATTTCTGTTCAGAAACAATTCAAGCTGGAAGAAACAGTAGAGCCATCTTTAAAGTGCAGAAAAGAAATAGTACATCCTGTTCCTTAGAATTATCTATCTAGTGAAAATAATATTCAAATATAAGGTAAACCTACAAGTAAAAATTTTCAAAAATCAAGTGGTAAGAGATTTGGTTATCAGCAGACATCTAGCTCAAAACACATTAAAGAGTATTCTTCAGGCTGTGTAAAATGATACTGGATAAAAACTCAGTTCTACACAAAGGAATGAGAAACACTAGAAATTGTCAATATGAACATAGGTAAAACATTTTCATTTTTAATTTCTTTAAAAAGCTAAACATAAAACATAATAACAATGCATGATAAAGTTTGTCAAACTCTTAGACATAAGACGTAAGATAATAGTAGGACCAATGAGAGGATATAGAGTATACTGTTGCAAAATTCTTACATTAGGTATAAATATACAACCAGGCACAGAGACTCATGCCTGTAATTCTAGCACTTTGGGAGACCAAGGCGAGAGGATTACTTAAGCCTAGGATTTTGAGACCAGGCTGGGCACTGTAGTGAAATCCTGTCTCTACAGAAAATAAGAAAATTATCCAGGCAAGCCAGGCATGATGAGTGCTCCTATAGTCCAGCTACCTGGGAGGATGAGGTGTGAGGATCACTTGAGCCCAGGAATTGGAATCTACTGTGAGCCAAACCTGACCAGTGCATTCCAGCCTGGGTGACAGAGTGAGATCCAGTTTCAAATACATATAGATGGTAATAAGTGGAAGCTTATTTGTCAACCGTAGAACTAGCTCTAAAAATACCACAAGGGGCATATCTAATGAGCCAATAGCCATATTAATGATAATAGAAACTATGAGAAACTAGGTAAAAAAGTAGAAACATGATGATTGTAACAGATAAAATACAAATAAGAAGCTGAGGCCATTAAGTAATTACTAAAAGTTATTGAAACAAAACATTTCAGATAAGGGAAATAAATTGTTAAAATGTGTGAGAAAGCAGAACCAAAATATATGCTATTTCAAGAGGTATAGATTAAAAAGGTATAGGTTTGTTTATGTAAAAGAGTGAAAACAATTTATCATGGAAACACTACTCATGAAAAAAATGAAAGTGTCTATATTGATATTAGAGAAAATAAACTTCATGACACATTTTCTGTCCAGAGAAAAAGAGTACCATTTCCTAATGATAAAGGGTCAAATCATCAAGAGAGCACAATATAATACACAAAGTAAGAATGGGCAAAGGAAAACTAAGAGAAACAGACAAGAGAAATTGACAATTATAGTTGGCAATTTAAACACTCATCTCTTGGTAATATATTCAACAGAAAATAAATAATATTAAACACTTGAACAGCACTACAACCAACTTAACCTAATTGGCATTTATAAACATTACTTTACACACAACAATTGCATAATAAATTGTTTTCAAGTTCAAAGAAAATTTTAACCAATTTAGACTCTATGTTGGACCATAAAATATGTATGGCTCATTTTAAAGAGTTAAAGTTAGCATAATCTCTTTGGTTTTAAATAAATTTTTAAAAAATCTGCTAAATATCTGGAATATTCTCAAATATTTGAAAGTTTGACAACTCATTATTAAATAGAGCATAGATCAAAGAAGCATTTCAAAGGGAATTAGAAACTCTGTCAAACTGAATGGTAATAAAAACACAGCCAATCGAAATTTAAAAATTACAAGAAAATTGTTGTTGTAATTATTTATACTAAAAAAGAAAAGTGCAAACTTAATGATCTAAACTATTACCTTAATAAGCGAGAAAAATGAGATAATTAAATCAAGAAATCAAGAAATAGAATGCATGAGTGAAACTCAATGAGACAAAAAATGAAAAAGCCCTGAAGAAAAATAAAAATAAAGTTGCTTATTTTAACAGTAATAAATTTGTTAAGAGTTTAATGATCAATGATAAAAAAGAAAATACAGGTACTACACATAGAAAGGAACAACCAGTACCAGCCATTCCAAAATCACTAAATGCTAAAGAGCATCAACATAATGAAGAATCTACAACAACTAACGGGCAAAACAGCCCGCTAGCATCAAAATGGCAGTATCAAATTCACACATAACAATATTAACCCTAAACGTAAATGGACTAAATGCACCAATCAAAAGACACAGACCAGAAAATTGGATAAAAATTAAAAACCCATCAGTGTGCTGTATCCAGGAAACCCATCTCACATGCAAGGATACACAAAGGCTCAAAATAAAGGGATGGAGGAAGATTTACCAAGCAAATGGAGAGCAAAAAAAAGCAGGAGTTGCAATTCTCATCTCTGATGAAATAGACTTTAAAGCAACAAAGATCAAAAGAGACAAAGAAGGCCATTACATAATGGTAAAAGGATCGATACAACAAGAAGAGCTAACGATCTTAAACATATATGGACCCAATACAGGAGCACCCAGATACATAAGGCAAGTTCTTAATGACTTACAAAGAGACTTAGACTCCCACACAATAATAGTGGGAGACTTTAACACTCCACTGTCAATACTAGACAGATCAACCAGACAGAAAATCAACAAGGATATCCAGGGCTTGAACTCAGACCTGGAGCAAGCAAACCTGATAAACGTTTACAGAACTCTCCACCCCAAATCCACAGAATATACATTCTTCTCAGCACCACATCACACCTACTCTAAAATTGACCACATAATTGGAAGTAAAGCACTTCTCAGCAAATGCAAAACAACTGAAATCATAACAAATATTCTCTCAGACCAAGGTGCAATCAAGTTAGAACTCAGAATTCAGAAACCAACCCAGAACCGCACAGCTTCATGGAAACTGAACAACTGGCTCTTGAATGTTGACTGGATAAACAATGAAATAAAGGCAGAAATAAAGAAGTTCTTTGAAACCAATGAGAATGAAGACACAACGTGCCAGAATCTCTGGGACACATTTAAAGTAGTCTCTAGAGGAAAATATATAGCAATAAGTGCCCATCTGAGGAGAATGGAGAGATCCAAAATTGACACCCTATCATCAAAATTGAAAGAGCTAGAGGAGCAAGATCAAAAAAACTCAAAACCCAGCAGAAGACAAGAAATAACTAAGATCAGAGCTGAACTGAAGGAGATAGAGACATGAAAAACCCTTCAAAAAACCAATAAATCCAAGCGCTGGTTTTTTGAAAAGATCAACAAAATAGACAGACCACTAGCCAGATTGATTAAAAAGAAAAGAGAGAACAACCAAATAGATGCAATAAAAAATGAAAAAGGGGAAATCACCACAGATTCCACAGAAATTCAAACCATCATCAGAGAATATTACAAACAACTCTATGCACATAAACTAGTAAACCTGGAAGAAATTGATAAATTCCTAAACTCCTGTGTCCTCCCAAGCCTAAACCAGGAGGAAGCCGAAACTATGAATAGACCAATAACAAGGTCAGAAGTTGAGGCAGCAATTAAGAGCCTACCACACAAAAAAAACCCAGGTCCAGGTAGGTTCACAGCCGAATTCTACCAGACACACAAAGAGGAGCTGGTACCATTCCTTCTGAAACTATTCCAAATAATCCAAAAAGAGGGAATCCTTCCCAAATCATTTTATGAGACCAATATCATCCTGATACCAAAACCCGGCAGAGACCCAACAAGAAAAGAAAACTTCAGGCCAATATCCATGATGAACATAGACGCAAACATCTTCAATAAAATATTGGCAAGCCGATTGCAATAGCAAATCAAAAAACTTACCCATCATGATCAAGTAGGATTCATCCCAGGGATGCAAGGCTGGTTCAACATACGCAAGTCTATAAACGTAATTCACCACATAAACAGAACCAAAAACAAAAACCACATAATTATCTCAATTGACGCAGAGAAGGCATTTGACAAAATTCAACAGCCCTTTATGCTAAAGACCCTCAATAAACTCAGTATCGATGGAACGTATCTCAAAGTAATAAAAGCTATTTATGACAAACCAACAGCCAATATCATACTGAATGGGCAAAAACTGGAAGCATTCCCTTTGAAATCAGGCACTAGACAAGGATGCCCTCTCTCACCACTCCTATTCAATATAGTACTGGAAGTTCTATCCAGAGCAATCAGGCAAGAAAAAGAAATAAAGGGTATTCAAATAGGAAAGGTGGGAGCCAAATTGTCTCTATTTGCAGACGACATGATAGTATACCTAGAAGACCCCATTGCCTCAGCCCAAAAACTCCTGAAACTGATAAGCAACTTCAGCAAAGTCTCAGGATATAAAATCAATGTGCAAAAATCACAAGCATTCGTCTACACCAATAAGAGACTTAAAGAAAGCCAAATCGAGAATGAACTGCCATTCACAATTGCTACAAAAAGAATAAAACACCTAGGAATATAACTCACAAGGAACATAAGGGACCTCTTCAAGGAAAACTACAAACCACTGCTCAACGAAATCAGAGAGAACACAAACAGATGGAGAAACATTCCATGTTCATGGTTAGGAAGAATTAATATCGTGAAAATGGCTATACTGCCCAAAGTAATTTACAGAATCAATGCTATCCCCATCAAGCTACCATTGACTTTCTTCACAGAATGGGAAAAAACCACCATGAACTTCATATGGAACCAAAAGAGAGCCCGCATAGCCAAGTCAATTCTAAGCAAAAAGAACACAGCGGGGGGCATCACACTACCGGATTTCAAACTATACTACAAGGCTACAGTAATCAAAACAGCATGGTACTGGTACCAAAACAGAGACATAGACCAATGGAACAGAACAGAGGCATCGGAGGCAACATGACATATCTACAACCATACAATCTTTGATAAACCTGACAAAAACAAGCAATGGGGAAAGGATTCCCTGTTTAACAAATGGTGTTGGGAAAACTGGCTAGCCATGTGCAGAAAGCAGAAACTGGACCCCTTCCTGACACCTTACACTAAAATTAACTCCAGATGGATTAAAGACTTAAACATAAGACCTGGCACCATAAAAACCCTAGAAGGAAATCTAGGCAAAACCATCCAGGACATAGGAGTAGGCAAGGACTTCATGAACAAAACACCAAAAGCATTGGCAACAAAAGCCAAAATAGACAAATGGGACCTAATGAAACTCCACAGCTTCTGCACGGCAAAAGAAACAGTCACTAGAGTGAATCGGCAACCAACAGAATGGGAAAAAATTTTTGCAGTTTACCCATCTGACAAAAGGCTGATATCCAGAATTTACAAAGAACTCAAACAGATTTACAGGAAAAAAACAAACAAGCCCATTCAAAATTAGGCAAAGGGTATGAACAGACACTTTACGAAAGAAGACATATATGAGGCCAACAATCATATGAAAAAATGCTCATCATCACTGGTCATCAGAGAGATGCAAATCAAAACCACATTGAGATACCATCTCACGCCAGTTAGAATGGTGATCATTAAAAAATCTGGAGACAACAGATGCTGGAGAGGATGTGGAGAAAAAGGAACACTTTTACACTGCTGGTGGGAGTGTAAATTAGTTCAACCATTGTGGAAGACAGTGTGGCGATTCCTCAAGGCCTTAGAAATAGAAATTCCATTTGACCCAGCAATCCCATTACTGGGTATATATCCAAAGGACTATAAATCGTTTTACTATAAGGACACATGCACACGAATGTTCATTGCAGCACTGTTTACAATAGCAAAGACCTGGAATCAACCCAAATGCCCATTGATGATAGACTGGACTGGGAAAATGTGGCACATATACATCATGGAATATTATGCAGCAATCAGAAATGATGAGTTCGTGTCGTTTGTAGGGACATGGATGAATCTGGAGAACATCATTCTCAGCAAACTGACACAAGAACAGAAAATGAAATACCGCATATTCTCACTCATAGGCGGGTGATGAAAAATGAGAACACATGGACACAGGGAGGAGAGTACTAAACACTGGGGTCTATTGGGGGAAAAGGGGAGGGCCAGTGGGTGGGGGAGGTGGGGAGGGGTAACCTGGGGAGAAATGCCAAATGTGGGTGAAGGGGAGAAAGGAAGCAAAACACACTGCCATGTGTGTACCTATGCAACTGTCTTGCATGTTCTGCACATGTACCCCAAAACCTAAAATGCAATAAAAAATTAAAAAAAAAAGAAAATACAAATTATCAACATTATGAATTAAAAATGGAAAAACACTGCCAATCTTGTGTACATTTACAGTTATGGAAATCTTATTAAAGATTTTATGTTAACATTTTAGGTAAAATGTACAAATATTTTGAATACAAAGATTACCAACATTGACACAAAAGAGAAAATATGTACAGTTATATGTTTAATACATATACCATATTCAATGTTACAAGCTGTGTATGCACACTCATATATATGCACACGCAAATATTTAAGAAAAAATAATAGCAATTTCAAACAAGTTTTTTTAATACAAATATCAAGAGAAAGCACTTCCAAACATTATATGAGGACAATATTGCATTGATAACAAACCAATTTAAAAATACAAGAAAGGAAATTTTAGATTAGTTTTTCTCAAAAATCCATGGCAAAGATCTTTAACAAAGTATTGAAAAATTAAAACCAAAAATTTTTAATGCATAATAAACAAGTGAGATTTATCCTAAAAACTAAAAGTGAGTTTACCACTTGAAAACTAGTTCTTGTAGTCTTCTCTATTAATACAATAAAAAAAGAATTACATAATAATTTCATAGATGCAAAAAAATTGACAAATTCAATACACATTCATATAAAAATAAGAAAAAACTTAGTAAACTAGAACGAGAAGACATCACTCTCGTAAATCTAATCCACATAAGTCTATTAAAGGCATCTATAGAAGGTTCATAGCTAACATCACATTTAACAGTAAAAGAGGAAATATTTCCCTACCACCAAAGGTCAGAAACAAGGCAAATATATTTGCGGTCATTACTTGAGTAAACATTGTAGTGGAGTTCCCAGCCCTGGCAACAAAATAAAAAAAATTAAGAAGCAGGGAGATTGGATATAAAGAATTGAAACTCTCCTTATTTGAAATCAATAGAGAAACTTCGAAAATAAATACTTGTAAAGACAATTATTTTCAACTTAAGGTATCAAACTCAGTGTTATAAGGAAGGTTTTCAACAGAGTATTCAACTGACTGGCTACCTATATGAAGAAGAAAAAGCTAACCTTAAGTGATATTACATATACCTTATACCATTTACAAAAGTCAGTTAGAGATACATCCTAGAGATGATATGATGATATATTTAGAATAATCATATTTCTACAATATAAGGAAGACTAAACTCTTATGACAAAAGGAAAGATTTTTAAAAATATAACAACTAGAAGTACCAAGTATAAAATAATACTATAATAAAATGGGCTTAAAACTGGGCATGGTGGCTCATGCCTGTAATCCCAGCACTTTGGGAGGATGAGGCGGATGGATCACCTGAGGTCAGGATTTCGAGACCAGCCTGACTGACATGCAGAAACCCCATTTCTACTGAAAATACAAAATTAGCCAAGTGTGGTAGTGCATGCCTGTAATCCCAGCTACTTGAGAGACTGAAGTAGGAGAATTGCTTGAACCTAGGAGGCAGAGGTTGCCTTGAGCACAGGCTGAACCATTGCAGTCCAGCATGGGCAACAAGAGAGAAACTCCATCGCGCAAAAAAAAAAAAAAAGCGGGTGGGGTGGGCTGTATTAACACTAAAAAACTTGCAAATGAAAGACAAAAAAATACAAATAGGTAAGTCACAGAATCATGGAAAGTATAAAGCTTTGTGATAAAGGTTATATATATACATATATGTATGACCTATATATAATGATATTAAGCACATTTTAATTTATTTGCATATCAACCATTTGGATATATATTTGACTGCATTACAAATAGGAAAAAAGACACACTAATGAAAACTTTGCACAAAAATCTTAAACAGGCATTTTGCAAAGGAAAATACCTAAATGGCTTATGCACAAATAAAAATCAGCTCAATATAATTAGTTATCAGGGAAATGCAAATTAAAACTACACTTGAATACCACTACATATCTATCAGTATTTCCAAAGTAAGATTAAACACAGATTTTATTAAGAATTTATAGATACTGGACACTCATACTTTGTTGGAGGAGTATTACGGTGCCTTGTAGCCAGCAATAGCACATGCACATGATTTTCAAATAAATAAAAATATGTGTAGACTAAAGAGTATGTCCATCATTACAATAATTGATAAATTATGAAATACTATTCATCAATAAAAATGAATATACCAGCATTTTATGTAAGAGCATGGAAAATTTGGATAATTTCCTTTGTAAAATACCTGTTCAAGCTGTTGAGAAACCTTTTCATTGATTTGTCTTTTTGCTGTTTGTGATGCAGTTGTTTATACTTTATGAATTTAAGACCTTTACCAGAAATACTTATGCATACTTTCTGTGATTCTGTGACTTGCCTATTTATATTTTTATTGTCTTTTTTGGGGAAATGTTTAGTTTTGATAAAGCCCATTTTATAACAACATTATCTTATAGTTACTACTTTCTTAAAAGGATTATGCTAAAGAAGGCAAATACACAAGAGTACAGACTGTATGATCCCATTCATATGTACTTTCAAAACAACCAAAACTAATACATGGTAAATAAAATCAAAACCGTGTTTTCCCGGGGTAAGTGTATTGATTAATAAGAAAGAAGTGTTTGGTCTCTTCTTGGAAGACTGAATGTTTCATATTTTGATAAGGGTGTGGGGACAGGCTGCATCCAATTCTCAAAACCCATAAACCTGCAATCTAAAGACATACTCATTTAATTGCATGTAAATGATTCTGTAATAAAAATATATCTTTTATATTTTTAAGAGTTATGTAGAAAAATATCAGTAATAGTTACTGTAAACAATAGGAAATCCACATTTCTGTGATTTGATTCATTGTTATTTGCTTATAATTTTTCTCAGAATTTGGTTATATAATTTAAACATGAAAAAATTTTTATTTAGTTAGTTTGGCTATTTATTTGTTTTTAATTGACAGATAATATTTGTATACAAGTGGCCCTTGAAACAACATGGGTTTGAACCCCATAGGTTCAATTATATGCAGTTTTTTTTAATAAATGTATTGAAAAATGTTTTGGATATTTGCAACAACTGGAAAATCTTGCAGACAAACCACATAGCCTAGAAATTTTTTTTAATTAAGAAAAAGCTAGGTATGTCATGAATACATAAAATATATGTAACAGCTAGCCTGGTTTATCATTTAGTAGCATAAATACATACATACATACATCTATTATAAAATGTTAGAATTTATCAAAACATATGCACAAAACATTACAGAGTATGGTTGAGAAAAATATAACCAAATATAAAGACACAATATTAAATCATAATCACAAAAAATTAACTGCAGTGTATACTGTACTACTCGTTAATAATTTGTTAGCCACCTCCTGCTGCTATTGCAGTGAGCTGACATGTGTATATACTCTTAAAATGCCATGTGGTGTTAATCATCTCCATGTGAGCACAGTTAATTTTGTATATGATGTGATATGGTTCTAAACTTATTTTTCCATGTGCAGATATTTATTTCTCTCAATGCCACTTACTGAAGAGTCTGTCCTTTCCCCGTTGTGTCTTCCTGGCACATTTCTCAAAAATCAATTGGCAGTAGATCCATGAATTTATTTCTGGGCTTTGTATTTTGTTCCATTGCTTTAAGCATCTGCTTTTTGCAAGTACTGTGCTGTTTTGATTAATATAGCTTTGTTGTATATTTGGAAGTCTGCCAGTGTGATGCCTCCAGCTCTCTTTCAGTAACCTGAGGTTTATTTGGGTTAATCAGGGTTTTTGTGCTTTCTCACAAAATTTAGGATTGTTTTTTGTATTTCTGTGAAAAATGTCATTGGAATTTTGTTAAGTGTTTCATTGAATCTACAGATCACTTTGGATTGTATGGATATTTTAGCAAAGTTAAATTTTTCAGCCCATGAACACAAGAAATCTTTTAGTTTATTTGTGTTTTCTTTAATTTATTTTATTAGTCAACATAAAGTTTTCATTGTATAAATCTTTCACCTTCTTAATTATGTTCCTAAGTATTCAAATTTTTTGTAGCTACTGTAAATGGAATTATTTCTTGATTTCTTTTTTAAATAGTTAATTCTTGGTATATAGAGACACTATTGGTTTTCATACATTGATTTTGTATCATGGAGTGTTGCTGAATTCATGTATTCATGAATTCTAATTGTTTGTTTGGTGGGATCTTTGGGGTTGCTGTATCATGTTTTCTGCAAATTGGGACAGTTTAACTTCTTCCTTTCCAATTTTACGTTATTTATTTCTTTCTCTTGCCTAATCGCTCTGGCTGGAGCATAATAAGTATGAAAAATATTTTTATAAGCTGAAAAATTTATCATTGAAAAAGGCATTTGAGATTCTGTAGTCTCCCTCTTGAATTTACACGTGAATAACGTAGACCCAGAAGAGAACAGTAGCTTTCTTAATATTGTACAAGTGACTAATAGCAACCAAAACTTACAATCCCACTCTTATTTAGGGTCTTGTAGACTTTATACTAACTAAAGCTTTCTGAGTGAAACAAGAAGCCGCTAGAGGATTATAAGCAGAGAAATGATGTAAACCAATTTATATTTTAAAAGAATTATCTTTTTTCTGGGTAATACTATAGTATGGAACATTAAACAAGTAGAAATAGAGAGACATTTGAGGAAATTATTATAGTGAGAGTTGGTGGTGGCTTGGATCAGAGAGAAAGCAATTAATGTGGTAAGAAGTATACACACTTTGGATGTATTTTAAAGGTAGAGCCAACACTATTTCCTAACAGATTGGCTATAGTGTATGTAAAAGAGAAGCACAAAATATGACTTCAAATGATTTGTCCTGAAAGACTAGAAAGATGAACTAGCCATGAAATAACTTGGAAAACCTGTGGGTGACATAGTTTTGTTTTGTTTCGAGGGGAGTTTACAGGGAAGAGGAATCGGTTAACCATGTTAAGCCCAGGTTTTCTGTTAAATATTCTGATAATTTATTAAGTATCTAGTTGCATACATGAGTTTAGAGTATAGAGGACAGATATGGTCTGGGGGTATAAATTTGAAGGCCATTAGTACATTAATGATATTTAAACCTCTGAAATGTATATAATTACTGATATAGTAAATACAGAAAGTTCATAAGTGGACCAAGGACTGAACCCTATGCAATGCAAGTATAAGGTCTGAGAAAAGAGACAGAACCAGCATAGGGTATTAGGAAAGAATGGCTGGTAATAAAGAATGAAAACCAAGTAGGGTCCCTCAAAGCCAATTGAAAAAAGTGCAAGTGCAGTTCAAAATCACTTCCCAATAAGTAATTAATAGGGCAGATACTGCTGATTAATCAAGTAACACGATGACATTGTTTATCTCTTAATTAGAACTGGGGTCTTTATGGGGAGGCCAAATCACAACACATTCTCCCTGATGTTTATAGGAGAAAAGGATACAGACTCTGATAAAATTTCCTAGTTACTATCTCACAAAAGAAGTACGTTTCTGATACCAGAAAATATGTCTAATATCTCCTTTTCTTACAAAATATGTCTAATATCTACTTTTCTTACAAAAGTTAATAATTACCAGAACATTTATTTCTCCAAATTTTTATTGGGGAGTACATGGAGAAAAAATTTTAAAAACTGAGAATTATTTACATTCTTGTTTTAGTGATTGCTATGTGTCCTTGTACAATATTCCTTCACTGACACATAATATAATTCTCCAATGATTTTGTTTAGTTGAAAGGTAATTCATATGTGATAAAATTTACCATTTAGATGCAAAATGTAGTGGTTTTTAATTCTTCACAAAGTTGGACAATGATCATAACTAATCCAAGGACATTTTCCTAATCCTCCAAAGGAACTCCATACCCATCATGAATTGCTGCTCTTCCTCATTTGCCTCATCTTTCCACTTCTAGCCTTTGGCAGCCACCAAATTCCTTACCTTTATGGGTTTGCCTATGCTGAACATTTCATATGATAGAATCATATATGTGGCATTTTATATCTGATTTGGTTGACTTAGCATAATGTTTTCAAGCCTTATCATGTTGTAGAATACATTAGTATTCTGTTCCTTTTAATGACTAATAGTCCATTTTATTTACCTCTTCATTAGTAGATGGAGTTTTTATTTGATTCTACTATTTTTCCATTAGAAATAATGTAGCAATAAATACATGTATAATTTTGTGTGTGTGAGCTTATGTTTTTATTTTTCTTGGATACATAACTAGGATTGGAAATGTTGGGTCATCTGCCAAAGCTACATTTAACATCTTGAGTAACTGCCAATCTGTTTCTCTGGAGTGGCTATATCATTGTATGTTTCCACCAGCCTTGTATAAGGATTAATTTCTCTATTACCCTCCCTCTCAATACTTATTATCTGTCTTTTTTATTTTAGCTATACTGATGTTGTGGCATGGTTCTGAATTACCGTTTATTAATGATGAATGATGTTGAACGTCTTTCCTCATGCTAATTGATCTTTTATGTATCATCTTTTGGAGGCATCTTAGTTCAAATTATTTGCCCATTTTTAAATTAGGTTATTTGTCCTTTTATTATTGAGTAGTAAGAATTATATATATATATATATATATATAAAGACTATATGAAGAAATATATATTTATATATGTGTATGTTCTGGGGAGTAGATACTAAACTTTATGAGATACATGATTTGCAAATATTTTATCCCATTATGTAAGTTGTCATTTCACTTTCTTGATACTGTTATTTCAAATACAAAGCTTTTTAATTCTGACAAAGTCCAATTTATCTGTTTTTAATTTTATTGTTTTAGCTTTAGATGTCATATCTAAGAAACCATCGCCATATCCAAGGTCACAAAAATATTCATTTGCTTTCCTTTAAGATAATTATAGTTTTATTAGTTAAATTATTTAAAACTATTTTCAGTTGATAATTGTATATTCTATGAAGTAAGATTCCAATTGCATCCTTTTGCAAGTGGATATCCACTTATTCCAGCACCAGTTGTTAAAAAATACCATTTCCTTCCCATTGACTTGTTTTGGTACCTTTGGCAAAAATCAATTCACCACCATGTATGGATTTATTTCTGGACACTCAATTCTATTTAATTGATCTGTATGTCTATCATGAGACCAGTACACACTCTTGATTAGTATAGCATTATAGACAGTTTTAAAATCAAGACTCTTTTAACTATTCTGGCTACCCTGAATATTCATATGAATTTGGGATCAGCAGGTAAATTTCTGCAAAATTCCACCAGGATTTTCATCATAATTACAGTGAATCTGGAGATCACTATTTGGAGCATTGTCATCCCAAGAATATTGTCTTCTAATTCATGAACACAGGATATTTTTACACTTATTTAGGTTTTAGATTTCTTTCAATAGGTTTTGTAGTTTTCAGTGTGTAAGTCTTGTATTTCTTTCGTTATGTTTATTCATAGGTATGCTCCTTTCTCTGTGCTATTGTAAGTGGACTCGTGGTCTTAATTTAATTTCAGATTGTTCATTGCTCGTGTACAGAAATACAATTAACATTTACTTGAATGGCTTTTACATCAATGGTTAATTACCAAAAACTACGCAGAAAGTTCTTTTCCTTTAATATTTAAATAAAGGTTAGATTTAATTTAAGATGTGTATTACTTTAATTTCTTTCTAATATGAAGGACACATCCTTACTGAATATTAGGCAATGCCTGGCTCAGTTTCTTACCAGAAAGTTGGGGATTTTTGTTTTGCTTTATTATAGCCTTTTGAATTTTAGCAAGATTAGTCCTTTGTTATGGAACAAATAATAAATTTCAGATGAAGATTTCCTGTCTTCTCCAGACCGGATAGTTTCTCATCTGAAGCAGACATAAACCCTTTT
This sequence comes from Callithrix jacchus, assembly GCF_049354715.1. Lineage (NCBI taxonomy): Eukaryota > Metazoa > Chordata > Mammalia > Primates > Cebidae > Callithrix > Callithrix jacchus. The sequence continues at coordinate 93,094,807 of NC_133515.1, forward strand.
TTCTACACTGGCTAATTAGTAATGAGGATAAAAATGGGAGATGGTGCTGGTTTGAAGTGGTGTGTGTGTGTGTGTGCATGCACACATGTACGTGTGTGTGCACACATGCATATGTGGGTCAATAGTGATAATTTTTATTTGAATATCATTAACGATTGTCAATCTGAAATTCTAACAGATTTTTTTTCCTGTAAGCTACAAAGAATGTTGCTGATTTTGTGAACAGAGACATTTTCTGAATCAGTCTTATTCTTTAAACAATGTCTTGGTGGATAGACAAAGAATGTGTTTTTCTTAACTCCAATACAGTAATGGATTCATTAATTTTGATGGATTGCATAAGAGAGCTAAAAACAAAATAAAACTTATTTTCCTATTACAAAAAGCTACTGAAATTTTTCTCCCTCAGCCTACTTTAATTGTGTGTGTGTGTCTGTGCGTTCCGTGTGATGTGCTGCTAACTCCTCACAACACATTGGCTGTGGTCCAACAATAACCAATCAAATCAATGCAACTCAGACCGCCATCACAGGACATGATAAGAAATTCTGCTGTCCTTTAGGATGCAATTACTCTGCTGGTTGCTGCAGAGAGTGACCTCCTTTACTCTGGTAATTATTGAATCCAGACCTAATGTCTGGTCTCATTTCAAAGTCCCTGTCTGCAATGTCTATCCCAAGGCCAAGTACAGTAGGCAGTGAACCACCACAGCTGCCAAAAATTAGTACTTTGAAGAGCATCTTTGCCAGGAGATTATCATGCCTGTTCCCGTTAGAATCAACATTGCGTTTTCTGGCTCATTTAATGTAAAACGCAATTCAGTTTCAAAGATAAGTACTTTAATTCACAAATGGTTGACAGCAGTAGGATTACAGTGTAGGCTATGAACTTAAAAATAGTTTGGGTCTGATTACAAGAATTTCTGCACTGAGAAATATATAACAGGATAGGAACTGATTAGAGGATATTAATATTTGGCTTTATCATCTCAGGAATAAAGACACACTGCAGGTATGACAATTGAGTAATGAGATTTGGAACTGAAGCCATGATTTCATATTAAGAAACATTTTGAAGAAATAATGTATAGGTTTCATTAAAATTTATGCTGTGATTTATTTTATTAAACTTCTACAGTGATTTATGAGACATAATTGCAAAAAAAGTAGTTCAGTTTTTCTGTATTTTGGCTAGAAGTTAAGTACTCTTGAGTTGAAACTTGAGGGACATGTCCTTATTAAAATGGAACTCTTAGTAACATTTCTGTGCATTTTCTGTAATCCAAACATGCAAGAGGGAGCATTGAAATGCCTAGCAATTAAAATGAAAACATTTTACTTTTACTGGCAGCCTTTTAACTTTTCAGTTCATCATATTTATAGTTATCATTATTAGACATCTGGAAAAATATAGTTATGCTTGCTATTTATATTACAAACTAAAGACTTTGAATCACTTTGTAGACATGATCTCATTAACACTCTCTACATCTCTGTGTGGTAAGTGCAATTATCTTCATTTTATTGAGTTTAAATTACTTTCCAAGGTGTCAAATAAAATTGTGGCAGAATATGGAAAAAAAAAAAACCAAGGTCTCTCAGTGTCCACTCAAATGGTAAATTCTGTTCAATAAAATCAGAGAAAAAATAAATCTAGTTTTAAGTGGACAGGGCATAATTTTCTACAGATAGTCATTTGATATAGCTATACGAGACATAACATTCTGTAGTTATGCCATTTCCAGTATAATTTATCAGCCTGACCCAAATTCTAATGTATTTGTCAAACCAATATTTTATATAATGACATTCCTCTAAGTTTTCTGGAAGTTTTACACTGAGGTGAAAATGAAACTGACTTTCCCTGTAAATGCTGATTGTACTCATTAGAGAAGCTGTCATTGCCTTTCTAATTGTTTCTAGTTTCTTCAACCTCTACCATTCAAAGTCACATTTGTAATCTAGGGTTGGTTTTCAGATGGTTGTTTAAAATGTGTTCTTTATAAGTTAGGGAAAGAAAAGAAAGCTTATCAGTGTTTATCTTGTAGATTTACTGAATTATTATCGTATTTTTTGTCTCTAAATGTTTTCTATTCCTAGACTTTTATAAATGCTGATTACTTCAGCTAACATTTTTTATGTCTAACTTTGCTTCCAAACTTTCAAATGTAAGAGATAGTATAACAGATTCTGTGTTTTTCTTTTGTTTTTATGTTTAAAACACGTATATAACCAATTAATTTTCTGCAAGAATATTGAGACAATTCAATGGGACAAGAATAGTTTTTTCAACATGGTAATGGTAAACTGGATATGTACAAGTAAAAGAATGAAGTTGGATTCTTATGTTACACCACAGAGAAAATTAACTAAAAATGGGTCATAAACCTAAACTTAAGAGCTAACACAAAACTTTCATACTTGCATTTGGCTATTTTTTTGTAATTATTACAATAAAAGCATAGTCAATGAAAGAAAATATAAAGTTGCACTTCATCAAAATAAAAATAATTTTCATATATTTAATATGGTTATTGAGAGTAAAAAGTCAACTGACAGAATGAGAAAATATATACAAATCATATATTTGATACAGGTTTAATATTCAAATTATAAAGAACTAAAACAAAAAAGATCAAATTAAAAATGGGCAAAGGACTTGAATAGATATTACTACAAATAATATATACAAATGTTGAATAAGCACTAAAAAAATGTTCAACATCATTAAGCCATAGGGAGATGCAAATCAAAACCACGATGAGCTTTCACTTCACCCTCATTAGGATGGCAGTAATAATGATAGTAATAAAAACAAGAATTGATGAGGATGTGGAGAAATTGGAACTTTTATGCATTACTGGTGGAAACGCAAACTGGCATAGCCACTGTAGAAAACTGTCAATTCCTCAAAAAGCTAAACAAAAATATCATATAACCCAGCAGGTTCACTCCCAGGTATATATTCTCAAAAATTGAAGACAGAGACTCTAACAAACTTGTAAATCAATCTTGATTAAAACATTCTTCAGAATAGCCAAATGGTAGAAATAATCTGTGTCTATCAACAAATGAATAGAAAATAAAAATGGTACAATTGACATATGCTGCAACATGGATGAATCTTGAAATGATTATGCTAAACATCATAAGCCAAACATAAAAGAACACACATTTTACAATTACACTAATATAAAATATCTAAATTAGGCCAACTTGTGGAGATGGAAACTAGATTATAAGTCATCAGGGGCTAAGGGTAAAGAAGAATGGGGAGTTATGGCTTAATGGGCATGGAGTGTCTGTCGTTGTTTGGAAAAAAATTAAAATAATGATTGCATGACATAGTGAATGTAATTAATAATATTAGATTGTAAAGTTAAAAATGGTTAAAGTGAAAATTTTATATGGCTTTTTTAAACCACCTAAAACTTATTCTTTTGCATTTCAACCTAAACTAACTTAGCCAAAGTCCAAGTGAAATACACCTATTTAGTTTTAGGTTTTCCAAAATGGGAAACCCTTTATTGGCTTTTATAGTTCAAATAAAACAGAAAGTGTTGAAAGCCTCTCCACTATTTCAACTCTCTCTAAAACATACTTAATAGTTGAAAACAACACACATTCTACTCGACAGTGTGTGAAAATTATTTAGTCGAGTACCTGTTATAGATAACAGCAATTGTTAAATTTCTTTATACATGAAAATCTAAAGTTGTTCTAGGAATAATATACACAGATCTTATGGCCTATATTTGTGATAACTGTTTTTAGCTGCTCGGAAAAACTTTCTATGAAGGTTTTTGTTTTATCTCTTCAGAATAGGTAAAGTTGCATAAAGGCTATGTTACAGTATTTAATTTCATGATTTGCATCCACAAGAGACATGCCTTCTAGTTCAAGAGGCAAAACACAACTACACATATACAAATTTAAGGAAACCTCCTTATTAAAATAAGAAACCTATAGTAAAACTTCTTCACAATACAAATGAAACAATTTTAATTATGCAATCCTCATTTTGATTACAAAAGCAAACACTTAAGAATTAGTAGGGAAAAGCCCACATTTTTTAAATGATTAATTAGCAAACACCTCATGCAGTGTATTTTAAACTTTTTTATTTTTAATTGGAATAAAGCGTAAGTTAAATATCAGAATCTAAAACTCCTATGCATAAACGTACATATACATTCAAGTCGAAGTTTCCAGGAAACAATTAGTAGTAGTTCCATATGTAAGGTACTCACACTTATATTATCTTTATAGTATATTTCCACTTCATTTAAAATAAATAATGTCACAGCCTTGAGCCGTTAATAGTTCATGACTAGCAGTTGGAAAATCCTGAACAAGTAAATTTCTAAAAGGTATCCATAGCATGAAGATAAACAGGGAATATAGTAATGAGTGGCTGGCTGTACCTCCTTTTCCATCTTGATGCTAAACATCAGTTAACAGTCTTTACAATGATCAACTGAGCTGCTCCTTGCATCTGTACTGCCTGGTAGAAAGGAGAGATTAACCGAGATTCCTAAATACAGTCCATTTTCTGTGAAAATAAAAGTATTATTCTAACTGGCATTTGAATTCATCAGACAAAGGGAAATGTCTTTGAAAAAAATATCTTGAAAAGTGCTACAGTTAGGTCTCTCACAAAGAGCCAGAGTGTTAGCTAGTACTGAAGATTCAAAGAAAAGATAAAAGAGTAGTGCTGGATGATACAATAGTAGTGCTGGATGGTAAAACTAACTCCTTCCCTTCCTCCCTCCCTCCCTCCCTCCCCTTCCTCCCTTCCTTCCTTCCTCAGTGTCTCTTAATTTGTCCTTGTTCTATATTCATGTCTTGTTCTATTTTCCTTATTCCTTCTATAGAGATAAAACTGGAGGGGAAGCAAGGAGATAACATTAAAGAGTGTTTTCTTTTTCTTGACTTACTACAATATCTAGGACCTCCAATCAATATTGGATAGAAATAATAAGAGGACACCTTTGCCTTGCTTCTAATCTGAAGAGAAAAACCATGATCTTTTGCCCATAAATATCTGTTTCTTTATTTTAATATCATTACATGATGTTTATTTCTGTCAGTATATGTACTATGTATACTGATTTTTTAAAGGTCAATACAATCTTGTATTTTTTATATGATTCCATCTGGGTCATGATTTATTATCCTTCTTTGTTGTATTATGTGCATTTATCTTCATGAGGAGTATTGGTCTGTAGTTTTATGTCCTATTATTTTCTTTGCCTGGTTTTGATGTTTCAGTGATATTGGCCTCACAAAAACGAATTAAGTACTCTGGCTTCTTATGGAAATTTTCTTAGAGTAAGTTATATCTTTGCCTTAAATGTTTGATAGAATTTATCTGAGAAACCACTGGATTCAAATTTTTATTTGGGTAAAGGTTTTTTTTTTTTTTTTTGAGACGGAGTTTCGCTCTCGTTACCCAGGCTGGAGTGCAATGGCGCAATCTCGGTTCACCGCTACCTCCACCTCCTGGGTTCAGGCAATTCTCCTGCCTCAGCCTCCCAAGTAGCTGGGATTACAGGCGTGCGCCACAATGCCCAGCTAATTTTTTGTATTTTTAGTAGAGACGGTGTTTCACCATGTTGATCAGGATGGTCTCGATCTGTTGACCTCATGATACACCCGTCTCTGCCTCCCAAAGTGCTGGGATTACAGGCTTGAGCCACCGCGCCCGGCCTTGGGTAAAGGTTTTTAACTGTGAATTCAATTAGATATCAATAGATGACATTCCATTTAGTTTATTATTTCTTCCTGAGTAAATTTTGGTGGTTTCTGTCTTTCAAGGAAATTGTAAAGTTTAATTAAATTTATACATTTACTGGAAATCAGTTATATTATTTTTGTCCTTTTAAAATTTAAGCAAACTTTTAAATAGTTTTATATTTACAGAAAAGTTGCAAAGATGGCACAGATAACTCTTATAACATGCACTATTTCTTATATTGTTAGTATCTTAAGTTACTGTTGTATATTTGTCAAAACTAGTGAAATAGTATTGACACGTTATTAACTGAAGTCCATACTTTACTTTGATTTCCATCATTTTCCCCTAATGTACTTCTATTCTAGTGCCCCATCTAAGATTCCATATTACATTCAGTTATCATATCTTCTTAGGCTTCTCTAAGCTATAAGGATTTATCAGACTATTTTTGTTGTTGTTGTTGTTGTTGTCCTTGACAGTTCTGGGGGGTACTTGTCAGGTGTTTTGTAAAATTTCCCTTAATGTGTGTTTGTTTCATGTTTGCTTCATGGTAAGACTGGTTATAGATTTTTGTGAGAAGGACAACAGAGAAAACATGTTATTCTCAACATATCATTCACAGGTACATGTTATCAACATTATCACTAATGATGTAAACCTTGACCCAAGCATAGTAAGGTAGTGTTTTCCAAGGTCTCCCACTGTAAAGTTACTCCCACCCTTCTTTCCCTTCTGTACTATTTAAAAACTGATCACTGAAGGTGGCCACATGATTTGGCCATGTCCCCACCCAAAGCTCGTCTTTATTAGTATCTCCCACAATTCCCATGGGACAAACCCAGTAGGAGGTGATTGAATTATGAAGGCAAAACTTTACTGTGCTGTTCTCATGATAGTGAATTAGTCTAATGAGATCTGATGGTTTTAAAAATGAGAGTTTTGCTCCACAGACTCTTTTTGCCCGCCACTATCCGTGTACATCATGACTTGTTCTTCCTTGCCTTCGGCCATTATTGTCAGGCCTCTCTAGCCATGTGGAACTGTAAGTTCATTAAACATCTTTTCCTTCCAAGTCTCAGGTCAGTCTTCATCAGCAGTGTGAAAATGGACTAATATACCTATGCTTATGGGGACAAAGTCATTCTCCGTCTTTTCGACATGGGAATATTTTCATAATTTTTTTTGATAAGTTTCTGCATATTCAATTTGTCTCTTGCCCTCTATCTGTTTAATTGAAAATTCATTTGTATCAGTGTGAACTTAGATTTTTTTAAAAGTTTTTATTTTTTGAGTTATAATTCAGTACTACATATTGATTACATTGCTCAAGTTCTTCCAGGTTTGTCTATTAGGAGTTGTTTAGTAGTTTTATGTGTCATTTTTACATACCTCTATTATTTTAATTTTTGAGAACTTCCTTATTTGCTGGAACTACAAGGTGTATAGAGCCTTAGAATTAGTCATATCTTCAAGGAGCCCCAGTTATTTTATTGAAGAATTATATTGAAAATATAACTTATTATTTTGCTAATTCTTTATTTATCTTAATTAACAATTTATTTTGATTCTACTATATCACTACTGTGAGATTACTAATTATATATCTTTGTTTCATTGAAATTTCAGTGGTTTAAAATATGCATTTTTTACTTATCGCATACTAATTTAAAATAATAATTACCATATTTCTACATGTACAACATAAGAACCTTAAAGCATTCTACTTACATTCCTTTTGCCCAACTTCTGCTATTAGTTTTAACCATTTTATTTCTGTAAATGTTGAAAATACCATGGTATATTATTTTTGCTTTATATAATTTAACATGCAATAATTAGTTTAAAAATGGAAATAATTTTATATCCATTTATTTCCTGCTGTGTCCATTGTTCATTATTTTGGTAGAGATTCAAATTAGCATGTGGTTTTATTTTCCTTTTATTTGAAGAGACTACCTTAACATTTTATGTAGTTTTTGTTCATTGAAAAAAAATATCTCAGCAGATGCTTGCCTGGAATTATGGGGTCATATGGTAATTTTATGGTTAACTTTTTGAGCAACTTTGGCACTGTTATTTATACATTTGCCTTCCCACCAATAATGTATGAAATTCCATTTTCTCCACATCTTAACCAATACTTTCCTTTTCATTTATTTATTTATTTATTTATTGAGATGGAGTTTCGCTCTTGTTACCCAGGCTAAAGTGCAATGGCACGATCTCGGCTCAGTGCAACCTCCGCCTCCCAGGTTCAGGCAATTCTCCTGTCTCAGCTTCCTGAGAAGCTGGGATTACAGGCACGCACCACCATGCCCAGCTAATTTTTTATATTTTTAGTAGAATCGCGGTTTCACCATGTTAACCAGGATGGTTTCGATCTCTTGACCTCATGATCCACCTGCCTCGGCCTCCCAAAGTGCTGGGATTACAGGCGTGTCCTTTTCATTTTTTAACATAAAATTATAACTAACCTAGTGGGTACAAAGTGGCACTGTATTATAATTCTGATTTGCATTTACCTAATTACAAATGATATAGAGAATCTTGTCATGCTTGTTAGCCATTTTTATCTCCTTTCTAGAAATATGTCTATTGAAGTTCTTTGTGCATAATTTGGTTGTCTTTTTATTAGTAAGGTGTAAGAGTTCTTTGTATTTTCAAAACTACAGCCTTAGCAATATTGTTGATAGCTTTTTTATTTTTAATATATTTGTAGGACTTTTTAGTTGTCACTCATTATCTTAAGATATTACTCTATTGCCATATAGCTTGTAAAGTTTTTGACAAGAAGTCTAGTGTCATTTCTGTGTTTCTTATTTTAGTAATACATGACTTTTCTTTTGTTGCTATTTCTTAGATTTCTCTTTTCATAGATTTGGTTTAATGTGTCCTGGTGTAGTGTTTTTGGTATTTTCTTTGTTATCTTTCTAATTATTCTCTTGATGTTCATTTAGCTTGAGCTTCTTAGATTTATAGATTTAGTTTATAATAAATTTGGAACATTTTCAGCCACTAATTATATAAATGTTTTTATCATAACCCTGCCTAGCTTTCTTTTTTTCTGTAATTCCAATAATATGTATGGTAGACTGTTTTATATTGTCCCATAGATCATTGGTGTTTTTTTTTTTCTGTCTTTTCTCTCTGTACTTTATTTTAGAATATTTGTTTCTACGTCTTTTATACACTTATCTTTTTTCTGCATCATTGTAATTTGCTTTGCTGTTCAATTATTTTCATCTCATACTTTAAATATTCTATGTTTTAATTAATCTTTGACTTTTCCCATCATTATGTTTATATTTTCCTTTAAGCTCTTTAATATATGGAGGGCTTTATAGTAACTATATAATTGTAATTAATTGAGAAGAATTTTTTAACCATTCTCAATTAATTACAATTAATTAGTCTTCTCTCTCTGTTTCTAGATTTATTTATCTCCCTGTTATAGATTACATTTTCCTAGTCTGCATGATTTACGATTTTTTAATAGATGGCAGACGCTGTTAATTTTACAATGTTGGCATTAGCTTTTTATTGTATTCCTTTATATAGTGTTGGATTTGGTGTTGAATGCAGTTAAATTACTGTGAATAGTATTGCTCCTTTGAACATTTCTTCTTTAAACTTTATTAGAACAAATTCAGAGAAACCTTTGGCCTAGGGGTAATTTATTTTTAATAAGTTCTTTAAAGAACTCTAAGCAATGTTATGAATACTATAGATTTTTCCACTTTGGCTGCTTTTAGAATTATTTTCACACCCACATGACCTCCAAAAATTGTTCAGTTGTCTGGTTTTTTTTTTTTTCAGTGTTCTTTCCCTTTTTAGATGGGATTTTTCTTTTATTTATTTATGTTATTATACTTTAGGTTCTGGGGTACATGTGCAGGTCATGCAGGGTTGTTAATAGGTGCATACTATGTCCAGCACTTCTCCCAATGTTATCCCTCTCTACTCTCTTGACCTCCACTGTCCCTACCCTAGCCCCTCTGCAACTGCACCCAGTGTGTGATGCTCTTCTCCCTGAGTCCATGTGTTCTCATTGTTTAACACCTGCCTGTGAGTGAAAACATGCGGTGTTTGGTTTTCTGTTATTGTGTCAGTTTGCTGAGAATGATGGTTTCTAGATTCATCCAAGTCCCTACAAAGGACATGAACTCATCATTTTTTATGGCTGCTTAGTATTCTAGTATTCCATGGTGTATATGTGCCACATTTTCTTTGTCCAGTTTATCACTAATGGGCATTTGGGTTGGTTCCAGGTCTTTGTTATTGTACATAAGGCTGCAATGAACATACATGTGCATGTGTCTTTATAAGAAAATGATTTATAGTTCTTTGGGTATATACCCAGTAATGGGATTGCTGGGTCAAATGGAATTTCTGTTTCTAGATCTTTGAGAAATCGCCACACTGATTTCTACAATAGTTGAACTAATTTACACTCCCACCAACTGTGTAAGAGTGTTCCTATTTCTCCACATCCTCTCCAGAATCTGTTGTCTCAAGTGTTTTTAATGATTGCCATTCTAATTGATGTGACATGGTATCTCAATGTGGTTTTGATTTGCACTTCTTTAGTGACCGGTGATGATGAGCATTTTTTCATGTTTGTTAGCCTCATATATGTCTTCTTTTGAAAAGTGTCTGTTCACATCCTTTGCCCACTTTTGAATTGGGTCATTTGTCTTTTTCTTGTATATCTGTTTTACTTCTTTGTAGATTCTGGATATTAGCCCTTTGTCACATAAGTAGACTGCAAAACTGTTTTCCCATTCTGTTGGTTGCCAGTTCACTCTAATGGTGGTTTCTTTTGCTGTATGGAAGCTCTGAATTTTAATTAGATCCCATTTGTCTCTCTGGGCTTTTGTTGCCATTACTTGTGGTGTTTTATGTCCTGGATGGTTTTGCCTATGTTTTCTTCTAGTGTTTTTATGGTGTTAGGTTTTATCCTTCAATCTTTAATCCATCTGGAGTTAATTTTAGTGTAAGGTGACAGGAAAGGGTCCAATTTCTGCTTTCTGCAGATTTCTAGCCAGTTTTCCCAATACCATTTATTAAACATTGAGTCCTTTCCCCATTGCTCATTTTTGTCAGGTTTGTCAAAGATCAGATTGTTGTGAATGTGTGGTTTTGCTTCTGAGGCCTCTGTTCTGTTCCATTGGTCTGTCTCTGTTTTGGTACCAGTACCATGCTATTTGGATTACTGTAGCCTTTTAGTATAGTTTGAAGTCAGCAGTGTGATGCCTCCAGCTTTGTTCTTTTGCCTTAGGATTGTCTTGGCCATGTGGGCTCTCTTGTGATTCCATATGAAGTTTAAAGTGTTTTTTTCCAGTTCTGTGAAGATCATTGGTAGCTTGATAGGGATACTGTTGAATCTATAAATTACTTTGGGCAGTATGGCCATTTTCACGATATTGATTCTTCCTAACCATGAGCATGGAATGTTTTTCCATCTCTTTGTGTCCTCTCTTATTTCATGGAGTAGAAGTTTGTAGTTTTCCTTGAAGAGGTCCTTTACATCCTTTGTTAGCTGCATTCCTAGGTGTTTTATTCTCTTTGTAGCAATTATGAATGGGAGTTCACTCTTGATTTGGCTCTCTGTTTGTCTGTTATTGGTCTATAGGAATGCTTGTGATTTCTGCGCATTGATTTGGTATCCTGAGACTTTGCTGAAGTTGCTTGTCAGCTTAAGGAAATTTTCGGCTGAGTCAATGGGGTGTTCTAAAAATACAGTCATGTCATCTGCAAATAGAGAGAGTTTGACTTCCTCCTTTCCTAATTGAATACCCTTCATATATTTTTCTTGCTCTGGCTAGAACTTCCAATACTATGTTGAATAGGAGTGGTGAGAGAGGGCATCCTTGTCAACTTTTGCCCGTGCAGTATGATATTAGCTGTAGGTTTGTCATATGTAGCTTTTATCATTTTATAATACGTTCTGTCAACATGTAGTTTATTGAGAGTTTTTATCATGAAGGGCTGTTGAATTTTGTTGAAGGCCTTCTCTGCGTCTATTAAGATAATCATGTGGTTTTTGTCTTTGGTTCCATTTATGTGATAGATTACATTTATGAACTTGTAATTCATAAATATGTTTTATGTTTGGTTCAACATATGTTGAACCAGCCTTGCATCCCCGAGATGAAGCCTACTTGATTGTGATGAGTAAGTTTTTTGATGGCTGTTGCATTTGGTTTACCTGTATTTTATTGAAGATTTTTGCACGGATGTTCATCATGAATATTAGCCTGAAGTTTTCTTTTTTAGTTGAGTCTCTGCCTGGTTTTGGTATCAAGATGATGTTGGTCTCATAGAATGAGTTTGAGAGGATTCCCTCTTTTTGTATTGTTTGATATAGTTTCAGAAGGAATCGGTACAGCTCCTCTTGTACATCTTGTACAATTCGGCTGTGAACCCATCTGGACCTGGACTTTTTTTGGTTGGTAGGCTATTGATTGCTGCCTCAACTTCAGCCCTTGTTATTGGTCTATTCAGGGTTTCAACTTCCTCCTGGTTTAGGCTTGAAAGGGTAAAAGTGTCCAGGAATTGATCCATTTCTTCCTGGTTTACTAGTTTATGTGCATAGAGCTGTTTGTAGTAATCTCTGATGGTAGTTTTATTTCTGTGGGATCAATGGTGATATCCCCTTTATCTTTTTTATTGTATCTATTTTATTCTTCTCTCTTTTCTTTTTTATTAGTCTGGATAGCAGTCTGTCTATTTAGTTGATCCTTTTGAAAAACCAACTCCTGGATTTATTGAGTTTTGGAAGGTTTTTTGGGTCTCTATCTCCTTCAGTTTTGCTATGATCTTAGTTGTTTCTTGTCTTCTGCTAACTTTTGAGTTTTATTGATCTTCCTCCTCTAGTGCTTTCAATTTTGATGATAGGGTGTCAATTTTAGATCTTTCCTTTTTCTCATGTGGGCATTTATTGCTATAAATTTCCCTCTAGACACTGCTTTAAAGGTGTCCCAGAGATTCTGGTAAGTTGTGTCTCCATTCTGATTGGTTTTGAAGAACATCTTTATTTCTGCTTTCATTTCATTGTCTATCCAGTCAATGCTCAGAAGCAAGTTGTGCAGTTTCCAAGTGGTTGTGTGGCTGTGAGTTTGTTTCTTAATCCTGAGTTCTAATCTGATTGCGCTGTGGTCTGATAGACTGTTTTTTATGATTTCCATTTTTTGCATTTGCTAAGGAGTGATTTGCTTCCAATTATGTGGTCAATTTTAGAGTAAGTGTGATGTGGTGCAAAGAAAATGTATATTCTGTGGATTTGGGGTGGAGCATTCTGTGTATGTCTATTAAGTCTGCTTGGTCCAGCTCTGCATTCAAGTCTTGGATGTCCTTAATTTTCTGTCTCATTGATCTATCTAATAATTGACAGTGGAGTGTTGAAGTCTCCCACTATTACTGTGTGGGAGTTTAAATCTCAGCTTAGGTTGTTAAACACTTGCTTTATGTATCTGGGTGCTCCTGTATTGGGGGCATATATATTTAGGATAGTTAGCTCTTCTTGTTGGATTGATCCTTCTATCACTATGTAATGCCTTTCTTTGTCTCATTTGATCTTTGTTGGTTTGAAGTCCATTTCATCAGAGACTAGGATGGCAACCCCTGCTTTTTATTGTTTTCATTTGCTTGGTAAGTCTTATATCCCTTTGAGTCTGTGTGTGTCTTTGTATGTGAGATAGGTTTCCTGAATACAGCACACCTATGGGTCTTAAATTTTTATCCAGTTTGCCAGTCTGTGTCTTTTTATAGGGGCATTTAGTCCATTTACATTCAATGTTAATATTGTTATGTGTGAATTTGATCCTGCCATTTTGTTACTGGCTGGTTTTCTTGACTGTTAGTTGACTGATTTTCTTCATTGCCTTTTTGGTCTTTGCCATTTGGTGTATTTTTGCAGTAGCTGATACTTGTTCCTTTCCATGCTTTGTGTTTCTTTCAGGAGCTCTTATAGAGCAGATCTGGTGGTGATGCAATCTATTGGTAATTGCTTCTCTGTAAAGGATTTTATTTCTCCTTCACTTGTGAAGCTTAGTTTGGCTAGATATGACATTCTGGGTTGAAAGTTCTTTTCTTTAAGGATGTTGAATATTGGCCCCTACTCTATTCTGGCTTGTAGGGTTTCTGCTGAGAGATCTACTGTGAGTCTTACTGGCTTCCCTCTGTGGGTGACCTGACCTTTCTCTCTGGCTGCCCTTGACATTTTTTCCTTCATTTCAACCCTGGTGAAACTGAAGATTATGTGCCTTGGGGTTGCTCTTCTTGAGGAATATCTTTGTGGAGTTCTCTGTATTTCTTGGATTTGAATGTTGGACTGCCGCACTAGGCTTGGGAAGTTCTCCTGGAGAATATCCTGGAGCATGTTTTCCAGCTTGGATTCATTCTCCCCATCATATTCAGGTACACTGATGAAGCATAGATTAGGTCTTTACACATAATCCCATATTTCTTGGAGGCTTTGTTCGTTTCTTTTCCCTCTTTCTTCTCTTGTCTTTCCTTTTCTTTTTATTTCATTGAGTTGATCTTCAATCTCTGATATCCTTTCTATTGCTTGATCGATTTGGCTATTACAACTTGTGTCTGCTTCAAGTAGTTCTCTTCAAGTAGTTCTCTTTCAACTCCATCAAGTCGTTTATGTTCTCTAAGCTGGTTATTCTAGTTAACATTTTGTATAACCTTTTTTCAAGGTTTTTGGTTTCTTTGCATTGAGTTAGAACGTGTTCCTTTGGCTCAGAAAAGTTTGTTACTATCCACCTTCTGAAGCCTGTTTCTGTTCATTCATCGCACTCTTTCTTGGTCATGTTGTGTCCCCATGTTATTGAGGAATTGTGATACCTTGAAGTGGGTGTTCTGGTCTTTGACTGTTTCATCTTTTTTGCACTTTTTCCCCCAATCTTCATGGATTTACCTGGCTGTGATCTCAGGCAGCTGTTTGATGAGGTCACTTGTCTGCCTGTCAGGGCACTACTGGGTTTCTAGGGACTTCTTTTTTGTTTATACTGGGAGGCTAGGCCTTCCTCTTCCACCGACCTGGAGGCACTGCTGGGTGGTCGAGAACACTGTCCTGTTGCTATGTAGGCTTCCTGTGTTTTTTTGTTCAAACATGAAGCCTAGTCCCACCCCTTTAATGGTGGGTTGTGTCTTTCCTCCACTGGGCTGGATCATTCAGGGTTCAGCTCAGACTGAGGCACTGTCTGCATAACCTGCTAGAGTTAGTGCTTCAGCTCTCTGGGGTTTGTGGTGGAGGGTAGGAACCCGTCTGTCTCCCAGCTTTCAGCTTCCTCTCTAGTAATGGGGGAGGGGCCCACCTGGCTGCTCCTTATGTCTTCCCACTTTCAGCTCCCTCTCTCTCCGGACAGGGGAAAGGGGCAATAGCTCAGTCCACAGGCTCTCCAGGCTGGTTTATGGGCTTATGCATTTGCTTAGATCTGTACACCAATCCAGGACACTGTCCTGGATTATTAGTCAATGCTGCACTTGTAATTCCAGCGCTTGACTGGCAAAGATCCCCTGTTCTGTGTATTGCTGAGGCTTTGGGGAAAGTGTTGCATCTGGACTGGAGTGCCAGACGCAGAGCCTCGGACTCACTGGTCAGATACACTTTCTGGGTAAAGTAGCACCACTCTCTGCCTTGGTCTGCCCTGACTGGGCTTTGCTCACCATTGGACCAGATCTGTTGCAATGCACCTAGTACCTCAGTTGGAACTAGGAGATCTCTCGATTTCTGTGTCTCTCTCGCTGGGTGTTGTGCACTGGAGTTGTGTCTATTTGGCCATCCTGACTCCCCTAGATTTTTCTTAATAATTAACAGATTGGCAGTTAGCCACAAACTCAATAGGATCCTTCTGCAATTCACCTAATCTCTCTCTTTTTACCTCTGTCCTCTCCAGGAATTTGCACTATAGTCTCATCAGCTTGGCTTGCCAGACTATTATTTCTCTGCTATCAATGCAATCAGACTCTTGGATTCTTTTGGCTTTCCATAATTGCACTGTGGCCTGACAGTGTTTTCCAGGCAGTAGACTGAGGCAATTATAGAGCTCATCTTACTTGCTTTTCTCTTCACAAGAATCACAGTCTTCATTGCTTGTTGTCCAGGATCTAAAAGCCATCTATTCTAAAAAGTAATATATTACTTTTCTGGTTGATTAAGGTAGGACAGTAACTCTGATCTCTGTTACTCTATTACAGATGAGAATCGTATTAGTCCGTTGTCACACTGCTATAAAGAACTATCCAAGACTAGGTAATTTATTATTAAAGGAAAGAGGTTTAATTGACTCACAATTCTGCATGATTGGGGAGGCATCAGGAAACTTACAATCATGGCAGAAGGGAAAGCAAACACGTCCTTCTCATGGTGTCAGAAGGGAAAGCAAACACGTTCTTCTCATGGTGTCAGAGCAAAGTGAGGAAAAGCCCCGTATAATACCATCATGAGAACTTACTATCATGAGAAGAGCATGGGGGAACTCCCCCATGATCTAACCACCTCCCACAAATTCCCTTCCCCAACAGGTGTGGATTACAATACAGATTACAATTCAAGATAAGATTTTTTTTTTTTGCAGGGGTGGGGGGTCACAGCCAAACCCTATCAGTAATGAAAGTTTTTGTTTATATCTTTAGTTTGCCCTTATTACTTTTTCAAATTATTCTAATGTATAGTTTTATTCTTATTTATTTTTATTTATAATTTATTTGTGCAACATCTTGTTGGTAAATATTTGATTGTTTTGACTTTGGGCTATTATGATGGTTAATATTAATTGTTGATTGGATTGAAAGATGCAAAGTATTATTCCTGGGTGTGTCTGTGAGAGTTTTACCAGAGAAGATTAACATTTGTATCAGTGTATTAGGTGAAGCAGACCTATCTCTCAATATGAGTGGGCACCATCTAATCACCTGCCAGGGCAGCCAGAATAAAGCAGGCAGAAGATGGAAGAACAGACTCACTGAGTCTTCTGGCCTTCATCTTTCTCCTGTGCTAGGTACTTCCTGCCCTCAAACATCAGACTCCAAATTCTTCAGCTTTGACTCCTACTGGTCAACCACTGACTTTCTTGCTTCTCAATTTGCAGATGGTCTGTCGTGGTACTTTACTTTGATTGTGTGAGTCAATTCTCCTTAATAAACTTGTTTTCATATGTACATATATTCTATTCTATCCCTCCAGAGAACCCTGACTAATACAGTTATTATGAACATAACTGCTAGAAACATTCTTGTCTTTGTGCTTTGGTGGGCATATAACTTTTTTAGAAAATACCTACAAATTGAATTTCTGAGTCATAGAAAACCTATGACTCACTCATTTTCCTTCCGTAGGCAGTTATTTAACTTGAACAGATAGCATTAGTTTTCCAAAATGGTTACAAAAATTTCTGATAGTAACATATAAGAGTTATAGTTATTCCACTTTCTCACCAATATTTTACAATGGCTTTTTAATTTTAGCTATTCTGTTTGGTGTGTAGGAGTGCCTGCCTCATGGTGGACTTAATTTTTATTTGCTGACTAATAATGTTGGTTACCCTATCCTATCCCTATAAGCTGTTTAAATATTGTCTTTTAGGAAGTGTATGTTCAGGTCTTCTTCCCACATTTCATGTTTCATTTTTATTTTCTTACTGATTTATGAAAACTATTTAAGTACTCTGGTTGTGAATGACGCAAATTTTACAAATAGCCTTCCAAGCTGAAGCTGACATTTTTAACCCTTCTAATGATATTATCACTTCTAATGAAGTTCAGTTTATTAAATTTTTGTTTATATTACACTTATTTAATGTTGAGTGCCTTTTAAGTCCTGTTTAGGAAATGTTTACCTACTCCAAGTTTATAAGATAATCTTTATGGTGTTTGTATTCAGCAATCTCCAGATAAACAGAACCAATAGAATATAAATTTACATACAAAAGATTTAAAATGTGAATTGGCTCATGTAATCATGGATGGCCTGGGAAGAAAAGGAGTAGAAAAATGATCTAAGTCCCAGAATCTGAAAGCCTTAAAACCTGGAGCTCAAATGTCCATGAACAAAAGAAGATAGATACCCCAGCTTTTTGTCTTTTTTTTTTTAATGCATTAAGTTCTGGGGTACATGTGCAGAATGTGCAGGTTTGTTACATAGGTATACATATGCGATGGTGCTTTGCTGCATCCATCACCCCAACATCTACATTAGGTATTTCTCCTAAGGGTCTCCATCCCCTATCCACTCACCTCCTGGTAGCCCTCCCCTCTTGCTATCCCTTCTCTAAGCACCCCCCCACCCCAACAGGCCCCAGTGTGTAATGTTCCCCTCCCTGTGTTCATTTGTTCTCATTGATCAACACCCATTTTTGAATGAGAATATCTGATATTTGGTTTTCTGTTCTTGTGTCAGTTTGCTGAAAATGATGGTTTCCAGCTTCATCCATGTCCCTGCAAAGAATGTGAACTCATCCATTTTTATGGCTACATAGCATTCCATGGTATATATGGAATTTCTTTTTGCATTCTATCATTTTCTTTATCCAGTCTATCATTGATGGTCATTTGGGTTGGTTCCAAGTCTTTGCTAATGTGAACACTGATACAATAAATATAAGTGTGCATGTGTTTTTATAATAGAATGATTTATAATCCCTTGAGTATATACCCAGTAATGGGATTGCTGGGTTATATAGAATTTCTAGTTCTATATAGAACTAGAGGAATTGCCACACTGTCTTCCACAATGTTGAACTAATTTACACTCCCACCAACAATGTAAAAGCATTCCTATTTCTCCACATCCTCTCCAGCATCTGTTGTCTCCTGTTTTTTTGTTTGTTTGTTTTTTTTTAATGATCACCATTCTAACTGGCTTGAGATGGTATCTCAATGTGGTTTTGATTTGCATTTCTCTAATGACCAGTGATGATGAGCTTTTTTTCATATGTTTGTTGGCTGTGTAAATGTCTTCTTTTGGGAACTCTGTTCATATCCTTCACTCACATTTTGATGAGATTGTTTGTTTCTTCTCATAAATTTTTTAAGTTCTTTGTAGATTCTGGATGTCAGCTTTCTGCTAATGGCTAGCCAGTTTTCCTAATGCCATTTATTGAATAGGAAATCCTTTCCCCATGGCTTATTTTTGTCATTTGTCAAAGATCAGATGGTTGTAGATGTATGGCATTATTTCTGAGGTCTCTGTTTTGTTTCATTAGTCTATAGCTCTGTTTTGTTACCAGTACCATGCTGTTTGCTGTTTTGATTACTGTAACCTTGCAGTGTAGTTTGAAGTCAGGTAGTATGATGCCTCTAGCTTTGTTTGTTTTGCTTAGGATTTTCTTGGCTATGTGGGCTCTTTTTGGTTCCATATGAAATTTAAGTGTTTTTTTCCAATTCTGTGAAGAAAGTCATTGGTAGTTTGATGGGGATAGCATTGATTCTGTAAATTAATTTGGGCAATATGGCCATTTTCATGATATTGCTTCTTCCTAACCATGAGCATGGAATTTTTTTTAATCTGTTTGTATTCTCTGTTATTTCCTTGAGCAGTGGTTTGTAGTTCTCCTTGAAGAGGTCCTTCACATTCCTTGTTAGTTGTATTCCTAGGTATTTTATTCTCTTTGTTGTAACTGTGAATGGGAGTTCACTTATGATTTTGCTTTCTGTTTGTCTGTTATTGGTGTATAGGAATAATTATAATTTTTTCACATTGACTTCATGTCCTGAGACTTTGCTGAAGTTGCTTATGAGCTAAAGGAGATTTTGGGCTGAGACGATGGGGTTCTCTACATACACAATCACGTCATCTGTAAATAGACAATTTGACTTCCTTGTTTCCTAACTGAATACCCTTTATTTCTTTTTCTTGCTTGATTGCCTTCACCAGAGCTTCCAATACTATGTTGAACAAGTGTGGTGAGAGAGGGCAACCTTGTATTGTGCCAATTTTCAAAGGGAATGCTTTCAGTTTTTGCCCATTCAGTATGATTTGACTATGAGTTTGTCATAAATAGCTCTTGTTATTTTGAGGTGCATTCCATCAATACCTAGTTTGTTGAGAGTTTTTAGCATAAAGGGCTGTTGAATTTTGTCAAAGGCCTCTGCATCTATTGAGTTGATCAGGTAGTTTTTGTCTTTGGTTCTGTTTATGTGATGGGTTAAGTTTATTGATTTGCATGTTGAACCAGCACTGCATCTCAGAGATGAAGCTGACTTGATCATGATGGATAAGTTTTCTGATGTGATGTTGGATTCAGTTTGGTAGTATTTTATTGAGGATTTTTGCATCAATGTTTATCATGGTTATTGGCCTGAAGTTTTCTTTTTTAGCTGTGTCTCTGCCAGGTTTTGGTATCAGGATGATGTTGATTTCGTAAAATGAGTTAGAGAAGACTCCCTCTTTTCCTGTTTTTTGGAATGGTTTCAGAAGGAATGGTACCAGCTCCTCTATGTACTTCTGGTAGAACTCAGCTTTGAAGCCATCTGCTCCTGACTTTTTTAGTTGGTAGGCTACTAATTGCTGCCTCAATTTCAGACCTCTATTCAGGGATTCAACTTCTTCCTGGTTTAGTCTTGGGAGGGTATAAGTGTCCAGGAATTTATCCATTTCCTCTAGATTTGCTAGTTTATTTGCATAGAGGTATTTATAGTATTCTCTGATAGCAGTGTGTATTACTGTGGTATCAGTGGTGATATCCCCTTTATCATTTTTTATTGCATCTGTTTGATTCTTCTCTCTTTTCTTCTGTGTTAGGCTGGCTAGTGGTCTGTCTATTTTATTGATCTTTTCAAAAAACCAGCTCCTGGATTCATTAATTTTTTGAAGGGTTTTTGTGTCTCTGTCTTCTTCAGTTCTGCTCTGATCTTAGCTATTTCTTGTCTTCTGCTAGCTTTTGAATTTGTTTGATCTTGTTCCTCTAGTTCTTTTAATCATGATGTTAGGATGTCGATTTTTAGATCTTTCTTTATTTCTCTTGTGGGCATTTAGTGCTATAAATTTCCCTCTACACACTGCTTTAAATGTGTCCCGGAGATTCTGGTAGGTTGTATCCGAGCTTTAGAGGAGAAAGCGAATTCTTCTTTCCTATGCCTTTTATTTCTATTCATATCTTTAATAGATTAGATGGTGCCCACCTATGTTGCTAAGGGCAGATCTCTACTCAGTCGTTGATTCAGTCACTAATCTCATCTGGAAACACCTTCACAGGTACATCCAGAAACAATGTATTACTAGCCATCTGTATATTTCTCAACACAGTAAAGTTGATACAGAAAATAACTATCACCATGTTCTTCAGAAGCTTGCTTATTTCAGTTCTCTATAATACACATACAATCAATTTTTGTATATATTTTAAGGTAGGGAAATTCAACAAACAAAACATCTGTTTTCACACGCAGGCATGCAATTGAACCAGCATCATTTCTTTATACATCATAATGTCGCTTTGTTTGTATATCATCTGCCTTTATATATGAGGGCCATTATTGGTATTCTCTCCTTTTCTTTGGATGCTTTGGCTGACCTTGTGCTAATATCACACTTTATTGGTTACCAAAGCTTTATAATTGTTTATGATATCTAGTAGCATAAATCCTCCGGATTTTTTTTTAATCCCTTCAACATACTTTGGCTGTTTCCGACCCAAATTTTATCTCAGTTAGTTTCATAATTTTTTAAAAAGTAATATTTATTGTAATTGCATTGCATCTATAGGTACATATCAGGAAAATTGACATATTTAAAGTCTTGAATCTTTCAGTCCATGGGCTTAGCATATCTTCCGTTTATTTGGATCAACTACACTTTTGTCAAAAATCTATCATGATTTTTATGCTTTTTATATTTCATTATTTTTTCTTTTTTGGTTTAGATACAGAAATGTCATTGATTTTTACATTGTTCTTAATTCAGTGATCTTTTAAAAATTACTGACTTTTATCATTTGTTTATAAATGCTACTGCATTTTTAGGCACATACTGATAGAATCAGGAATGATGATACTATTATTTCTTTAAAGCTGTGGCTTGTTTTCCTTTCCTTATTCCACTATCTACATTTATATTGAATACAGGTCATAATAACAGGATTCTTTGCATTATTAGCAATTTCAGAAAAAAAATGTTCAGTATTTCAACTTTGCATGTGTCCTCCACCTTAGGATTCTTAAGATATTCTTCATTAAATTAACAAGTAGTTTTTTTATTCCTATTTGATGACAGTTATTCCTGTTTTTTTTTAACTGTAAATAGGTGTTTAATTTTTTTCAAATACTTCATTCTGCATCTATAGAACTGATGATGTAATTTTTCTACTTGTCATATCTTGTGTCTGCAATGTATTGGGAAGTGGGGCATAGGTAGGTTAGGATGCTTTATGCTCATCAGATCAAACTGAAAAATTTCTCCTCCTCTAAAACTTAGTTTATTATTTTCATGTTGTTCTCTTAGTACTTACATATTAAAAATATATTTTTAACAAAAATAACCAAACCTATCTGTTATAGTGGCACCAATGACCTGATAAAGACTGCTGCATATTACCTTAAATGTATGTTGTATCTTTTTTCAAAAATCTGAGTTTTGATTGCTTCATTAAATTTACTGTTTTTCATTTGTGTTTTACCTCATGAATTTCAGTCTTGTCTTCACTGTGGCCTAATGCTGTCTTTTTAATATATATTATTTTGAAAATTTCGTTGCTCTAATTTTTTATGTGTGTTGTAAATCATTCTTTTTATTATATGTATTACAATATATAATGTTTCAACATCATTATCTTTAAAAAATTCTACAATATTCTATTTCCATTTTCACCAAAAAAATAATAATAATGATTTTAGCATACTTAAATGACAAAGGTATTTAACTATTTTGTTACTGGTTTCTAGTTTTATTGCATTGAGATTAAATACTGGTGATATATATTCTACTTCATGGAATTTATTGGTGCTTTCCTTGTTGTATGTTAAATAGTCAATTTTTATTATCTATATTTGGTATATTATTATTACATTTTAACATATAAGAACAAAACTATTATAATTTTGTTTTATGCATTATTATTTATTTATTATCCAGTTGAGTTGACTGAGACTGGGAATTTCTTTTGTTCTCTCTTTCTATTTGCATCTCTAGTAATTTCTACTTTATGCTATTTAGTGTTGACTTACCTCTAGTAGTGGTAACTGCAATGCAAATGTTGGCCTTTACAAGGTGTTCTTTCTGGTCTAATTTAAAACATTTTGCCTGATTTTTCTTTTGTCTTCTTTCATTTTATGTATTTGCCTGACCTCTGTTTATTCATTTGTTTTTATTTTTCTGAATCACATTGCTTTATGTGAATATATTTTATATTGCCTTTTTAATGAGTCAATTTGAATTTCTTTTTTTCTTTTAGGAGGAATTTGAAATGTTGTTCTTAAATCGACATTTATGTTTGTCGATATACCTGATATGTGGAGTCTCAATTATATTTTATTCGCCTGTTATTTTTCTGTATCACACTCTTTGTGGGAATAAATGTCTTTATGTTTTAACAACCGTATAAGGTATTTTGATGTATACAGAACTGCACATTTTTCATGTCTAAAACTTGATGAATTTAGATGTATTTCGACATGACAATTAAGATAATTGACATATGCAACACCTCTCAAATTTTCATTGTGTCCCTTTCTACAAACTTAAAGTATTTTATTTTTACATTTTTTTGGTATGTAATAAAAACACTTAACATGAGACCTTCTCTAAAAAATGATTAAAGTGCACGATATTGTTAAGTATAGGCATTATGTTATAAAGCAGATGTTTAGTACTTATTCATCTAACATAAACTAAAACTTTATACTCATTCAACAACTACTCTCTATTTTCCCAACCCAGCTCCAGGCAACTACAATTGTATTATCTACTGCTATGAGTTTAAGTATTACAGATACATCGTGAAAGTGGACTTTTGCACCATGTGTTCTTCTGCAACTGACTTATTTCATTAATAGTGTCCTCTAGGTTAATTCATGTTGTCACAAATTACAGGGTTTCCTTCTTTTGAAGGCTGAATAATATTAATATTCCACTGTATAAGCCCCATGGCCTGGAATACCTAACACCCCAAACATCTGGGCACAGAAGGCTTGGGAAAAACTGGTTTCATGGGCTAGATACTGGGACAGCCACCAGAATGAGACGCAGTTGAGGGAGAGCGAACTGGGTGATCCCCACAGCTGTTCTCTGGGTAAGAACACCAGGCTATGGGTGTCATGTCAGCTGCACACATATAGCAACCACACCCTGTGGGCAAATCCACTTTTCTTGACCTATTGTATCAACAGACTACCTATAGGTGTACCCTAAAACCCATTCTGATTTTGCCAAGCCGGCTGCAAACTTTTGGTTAAGTCTACCCCTAAATAACAGAAGATCACAACCCACCAGAGCTCCCCTTGGGGGCTAAGGATATGTAGACACTGTGGCAGCAATTGGAGGGGACTCCTTTAAGACCTGGAATGGACCTTCCAAGGGGGTCATTATCTATGTCTCATCTCATCCACCACAGGACACTGCTGCTAATGTGCTGAAATACAAGAGCCCTGTGACAGTTAGAAACTATTTGCTGATTATTATTTTTAAATGCCATCTACTGGATCTTAGCCCAAATTATAAGACAAAAAAAAATTCCAGTATACATCACTTGTGAAAAACACAATCCAAGAATCTAGCGACAGATAAAGATCCCAAACAAGGCTTGTTTGTTTTGGGGTGATTTCAAAAGGCCAAAGCTTTGTTTGGGATCTTTATCTGTGGCTGGATTCTTGGATTGGGTTTTTCACAAGTGATCTATACTGGAATAATATTTTTTGGTCTTACAATTCAGGCTAAGATCCAGTAGATATCAGTGATCTAAATGCTCCACTTAGAAGGCATGAAGTGGCAAGTTGGATAAAAACCAAGACCCAAATTTTCTGCTATTCTGAAGAGACCCATCTCAATGTAATGACACTCATCAGCTCAGAGTGAAGGGATGGAGAAAGATCTGTCATGCACCTGAAAAAAAAGAGAGCAAGGGTTGCGATTCTTATATCACAAAGAATGGACTTTAAGCCAACAACGTAAAAGAAGGGATTTGCATAATGATAAACGTTTCTATTCAATAAGAACATTTAACAATACTAAATATATACACACCGAACTTGGAGCACTCAGATTCATAAAACAAATTCTTTACCTACAAAAAGACTTAGACAGCTGCACAAAAATAGTAAGAATATTTATCACCTGGCAGACTGCATTAGAAAGATTATCAAGGCAGAAAACTAACAAAGAAGTTCTAGACTTGAACTTGACACTTGATCAGCTAGACCTAATAGACATCTAAGGATATTCCACCCAAAAAAATCATAATATACACTCTTCTTCTCTCACAGAACATGCTCTGTGATTGACCATGCTCAACCATAAAGCAGCTTTCAATAAATTAAAAAAAAATCGAAACCTTGTAAAGCACACTCTCAAGCCATAGTGTAATAAAAATTAAAAACAATATCAAGATGGTGTCTCAAAACCTCACAAAGAAATTAAACAACTTGCTCCTGAATGACTTTTGGGTAAACAACAAAATTAAGGCAGAAATCAAAAAAGTATTTGAAATTAATAAAAACAGAGATACAGCATACCAGAATCTTTGAGATACAGCTAAATTAGTGTTAAGAGGAACACTTATAGGGCTAAATGCATATATCAAGAAGTTAGGTCTCAAGTTAGGAATCTAGCGTTACACCTAAAGGCATTAGAAAAACAAGAATAAACACTATAGCTAACAGAGGAAAAAAGCAAAATCAGAGAAGAAGAAACTGAGTTGCAAAAATCTATACAAAACTTCAACAAAGCTGAAGTTATTTGAAAGAATAAACAGGATTGATAGACTACTAGCTAGTTTAAAAAGAAAAAGAAAAAAAAGAGAAGGGCCAAATAAGCGCAAGCATAGATGACAAAGAGGACATTATAACTCATCCCACAGAAATACAAAAGATCCTTGGGCACTATTATAAATAACTCTATGCAAACAGATTAAATAATCTAGAGAAAATGAATAAATTCCTGGAAACCCACAAACTTCCAAAATTAAAGCAGAAAGAAATGGAAAACTTAACAGACCAATAATTAGTTCTGAATTTAAGTTAGTAGTAAAAGAAAAATAGCAACCAGATGGAGTCCTGGACCAGATGGAGTAACAGCCTAATTGTACCAGACATGTAAGGAAGAACTGCTATCATGACTACAGAGACTATCCCAGCAATTTGAGGTGGTCTCCTCCTTAACGGATTCTATGAATCCAGTGTTATCTTCATACTAAAATCTGACAGAGAGAGACACAATGGGAGAAGAAACTTCAGGCTAATATCCCTGATAAACATTGACACAATAATCTTCAACAAAATACTAGCAAGCTAAATCCAGTAGTGCATGAAAAGATTTATTTGCTACAATCAAGTAGGCTTTATTCCTGAGATGCAAGGTTGGTTCAACACATGCAAATCAATAAATGTGATTCACCACATAGAATGAAAAACAAAAATCATATGATCATCTCAATAGATGTAGAAAAAATCTTTCATAAAATTCAGCATCCCTTCATGATAAAAACCCTCAACAGACAGAAACATATCTGAAAATAATAAGAGCTATCTATGTCAAACCCACAGTCATAATCATACTGAATGGACAAAAGCTAGGAACATTCACCTTGAGAACTGGAACAAGACAAGGATTCTCACTTGCGCCACTCTTGGAAGTTGTAGCCAAAGCAATCAGTCAAGCAAAAGAAATAAAAGGCATCCACATAGGGTAAGAAGGGGCCAAACCATCTTTATTAGCTGATGTTATCATTTTGTACCTAGAAAATCCTAAAGACTGCTAAATGCTTCAGGAATGAATAAACTAGTAAAGATTCTAGATATAAAATCAACATACAAAAATCAGTAGCATTTCTACAGACTAAAACATTCAAGTTGAGAGCCATATCAAAAATATGATCCCATTTATAACAGTCATAAAATGAATAAAATAGCTAGGAATAAACCTAACAAAGGAGGTGAAAGATCTCTACAAAGAGAACAACAAAATATTACTGATATAAATCATAGATGACACAAATAAAAGGGAAATTATTCTATACTCATGGATTGGAAGCATCAATATAATTAAAATGGTTATACTGCTTAAAACAATTTACAGATTCAAAACTATTCATATCAAACTACCAATGTCAGTTTTTACAGAATTATAAAAGCTATTCTCAAATTAATATGGAACCAAAAGGATTTGAAATAGACCAAGCAATTCTAAGCAAAGAAACAAAAATAAATAAACAACAACAACAACAACAAAGCAAAGCTGAAGGCATCACATTGCCCAATTTCAAACTATAGTACAAGGCTACAGTAACCAAAACAGTATGGAACTGGTATATAAATAGACACACAAACCAATGGAACAGAATAGAGAGTCCAGAAAAAAATGTACACACCTAGAATCATGATCTTCAACAAAGTCTACAAAAATAAGCAATGGAGGAAAGACTACCTATTTAATAAATGATTGGGGATAACTGACTAGCCATAAGCAGAAGAATAAAACTAGACCCCATCTCTCACCATATACAGAAAATTAACTCAAGATGAATTAAAGATTTAAATATAAGACCTCACACTATAAAAAATCCTAGAAGAAAACCCAGGAAAATACCCTTCTTAATGTCATCCTCAGTAAAGAATTTGTGGCTAAGTTGTCAAAAGCAATTGAAACAAAAACTAAAATAGACAAGTGAGACCTAATTAAACTAAAGAGCTGCAGCACAGCAAGAGAAACTATTAAGGAAGTAAATAGACAACGTAAAGGATGTGAGAAGGCATTCAGAAATTAGACATCCAACAAAGGTCTAATATCCAGAATTTTTAAGGAGCTTAATAAATGCATCAACAAGCAAAATAAATAACATTATTGAAAAGTGAGTAAAGGACATGAACAGATACTTTTTAAAAGAATGCATACAAGCAGCCAACAAATATATGAAAAAAAAGTTCATCCTCAGTAATCATCAGAGAAATACAAATCAAAACCACGAGATGTCATCTCACATCAGTCATAATGCCTGTTATTAAAAAGTCAAAAAATAACATGTTGTTAAGGCTGCAGAGAAAATAAACCTCTTACACATTGTTTGTTGGAATGTAAATTAGGCCACTGCAGAGAGCAGCTTGAAGATTTATTAAAGAATTTAACTGCCATTTGAGTCAGCAATCTCATTATTGGGTATATACCCACAGAAAAATAAATTATTCTATCAAAAAGACATATGAACTCATATGTTCATTGCAGCACTGTTCATAATAGTAAAGACTCTAAATCTACCCATGCATTTAAAACAATAGACTGGGGAAGGAAAATATGGTACATATACATCATGGAATACTAGGCAGCCATAAAAAATGAAATTATATCCTTGGCAACAATGTGGCTGCAGCTGGAGGCTGTTACCCTAAGTGAACTAATGCAGAAACAAAAAAACCTAATACTACATGCTCTCACTGATAAGTGGAATTTAAACACTGGGTACACAGGAACATAAAGATGGTAAAAACAGACACTGAGGACTACTAGAGGGGTGAGAGAAGAAGTGGGGTAAGGGTGGAAAACTTGCCTATTGGGTACTATGCTCACTATCTGAGTGACAGATTCATTCTCACTCAGCATCATATAATATACCTTTGTAATAAACCTGGACTTGCACCCCCTGATTTTAAAACAAAAGTTAAAAAAATTCCACTGTATATGTATACCACCATTTCTTTAATCATTCATCTGTTGATGAACACTAAGAGTGTTTGGTTAATTGGAATGTATATATCTCTTCAGTATCCTGATTACAGTTTTTTGGACATATGGCCAGATATGGGATTGCCAAATTATATAGTTATAGTGTTGCAAATATGTATATAGTTCAAATATTTCTTCCATTTCATAGGTTGCTTTTTTTTTTTTTTCCTGTTGATTGTTTCCTTTGATGTGGGGAAAGTTTATAGTCCCACTTGTCTACTGTTGCCTGTGCTTTTGGTGTCATATTCAAAAACTTACTGCCATAACCAATGTCAGTAAGATTTTCCCAAAGATGCATTTCTTCCAGAAGCTTTACAGTTTTCAATCTTTCAATCTTTTCTTTTTTTTTTTTTTTTTTAATGGAGTCTCACTCTGTTACCAGGCTGGAGTACAGTGGCACGATCTTGACTCACTGCAACCTCTGCCTCCTTGGTTCAAATGATTCTTGTGCCTCAGCCTCCCAAGTAGTTGGGATTACAGGAACATGTCACCACACCCAGCTAATTTTTGTATTTTTAGTAGAGATGGGATTTCACCATGTAGGCCACAATGATCTCAATCTCCTGACCTCATGATTTGCCTGCTTCAGCCTCCCAAAGTGCTGGGATTACAGGTGTGAGCCACCACACCCAGCCTATAGTTTTCAATCTTGTGCTTAAGTGTTTAATCTATTTGGGGTTGAGATCTGTGTATGGTGAAAACTAGTGTTTCATTTTGATTTCTCTTGCTTGTGGGTTCCAGTATTTCCAGCCCCATTTGTTGAAGAGACTCTCCTTTTCCCATTGTGTATTCCTGGCACCCTTGTCAAAATAAGTTGACCATATGTGTGTGGATTTATTTCCGCGTTCCCTATTACTTCATTGGTTTATATGTATGTGTTTATGCTACTGCCATACTGTTTTAATTACTATAGCTTTGTAATATCTTGACATCCCGCAAAATGGTGCCTCCAGCTTTGTTCTTCTTTCTCAAAATAATGTTAGCTATAAACCTTTGTGGTTCCACATAAATTCAGGGGCTACTTTTTCTATTTCTGTAAAAATCGTAATTGGGATTTCAGTGAGGATAACAGTAAAAGTGTAAATCGCTTTATGTAGTATGGACATTTTTCCAATATTAAATCTTCCTTCTCATTAACACAGCATATGGTATTTTACATTTATTATTGCCTCTTTTAATTTTTTTCATCAATATTATTTTGTAGTTTTCAGTGTAAAAGCCTTTCAGTACTTGGTAAAATTCATTCCTAAGTATTATGTTATTATTGACGTTATTACAAATGTGACTATTTTCTTAATTTCCTTTTTGGATGATTCATTATTAGGGTATAGAGATGCAACATACTTTTGTTTGTTGATTTTGCTTTCTATAACTTTATTGAATTAATTTATTAGTTCTAACAGGAATTTTGTTTTTGTTTTTGTGTACAGTCTTTATGGTTTACTACATATAGGATTATCTCATGTGCAAACAAATTATTTTACTTCTTTCCCACTTGGATTTCATTTGTTTATTTTTTTTCTTGCCTAATTTCTCTGGCTATGACTTCCAGTAGAGTTGGTCTTTGGTAACTGTTGAGGTTTGGTTCCAGGATCATTTACAGGTATCAATATATGAGAATGCCTGAGTCCCTTATATTAAATGGTGTAGTATTTGCATATAACCTATGCCACATCCTCCTGCATATTTTAAATCATATCCAGATTACTTATAATACCCAATACAGTGTAACTGTACATAATGTAAATATTATGTGAATAGTTGTTATTCTGCATTTTCTAATTTTATTACTGTTTGTTGTTGTGTTGTTATCTTCATTGTTTTTTATAAATATTTTTGATTCATGATTGGTTGAATCTGTGGATACAGCACTCATGGAGGTAGAGGGCTGACTGTACTATACTGAATAGATAGAGAGTAAGCATACTTTCTTTAAAACTAATTTTAGAGAAAAAATTTCTGTTTTTCACTCTTCAATATGATGTTATCTGTGCACTTATCAAATAGGTTATTTGTTATGTTGAGGTACATTTCTTTTATACATACTTTGTTCATTCTTTCTTATAGAAAAGGGTCTCAGATTTCATCACATGCTTTTTCTGCATCTATTGAGATGATCATGTAATTTTATCCTTCATTCTGTTAATGTGGTGTATCACATTACTGATATGCACATGCCGAACCATTCTGGCATCACAGATATAAATTCTACTTGATCATGGGGAATGATACTTTCAATGTGCTGTTGAATTTGTTTTGCAGGATTTTGTTGAAAATTTTTATGCCTATATTCTTCATAGATATTGGCCTATAATTTTCTTATCTTTGTCTGACTTTGGTATCAGGATAAGGTTAACCTCACAAAATGAGTTTGGAAGTTTTACCTCCTCTTTAATTTTTTAGGAGAATTTAAGAAGCATTGGCATTAATTCTTTTACTGTATCATAGAATTTACTAGTGAAACCATCTAGTCCTGACCTTTTCTTTATTGAGAGTTTCTGATTACAGATTCTGTTTTTGCTCATTATGAATCTGTTCATATTTTCTATCTTTATGATTTCATATTGGTGGGCTGTGTGTTTGTAGAAATTTATTCATTTCAGCAACATCGTCTAATTTGTTGGCACATAATTGTTTACAGTAGTATCTTATGATCTTTTATTATATCAGTGGCATCAGTTATAATACCTTCTCTTTCATTTCTGACTTTGAGTTTCTTCCTTTTTATCCCTTAGTTATTCTTGTCAATTTTGTGTATCTTTTTAAAAACCAACTGTAGGTTTTCTTCATTGTTTCTATTGTTTTCCCAGTCTGTATTTTATTTATTTCTAGTCTAATCTTTATGACTTTCTTTTCTAGGCTAATGTTGGCCATTGTTTGTTCTTTTATTCTAGTTTTTTTATGGTGTAGTTGCTTATTTGAGATATTTCTTTTTTTTAATATATAAGGCTACAGGCTTTCCTTTTAGTACTGCTTTCACTATATTCCATAAGTTTTGGTATGCTGCGTTTTAATTTTCATATGTGTCACAACACTTTATGATTTCTCTTTTGATCTCTTCTTTGACCCGTTGCTTGTTGACAAGTGCATTTTATTTCTACATATTGGTGCTTTTTTCAAATTTACGTCTATTATTGATGTTAATTTTATACTATTGTGTTCTGGAAAGATACCTGGTGTAATTTTTATCTTCTTAAATGTGTCAGTATTTTTTTGTTGTCTAACATATCAATCTTGGAGAATATTCTATATGTGCTGGAGAAAAACATGTATTTTGCTGCTAATAGATGGAACATTCCACATGTTTGTTAGGTGGTACATTTGGTATATAATATTACTCTAGTTTGATGTTGGATATTTTATCCATTGTGAATAGTGGGGTATTAAAGTTTTACTGCTATTACTATATTCTTTTATATTTCTTTCTTCAATTCTATTAATATTTTCTTTACATACTTATATTTTCTGATGTTAGATGCATGAGTATTCATAATTTTTACATCTTGCTAATGAATTGATTCTTTTACTATTACATAATATTCTTTGTCCATTGTGACAGGTGTTGACATAAAGTGTATTTTATCTAATATAAGTGTATCCATCTTTGCTGTCTTTTGTTTACCATTTGTATTAACTGTCTTTTTCCATTGCTTTGCTTTTGGTCTATGTGTGTCCATAAAGTGAATTTTTTATATAGAGCATATAATTGGTCCTTGTTTCATTATTCAATTAGCTGTTCTATCTCTTTTGATTGGAAGGATTAATTCATTTATAATTAATGTCATTGTTAACATGTAATGACTTAATATTTCCATTTCTTAATTGTTTAGTGTATTTGGTAGTTATGCTTTCCTTTTTTATTATATTTTTTGTAGTACATTTAAAAAACTTGTTTCTCATTTTTTTATGACTCTTCTGTATATCATCATGCTTACATAAAATATTATAGAATTATAACAGTCTATTTTAACCTAATATCGAGCTAACTTTAATCACGTATAAAACCTCCATAATTTTAATTCCCCTACACACTCTATATTGGTGATGTCATAATGTTAATCTTTTTATCTTGTGACTCTAGCAGCACATTTGTATAGTTATATGGTTAATTTTTTTCTTTTTCTTTTTACATTAAAATTTAAAGTGATTTTACACCATAATCACAGAATTACAGTATTTTGTGTTTGTTTTTATATTTACCTTTACTGGTGAGTTTTATTCTTTCATATGTTTTTATGTTGCTATTGAATATTCTTTTATTTCAACCTGAAGTATTGCTTTTAGCATTTGTTGTAAAGCAAATTTACTGGTGATATATTTCCTCAGTTTGTGTTTTAGAAATCTTTATTTCCTCTGTTTTCGAAGTTCAGATTTGCCAGCTTTAGTATTTTTGTTTGGCAGGGGTTTTTGTCTTTTCTTATTTCAGTACTTTGTATTTATCAGCTTACTCCCTTTGAGCCTGCAAAGTTCCTACTGAGAAAGTTAACAAAGTTCTTAGTGGGGCTCCATCATACATGCAGAATTGTTTTTCTTTTGCTGCTTCAAAAATGACCTTTTTCTTTTACTTTTTACAATTGGATTATAATGTATCTCTGTGTAGGTATCATTGACTTCATTCTATTTGGAATTTTTTGAGCTTCATAAATATATTAGTCAAGGTTCTCTAGAGGAATAGAAATAATAAGATATATGGATAGATGAAAGGGAGTTTATTAAGGAAAATTGACTCATGCGATTGTAAGGTGAAGTGCCATGATAGGCCATCTGCAGGTTGAGGAGCAAGGAAGCCAGAGGTAGACCAGTAGGAGTCCCCAAACCTCAAAAGTAGGGAAGCCGACAGTGCAGCCTTCAATTTGTGGCCAAAGGTCTGAGATCCCCTGGCAACCACTGGTGTAGTAAGTCTAAAAGACCAAAAGCTGAAGAATTTGGAGTCTGATGTTTGAGGGCAGAAAGCATCCAGCATGGGAGAAAGATGAAGGACAAAAGACTCAATGAGTCTCCTCTTCCATCTTCTCCTGTCTGCTTTATTTAGCCCTTCTGGCAGCTGATTAGATGGTGTCCATTCTGCCTCTCCCAGTCCACTGACTCAAATATTAATCTCCTTTAGCAAAACCCTCACAGACATACTCAAGAAAAATACTTTGCATTCTTTAGTACAATGAAGATGACACTCAATATTAACCATGCCAATGAATGTAGATGTCAATTTCTTTCTCCAAATTTGAGAAGTATTTGTACCATGGTCTTTAAAAAATAAGATTTCTAATTTTTTCAACTGATAAAAGTCAATCAGACAAACTAATCAGGAAAAACATAGATATGAATAGAAAAAAAGGGATACTAAAGGCATTTTGAACAGTATTTTAAAAACAAAATTAACCACATATATGTATATCAGTGCACACAAACACACACATACAAAGTTCTAAACATTAAAAAGGTTTTTGTTTTGTTTTTCTTTTTGAGGGAGACAGCAAAAAAGCAAAAGATCAACCATGCAAGAAGGAGACTCTCTTTCTATCTCTTTTTTCCTTTTGGAATTCCTATCATACATACATGGATGGATGGATGGGTTCACTTTCTTGTGTCCCATAAGTTCCGTAGAATTTCTTCACACCATTTAATTTTTTTTCCTTTTTCTTTTACTGGACAATTTTAAATGATTCATCTACAAGTTTGCTGATTCTTTCTTCTGCTTGATTGAGTCTGTGGAAGTTCTTTTCTGATGTAGTTGGTGGAGTAATTGTGATACTTGACTCCAGAATTTCTGATTCTTTTAATTTATTATTTCTATCTTTGTTGATATTTTCATTTCATTCATGTGTCATTTTACTGATTCTATTTATTTGTTAATCTTTGTGCTCTTTTGGCTCACTGAGTTTAATATGACTGTTTTGAATTATTAATCAAACAATTATCCTTTATTTATTTAGGCTCAGTTACTTGAGCTGGATTTTGTTCCTTTAGTAGTGAGTTCTTTCCTGATTCTGTAGGTTCTTTGTCTGATCCTCTGTGTATTTTATTTGCTGTGTTTTTGTGGTCTTTCTCTGTCCTTTTGTCTATTACCTTCTCTGCCCTTCTCTTTAACTTCATCCTTGCTCTTACTATTACTTTCACTCTTGCTCTCAGTCTCTTTCTTATGTGGTTGATTTCTTGCTTTTTTACTGTCTCCCTTAAAAAGAAAAACAAAAAAACCTTTTTAATGTTTAGAATTGTGTATGTTTGTGTTTGTGTGCATCGATATACATACATATGGTCAATTTTATTTTGAAAGTACTATTCAAAATGCTTTTAGTGCCCCCTTTTTTTCTATTTGTATCTATGTGTTCCTGTTTAGTTTGTCTGATTAATTTTTATCATTTGGTTTTCATCTGCTTATGCAATAATAATTAACTTATTCTATTTTCTTCCTTCTTGCTCAATTCACCTCTCACTTGAAAAGTATCTTATTTCTAGTGTATAAATATTTTTATTTTTTACTCTTCCTTCACTCTTGTTTTTATCATTGTTTTGATTTTATATTTGCAATTAAATGTATTTATTTGCTTACTATCATTTAATTTGCCAAAGCGTTTTAAATTAGCTCTTGTTGGATAAATTTTATTCTTTAATAGATTTCTCAGAAAAGTCTTGAGTTCAGGTATCTCCTTGGTTGTACATGTCTATTGTCTTGATATCTTATTATTAGCTTGGCTAGTTTGAAAATTCTTGATTGTACTTACTTTGTTTTTCATTTTACTGCATCTATTTTAGCTCATATGCTGCTGTCTAGAAATTTGATGTTAACCTCATTTTACTCTTTGTTAATGTCTTAGTCTTTTATGCTTGCAGGCTCAAATAACTTTTTCTCTTTTATTTTTAGAGTCCAGTTATTTTACTAGACTTTATTTTGGGACTTGCTCATTTTTTTTTTTTTGTAATGGGTCCATTTATTATGTAGAATCAGGTTTTCTTTTTATGAAGGGAGGATTTTATTGAAATACAATTTAAAATGTTAATTTTCATTGTTTTGTTTTTCTTCTAAAAGAAATGTCATGTTACTTTTCCCTTTTTCTATATTTATTACTTACTATCTAATACATTTTTTCTATTTTATGATTTTATTTGCATTTCTTGACTGTCTTCATAATACTTCTCAACGTCCCCTAGTAAATTTTTATTTTTATGAAATCAAAACTAACTGGTTTATCTTGTAATTTCTGCTTCATTATTGAGTTTGTTTTTGTCCTATGTCAGTGTACACAACTGTCATCTCATATCTTTTTTTCTTATTTCTTCCCTCATTGATTAATTCATTTATTTAAAAATTATCTGCTTCAGAATGCTCTTTTTTCTGCAGATGCTTGTTTTAAGTCAAACTTAGTTTTTCGGAGATATGGCTGCAAGCTTTTGCTATGATTTGTTTTGTTCTGCTTTGTTGTGTCTTGGAGTAATATTTTCTTCAGCTGAAATGTTTTAATTCTTGTCTTGTGTTTTATTTTTATAGCAGCATAGTAAGAATGCTACTTTCTATTTTTGTTCATTTTTAAATGTCTTATATTTTCTGAGACTGGCAGTAGAGTATGTCTCTATGCCAACTGGGGTGAGGAATTTTATTGTGTTAGCATGTTTCTTACATAGAAGGTGTTCTTGTCTGTTAGTAAAGTGAAACAGAGTTCATCCACTGGATGGCAACTTTCTTTGTGATGGGAAATGTCAATGTGGCTTATTATTGTCTATCTTTTTATTTTCTTAATTGTCTGTTTTCTTTTTTCTCTTTCATACCCTGCTTCCAACTGACGCCTTCTGTTAAGTTACCTCACTCTTTCCTGGCAGCAATGGTTTCCCAAGACTGCCAACTTTTCTTCCTTGAAAGTTAAAATTCTGGTCAATGAAGCACTAGACATCAGTATTACGGTATTGAGCCAGTTTTCACATACCATGTGCTTCATCTCTATTAGTACACATATGGCACATGCTAAAAATAATGTACTTCCTGTTTCATTAGTGAGATTTCAAGATTCATTTATTTATTCAAGTAATGTGTGCTGACAATTTACCATACTAATGAGAGATAGTAAGTAAAATGGATCCCCAAACGTACATTTTACATGATCCAAATCATAACCCAAATAGTTGTAAGTGCCATAATATTTATTTTAGAGGCCAGAGCTAAAATGAGTTGCCTTAGTTCATAGACACATTCTGGAAGAAACAGAAAAATATTAATTAAGCGAAGAGATAAGAACAAGGATGCCACAGGCAAGAAGAAACAACGAAAACAACAATTGGATCTTTTACTCAACAAAATTCAGAATGAATGTATATTCTGTATGTTATTTGTACTATGTTTTATAATTGCACTACAGTATAAATATTTTGAGGAATAAATCATCTTTTGCAAGTTGGTATCACAAATTATTGTCAAATGGATTTAGATAATAGTTTGAAGACATTTACCTCACTAAAATTCAGTTAATGAATGAATTGCTATATGTATTGTGTTTATAAACATTTTTAAATGCTTTCCTTCATCACCCCTGCTGGAGAGCGGTGGTTCGATCTCGGCTCACTGCAACCTCCACCTCCCAGGTTCAAGTAATCTTCCCACCTCAGCCTCCTGAGTAGTTGGGACTGCAGGCATGCACCACCACCCCTGGCTATTTTTTGTATTTTTTTTTGAGATGGAGTTTCGCTCTTGTTACCCAGGCTGGAGTGCAATGGCGCAATCTCGGCTCACCGCAACCCCCGCCTCCTGGGTTCAGGCAATTCTCCTGCCTCAGCCTCCCGAGTAGCTGGGGTTACAGACACGCGCCATGATGCCCAGCTAATTTTTTGTATTTTTAGTAGAGACGGGGTTTCACCATGTTGACCAGGATGGTCTCGATCTCTCGACCTCGTGATCCACCCGTCTCGGCCTCCCAAAGTGCTGGGATTACAGGCTTGAGCCACCGCGCCCGGCCTTTTTTGTATTTTTTTAGTAGAGATGGGGTTTTGCCATATTGTCCAGTCTGGTCTGGAACTCCTGTCTCGGCCTCCCAAAGTGCTGGGATTGCAGGTATGAGCCACTGTACCGAGCCTCATCTAAATATTTTCTTTCTATTTTTGAAGAAATATGTCAATTTGGCTCTTAGCCTTAGAAACTTAGTTCAAATCCAAGATAAGCAGTGAAATCAGAAAAGCATAACATGTATTATAAATTAATATCTACAGTCTAATAGATGACAGTGAATCCAGAAATATAATTTATCATTCTGAATTTAGATGAGTTATTTACTGTATATTAAAATATTTTTTTGAATGTATTCAGGATGATGGTGAACCAAGCAAGGATTCTGAGGACTCTCCATTCGAAGCCATGTGCGAATTTCTCACCGTTCTTGGAACAAATTTCAGTATAGCGTTACTTTTTGTCTATAGTAAGATAACATTCATCCTACAGTACCTCAAAAATTAGGCACATGTTTATACTTTTCTCACTCTTAGTAATGATGTTTCTGTTCTCATTACCTTATTTTGTAAATGATAAATTCTCGTTCAATTCAAGTTCAAATTTCTTTTCTATGCAAAACGATAGTGCCGTCTTCTATAATTCATCATTGAATACATTGCTTGGCAAATAATTATTTCATAAACTAAACCTGTAATATTTTCTTTTCTTTCAAAAATATAAACAAAAAATGTTATAAAATGTTACAACACCCATATATCCTGATTCAGAGTAAACTGGTATCAATACCATCATAATTTGCTTCAGAATGCTTTTTTCTTCTTGAGAAAGAGAGCAAGATCAGAATTAGAACTAGAGCAAGATCAGATGAAACCATGATGAATTTGATGAGCATTCTTCATTCTACATTATGTTCTACTACATATGTGTGTTTTATATAGTTTTGTTTAGTATTTTAACTTATGAAATACTAAAGACAAATAGAATAGTAAATGAAATATTTTTAATTTATTTTAATACTTTTGTACTATTTTAAGATTAATGGTATCTATATAAAATTTATTTTATTTCTATCATATATAACATGTAAATATACATTTTCATGCATTCTCTTATTGATCAAATTTTGTTACAGGCATGGTAGCTCATGTTTATAGTCCTAGCTACTTGGGAGTTGGAGGCAGGAAGATTGTTTGAACTCAGGAGTTTGAGGCTGCTGTGAGCCATGATTGTGTCACTGCACTCTAGCCTGGGCAACAGATTAAGACCCTGTCAATAAAAATAAATTGTTAGGCTTGTGAAAATTTCACTGAGTTTTCATATCTATCTATCTCTCTGTCTATCTGACTATAGTTCATTGACTTTTTTTTTTTTTTTTTTTTTTTTTTAGACAGAGTCTAGCTGTCACCCAGGCTGGAGTGCAGTGGCATGATCTTGTCTCACTGCAACCTCCACCTCTTCGGTTCAAGTAATTCTCCTGCTTCATCCTCCCTAGTAGCTGGAATATCAGGTGTGTACCACCACACCCAGCTAATTTTTATATTTTTCATAGAGATAGCCTTTCACCATATTGGCCAGGCTGGTCTTGAACTTCTGACCTCAATTGATCTGCTGGGCTTGGCCTCCCAAAGTGCTGGGATTAAAGGCTTGAGCTACTGCTCCCGGCTAATAGTTCACTGACTTCTATGGTAGGAGGTGGGAAGTTATAGCATTCAGTATCTAATTAAACATATTTTGCTGTATTTCAGCTGGTAAATTTAGGGAATGCAAAGAAAATCAAATGGATATTTTCATGTAATATAGTATAAAAATTCAAATCAGTACAAGCCATCACTGGTCTGGAAGATGTTTCCCAGTTTAAGATGTAATAAAAGGAGTGCCTTTATCATTCGCTGTGAAATTTGTCCTGTGTCTATCTATTGTCTTATATATCTGTTGTTTCTAAAACATATGGTATTGAAAGATTTGAGTTCTGATGTCAAATCTGACTCTTAGTCACCTGATGTTGATCAAATTATGTTCTAGTTTCAATCAGTTTACTTCTTTGTAAAATCTTCATGCTGCAGTTGGAGTGATATTGTCGTTGAAGGTATTTAGAGGTCAAAATACTTCTTTCTAACTCACTTGCTGCTTTACATATTGGTCACATTTTTTAAAAACTCATCTAAATAATGTAGTGATCATACTACAAAATGGTAAATGATTATTTTAATGTATGTAATAAATACTCATATTCACCAAGTGTAAGGAAATCTTAAGATCAAAGTAAGAGCCATATTTCTATTAAATTAGCAAGGACAAATTGTATATTTGCATTTGAAGATGAAAATTGATAATGTAAGGGTTATGAATTCCTATAATGACAGCATCTAAAATCTAGTAATAAAAAAGATATTGTCTATAAGAGATTTACCAACTGATATTGGAAGCGGTAACTACTGAAACTAACCCAAAGGAAACTATAAGAAGATAGAAGATACAAAAGTCGCAATAATAATAAAATCATTTAGAATTTTTCAACTTTGCCATAGATGATTACGTAGTTCAGAGAGATCAAGGATACATGCATGACCACAAGAGTTCTCTGGAGATGAAGAATCATTTGTTGACCAACTGTGCAAATCCATTCATGAAAGTAACAGCACTCTTTCTTTCTCCCTGAGTTTTTGAATACCCTTTTATCTTAAAAAAGATGTCTAGAAATCTGTAACCTATAAAGAAAAGTATATTTTGGCAACACACGTAGTCTACAATGATGAAACATGAAGAATATAGCCTCAATAAACACTCGTTACAAAAGGGAATAGTGGGAGGCTTACAGCAGACAGTAATCTCTAGAAATTCTGAAATCTCACTGGGCAAATTTAATGGGGACATTACCTTGAGGGTAGGAAAGCTTATTTGGTAAGGTCCTATTTCTGTTTCTTGGGAGGGATTCACCACTTTTGTTTTTTTATAGCTCTGGATTCTGCTGCTCAGGAGCATTCTTTGTCCTC
This sequence comes from Callithrix jacchus, assembly GCF_049354715.1. Classification (NCBI taxonomy): domain Eukaryota; kingdom Metazoa; phylum Chordata; class Mammalia; order Primates; family Cebidae; genus Callithrix; species Callithrix jacchus. The sequence continues at coordinate 93,135,344 of NC_133515.1, forward strand.
ATTCTACTGTACTGTTGTTGAAGAGGCAAAAAAGAAAATTCCATTCTTGGTAGCTGAATAGAGTTCTCAGTCTGTTTTCTGTCTGTTGAAAGTTTAGGGACCAGAGATATTTTCATGATTAGAATGGTCATGGATTCTTTGGACTCTTTAGATCAGGTTGGTGATTCATTTGAAAATACAACTTTTTCAAAAAGTTTTAAAGTTTTCTATGTGTTTGATGCAAACCAACTCCACTTATTAAAGCTGTACTTATAATTTTTGAAGTATGTTTCTCTCATATATATGAACATAACCTATTTGAATTCATTAAAGGTTCTACTTATACCATATTATTGTCATGGCATAGCAGAAGCCTGAAGAAAGAAACACATTTGTACAAACCTATCTGTCTCAAGACTCTGGTTTATATCATATCCAGTAGCATTACATTGGCTAAAAGTAGTTACATGTCTATAAGCAATTTCAGAGGAGCACAAAAATATATTTTCCCCATGTAGGTCAAACGGGATGTAGTGATTATTTGCAAAATATTAATTCAGTATACCAAACTCGCCATAAGAGTGATAAGCAGGATATCATAGAAGTTCCAGAGCTGACAGGAAAAGCAAATATATTGAATTATCATAGAAATTTATTGAATTAAAGAGTAAGAAAAAAATATACATTCAGTGATGTCACACTCACATAGTGACAGTGATAAATTATACTCTGAAGATGAGAAATTAGTCATTTCTTATCGGCAATAGTGTAGGCATAATAGAAAGGAGTAAGACCAAATTTGAATCAAATTGGCTGTGTAACATTGCACAAATTATGGACTAATTTGTACCTAGTTCCTTTGCAGCTAAATAGGAGTGTATTGTCAGGTTTAGCAGTAGTATAAAGATTACATAAAGAGAAAACCTACATTTTTATCATTATTTAAATGTTACATCCCTCTGATTTCTACTGTTAACATACATATGTATTTGTTTTTCTCTTCATTTTAGCCAACCAAAAGGATCAGATTTCAAAGAGAATTTTTGTGAACCCTAATAGATACAGTAAGAAACACAGTTCTGATGATTAAGGAAATATTGTTATAAAGGCTTCTGTAATTAGGAATAATTATTTCATGTGATGATATATAAAACTGTGTACATTTTGCATTGTGATTTGGCAAATACCTCAAGCACCACTGAGCATGTTCAGACTATATTTACAGTGAATATTTATATCAACTTTAACTGTGACACTGATGGTTGATTAAATAGGTTTTGGATTGTGTCCTTTTACTAAGTGGAAAAAGGTAATTCATATTAAACTGTGATAAAAACAAAACTAGGCCCCCATTTTATTAAAGTCACAAAATCCTAGTGTATCAATCTGTATAATGCATTTTAGATACAATCCACTAGGCTTCTGTGTTAAAAGGGCAGTTTAAACATAGACCTAAATCTTCTCTTCTTTTCTAAATGCATAGTAATATTATACAAAATGTATAAACACACATTAAATTACATACTTGCATTTAATCAAGGAAAAGACAAAACAGAAAGGAAGCACCCAGTGGTGAGTGGGATATGAGGCTTCTTTGTCCCAGGGATTCTGAAATCAGCATTGAGGACTGGAGATTAAATGCAAAAGAACTATCTACAACAGATCCATATATAATATAATAGGAAGATGAAACTCTGGGTTCATTTAAATTTCTTGTAGAGAGGCTGGAGGTGAGGCTTAGACTTAGCACATTCTTAGGAAAACATTGCTTGGTGATGGGATTGAAAATACTTTTTCTGGCCGGGCGCAGTGGCTCACGCCTGTAATCCCAGCACTTTGGGAGGCCGAGGCGGGTGGATCACGAGGTCAACAGATCGAGACCATCCTGGTCAACATGGTGAAACCCCGTCTCTACTAAAAATACAAAAACTTAGCTGGGCATGGTGGCATGTGCCTGTAATCCCAGCTATTCAGGAGGCTGAAGCAGGAGAATTGCCTGATCCCAGGAGGCGGAGGTTGCAGTGAGCCGAGATCGTGCCATTGCACTCCAGCCTGGATAACAAGAGCGAAACTCCGTCTCAAAAAAAAAAAAAAAAAGAAAGAATATATTTTTTCTGAGACATAGCAGAATCATTATTCACTAAAAATTTTAGAGCCTGTTTTCCTTAGAGAACCCTCATAGTAGCAGTCATGAAACCTCTGTTAGTGTAGTCTTACTACCCTAAGAAGTAGTCTTACAGTAACAAGAGATACTTGCAACCAGTTCCAATGTATAAAGATCATACAGAACATATCTCAGACCAGAATGAAATAAAACAAGATGAACAATAAAATAAAAGCAAAATAACCAGTCAACCAAATAAGTAAATTTTTTTTTTGAGACAGAGTCTTCCTCTGCTGCCAGGCTGGAGTGCAATGGAGTGATATTAGTACACTGCAACCTCCAACCCCTGGTTCAAGCAATTCCCCTGGCTCAGCCTCCCAAGTAGCTGGAATTACAGGTATGCCCCACCACTCGCAGCTTATTTTTGTGTTTTTGGTAGAGATCAGGTTTCATCATGTTGGCCAGTATGGTCTCGATGTCCTGACCTCATGATCTGTTTGCCTGGGCCTGCCAAAGTGCTGGGATTATAGGTGGGAGCCACCTCACTCAGCCAAATAATGTTTTTAAAGGTAATTACGAAAAAACAACCTTCTAAATAGTCCCTAAGTTAAAAAAGTTAAAATCGTAAAACATTTGCTTTATTTTTGTTTTTCAAAATGTTTAATTTATTCAGATTCAACAAGAGTGTATTTAGGAGTAAACTCATGGCTTTAATTGCATTTGTAACACTGTATGAATATTTATAAATGAATTAGCCAACCATTGTATTTAAAAAAAAAAAACCTAGAAGAACGACAACAGAGTAAATTTTAAGAAAGAAAAGAAATTTAAAATACTGAAATAGAATAGGGATAGACATACAGATCAATTCAATAGAATTGAAGAGTCTAGAAATAAAGCCACACATTTATTATCAATTGATTTTTCAGCAAGAGTGCCAAGGCAATTTAATGAGGGAAACAATGATCTTTTAAACAAATGGTACTGAGACAACTCTATATATACACACACAAATTTGAGTTTGGAATCTATCTTACACCGTATATAAAAATTAGCTTAAAAAGGATGAAGGACCTAAATGTAAGGGATTAAACAATACAACTGTTTGAAGGATGCAGATATAATCTTCAAGACCTTGGTTTAGGCATTAAAAAAAAAATACAACATTAGATGTACACAAATGTGATAAGGAAAAATAGGTAAATTGAATTACATCAAAATGAGAAAATCTTGTGCTTCAAAGAACATAATAAAGTAGCTCGGCATGGTGGCTCACACCTGTAATCCCAGCATTTTGCGAGGCTGAGGCAGGATTTCTTAAGGCCAGGAGTTTGAAAACAGCCTGGGAAATATGGTGAGACCCCATCTCTACAAAAAAGTTTAAAAGTTAACCAGACATAATGATATTTATCTGTAATCCTAGCTACTCAGGAGGCTAAGATGGGAGGATGGCTTGAGCCTAGGCTTCTGAGGCTGCAATGAGCTATGACTGCACCAACTGCATTTCAGCCTTGGCAAATGAGTAAGACCCTATTTCTAAAAAGCAAACAATTTTAAAAGAAAGTGAAAAGACACCTAACAAAATATGAGAAAATACTTACAAATTATATATCTGATACAAACTTGTATCTAGAATACATAAGAAACTTCCAAATGTCCATTGATGATAGACTGGATTGGGAAAATGTGGCACATATACACCATGGAATATTATGCAGCAATCAAAAATGATAAGTTCATGTTGTTTGTAGGAACATAGATGAATCTGGAGAACATCATCCTGAGCAAACTGACACAAGAACAGAAAATGAAATACCGCATATTCTCACTCATAGGAAGGTGATGAAAAATGAGGGAAGGGAATACTAAACACAGGGGTCTATTGGGGGGAATAGAGGAGGGACAGCAGGGTGGGGGGAGCTGGGGAGGGATAGTCTGGGGAGAAATGCCAAATGTGGGTGAAGGGGAGGAAGACAGCAAAACACACTGCCATGTGAGTACCTATGCAACTGTCTTGCATGTTCTGCACATGTACCCCAAAACCTAAAATGCAATTAAAAAAAAAAACTTTTAAACTCAAAAATAAAAAACAATGATGTCAATTAAGAGGGCAAAAGATATGAATAGACATTTTTCCAAATAAGATTTAATAATGGAACAGGTGCAGTGGCAAGCCTGTAATCCCAGCACTTTGGGAGGACAAGGTGGGCAGATCACAAGGTCAAGAGATAGAGACCATCCTGGCCAACATGGTGAAACCTCATCTCTAAAAATAAAACTAGCTGGACATGGTAGCACACAATAGTTGTCCCAACTTCTCAGGAGGTTGAGGCAGGATCGCTTGAACCCAGGAGGTGGAGGTTGCAGTGAGTCCAGATCGCACCACTAGCCTGGTGGCAGAGTGAGACTCCATCTCAAAAATAAATAAATAAATAAAAACAGAAAAAAGAAAAAAAAATTAGAAATGGCTAACAGCCATATGAAAATGTTCCACATCATTAATCAATAAGGAAATACGAATAAAAACCACAATAAGATACCACTTCACATTCACAAAATGACTACAATAAAAAGAACAGACCAATCCCTAATGTTGCCAAAGATTTTGAGAAATTGGATGAAGGAAATGAAATACAGTATATCCACTTTAGTAAATGTTTTGGCAGTTTCTCAAAAAGTTAAACATAGAGTTACTATATGACGTAGCAGTTTCACTTTAAGATACAGATCCAAGAGAACTGAAAATATAGTTTACTCAAAAATTTGTACAAGAGTGTGCATAGCAGTATTATTTATAATAGCCAAAAAGTGGAGGCAACCCAAATGTGCATACACTTATGATAGAAAAAGGTGGTACACCTTTCCAATGGTATTTTATTACTCACAATAAGGAATGGAACACTGATACATGCCATGACGTGGAAGAACCTTAAAATATCAAGCAAATGAAACAAGTCAGTCATAAAATATGGCAATAAATAATTCTGCTTCTTTGAAAAGTACAGAAGAGCCAAATATATACAGACATAGGATAAATTTGTGTTGCTTATACGTGGAAGGGACAGGCAGAGGATGGAAAGTAACTAATAATGGATACATGTATTTTTAAATAATAAAATGTTCTAAATTTAGATTGTAATGATGGCTGCAAAACTCCTTTAATATGCAAAAAACACTAAACTGTACATGACAAAGTTAATTTTGTTACGTTCATATCTCATTATAGATATTTTAAGTAAATGAAAATCCAAGCAAACACAATAGAAATAATTTAGATAACCAGTTTTATTATTTGAAAAGACTTATAAAATGATACAATTCTGGAAAGACTGTTCTGTAATAGGAGAGATGATGCATTTTTCATTCTTAGATATGAAAGAAGAAACTTATCTACAAATCATTTATATTGAAGAGAAAAAAGTATACTCTGATGTTATTTTAAATCTTTATGGGTATAAAATTTATATAGCATGAAATTGACCCACCCCTTTTATGAATATAGTTCAATAATTTTAAATACATGTATAGTTTTAACACCATTAACATAATCCAGCTTTAGAACATTTCCATAATGCTCCATCCAAATTCCCATGAGCCCAATCGCAGTCAAATCACCCTCTGCCCTTAGCCCCAGGCTACTGATGATCTGCCTTCTGTGTGTATAACTGTGCCTTTCCTGATATTTTATATAAATGAAATTATACATTATATAGTTTATGTGTGTATGGCTTTGTGGCATTTGTGGGGCATGCATTTAAGTTAGCAATTTATTTCTGAGGCTCATTCATATTGTAACTTGTTTGTATCTGTATTTCATTTCTTTTTATTGCTGAATATTATTTCATGGCATGGATATGCTACATTTCCTTTATCCGTTCTCCAGGATGGATATTTGGACTATTTTAAATTTTAGCTGTAATAAATAATGCTGCTATGAACAAATCTTTGTTGAATATAGGTTTTCCTTCTTGTTAGATTTTTTTCTCAGATTCTTAGCAGTAAAATTGGTGGTTTTTATGTGTACTTATATGTAACTTTGTAAGAACCACAAAAATGTATTCAAAATGATTATGGTTGTAGTTTCTCCACATCTTCATCAACTTGTAGAATTAGCTGCCATTTGATTACAGCCATTGATATGTCTCATTGTGGTTTTAAGTTTTATTTCTCTAATGACTAATGATCGCAAACACTCTTTTCATATACTTATTGGTGATTTATATGCTTATCGTGAAATACTCAAATATTTTACTTATTTTAAATTAGATAGTAGGCCTTATTAGTCAGTTGTAAGTATTTTTTATGTATTTTGGTTAACAGCGTTGTATTAGATATATAACTTGCAGATACTTTATCTCACTCTATAAATCATATATTAATTTTTCTAAGTGTCATTTAGAGTGTATTTTTTGTTTTAAAATATTTTAATTTTTGTGGGTATACAGTAGGTGTGGATATTTATGGGTTACATGAGATGTTTTGATACAGGCATGTTTCAAAAGAATAATCACATCATAAAAAATGTGTCTGTCTCCTCAAGCACTTATCCTTTCTGTTATAAATAATCCAATTATACCCTTTTAGTTATTTTAAAATGTACAATTAAATTATTGACAAAGTTACCACAATGTACTATCAAATACTAGAACTTATTCATTCTTTTTAACTATTTCTTTTGTATTCATTAACCATCTCCACCTCCCCTCAACCCTCCCATTAACCTTCCCAGCCTGTGATAACCATCCCTGTAACCTCTATCTCCATGAGTAAAATTATTTTGATTTATAGATACTACAAACAAGTGATAACATGTGATGTTTGTCTTTCTGTGCCTCGCTTACTTCACTTAGCATACTGACCTCCAGTTCCCTCCATTGTTTCAAAAGACAGGATCTCATTCTTGTAGAAGGCTGAATAGTACTCCATTGTGTATAATTATCACATTTTCTTTATCCATTCCTCGTTACCACATTTTCTTGATCCATTCATCTGCTGATGAACACTTAGGTTGCTTCCAAATTGTGACTGTTGTGAACAGTGCTACAATCAACGTGGGAGTGCAGATAGATCTTTGATATAGTTGTATCTTTACTTTGGGTATATACCCAGCAGTGAGGTTGCTGGATCATATGGTAGCTCTATTTTTACCTTTTTGAAGAACCTCAAACTTTTCTCCATAGTGATTGCATTCATTTACATTCCTACCAACAGTGTACAAGATTTCTCTTTTCTCCACATCCTTGCCAGCATTTGTTACTGCCTGTGTTTAGATGTAAGTCCTTTTAAGTGGGGGTGAGATGGTATCTTATTGTAGTTTTGATTTGCCTTTTTCTGATGATCAGTGATGAGCACCTTTTCATATCACTGTTTGCTATTTGTACTACTACTTCTGAGAAATTTTTATTCAAATATTTTGCCCATTTTAAAATCAGGTTAATAGATTATTTTCCCCTATAGAGTTTTTTGAGCTCCTTGTATACTGTAGTTGTTAGTACCTTGTCAGATGAGTGGTATGAAAATATTTTCTCCCATTCTGTGGGTTGTCATCACTTTTTTGATTGTTCCCTTTGCTGTGCAGGAGCTTTCTACCTTGATATGATCCCACCTGCATTTTTGCTTTGGTTGCCTGTGCCTGTGGGGTATTAACCAAATGATTTTTGCCTAGAACAGTGTCTTGGATAGTTCCATTGATATTTTCTTGTAGTAGTTTCATAGATTGAGGTCTTAGATATAAGTCTTTAATCAGTTTTGATTTGATTTTTATACATGGTAAGAGATTTTCCATTCTTCTCTACATAAATATCCTGTTTCCCCAGCATCATTCATTAAACAGACTGTCTTTTCCCCAGTATACGTTCTTGACAACTTCATTGAAAATGAGTTCACCACAGGCGTGTGGATTCGCTTTTGGGTTCTCTATTCTGTTCCATTGGTCTATGTGTCTGTGTGCCAGTATCGTCCTGTTTTAGTTACTACAGCTCTGTAGTATAATTTGAAGTCTGGTATTGGGATTGTCCCAATTTTGTTCTTTTTTGCTTAGGATATTTGGGCTATTCTGGGTCTTCTGCTGGTTCTACATAAATTTTAGGATTTTTCTTCTATTTCTGTGATTAATGTCATTAGTGTTTTGCTAGAGATTTCAGTGAATCTGCAGATTGCTTTGGATAGTATGGACATTTTAACAATATTGATTCCTCTAACCCATGAACATGGAATATATTTTATTTATTGGTTTCCTCTTCAATTTCTTTTATCTGTGTTTTATAGTTTTCATTGGAGAGATCTTTCACTTCTTTGGTTAAGTTAGTTCCTAGGTATTTAATTTTATTTGTGGCTGTTGTAAATGAGGTTCGTTTTTTGATTTCTTGTGCAGATTATTATTTCTAATTATTCACCATTGGTATATAGAAATGCCATTAATTTTTGTGTTGATTTCTTATCCTGCGACTTTATTGAATTTGTTTATTAGTTCTAATAGTTTTTTGGTGGAGTCTTTAGATTTTCCCAAATATAAGACCATATCGTCTACAAACAAGGACAATTAGATTTCTTTCTTTTTATTTGAATGCCCTTTATTTTTCTTGTCTGATTGCTTGAGTGTGGACATCTGGTACTGTGTTGAGTAACAGTGGTGACAATGGGCATTCTCATTGTGCTCCAGATCTTGGAGGAAAGGCTTTTAGTTTCTCCCATTCAGTATGGTACTAGATGCGCATCTGTTATATATGGCTTTTATTACATTTAGGTATGTTTCTTCTATATGCAGTATTTTGGGGCTTTTATTACAAAGTGATGTTAAATTTTATCAAATGTTTCCTCACCATTAATTGAAATGATTATGTATTTTTTTCCTTATTCGGTTGATATGATGTATCACATTGATTGACTTGCATATGATGAAACTACCCTTATTCCCAGGGATAAATTCCACTTGTTCATGATGTATTGTATTTTAAATGTATTGTCAAATTTGGTTTACTAGTATTTTGTTGTGTATTTTTGAATCAATATTCATCAGAGATATTGGCCTGTAGTTTTTTCTTTTTCTTTTTTTTTAATGTGTCTTCATCTATTTTGTCATCAGAATAATACTGGTCTCATAGAATGAGTTTGGAAGTATTCCCTTTTCCTCTGTTTTTTTTTTTTTTTTGAATAGTTGGAGAATGATTGGTATAAATTATTTAAATGTTTGGTAAAATTCAGCAGTGAAGCCATTGGGTCTTGGGATTTTCTTTACTGGAAGACTTTTTATTGACTTAGAACTTGTTACTTGTTATTGGTCTGTTCAGGCTTTGGATTTCTTCATGGTTCAATCTTGGTAGTTAGATGTATCTAAGGATTTTTGCATTACTTCCAGATTTTCCAATTTATTGGCATATACTTGTGGTCAGAGAAGATGTTTAATATTATTTCATTTGTTAATGTTTTAAGACTTGTTTTGTAACTTAACATATGGTCTATTCTTGAAAATAACCTACATGCTTAAGAAAAGGATTTGTATTCTGTAGCTGTTAGATAAAATATTCTGTAAATATCTATTAGGTCCATTTGGTTTATAGTGCAGATTAACACCAATGTCTCTTTGTTGATTTTCTGTCTCGAAGATATATCCAATGCTGGAAGTGGGGTACTGAAGTCTCTGGCTATTATTGTGTTGTGGCCTATCTCTCTTAACTCTAATAATATTTGTTTTATATATCTAGGTGCTCCATTGTTGGGTGCAGATATATTTTTATATCCTGTTGCTGGTGAATTGATCCCTTTATCATTAAATAGTTACTGTCTTTGTCATTTCATATGTTTTTGTCTTGAAATCCATTTTGTCTGAGTATAGTTTTTTAGTCTTTTTTAGTTTCCATTGGCATGGTATATCTTTTTCCATCCCTTTATTTTCAGTCTATGTATGTCTTAATAGGCAAACTGCATTTCTTGTAAGTGAAAGATCATCAGATCTTGTGTTTTTATCCATTCAGCTACTCTCTATCTTTTTACTGGAGGATTTCGGCCATTTACATTCAACGTTATTATGTAAGAAGTTACTACTGCCATTTCATTACCTGTTTTCTGATTGTTTTGTGGTCTTCTATTCCTTTTATCTTGCTTCCTTTCTTCCTTTTATTGAAGGTGATCTTCTCTGGTGATAGGATTTATTTTCCTGCTTTTTATATTTTGTGTATATATCGTATGCTTTTTTGGTTTGAGGTTACCATGATACTTGCAAATACTATCTTACAACCATTATTTGAAACTGATGAAAACACCATTTGCATAAACAAACAAGCAGAGAGAAAATTAATAATGACTCTATGCCTTAACTCAATTCCCCCGCTTTTTAAACTTTTGTTATTTCTGTTGACAACTGATTGTACCATATGTATCTTGAAAAGTTGTTGTAGTTATTATTTTTCATTGGTTTATGATTGAGTCTTTCTATCTAAGATAGAAATCGTTTATAAACATCAATTACAGTGTTACAACATTCTCTTTTTATCTTTGTAGTTACTATTACTAGGGAGTTTTGTATCTTTAAATGTTTTCTTATTACTCATTAATGACCTTTTCTTTCTGGTTGAAGTACTCCCTTTAGCGTTTCTTGCAGGACAGACCTGGTGTTGATGAAATCCCTCAGCTTTTGACTGTCTGGGAAAGTCTTTGTTTCTTCTTCATGGTTAAAGGATATTTTTTCTGAACATACTATTCTAGGGTAAAATAGTTTTTTTCCTTAGTGACCTGAAAGCATTGGGATTCACCCAGGGTGGTTGGCAAAATATTAAGGGAAATATTAGGGAAAGCTCTAAGATGTAGTCTCAAACCTTTTGGAAGATTGAAAGATTTCTAATAATGGGACGGGTCTCTAAAAATCCTTATGTTAGAGCATTAGGTCATAGTGTGAAGATTAAGGATAATAGAAGCTTCCCCAGTTAAGTCTATTTACCCCACATTCCTTTGTCTCTGTTTACTCATGTAAACTTTGTGTCAGATGGTCCTCTTGCGGGGGAGGTCGAAGGGAGATTACCTGTTAATGGTGTTTACTCTGGGCTCCTTTTGTGAAACCACTCTTTTAACCATGTTAATTATCCATAAGCATGTTGACTTAGAATCTCTGTTATTAAATCTATACTGAATAAATGCAAAGGGACAGGCAGTAGGGGTCGATTAGCTACAGTCACCCTCTGAGAGCAGCTGCCGACCTCCCTAGTCCACTTGATCACTGTACTCTGTGTGTGTATGAGTGTATTTATTCATTTGTCACTGAGACAGGGTCTGCAGGATGGACCTCCACAGGTGATCAGTGTCTTATAAATACGTCATGCCACTCTCTCTTGGCCTGTAAGATTTCTAATAAAAAGTCTTCTGCTATATGTATTGGAGCACCGTTGTATGTTATTTGTTTCTTTTCTCTTGCAGCTTTTAGAATCCCTTCTTTATCCTTGACCTGTGGTCATTTGATTATTAAATGCCTTGAGATAGCCTTTTTTGGTTAAATCTGCTTGCTGTTCTATAACCTTCTTGTACTGGGACTTTGATACCTTTCTTTAGGTTTTAGAAGTTCTCTGTTATTTTCTTGTTTAATAAGCTTTCCACCCTTATCACGTTCTCTACCTCCTCTTTTAAGGTTGATAACTGAGATTGGCATTCTGTGCTTAGAGATGGCATTCAAAACACAGGCATATTCCTTCCACCTATTCCCCTGATTTTGAAAAGTGGAAGAGCCTCATCTCATGGCCATCATCACCACAGGCCCATGGGGAGTATTGCTAGACTACCACTGATGTTCATTTAAGGCCCAGGGACTCTTAAGTCAGCTTGTGGTGAATGTTGCCTGTTGTGGGACTCACCCTTTGGGCAGTGGGTTCTCCTCTGGCCCAGGACAGGTCCAAAAATGCTGTGCAAGAGCCAAGTTCTGGATTCAGGGACCCTAAGAGCCTGTCTGGTGCTCTACCTTTCTGTGGCCAAGCTGGTACCTAATATGTAAAAAAAATCCCTTTTACTTTTCCCTCCACTTTTCTCCAGTGGAGGGAGTCTCACCCCTTAGCCACCACAACTAGAAATGTGCTTAGTCTCACATGAAGGCAGCAAGTCTCAGAAGCTCACCCAAGGCCGTCAATGTAGTACCTAGGAATTGCTGCTGGTTATTCTGGGCCCAAGGACTCTTAGGTTAGCAGGTGAGGAATCCTGTCAAGACTTGGTTTTACTCTTCAAGGAAATGGGTTCCATTCTTGTCCAGGCTATGTCTTGGAATGTCATCTGGCAGCTAGGGCTTGGAAATGGGGCCTCATGACTCTGGTTGCTGCCCTATTCCTCTTTGGCTGAGCTGGTACCCAAAATGCAAGACCAAGTGCACCCTACTTTTCGTCTCCTCAAGCAAAGGGAAGGTCTTTTTTGGAGCCGTAAGCTGTGCAGCCTGGTTAGGGTTAGTGTTAGGGGAGGAGTGATGACAGCACTCTCTTAGACACCCCGGCTGCTCTCTCAGCATATCATGTGCCCACCAGTCCACTGTCTATGAGCTCAGTTCAGCACTAGGACCAACCTAGGATTTGCAGTCTTGGAAGCTGAGACTGCCTTTCAAATTTATTTAGGGCCCCAGGAAAATTTAGCTTGCAAAGCCGAGGCCTGGTGGAGCTCCGGTTCAGACTGCTGGAACTGGATATTCCCTTCTTGCTAGGGTTGGTTTAAATGCTCCTTCCATGGGCAGGTACTTTATGATTTTGGTCAGATTTTGTTTTCTACTGTAGTAGGGCAACACTGAGTTTAATGTCTCACAACTGCTGCAGTCTCCTTCTCCACAGTGCACAAAAATGCTCTCCACACCTTGCCATGGCTACTGGGGGATATGGAAGAGGGTTGTGTTGGTAATTCAACACTGTTTTTTCTACCTCTTCCATACCTCTTTCAGTGATAGCAAGTTAAAACCAGGTACTGTGAGCCCTTACTTGGTTTTTGGGTCTTCTGAAGGTGATTTTTCAGTTGTTAAATTGGTATCCTTGCAGGGCAGTGGGAGGGACACCCAGTGGAATCTTCCATTATATAATCTTGCTCTGTCTCTCCTACTTAAAGTACAATTTTGTTTGTATTTTAATGAAGTTCAATTTATAATTTTTTCATTATTTTATGGTTTATACTATTGGTGTTGTATCTGAACTTTGTCTAATTCAAATTTAAGATTATTTTCTTCTATGTTTTCTTTTTAAAAGTTTGCAGTTTTAGTGCTTATATTTAGAACTAGGTATGATCTACCTTTAGTTAATATTTCATGTACGGCAGAAGGTAAGATATATATATATATATTTTTTTTTTTTGTTTTGTTTTTTATGTGGGTATCCATATGTTTCAGCACAACTTGCTGAAAAACCATTTTCACTAAATTATCTTGCTATCTTTGTTAATAATTGACTGACCATAAATTTCAGAGTTTATTTGTAGACTATCAATTCAGTTTAATTAATCTGTGTCCATCTACATGCTAATATCATACTATTTAATTACTATGAATTTAGAGTACTATAACCATGTAGTATAAGTAATCTACCATTTTTCTTCTTTTTAAAAGTTTTTTTAATACTCTGGGTATTAAAAATAATTGGAGTAGAGCCCTTAAGTGTCCAATTTAATATAGTAGTTTCTACAATTCATGAAAATAGACAGTCCCTCTGTTTATTTACATCTACTATAGTTCCTCTCAGCACCATTTTACAGTTTTTAGCATATAAATATTATATACTTCATTAAATTTATTCCTAAATATGTATGCCTTTTTATGCCATTGTTAGTCAAATTGTTTTCATAGTTTCATTTTTCAGATTGCTTTTGACTAGTATATCACTTAATTAAACACATAAATGAAACTGTCAGTTTTCTGGAACAACAAATTCAATACTCTAAGACATGCATATAGATCATTATACAATTTTATTATAATTAAAATATAATTAAACCTATTGATTTGGAGATGTGCCATGAGGATGAATATTCTTGCAATGAGTATTTTTCTACTTTCTTTACTTTCATGTAATCTTTGTTTTAACTCTAAAATGTTTCTCCTTTTTGTGTCTGTTCCCAATTATAAGAGTATTTCATGAAGAAAAGATGGACATATACATTTGATGAGGCTCCAGCACTGCTTTCATACTTTACATGGATATCATCTGTACCTACCATCAATCCTATTAACATAAAATCATATCCCTGTAATTGCTAAATTCACTCAAGTATAGAGAATTCTAACCATCCTAAGCAATTTTCCATGTCTCAACCTGAGACTTTTACTTGGGGACTATTATAGGAGAAAAGTTTTTTTTGATAAAAACCTTACAAATTTAATAGGTAAAGAACTACTTTGCAAATGGAACTACCCGATAAAATATACTGAATAATAACTATTTTTAGAAGTCTTAGAAAATTTTTCAGCATATGTTCACATTACAGCTAATCTGGAAGTCAGTAGACTTACACTATATGTAATTCAAAAATTAACCAAAGAATTGGCTATGGTCTCAGAATCCCTACAAGCAAAAATTTCCAAGACTTGGGTAGAATAATTGGAGTAGAGCCCTTAAGTGTCCAATTTAATATTTTTAAACTGCTAGTTAAAATTTTTCAATATCTTTTAAAAATGGAAGCCAAGTAGGGTCTTCAGAAAACAGTAATCAGAAAAAAAATCTAGGAAAAAAAATATATCTCTTGTACCAGCCCCTGTAATATGATAAGCTTATGTAAAAAAAAAATCTAATATTTAATAATATAGCTTTGTCAAAGATATACAGAACAATTAGCAAACTAACAATCATTACTCTAAACCTAAACATAGCATGTTGGTTCCATATGTATACAAATTCAGTTTTAGATGAAGTCTCTCTCTGTCACCCAGGCTGGAGTGCAGTGGCACCATCTCAGTTCACTGCAGCCTCTGCCTCTTGGGTTCAAGCAATTCTCCTGCCTCAACCTCCCAAATAGCTGGAACTATAGGTGCACGCCGCCACGCCAGGCTCATTTTTTATATTTTTAGTAGAGACAGGGTTTCACCATGTTGGCCAGGATGGTCTTGATGTCCTGACTTTGTGATCTGTTTGCCTCGACCTCCCAAAGTGCTGGGATAACAGGCATGAGCCACTACACCTGTCCACAAATGCTTTACTATAATAGATTGTATGCTCAGCTTTTATTAAGTTTCCCATTAATAAGTATAAGTATGCTTATTTGTTTTCACTTGGAAGAAAAGTCAGCAGCTTACCTGGACAGTTATTCCCTTGGGATGTATGAAGTCCTCTACTATTTCTTCCAAGTCTCATATCAAAAATTTAAATGCTCTGATCCAAACTGTTGATGACTTTTTAAAATGTTTTACTGATTTGGATGGTTCAGCAGTGACTTTATATACTCACTAATGTATGGGCACATAGCTTCTGTTTTAATTTTTTAATTTGGCAGATAGCATTGTATGTTTTCATTGTCCAATAGAGCTTCTAAGAAAATTCTTGAAACTCCAATTCTGGTAGACAACAGCTTGTTGTCTCAGTTTCCATACTTCATTGATGGAAGGGCATTATCTAAAGAGAGATCACATATAATTCCAAATTACTCAAGGTGGGCCAACTATTTATTATAATGTGAATATCAAATACTTCTGAACCAGCAACTCCTCTTTCTTATTTTACTAAATTTAACATCAGAGAACCAATCCCATGGAACTCAGAAACCTAAAATACCATCACTAATCTCAAAATGTCTCTAACATCCCCTTATAGTCTCTCTTATTATCATAAATCTCATTTTTTATAAGTAAATAAAAAGTTACCTCTTACTGTGAGAGAATTTACTTAACAATACGAGATACTTAAAAGACCTATAAGCCACTATTATCCTATCCCTAAATCCAGTAGCCAAGATTTATCCTTTTTACTGTAAGTTTCTTAAATATGCTGCTTGGTTATTGCTGTTTTATATATCTTTGCAGAATATTTAGCTTTCAGTGATAAAGGCAACATTTTTAGTGTCTCCAGGCAAAAAGATGACATAGATTTTGTAATTTAAAACAATTAGATGTCATCATACTCTCAAATAGTCAATCAGTTCTGTCTGTTTTACTAAAATAGACTCCACTTGATCAAAATGTGTAATTTTAAAATATATTTTTGGGTATGATTTGGTAATATTTTGTAGAGAGTATTTTCACATATATTAATGAAAAGCATTGGTTTATAGTTTTGATGTATTGTAATTTTGTGTCTAGCTTTGGTATAGGGTAATGTTGGTCTCATAAGTCATTTATGTTTGATTAAATTCCTTATGTTTGTGTGAGTGTGTGTGTATATGTATTACTCCATTCTTGCACTGCTGTAAAGAAATACCTGAGACTGGGTGATTTATAAAGAAAAGAGGTTTAGTTGGCTCATGAATCCACAGATTGTACAGGTAGCATGGCTGGAGAGGCCTCAGGACACTTACAA
Organism: Callithrix jacchus; assembly: GCF_049354715.1. Classification (NCBI taxonomy): domain Eukaryota; kingdom Metazoa; phylum Chordata; class Mammalia; order Primates; family Cebidae; genus Callithrix; species Callithrix jacchus. The sequence continues at coordinate 93,151,874 of NC_133515.1, forward strand.
TCATGGCAAAAGGCAACGGGGAAGCAGCTCGTCTTACTTGAATGGAGCAGCAGGAAGAGAAAAGGAGAAGGTTCTACACACTGTTAAATAACCAGATCTCATGAGAACTTACTATCAACAGAAAGCAAGGGGATATCTGCCTCCATGATTCAATCACCTCTCACCAGGCCCTTCCTCCAACACAGGGGATTACAGTGTCACGTGAGATTTGGTGAAAGAAAACCATTCCAAACCATATCATTTTGTCTCCTTATATGAGTTTTGATAGTTTGCATCTTTCAAGAAATTGGCTAGTTTCATCTAAGTTATCATATTTGTAGGCATAGTATTTTTTGAAGTATTCTTTTATTATTTAAATGTCGAGGAAATGAGTAGTAATGTCCCTTTTCACATCTTATATTGTTAATTGTATCTCTTCTCTCCTGCTTGTTTGCTTTTAGCTTGGCTAGAAGTTTATCATCTTATTGATCATTTCAGAGAACCAAATTTAGACTTTGTTAAAAGTCAAACAATGTAATTTATCATATCAGCAGGCTGAAAAAGAAAAATTACATAGTCTTATCAATAGATCCAGAGAAACCATTTGACAAAATCCAACAGCCATTTGTGATAGAAATTCTCAACTTGCATTATAGAGGAACCTCCTCTAAGTGATAAAGAACATCTACAAAGAACCTACAGCCAACATCATACCTGACAGCTAAAAAACTGGACGATTTCCCCTCATATTGAGAGAAGGCAAGGATATTACTTTTTACCACTCCTATTCATCATTGTAGTATCCTTGGGAGTGCAATAAATTAAATTGTACTAGAATTCAATTGAATCGAATCCTAGATAGTTCAATAAGACGAGGAAAGGAAATAAAAGGTATACAGATTGTCAGGGAAGAAACATAAGTTTCTGTGTTCACAGATGACATGACTGTCTATGTAGAAAATACAAAAGAAAAGACCCAAATAATTCTGGAAGTAATAAGTGAGTCTAGCAAGATCACAGAACATGAGTTTAATACATAAAATCAATTGCTTTCATATATGCCAGCAATGGCAATTGAAATTTAAAATAAGACATACTATTTATAATAACAATAAAAATAAAAAGAAGGAAATGCTTATGTGTAATTCTAACAAAATATATACTGAGTTATATACCACAGTACTCTGATAAAATAAATAGTATCTAAACAAATGGAAATATCCATGTTTGGATTGAGAGATTCAATATTGTTAGGATGTCAATTCTTGTCAACTTGATCTATAGATTCAGAGCAATCACAATAAAAATCCTAGTCAGCTATTTTGTTAGTAACAGCAAACTGATTTGGAGGTTTGCATGAAGCACTTTACGAGGCCAGGATGGAAGGATTGCTTGAGCCCGGGAGTTTTCCACCACCCTGGCAACATAGTGAGACCCCATCTTTCTAAAAAATCAAAAAGCTCCAGGAGGGGAGCATCACACACTGGGGTCTGTGGCAGGGAACTAGGGGAGGAACAACAGTGGGGGGTGGAATTTGGGGAGGGATAACATGGGGAGAAATGTCAGATATAGGTGATGGGGAGGAAGGCAGCAAACCATATTGCCATGTATGCACCTATTCAACAATCTTGCATGTTCTTCACATGTACCCCAAAACCTAAAACACAAGAATATATATATATATATATATATATATATATATATATATATATATTAAATAAAAAAGCCCCAACAGGCTTGGTGGTGAACACCTGTGGTACTAGCTTCTCAGGATGCTGAAGTGGAGGATTGCCTGAGCCCAGAAAGTTGAGACTGTAGTGAGCCAAGACTGAGCCCTTGTGCTCCAGCCTAGGTGACAGAGCAGGATTCGATGTTAAATAAATAAATTAATTAATTTTACATAGAAAGGCTGAAGATCTAGAATAGTAAACGCAATATTGGAACAGCACAAAACTGTTGCAGGAATCACACCATGAGACTTTAAAGCTTACTGTAAAGAAACAGTAATCAAGGCTGTGTAGGATTCAGGAAAAACTAGGTAACTATATTTATGAAACAGAATAGAAAATCTAGAAATAGACCTAAACAGATATAGAAGTGATCTTTGAATTTGGGGCAAAGATAATTTCCTGGAGAAAGAATAGTTTTTTTCAACAGGATACTGGAACAATTAAATGTTGAAAGGAAGAAGAATGGGAGTAGGCAGGGAGGGAAGGAAGGAGAGAAGGAGAGAAGGAAGGTAAGGAAGGAAGGAAGAGAGGGAGGGAGGGAAGGAGGAAGGGAGAGAGGGAAGAGGAGAGGGAAGAAGGAAGGCAGGAAGTCTCAGACTGTACATCTTTCTCAAAAATTAACTCAAAATAGATCATCAGCCTAAATATAAAGTGAAAAGCTATAACATTTATAGAATAAAATATATAATAAAATGTACATGAATGTGGGTCTAATAATTTTTTTGATACAATATCAAAATCATGACTATAAAAATCGATGTTGGTCATTATTAAAATGTAAAACTTTTCTTCTGTAAATGAATGCTGTTAAGATAATAAAAAGACAAGCCACAAACTGGTGAAAAATATTTCCAAAACATAAATCTGACAGAGGGCTTGAGTCTAACACATACAAAGGACTCTTAACACTCTTAGTTTTATTTTTTAATCTTTAGTCATTTATTTTTAAGTTGTTTATTTCATTTTAGTTTTATTTTTAAGTTCTTTGTTTTATCTTCAACTCTTAGTTTTAAGAGTTGAAAAATAAACAGCTAGTAAAACAATGGGTGAATTATCTGGACAAATACTTTACCAAAGAAGGCATTCAGACAGCATGTAGACCTAAGAAAAGATGCTGAATTTCTCATTTAAAGTTGAAATTAAAACAACAATGAGATTCCTATTGCATATTTGTTAGAATAAATAAAAACCAATCAAACCAAGAAGAAACACACTAATTAAGTAACATTAGCAATTGTTGGCAAGGGCGCAGATCAGTAGGAACCCTGATTGCCAGTAGAAGTTTAAAATAAGAAAGCTCTTTGAAAGACACTTTCAGGGTTTCTTACAAAGCTAAACATAGTCTCACCATAGGATTTAGCAATTCTAATTTTAAGCATTTGCCCATGAGTTGGAGACTTATGTTCTCACAAAAACCTGTATAGAAGTGTTTATAGCAGTTTATTCATAAATTCTCCAAACCAGAAACTACAGATACTCTCTTCAATAGGCAAATGGATAAACAAATGATGGTATATCCATTCAATGAAATATTATTCCACGATAAAAATGAATGAGGTATCAAGTCATAAAAATACATAAATGGGTACTAAATTTATACTGTTAAGTGAAGTAGCCAGTCAGAAAATGTATGTATTGTATAATTCCATTTATATGACAGTCTGGAAATTGCAAAACTATAATGCAATTGCAAAATCAGTGATTGTAGGGGCTGAGAAGGATGCACTGGAGGGTTGAATTGATGTAGCAAAGGACATTTTTTAGAGCAGTGATATTATTCTGTATAATACTGTGATGTTGGCTACATGCCACTAAGCATTTCTCAGTTCACAGAACTTTACATAAGAAAAAAAAATGAGCCTTACTTTATGCAAATTGAAAAAACTGTTTATACAGTTAGGGTGTCCCAGAACAGAATGCCGAATGTAAAAGAAGCTATTAAACTGTTGTCTTGGTCTGTTTTGTGTTGTTAGACTAGAATACCTGAGACTGGGTAATTTACACAGAAATGGGGTTTATTTAGCACAGTTAGGTAGGCTGGGAAGTTCAAGAGCAAGACCTTGAACTTGGAGAGGGCTTTTATGTTGTATCACAATGGCAGAGAAGATAAAAGGACAGAGTTGGAGACATCTGCATAAATTAATGTTTAGCAAATAGATTTATTTTATGTTTTAAAGACAGGGTCTCTCTCTCTGTTGCCCAGGCTGGAGTGCAGGGGCACAATCATAGCTCACTGCAGCCTCAACCTCCTAGGTTCAAGTGTTCCCCTCATTTTAGCCTCCTGAGTGGGACTGTAGGCACACACCACCACACCTGGCTAATTAAAAAAACAGTCTAGAGACAGGACCTCACTGTGTTGCCCAATCTCGTCTTAAGCTCCTGGCCTGAAGCAATCTTCCCACTTCAGCTTCCCAAAGTGCTGGGATTACAGGTATGAGCCACTACGCCAGACCTATAGGAGTATTCATACGTATGTGTAAATGCAAACATTAGTATACACATACACATGTTTTTGTTCTCTCAACTGATAGTGCCTAACAGTTGGTTGCTAAATAAGCAACCAACACCCCAATAGGCATGAGCATACTAAGTGCCCAGATCTTGGTTTGTGAAATGATTCTCCAATAAAAGGAACAGGTGCTCCAAGTGGATTCTTGGAGCAATAGCTGATTCTAGGAATGAGACAAGATACACACACACACACACACACACACACACACACACACACACACGTGCGCATATATGCATATACTTGTATCTTGTCTCATTCCTAGAGTATACACACACACACACATATACAAACGTATGTGTGTGTGTGTATATAGAGAATGCTGTTATCTTGTAATGCCAGAAAGTGAGGCAGTGCTTAAAAACAAACCAAAACATGAAGAAACAAAAAAATCAAAGCAAAATTAAAAGTAATAGGCATAATAAAAGTAACATAGGATCCACCTAAAAAAGCTCTTCATGGCCAAAGCTGGAAAAAAATAGTAACTGAACAAGTAAAGAAACATTGACTAATAATCTAACGTATAAGATAATTATCCAAAGACTTATTTTTTTTAATTTTAATAGCTTTAGGGATACAAGTAATTCTGGTTACACAGATTAATGTTATGGTCATGAAGTCTGGGCTTTTAGAACACCTATCCTCTCAATAGTGTGCATTATACTCAACATGTAATTTTTTATCCCTAATCCCTCTTCTACCATTCCCACTTCTGAGTCTCCAATGTCTGTTATAACACTCTCTGTAAGCCTTTGCATACCCATAACTTAGTATAAGTGAGAACATGCAGTATTTGGTTTTCTGTTACTGAGTTATTTTACTTAGGATATGTATATATGCGTATGTGTATATATGTATATATAGCACATTTTCTTTATCCATTCATTTGTTAATGGGCGCTTAGGTTGATTCGATATCTTTGCAATTGTGAATTGTGCTATGATAAACATATGGGTACAGGTGTCTTTTTAATATAATAATGTCTTTTTATTTGGGAAGATAGCTAATAGTAGAATTACTGGTTAGAATGGTAGATCTACTTTAAAATATTTGAGAAGCCTCCATCTGTTTGCAATTAGGGTTGTACTAATTTACATAGCCACTAACAGGGTATATGTGTTACATTTTCACTGTATCCACTCCAAAATCTCCGTTTTTTTTTTTTTTTGACATTTCCACGATGGCCATTATGACTGGGATAAGGTGGTATCTCGTTTTGATTTAATTTGCATTTCCCTGATGGTTAGTGATGTTGATTTTTTAAATATACCTTTTTTGTCCATTTGTGTATTTTCCTTTGAGAAATGTCTATTCATGTCATTTGCACCCATTCATTCTCATATAAATCAAAAATGAAATAAATTAACAAATAGGTGCAAAGACATACATCTCCTCCAAAAATATCCAAATTATTTGTGCAGATATTCTTCCCTTAATGAGGTAGAATGCAACTCACCACTCTAAGAATGAGCTCAGCATAGTGATTTCTTTTCAAAGTGTACAGTATGGAAAGAGGGAGAATCCTGACAAATAATTCCTCAGCCAGGTAATCTAGGTTTACATCACCTAACCTTGGTAAATCATCTTGATAGTATGTACCCTTAATATAAAGTGATAAGAATCACTTTATCTTGTGATCTTCCTCCAGAAACTGTGTAGCTGTAGTCTAATCATGAGTAGAACGTCACATGCATCCAACAGAAGGACATTTCACCTAAATGTTTGATCTCTCCTCCTCAAAACTGTCAAGGTCACCAAACACAAGGAAAGTCTGAGTCAAGAAGACCTTATGGAGATATGATGAAGAAATGGAATATAATTAACATAGGATCTGCAATGAAAAAGGACATTAGGTAAAAAGTTTAGAAATGTGAACAAATTACATACTTTAGTTAATTATAATGTATCAATGTGGTACTTTCGACAAATGTACCATACTAAATGTGAGGTGTTAACAATAATGGAAACTGGATGCAGGCTGTATGGAAACTCCCTGTTTAATCTAAATAGTATTTCTGTAGATCTAATAGTGTTCAAAATAAAAAGGCTTATTTTAAAAAAAAGGCTTCAATAAAATTCGAATAGCCATTTAGACAGTGAAATACATTTGCCAATAGTGGACAAAACACTTAGAAATGATCATACCTATAAATGATTAAGCCCTAAATAAAGAAAACTATTCAGAAAGGAAGAAGTTGAGGGATTTGGAGTCAGCATGATGTATTTTACACACATTTTCAGTGTGTAAGCCATAAAGACCAATGAGAGCAAGAGAGGAAGTACAGAAGAACAATGTATTAACAAAATTCTGGAGCCATATGCACATTTTATGCTGAGGATAGTTTTGTACACACTCCACAAAGCTGATGCTCAGTTTGTCTGAAGAGGATGGGGAAGAGGGATGAAAATTATCTCTGGAAACTACAGGGAGGTATTGGCAGTGTATGGGTCAATTTGGGGACAGAATGCCACACAAGCTTTAGTTACGAATATGTTTGTCTCTAAATTACATAAAATCCATTTCTATTCCTCTTTAATATAAAAATGAATACATTTCATAAGAAATCAGTTTGTGTAGGACCCAAACAGGATTTTGCAAACAATGCAAATGAAAATCTCAATGAAATTGATTTTTTTCTCTTTAGCATAAATCACAGAAAAACTCAGTATTTTAAGACCATGTTTTCAATGATTAGACTATGCTTCAGGTGAGGGTTGCTAGCTTTGATACCATTAACTCTTATGTTTTGAAAACTGCAATATATTTTCAAGGTTGATTGGAAGGGAATGTTAAGTGAAATATTGCCTGAAACCAAACATTTAGGCTTTTAAGTGATTGTTTCTTGTTTTTTTTTCTTTAAAGGTGAATGGAATTGTCACTACAGAACTACGCTTTTTATTTGTCTCTAGAATGAACCTTGGTAATTCCACAAAAACCACTGAGAGCTTTTAAAGAACAAGGGAACTGCATGTCTCCAGGGACCTGCTACCACTTAGCATTGCTTGTTTTCTGTTCCCTTTATTTTCAACAAGAAACAAACTTTAGATTTTAGACAAGACATGCAGTCTTCATTAAGTTTGAGCCTATGTAGAAAACAAAAGAAGCCAGAAACTTTCTTAGGGACTTTTAACCAATGGAGAACAATGACAGGGAAGTGGGAAGGTTGGGTTGGAAGTGAGGGGCGGTTCTAAATGCTAGAGCTAGGTGGTCTGGCTCTATAAAGACTTATGTACTCAGGTAAAACCATATGGAGAAGTTAGAAATGAAAATAAATTTGAAAATTTAGAGCCCAGATTATTATTCTATATCTTGTTCACTGTCCTAAAAGACTATACATAAAGTTAAATAAAAGACAGGCCTTTTGGAGTCTGCTACCAGGTATCATATGCAGTGGTTGAGTAGGCCTCTGTAAAGTTGGCTGAATCCTAAGGACATTCTATTTCACAGTCGGTTATGTCAGAGGCATTTGAACCAGAGCAACTCCATCTTGAATAGGGTCTGGGTAAAATAAGGCTGAGACCTACTGGGCTGCATTCCCAGGAGGTTAGACATTCTTAGTCACAAGATGAGATAGGAGGTCAGCACAAGATACAGGTCATAAAGACCTTGCTGATAAAACAGCTTGCAGAAATGACGTTGGTCAAAATGTACTAAAACCAGCATGGTGTTGAGAGTGACCTCTGGTCTTCCTCACTGCTCATTATATGCTATTTATAGTGCATTAGCTTGTTAAAAGACACTCCCACCAGTGCCATCACAATTTGCCAATGCCATGGCAATGTCCAGAAGTTACCCTGTATGGTCTAAAAAGGGGAGAAACACTCAGTTCTGAGAGTTGCCCACCCCTTTCCCAGAAAACTCGTGGAAAATCCACCCCTTGTTTAGCACATGATCAAGAAATGACTGTGTCTTTAGACAGCTCAAGCCCCTGCTCTGACTATGGAGTAACCATTCTTTATTCCTTTACTATCTTAATAAACTTACTTTCACTTTATAAATTTGCCTCAAATTCTTTCTTGTATGAGATCTGAGAACCCTTTCTTGGGGTCTTGATAGGGACCCCTTTCCAGTAAAAATTATATTTATGTAGTATGTTTATAAATTATAGCACACCTTCACATATGAGTTTGTTTCTTCATTCTCAATATTATTCTTTTCCTTTGCATTAGCTAAACCTTGAATGTAAAGTTCTTGTCTTCATTTTTTAATCTCCAGTTTACATCTAAACATATCACCCATTGATTCAGTGAAACTGACATATTAAATGTTATGTCTAATGACTTCTTCTCAAACTTCATCTTACTTGACCTCTCTAGAGAATATGATACCATCATAAGGCTTAGTCTATCTTTACATGGCTCTCTGAGCTTTTGAGCCAGGGATACCTTGTCTCTCTGTGGCCACTTGTTTTCAATCTCCTTACCCTCTGTTTGTATTTTATTTTTATATATTAAATTTTAGATTTCATAAGCCATTATTCCCTTTTCTTATTTTTCTGTATTCATCTGGCTTTATATACTATGTACATGCCTATGTTATGAATCTCTAGGTTGAGCTCAGAATTCTCCCTGTATTCCAAAACCTTACTTCCACAACCCATGAATAGCTGACCTTGGATGTCTTAAAGCCCCTTCATGTACTCCATGGTCAAAACCAAAATCATCATCTTTTCTAACAAGCCTGTTGCTTTTATGTCTTGACTAAGACACGAGCTAATCATTCACCTGGAAATCACTGGGTTATCCTGGTCTTTTCCTTGTGTTACACTTTTTCACATAATTGACTACTGAGTCATAGTGGCTCATGCAAGTTACAGAGCTACCCAGTAAACTCTAGCTTTTTACTGCTCCCACTGGCAGTGTTCTGGTTTAGGCCCTCTTTGGGGCTTAGCAACTGATACCCCAAAATATGGCACTTGCATATGCCAGACTAAAGAAGCAGCCTCAAGGTCTCTCTGACCTTTCCTGCACCTCTCCAGACTCTCAATTCTCTGTCTCTCTCAAAGAACACAATGAAATAATGAAATTCCCTTATCTGCCTAAAAGTCAAGATCTTCTAAAGAAGAGAACAATGATCTCTGGTCTCTTCCCTGAGTTTTCACTAACTTAACTCATATCACGAGAAGGAAGACTGAAGTCTGTAAATTCAGTTGTACAGTCTTTTGTCACCAACCACTGTCTTGCAGTTTCATTCGGTATTTCAAAGAGAATCATTTACCAGCCATTGTCTGCTCTGCAGGCTCAACAGACTTTGATCTAGACCACTGTACATTCTCTGAGTCCATTCATTTACTGTCTTTCAAATCGCCATATTTCCTTCATCTCCCCTTGCCTTATGAGGAAGGGTACATAAACATCTGTACCCCATTGAGTTTTGGGTAATCATTCATTTGTAATCTTCCCACCCTGACCAGTGCTATGCATGTTAAAATTAATTTCTCACACCTTTTCTCCTATTAACCTGCCTTTTGTCAGTTGATTTTCAGTGAGTCTTCAAAGAGTGAAGGGTATGTTTTCTTTGGCCCCAAAAGTTCCTTCCTCTCTTAGTGTATCCTGATTCATTTATTTGCCTCCTTTCACAGAGTTTTTCTAAAATGAAAATGTACCATATGATTCAAATTCTTGATAGTTTTTCTCTTCTCATTGATTACAGGACCAAGTATATCTTTCTCAGTGTCATGAATGAAGCCACTTACAACCAGCCTGGAACTGGGCCCCTGTTTAGCATCGCTTGGTCTCTACTGAACTTTAGACCTCACTCTCTGTGTGCCCCTCATATAGCCAAATGGTTTTGGTTGCTGATATCACTCACCTGGTGAAGTCTCGTATTAACACACTTCCCTTTCTTCTTGTCACCCCTCCCACAATAAATTCAATCATTTACTTCATGTACTCTCAAAGCGTTTCATAAAAACTCCTTTTCCCCATCAATTCTTTTCCATGGTACGGCTTTTGGATTTATACTTTTACATATCACAGCTCTGTAACTAGCTCTTTGACCTATTATCCAGTGACTGGAAACAAAAATGAGAGCAAAGATGCTTGCTTGTTGGTTATATAAATATATATATGTATGTTTGTATATAGTGCAATGGCAAAATCTCAGCTCACTGCAACCTCTACCTCCCAGATTTGAGAGATTCTTTTCCTTCAGCCTCCCGAGTAGCTGGGATTACAGGCACCAGCCACCATGTTTGATCGATTTTTTTTTTGTATTTTTAGTAGAGATGGGTTTTCACTATGTTTGCCAGGCTGGTCTTAAACTCCTGACTTCAAGTGATCCTTCAGCCTCAGCCTCCCAAACTTCTGGGATTAAAGATGTGATCCACAGTACCTGGCCTGTTGTTTATCTTTGTATCTCCAGCAACTAGCAGGTTTCTGGTAATTTATAAGCATTCAAATACATCTGAAAAATAAGTAGACATGGATCACACTATGAGATAGAGGAAGGAGAATGTGTGAATACCATCTAGGCTTGTCACTAGCTTCTAGATGGTCAAATGCTGGAGGACATGGTATTTCCAAAAGCTCAAAGGATGTGACTCAGGCTGCAGTGAAGATCATCTTCTCATTGCAACTGAATACTTTCTCTCAGAGCTAATCAAACAGACTTTTTCCATTCCATTTTTCCTTAAAAAAAAGTCATGTCTGCCAGATCATCAATTAAAATAATAATTTGTCTTCAGCAATAAATATTTAGAATTTGAAATACCAAATATCTGAGTTGCAAGGCTATGTTTTGCCTAGTTTGAAGCAAAAAATAAGCAGTAATATTATAGTACTGTGTTGTATATGTTGTATGTTATAGTTTATATTCTTTTTCTTTTCCTTTTGTATTTCCTGTTTACTGTTTTACCTTCCTTTTCACTGCCTAAATACCTGCTTGTGATTAAAAAAATAGCTACAAGACAAAATGCAAGCAATGTTGCTCAGTGTAATAGAGAGGACTAGAATGATTGACACTGTAAAAGTTAAATTATTAAGTGCTTATTCTGTACCAGACCTGATACAGTTAGGCTTTGTGTCTCCACCCAAATCTCATCTTGAATGCAGTCCCCATAATTCCCACATGTCTAGGGATGGGAGGTGATTGGATCATGAAGGAGGCTTTCCCCATAGCTGTTCTTGCGATATTGAGTAAGTGCTCACAAGATCTGATAGTTTTATGAGGGGCTGTTTTCCCCTTGCTTCTCACACCTCTCTCTTGCTCCTGCCACCATGCGAGATGTGCCCCTTCCCCTTCTACCGTGATTGTAAGTTTCATGAGGCCTTCCCAGCCCTGTAGAACTGTGAGTCAATTAAACTTCTTTTCTTTATACAATATCCAGTATTGGATATGTCCTCATAACAGTGTGAAAATGGACTAATTCAAGACCCTGTTCTAAGAACTTTACAAAACATTTTCTTTTTACAACCCATTATAAATATATTAACTTATTTAACTTTTAGAATAACTAATCAATAGGTAGTATTACTGTCTGCAGTTTACAAATAAGAAACAAGTAGTGATAGAAGGGATAAGAATATGTTCAATGTAAAAGATCTAGATACAGAACTGGGATTCCAACCCAGAAAGTTTGCTCCACCAACTGTGTTCTTAACTAGCTTGCTATTATCCTGCTTCTTTATTGGAGAAAAAAAGTAACTCAGGGTAGTAAATTGAAGTTAGAACCCCTGGGAATACATCCACAAATATCTGAATACACAGGACATATCAAAGGGGAGGATATAAATAACTTTGAAACTATTTAAAGACATTTCCCATGTATACAAATCGTTTAGTGGAAACTATAATTATCTTGGAGATAACCACTTATTAATATAGACAACTTAATCATAGTTGTTGACCCATGTGTTGTTTTTGAGAAGGACAGCAGGTTTAATTTATTAAAATTCACTGTGTAGTGACCCAGAACCACATTCTAACAACAGGTGATTTAACCTGTACAAAAATAAATCTAATGGTATTAATGAAGCAAAAAATCTCAAGTCATTGAAAAGAGGTGGAACTCAGGTCAAAAATTCCTTCCATAGTCACATTTACAGACTATTATTTCCATTTTATCCAATATAAAGGATTTGTAAAAAGGGCCAAATTCATTCTTTATATATTTCGTGAATCTTACTAATTATATGTTACTTCCTTTGTCTTGATGGGCAATTTTGTTCTTCTGTTTGTTTCTTACATTCACTTTCTTCACCAGACAAATTCATCCAAATAGGAAGCACTTTGCATAGTCTAAGTATCACACTAAACTTCAATGTCCTTGATTTTCCTTCTCAGATTTGTCCTTATTAACTGCAGCCAGATACTTCTCTTTATGTATTAGATGTAGTTCTACAAATTTTTCTTTGTAGCTTTCTTGTTGCCCTGTAATTTCACATGTATCTAAAGTTTGCTTTTCCTTCTTCTTTATTGCCTTGGTCTTGTACAAAGGAAATTTAGTAGTGGGTGCTGATCCCCAGGGCTCTGTCTTTAGCAGTTTTGCCATTCTATGCTATGTTCCATCCAGACTCATGCTTCACCACGTATAAATATGGTTATATGTATGTACGCTTTTTTCTGAGAAGTTCTGTGACTTTATCTATAGTTACTTGTTGGGGACTCCTATCCTCAAAAAACTCACACTTCAGTGGAAAGAAAGAAGAGTAAAGTATAGTTCAGAATGATAGGAATGATGGAGAAGAGGGGCATCCAACACAATCTGGGGTATCAGGAAGATTCCCGGAGACTGATATATAGCAGATAAGTAATAGGAGCCAGTCAAGAAGACAGGAAGACAAATGGTGCAAAACTGCCAACGACAACACAGTGGAGCTGCATGAAGCTGAGCTTGACAGAAGCATAGTGGATGAGAGGATAATGCATAGAAATGTGGCTTAAGAGGTAAGCAGGGCCAGATCATAAAAGACTTATCTTCTGAAAGTTGTCAGATAAATACTTTAGAACTATAATTCTCAAGGTGGCATAGCAATTAGACTATAGAAAAGCAAGTCAGGAGTCAAGAAGACGAGCCAGGAAGCTACTTCAGTTCTTATGACAAAGACGGGCTCAATTAGAAGGGTTAGCAATTAAGTTGGAGATATACACAAAAGGAGATCTCAAAAATTACATAAATCTATGTGGTTTGAGTGATGAGGTAGATTCACTATGTGAACATAGGAGTTTTTATGGGAGATGGAAATTGAGATTCTATTTAATACATGCTAAATAGGAGATTTCTATGCAACATCAAAGTGCCGATGCTTGCTGGATGTTTAGATACATGAGTCTGGGGAACGGAATCAATATATTGGACTCAAAATTTGGTTTTGGATATGGGGAAGGGATAATACAAAGAATATGTGTAAGATCCCTGGTTGAGACCAAGCAAGTGTTCTCTAAGACTAAAGAAAAAAGAGCAGGGATGCAAAGGCTGTAAGGATATTTGCTGTTAATTGGTAGGCGAGAAGTTGGGATAAGTCATTTCTGATCTTCTAAGTTTCTTCTTGATTTAGGAACTGAGTGTATTTACTAGATGTAAAATGAATAAGACTGGATATCAGCTTGAGGGCAGTGCTGAATTTTGGAATGGCACTGAAAGCAATGGAAACGTTTAAAGGCAAGTAAAGGAGCTGCCAAGTGACATGAGAGCTGAACTGAGTGTTGAGAGGAGGAACTCCTTGTCATGCTTTAGGGTGTGTGATGTAATTCAGTTAGTGGTTATGGTACTGAAGTAAAGTTGAATGTTGTCAGCATAAGCATGTCAAGCAGCTGTAACCTGAATCCAAACATTTTGTAATATATGCTATTAAGTCCCTCAAATGGCCATATAGAAGAATACTACTCTTATCTTCATTTTAAAGATGAAATAAAATGTTTGAGGAGAATAAGTAACTTGCTCCAGAAACCCAGAAAGTCAGCAGGTAAAACTCAGAAACTCAAAGATGAGACCACATTATATTGGACAAGTAGTGTTTCTTCAGTATATCAGATTTGCTTTCTTCATAAAATGACTTTTATTCTGCAAGCAGCACTGGCCACCAACTTTTAGTAAGAGCCATTGTCTGAACAATGGCTCGTGTTGCCAGTTTAGAGGCAGTGGCAGGGATTCTGCTGAGGGCAGGGTTGAATTTGATAACTTTGAAGCATCTTCTAAGTTTAATATTCTGAGTATCCCTCCTCTAAATGACAATGACAATGTCTTTTTAAAAATTTTATTTCATGAAGTAAAATGCCAGCAGTGTCTTAAATTTTAAGTAACTCAATTGCTGTCTTCACTTAACTGTTAAGATAAAATATATGAGTTTGTTTAGTGTGATTGTGTGTGTGTATGTGTGTGTGCACAGAACCAGAGATTTGACTTTTGCTCTTTATTGCATTTCTTAAACTAGCTACACTTGGCAATTCATTTACATCAATAATTGAAAAGCCATCAGTCTCCTCTTGTCTTAAACTCCTTGCTATGCACACTAATGATATGCATGATTGGCTATTGCCATAAAAATGCACCATAAATTTTTTAAAGATAATTCAGCTACGGAGATGAATCAATATGAATCTACAGTGAGAACATATGAGAAACAATTTCTCTAACGCCACTTCAAAGTAGTTAGCACTCCCCTTGATGAAAAACTGTCACGGCTTCCAGTTGGAGTTTTTAGGCAGTGATTTAGCACTTTCCTCTTTCAAAATCTGCCTAAGGTTTGTGTTCTAGATAGTATTATTTGGCATACAGGGTTTTAACTTGTATACTTGTTATTATGCTTTAATATTCTACATCTTATTTTATTCTTCTAAACTATATTTATATATATTCATGTTGCACCATTTTACACCTAGTTCATTTTTTCCATGATATATTCCAGTGGATCTATAACATATTACTTGGACACTCCTCTATTAATTATCTCTCAAATTTTTGCTTATAATAAGTGTGAATGTGCACACACACACACACACAATCACTTCATCAACTACTTTATACCTGTCCCCTTACAAAGTTTGTCTTTGATGTGTGCTCAGGAACAGAATAGATTAATTATAAGGCATATGCTCACTAATGACATGAAGAACCACCAGAATAATTTCCAAAATGGCTGAGGATTTTCACATAATCAATGTGCTAGAGTTCTTATCTGCCCACATCTTCACTATCACTTGGCATCCGGCACCTTTCCAATTTTTGCTGCTCTAATGAGTGTTGCCTTGTGTTTCATTTTTGTTTAATTACATTTTTTTCTGATTTCAAGTTACTTTGAGTTACTTTTTGGAGAAATTTCAAATATTTTAGCATATATTCCCATGAATTGCTTTTGTCCATTTTTCAATTGGATTTCAAACATATTTTTTCCAAATTAGAAACAAGATGTTTCGTGAAAGAAGACCAGAATAGTAGCAAAACATAGGGATTCCAAACCAGACAGAGGTTTTTAAATCCTGGATCCACAATTTAGCTACGTGATATTAGGAAGTTGTTTAAGCTTCTGTTTCTTTTCTTCTACATGACATGAGTAAGGTTTTAATAAATGATAAATTAAGTAAGCCATTTACTATTACTACTGTACGGCCAACAGCAATCATTTGAAATGTTAACTGATATGTTTGATTAAAGAAGACCATGTGATCTTTATCCTCTCTCCTCCCCACCAATTTTGTAAAAAGGATCAAGGTAAGTTATGACAGACTACCGTCCTGATATGTATTGTCACTGTGGTTTTCTTTTTGATAGGGTAATATTTTACTTGCATATAACATGTACAATAAAATGTACAGATCTTAAGAATTCAGTTCTATTATGTTTGAAATTTTCATACCTGCATGTATTTACCACCAAAAACACTGAAAACATTTTCATCATGTGATATTGTGCTTCCCTCTGGTCAACTTTCTCTGCACTCTTATCCCTGAGGGTGTCTTCTTGACTTTGCATTACACATGGTGATTTTGACTGTTCTTGAACTTCTTACATGTGGAATTATACTGTGTGTGCTATATTGTGTCATGTTTCTTTGGCTCAGAACAATGCTTCCTAATTTATTCATGTTGTTGCAATTATGAGCAATTTATTCCTTTTCATCACCAACTAGAACTCTCTAATATGAATATACTACATATGTTTACGCACTTCCTAGTGATAGACATTTGGGTTTTTTCTAGTTTGGAGCCATTATGACTATGGCTGCTAATGAAGATTCCTTATTAGGGTGAGTGTGTTTGTGCATGCACATGCATGCAGGTGCACATATGCTTTTGTATATCTTGAGGAAGTGCCAAAGAGTAGACTAGCTAGGACATAGGGTTATGGTAGATCTATGTTTACCTTTATCAGAAGCTACTAAATAGTCCTTCAATATGGTTAAACCACTTTACACTCCTGGCAGCAAGGTAATAGAACTCCAGTTGTTCCACATGCTCACCAGCATTTGATATTACCCATCATTTTTTCTTTTATTTTGGCCACTCTATTGAGTGTGGAAAGATATCTCACTGTGGCTGTGATTTCATTACTTGATGACATATTCCCTATTCACGTGTTTATTTGCCATTTTTATGTCTTCATTTGTGGAGTATCTATTCAAACATCTTGCTTAGTTTTGTTTATAATGAATTGTCTTCTTTTATTGTTGATTTCTACAATATGTGTAGAAATATATGTAGACATATGCATATATGTAGAACTATATGTGTAAATATATACACATATGTTTAAATATGTACATATATGTAGAAATCAACAATAAAAGAAGACAACTCAATATAAACAAAAGGCTATACTATATATACAAATATAAATAATATACAACATAAATATACAATATAAACAAAAGGTGGTCTCTCTCTCTCTCTCTCTCTCTCTATATATATATATATATATACACACACACACACAAGCTCTCTTAAAAACTAAACATTCTGTGAATATTTGCTCCAATTGCAGCTTACTTATAATTTTAAAATACTGCCTTTTGATTATAAGAAATTTAATTTCAATAAAATTTGGTTTCTCTTTCTTGTTTGACACTCTGTGCTTTTATTGGTTTTCCATTTAAGAAATCGTATACACTGTAATTAAAATATTCTCTGGAATTTTTCTTTTATTAGCTTTATTGTACTAGCATTCCTGTCATTCCAATGTTTCAACCTATGACTCATCTTACATTTTTGTGTTTAGCATGAAATTGCTGTCAATGGTTATTTTTCATAAATGGAATTCTGGTTCTTCCAAGCCTTTTGTTTTTTTAATTTAGGCTTTTCTTTTCCTGTATAATTGATTTTGCATTGTTCAAAAATCAATTAAGTAAATATTTATGGGTGATTTATTGACTTTCTGTCATTGATCGTACATCAGTGCCACATTGTCTTTATTACTAGAGATTTATATTAAGTCTTCAACTCAAGCAGTATAAGTCCTCCAATTTTATTTTCCCAAGATAATTTCGGCTATTGTAGATAATATGCATTTCCATATTCTAGCTTGTCAGTTTCTTCAACCATAATGACAACAATAGCCTTGTTGGGTTTTAACTGCATCTGGGTTATATCTATAAAAAATTCTTAAGAGAACTGACATCTTAACAATATTGAATCTTCCAATCCATAAATATGATATATATCTCTATTTATTTTAGTCTTCAACTTCTGTCACAGTATTTGGTAGTTTTCAATTTAGAGGTCTTACACATCTTTCATTAGGTTTCTTCTTTAGACTTTTCAATGCTTTTAGGTATTTTTATAGATAGTAGCTAATATATAATTTTTCAGTTTGTTGATAATTAATTCCAGTACACTAACCCTGCACTCCATCATCTTGCTAATCTAGTCATACAAGTATAGTTTTTTAAATAGATTTTATGTTTATATACAAAATAAGTCATCTTTGAAGCATAATAGTTTTAATTCTTTTTCATCACATTTGTACAATTTATTCCCTTTACTTGCTTTAATACATAACACTTACAGTACTGTATTTAATGGAAGTGGTTTGAATAAATAACTTTCCACATTCTTTGACTTAAAATGTCTACTAATTTGGTATCATTAAATATGATGTTAGTGTAGTTTTTGTGGACAAAACATATAAATATTGAGGAGGTTTTTCATTTTTCTTTAGATTTCTAGTGTACTGAAGGGTTTGAACAATTATGAATTGGTATTGGATTTTGTCAAATGCTTCCTCTACATCTATAGGTTAGAATAATAGTATAATTTTAACCATTATTCTGTATAGTGAATCATATTGCTTACATCTTACGCAACATCAACCTTGCCATCCTGAAGAAAGTCCCACTTGCTTAGAATGTATTAGCCTTTATGTTATGTGTTCTTAGATTTAGTTTGCTGACATTTAGCAAAAGATGGTTGCCTCTATGTTATGGGAGATATTCATCAGTAATTATTTTTAAAAATTTCTTCTTGGTGTGATAATTATGCTGAGCCTATAAAACAAAGTAGAAAGTATTTATTCCTCATCTATTTCCAAAACAAAAAACCAACACCTTGTGTAGCATTGCTATTCGTCTCTCTTAAATGATGAATAAAATTCTTGGGTGAAGTCTTCCAGGCCTGGAGAATTCTTTATGGCAATGATTCAGATTGTGATTTAATTACTTACAGTTCTATGCAGGTTTTATATTTTTACTTGTAGTAGTTATTTTTTATTTTTGGATGAATTTATTAATTTAAAATTGTCAAATTTATTGCCAATAAATTTAAAAAATATTTTCTCATTATCATAGTAATGTTTGTAGGATCTATAGTAACATTTTCTTTTTGGGTTCTTAATATTGATCATTTAAGATTTGCCTTTGGTTTTTTGTCTAGTCATCTTGGCTTTTTATCAATTTAATTAACTTTTCAAAGAAACAACTTATAAATTTATTGTTTGCTGTGTTTGTCCATTTTCTATTCAATTTATTTTTGCTTTGATATTAACATTTGTTTTCCTATTTTGGATTTAGTTTACTCTCTTTTTGCTACTTTATAGACCAGTATGGTAGATTATTAAGTTTTACACTTTCCTTCATTTTCTCATATAGGCATTTAGAGCTATAAAATTCATTATAATTGATGTGTGGCTGCAATTCACACATTTTGATAGTCTCTGCTTTCATTATCATTTACTTTGAAATATTTTCTAATTTCTCATGTGATTTATGTACCCATCAGTTATATAAAATTGTGTTGTTTTTTCCCAATATTTAGGGATTTACTTGATATTATTGATTCTTAGCTAAATATCATTGTTGTCAGAAAATATGCTTTGCTTATTTAAATTATAAAATATTTATTAAGCTCAGCATATGAGTTATATTAATGTTCACTTGAAATTAATGTAATTTCTTCAGAATGGGAGTGTAATATTCTCTAATGTCAATTCAATCAAGTTGGTTGATAATTTATTGTTGCTGCTGCTATTATTGTTGCCTTTTTCTCATGTCCTCCATCCTTAATGATTTTTGGTCTGGATGTTCTATGAATTATTGCAATTATGGATTTCTTTATTTTTCTCTTTGTAATTCTTCATATTGCCCTTTGGTTGTATCCATTTTTTCCCATGTGTTTTAAAAATCATTTATTGAGGTACAACTCATATAACATGAAATGAAACATTCTAAATTGAACAACTCGGTGGCATTTAACACATTCACAATGTTGTTCAACCACCACCTCTATCTAGTTCAAAAACATTTTTATTTATACAATGTGAAACACCTTACCTATGAAACAATTCTTCCCCTTCCACCTCTTTCTCAGCTTCTGGCAAGTACAAATCAGTGCTTGTCACTATGAGCTTTTCTATTCTGGAGAGTTCGTTTAAATGGAATCGTATCATATTTGTTCTTTTGCATCTTGCTTCTTTCACTTAGCATAATGTCTTATAGGTACCTCCATTTTGAAGTATGTAACAGTACTTCATTCCTTTTTATGGTTTAATAATTCCATTATGTGCATATGGCACAATTGTTTATTCATCCATTAATGGAAATCTAGGCTGTTTCCAATTTCTGGCTATTGAGAATAGTGCCACTATGAACATAAATGCACACATACTCATGTGAGTGCCTCTCAAAACTTTTCTTGAGTGTACACCTAAAATTGCAGTTACTTGGTCATTTTGTCTTTAACTTTTTGAAGAATTACCAAAACCCTTCACAAAGCAGCTGAAACTTTTTGCGTTCCCACCTGTAATGTATACAACTTACAGTTCTTCCACCTCCTCACCAACAACACTTGTTATTTTCCATTATTTTAAAATGATAGTCCTCCTGGTGGGTATGAAGTGGTACTTCACTGTCATTTTGATTTCAGTCTTGCTAATGATTAATAATATTGGACATATTTTTATGTGTTTTCTAGGTCTTTGAATGTTTTCTTTGGAAATGATGTTTATTCAAATCCCTTGTCCATATTTAAGTTAGGTTGTTTAAACTTGTGGAATTTTAAGGCTTATTTATGTGTTCTGTTTAATAGACCCTTATTAACTACATGATTTACAAATATTTTCTGTGGATTAAGTAAATTCTGCATTCTCTTTCATTTTCCAATTAAAAGTTGCCTTTTCACTTTTTAGATATGAAATTTTAAAGCACAAATCTTTTAATTTTGATGACATTCTCTTCATTTGTTTTTTAAATTGTGCATGCTGTTTGTGTCATACCTAAGAATCTGGTGGTAAATTCAAGGTCATGAAGACTTATCCATATTTTTCTATAAGTTTTGCTGTTTTAATGCTATATGTTGGACATTGATTCATTTACAACTACTTTGTGTACATGATTTAGGTTGAGAGTCCAACTGAATTCTTTTTTTTTGTTTCTATTTTTTTGAATGAGAAACTTATTGCATTGAGCCATTGTCATCTTGGCATTGTATAAAATAGTAATTAGATTTCCCTGACTAATAAATAATTTTTGTTACTGTTTTAAGCAAGTGTTTAGAAATTGATTTATTCTTTATTTATTTTTATTTATTTTTTTCAAGACAGAGTCTCACTCTTTTACCTAGTCTGGAGTGCAATGGCACAATCTTGATTCACTGCAACCTCTGCCTCCTGGGTTCAAGCAAGTCTTCTGCCTTAGCCTCCTGAGTAGCTGGGACTACAGGCAAGTGCCACCACACCAGGATAATTTTTGTATTTTTAGTAGAGACAGAGTTTCACTGTGTTGGCCAGGCTGGTCTCAAACTCCAGACCTCAGGATATTGGGCCACTTCGGCTTCCCAAAGTGCTGAGATTACAGATGTGAGCCACCACGCCCAGCCTGATTAATTCTTTTAAAGGTTATTTTATTTTTAATTGACATGTAATAATTGTACATATTTATGAGACACAGAGTAATATTTTCATACATGTATGCCATGTATAATGATCAAATAGGGATTATTAGCAAATCTATAACCTTGAATATTTATCATTTCTTTTGTCATGAACATTCAAAATTCTCTCTTCTAGCTTTTTAAAAATATACACTAAATTATTAACCATATTCACCCAATAGTGCTACAGAGCAGAATATATTCCTATCATTTAGCTGTAATTTTGTATAAATAAACCAATCTTTTCCTATTCCCCCTTCCCCTTCCCTTTCCTAGCCTCTCATATAAGCTTTTTTTTTTAACCTCCCACTTATAAGTAAGAACATGCAGTATTTATCTTTCTGTGTCATACTTATTTCATTTAACATAATGTTCTCCAGGTTCACACATGGCAATATTTTCATTCTTTCTTATGGCTGAATGGTACTCTACCAACTTCATTCTTTGTTTATAAAAATCTCATTGTCCCAGCATTGTATGTTGAAGAGGCTCTATTCACATTGAATAGTCTTAGCAACTTCTTAAAAATCAACTGGTCATAGATAGATGGACACATTCATGTATTCTGAACTCTGTTCCCTTAGTCTCTGTCTGTTCTTATGCCAGAAGCACACAAATTTTTATTACTGGAGTTTTCTAGTAAATTTTAAAGTTGGGAACTCCAAGTCCTCCAACTTTGTTCTTGTTTACAAAATTATTCTGGCTATGTGGGCGCCTTTCAATTACATACACATTTGAGGATTCACTTTTCCATTTCTTCAGAAAAGGAACATTAAGATTTTGATACTGTTTGCATTGAATCTGCTGATCGCCTTGGGTAGTATTACCATTTTAACAATATCAGGTCTTCCAATTCATGAACACATGATAACTTTCAACCTGTTTACATCTTTTAACATTTATCTCAGCAATGCTGTATAATTTTTAGCCTACAAGTCTTGCACATATTGGATTAACTTTAGGCCTCAGTAGTTCATTCCTAGCTTCATTCCATTGTGGTTGTAGGACGTATTTTGAATTATTTTAGTCTTAAAATTATTCAGATGTGTTTTTGGTCTAATGTCCACTTTGAATAATAGGTGTATTTTACCTTTTGGAAAGTGTTGTAAATATACTTTAAAAAAATTTTTCCTTTTTGGATTGTTTATTGCTGGTGTATGGAAACATGATTGATCCTTCCCTGTTGATCTTCCATCATGTAACTTTGTTCAATTTGTGTATTAGTTCTAGTAGCATTTTATGGCTTCTTGGCATTGTTTTCTACAGAAGATCATGTCATCTGCGAGTAGTTTTATTTCCTTCTTCCCAGAAATATTGCTTTGTTATTTATTTTTCTTGCCTAAATACTTTGGCTACAAATTTCAGTATAATGTTGAATAGCAATGGTAGAAGTTGGCATACTTGTCTTGTTCCTGATCTCAGGGAAAACTTTCAGTTTATCACCATTGACTTTATTACTTTAGATGTTCGTTTTTCATAAATGTCTTTTATCATGTTGGGAACATCCTCTTTTTTTCTGAATTTTCTGACTGTTATTATCATAAAATAGTATTAAATTTTGTCAGGTATTTTTTGTATAAATTGATATAATCATATACATTTGATTTGTTAATGAGTATATTATAGTGATTGAATTTCTTATATTAAAACATCCTTTTATTCTTCAGGTAACTATCACTTGGCCATGATGTATGTTTTTAGCATGTTATTGGATTTAATTTGCTAATATTTTGTTAAAGATTTGCCTTTCTATATTTAAAATGAATATTGGCCTATAATTTTATTTTCTTATATTGTTTTCCTGTTTTTGGTATCATGGTAATGCTGGCTCATAAAATGAGTCAGAAACTATTTTGCCCTGCTCTATGTTTTTGAAGAATTTGAGTATTGATGCTAGTTTTTCTTTAAATATTTAGTAGAATTTTCCAGTGAAGCCATCTGGTTCTGGATTTTCAATTTTTGGGAGATGGTTGATTAGGAGTTCAATCTCGTTACTTTTTCTAAGTCTGTTCAGATTTTCTGTCTCTTCTTGAGTCAGAGTTGATAATTTGTGCATTTCTAAGAATTAGTCCATATTTTTAGGTTACCTAATTTGTTGATATAAAAATTCATAGAATGTTTTTGTAATTATTTTTATTTCTGTAAGTCCAATAGTAATGTTCTCATTTTTATTTCTGATTTACTTGGTGCTGTTTTTGATTTTTGCCATTCTAGCTAAATATTTCTCAATTTTATTGATCTTTCAATAAACTATCATTTGCTTTTGATTATTACTAGTTTTGTAGTTTCTAACTCATTTTTCTTTAATTGACTTTATTATTTATTTTCTTCTCCTAGCTTTGGGTTTAGTTTGCTCTTCTTTTTCTAGTTCCTTTTTTTTATTAATTGTATTTGGGCTCTGGAGTACTTGTGCACATCCTCCAGGATTGTTGCATAGGTACATACATGCTATGGTGGTTTGCTGTCTCCATCCCCCCTCTCCCCACTTCACCTACATCAGGCATTTCTGCTGGGGTTATCCCTCCCCATCCTCCCTGTGCCCCTTTGCAGTCCCTCCCCTCCCCTCCTCTCTACTCCCCCACCTATAAGATGTATCATTAATTTGTTGATTTTAGATCTCTCTTATTTTTTAATGTAGGTATATACTGCTATAAATTTCCTTTGGAGCCCTGTCTTTGATGAATCTCATATATTTTGGCATGACGATTTCCCTTTTCATTATCTTTAAATATTTTAAATTATCTTTGTGTATTTCTTTTGTTTCATTGGTTGTGTAAAAATGTGCTGTTTGTTGCATATTTTTCAATTTTCCAGGTTTTTGCAGTTATTAATGTCTAGCTTCATTTCATTGTGGTTAGAGGATGTATTTTATGTCTTTATTCTTCTAACTGTATTCAAATTTGATTTTGATTTAGTATCCCTTTTTAATTAATATCAACTTAAACTTCAATATTACACAAAAATCTCTTACATATCTCTATTCAAACTTTTTATGTTGATGTCACACATTATATAAATTGTATTTAATACAGATTTATAGTTATTTTTATAAATTATTTTTAAAATGATTTAAGAAATGAAAAGTGGAATTACGTTCCAAAAATATATAACATTGGTTTCAAATGTTGCTTATATATCTATCTTTGCTGGAGGCACTTATTTCTTTATTTTCATGTGGCTCTGTATTGCTTTCTAATATTCTTTCATCTCAACTTGAAAATTTTCCTTTAGCATTTGTTGTATGGCTGGGCTACTGGTAATAAACTCTCACCATTTTTATGATCTGTGAATGTTTTGCTTTTACATTAAGTTTTGAAGAATAGACTCACCAGTTGTAAAATTATTGGCTGAGATTTATTATTATTCTTTTAGCACTTTATATCCTCACACTGCCTTCTGTTCTACATGGTTTCTGATGAGATATCAGCTGTTAAACAAATTGAAGATAACTTATAAATGATGAGTTCCTTCTCTTGATGTTTTCAAGTTTCTGTTTGTCTTTGTCTTTCAACAATTTTATTAATATGTGTCTCAGTGCAGCTCTCTTTGGTATTATCCTCCATGGAGTTCTTTGAACTTCTTGGATGTATAGATTCATGTCTTCCATCAAATTTGGGAAGTTTGGGCCATTATTTCTTTAAATATTATTTAGCCTCTTTCTTTCTTCTTCCTCTAAGAGCTATATATTTACACACGTTAATCTGCTTGATTATGTCCTACAGGTCTCTTAGGCTCTGTTTACTTTTCTCCATTTTTTTCCCATTTTGCTCCTTAGACTAACTTAAATAGTCCTATATTTAAGTTTGCTAAATCTGTCTTCTCTTTGCTTAACATTGTTGTAGAACTGCTGTAGTAAGTTTTTCATTTCAGTGATTATAAAACTGTATTCAGTTATTATATGGCTTTTTGAGCATATCTGATACAGGTAATTCAAGATCTCTTTCTAATAAGTCAAATATCTGGGCTTTCTTAGGTACAGTATCTGTTATTAATACACATACACACACACACTCACACATCTATATTTGTATATATCCTTTTGAATGAGCCACACATTCCTGTTTCTTTGTACTGTTTGTATTTATAGTTTGCTGTTGTTGATTTTTAATAGCTACAGATATCTGCTTAGTGATTTTTCAAACCGTTTTTGAAAGTTTATCTTCATTGTCACATGGTCACTAATGCCTCTGTTCCTAATGACTTGTGTTCAACTAGTGTTTGATGGTAATTCAACTAGTGGTTAATGCCAAGAAATTTCAAAAAGCAACAACTACTAAAACCACCTTGCCCATTTGTAGTTTTTCTCTGTGCTGGGGTACTTCTTTAACACTCTGCCAGGCCATTTACAACTCTGCATAAGGCTTCATTACCTGTTTGCACTGTGCCTAGTGATCAGCCAGAGGTAAAGCTTTAGGGCATGCATTTGACTTTCTAAATTCTTCAGTATACATCAGTACTTTTGAATGTCCTTGACATGCATGTGGCTTTCTATATTATCTAACACACATGTATACTTTGGAATGCCCTAATTTTCCCAAGACTCCCCTTCTGATATTTTTCTCTCACTTTAAACCATCTATTATATATCTCAACAGTAAGTTTTCCCCAGATACCATCAGATTCTTCTTGCACCTTACAGCTTTTTAAAGCAACACCTTTTATTTTTTATCTCTGAAGGAGTTTTTATTTAAGTAAAACAGAGATAAGCACTTTGTACAGTCTTTCAAGTAGCCGTAAGACAGGTTAGCAAAGACAGAAACAATAATGTGTGAATAAGGTCTGCTCTGCTCTCTTTGGAACAAGGGACCAGGTTCCCACACTGACTGGGGGTGTAGACTGCCATATTCAAAACTGTCATGAAGCCAAAGAAAGGTAGGTAGAATCACCAGAAACATTTCCCACTGTTTTTTTAGTTGCCTTTTTCTTGGTATACAGTTTTCTTAGTTGCTGTAGACCTGTGACTCTTTTCCAGAGTTCTGTCAGGATTGGTTCTGATCATTTCTGGTTGTTTGTCAATGTTTCTTTGCACAGAGTGGTGATTGTAGTTGCCTATTCTGTCATTTTCCTAACATCATTTGCTTTGTGTATTTGAAACACTTTTATAAAGTATATTTACATTTATTGTTCTTATGTATTTTGACTGTCACTTTACTATTACTCTTTGTTTTGACATCTAGTCTATATGATTCAAGATAACCATTCCAACCTCTTTATGCTTAGTATTTGCATGAAATACCTTCTCTATTCACTTCTGCAGAATATTTATTCTTGTTTCAGCAGGCAGTGCCATTGAAGGGTGATTACCTTAAACTTGTTGGCTTGTTTTTGGTTTGTTGATACAGATCTGTGAAATTCTCAGAGTTTCCCAAGCCCATATAACTTGATGAGATGCAGTTTCAAATCCGTCTTCCCTGGGGATCCTATTAAGGCTTGAGTTTAGTCTTATTTAATGTGAGTGTGGGGTAGGTCTTACTCTGAACTTTTAACTTGACTCCTTTCTAGTAATATCATGATGTTTCTATTATCTTTTTACTGACTGGTAGGGCTGCAAAGAAGTGGTCAATGAGACTTTCACTCATGGCCAGGATTCCAACATTTCTCAGCACTGCTTTCCCCCATCAGTGTTCAGCATCGATATCTTTGTTCCATTCTCAACCTTACAGTAGCAGCTTTCTAGTAAACCTTCATTGGATTCTTCCTGAAGACAGACAGCCTATCTCTCAACCACAGACTCATAGGGAACCCTTATAGTAAATTCTGGACACTTTATCTTCTTGGTTCCACCTCCCCAGTGTTCCATCTCACAGACTTCACCCTTTCCAGTGGCCTCAAATTATGATTTCCACTTCTTGGTTTCAACTGGACAATCCTGTTCTACTAGAGTTGCATCATTTTTTGCCCAAATGGGAAAATTTTTTCCCATGTAGATAGCTGTGTAATTGAAGAACAACTCACCTCACAGACTTTTCCTTCCCTTGAGTTTGGAGTCTTGTGCTGCCTGCTTTCTGTTACCTGAAAAAACGTTGGCTACTGTATATTATACAGTTCTATAGTTGTTATGGCAGGAGGGCTAGTCTTGTAAGTCACCTCTCCATTAGCAAAAGTGGAAACTTCATCATAATTATTTTATTCTCTTTGTTTGTTACTCCCTTGTAGCCATTTAAGTGTTTTCTCTGTTGCATTTTCTTGCTTCAACATGTGCCTTGGAGTTTTTGATTGAATGCCAGGCATTTTGTGAAGTAGAACAACAAAGACAGGTAAACACAGTCTGAATCCAAATAATAGTATACCGTATCATATCTTCAGTCAGAAAACATTGAGGGGAGTGCTCTGAGTGAGTCTAATCTTTAGATGGCCTGGGTCAGGTTATTCTTGCAGGTTTAATTGATTTTCTTTGCCTCTAATTTCAAATTTCTGAGGGCCATCTTGGGATTTTAGATTTCATTTAGAAAGTCTCGAGATCAGAACTGTAGAAATATTCCAGAGTTCTCATTATCCTTTAAAAATGAGCTGCCAGTTTTCTGAATGCTGCGAGGTCTCACTCTACTTTGTAGACTAGCATTAAGCTTTTTGGTTACTGAAGAATTTTCTATGTGAATTCCCACCACGTCCCCTGCTTTCTGTGCTGCCAGAGATATCTCTTGTCTTTGCTGCTCCATTCTAACTTTCAGAAGACAGCTGCAGTACACTTGTGAAAAAGAGACTTCTGTCAGCTTTCCTGCTGGCCTTTGGTGCATTTCCTGTTTTGCATTTCATATGGGAATGAGTGTTTGTGTTGGTGTAGGCTCAGTCTGTGGTTACTGCTCTTTAGGATTTGAATCAATTTTTCTAGTTCCAGATACATTTCATAAATGTATAGAAGGTTGGATTTTTCTTCAATTTTCTGGCCTATGGTGAGTTTGTTCTCTGCTGGAGATGATAATAATCCTGTGTCTTTTTTCTCACAGCAAGTTCTCTTAATGTTTTAAAATTTAGTTTGATGAGGTTCTTTTATGGGTTTCTAAAGAGATAACTGCTTCTCATATTAGAAAGGAACAATGATCTCTTACAAACTTCTCCACTATGCCTTTGGTTTTGTGCATATGTATATTTATTTCAAACACTAAATCTTCTCAAGAAGTCCAGATTGAGATCCACCATGCTTTGAGTCTTTTGGTAAACACCGTCAGAGTTCACAAAGGCAGTGTTCAACAGATAAAACTCTAAGCATGAAATCTAGTTAGTATTTAGGAGTTTAGGCAATTAATTGTTTTTCAAATGCAGAATTTTTATTTTCAGGTCACTGTACCCTTCAGAAAGTGTTTCATATTGCTGACTTTATTGACATTAGGGTAAGAGACTATGAATGGTTTAAAGGGACTGTTGATAACCGTTAGAATTAACTATGTAAAAATAAATTTATAAGTGAGGCATCGTTTACCAGTTGACTCATTGTTATTTCTTTCCCTAATAATGGGTCTAATATATTTTATTACTACTACTAATGTTACTACTATTCCTAATACATTTTACTAATGTATGTTCTGATTTCAAAATAAGGATGGTTTTAGAATGTGATTTTAGAAAACAGAACTAATATTTTAAAGAAAAGTATTTAAATAATGCTTAACCATGTCAATGCTTGTGCTTTTCTTTTTTTAACATATGCACTCAGTTTTACATATAATACAGCATCACATCAGGTAGGACATTTACTCTTATTTTATAAATTTAGATATGTTTTAAACACTTTTGTTTCAACAAGACAATCTTTATTCACCATGCATTTCCTCCTTTCACCCTCCCTTAACTTCTGTCTCCGCCGCTACCCAGATGACCCAAGCTTCTGTTTCTTTCTGTAGTTTACAATGCTCTAGAAGCTTTAATTACCTGACCCTTATTTGAGTCTCCTATTTTGTGGGACTCCCATGTATATGTAGATAATTAAATATGTTTTTTCTTCTGTTAACCTGTCTTATGTTAATTTAATTTATAGGCCAGCCGAAGAACTTATAAGGGTAGACAGAAGCCATTTTCTATTCCACCACTTCTCCAAAGTTCTTTATGTTGGTCTTAGTTTAATAAGTTTTGGGGTACAGATTGTTTTTCATTACATGGGTAGGTTATTTAGTGGTGAATTCTGAGATATTTATGTACCCATCATCTGAGTAGTATACATTGTACCAATATGTAGTCTTTTATCCCTAACTCCTCTTGCAACAGAGTGCTCAAAGTCCATTATATCACACTTATGCCTTTGTATCCTTAGAGCTTACCTTTCTCTCATAAGTGAGAATGTATGATATTTGGTTTTCCATTCCTAAGTCACTTCACTTAGAATAATGGGCCATTTAAAATCTAATGTGAATATATCTTAGAAGTCTAGAAAGCATATGGAACTGTTCTCTTTCTGGGCTATGAGCCCATAGAGTTCTCCCCTCTGATTGCTTCATCTACTACATATAGCTGCTCCTATACAGAAACTTTCTAAGATAACTCCCATCTTACCTTTAAATAAGCAGAAAGGATGATGGAATGAGGAAGACTGTAAAAGAGGAGAAAGCTATAGGGGAGAATAAAGGGTTAGAGAGCACCAGAAGGGAAAAGGCTGAGAGGCTGGCTGAAATATTGAAAATACGTGATTAGAAGGGAGGCTTCT
This sequence comes from Callithrix jacchus, assembly GCF_049354715.1. Taxonomy (NCBI): domain Eukaryota; kingdom Metazoa; phylum Chordata; class Mammalia; order Primates; family Cebidae; genus Callithrix; species Callithrix jacchus. Next base: position 93,182,026 of record NC_133515.1, read on the forward strand.
GGGAGAACTCAGGCAGGCTTCCTGGCAGAACAGGAGGCTGGTGTCTAGAGCTCAGTAACTCAGCTCCCATGTGTCCTCAGGATCATCTGTGTAGAAAGTCAGCTAGCAAAGGAATGGGGGTGGCTGGCTCTGTTCCTGTAAGTTATATCTGGATGCATTATTCATATTTGATAAATCATTTAGAGGCAGCTACTTTATTAGCTTATAAAGCACATTATATGGTTTTAAATTGTTAATACAGGCTGTTGTGATACATATTGTGGCTCAGAAAAGCCATGCATCACTTTAATTCATAGCCTCATTATAAAGCTTGTTACAAAGTGCTGCATTATTGCATGAAGGATAGTGGAGCAACATTTCTACAAGAAACTTGAATGTTTTATTTACATCATTGGTGGCTTGGTATAGCCCATAAGAAATGCACTGGAAGATGGAACTAGATCAGATTTTAAACTTCTTAAGGACAGAGAGCGAACATCCTCCTCTTCCAGACTTACCTTAGTCTAGACTTAGCACCTCGTGCTAGCCTAGTTTCTGCATAAGAAATATTTAGAAACATTTTGCTGAAGTGAGCAGTCACTTGGTGACCTTGGACAAGTCTACTTCTTGTCAATATTCAGAAAGACTGGTATAAGCCTGAGCCCAGGACCTATTTATAATCTATTCATTTAAGAGACTTTGATCAATCTCTACAAGCCAGGAGCTCTGCTGGACATTGAACATAAAATGTTTTGCAGCATATCCCTATTCCCTGGCTCCATGAAGTTCACTGCTGCTTCTAGTGAAATGGAGAAATTGAATGGATTTTTGTTGGAGCATTGAAATTAACTGAGTTTTATATAATTGGTATATGATGAGGGTAGTATTGCAGTAAATTAACCTGATATCTAGAAGTCTGCGTGATCAGTAGACCTACATTCTAACAGAAGAGATAACCATTTCTCTAGGAAGTGAGCTTGAGAAAAAAGTTAAACACCTACAACAAACCACATAAGTGTGAGTCTTAGTTCCCTGACTGGATGCTTGTCCTTGGTCATGTGTGCTCAGTTTTCCTCTGTAAAATGAGAAAAATTTTGCCTGTCTCACTGATACGTATACAAATGCTTAGCTGCAAGTCTGGAATACTGCAGGTGCTCAGTACATTTACTGTTTCAATCCACAATTGAAAACAGAAGGTGGATGTGCTCCTAAAATTCACCTGAACCCTACAGAGGTGTACACCATGGCAGTCACAACTGTGAAGCATCAAGGATGAAACTGTATTTTAGGTTAGTCTTAAAGCTTCTAAATATTATAGGTTCTCTCTGGATCATGTATAATCCAAGTGGGAACCCTGTGCCTTGACATCTTTCACTTCTTGTAAATTGCAACTTAATATGCACAGCTTTCTAAAGCCTAAAATCATGTCCTCTCAAAATCCACAGAAATGCTCATCAGCTGGTGGCAGGGATTCATGACAAAGAGGCATCAGAAATAATGTAAATTGGAAGAGAGGAAGTCATGAAGGGCATTGAACATTAGTTCAAAGAACGCTGGCGGATGAGCAGACAATAGGGAGCCAATGCTGTTCCCTAAAGCCTTAAGGAAAATACTACATCACTAGAGTTTGACTTTTGAAAGGCATATGGATCTATGTGTGTAAAGAGAGGAGGGGGTGGTAGGAGACCTATAAAAAAATGTGTTAACAGGTTTGGATAGGAGAACTGCCTAATTGTTTTTCAGATTCTGCACTTTCTGCTTCCCTCAATTTTCCTAACATCCCTAATACTCTAACTCATGTGGACCACTAGGGTTCCATGTTGACACAGTCTTCCTTTCATGCTACAGAAAAATGATGCCCCCTGTGACCTGTCTATAAGAAATAAGTGCCCCAATAAGTTTCCTAAGGATATCCAGGAAAAGCAAAGATGAGAAAACTTTGGAAAGGAAAGAAATGTAATACCTGAATGATATTATTACATTAAACTTTGAAATTAGAAAGTGCCTTTTTCCTATATGCAGAAAATGTACAAAAGCATTTGCCTCTGTATTTATTGCTAGCTTATGGAATGGTGAAGTATAGATGACTGTGCCTCAAATCACCTGCATAATGTGGCCTAGTCTTACTAGAAATAATTTTTCATAATTTAATAAATACTTTTCTAAAATTTTTTAAAAACCTTTTAAGTACCAGGGTACATGTGCAGGATGTGCAGGTTTGTTACATAGGTAAATATGTGCCACTTTCTGAATGTTAAAACCAGAAAAAAGAACAAGTCTCACATATTTTAGAGTTAATAAAGTTCAACATTAGCAAGTCATTTACATCAAAAATGAGCCTAGGGAAAAAAAGAGAGGTCTATGCAAATACTTTTTTTAGATGAGATTTGTGCTATCAGGTTAATATCCAGACCAAAGAAATGTCTTCATTTGGCACCCTTTCATTTATTAATCCATGACATAAAGTAAGGGACAGAAATACAAACAACATAGCAATGCCCCCAGAAGAAGAGTTGCTAACGTTGATTGAGTTTCTGCTAACATTTTATTTACAAAACTAGCACCTGTACATATTTTAACTCTAATTCCAAAACTTTGGCATTTTCATTATGTAAGAAGCAGATATGTGATGAATTCCTCTATTCCATTCCCTTGACATTAGATATGGGAAGTTGGCAGAAAAACTTATAATCTTAACTAATGTGCAGGAACTCATGTCTTCACAGAAACCATGATATCATCAACAGTTTCAATCTTTAGCTGGTCCAGTGATGTGCACCAAAATGGGTTCTCTTCTCTCCCTTGGTTAAAACTGGAATACGTAGTGCATGTCTATAGTAAATTACAAAGCTGCCTTTTCCAAGTTCAAGGAAAGCTTCCCAATAATCCAGGAAATGTCTCCCATGGAGCATCTGGGAAGATGTTAGAGGACTGGGATTGCTTTTATTCAGAAGTTTACCCATGAACATTTTTTTTTTTAGCTCCTTGTATTTTGCTTGCTCTAGAGTCCAAGACCTCAAGGACTTGGCTGCTGTCTCCTCCTCTTTTCAACTTCCCTCTATTTTAAAGTAAAGCAACAAAGCAGAACAGTTTCCCAGGTGCCTCTTTTTGTTTCAGTACAAAGCATGGAGGCTTCTTTTAGGTTTCATGTGTTTGCTGTTAGTGAAAACAGAAACAGAGGGGTGAAGATTAAACATAAAACACACATATGCATGCATGCAAACACATCCAGAATATCTCTTGCATTTATGCAGGTCCTTCAGAATTTATATTCATTCTATAGACAGGATCTCATTGGGAAGAGGTAAATATTATTCTTACCCCTACTTTATGTGTAAAGAAACATAGGTCTTGTTTAAAAGATTTACCCGTTAGCTAGAAATGGTGGAACTGGAGCTGTTATTAATGCTGGGTTTCTTGGCTGCCTGGCTCCTTCTAACACAGCATGAGAAACACTTAGCCATGCTGGTAAGAATTTCTCTAGAATTTACTAAAATGTCAGTGAGATGAAGCAGGTTTTTATATTACTGTTATTATTTGTAAACATTTAAAACTTGCCAAGTAATATATGTCTATAGGCAAATGTATATATGGAATTCCATGCTAACAACAATCTCAGAAGAGAGGTATTTTTTCCCTAATTTTATAGATTGACATGTCTATTCTAACTGCCTATTTTGAACCATGTCCTTCTGTCTGCCTCCAGCCTCATCACGCACTCTGTCACCAAAGATCTCTGAACTCTCCATGTAGTGATCAGACATGATCACTTTCCTGCTCTTCTCATCCAGCACTTCCTCCATAACACTAAGGAAAGCAGTGAAGTGTGGGACAGGGTTTGGGGCATAGCTTCCCCTCTTTTCATTTCTTGACCCCTTATGAGCCTCTTCTAGACCCAGTCTCTAAGTGACTTCTGATCTTCTTAGGTAGTAGCCTGAGTAACTTTGGACCATTGAAACATGCAATTCCAGAGGGCACCGTTTACTTTTGTAGTTACAGTTATGAGCATTTCTGGGCACATGGCAGTGAAGTGTTAGGAGGAATAGGTACCCTTTTATTCATGTATACAAATGTGCCATCTGAGCCAGAGGGCTATTAGTGACTCTGCGCCCCTCTCAGGCAGAGGTGATCTGGCCTCCCTTCCTGCATATCCAACTTCTCTTCCCAGTTATCTGAATGATGCATTGTCCTTTGTTCCAGACAAAATATTAACAGTATAATTATTAGAAGTTATAGGTATATATTCCTTTCTACAGATAACTACATTCTATGTTTTTGTCAAGTCTAAACAAGCAACTTGTTCTTAACAGAACAAATTGCATTTGACAAGTCTGTACATATGCTGTATTTTTTCTACATTAACAAAATGTAACATAATAACTAAATTGTCTAAACTATTGTATTCTCTCTCTAACAAAAGAAAAAATCCTTCATTTTTTTGACCACTGATAATTTTTTAAAAATTTATCATTTCTGTTTTTTTAACTGTTTTATCATGATCATTTTTTTAATCTCTGTTATTCTTTGGAAATGTGAACTGCTATATTCCTTTATGTAAATATTTTGAAATAGAGTGAATATCTCCTGGTATTGGACAAGTAGATTGTTTCCATTTTCTCTTTTGCTATTATAAATATCGTGAGCATCTTTTTGCATATTTAAAGAATTTTTTCAAAAGATAAATTCTGAGAAACAGAATCACTTGGTAAAACAGGAGTACTTTTAGTGATCTTGAAACATGGAAGCAAATTCATTTACAAGGAACACTGTGTTGTTTTAGTCCCCTAATAGAAGCATTTTGAAAAGGCTGCCACACTGCACTATCACCAACCTTGACGTAATTTGATAGCAAAGAATAACCATACGTTTTAATATGCATTTTTCTTATTTTCTAGAGAAGTTATTCTTTCACATGTTTATTAGATATATTATGTTTCTTATTTTTAAAACTTTTTTTTCATGTTCATAGCCCATTTGTCTATTATTGTGTTAGTGCTTTTCTTATTTGTTTTCAGGGGCACATTACTTATTCATGATATTATTTCTTTGTTTATAATCTATTTAACATATATTCTTGAGCTGAGCTTGAAGTTGTTACTTCTTTCTTTTATCTTTGAAAGCTCACAATCCTCAAGTTATCCTTGATGTGAATGGAATATTTAATCATGGATGATTGTAGAATTTTATATTTTTACTTTTTAGAAGTAATTCCTTAAATTGCCTGGAAAATATGTATCTCTGTAGATCTATGTGGCATGTTGTAAGGATTATCCAATTAGATAATTTTCCAACCACCAATTTGATAACATTCAACCCTTCCCCGTTGGCTGGTGATTATTCTTCAATTGCTGGGGAACTGGCTCTCCAAATGGCATCTGCCTCAGTGGTCTCTGCCCATTACCACCCTGGCATGGCCCTAAGAGGCCTCACCTATCTTACCTTCAACTGGACCTGACCATCCCTGACAATCATCTGATTTTTGTTTTAAAGAGAGGTTTTTAAATATACTGTGTATCTGAGGTAAAAATATTAAAGCCTTATTGCTTTTGGTTTTGTCATTTTTTAAACATTCTGGTTGATAACTGTTAATATCTTGGCTTAGTAATCTTTAAAAAGTAATAGAAAAATGCCAGATAAGTTGGGTAAAGCAGTAGTAATACCAAGGCAAATTAGGATATGCCTATCCATTTCTCTTATCAGAAGGAGATAACTAGGGAAAACTGTCTTGGGGAGACAAGTTTTGGGGATGTTTGGAGTATTTTTTATGTTACCTGAAATCACTGAGTTCTCTAAGTTGTCCAACATTGCCTGAGGAGGTAAATTATATAACCATAAATATAGAAAAAAAGGTTTTGAAGCTTGGATGAGTGCAAAGAGAAGAGGAAATTTTAAGAAATTGAGCAAAGGTAAAGGGCTGGAGCCAAGGGTGGCTGTAAATCAGTCAAGAGTACATGTGGTGTCTATCACATATTCTCTTTTATTTTGTTTATTGGCTAAAAAGTGAATCTTAGTGTTGTTCTGGCATTCAGTTATCTACATTTTAGCTGTTTGAAAACACCTATATATTTATCTATCTATCCATTTTATTGTTTTAAATTCAAAAGAATCTTGAATTCTACTATATTATTTTAGGTATTAGGATTGCCCTATGTGACCAAGTTGTAGCCCTGGTTATAGATTTAGGGACTAACAGACAAAAAAATACCCTTTAGCCTTTATATAGGTGATTATCTTATTTTGGAATACCGTCTTGTGTGGAGTTAACAAACCTAAACTCTAAAGTCAGAAAATAAGGGTTCGTTGTATTCTCCTGCCACCTACTTGACTAGGCAATTGAACTCTCTGTGCCTCAGAAGAACGCTATGAAATGGAGTTGTTAATCATTGTGCCTAGTCCAAGCTTTTTGGTGAGGATGAGTGGGAAAAAGTCAATTATATCCCTTATGGAGCTAAGGGATGTAAGTATACATTAGCTGTTATGTTAGCTGTCACTAACTATACATTAGCTGTTATGATATTACTGTCCCACTTTCTGGGTAGTGTTAAATGTTATCTTACTGATATGCAGAAAAAAAGAGAGATTATATGACTTCACAGGGATAGCATTTTATCACAGCAAGAAGAAAAGTTTGTGGGTTTGTGTGTGTGTGTGTGTGTGTGTGTGTGTGTGTGTGTGTGCATGCACACAACTAAATATTCTACTGACTTCTTGGATAACTTGAGGGTTGTGGGCCTTTTAGGATTAAAAATGAGAATTAAAATTCCCAAATCAGGAACATATTTTAAATAAACTATAAACAAAGAAATAATATCATAATTGTGCATGTGTCTATGGGGATGTGTGTGTTTGTTCTTTGACATAATCTCACAGGTATTTATACTTATCAAAACTCATCAAACTGTACACGTAAGATCTATGAGTCTTATTGTATCTAAATTATACATCAGTGAAAATGTAATTTAAAAATTTCAAAACCGAAACAAGTTATTTGAGACCTGAGATTGTTCAGAGCCTTCAATGTTCAGAGCACAGTTCCTGGTACCTACTAGATGATTAATAAATACTGGTTAAACTGGAAATCAAATCCAATGATTTTTTGACTTTGATTAATAATTATCTCTAGGGCATCTGCTGCCTCTAATAAACAGTGATGAGGGCTGCCATGAGTATTTTTTTGTATTTCATTTGTTCTTGAAATTCATTTTTGTTTTTGATTAACAAATAACTATACACACACACACACACACACACACATACACACACACTTAGGGTACAATATACTGTTTTTAAATATGGATGACTTTTTGAGATTGGCTTGTGGATCTCATTTTCTGTGCTTGTGATATGGGAGGGAGGGGGAAGATGCCCTTCTCTAAGCTCCACACCATTTCTAAGATGCTAGAATTCTCAGACTTTCTATTCCTAGTCTACCATGTTTGAGGATGAAAAAATTTTGCTGTCTCGGAGTACAAAACACAGCTCCAAAGCTGAGGTGGGTGCAAACTAGAACGAATCCAGAGATGCAGAGCAGCGCTCCCCTGCCCCAGCCCTGCAGCTGGATACACAAGGTGTTTGGCCTCCTTCCCCTTTCAGTTCAGTGAAGTTGCACTGCATTCCAGCTGCAAAATAAACAAAGCATTCATCCCAGTCAATTTTAACAGCCTTCTCTTTGCACATTTGCATATAGCTTAACTTTTATACAGCCCTGGGAAGCCCATAAAATCTCAGTCTGGGCTGACCATTAAAAAAAATGTATTTTTATATGTTGCTGGGTTTGCATACTTCCTGGAAGCAGTAGAGGAACCGCAGGAGCCTTTAAAACTAATTAACAACCCCCTGTTGGAGACATGGCACTCAGCAGTGATTTATCCTGGATGGGATTGCAGACCTGAGCAGTAGAACTTCAAAAGCTGTGTGCAGATCTGAGGGGATTTACGAAGTGGCATTGTTTATGACGCACATCTCTCATTACCCACTTTTTGGTAGAAAGTTCAGAAGAAATATTTAATACATCTCTATCCTAATAGGAATGGTAACAACAGATAATTCTTTGCTATAATGCATTTCCTACCACTACAGCTCCCAGAAAGTATGATAAGCTTTCCCCTCTTCCTGTAAATGTTATTGCATGTTTTAGAAAATCAGGTAAAAATGATATTTCTCTTGCAGTCGGTGGTGCTTCTGACATGTTTTAAAACATGTGGGACTTTAGGACCTGTTGTAGTTACATGATTTGTAGCCCTAACAGTGTCCTTTGCTCTTGCTAAGAGAATGATCTGATGCCATGAAATAGTAGACTTTAACAGTACCTTTTCCCTCAGATAATTTTGTAGTTGCAGAAGCAGAATGATTTGCAATGACTACTTTTTCCCCAGAAGTCCAAGAAAACAGTTATTAAAAGCTTGGAGACGGAGGTGGCATAGAACATGGTTGTTTTCATTCCAACCAACTCCTCTGGTGCTTCTTTCTCGGATAAGGGAGTTTTTTACTGATCAGCAGTGGCCAGATAGATCTGAGATCAAGCTTGATAAATTACAAAATGAATTTCAAATAGAACAAAAGCATATAAGTATTCCTGAAAATGAGATGAGGAAGATTCAGGATGACTGAAGGAAACTCGGAACCCATCTGCATCTCATGCCTCTGGGTAACCACAAGAAGTTGCTCCCATTTTCCAATCCTCAGTTTCTTCATCAATAAAGTGAAAATCAAAATGAGAATCTTTTTGTGAGTCCTAGCCCCGTGGACATCTCACACAGGTCAAAAAAGTAAAAAATTAACTTATAAATTGAAGAAGCTTTGATTGTAAAATTTCAGGGATCAGAGAATTATACAACATTCGAACCATCATCAAGTACTCCCACCCTTCTATGAGAGGTAATAGGTACCTAGGGGGAATCTCAGTGCTGCTCTGGCAGATATTTCAGGTTCCATTGACCCTGGGAGATTGGTACTTGATGGTGAGCATGGCTGATGAATGCCATGTGAATAACACTGTGGTATATTATACACTACCTTTATGTAAAGGGTATTGCAATTGACTCAGGACAGTGAGCTCAACTTGTATGACTGGTCATAAATTCTGGCTAAGATACCCTTCTGGATAGCATGGAGAAGTACCTACAATGAAATAAATGTTTTTAATAATAGTGCTGCAAACGTAATGATCAGCTTGTCTCTAAAGATTTTACAAAGAACTTTGGTTTTTATTTGCTTAGTTAGGTTTTACAGTGCAGACCAGACTTTCTTAATTGATTTTATTCCTTGTTTCACCAAAATCTCATACTGCAATGCATTGCACATTACCACATAGCTTCAAAGCCAGAAATCATCCCTGATTTAGATTTATGGGAAGAGTTTGCATATTTTACAAACATGGATTTTCTTTTAGGTTCTAGCAAAGTGCACTTATATAGTATGCAAAGAAAAATAAAACATCTATTTTGCAATGCTTTTATTTAAATTCTTAATGATTTATAAGCACCGTGGTTTGGCTGCCCATGTAGCAATTTATCTGACCCTCAAAGCCCTAGGTCTCACCTGAACTAGGTGATACTGTAGAACCTCCTTGATCCTTGTCTTGTGGCTTTGGTATTATCTCTCCTGGGGGAAGGGTCCATTTAGTTTTTGTTTGCTTTTATTATTTCCTTCAAATCTCTGGCTGGTTATATTGCATTTCTGTATCATTTTGAAATTTATAGTCTATTTAATAGCATTTTTATTTTTTATGATTATGTCAGGCTTACCCATGAGAGGGTCTTAGGGAATATGTTTTGAGATTCTTTCAATAGCAACCACATCTAGAAACTACCTAACTGAATTATGAGTTTTATTTTTTTTACCAGAGGGAGCTATGAAACAGAAATGATTTTAGATGTAGATTATAATAATAATTTGGAGGCATCTTTATGATCTGTGAGTTTCATATCACTCTCATGCCTAGCACTCTCTTTGATTATTACTGTTCTAATAGAACACTGCAAAATTTCTATACGTATCCAATAACAGCCTCTACATCAGGGGAAGGTGCAAGGGAGCAAGAGTATGCTTAATACTGAATCGTTGACCAAAATGTCAGGAACAGGTTCTTCAAATTATCCCAAAGGGCAGTGCAAATTGGTGTTTCATCTTCAGAGATTATGTATTTACAGAGCCTGAAACCATTATTAATAGAGGGGAAAAAGATGATTTATTGGAAGCATACAGGGTGATTTCAAGGAATGCAAAAGCATGAAGTCCCATTATGCAGGACCAGGTCAAGAAGCTAGAAGTTTATTAGGAAACAAGGTACCCCTTCACACCCCAACTTGCACACTTGTGATAAGGGATCACCTGCACAGATGAATACAGACATATGATAGTGGAATAAGAGGTAGCCCAGAATTAGAGATGAGATAACACTCTAGAGCCTGTGCTGGGTCACAAGTGCCTTCCAGGTGCCTCACCTGTCCTGACTCCTTCAATCATCACAATGAGAAAAGGAACTGAGTAGGGAGAAGTTAAGTCACTTGCTTAAGGTCACATAAACTGGCAAGTAACAAAGAACAGAGTCTTGACTTGGTCCCAGCTGCCTGGCTCCAGACATGACTTCAGTTTTTCTTTGTTCTCTGCCAACCTGCCTTTTCTACTTTGCTGCTTCAGCCTTTACCAGACTGCCCCAGCCCCAATATTGCACACATTCCAAGTTCAAGTGTCTGACGGAAATTGACTACATTCTCTGAGTTCCAATTTCAACTTCCTGGGAGACACAGTCTGTTAGGAAAAACTGGGTAAATAGTTCAATCTGCCATGGCAAGAGTGATGGGCCATCCAGTTCTGACCTGGTTGCTCCATTTCACCAAGTGTGATCAGGAGCAATTCTCATAAGAGAAGCTGTAGCCTAAGCAGTTACCCACCAAAGCTGTCTGTTATAATTTGTAACTTATAATCTAAATATCATGGGGCATGGTGGCTCACAACTGTAATCCTAACACTTTGAGAGGCTGACGTGTGAGGATTGCTTGAGGCTGGGAGTTCAAGACCAGTGTGGGCAACATAGTGAGATCCTATCTCTACTAAAAGCAAAAATGAATTAGCCAGGCATCGTGCTGCACACCTGTAGTCTCATCTACTCGAGGGGGCTGAGGCAGGAGGACCACTTAGGCCCAGGAGGTTGAGGCTGCAGTGAGTCATGATCATGCCACTGCACTCCAGCTTGGGCAATAGAATGAGACATTGTCTCCAGAAAACAACCAACAAAATAATAAAAATATCCACATCTGAAATGCTCATTCACATGATTCCCTGTACTTCTCTTTATATCTTAAATTATTAATTTTAAATCATTCGAATTTATATTCCCTGAAGAAAAATTTTTGACAAGATGAATTGTGATGTATACATTTCTAGAGTTTATTTTGCCTTTTTGCCTTCATTGCCTTACAGATTAAAGTAAATTTAGATACCAAGTAAACACGATGAAGCGCTAGCAGTCTTAAGTTTCTCTTAAAGATAACAGCTAAAATTAAATGCCTTAATTCCGACAATCAAGCTATGAGGCAGAATTGATACTATTCCCATTTTAACAATGAGGACACTGAAGCAAAAGATTTTAAATTAATGTCCTGGTTCACACAAGTGTCCGACTCTAAATCCAAACTCAGTCTGAATGCAGGGCCTGAACTTTAAATTTTTACACTGCACCAACTGAAAACTAACACAGACCTAACACATGTCTGTGTTACTCATTTAACCCAGTATTTGTGGAGCATCCCAACCAGAAAATACCATTGCAATCTCAGGCATGCCAGTTGCTCATAGATCAAAATCTGTCCTTAGTAATTTCATCTGCTAACTCCTAGAATAATGTCTCTGTATGCATCCTCATGACGTTGTGGACACCTGTTAGCAGTTGACCCGTCTTTCTTCAGGGAACTGGAACAAAAATACATCTTAGTGGTCTGAGTTCACATCACCTAGGCTGGGATTCTAAATATACTTTTTCAAATTTTTATAAATTTGGGCAAAGAAACAAGCCACTCTAATATCCATTGTAAAACTCAAGTGTACATACCTATCTCTCAATTTCTGTGGGGGTTAAATGAGGTATGCTACATGTTTCATTTGGCTGCTAATAATAGAGGATGCTCAGTGCACTGTTCTCTCTCAACTCTCCTTCTCCACTATGAATATTTGACATCAATGTCCTCACTGGCCCTTGCACAATCAAGCATTAGAATCCATCTTAGCACTTCGTATTTAACTCTCTGGCTATTCAGCCTGCTGTCCCATATATCTTCTGCTGTGAAATACCTTTATACCCTGTATAATGTGTGAGTGAAACTCAAGGTCTCACAAATCTTCCTGAATTCTCTAGATAGGAAAGCTGAAGAGGCAATATTGTGATACTTTGGTCTGTGGATTTGAACAATGACCAAGGAAGCATCTTCCAAAGAGAATCCAATGTAATAGAAGGACATTAGATAATCTGTAGCTTTTTGGAAGAAAGTTGAAGGAACCATTAAATATATTTAGCCATCACTGATTTTTCCATGGGTAGAATATTTAGGAAATATGCCACAATATTCTAAAATCATACTTTATAATCAGCAGAATCTGTGAACTTTTAAATTTGCATGAACAATACTAAAGACCTGATTTCTATTGCCCTTTTTAGTTTTCATGGAGTAGTTTTACATAAACTCTCCTATTGATTCTTACAAAAATGAGTGGCTTTTTTAACAACCCCCATTTTATTGATGGAAGACTTATTTCCCAGAAAGATTAATGACTTCTCTTATTTCATTGTTCAAACTGTGGGCTTCCACATCTTACAGATAGGGCTTAACATCATGGAGTTAGAATCAAATGGATGAGTTTTCATTTAATATTGTTGAGTGTCAAAAATAAAGAGAATAATTTACAGAGATGTGAACAAATTGGAGAATATAGATCTCACATACAAAGAAATGTGGACTTTGTCAACTGAAACATTGATTTCCTCATTTGAAAATTTCACCCACAACAAATCTACAATTTGCTTAGCTCTTCCCTTTCCTTTTCACTGCCTCTGGAACTTTAGAAAAATTCTGGAGCAGAAACCAGAAGAATGAAAGTTTCAGCCTCCTGAAATGTTGCCTTACATATATAAAGCAAAAGTTTCTTATAACCCCCATGGACTTTGCTTCTCTGGCCTAATGTGAACTTTTTGCTATGTGTCTACCCCTTTCTGCAAGGGACTCTGAGAAAGGAAGTGTAGAGAATGGGGCTGGGAATATTGCTGCCCCAAATAAAACTACTCAACTCTTGGCAAAATAAAAAAAAAAGGGAGGAGAAAGAATTGTGGATTTTAGCAGGTCAGCAAGAGTGTCTATCTCACTGAACTTGCAGAGATATCTTATAATATATATATATTTTTGTATAACTGGTGTGTGATAAATCATGCATCACATTATTAATATCAGGGTAATTAATATAGTGATAGCATTACTTTCCTTTTCCATGGAAAACAATTACCTTTCAAAAAAATTGTTAATAATCGTCCTCAAAATTGAAAATGCTACGTTATATTATTACTATGTTCATTTCCTAATATCTTTTCATTCATTTTAGCTTCATAATATTCCTTGAATAAAGATGGAGAGTATCATTATTATATTTGTCAACGGGAAAACATCCCCACAGCAGTTAAGGGAATTGCTTAAATTAATGGCAGAGCATGTATTATTTTCACTTCAAATCTTACAGTGATTTGAGTTACATACGTTAGTACTCAAGAGCTACCTCTTCTGGATGGATAGAGGGAGTAATCTACATGATAAACAATGGAAATTTTTATTAATAACTTGTTGAAAAATTAACAATAGATAATATATCCTTGAAACAGAACATCTGGCAATTGTAAAAGTGTATTCACTATTTGGTACCTGAAAAACATAAAGGACACATGGCAGGTGAGACTCTAATTTAAATAGGAGGAAACTGAGATACCGATTGTGTGTGTGATCCGTCCAAAGTCACTCAGATTATAAATCCAAGAGCTTGGCAGGACACTCATTTCCTCGATTTTAACTCATTGGCCATTCACTAATCCTTGCTGCTCTGTAGAAACATAGACTTATTTTTGTTGCTTCTTCCCATGAGAAGCAAAATTCATAATTCTGAACTCTTTTAAGTCAAAGCTCGCAAAAGTCAGTTTATATCTAGAATATACACATTTTGTTTGGCCTCCACACCATAGATTCTGTTGGAAAAATAAGACTAATTGTCAATATTTAGAAATTATATTTTATACACAATCTTGGGTTTCTAGCATCTCTCCAATGATCTATATGTGAACCACATTCCTAAATGGCATAAAGGGGCTGAACTACAGAACAGGCATGAATTTCTCAGTTTTCCACAGGTCCCTTAACTCTCCTTGGGGCCCCTAATGAGGAAACTGAAGTCATTTCATTCATTTTATCCATCGGCATGCTGCCTGCAGACAGGCAAGTTTGTGACCCCTGCTTAACTTATAACAAATCACCTCCTGATATGGAACACAATAGTAGATAATATAGTATTTTCCTTTTTCATTTCCGATATTTCTTTTAGATCTTTGTGGATTAAAATAGAGAAAGGAAAATTTGTGTGTTTTTCAAGTCAGAAAAAAATGTATTTATCCTCAGTCTGCTTAGCAGTGAGTAAGGTATGCTAACTGTGTTCAGCCACTGCTGGGTGCAGATTTGACACTGGCAGGCTAGTCTGGTAAGGAAAAGTGAAGGTGAGTGAGGTATCTCTGAAAGTAAGAGAAAGCATGCAGATTGTCGTGTGGAACACAGGCTGATTCGGCATAGGCCCATCTGCCACCAGAGCTTAGATTTGGGCCACTTGCAGCCCATTGTTTGACTGAGAAAGCCATACCCATCCCATCACTAAGTTGACAGTGAAGTAGGGTTTCTTAACAGAGTGGATTCACTGCTTGTTTTTCTCCCACATAAATATAATTAAATATGAAAGGTGGTGATGGTGGTTGAACATCTGTCTTTAGCTTTCAGATTTTTCACAGTCTGTTGATTAGGTTATGTTTTGTATTATTCCGATGTCCACAGCTGTCAAGTGAAATGGGAGCAGGCCTTCCAGAATCAGGGAGCCGAGGTCTATAGCAACTCTTCACGTTCCACGTCGTAATAGTTGGTGACAGCTTCTCCTCTGAACAAATTGTTTTCCGTTGGTTGATGGGTCTCAGCTGTTCTAACCTAGGAAGTGATGAGTTTTGCCTTCATTTGGAAAGTAGGATAAGATCTGTTCAAAATAAGGTTGCTGGCTTCTTTGGGTGTTATTGTTTATTTTGTTTTAATCATGGGTGTGTGTGTATGAACATGCAATGGGACTCTGGTGCATTTTGGACAGCACGTTCTGATCTTACCAAAGCACAATATCTGGAGCTTTCAAAGGTTTGTGCTGTTCCTGATCTATGAGAGGGCAGGATCAAGATAAGGGCAAGAGGAGCATCTCAGAAATGTCACTTCTCCCCAGCTCTCTGAGATTGATTTCTCCTCTTAGGAGCATTTGTTCTCAGGCTGATGTCTTTTCCTCATGAGTGAGGTTAGCTCACACCAATATCCTTGGGTAAAGACAAGCAGTGGCGTGCTAATTAAAATGGTAGGATCGGGAAACAGAGGTTTTTCTTTCAAAGGTGTCAGATCTACAGACTTAATTTCATATGCTGTGAGTGTGCACACATGGCACTGAAGTTGAGTATGTCTGAAATGGAAAGGTCTGGAAGATTTTCTCCAGTGCCTTCACATTTCCTTCTCCTTTCTCTGTATTAAAATAGGGTCTTAGAAAAGTATCTAAACTGACTTTGACCCAAAGGCACAAATACTGAATAATTTTTTGGTTACTTGCACTTTAATATGAAACAATTATAGGTATCTATTACTGTTTAATGGAAATTTTCTGCCATGATGGGAATGTCACGTAACTGTTCTGTCCACATCTATAGATGCTGGTCACAAATCCTTATTCAGCACTTGAAATGTAGCTGATATAACTGACAGACTGATTTTTCACTTTTGTTTTTATTTCATTTCAATTAACTTCATATTAAAATAGCCACATGTGGCTGCTGCCTACCGTAAGAAGTGCAGAAATGAGCCATTCATGACGAGATTTAAAGCTTTTGGCTATTCCAAATGAAGTGTGTATATTTAGGAGAGCTTAATTACCCAGGCTGAAATCCGAAACCATACCTTTGCCAACTAAAAGGGCAGCAATGACCATTTCTAGTGTACACCCCAGGAATGTAAATCATAGGTAACAACATGATATTTACAAAATGAGTGCATGAATAAATGCACAGTGATAATAAAGGACACAATTTGCAGTATCAAAAAACATCTGTCTGAGCCAGGCACTTTGAGCATCACGTTTCTTGCATCATCTGTGCGACAATCCTGTCAGGTCTCTATTATTGGCATCCTTATTTTGCAGATGAAGAAACTGAAGTGCAGAAAAGTTAAGGCCTTGCTCCAGGCTAAAAACGCTAGTCAGTGATGGAATTACCCCTTCAATTTGGTTCTGTCTGTCTCTACAGCTCCCGTTCACAATTACAGTTACTACTGTGATGATGAGTTTAAAAGTCAACTTACTTTATGGACGATTAATGAATCTCATATCTGAATGCAGTGTTGTAGATCTCCAAGGTCCCTTTCTTTTCTTTCTTTAATGATCACATTTAATATAAAATAATGTCTAGATGTAACTAGCATAAAGTAAATACTCCATAAAAAGCAGCGGCATTATTTTTACTATCATCATAATTACATGATATTTCTATAAACTCTACTTGCATATGTGATATTAATCAGAAGGGTCATTGAGTCATAAATGAACCTTATAAGTGGTTCTGCCCTTAATGTCACCAATGACAAAAATATTCTAAAATTATAATTGAAGATTTAAGGGGCCCAAAGAGAGTCGCTAAAAACATTCTATCTTACAAGAGCTATTGCTGTATGACTCTGTTCTCAACTCAAAATCAGTAATGGTATTTATGAATATGTTTACCAATAGGACTGAATTTTGGATTTAAAAATAATCCTGTATCTCATTATCTAAGAACTGCATGGTAAAGCTAGATGAAAGAGTGTATGTAAATGATATTGAATTATTAATTGGAGCAGGATTTGCATCTACCAACATTTCCACCGAGTATAGTGATTACTTTCTGCCATTCATTCTCCCTGAAATGTATTTCCTGGCATTCCCACTCATAGGACCTGTCAACCACTGCACCAGGCACAGAAGTTAGTGAGAACGGATCTACTGGTTATAGCAAAAGGAAGAAAAAAAAAGTCCACAAAGCACTTAGCTGTCAGCCATATCATCTGAAGTAAATTCAAGGGAATTGATTTGTTTTAATTCTTCAGTATTTCTAATTGGTCCCAAGCCAATTGCCAGTTAGGACTCATAACATTAAATTCAGGTTAACCATTTGGTTGCTGATCTTTGCACTATCCGTATATTACAACTTCAGGCCTCCTCCATTGGCCACTTCTTAGTGATCACATGAACACTCTTCTCTATTCCTTTGTGATGCTAAGAATGCTTTTGATGAAACAAAATATACTTAGTGGGCTTCTAGTAGATTAGCAAAGCAACTGAATGCCTGAGTGGGTCAAAGCAGTGATCTCTTTTGGTCTGATAGTAAAGAATACCTGAAGGCATGTGTTGCTGTACACTGAAATGGAAATGGAAATAGGAAACTACAGCTAGAGACGCTTAGGCCTGTAAGGCTGGGAAAACCAAGCAGAATTGTATAGACTGGTTATAGAGCAGGAGGGTCAGTCGGGAAGCTGAGCCTTGGGAAACATCAAACATTGGTGTCAGGTGAGAGGAACGTTTCAAGCCTAAGAATCTGTTTGATTTAGAAGCAGAGCTGAGGCCATGTGGCAAGGTCGAGTTCAAGTCCTGTGCTAGAGAGATGTGCTTTTTTATGTAAACCTGGCCACAACATCTGAGACTGCATACGTAGGACACCAGATTCAGCTTATTTAGTACACTCTTTTAAAATTACAAATATCTATTCAATCATTTCCTTTATTTATAGTCACATTGATCTGTTAAACAAATGAGATGAGGAAGCTTTTCTTTTTTTTTTTTTTTTTTTTTTTTGAGACAGAGTTTTGCTGTTGTTACCCAGGCTGGAGTGCAATGGCACGATCTCGGCTCACCGCAACCTCTGCCTCCTGGGTTCAGGCAATTCTCCTGCCTCAGCCTCCGGGATTACAGGCGCGTGCCACCATGCCCAGCTAATTTTTTGTATTTTTAGTAGAGACGGGGTTTCACCATGTTGACCAGGATGGTCTCGATCTCTTGACCTTGTGATCCACCCGCCTCAGCCTCCCAAAGTGCTGGGATTACAGGCTTAAGCCACCTGAAAGATGTAGTTGGTACACTATACTCCCCCAAAAAAGGTGTGAGTAAATTTCCTCTGAAGTAAACAATGACCATGCTAATAAGTAAAAAGAATGGAAGCAAAGAATAGTGAAACTTTAAAGCAGACTAAAGCACAGGCTGAATCAGCAGCATTTACTTGACTAAGTGGTAGGATGGTCCTTCCTCCTTCTCTGTCAGGGTTCTTTGTTTTGCATTAATTTGATTTTTCTCATTTATTTATGTTGAAATTATTACCCAGTAGTTGTCTGCATTTTAATTTTGTAAACTCTTTCAGTTTTTCAAGGTCTAACTATCAATTACGGCTTTAAGATTTCAGCCATTGATATGTTACTTAAAAATGTTCTACTCAGAAAAAAAAGTTGTAAGAATATGCTTAATCATATCACCTTATTTATTACTAATGCATATTTGATCACATTTTCTAAGTTTGAAACTTCAATAAATTCTTTTAACCCTTTCAGTATCAGATATAGTTTGGGAATCTTACTTAGTTTTCTTGTTCCAGGTATTTAGCTTTTTTTTTTCTTTAAAATCCTTTCTCCCTGGATGTTAAAGGCTTATCTGCCCAGACACTATGATTATGTATATTTTTTACTCTGAATTTTTCAGCATACGACACTAATGTTCTGCCTTTTATTTGTTTTAATTAAGAAAATTCTGTCAGGATACAATTGATTTGCATTATATTTATGAGTCTACCTTTCTTGCTTTTTTTATCTCTCTCTCTGATTTTTTTTTTACAAGTTTTACAGTATCAATTCTGAACATTTCAGTTAATGTTAGGTCTTTATTCTTTATTCAAGTCTTTTTTTATAGGCCTCAGTAAGGTTTCCTTGTATAAGTTCTGTGTGTTTCCTGGAGCCTCAGGGAAGTTCCCCTAGTTCTTAGCTTGAATTATTAATAATAGAAAAATGGTCCTTCTCCACAGGCTTCAGTACATTTTTCCTCTTATAACTTTTCAGTGGCATGGTGGAAACAATTGTAGGGTGTTACCAGTGAGCAAAAGGAATAGGAATCACAAAACTGGTTGTCTTGGATGTAAATAAAGGGTCTTATTTGTACTGACACTCAAGGGCATTACTCAATGAGAATGGAATTAATTTCTGAGTTGGCTAAAGGACCTCAGAAGAAAATTCAGAGCACACAGCTTCCAAGATAGATATGTGTCTTCCTAGATATTGTTTATATTAAATAATTATTTCTCCCATTTTCTTTTCTTTAATATCTATGTTCTTTAGTATACAAACAAACCAAAAAGAAGTGTACTATTAGTGTGTCCTCAAATGTCAGCTCAGAGAGTAGGCAAATGACTCATACAAAGTGGAGAGGAGATGAAGGAAATTCAACTAAACCATATCAAGACAAAGGATTTGGGAAAAGTCTGTTCAGAATAAACGGAACATTTCCTAGCTGCTTTTGTCACTCAGGTGTAATCATGCAACTAAGTTTTGGCTGATGGGATGGAAGCATGAAGTGTGTGCACAAATTCCGGGAATTAAATCTATGGAACTCAGTTTGCTAATTTGCCTGCTTTTCTTCCTGTGGTGCCTGTGATATTGACATGACGGCTTCCTTCAGGTTTCTTCAACATGAAGGGAAAATAAATTATTTTCTTCTTAACTCATTGATATTTTGGGTTTTGCTGGCAATTGCAGCTGACCCTGATTTTAACAAACATAGGGTATGTATTTTGCAGGAAGAATACATAAAAACAGTCACTACCAACCGCACATATCCTCATGAAATTAATGAACTTCATGAATGAAGGAAGACATTTTTGGTCATTCAAGCTGAAAAAAAGCAACTATCTCTCAACGTTTAAAAAAAGTGAGGTTTGCTTTCTAATTCTCTAGAGCAATATTGAATTTTTTGAAAAGGGCTTAGGTCTGTAAGTTCAGTGGAAAATAGTATATGACTGAAAAATCATAACAAGGTAAATCATATTCAAATATTAGAAGAAGACATTCTCAAACAGGCTTATGCTCAGGGAACTGCTACCTGAGAGCCAGTCTTGGAAAAAAGTACCAAAAATAGCACCTTAACCATGAATAGGAAGACCATACTAAAAAGGATTGATGATGAGTTTGGATGTCTTTTAAGTATTACAAAACAAGTAAATGACATTGGAAGAAATGACATATTTCATCTCAGGCATAGTAAATGACTAATAAAAATCCCTCAGTGGGAAAAGGAAAAGTGGGAGAAATTGTATGCTTTTCATTCCACATGTATACATCCAATGGTCTTCATGTTCATCTTGGGGATCCTAAATTCATCATGTGTAAAACTAGATTTACATTCTTTCTCCCAAATTCAGTCTCTTTCCAATGTTCTCTGTCAAGGAGTATTCATGCCATTCACTCCACACTCAAATTTTTTACTTTCTCTTATTTTTTTAAATTATACTTAAAGTTCTGGGGTACATGTGCAGATCTTGCAGTATTGTTACATAGGTATACACATGCCATGGTGTTTTGCTGCCTCCATCCCCCGTCACCTACATTGGGTATTTCTCCTAATGTTATCTCTCCCCAACCTCCTCAGCCTCTGCTATTGCTCCCCTAGTCCCTTACCCCCCAACAGACCCCAGTGTGTGATGTTCCCCTTCTGGTGTCCATGTGTTCTCATTGTTCAATACCCACTTTTGAGTGAGAGCATGTGGTGTTTGGTTTTCTGTTCTTGCATCAGTTTGCTGAGAATGATGGTTTCCAGATTCATCCATGTCCCTGCAAAGGACATAAACTCATCCTTTTTTATGGCTGCATAGTATTCCATGGTGTATATGTGCAACATTTTCTTTATCCAGTCTATCCTTGAGGGGCATTTGGGTTGGTTCCAAGTCTTTGCTATTGTAAACAGTGCCACAATGAACGTACATGTGCATGTGTCTTTATAATAGAATGATTTATAATCCTTTGGGTGTATACTCGGTAATGGGATTGCTGGGTCAAATGGTATTTCTAGTTCTATATCCTTGAGGAATCGCCAAAGTGTCTTCCACGATGGTTGCACTAATTTGCAATCCCAAAAGTGTAAAACTGTTCCTATTTCTCCACATCCTCCCCAGCATCTGTTGTCTCCAGATTTTTTAATGATCACCATTCTAACTGATATGAGATGGGTTTGATTTGCATTTCTCTAATGACAGTGATGGTGAGCATTTTTTCATACATTTGTTGCCTGCATAAATGTCTTATTTTGAAAAGTGCCTGTTCATATCCTTTGTCCACTTTTTGATGGGGTTGTTTTTTCTTGTAAATTCGTTTTAGTTCCTTATAGATTCTGGATATTAGCCTTTTGTCATATGACAGAATAGAGGCCTCAGAAGTAATGCCACACACCTACAACCATCTGATCTTTGACAAACCTAACAAAAACAAGCAATGGTGAAAAGATTCCCTGTTTAATAAATGATGTTGGGAAAACTGGCTAGCCATGTGCAGAAAGCTGAAACTGGATCCCTTCCTTACACCTTATACAAACATTAACTCCAGATGGATTAAAGATTTAAACATAAGATGTAACACACACACACCCCCCCCCCCCACACACACACACACACACACAAACCCTAGAAGAAAACCTAGGCAATACCATTCAGGACATAGGCATAGGCAAGGACATCATGACCAAAACACCAAAAACAATGGCAACAATAGCCAAAATAGAGAGATGGGATCTAATTAAACTTAAGAGCTTCTACACAGCAAAAGAATCAGTCATCAGAGTGAACCAGCAACCGACAGAATGGGAAAAATTTTTGCAAGCTACCCATCTGACAGAGGGCTTTCTCTTATTTTTTACAAGACCTCAGCTGTCACCTTCTATAAGGAAACACGTGTTCCTGGTGCTCCAGCACAGGCAACTGCATTTGGTTTCCTTCTGTCTGTATGTTTCTGTATCTCATTTTACCCCTTTTTCACTCCTCCTGCTCATGTATGGGCCTTCGCTAAAACGTACTTTAACCTCCATTTCTTGTGTGGTAATATCACAGAGTTGTGGTTCCTATAAGGTCCGAGTTTCTCCATATCCCACCCCATGGGTAAATTCAGTTTAGGGATGAAAGAATGAGCCTTGAGTCCAAGTCATGTTCCCAATATAGTTTTCCAAAATAGGCACTGCATTGTGTCTCATTTGTATTCCTGCATTAGTTATCAGTGTGGTTCAGAAACAAGAGAAAGAGGCTTATGATTAATCTCTACTTTCTGAAGCCACATCATTATCTATTGTTTCTGCCTGTGTGGGTGAAGGACATTTTACCAACTCACTGTAATTAAAACTTTGATAACCTTTTTTAGTCATTGTTTTAAGTGTTTCTCTTGTATAGAGCACATAAGGTTCTGGTTGTGGTCCACCTGAGAAGGTTTCTTTCAATTGGAGTTTTTAGGCCATCTATACATACACATCTAGGACAGATATATTTGGCTTTAAGTTTTTTAATCCTATTTATTTTTTTTAAATTGTTCTCAATGTGGTGATTTTCTTTGCCTTGTTTTGTATATGTGTTCTGATAATTTTGAATGTTTGTACATTTTCTTCTAGTGGCTTCCTATAGGTAACTGTAACTTTATATTATTTACTCTTGTTTTTTTCTTTTAATAATCCATGCAGGAATAGTATAATTTATGTATTATTTACTTTCTCTTTATTTTTTTATCTTAATTGCCTAATTTTGGTGAACTTTTGGTTATAAAAAATGAAAAAATTAGTATCCTTATTTTCTACCATTTATTTATAGGATTCTTACACTTTCAGTATTTATGACTAAATGTTCTCTTTTTAAAGCACAAACCCACCTTGATTGTGTAATCAAATAAATTGGACATCATTTCATTATAGAGTTAATTTTAATTTTTAAGAGGTTAATAGTTTTTTTTTTTTTTTAAGAGCATGGGAAGACTGTCTTTAGGTTAGCTTTAGGATAATTGTGTTCAGCTCCCTGACGAGGAAAAGTACTCATGTAGCAATTTTACTAACCACCATAATAGAAGAAATATATTTTTAAATTTCTACCCTACTCCTGTAACTGGTTTGTGAGTTGGTCAGTTCCTGTAGAGAAGCAGGAGGAATGGCCATGACTAACATGCAGAATTCACACAGAGAAGCAATAGAAAACGGTAGTAAAATAATGAGTTTTGGGGTCAGACTGCCTGATTTGAAGCCTGGATTTGTCACCTACAATGTGAGAAGAATTACTGATACTTTCTATAAAATGGACAGGAAAGTTAGATCAAAAGTTAAATGAGAAAAAGATAACAATGTAAAAGCGTGTTGCGACACATAGTACGTACTCAGTAAAGGCTGCTCCTTATGGTATTTCACCTCTTCTTAATGTTTGCTTGTCTGTTAGATGAAAATGGTGGTTAGTTTTTATTTGAATTTGCAGTTTCCAGATCAACATGCTTAAAGACATTTTAAACACATGTTTATCTGCATTTATGTGCCTCTGTGCATTGTATGTTCATGTTCTTTGTTAACTTTTCTCCTGGGTTGTCTTTTTTGAATGAATTTGTTGAAGATCTTTTTACATTAAATATGGTAAACTTGTTGTGTTTTATACATTATTTTCAAATGTTTTCTCTCAGTCTCACATTTATAATTTTAAAATGTTTTTATTAGAGTAACATATATTCAGAAAAATGTACAGCTCGATGAACTTTTACTATCTGAGCACCACTGTGTAGCTAGCACTCAAATCACAGAAAAAAGAAAATATTCCAGTACCCCAGAAGATCCTGTCCTGGTTTATTCCGTTCCCCACCTGACCCAAGTGTAATGCTGTCCTGACTTCTAACAGCAATTAGGACAGATTAGCGTGTTCTCATGTTTCTATACTTTGAGTAAATGGAATCGTATACAACTGTACTAATTTGTGTCTGGCTTTTGTTATTGACAATTTCATTTTGTTTAAATATGGCATCTTTCCTTTTATTTGATTTAATTGAGATGGAGTCTTGCTCTGTCGCCAGGCGGAAGTGCAGTGGCGCAGTGTCGGCTCACTGCAACCTCTGCCTGCCAGATTCAAGTGATTCCCCTGCCTCAGCTTCCCGAGTAGCTGGGATAACAGGGGTGTGCCACCACGTCTGGCTAATTTTTGTGTTTTAGTAGAGCTGTCATTTCACCATGTTGGCCAGGATGGTTTCGATCTCATTACCTCGTGATCCACCTGCCTCGGCCTCCGAAAGTGCTGGGATTACAGGTGTGAGCCACCGTACCCAGCCAACATCTTTCATTTTAGAGTAGTTTTTCTGTTTGTTTGTTTGTAATTTCTTAAGTAATTTAATCCCTTAAGAGCTCAGTTAAGTGAATTAAAAAAAATAATAAGTTAACCTATTGCTGTACTAAAGGGTGAACTAATAAGTATCTTAGAATAAGGTGATGTTGAGTAATTTTACCTCCTAAAGCAATGTTTTTCAACAAAGAGAATAAAGTCCTTTTAGTCATTTCAACAAATTTTCAACATCGCAGGTAATCTCCATGATCTAGTTTTCAAATTTTTGATAGTCTGGTTCTGATGTATTCGTCCATATTATGTCTTGTTCTCTGAAGTGGTCAATAAAGGCAAGTTTCTCATCATCGTCCAAATGCAACAATCTCTTCTTTGTATCTTTCTCCTTCTCCCAGCATTGCTCCCTTGGTGTCCCTTCCCAGCTCAAGGCCATGTCATCCTGATGCTCATCTCCACAGCCAGCAATCCAATGGATATTTATTGGGTAACTCCTGTGCTTCACATAATACTTAGGTCCTGAGCATAAAAAGTAAATGAGCCACAAAGTCATTCTTATTAATGTGCTCACAATCTAGTAGAAACGTTATGTAAACACATAATTACAATAAAGTAAGTTTGGAAAATAGGGGCAGGCTATACAATTTGTATAAAGGGAAGGGCGATTTGCATTGCATGTGTCAAAACTCAGCGACATTGTGAAGTGAAAGCATGACAGTGGGAGTGACAGATGATGACTTCTGGGAAAAGGAAACAGGTTGTGCAAAACCACAGAGGATTGAAACACTCTAGCAGTTACATGTAGGTGCCACTCTGTCACAATTTGTAATGTAGAAATTGTTTCCATTTGAAAAGGGACCCAGGGAGCATTTGAGCAAGATTTTGCAAAGGGGAGTATATGTGGAGGTAAGGCTGAGGAGGCAGGCAGGTACCATATTGTGAAGGGATGTATCTCATAGTGTCCATAGAAGAGTGCTTGGATGTTATCTTGTTGTTAGTGAGGTTCCAAGAGAATTCTTGTGTGATTCTGTTTTGGGTAGGCCACTCTGCACTACTTATGACAGTTTTGAAATGATGAGAGCCAGGGGAATAGTTGCGCCATCAACTGAGTGAAGTAAGGCATCCGAACCCCTCTCTCACCAGAACTGTCAGTTAACTTGCTATCTGCCACTGCTTTCTCACAACAGACCTGTCCCAGGTGGATGGCACAATCTGGACTCTAATTTGCATGCCTGGCTGACTGAGAACTTTTGAAGAAAACACCATCACATGTGTGGATGACAGTGTAAATCCATGTCCACCTGCCCTTAAAACAGCCTCAGCGTCACCCAGCAATTGTGTTTGTTTTACTTCCCGGTAGAATGACTCTGATTCTTCTGAATTATTATTTTAAAGTTTAGATATTCTTTTAAACGTCTTACTTAAATACATCCCTTTATTCTCAGTGGAGAAATTCACCTGTTATTTCTTGAAGAAGATTGGAGGTTTCATGAATATTCTCTCTAACCACTTTCTGTCTGAGTCCATCTGCATTGCTACAAAAGAACACTTGAGGCTCAGTATTTTATTATGAAAAGAGGTTGATTTTGCTTTGGGTTCTAAAGGAAGAAGAAGGACAGCACCAGCCTCCACTTCTGGTGTGGGCTTTAGGGAGCTTCCACTTGTGGCAATGGGTACGAGGAGCTGGCATAACACATGGCAAGAGATGGGATAAGAGAGAGAGAGAGGGAAGGAGTGTCAAGCTCTTGTAAATGGCCAGCTCTCACATGCACTAAAATGGAGAGAACTCACTCATTATGGTGCAGAGAGAACCAAACCATTCATGAGGGATCTGATGCCATGACCGAAACACCTTCCACCGGGCCCCATCTCCAATGTGGGTGATCAAATGTCAACATGAGATTTGGAGGGAACAAATATTCAAACTTTATCACTTCCTCTCCCCCAAGATAAAACTGCATATTTATAACTATCTTTACCTGTTTTTCCCAGGATTCAAAGACAAGATACCTTTATGAGTCTTTGTGTCTTTCATGTTTTTTATGTCCTTTATGAGAAAATTCTAGCTCCTTCTGCCCTTGACTTTGTACTCCCATAGTTTCTCATGAATTTATTTCCTTTACTCACTCATGCTCTCTCCTACAGCTTTGATTTATCCTCTCCATTTGATTCACTTTAGATTATATTATTTGAGACCACTTCCTAAAATTAACACTAGGACCACCAGGATTGTGTTGCTTTGCTAGATTTTAGCATTATATATTCCAGCTTTTGTAGGGAGGAAGCTGTGAGCAACTTAACTAAAGATACTTTCTTCCCCTTTTTTGCGCTTCTGATATTGTTGAATAATGCCATGGAAATCCATTACTCTTCAATTCACATCATGTCTGCTAAAACTTACCTGTAACTGAGCATCACTGCCTGCTGTTTTATTTATATACATCTGAATAACGTCCATAAATCAACAGATAAACATTCCTCCATCAATGTGTCATGGCTACCTCTTGACTTCCAACCTTGGGAGTACAAATGAGATAACATTAAGTGATCTTCCTATTCATATGTCCCTGGGACAATTCTATTTTTGCTTGTAGATACTCTTTTTTTTTTTTTTTTTTTTTTTTGAGGAAAAATACTCGCTCTGTTGCCCATGCTGGAGTGCAGTGGTGTAATCTTGGCTCACTGAATCTCCGCCTCCCAGGTTCAGGTGATACTCCTACCTCAGCCTCCTGAGTGGCTGGGACTACAGGCATGTGCCACCAACACAAATAATTTTTGTATTTTTAGTAGAGATGGGGTTTCACCATGTTTGCCAGACTGCTCTTGAACTTCTGGCCTCAAATAATCCACCCGCCTTGGCCTCCCAAAGTGCTGGGATTACAGGCATGACTCATGACACCCTGCCGCTTATGGATACTCTTGAGTCAATTGATTTCTTTTTTTTTTCTCAAGCTGAACTAGCTTGCACTTTGTTTTTCCTTACTTTCAAGTACTAATAAATATTTTTCCAGTTTTTGTATGATTTTGTTCAAATAGTTCAAATACATTTCCTGGAAGCTTACTTTTCCCCCTAAACCATTTGTGATTCGGAAACTATAAATATGAACAAGAGGCAACATTCTTGAACTTGTGGGGCTTACATTTGGGAGAGTACAGTGAGAGTGATTTGCATGAAAATAGAAAATACAGAATTTTAAAAAATAAATAAACTGGTTTTTCAAAAGGAGCTGCAATGAGGAGGGCATAGTTAAATTTTTTTTCTTTGCATTCTACCTGAGCAGACATTCCACACCTCTGTACCCCTAGTCTTTTCATCTTAGTAGATACGTTCTGCAGACTTCAGCACAGCTCACTTGCACAGCCAAGGGTTTTGCAGAAAAATGATAATCCTGTGACTTTGAAATGCTAAAAAAAAATGTTCTCTAAGATCATCCAGATTCTGTGCACTTCAAAAGATGTTGTTTTGTTTTCTCATCAATTTGTCAATGTAAGTTTTGCAGTATTGAAACCCTATCGTATTCCATTAGGCTAAGTTGAAATGAAAGCCCTCTCACATTCTGGACATCTTCCACCCACTTTGTGGAATGGGCATTTGATTTCTTATTGATGCCCCATTATTTGTTGAAGGACAATACCTGTGCTGTCCGAACATTGCATCGCAGTGTTGAGCAATGGTTAATGATAGACGAAGCAGAGGTGTGTCTTTTTTAAACCACCGTAATTTTTAAGAAGAAAGGACTTCATGCTGGAAGAATGCAGCATCTGCGGCACACTCATGGCTAATTTGGCAGATTTAGAAATTAGTCAAATCAATTATGCAGCAACATGAAGACCAAATCTCTAGCTTGTTCAACCACATTCTGTCTTCCTACCATCTGTGTTAACCTCCTGTGTTTCTGGAGGAAAAATTCAAGCGGCTTCAGGAAGCTATTCTTTCCTCTCTTATTTTGCTGATAGTGAATGAAAGCGCTTTGGCAAGGAAGTCAGGATGATAACAATATGCTCGGACACAGACTGATAGCCTTCTCTCATCATCTCTCTGGCTCCAGATCCATGAACCAGAGGAAGAGAAACCTGTAAGCAGAGGTAATAAGTGGAGGCTGACAGATGACAACCCCAAAACTAAATACAATTTAATGCTTTATAGACATTTCTCTTTGGCCTTTAATGAACTGCTGCTGAGTCAGGTTTTGTCATCTCCACCTGAGGCTCACAATAGGTACTGAGCGGTCAGCAAAAGATTAATAAGACACAAGATGAGAAAATTGAATGTTTCATGCTAATGCTCTATATCCAGCTCCTGTTTATGAAGGTATAAGTGGAAATAAAAATTGGATGGTATTTTTATACCATCTAAGGAAGAAGTATTTTACAACATGTTGAGCCAAGGAAAATGCTTCTGAAGGTACTGGTACAAAACACACCATGAAGAAGTGTAATTTATTATTTATTGGCTTTTAGGACACTTATGTCATCCACTCCTCATCATCTGATGTCCATGCCTCATTATACCTGTGATGGTTAATTTTATGTGTCAAATCAACTTGACTGAGCAGGAGTGCCCAGACACTAGTCAGTCTTTATTCTCCCTGTGTCCACAAGGATGTTCCTGGGTGAGAATGACATATTAATTGGTAGACTGAGGAAAGTAGATTGCCCTCTCTGATGTGGGTGGGACTTATCCAGGCAGCAGAAGAATGGTGAAATCTTTGATACTTTACAGACACTTTATAGGGACAGTGTCCCAAATAAATCTGCAGTTTACAAATGGGTGATTCATTTTCTGAATGGAGGCAGTGATGTTAAAAATGAAGCCTGTAATGACAGACCATCTACATCAATTCCTGAGGAAAAAATGTATCTTGCTTGTGCCCTAATTGAAGAAGACTGATGAATAGCAGCAGAAACAATGGCCAGCACCACATCTCAAGTTGTTGAACTCACAAAATTCTGACTGACAAATTAAAGTTGAGAAAACCTATTCGATGGATATGAAAACCATGACACTCAGATCAGCTGCAGACAAGAGCAGAGCTTTTAATGAATATTTTAAATAAGTGGAATCAAGATCCTGAAGCATTTCTTCAAAGAACTGTAGCAGGAAGCAAAATATGGCTTTCCCAGTATGATCTTGGAGACAAAGTACAATGGCTACCAAGAGGAGGAAGTGGTCCAGTCAAAGGAAAAGAGAACCAGACTAGAACAAAGGCCATGGCAATCATGTTTTGGGATCCTCAAGGCCTTTTGCTTCCTGACTTTCTAGAAGGCCAAAGAACAATAACACATACTCACTATGAATGAGATTGTCTTTAGAAAGTTCCCCAAGGCTGTAGCAGAAAAAGTCCTCAGGAAAGCTTCACCAGAGAGTATTGTGAAGATATTGTCCATCACAATAGTGTTCCTGTTCATTCCTCTCCTCAATTCCAGGGCAGTTTCATGAGAGTTGTGATGGAAATCACTAGACACCCACCCTACATTTCCAATTTGGCTCCTGTTCACTTCTTTTTGTATCTTAATGTTAAATATTCTTAAAGGATATTCATGTTTGGTCAGTTAATAGTGTAGAAAAAACTGCATTGACAAGGTTAAATTCCCAGGACCCTCACTTCTTTAGGGATGGATTAAACATCTGATAGCATTGCCTACAAAAGTGTCTTGAACTTGATGGAGCTTATGTTGAGAAATAAAGTTTATCTTTTTAATTTTTATATTGTTCCATTTTCCATGAACTTTTTGAAGTCCCCTTATGTATTTGTGTGTACTTGTGTGTGTGGTATGTATGTCTGTACACACATATATGCACACGCACACACCCCATTGGTTCTATCCTTTCTGTGCTCCCATACATAAATCCTATTAGTTATGTTTCCCTGGAGACCTTGACTAACACAATACCCAAGAGTCTCTGCCCTAGGACTGGCCCGCATATTTTGAAGGGAAACAGTGGGCATGAAGAGACAAAGGAACATCTCTAGCTTTTAGAAAGCTCTTTTCCTCTCCTTCTTCCTTGGTGCTCCTCTCTTGACAGAGGACCTGTGCTAATCTACATAATGACCCTCAGGAATATCTGTGTTTCAGCCATGTCTTCCCTCCAACATCCTCATCATCAAGCTGTATAGCTTTATGTAGTCATCAAGACCCTATAACTGGATTTCTGCTGTTGCTTCAAACCCAGAACACCAAAAATACCTCCAGAATTGTCAGTAGCAAGTGTATCCAGAAATAATTTTATAGCATAAGGATAATTAAATGCATTCAATCAATTTCACCAAGCAGTGATATGGCAGGATATGAAATCAGTAAACATTGAGGGACAGAGGGAGGGAGGAAGGGAGAAAGACAGGGAGGGAGGAAGGGAGGGTGTGCTTGCTTAATCTAAGCCATTAATTCTGTGATG
This sequence comes from Callithrix jacchus, assembly GCF_049354715.1. NCBI lineage: Eukaryota > Metazoa > Chordata > Mammalia > Primates > Cebidae > Callithrix > Callithrix jacchus. The sequence goes on from NC_133515.1 coordinate 93,213,051, forward strand.
TAATGTCACTTAGATAAGTTCGTGATAAGATCTTGCCTTCAAAAGGTAACAAACCAGTGAAGAATGGGGATTCGTGCACCCCTGACTGCATATAATTTTCTTGAGGAATTCCGATAGTCCATATGCTTACCAGTGAATCTACACGATTCCTACTTTACATTAAGCTAAACATTCCAAACTGTTAAGCAAAACCTTGCTTCCCTAATACAAGTAGATGTCTGTCTGTGACTCAAATAGCTTTCACACTGCACAGCAACTCCAGTGATAAAGCTGACGATTTCGGGACTGGGCATCGTGTTCCAAGTTTGCTGAAAAGAAGTGTAGGAGGAAAGAAGACTATTCAAGAAAGGGTGCTTAGACGGCAACTCCCTTTGCTCTGTGTGTTCAAACATGATGACTAAAACCCTAACACAAGCAATAGTGTCTCAGAAGCTTACAAATACTGCCTTCCCATATGTGCATCAGAATCCTCTACTAATTATTCCTGAAATGAAGATTTATGTAATTCAAAATAAGTTACATTTATCAACAAAACTCACTTGTAAGCATACATATTTTTCCTAACAGAATTATCTTTTCTACAATGTCTAAGTTTAATATCAAATTATAATGTTTCAAGCACTGGACTAAGTGCCAATGCTTTCTTATTCACTCTTCATATGATGGTCAAAATAATAGTATTATTTTTATTTTGCAGATGAGAAAAAAATAAGGCTTAGAGTGTTATAAAAACAAACTACCCAAGAGCTAGTAAGCAAGCAGACTGCAATTTGGTCTCAGACCTTTTGGACTCCAGGAAATGGCTCTTGATATCAGACCATGGATCCTGATCTTCTATTCATGTATGGATGGACATCTAAGGAAAGGATGAAGTGGCGCATAAATCAAATTGAAATAAATTCAGCTCTCCCTTTGTTCATTCATCAGTTTGTCCACTTACAATGTAGACTTGTGCTTTGCACCAGTTATTGAGCAGACTGTCACAGACACATGTGTTAATCAAGCTTTATTATTTGAAACAACGCACAAATACGTCCTTTGAACTGGTGGCATCTGCTTTTATGTCTGCTTCCCGTTCCTCAAGATTTTTATTACATTCCTGCCCTTTGCCCATTTGACTGGGCCACTTATCTCCCTTAACCCCTAATCTCTAATCTCCACGTGGAGTTGAAGCCTCATCTCCTTCAATAAACCTGCCCTGGACACCTCTTCCCTCTTGAGATAAATAACATGAGATGCAGCGCAGTGATTAACTGTTACCTAAATATTCCTATTTGTTTAATTTTTTCTATATGGACTGTAAGTTTATGGACAACATTATACATAAAACATTTTTTCTTTATTAATATCACAATACTGGGCTATCACAATAAATAATTACTTAATTATCTATTAAGTAAACTTAGAATAATTTTCAATGAGACATATGCCTTGAAAATCATATTTCTTTAAGCTTTAAGTTGCCCCTCTTGAGACCAGTACTTTAAGACATGGATGTAACTGGGATCTTCCCAGTTGCATGGGTTCTTACCTTTCCAATCTCCAACCTTGCTTGACATCTCCCAGTACTAAAGAGAAGGATTCCATTACTTGGAAACTGCATTAATTTCTCCTAGTGACAATCATAAACTCTGTAATTCCACAGGAAAACAGGCAGCTGCTTATCAAAAGGAATTTTTATGCATTAAAACATAATTTTTTATTTGGATTTAAAAAAATGAAAAGCTGATAATACATAAACCTGATGTGCTTTTTAAAATACAGTTTTACCAAATGTACCAGGCTTAAAAAATTGGAGAAGAATTTGTCTCTCTCTTTTTTTATTTTTATTTTTTTGTCTATGGCTAAGATTTTTTTTTCTTGCTAGCACTCTGGAGCCTTGTATCTTATTGAGATTTGATGGCGACCTCATAGGTACCTTATTAATAACGAACCAGAGGGGCTCAGTGGAGCTTGGATTTGGAGTAATAAATCATACTCTAAGTAAGTGCCCTGTTTGCAGTTTTAGAATTTAGAGGAATGAAATAAGCAAGATTGAGGGTCTGGCGGGTGGTCAAAGTGATTAGGGGTGGGGGCTGGCCTTTCATGGGGATGACACATGCTTATGGTTATTAATTACTTTTACATTTACATTGCTAATTGCTGTTATTCTTTCCAGTTACGATGTAATTCAATTTAAAAATTGAAGCTTCAAATGTCAGGTCCAGATATTACACTGTGCCTCTGCCCAAGGAAGTTTATATACACAGTGTAGTTTATATGAAATGATGGATTATAAGGCAAGCTTCAAGGTGACTAATGATTCTCAAGGCAGAAAATTTGCTGCAAGGGAGATTCCAGGGGATTACAAAAGAGAAACAAGATCATGAAAAGTTAACATGTGGATTTTAACTTGTCAGTTAGCCACCATGCATTTCAGTTATCCTATTTAACAGAGAACGTCTCTAAGTCAGCATGAATGATAATTACTCCTGTAATTCCAGTAAATATGTTCTTAAAATGGCCTGTGTTCTAGGGATTTTGTGCCTTGAACTGTGCTGGGTGGTGAAGGTGATGGAATGTGTGTAACACACGTTTTCAGTCACGTAAGCCCCTAGGCCACTTGGCGCGGTTGAGTGTTTCCTGAACAACTTGGATATGGACCTCTGGAAGAGTTTGAGAAACAAGTGGACTCCTTCCTCTTGCACATGCACATAATTACCCATGGATTCAATTGAACCTGTGAACAAATAGGCATGGGGGTGAAATAATAGAATTTTGGGATTCTGCTTTAAGGGATCCTAGAATGGTAATGGCAGGAGCATGGGCAAGCTGACCGGTAACCCAGCAGGATCACCACCAGGACACACTGGGGGTGTTCCCAATAGTGATTCCCAGTTACTGAGAAAAATTAAACCATGTTGTTTGTCCTTTCTTAAGAAGGCAGGTAGATGGCTGATTCATCTTTTAGTTAAAATTTTCAAACCCTCAAAAAAAAATTCTTTATTTAAGCATTATAGAGCAATCTTTAATAGGGCAAATGCTATTCATTATCATGAGAGTTCATTCCTTGGTGGTAATAGTTGAATAAGGAACTATTGTAAATGGAAACACCACCTTCCCAGGATTTCCTCCCATACTTAGGGGCCTGGAGTGAGGAGCTATTTTGGCAATGCTCCCACTTCCTCTTGTGGTTAGGAAGCTCTGTGTGATCAGGGCTACATTCCTAAAGGAGGCCAAATTCTGCCGTAGTCTACCATAAACACCTTGAAGCATCATACTTACCCTTTTCTCCCCATGACAAACACTACTTGGAGCTTTATAATTATCCAAGAGGAATTTAATTGGGAAATTTAACCTATCATATATTTAATTTTTAAAGATTAGAGGACGGAGGCCCTGGGAAGGATAGCAGCTCTTCAAAGTGTCTAGTCAGCTTGGGAATTGAAAATGAAAGTAGTTGCATGCTCTCAGAATTGGGCTTCATGAAACCACTGGGAATGCAGTTCCCTGGGATTTAGCAAACCTGTTGTAAGAGCTTTCAGGCAGAAAGCAGCCTGAAAACATCATTACCAACCTCTGTTAGAGAGAAGTTTCCTAGCAGATCTAACAAAAGTTCATATCTAATAGATGTGTTCTTTAGTGCCTCTCGGTAAGGCAAGATAGCTTTAACAGCATCTTTGAAATTATAGTACTTTGTTCTAGTTTCATAGTAAATGCTCTGATGGCAGTGTGGGCTTTCTTGGGTTTCTTCCTTCTTTGCTGTGAAAACATATACCTTGTTATTATCATTGTTGTTAAGAAGTGTGAGAGCGTAAGTTCCTACCCCATCATCTATGCAGGGCAGAGGCAGTGAATCCTGCTGGAGTGTAATAACATCTATATGTAAACCAGTTGTGGTAAAATCTGTCACAAATGTGGCAATTTATGAAAATATGTCCCTTAAGCACACCAAAGTTGTCATCAAAGTGAAGTAACTGACAATTAACTTCTACGTCTTGCATAAAGGGTGCGGAATTCTAGTGTAAAAATAAAACTAGCTAATGCTATCTACTGTTTATGAACAATAAATCAGGATCAAAAAAAACATGCCACTTGGTACTTTTCAATGTATGTTACCATCTTATGGAACGCTGCTGTTCAGCCTTCTGATTTAGAAAGATGACTTTCAAAGGAGACCATAATGCTGATATTTTTGCCTACAGATTTTAATTTAAAATTTCAGCCAGTGAGCAGTTGTTTAGTGGCCGCTGTGTTCCAGGAACTGGGTCACGAAAAGCAGGACAATTTGTTAACAACTATTAGCACTGCTTTACATTCTTGCTACCCATTATACTTGGTAGTTGTATATTTTTATTTTAAGCAGATTATTTACTTTTCACATTAGCATTCAGTTAGTTACTTTTTGACAAATTCACCTGTACCTCAGTAAAAGCATGTAGAGGATTCTACACATACCTCAGAGACAGAGAGTGACATGGTCAGGAAAGGAGGTGACATTAGTACTGGTCCTTATGGGATATTCAGATTTTAATTATTTCCAGCCTATTGGTGTTTTATTTTGTTTGTTTGTTTTGTTTTGTTTTGACAGAGTCTCGCTCTGTCGCCTAGGCTGGAGTGCAGTGGCGCAATTTCAACTCACTGCAACCTCCGCCTCCTGGGTTAAAGTGATTCTCCTGCCTCAACCTCCTGAGTAGCTGGGACTATAGGTGTGTGCCACCACAGCCACTTAATTTTTGTGTTTTTTGTAGAGGTGGGTTTTCACCACATTAGCCAGGATGGTCTCGATCTCATTACTTTGTGATCTGCCCACCTTGGCCTCCCAAAGTGCTGGGGTAACAGGAGTGAGCCACTGCCTCCTGTCTGATGTGTTCTAGTTCTATTTCACCAGCTCAACTGATGTATCTCTCAAAAAGGAAAGAGAGAGGGAGAGAGAGAGGGAGAGAGAAAGGGAGGGAGGGAGGGAGGGAAGGAAGGAAGGAAGGAAGGAAGGAAGGAAGGAAGGAAGGAAGGAAGGAAGGAAGGAAGGAAGGAAGGAAAAAAAGGAAAGGAAGTGGGGAGGGAGGAGGAGAGAAGAGGAGAGAAGATAAAATAGAGAAGAGAAGAGTAAGGGAGGAAAAGAAAGACAAAAGGAAAGGGAAAGGGAAGACAATATCAAGAACCACCTTTGTGCCCTGCCTCCTAGTCCTGAACTTACTTCCTCTCTGAGAAGCTCCTGCAGTTTTCGCCCTCTGCAGCACAGAAGGTTGCACATCATTCCAGCATTCTCACTCTCCTGGGATCCTGCGGAGTCTCTTGAACTTTTCTGACTGATGGAGGCAATAACTTAATGTCAACTCTATAGAGTGTATGATTTATATAGTCACAGACAGTACAGAATAATTTTCCTCTGCCCAGATTTGTCCACTCAGCTCTCAGCCAACCACTTGCTCACTAATCTTGATGGTAACACCATGCTTTGATGTGTGCCTTTGCTCTTCCTGGAAAACCTCTATGCACTTCAGCATGTCTAACACTCAGTTTACCCACGGAACTTTCCCTCACCCTCCATGCCTTTGAAGGCAATGCTCTTCTAAAATCAGAGTTCATTACTTCCACCTCTTTTATGTTTTGAAAATTTTTCTCACTTACGTAATTCAATAACTATTTACCAAGGCTACTCCAGGTATTATAATAAAATTATGAAACAGCAGTAAATTTAAAAATGAAAATGTTTCTGCCTTCTTTAAGCACATAATGTATTGTGTGAAATAACAATAGACAAAACAAAGTAGCATACATAGTAATTAGCGCTTTGGAGAAAAACAAATTGGAGCAGAGAGACACATTTGAGTATTGTGCAGTAGTGAAGCAGGTGATCAGGGGATCTTTCATGGAGAAGAAAATAAGCGAAAATCTGAAGGATATAAAATTAAGCAAATATTTCTCAAGAAGCTATTGTATTTCTAATCCCTAGATTCTAAAACAAACAAACAAATAAATAAAATAGGTTCCTTATCTCTATGTGATTTATATCCTATGTCAAGCATTAAATACCTCAGAAGAAAAACCCTACTTATTTTTATCTTTAGCAGGCAATACAGAGGCAGGTTCATTGTGCTTATAAAAGATTAGATAAAGAGTTAGATGTAAGAGCAATTGAATATTTTTCACATTTTAAAAAAATTTTAAGTCTTAGTCTCTCCAAAAAAACGTTGTAAAAGAGACAGCCTTGATAATCGGATAGTCCAAGTGCTCCCTCGTAAGTTTCAGACCTCTTTGCAGTTGTCAGGGACAGACAAATAGTTTCATCCAGTAACAAATGAGTAGATGTGACACGTGTCACTTGTGAGCCAAGGCATTTAGGAGACCATGCATAAGCCTCCAACTTTCTCTCCTTTACCTTTGGCAAGCTCAAATTCATATGTTGAGACAGAAAAGTCAAAAATGGGGTACCGTGGACCACTGGATGGAGAAAAGTCCTGCTAGGTTATAGCAGACTCTTTCAAGAAAGAAATAAAACTTGTTCTGTTAAGTAACTAAGATTTTAGAAATTATCTGTTACCATAACATTGTCCAATCTATTTTATTTTATTTTATTGAGACAGAGTTTCCCTCTGTTGCCCAGGCTGGAGTACAGTGGTGTGATCTCAGCTCACTCCAACCTCTGCCTCCCAGGTTCATGCAGTTCTCCTGCCTCAGCCTCCTGAGTAGATGGGGTTACAGGGGCCTGCCACCATGCCATGGTAAATGCAAGGAACATTTTATTCAACCGAACCCTGGTAAGTGTTATACTCTTGATCACTCACTTTTTCATTGGCACCTATTTTCTTGTCCATGCCTAAAGTGCCAGTATCCCAAGGGCATAATTCTCAATGCATAAATCCATTCACTCTACACTTCCCAGGGATCTAATCCACTCTTGATTTTAACTGCCACCTACATGGTTAATGTCATTTATATCTTTATTTATAGCCATAACTTGTCTTCTGAGCTTCAGGTACATATGTGCATATTGCTGGTAAACATCTGTAATTTTTGTATTTTTAGTAGAGATGGGGTTTTGCTATGTTGGCCAGGTTGGTCTCAAACTCCTGACCTCAGGTGATCTACACCCCCTCAGCCTCCCAAAGTGTTGGGATTACAGGCCTGAGCCACCATGCCCAGCCCAATCTATTTTTATCAAATGAGAGAGTGAGCATATCATTGTCAGGAGTATATAATCAGTAGTTTTAAGCATCACCAATTAAGGTCTGGTAGAAACAGAACTGAGTTCACTGAAGTTATCAAGAATTATATTGATAATTTTTAGTTCATTGAAAAGTTAGTTCTAGGAATTTAAGGAGATTTTCCAAAGCTACTCACGTGGCCTCTAGAGACTCTGTAATAATAAATATGACAGAGAGCCCCAGCTAATTTCTTTGAGTCTTTAGTTACTGTTTCTTCCCTGGGTTGCATGGTATAGAGGGTTAAGGAGAAGTTTCTTTAATTTGTGTTAGGGAACTGAGGGGGCTTAGAGAATAGAGATACTTGCTGCCTCAGGAGGGCTTATGTCAAGAATACACACTGGAGTGGAGAGTTTATTCTCATGAATTGAACAGTGTACCTAGCTGTTCTGTGTACTGTGAACTCCAGGGTAATGGAAACTGTAATCTGTTATTCCCCCACATTCCTCACAGCACTGAGCAAGAGAAGGGTCAGTAGATAATTGATGGCTGCATTTGTTGGTTGGTTCATTAGTTGCGTAATTGAAATAGCAGTGAAATAAACAAAAGAAAGCAACCCAGACTGGGGACAGCACATTACTTTTAGATTACTTAGATCTCAGAGTTTGAATTCGGAATTTCCGAATCCTAAATTAAGTAGTTATTAAACTTTCCTTGCTCTAGACTCTGAGATAAACTAGTAGGTATAAAGTATCTATTTTCAGATACAATAAATTAACTCTAGATGATATGAGCAGAAAAGACAGATGAGTGGAGAGCCAGAGTTAGGGACGTGCTTAAGTCACCTGCAGACCCCCTATAGTGAGGACACCACCACCAGTGAGGACCCTGGGCACTAAGCACTATAACTGGCACCATCTGTACTCCCAGCCCTGGGCACTGTAAATCACCAGCAGCAGCTGCCCCTGCTGCCCAGGAGGCCGTTTTCTCTGTACCCTCTTTGCTCAAAGCCTGTTCATAAGATTTCTTGTGTGGACTTTATAGCCAGTCTTCTAAAAATAGTATATTCCATTCACTGGATTAATTTGTTCACCTCATCTTCACTTTGCCACCCAAAGCAGTTGGCTCCTTTCTCCACTGATGCTGCCTTTGGCTAAGATCTCAGTGACTTTCTAATTGGTAAATGCAATGAACATGTTATTTAACTGAACTCTGGTAAGTGTTATACTCTTGATCACTCCCTTTTTCATTGGCAACTATTTTCTTGTCCATGTCTTAAGTGCTAGCATCCCAAGGGCATAATCTTTAGTGCATCAATCCATTCACTCTAGACTTCCCAGGGATCTAATTCCCTCTTATGATTTTAACTGCCCCCTACATGGTTAATGCCACTTATATCTTTATTTATAGCCATAATTTGTCTTCTGAGCTTCAGATGTGTATGTGCAAATTTCTGGTAAATATTTGTAATTAAATATATCACAGGAACTTTGAAATTACATATTTTAAATTCAACTTACCCTGTACCCCAAATGTGGCTGTCTTTTTGTGTTCCCCGGATCACTGAATTACATCAGTTTTCACTCAGTGTCCTCGCTTGGAACTTGGTAGTCATCCTTCAGTTTTCTTTATCTTGCTTAGCTCCAAAACAAAATCAAACAAGTCTCATATACTGGAACTTTGTAAATTCCTTTGGATCTCTTCAGTTATAACTAATAATCCCATAACTCAGGATTTCACAGTAATTTTCAACTACATTTTGATATAGTCCCAAATCTAAATAGTGATCTCTTGCTCTGTTCTTCAGTGTCTTTCCTCCCACCTCTTTTATCCAGTTCTGGACACACTTCCTCTACACACATCCCAAGATGAAAGATGATGTCATTAAAAATGAAGTCACATAAGCTTTCTCTATCACATTTATAGCCATTCAGGGGTTTCTGTATCTTCAGGCACATAGGCATACCTCTTCTTTTCCCATTGCACCCCCGACAATACAAAACTAGCATAGTTGCCTGAACACTCCATTTGGCTTCACCTCTCTGGTGGTGTTGTTCTGATGCCTTGAATGAACTCTTCTTTGATATGTAACTCTAATTAGGTGTTGTTTATTTTTCAACACACAGCTCAAGTATGACTTCCTCCAAGAAGTCTTCCTGGAACTCTTCATAATGGGCAGATTTTTGTCCTTGTTTATCTTCACCAAATTAAGTATATATTGATAATACTTGCATTTACCCACAAGTGTTCACCACCTTACTACTCACTGAAGAGTAAATAGTTATTCAAAGACAGTGCAGCCACATGCTCTAGCGTGAATCATATTCCATTCTTTATCTTTTTTGTTGTTGTTCTAGCTACTTCTTCCATTTTGTGGTCTCTGAATCTAGAAACCAGCAGCTAGGACAAGGTCAGAGAGCCCCTCCTGGTAACTCCTGAGTTTTGATTTGTTTGTATATTTTTCTGGATAGAAAATCTAATACAAACAATAGTTGTTTGTTAGAATTCCCATGGATTCCGTAAGCAGATTATGATAAATAGGCAAACAAATAAACAAAAAGTTTGACAGCAGGATACCAGGGATTCTGGGAACAAGGGCCCCAATTAATGTGGGTGGCCTGGGATGTCCTATTTCCATCTGTGAGTAGATCATTCACATCTCCTTACTCTCCTTTTCTCCACTTCATTTTTCTTTCTTGCCATCAGATTATTTTTCCCCCGTTCCTCAGTCCACATGGAGAAACCAAATGTCATAAGGGTGCAAATTTGAATGACCTTTGTTTCAGCTAGTCAGAGCAGAATATACTTTGCTTTAACCTTGGTTCCAAAATCCTAGAGAAGAACATTGGCATATTATGAGTCAAGTACCTCCCCGGGGGAAAAATAGCTCAGGAGGAACAGTAGGTCAGAGGCAACATTGGGTATTGAATTGAGAGATTTATTTACTAGACTAAAGAGGAAGGAAGTTGTGCAGGGCTGAAAAATAATAGCTTATCTCCTGTACTGGTAATCCTTCACATATGTGCAGTATCCCTACACAGTTATTTTTATAAAATAAATTTACAGCGATTTGTGTATTTATTTCATGCACAATTCCTGTGATTTCAGAGATACTACCCTCATTTTATAGATGAAGAAACTAAGACTCAAAGAGAATAAATCTAATTTGCCTTAATTAGCCAGTAATGCTAGAGCTAAGGCATGAATCACTGCCTTCATTCTTGAATATAAGTGCCTTGAAATATTGACTAACTTGTTGTGGACATTTGAGATCTTCAAAACTCACCTAGTAGTTTGTACAGCCTTGATGCTGAGAGTGGTACAAACTACTAGGTGAGAAATAGCTTGCCTAATGGAGTACTACTTTCTCTGCTTCTTAAAGAGGAAATGTTGTTGAAATCATTGCCTCTGTAAAACTGACATCTCTGTCTGGCTCTGGGTTTGTTTCTAAGATAGGTACTCCGTGTTTATTTCCATTGAAAAGTCATACCTCTGGAATGATTTATTCATTTGGCAGGTGCTTTTTGAGCACTTACAATGAAAAAGGCTGTTCCTACTTCACAATTGGGAGAAAAATAAGACACTAATTCTGGCCATCAAATAATTTTAAAAGAGTTGGGCCAGATATGGATATATGTAACTATAAAAATATTTACATGTGATAAATGTATAAAAGAGGTACAAACAAAATATTATGGGGATTCTGGAAAAGGGACATCACTATAATAGCAGATTATGGAATGTATCACTGTGAAAGTGTCCCTTAGGGGATAGGAAAGTGGAATTGAGTTAGTTACATGATTTAGTGAGAAACAAGCATTATGGTACAGAACAGACTTAACAAAAACTGGACTTGAACTTGAGCCTTACCTAGTTCCACCAGCTGAAGGCCTTAAGTTTATCCCTGACAAATCTGTGTATTCACAACTGCATTGATTGTTCCCATTCCCATTCTCTGATCCATTTGTCCTCCTGGAAATGACCATAAATTCTATTTGCTATCGATAAATGTCGATAGACCTATTTTTTTTACCAGTTGAAATCACACACATTTGGCATTTGTTATAAGTGCTAGAATGTCATAACTTACTCTTCTTTGCAGTAGTAGAAATTTTTTTTAATAAAAAATAATTTAATTTTTAGTTCAATAGGATATTTGTTACAGAGTTGTGTATATAAAAACTAAAAAGAGGGATGCATGTGTCTACAAATAGTCTGATTTTTCATCGTTTTTCCAGTCCCCTTTGCTTCCCAAGGACAAAGTGGAGATGCAGCAGGCTGCCTGAATCTGGCTCAGGCCAAGCTGAAGCTGGGGTAAAAGGCTACAGTTGCAAAAAAGTGCCTTGTGAAAAATATATATATATATATATATATATATATATACACACACATATAAGTATATGAAGTTTTAAATATGCAAAATTATTTCATTTACACAACAAATTTAGAGCAGTGACCATGTACTTACTTCTGTGGATCAGCAGAAAACCAGAAAAAAGTCTGTGGTCAAGCTTGCATTGTAATGGGAAATAGACATTAAATAAATAAATGATATCACCTAATTTGGAAAAGTAATACTTGCTATCAGAAATATACTGTGTGAAGAGAGGTGATTTTAGGTAACGGAGGTTAAAAGAGACCCATGGGTAACATTTGAGAGAATCTGTGAATGAAGGAGTGCAGTGCATGATGTGGCATCTGAAGGAAAACACAGTAGGTGAAAGGGAGAGCAAGAGGAAATGATCTGAAACTGGAATAACCTCAGTGCTTTTGAGAAGCAGCAAGAAAGAAGGTAATATGATTAGGTTTTGTGTGCCCTCTACAAAATCTCATGTTGAATTATAGTTTCCATAGTCTCCACAAGTCATGGAAAGGACCTGGTGGGAGGTAATTGAATCATGGGGGTGTGTACCCCCATGCTGTTCTCGTGATACTGAGTGAGTTCCTATGAGATCTGATGGTTCTGTACGGGTCTATTGCTCTTGCTTAGCTCATTTTTTCTCCTGCCACCCTATGAAAAGATGCCTCCTGTCATGATTGTAAGTTTCCTGAGGTCTCCCCAGCCACAAGAAACTCTGAGCTGATTAAACCTATTTTCTCTATAAATTACCCAGTTTCAGATATTTCTTCATAGCAGTGTGAGAACAGATTAATATAGTAAAGTAGTACCAGGAGTGAGGTGCTGCTATAAGGTAACTGAAAACATGGAAGCAACTCTAGAACTGGGAAACAGGCAGAGGTTCCAACGGTTTGTGGGGACTCAGAAGAAGATAGAAAAATGTGGGAAAATTTGGAACTTACTAGAGACTTGGAGGACTCGTGAGATTAGGAAGATGTCTGAAAGACTGGAACTTCCTAAAGATTTTTTGAAAGACTTTGACCAAAATGCTGATAGTGATATGGACAATGAAGTCCAGGCTGAGGTGGTCTCAGATGTACATAAAGAACTTTTCAGATGGACATGAGGAACCTGCTGAGAACAAGAGCAAAGGTCACTCTTGTTATGCTTTAGCAAACAGACTAGCTGCATTTTGCTTCTGCCCTAGAGATCTATGGAACTTTGAAATTGAGAGAGATGACTTAGGGTAACTGATGGAAGAAATTTCTAAGCAGCAAAGCATTCAAGATTTGTCAGAGCATGAAAAAAGAAAATTTGCTACTTGATGCAGAAGAAAAGAAAACTTTATTTTCTGGGGGAGATATTCAAGTTGGCTACAAAAATTTGCATAACTAATGAGGAGCCAAATGCTAATCACCAAGACAATGGGCAAAACGTCTCCAGGGGATGTCAGAGACCTTCAAGGCAGCCCCTCCCATCACAGGCCTGTAGGCCTAGGAGGAAAAAAATGGTTTTCTGGGCCTGTTCCAGGGCCCCCACTGCTGTGTGCAGCTCTTGATGCCCTGCATCCCAGCCACTCTAGCTGTGGCTAAAAGGGGTCAATGTACAGCTCAGACCATTGCTTCAGAGGGTGCAAGCCCCAAGCCTTGACAGCTGCCACATGGTGTTGATTCTGTGGGTGCACAGAAGACTAGAATTAAAATTTGGCAACCTCTACCTGGATTTCAGAGGACGTATGGAAATACCTGAATGTCCAGACAGGCATCTGCTGCAGGGGTGAAGTCCTCAGGGAGAATCTCTGTGAGGGCAGTATGGAGGGAAATGTGGGGTCCTAGGCTCCACACAGAGTCCCTACTGGGCACTTCCTGGTGGAGCTGTGAGAAGAGGGCCACCATTCTCCAGCCCCCAGAATGGTAGATCCACCAACAGCTCACACTATGCACTTAGAAATGCTGTGGACACTCCATGCCAGCTGTGATAGCAGCTGGGAGCAGGGCTGTATCTGCAAAGCTACAGAGGCAGAGCTTCCTAAGGCCATGGAGCCTACCTCTTGCATCAGCATGACCTGGATTTGAAATATGGAGTGAAAGGAGATCGTTTTGAAATATTAAGATTTGGTGACTGCTCTTTGGATCTCAGACTTGCTTGGGGCCTATAGCCCTTTTGTTTTGGCCATTTTTTCCCATTTGGAATAGCTGTATTTACCCAATACCTGTGCCTCCATTGTATCTCAGAAGTAACTAACTTGCTTTTGATTTCAGGAGCTCATAGTCAGAAAGGACTTGCCTTGTCTCAGATAAGACTTTGGTCTTAGACTTTTAGGTTAGTGCTGGAATGAGCTAAGATTTAGGGATGGGGTGCTGATGGAAAAGCATGATTGTGTTTTGAAATATGAGGTCATGAGATTTGGAAGGGGTCATAGGCAGAATGATACAGTTAGGCTTTGTTTCCCCACCCAAATCTCATCTTGAATTGTAGTTCCCATTATCCTCACATGTTGTGGTAGGACCCAATGGGAGGTAATTGAATTATGAGGTGGTTACTCTCATGCTCTTCTCAAGATAATGAGTTCTCACAAGATCTCATGGTTTTATAAGGGGCTTTTCCTCTTTGCTCAGCTCATTCTCTCTCCTGCCACCCTGTGAAGGGGTGCCTTCCGTCATGATTGTAAGTTTCCTGAGGCCTCCCCAGCTATGCAGAACTGTGAGTCAATTAAACCTCTTTCCTTTATAAGTTACCCAGTCTCAGGTATTTCTTCATAGCAGTGTGAGAATGGATTAATACAGGAGGCTCCTGGAGCTGGAGAGCAATAAATACAGTGAAAAGTAAAGAAGATGAGGTGTATGAATAGGAAAAGGCAAGCTCATGGGAGCCCTTGTAGGCACAGGATTAGGAATTTATAATGGATTCTGAATGTGATAGGAAGCCATGGGGATCTTATAAAGGTCAATAGTAGTTACTGATCTATGAAGTGATAACTGTGTTGAGTGTGAAAGGGAGCAAGAGTGGAATAGACATTTGCTGGCATTTTTCAGGATTAGGCTTGAACTAAGGTAGTAGTTATAGAGGAGGGAAGACGTAAATTTAGGGTATATTTTGAATGTAGACTTGAAAATAAATGCGAATGGGAAGTGAGAGAAATGAAGAATCTAAAGATAATTCAGTGATTTTTGACTGAGCAGCTGCAAAAATGATGTTATTACTTAATGATATGGGGAATATGGGAGAAAAAGTTGGGTATTATGAGTACATGGGAGGTGCATTTATTAAGATCGCTGGGAGGAGGTGGTGGCATTTGAGACATCCTCACAGAAATGTGCATTTCACAACTGGATCTCAGGAAGGTTAGGGAAAACTTGGGAATCGTCAGAATATGGATGATATTTAAAGCCATGGGATTGGATGAAATAAACTAGGGAGTGAGTGTAGAAAGTAGTTCAAGGACTGAGATTAGAGACAATCACAGAAGAATTATTTCATTTCTAAAGTCAGCCTGATTTAATCAAGTCTTCCAAACATCTTTGGGATTTTTGTGTTATGTACCCTCAGTGTGCCCTTCTTTACTCTCTTTCCCTATCGTAACACCGGGAGGCTGATATTGAAAGAGTGGTTGAATCAGAGCCTCCTTGATCTCTTGCTTCTGTTTTGAATTAACCATTAGAAGGAACCAGCAGGAAGTTGGAGAGCAAAAGAAGAAAAGTCTTGGGATTTATTTCTCCTATTCCCTTAATAACAGGCTGCTGTCTATGGTGAATGTCTATTCAAGACTAGAAAAACTAGAATTAACTTTATACCTCCCATATGTTTGTTATGATATTAATCAATCTCGTGTAATGCAACAGGCATGTGTAAAAAGACTTTCAAAAATCAGATTTACCATTTTAAAAGTTGAAGGGGAGAAACAAAAGTGGCTTCCTCACTAGCCTAATAGCTTTATATCAGCAGTTCCCAAACCTTTGGCACCAGGGACTTGTTTCCTGTAAGGATATTTTCACAGACCAGGGCAGCAGGGCGTGGTGGCTTTGAGATACTTCAAGCACATTGCATTTATTGTGTATTTTATTTCTACTATTATTACATTGTAATATATAATGAAATAAAACTCACCATAATGTAGAATCAGTGTGACCCCTGAGCTTCTTTTCCTGCAACTAGACAGTCCCATCTGGGGGTGATGGGAGAAAGTGATAGATCATCCAGCATTAGATTATCATAAGGATTGTGCAACCTAGATCCCTTGCATGCACAGTTCACAATAGGGTTTGCACTTCTGAGAATTTAATGCCACTACTGATCTGACAGGAGATGGAGCTGAGGCAGTAATGTGAGCAATGGGAAGTGGCTGTAAATGTAGATGAAGCTTTGCTCCCTCCCCGCTCACCTTCTGCTGTGCAGACCTGGTTCCTAAGGGGCTACAGACTGGTAAGAGCTTGTGGCCCAGGGTTGGAGACCCCAGCCCTGTATTCTCTGATGCTTAGTATATGTGCCACAAGAATGACTTGGTATGTTCAGTATTTTCCAGAGGTCCAGATGTAATACTATGTGGATGAAAATGCACAAGAGACCAGGGACCTGGGAGGAGCAATTCCCAGGAAAGAGAGAAGAAAAGATGCAGGAAATAATATCTCCTTGAAAACATCTCCCTGAAAGAATTAGCCTAGAAGGGGAAATGACTCAGGGTTACAACAGAGTCTGTATTTATTAATTTGGGCTTCTACCTACTACCATATTCTTCAGCGTCTTACAAGAAAAGATCACTAGAATTTGTTTTATTTTGAATCTGGTTATGTAAGACAAAAACACTCTAAGCTCATGGATTTGGATTTCTTCTGTTGCCTGGAATGTTTAAACAATCTTTCATGTTCACATGGTGGGTAAAAGGTGTTATCTGCACTGATAAAACCAGTTAAAGCAAGAGAACCTCCAGAAGGAAGAAACAGTCTCCCTCCTGTCTAGTCTCATACACTGTCCTCCTGACAGTGTGATGCAAACTTGACCAAGTGGGAAAGGGCCATAGGTATTTACTTCTGTGTTATACATTCAATCTCCTGCTCAAATAGCTTTGCACCACTTGAATATCCAGTGATAGTGATCGACACCATCTCTGGGAGTGCTGGAGTATCTCTGATCCAATCACTAATGCATTCATGCTGGTGGGCCATGGGCTTCAGGGCAGAAGCTCTCCAGAGCTACGCCGATCTCATTCTACTTCCTGACAGCTCTAAGAAATACTAACTGGGCCCATAATTAATTTCACATGACACTTATCCAGCCACATTTATTTTGGTCAGGAGCTGATGTTCTTATTCACCTTGGCTGTGTTAAATCTTCAATATCATAGAAGATGCTTTCTGGCTGAATTCAGGATATATGTTGAATTTTTGAAATTAAGTCCTTTAGCCAAATAGATGCTTAGAAAGACCATAACAACTGGGTCTGTTGTAAGCTATATGTTTGCCCGAGGCCATCTCTCAGAGATGTTACTATCTAGCAAACAAACCAGGGTAAAGTGAATGAGGTAACATTGATCTGTGTATAAAATCTCCTCTTTCTCCCTTTCATAGAAGTTATGACATACAGTGTCCATATTAACCTGGCAGGTCTTTGTTTATGTGTAATATATATCAGTGTTGAATGTTTGCTAAATAATTAGGGTTATTATTTTTAATTTAAATTCCTATTTGATTATTTGAGAGCATTAAATAGAACAGTCACTGGCCTATTAGAGAAGCAGAGTGAAGGGTCCAGAGTTGGGTTTGAACTGTGCCTCTTCCATTAGATTGGCAATGAAGTTTGGTCAAATGACCCCCGTCTTCATATATCAATATGATTTATAACAACAGTATGTGTTACAATTCCTGCTATTGTGAATATTATGTTTCATGAGAAAATACTTTTAAGTATGTTTCTAGAAATGATAAAACTTCATATATTTTTTTAAAACATGAAGACAGTAACATTTTAGATAAGACATTAGATCACAAAATACCAGAGGACTCTTTTGTTTAACATTCAGAGCAGAGTAAGGTGTAAATAGAGGGAAGTTACAGGAATTTGATATTGATAAACTGGGGAAAATAACCACACCCTTTTTTGTGGCATAAGCTGGATAAAAGGAATTTAAGTTTTTCTAAGATTCCAAGATTTAGTAAGAATTTAGCAGGGTAGAGGATACTTATACTAGCCTCATATTTTGAGGTCAACAAAGAAGGAATTTAAGACTTTTTTTTTTTAGGTTTGTTCTTTAATTTGACAGAAATGTTACAAGACAGGCAACTTTTATGTTGGCTTTGCATTCCTATTGGATGATGGTAGCCATATGGGAAGGGATCATTTCATCTCTCCTGAAGCAAAGAGCACAGAAGAGCACACAAGTAGGTGTCTGGTAACAGCCCGTTAATCAACTTGCTTGCTTCATTTCCATTTCATCCCTAAATAGAATGTGAAATGCCATTTTATGCCTGAAACATAGCAGCACAAATATTTTCATGGACTTAGTTCAATGTATCTCTTGAAATGAGGGCCAAGTCAGTTGCTTTAAGGACACCCTCCCACAGCTTGACAGTGGCTCTGACCTGCTTTGTTCAGCTCACGTTAGCACAGACCTCATTCCCCAGCACCTACATTTATGAAAGATGGATGAAATAACTCCTGGTGCTTTCATCCCATCCTAAAATTGTTGCTGCACTACACAATAACTGTCTAGAGTTGCTTATTCCTTTTCTTCTATTAATAATACATTAAACCTCAGTTTAAAAAAAAGCTCAGAGAAAAAAAAGGGAAAATAAGATGATAATGACTTCTTGACAGATCTTGAATGAAAGGCTTTAACATAGCTTTAACTGAGTTTGACACACCATTTTTAATGTGCAAGTGCCTTCTGTTTCCCAATCTCTTCATACTTAATTGAGAAGTCCCACTTAGGGATGAGCAAAGAGTCTAATGAACCTCCTCCCCCAAAATTGTTAATTCAAAATATCTGATGTTGATTATGCATTTTTTGGGTGATAACTACTCTCCCTGTTGACGTCTGCATAGAAATGGGCTGAATAACTGTGTTTTGTGAATAGAAACCACACTGTTCAAATTGGAATGTTTTATTAATCACAGTTCTTAAAGATATTGAACATTGGAGGGGGTAGATCAGGGAATTAATAATTCATACTCATGAAATGTCCCTGAGATGAGTAGCTGTTCTCTTTATAAATATTACAAACCTCACATACTCCCTTAGGTAAAGACACAATATTCAACACACATAATGATGAACAACAACAAAACAGCATTTTAATTTGAATCACAGTAGCCCTAACTACGGTTTGCTCATCTTGTTAATACATATCCCCTGGGGTTGTGTGAACTACGTGATTAGTAGCCCCAAATAATAGATGATTACCCTGAGATACAACAATCGACCATATTTGGTCACTATCAGTGATTAATGACATAAAATAGAAGAGATAATCCATATGCATGGAGGACTTGTGTATCATTTTAGTATCATGTCTAATACTTCCTGCACAGCTAACCTAACACTTGAACTTATTTTGGGAATACATATTTATGTAGGCTTGTTAATCATTTACCTATAAAAATACTAGGTATTTCTGAAATTTGGAAAGTACTTTGTGTTGCATTTATTCTTTAGTAAGAATTATCATGGCATACATTAGCACTGTGAGATTAATTGCTCTGATTAGCAAATGTTATCAGTGACAAACTAACAGAACATTTTATTTGCTGCAGGTGTCATTAATATTAAAAAAATGAAAGGGAAGGAAAAATATTTTTAAATAGGTATGTATGAGTTGATCGGGTCATATCGGACTAGCCAACATCCCTTTCCTCTGACTTTTGAATTCACTTACAGAGATGAGGGATTAGCACTGGGTTACCTCGGGTTCCTGGAAGCCCCTCACATCTCAGCAGCTCTCATATCTCTGGCTGCTACTTTCTCACTGATTACCCACTATTTCTGTAGCTAATTATCTGTTGGCATATTTCAAGCTTCTCTTTTCAAGTAGAATGTGGCTTGAAACTGTCTTATTTATCTCTGACCCGTATCTGAGCCCGGGCTAGTATTTTTATACAATCATAGGTTCTGAAAACTGACATGTTGATTGATTGATTAGTATTTGAGTGGTAAATCAATTTCAGAACATGTTTTTTTTTAACTTATTCTCTACAAAGTCAAATAAAGCCATATCTGCTTAAGTAAAAAGGATGCATCATATATTTTCAGTTCTTAACCTTGTTCAGATTGCAGTAAATGCAAATAGCCTTATATCTTTCTCTATTAGAGATTCATACTTATGAGAAGATATATTGTCTTCATTTTACTAAACATTTTCAGCACCTACCATGATCGAGTCACTGAGAATGCAGGAATATATGAGGGCACTGTCATTAAGGTACAGTTTTGGAGGAAACAGATGTTGATACATAATAGAATGAAAAACAGAAGATAGAATGAAATAAATTTTAAATAAATTCATGATAAACACTGTTGTCTGAAATTTAGGGTTGTTACACACTTTGTTGAACCCACAAAGCTCCTTGAATACAAGATCCATGTTTTTATTTTCTGTTATATCTCAATTGCTAGCAAGTCCTACAAATAAATTCATATTACTGAATATCAATAAAGGTATGCTCTAAAAATAATTTTATTCTGATATTTTTCCATAGTTTTACAAGCCAGTGACTAGCACATTCAGCCAAACTATATAGCAGGATTAACAGATTTATAATCGTATTTTTCTTCTCGTTGTGTGACTGGTGCTGGTGAGAGTAATACATGGAGGTCAAGAGGCAAATGTTCTCCTACGAATTGCTTGGCCCGTTCAAAATGAACACAGTATTTAGAAAAGGAAGAGGTCACTTCAGCAACTTAATGGTACTCTGAATATTTTATATCTTCAAATACTTTATTTTCACATAAATTGAGAGCTCCACAAAAGTAAAACTATCAACGCGTGTCGAATAAGTGGTTAAAAAATGGACATCCCGTTTTGTGTATTGCAGCCAATGACAGCAATAGGCTTGTAACGGTTGCGATTAGTGGACTTTGTTAGATTTCCTATTAAATCTTTTATTTGTCTTGCTCTTTTATGGGAGCAGGAGAAGGAGAGGTGTGTATGTTTTTTTATGAAACCAGTCATGTTTCCCTGTTTGCTAAGATTGCTCCTGCATCAACATTTCCAAGCACTTCATGTTGAGTACTGTATGTGATAGGGTTAACATTCTTCTCCCATCCCATATGTGTGTGTCTATATGTGTTTGTGTTTATGTGAATGTGATCTAAAGTACGTAAAATCTTTTCCAGGAACTACACCAGAAGAACTATACAGAGAGCCATGTCAGGCCTCTGGAAGGTATGCCATTTCACAAGGGGGTAGAACTGTCTAGAGGTCACAACACTGAACATATCCTCAAGTGATTTGCTCTTTTAGAAAGTGAGTGCTGTCTGGAAATCAGCAAAATCTTCCCTGAGTCTTTTGCCAAACTCTTCTTGAATTGTACCTAAAGTACCTGATCTGGTGTATGTAAGTGTGATTTTCATGGTATGTGCATCGTGCCAGAAACCCAGGTGATCTGGGCAGTCCCTCCTCTCCCTTGCATTGCGACTTGTTATGTTCCACAGCCTCAGGCAATTTGCACATTCTCTCCCACCTCACAAAACCCTTTATCATCTTCATGATGAATTTTCACTGGATCTCCTCAGCAAAGAGGTCAAACAATGGAACCCTGACCTTATGTAGATTCATCAATCTCTAGTATTATCCAGGCAACTTCAAAAAAATCCAAATTTCTGCTGACCATAGTAGTGCAGTTAGCATGCTGACATTAGGGAATTTATAAAACCTCCTTGCACCTCAGTTTACTCAGGTGCAAGTCTGATGCCAATGATGTGCCTCCCTTCCAAGACTGTTGTAAGGATTAAATGAGTAAGCCCAAGGTAAGATCTGAGAACACTTTCTGATCAATAAGTACCACCTAGGATATCTAACCTATGCTGTCGATACTGCCATATGAGACTCTGGTGTGGAGTTGGTAGGAGACTGATATGGATTGGCTGTGTCCCACCCATATCTCATCTTGAATTGTATTCCCATTAGGCCACATGTTGTGGGAGGGACCTGGTGGGAATAATTTGAATCATGGGGATGGTTTCCCCCATACTGTTCTCATGGTAGTGAACAAGTCTCATGAGATCTGATGGTTTTATCAGGGGTTTATGCTTTTGCATCTTCTTTTTTTTCTCTTTGCCACTACCATGTGAGAAATGCCTTTCACCTCCCACCATGATTCTGAGGCCTCCCAGCCATCTAGAACTGTGAGTCCAATTAAATCTCTTTTTCTTTCCAGTCCTAGGCATGCCTTTAACAGCAGTGTGAAAACAAACTAATACAGTAAATTGGTACCAGTAGAGTGAGATGTTGCTGAAAAAATACTGAAAAATGTAGAAATGACTTTGGAATTTGGTAATAGGCAGAAATTGGAATGGTTTGGAGGGCTCAGAAGAAGACAGGAAAATGTGGGAAAGTTTGGAACCTCCTAGAGACTTGTTGAATGACTTTTACAGAAATGCTGACAGTGATATGAACAATAAGGTCCAGGCTGAGGTGGTCTCACATGGAGATGAGGAACTTGTTGAGAACTGGAGCAAAGGTGACTCTTGTTATGTTTTAGCAAAGAGATTGGTGGCATTGTGCCCCTGTTGTAAAGATTTGTGAAACTTTGAACATGAGAGAGATGATTTAGGGTATCTGGTGGAAGACATTTCCAAGCAGAAAAACATTCAGGAGGTGAGTTGGGTGTTGTTAAAAGCATTCCTTTTAAAACGGGAAACAGAGCATAAAGGTTTGGAAAATTTGCAGCCTTATGATTCAGTATAAAAGAAACCCATTTTTTTAAAGAGAAATTCAAGCTGACTGCAGAAATTTCTGTACATAGCAAGGAGCCAAATATTAATCCCCAAGACAATGGGGAAAATGTCTCCAGGTCATGTCAGAGGTATTCATGGCAGCCCCTCCCATCACAGACTCAGAATTCTAGAAGGGAAAAATAGTTTCCTAGGCCGGGCCCAGTGTCCCAATGCTGTTTGAAGTCTAGGAACTTGGTGCCCTGTGTCCCAGCCATTCCCACCATTGGTAAAAGGAACCCAGGTACAGCAGTGCCCATGACTTCAGAGGGTGCAATCCCCAAATCTTGGCAGTTCCATGTGGCATTGAACATGCAGGTTCACAGAAGTCAAAAATTGAGCTTTAGGAAACTCCACCTGGATTTCAGAAGACGTATGGAAACGCTTGGGTGCCTAGGCAAAAGTTTGCTGTAAGGGTGGGGCCCTCATGGAGAACTTCTGCTAGGGCAGTGCGGAAGGGAAATATGGGATATGAGCCCCCACACAGAGTATCTAACTGGGACACCACCTTAGTGGAGCTGTGAGAAGACGGCCACAGTCCTCCCGACAGGGATTGGTAGATCCACCCAAAGCTTGTCCTATGCACCTGGAAAAGCCACAGTCACTCAACGCCAGCCCATGAAATCAGCCAAGAGGGCTATACCCTGCAAAGCCACAGGGGTGAGGCAGAGCTGCCTAACACTATGGCAACCCACCTCTTACATCAGTTTGACCTAGATGCAAGACATGAAAGCAAAGGAGATTATTTTAGAGCTTTAAAATTTGACTACCCTGCCGGATTTCAGACTCGCACAGGCCCTTTGTTTTGGTCAATTTCTCACATTTGAAATGGCTTTACCCAATACCTGTACCCCCACTGTATCTAGGAAGTAACTAGCTTGCTTTTGATTTTACAGGCTCATAGGTGGAAGGGACTTGCCTTGACTCAGATGAGACTTTAGACTATAGACTTTTGGGTTAATGCTGAAATGAGTTAAGACTGTGGAGGGTTGTTGGGAAGGCCTGATTGGTTTTGAAATGTGGGAACATGAGATTTGAAGGGGCCAGAGGTCGAATGATATAATTTGGCTCTGTGTACCCATTCAAACATCATCTTGAAATGTCCTCCCAGAATTCCCATATGTTGTGAGAGGAACCTGGAGGGAGATGATTTGAAGTATGGGGGTGGATTCTCCGATACCATTCTTGTGCTAGTGAATAAGTCTCATGAAATCTGATGGTTTTATCAAGAGTGTCCACCTTTGCATCTTCTTCCTTTTTCTCTTGCTGCCACCATGTAAGAAGTGCCTTTCACCTCCCGCCGTGATTCTGAGGCCTCCCCAGCCATGTGGAACTGTAAGTCCAATTGTCCCTCTTTTTCTTCCTGGGCATGTCTTTATCAGTAGTGTGAAAGCAGACTAATAATACGGAGACCCACTGTATCATTACAGTAATAGTGGCTGAAAAATTCCTGAATCCATGGTGACCCCCAGGAGCTTGACAAGTGCTTTCCCAGTTCCTGCTTTAGTAAGCAGCATCACTCTCTTCTCTAGGGTCATCTACCACATGAATGTGTTTCTCCTTGAAGCCTTTTCTGACCACTTGAGCCAACAGTGATCTTCTTTCTCTCACTTTGCAATGCAGACAATGTGTACAACACAGCTAACCATACCATGTCTTAGTTGTTCATGTGCTTCTGTTCTGCTGGCATACCTAGGTGATGAGGTTCAGCCAGTTGTTGTGTTATATTTACCTGAACTCTTTAACATTGTGACTCACCCACATAGGGTGGAACAAGACTTATTAAAGTAGTATTTAAAGATATATGTGTGTTTGGGTCAGGGGATATTAGAGTGAGGCTATCAACACTCTTAACCAATCTAGGCATAACAATTTGACTGTGATTACACCATGTTATTCTTCTTACCCTAAATTCTTTATTTAATAATCACTTCAGGGGTTCTCAGAACTCTGTATAAAAGCAAGAAATATTCAATAACAATGGCTAATCCCAGTTTGTAGAAATAACTCTACATAATTTTTTTGTTTGTTTTACTGAAAAAGAGTCTTGCTTTGTCACGCAGGCTGGAGTGCAGTAGCACGATCTCAGCTTACTGTGACTTCCACCTCCTGGGTTCAAGCAATTCTCCTGCTTCATTCTCCACAGTAGCTGTGATTACAGGTATGAGCCACCACACCTGGCTAATTTTTTTGTTTTTAGTAGAGACGGGGTTTCACTATGTTGGCCAGGCTGGTCTCAAACTCCTCACCTCGTGATCTGCCCACCTCGGCTCCACATAGTTTTCTAACTGAATGAATTATCTATTTAGCAAACTACAAAGTGTGCATAGATGCTTCCTTCATTTTTAAAGCACTGCAGAGACTTTCAAACAATTTTATTTTATTCTGGATATATTATCTATTATTTTACCAGCATGCCCCTTTCTTCTAACAAAATCTTACACTGAGAACCAAGTCCATGAACAGAAATGAGCAAGAGAAGGAGTATGCATGAAAGGGAGCTTGAGGATAATAGTTCTATCTAAAGATGGACCATTGGGTGTTGGTCCTAAGGCTCTTCAGACATCCCCTCTGCACCTCTGAACCCTTCTGTAGATATTTAGAGATCAGTGGCATCTTTGACTTCAAGAAAAATGAGTTGTGGAATGAGACAGGTCTGGGTTGAAATCTTGGTTCTGCTATGTACCTGCAATAAACTTACAAGCTAGTCTTTTGAAATCTATGAGCTACAAAATAAAGATAATCCTAACTAGAATATTATCTTAAAGGGCTGTAAGAATTGCCAAATATGTGGTCCGGAATATAGTATGTCTTCCTATAGGGTAGATACCATTATTCTCTTCTGTGTTTCGTGTCATGGGTCTCTTATGTCATTCTGTGTAGGATAGCCATACTCTTGTATAAGATGATTTTTCTCAGGTCCTAATGGAGAAGCAGAAATAGATCCATCAACGTTTACACCCAATATTCATTGTTCCCAAGTCCCCAACTGCTTTGCTACAAAACCCAGGCTTTTATAAGGTTACCTCCCCACACGATTTTCAAGTATTCTCCAAAGCAAAGATGTGCCCTCTGGTTATTACTCACTGCTGTAACTTAAGCTTCATGTCTTAAGGGGACTTCCAAAGTACTGCTGTGGGTTTGTACCTCACATTATTTTTGTACTTTCACATTTCCCAAAAAATATTCTCAGTTGATAATGAAGACACACTACAAATAAACATTGCTATAAGATAAAACTTTTCCTACCCAGGCAAATACAAAAAATAGTTTTTCATTATTACTCGTAGCTAGGGTTCCATAGAATTGTAGTGGTGACATGGTGTTCATGTCTGATGATCCCAGGAGGTTACGGATGCCCAGCCATGCTGGGGACACTCAGGTAGGTCAGAATTCTAAATTCCTCACCATTGTTGTCTCTGTACAATCCACGTGCCCTGCCACACTTCCTGCTAGCACTGATTTCAGGAAGTGAGTAGTATAGTGTGTTTTGGCTAAGCTCAGATGGGAATTAGAGCAAGGTTCCTTGTACTCCAAAGGGTCACAGCATTAAGAAACACAGCTTTTCCAACAGCCACACCTAGCTCCCTCCTCCTGGCTACACATAGCCCAATGAAGAGATCAGAATGAGTTCTAGTATGAGGTAATAAATATACCATACTTGGCTTTGTTATTCAGTTTGGCCCAAGAGATTTGGTCTTCCTGACTTACCTGGTAATAAATTTTCTTCTGAGATCTACATTGTTCCTCCCTGAAATCTGGTCCCTGGTACCCCTAGGTAACCTCAATCCTTGGTATAAATGATTTAAGCTGCATAGCCCTATTTTACTTGTCAGAAGCATCTGAGCTGAGATTTTGCCCAGCCAAGATACCATTTTATATAATAGATCTGAGTTCACATACTAATTGTGGATAATTCTCAATTTCCATATGCATGTGGTCAAAATTTATACTTTAAACATAAGATGCTTCACCTACAGCATGTATATATTCCTTTTTTTACTGCTACACAGATTAATGCATGAGCTATGTGATAATATGCATACATATATGTACCTTAAACACAAACTATATTCAAGGCACGATATCTTGTTCTTTAAGCGTATTTACATTTTAATTCTCAAAACAATCCTATAATGGAAACACTTTGATTATGAGTACTGTATAGATAAGGAAACCTGAAACCAGAAAAAGGTAAGAAACACATCTAAGTCTAACGTGTCTAAGTCACAGTGTAATGGCAAGCCTGGGATTTAATCCCTAGTCTTCTTCTAAAAGACTATACATTTGCAATAAATAAATTACTACATAAAGATGCCTTCTTTTTTATAGTTGCATTATTAGTGTTTATAAATTTTTTTATGATGGTTGCTTCTAAGGCATTCCATGATTTTACATTCATAAAAAAATGCAATGACATGTAAATGCATTGGAAAGACAAAGAATGTAAGTGCAGATTCATAAATGTTCATCACTTTAGGGTGGTTCTTACTCTTTAGTGTGCATCAGAATCCCCTGGAGGACTTGCTAAAATACACAAAACTGGGCTCCATACTGAGTGTCTGACTCAGGTTGTCTGGGGTGGGGCCTGAGAATTTGTATTTCTAACAAGGTCTGAAGTGATGCTGATATTGCTGGTCCCAGGACCACACTTCCTGCATCATTTCTCAATACTAAATGGAAAAGCAGTCCCTGTTATGACATAAGCCCTATCATTATTAAATTTCATAAATACAGCATACTTTATAAACAATGGTGTTTATGCTCACTGTGACAAAATACATGAACTCTGAGCAAGATACACAGCAAATCCTCATTTAGGACTCATTAATGGATGACTGCTTTATATCTGACTCTCAAGTTTGCATTGTCTGGCATTACCAAGGCTTCAGGTGAGATTTCCCATCCCACTCTCTTAGGTGGCTTGCTGGAGGGGAATTTGGAATGGCCCAAAAATTAATTACATCCTCTCTCCCGTTTCTTTTATACTCCTAAATGGAAGTTTTTGTACCTTTGGATCTGTTTGTCTGTCTGGAGCTCTCCCAGGAGGGAAAAGAGAAGGAGATTAACCAACAAAGAGCTGAAGCTCCAGGGTCTTCCCCTACAAACCCACAGGATTTGCCATTTCTCTGGTTTTGAGAGGTGAAAGGGTAAGCAGACAGCCATCCTGTGCCCAGTAGTAAATCCTGTTTCCATTGGGCCCTTCTCTTCTTACTGCAATTTGCACCTTACCCAGGTGTGAAACCTTTCCTGGGGCAAGGAAGATGCAAGCCCCTCTGTCAGCAGCAGGTTGAAGCCACTCTCCTCCTTGTTACTGAGGAAGTGAGTCTCTGTCTCAGCCTCTGATTTTCCTCAGACACTTGAACTATTCATACTCTATTAGACACATATGAAGGAAGGAAATTGGACTTTCTCAGGTTTCAGATGTATCAGCAGGGATGTATGACTGAAAATTAATTCCCTGACACAGACTGATGAAGCCAGCGGTTTCCTGAAATACTGGGATACATTTTATATTCTTTATAACACATGATCTCAATGTTACCTGTCTTCCCTGGTTCAAAATGCTGACGTTTTGACAATGGGACATAGAATCTTCCATTTTTATAAACAACTTTCTTGTTAATTAGTTAAACTGTCAAGAAATTGGTCAGTTTGTATAGTAATGAAAAGACTCTAATAAAAATCTACATGTCTTCTAATGAGTGTAGAATGCCATTTAGATATAAAGTACCAGATGAACTAATGCACTTTTAGATCTGGAGTTTGGCAATAGCTAAAAACAAAACATATCTTCTCTGGTTGTTTTTTAATTTCCCAAATCTGGTGTTTTTTTTCCACATGATTTTTTTGTCTCTTTTTGTAGCAGTACTATTCCTTGCCATTACACTGCCACTTAGACAAGTTAGACTTAGACGTGTTTCTTACCTTTTTGGAGTCTCAGGTTTCCTTATCTATACAATACTCATAATGAAAGTGTTTGTGTTATAGGATTGTTTTGAGGATTAATTAGCAGTTTAAGCACTGCTAATCATACAAGCTCACTCATGAGGTATTGGTAAATATCATTCTTAAACCAACTTTATTTTTACATATGGTATTGTTTTCATTTGATGTGTATTCATTTTAATTTACTGTCCTTAAGTCTCATATGCAATTTCTGGAGGTTACATTTTAAATATCACTTATTATCCATGGCTTCTAGAGCAAGTTCCTTTATTTTTCTGATCCCTTGTCTACTCACTTGAAGAAAAGTACCAACTGCTTTAACTCACATGCTTGTGCTGGTGTAACAAATGCCTGATGTATGTGAAGGAACTTAAAAACCTAGGAAATGTCATGCAAATTTGTAAGACTTGCTATTACTGTGTGATTGTACTAACCCATACAGAACTTTGTAACAGAAGAATCACCTAATCAAGATGATTAAAATCTATAACAAGGATAGCATCCAGAGGAGGCTCAAATATTGACTAAAAGATAAGACTGAAGGATTTAATGAGAGTTGACAGGATTCTTTTGACTGTATATTGAAGCCAAATAATTAGGATATTTCTGCTACGAACACCTGACATCAGAGAACACTTCTAGAAACTAAGAAATATATTAAACAGAAAAAAAGAGAAACAAATATTCAACAAGACACAGAAATTACATCCTGGAAACAAATCCAAAGACATATTCTTTTCAGCTCCAGTAACAGCCCATCCAGAAATTAAAAGCAGCAGTCCTTTGTGTACTTTAAAATACTGAATAATATTGGAGTTGTAAGTCTCGTGGTCCTCTATCAACCAACTCCCTGAATCTCCCTGGGTTTTAAACAAATTGCTTTGTAGAGTAAGTATTGAAAGAGCTTTGAGTAGACCAGCCAGTCTTACTAAGAACACATGAAGGAACTCATTGCACCCCCAGTGAATGGCTTTTCAGAACTCAGTTTGGGGTGTGTATGTGCATCTGTACGTGTCTCCTTTTGGTAAACCAGAGACAGCATAACTAGTGGCTAGTATTTCTGGAAGCAAGTATCTCTGCATTTTAATTTCTTTTCTTAAAAATAAAATCTAGATTAGCAGTTAAATAAAGCAGCCTGTGGTTTCTGGAAAGTTGAAAGGTGACTTATATTGGGCTTATTGGTGGATGGGATAAGGAAAGAAACCATGCATTAGATAGTGCCAATGATAAAGAAGGGAGGAAGCTACCGACACCATTCAGCTGACTACATGGTGCATTACTTCTGGGTTGAAAGAATTATTAGGAGAGCCAATAAAGAAGAAGGGTGGGTGGTTGTAGTGGAATTATGAGGAAAAGCTCATCTTTTTAAATGTTTTCAGAAGATATGGTACTTATTCGGTAGACTATGAAGACTTGCAGTGCAATACTTACCAAAGACTTTCAGAATCCAAGACTCTGTCAGTCTTGAAAATGCATTTGCTCTGAGCGTTGAGTGTGCTGGTGGTGGGGAGTTAAGTATTCCCCCATCTTTTGTAGGAAAGAGCCATTTCAAAGTTCTCAAAGGAACATATAAGCAGCTTTTTCAGTGTTAGCCTTCTTCTCTGCTTAGCTTGTTAATATGAAGATAGATTTAGAGAACAATGTTTTTTTTTAACGATACTGAAACATCAAATAAACTTTCTTGAGCCCATCCATCTCTGTTTTGTGCTAGGCATAGTGGCACTATTTTTGGAGACATATACTACAATAATGGAAGAATGAATTTCACATGTTGAGCTTGAGGAATTAATATTAAGATGTTTGCATGTGTTACATAAATAAAAGGGAATGCCACATTATTTAGTAGAGATGTGCACTGTAAATTAAGTGCTAGTAATACTTAGTGTGAGATATTTAAGGGGTAGCCTGACAGGGGAGATTTTAATCTAGTAACTATGTATCAAATATCTTTCCTTATCTCTTTTTGATGACTTAGAACATAGAGATAAGTCAGTTACAGTCTTTGTTCTCTGGTTTCTTAAAAATCTTTAAGGAAGTATTGCCAAAGAGGACAATGAACATGAAAGTATAAGTTAGTAGTCAGTCTGTTCTTTTTAAATGGGAAGATTGGAAATGAGTTGAAGTTCACTCTATTCTGGAAACAGCCTGCCTGCTACATTTTAACCCTAGTGCTATTGCTTTCCCAAATGAAAGCCCCAAATTGCCCATCACTTCTATATAATTTAATATTGAAAGTTGGGAAATAGCTAGGCTGAGTTAGCTTGATCTGGTAACTCACTTGGTTTTCTCTCCAAGCCTTTTTTGAGATTTCATTCCCATTGATGAAGACATTCTGAAGTGATGCTTTTTCTATCTATTATACAACAGACCTTTTGTTCACAAACAGTAAGAAGTGGAAAGAAAGAGTTTAGAAATCTTACTGTTGTGGAAACTAAGACCTCCTGTTACTCTTCATTTTCTTCTATTTGACATGCCTGCAAAGTGCTATCAGTGCTGTTTCTCAGAGAAGTAAGAAATCATGCTTGGTTGGTGTATCAGCAACGGCCTCATGAAATGATTGGAATTTGAAAAGAAGTCTAAAAGCAGATTAAGATTTCAGTGGTGGTGATAGTGGAGACAGAGGACATTCCATTTGAAGTGGAGACTATGAGTAAAGGTATAAATATAAAACATTGTGGGACATGACAATGGCAATGTGTCGTTATAATTTGTGAGAACTAAACATACATTGATGTCAAACTATTAGGTAAATTCTGGAATGTATGGCTGTCCACCTGTGAAATTATTTGGAATAAGGTAAACAAATAATGGGCTATGAAAATGGCCAAGGCAAAATATCTGAGTCTGAATTAATTAGATGGCAATTGTCATGAAGAAGCAATGAGCACAGAAGACCAATATTGTGAAGGGAGAATCTGATTGGCTTCACATATATCACTTGGAATAGAGTGAGTGGCTCTGATGAATGAGAGGGTAAATGGGAAGGTGAATGAAGACGATTCCAAGAGTAGGTGTCTGGTTGATTAGGAACATGACAGTACCATTGCTGGCAACTTGATAATCAGAAGTTGGTTGTTCCAGATGAGGGATGCATAGCCACTGGAGGTTTTGATGTTTTAGACTCAGGTGTGTATATATTTGCAAAGCTATATTTTAGAATGATGAATCTTCTGGAATAATAGGGTGGCTTGAAGGGGATAAATCCTTTGAGCAGCAGGTGGTTGGTCATTGTTAAAACCATTTGAGACCAGGCTGGCCAACATAGTGAAACCCTATGTTTCTACTAAAAATACAAAAAAGTTAGCCAGGTGTGGTGGTGCACGCCTGTAATCTCAGCTACTTGGGAGGCTGAGGCAGGAGAATCACTGGACTCTGGAGGTGGGGATTGCAGTGAGCCAAGATTGTGCCATTGCACTCCAGCTTTGGTGACAGAGCAACACTCTGTCTTAAAAAAAAAAAAAAAAAAAAAAACCTTCAAAAGGATGATTCCCAAATGGCAGGCTACATAGTTAAGAAATAGTGAAGCATCACTGTGAATAATGCTGACTTGTGATTGTATAACTAGAAGGACTTGTGTCTAGCAAGTGGTCATACATATAGATTTTTTAAGAACAATTTTTGGGAGCACAGCACCTACATAATTTAAATATAGGAGTCAGTTTTGACCAAAAAAAAAAAAAAGCAGTCGTTACTAATTCTTCTGGGAGGCATGCACACATCCAAGGCAAGGAGGGGAGAACTCCATGTATTTCCATTGAGGGCCCCCCATAGTCAAAGGATTAAGACAAGAAAGACACATATTGATAAAGAAATTTTAATAACTGGAAGGAAAGGATAACACTTTTCAGCTTACAGAACTTGAGTACAATTACCTGACATCTATTTTTAAGAAAGAGAAGGAAATTTAATTGAATGCACAGTTAGACATCTATCAAAATGAATTTTCTTTAAAAACCTCATATAACAATATCCCATTTCTCTCTCAGCATAATGATTTCTTACCAACAAAGCCTGTCAGTGTTTCCTAGAAGCAATATTGAAGTGACTTCTTGCTGGAAATTCAGCAAATGAACTTTTTTTGCTCCCAGAATCTCTCTCCTCATTAGGCTAGTTAGAAATTCGCCTGGGGCTCCCAGCCCGTCTTCTCTCTGACGGATGCTAAGTGTAGAGAAGCTAATGGACACTTTAACTGTTAGGGGGCTTTCGATTCAATCCCTTGCAGCCTGGCAGCTCACTCCAAGTCCTTTCAGAAGAGCTGCAATCATATGCACAAATATGATAGTTAAATATGGGCCAGAAGGAAAATCACATTTTTTTCATGATAAGGGAGATACTTGTTAAAAAATGGGAAATAATCTGTGAAGGTATTCGATGGGCTGGGACTTTCACACCTTCAAGAGGCCCCTCCCACTGAACTGTCCCTATAGCAATTTGCTCCTTGCAGGGAACAAATGGGGAAGGACTCCCTTTTACCATTCTAGGTGTGCTGTTACAGCCTCCTCCTATGTGCCATCATATAATACAAATGTTCTCTAATAGCATCTAATAGCAATTACTAATAGAATATAACAGGTTTGCAATATTTTGAATTTGAAATGAAAAAAACTGATGGGTATCTTGTAAATGTGAAAATGTTTTACGTAAACATGTAGTATCTGAGAATAGGTTTAATTAACCCTTTCCAATTACATTAACTTTCTTAGATTTTCCCCTTCCCTCCTTTGTACACTTTCTGCCCTAATAGCAGCACCAATAAATTGGTCAGTGATTGTTCTCTAATTGTCTGTGCCCCATATTTTTCTCCATCTAGTCAGAAGGTTTTTAAATGATCATTTCTTTTGTTTCCACTTCTCAGTTCTCCTCCAACAAGGCTGGCCACGAAGCTCTGACTTTACAATTCATAATTGTGTTCTTAATGTACAGGTTAAATTTGGTTTGGAGAAACATGGGCCTGGTGTTTTAGATTGTTTAGATTCAATAATTCACAAATGTCTAGACATTCAAATAAGGTCAGAATAAAAATCTATTCTTTGAAATGTATTTAGCAATTCCAGACATCGATTTGGAGAAATGTGTCTTCCACAGGTAACTGAAAGAGAAATCTGTTCTGGTTCTAAATATGAGTCAAAGTAGCAAGACCCAGACCATCTTATCTATTTAAATGGAAGATCATTCTGAAAGGTATAAAGATGCCCCCACAAATCTGTCTGGTGCCAAAGCATCAAGGCACAATTTATCCCAAATGACTGCCATTGCTGTGAGACAAGAGCTGAATGTAAAGAGGCACTGGAGCTCACAATTCAACATTGATGGGGTTGTTTTCCCCAGGATACTACCTCATGATTTCTTCAAGTCTATTGACTGGTTTATTTTCCTCTTGGGAAAAATAAGATGCCTATTTTGTTTGGTGGCTGCAGGACTTGGTGCGACAAGATCCAGCCCACGTGTCTCTGGTGACTGTATAAGAACCAGGGCTTTCTGAATCTATGGCAACAATGTGCTGCTGTTCTGGTAGTAGCATGTCTTACTGTTATCTCTGATGGTGTGACCATCTCTGATGGTGTGACCTAACATAATGTGACACATACTAGAAGAAGTGATCAGGCAGGCAATGTTGCACATAACAAATATGCCATCTCATCTGAACCCAGTCCTGCTTTTAGCAGATACTAACTTAAAGGGTGTATCACTTTTGTCCATATCCCTCAAGGTTTTTGGTGATAAGAAGGCCATGTGAAGGCCACATCTGTTATGGATATAAAAGTAAGCAGTATCGGGTAGTAACAAAAGGTGATGTTTGAGATGTTATGTGCCCAAAAAATCAGTTGGAGGAGGTGTAATTGGGTGGTGAGAGTGAGGATAAGTGATCTATCCACTCTACCACTTGGTCTCTGAGACTCACAGCTGCAGCAAAGCAGTTAAGTTGTGCTTCAGTAAGATCAAGTGGGAAGGACAAGGCTGAGAAAACCTTAAGCTGTACCTTTAATATTTCACTGCAGAGAACTTCACAATTTGGTTCAAGTTCATTTCCTTGTTCAACTATTATAGTTCATGCCTTCCTTATATCCATCAGCCAGGATCTGGTCAAGCATACAGAAACCACTTTAAGAATTTTGAACAGAAAATTTGGTACAGAAATATATCTAAAAGTTCTTAGAAAGGGTTACGGGAAACACTAGGAAATGGTGGTACAATCCAGAGATAAGAAAGTGGAGGAAGCATCTAAAAACCTTCTTTTAGGACGAGGGAAGCAAAAGAGAAAAGAGAGATTTAGTGCATCAGCCCTACCTACAAATGCCTTTTGAGCCTCAGCTTTTCCATCCCTTATCGGCTACTTCTGCTGATGGGAACTAATCAGAATCCAACTGGAAAAGGAGTCCAAAGAATGTCATTTTTAGTTTTTCAACTAAAACAGAACACAGAACAGTGAGTAGGAATGGAGTTCAGTAAAGACAGACAATATTTGTCATATTATGGTTTGGTTATTTTAATGAAAGGTAAACAAGGCAGGAATATATTTTTCTGTATAACGTATATATACGTAGACATGTATACGCATGGACATAGGTAACTACAACACCTAGTGATAATGTGCTAGACTTAAGTGTCAGGTAACCGTGTGTTTATTCCCAGCTGTCGTTGTATGCCTGGGACTGAACAATAACACCTGCTATGTATTCTCATTAGTAGAACGCAGAGGATGCAACATATTCTAAAGATATGGCATATTTAGCTACAGTGCACATTAAATGCTTTAAAATGCTTTATACTTTAATCTCATTTGACAAAGGTTTTGCAAATATTAGCACAATAGTTCTTCTCACTTTGGAATGGATTTAAAACACTGTATGAGAACTGATATTTTGCTACTTACCGTCTCTTCAATTGTGGCACAATAAATACTTGATATTTAAACTAAAGGTTGACCCTAATACCTAGGGAAGAGAGTGACACACATTTACTATGTTATTAGAAATATTAAAAAAAACCCCACAGTGTCCTTTTCAAAGTAGCATGGAGTAGGAGAAAAACAGATTGTAAAAAATTAAATAATTTACAATGTGAGTCTTAAAAGGAATTTTCTACAACTTGTTTTTTCATGGCACAGAAATGCCTCGCTGTATTGATCATCACTGAGAAGTGAGGTGTTCTACTTAACTGTTTTTCATATAAGTGAAGACTACCTTTTTAATTTATTTTTAATCATTTCAATATTTTAAAAGTAACATTTATTGTTTTCCTGCATATAAAATTAACATACGAGAGAGGAGCTGGATCAAGATTGTAAACTGAGCCCATATTTTTTCTTACTATCTCTGCACTAAAAATTAACAGAAATTACAGAAATAATACTTTTGTATAAACAATAGAAAGTAAGAAAGGGTCTCTTAGGAAATTCTGGAAGAGAGAGAGTAGTTGGGATAAATTTTCAGAGGGATCAACATATAGAAAATTGCCAAATACCAGTGGTAAGAACACTCTCTTTTTAAAGTTGAGAAAAATCCAAGCTTTATGACAAATTCAAAACCACTAAAGGCCTATAGCATAATCAAATTACTGAACATGGATAAACTGGGCCATATGGATGCCTTAAGCTCTCCTAACGATGAGATTTTGCTTGTGTGTGTATATGTGTGTGTGTGTTTGCACATGTATGTGTTTTAGTTTTTTATTTTTTAATTTTTTATTATACTTTAAGTTTTGCAGTACATGTATAGAATGTGCAGGTTTGATACATAGGTATACACGTGCCATGGTGGTTTGCTGCATCCATCACCCTGTCATCTACATTAGGTATTTCTCCCAATTCTATCCCTCCCATAGCCTTCCACCCCCTTGCTATCCCTCCACTAGCCCCAGCCCCATAACAGGCCCCAGTATATGATGTTCCCCTCCCTGTGTCCATGTGTTCTCATTGTTCACCACCTACTTATGAGTGAGAACATGCAGTGTTTGATTTTCTGTTCTTGTGTCAGTTTGCTGAGAGTGATGGTTTCCAGCTTCATCCATGTCCCTGCAAAGGATGTGAACTCATCCTTTTTTATGGCTACATAGTTTTCCATGGTGTATATGTGCCACATTTTTTTTATCTAGTCTATAATTGATGGACATTTGGGTTGGTTCCAAGTCTTTGCTATTGTGAACAGTGCCACAGTAAACATACCTGTACATGTGTCCTTATAATAGAATGATTTATACTCCTTTGGGTATATACCCAGTAATGGGATTGCTGGGTCAAATCGTATTTCCAGATATATATCCTTGAGGAACCCTTACACTGTTTTCCACAATAGTTATCTAATTTACACTCCTGCCAATAGTGTAAAAGCATTCCTATTTCTCTACATCCTCTCCAGCATCTGTTGTCTCCTGATTTTTTTCAATGGTCACCATTCTAACTGGCA
This sequence comes from Callithrix jacchus, assembly GCF_049354715.1. Lineage (NCBI taxonomy): Eukaryota > Metazoa > Chordata > Mammalia > Primates > Cebidae > Callithrix > Callithrix jacchus. The sequence goes on from NC_133515.1 coordinate 93,249,792, forward strand.
TGAGATGGTATCTCACTGTGGTTTTGATTTGCATTTCTCTATTGACCAGTGATGAGGAGCTTTTTTTCATGTTTGTTGGTTGCATAAATGTCTTCTTTTGAGAAGTGTCTTGTTCATATCCATTGCCCACTTTTTGATGGGGTAGTTTGTTCTTTCTTGTAAATTTGTTTAAGTTCTTTGTAGATTCTGGATAGTAGCCTTTGGTCAAATGAGTAGATCACAAACATTTTCTCCAATTCTTTAGGTTGCCTGTTCACTCTGATGATACTTTCTAGTGCTATGCAGAAGCTCTTTAGTTTAATTAGATCCCGTGTGTCTGTTTAGGCTTTTACTGCCATTGCCTTGGTCTTTTAATCATGAAGTCCTTGCCCGTGCCTATGTCCTGAATGATATTGCATTGGTTTTCTTCTATGGTTTTTATGGTGTTTTAGGTCTTATGTTTAAATCTTTAATCCACGTGGAGTTAATTTTTGTATAAGGTGTAAGGAAGGGATCCAGTTTCAGTTTTTGCATATGGCTAGCTAGTTTTCCCAATACCATTTATTTAATAGGGAATCCTTCCCCTATTGATTGTTTTTGTCAGGTTTGTCAAAGATCAGATGTTCGTAGATGTGTGGCGTTACTTCTGAGGCCTCTGTGCTGTTCCATTGGTCTATATCTCTGTTTTGGTAACAGTACCATGCTGTTTTGATTACTGTAGGTTCATTTGAAGTCAGGTAGCATGATGCCTCCAGCTTTGTTTTTTTTTTTTTTTTTTTTCTTTTCCTTAGGATTGTCTTGGCTATGTGGGCTCTTTTTTGGTTCCATATGAAGTTTAAGGCAGTTTTATCCAGTTCTGTGCCAAAAGTCAATGGTAACTTGTTAGGGATAGCATTGATTCTACAAATTATTTTGGACAGTATGGCCATTTTCATGATATTGATTCTTACTAACAATGAGCATGGAATGTTTTTCCATCTGTTTGTGTCCTCTCTTATTTCCTTGAGCAGTGGTTTGTAGTTCTCCTTGAAGAGGTCCTTCACATCTCTTGTTAGTTGTATTCCTAGGTATTTAATTCTCTTTGTAGCAATTGTGAATGGGAGTTCACTCATGATTTGACTCTCTGATTGTCTGTTACTTGTTTATAGGAATAGTTGTAATATTTGCATATTGATTTTGTATCCTGAGACTTTGCTGAAGTTGCTTATCAGCTTAAGGAGATTTTGAGAGCTAACCTGATGTTAAGATTTCTTCTGCTTCCTAAGGATTTTTAAAGCCAGATTATCCTTTAGAATCTGAGCATAATTTTCTGTTGTCCAACATTTTTGTAGATATTTATTTTTAAATTTAGTCATTTACCTGAAAGAACTCAATCTGTGGTTAATATTTGGCAGTACATGGTTAAGTAGGGGCATGGATTCGACTCAGTCTTTTTACCTTGTTCAGTTTCTAAGGTCAATGGCTGGAGGGTCAGTGCATAGGCATAATGGTTTAGCAGATTTCCAGTGTATTATAATCCTGATTGAAACTATTCTATCTGGTTCTGTTTGTATGCTTTAACAAAAAAAATTGAGTGTATGTAAGTAAACCTTAGGAATATGTATTTAGTAGTCCTTTTCTAGAAGAAACATGTCAAAATCTAAAATCAATAGAATTTCATCACTTTTACGAGTCAAATTAAGGGCCACTGCCTAGCCATTTCAGCCATTTGCCATGATTTTACTTGGAATTTAGATCTTAGAATAACTGTAAAAGCTACCATTCATGTTAGAGGGTAGGAGGAAGAGATTTTCAGGAATGAAATGGCCCTCAAAACTTCAGAAATTACTACCATGTAGTAAGGGATTTCTGGGGGTAAAAATACAGAGTTTGATTACCTGCCAGCTTGTTTACAAATGAATCATCACAATGAAGATGAGTGAAAATATCTACCCTTTTTCTGTCTAGATGAATTCTTCTTTCCCAGGATCACAATCATGCTTTAAAATTTTAAATTTCATCCTAAACTTTTAACAATAATTTCTTAAATTCAAAATAGTTGAAACCCAGCATCCCTTGTGCATCTTCACGTTTATGTCAGTCAAATAGTGTTATATAATCACTTTTTAATTCTTAAGTTCAAGGTTGATATTATCTTCATTTGGAAGATAAAGAATTTTTTCCCCACAGAGCAATTTCACAATTTTAAGGAATTTGCCAGTAATCACATAGCATGAAAAGTGGTAGAACTAGAATTTAATTCAAGTCTCCATATTTCTAAAAACCATGCTCTTTATTTCTCTTTTAAAATTTATTTTCACCATAGTATATAATCATTAATAATATGTGATTTAAACTAGGGCCTAAAAGGTGGATATTTTAATACCCAGAATGATAATGGTAAGGAAATCGAAGGAGGAGAATAGGTAGAGATAAATCAGAAGCAAGAACTGACAGGGCAATCAGGAAGACCTACTTTTTTGGAATGTAGAAAATGTGTCTAGCAGCAGTACAAATAAGATAAAGATGGTAAAGGTATTGTACATCAAGCCATTGTACCTCATACTGAGGTATCTGTAAGAGCTGCTCTAGGACTGGAGTGTCACTTAAGTTGACTCATTTTTATAATCTAGGCATATATGCCATATCTCATAAGGGAAGAGACTATAAAAATGATAAGAGCACTTTGTGGTTGGTGGTAAGTCACATATGGAATAAAATTGTTTTATTTAAGGACATTTTTAAAGAAATAATTAAATACAGGATGATTTGTATGCTGCTGGCTTAAAAAATGTTTAACACCTTTACCTAGGTAAGAAGTTGATAGGCTCTTACTTTTTATGTATTTATTTTTTTGTTATACTTTTTAAGCTCTGGGGTACATGTGCAGAACATACAAGTTTGTTACATAGGTATATACATGTCACAGTGGTTTGCTGCATCCATCACCCCATCATCTACATTAGGTATTTTTCCTGATTCTATCCCTCCCCAAACCCCCAGCCCCTGCTATCCCTCCCTTAGCCCTCCCACCCCCAACAGACCACAGTGTGTGATGTTGCCCTCCCTGTGTCCATATGTTCTCATTGTTCAACACCCACTTATGAGTGAGAACATATGGTGTTTGGTTTCCTGTTCTTGTGTCAGTTTGCTGAGAATGATGGTTTCCACTTTATCCATGTTCCTGCATAGGACATGAACTCATCCATATTTATGGCTGCATAGTATTCCATGGTGTATATGTGTCACATTTTCTTTATCTAGTCTATCATTGATGGGCATTTGGGTTGGTTCCAAGTCTTAGCTATTGTGAACATACCTGTGCATGTGTCTTTATAACAGAATGATTTACAATCCTTTGGACATATACCCAGTAATTGTGTTGCTGGGTCAAATGGTATTTCTAGTTCTAGATCCTTGAGTAATAACCACACTGTCTTCCACAGTGGTTGAACTAATTTGTGTAAAAGTGTTCCTATTTCTCCACATCCTCTCCAGCATCCATTGTCTCCTGATTTTTTTAATGATCACCATTCTAACCGGCGTTTGATTTGCATTTCTCTAACAACCAGTGATGATGAGCTTTTTTTCATATGTTTGTTGGCTGCATAAATGCCTTCTTTTGAGAAGTGTCTTGTTCATAGCCTTTCCTCATTTTTAATGGGGTTGTTTTTTTCTTATAAATTTGTTAAAGTTCTTTGTAGATTCTGGATATTAGCCTTTTGTCAGATGGGTAGATTACCAACATTTTCTCCAATTCTATAGATTGCCTGTTCACTCTGATGATAGTTTTTAGTGTTATACAGAAGCTCTTTAGTTTAATCAGATCCCATTTGTCTATTTTGGCTTTTTTAGCCATTGCTTTTGGTATTTTGGTAATGAAGTCCTTATCTATGCCTATGTCCTGAATGGTATTTCCTAGGTTTTCTTCTAGGGTTTTTATGGTATTATGTCTTAGGTTTAAATCTTTAATCCATGTGGAGTTAATTTTTGTATAAGGTGTAGGGAAGGGATCTAGTTTTAGCTTTCTGCATATGGCTAGCAAGTTTTCCCAACACCATTTTTGAATAGGAAATCCTTTCCCCATTGCTTGTTTTTGTCAGGCTTGTCAAAAATCAGATGGTTGTAGATATGTGGTTATTTCTGAGGCCTCTGTTTTGTTTCATTGGTTTATATCTGTGTTTTGGTAGCAGTACCATGCTGTTTTGATTACTGTAGCCTTGTAGTATAGTTTGAAGTCAGGCAGTATGATGCCTCCAGCTTTGTTTTTCTTTTATTTATTTATTTATTTTTGCTTAGGATTTTCTTGGCTATGCAGGCTCTTTTTTGGTTCCATATTAAGTTTAAGGTGATTTTTCCTTAGTTTTAAAGTAAAATGAAATATTTAACTTTAAAAAGTGCTGAGAATGGGGATATTAAAAGTCACCCAGGAGATGATATTCAATAAATCATGTGGATTAGATCCATCACATGGTAGAGGACTGAATTTTAGAGCATTCCAAATAGAGGTGGTGATTGTTTCAAGTACATAGGAATTGTTCAAATATTAAAGTGCATTGACTTGCACAGAACAAAATTCAATTTAACAGGGGCATCAAGTACAACAGAGAAAAATAAACAATCAGAAGGACACAAAGATAGTTAAGTTGCAGAAGTATAGGAAAAGTAAGTAGTAGTCACATGGGACAAAGCAGAGCAATGTCTAAAAGGAAGTCTCTGGAAATGGTCACACAATGGTCAGTATGAAATCCAGAGCTCAAGGAATTCTGAAATATGTGCGTGGTAAAAATGTAGAGCCAATTAATTATATGGATTTGAGAAAGACATGAAATAGCATAATCTTACATTAATAATGTTTATTGAATATATACTCTAAGAAGTACAACAAATATAATAGTAAAATGTCTTCAATGGGTATAGTTTTTTGCAGCTTGCATGGCAGGGAGCTGGGCCAGGTGCTAAGGTAATACGAAGGGGATCCAATATAGTAGGAGTTCCCAACCCCAGAGCCACAGAGTAGTATGGGTTTGTGGCCTGTTAGGAACTGGGCCACACTGCAGGAGGTGAGCAAGTATTACTGCCTGCCTGAGCTCTGCCTCCTGTCAGAGCAACTGCAGCATTAGAATCTCATAGGAACGTGAACCGTTTTGTGAATGTGCATGTGAGGGATCTAGGTTGCAAGCTCCTTATAAGAATCTAATACCTGGGGATCTGAGGTGGAACAGTTTCATCCTGAAACCATCCACCACCATCTCTCTGCCATCTCCCAGTCAGTCCAAGGAAAAATTTCTTCTGTGAGACAGTTCTCTGGTGCCAAAAGGGTTGGAGACTACTGCAATACAGAATCTATTCTTGAGGAGCTCCCATTTTTCTATGAGAGATTAAACAGGTACACAAGTAGAAAAATGAAAAGTGCCCCAGAGAGGCCAACAATTTGGCTTTTCTCCGAAGACTCTCCCATACTAGTGACATCAAGTGTTTCCTCATTAATTCCCGATGAATGAGATCACCAGATACATTCTTTCTTTATTTGCTGGACTAATAAGCACTATGAGCTCAGGGACTGTATCTGCCTTGTTCCTGCTGCTTGCGCAGTTTCTAAAACAGAATCTGGAACAAAGATTGCTTAATAAAACATTTTTAAAAATGAAGTAATAGATGGAGGGATGGATGAATGCATGAAGAGATGGAAGGAAGGATGGATAAATTAGTAAAAGAATGGAACCCTAACCATTGTTCAGATGAAATACTGCTTTACATGACCTTCTTTATTTTTCCAGTTGTATTTACCAGTCTATATATTTCTCCTACTATGTCGACCCTTGGGGTTAAAAAACATAATACTGTACTCAGCTGTCCTGTTTGAAATCTGCCACATTGTATCTCTCAACCTTGTGTTCTTAATTTGTTCCTTTAACATCACAGTAGCAGCCCAGGTAACTTACAAATACAAGAAAAGATACTGTTAGATTCTTTTGAAAGATAGAAAAATGCAATTTTCTTCACGTTCTCAAAATGATATAGCTTTTGAAAATATTACACTTTTTACCAACTTCTGAATTCAGAGCTAAAGAGTTACCTTTCAATTACTTTCCACATGAACATAATGTGATTTGATATTGTCACCAAGTTCTGATAAATGGAAAATTATTTGTACTTAGTCTGAGAAGTATTGAAGAACTCTATAAAGTTGATCAGGTTTTGCTAGACTTTAAAATTATTGCGGCCCCTGCAAACACCAGATACATCAAATTATTTGAAAGGGTGATGAAAAAACGTTGGTCTGATTAAACTGAGACCATTCTCTGACTTCCTAAGCTGTCAGACAACCTAGGAACTATTGCATACTGCATATGTCTCTTTCTGAAATGTTCTCTGCTTTCATTTTTATGAGAGTGAAAGCACAGTTCTATAATATATGAAGAAATCTGTGGATTCTGTAGAGACAGGAACAATGTGACATAAATCTCAGGAAAGCATCTGATTTCACAAATTTCCCATTTGATTCCTGCTATTGTATGAGGCTGGGCTCTTCGTCTCTATCAAAATCAATTTGGATGCCTTCTTGAGACTGCCCCCAGAGAAGCCAATACTCTTGTGGATTGGACCACAGATGCTATAAGTCTGAATGTACATTTAGGTATTGGTGTGCTTTAAATTTAAATGCATGACTAATTTTGCATTATAGTGTCTTAGTAGAATACTAAGATGATTCCTGAGAGAAGTAGCATTAAATCCACTCTTGGGGACTTTTTTTGGGAGGGTGGGGAATCAGATAGTCATATCTCTGAGAAAAATATGTGGTAAAGACCAGGGAATATGACATAGAATTTAATGTCAGACTTAATACTTTCCACAAGTTGGATATTGGAAAGATTTATAGAGGAAGTGTGACTTATGAGTGTTAAAGGCCAGGAATAGTCTAGATAAGTTGAGAAAGGGTGTAGGTAGTTTAATGGTGATAACAGCTTTGGGCACAGATCAAGAAGGACAAGGGAGCAGAAGATCCATATTTAGCAGGAGTGGCTGGGAGAAGTGCCACAGGAGAGCCAGAAGGCATCCTAATGTGTCCATATACAAGGAATTTTCTGTTTACTCTTTACAATAGGGTGGGTTTTCTGCTTGGTGGAAGCATTAAGTTCAACGTCTATACATTTAGAAGCCACTCTATGTCCTTGATGTGGAAGAAGGTTATGATAAAAGTCATGTTTTAAATTAGATCTATAATACTTATTGATAACAGCAAACACTGTAAGGACTTAAAGCACATTGAACACTGTTCCTCTATATCTATGAACTAATGTATCTCTCAAAACAATTTAATGAGTTTGCTACTATTACTTCTGTTTCAGATAACCAAGCTGAGAATCAGAAAAGCTAAGAAGCTTGCTCAAGAATGGATAATAATAAAAGGTAGGCTTGGGAAACAAACTAACCTAGGCATTTGGGCTCCAGAGCCTGCTAAATGCTAAGCTAAAAGCTATGCTAAGCTTTCCGTTTGTTTGCTATATATTTTTATATAATAAAGTTTTTACAATAAAATAACATTTAATAGTTTTATATTACTGGTTAGTACGGCTATATCAGAAGGTACTCACTTTTCTTTTGGGTAAACAGTTTGTTTTCATTTTTTTAAATGTTATGATAAGCAAAGCTGCATGAATTTTTATCTTTGTAAACACACCTCCAGGAAAAATCAGTTATTAGCAGTGAAATGACTGGATCAAAGGATATGCATATTTTTAAGGATTTTGACATAGGCTGTCCTAAATCACTCTCTAGAAAAATTTTTCCCAATTTGCATTGTCCTATGAGATACTGAGATAACTTTCGTTAAATTCTCACCAGAAATGATTATCTTTTTTTATCTTTGACAGTTTAACAATTTCCATGCTAATCATTATAGATTCAATTTGAATTTTTGATTATAAATTTAAAATATTAAATAATTTTGTGTTTTATTCTAATTTATATCTCTTCTTTTCTGTTTAAGTGATCTTACTGTTGTTTAACATATTTGTAATTGTGTTTCGTAGAGTGCAGTGATCATTCCCATTGTTATAGCAAAATTGTAGAGGTTTTAGTTGTTAAAAAAAAAAAGCTTTCAAGTTTTTTTTTTCAAGTCAAATATATCAATATTTTTCTTTAGAGCATTTCTGAGTTTAATGCTTAGAAAAACTTAGCATAATCTCAAGGTTATAGAATTATTTGCTCTCATTTTGTATTGTTTTCTATGATTTTAATTTTTAAAAATTGATTTTGATGAATTATCTAGACAGATTGCTTTTGTTTTTCCTCAAATAAGTAGCTGCTTGTCCCAAGTTTATCAAGTGACTGTTCAGCCACCAGTGTCACTGACCATCATTTTTTTCTTTATGCCATTAAGAGAAAGCATAACATTAATTAATCATATTGAGTAATGTTTAATTATATAACTTAATTACTTTATGTTCTAATATGTTAGCTCTTTTCCCTGAGACCTTTGTCTTAATTATCAGAATGGTTTTTATTGTTATTGGAAAATAACTGGATCTTAATTATAAAACTGGATCTTAATTATAAAAATACTACAAACTTATTGCAGAAACAAATCAAACAGTAGGAAAAACAGAAGAAAGGTAATAATTATGATTTGGTTTTTGGGTTTTATCCTTCTATCTCTGTTGGTTGTTGCTTTTAACATGCATTTTTCAAGACAGTGTATATATTGATTTGTAATTATTTGTTTTATTTGTAATACTTTATTTTTAGAGCTGCTTTAGGTTTACAGCAAAATTTAAATTACAAGGAATATTTGTTATAACCAATGAACCTACATTGACATATCATAACACAATGCACACAATTTACATTAGGGTTCATTTTTGGTGTTACACATTCTATGAGTTTCATCAAATGTTTATTGATACGCATTAACCATTACAGTCTCATACAGAGTATTTTCACTGCTCAAAAATCCTCTGGGCTCTGCTGTTCATTCCTTCAGATTCCACTCCCCCCAATCCCCTGCAACCACTGATCTCTGTATTTTCTCTGTAGTTTTGCCTTTTCCAGACCCTCATATGATTGGAACCATATAGAATATCACATTTTAAGATTGGCTTCTTCCATTAGCAATAAGCACTTAATTTTTCTCCATCTCTTTTAATGGATTGATAATAATTTGTTTAGTGCTGAATAATACTCCATTGCCTGAATGTACCACAATTTATCCATTCACCTACTGCCATACATCTGGGTTGCCTCCAAGGTTTAGCAATTATAAATAAAATTGCTATAAACATCCACTTGCAGGATTTTGTGTGGGCATAAGTTTCTAAATGCTTTGGGTAAATACCAAGAAACATGATTGCTGGATCATATGGTAATATTATGTTTTGTAATGAATCTTTGAAATCAACAATATTGAATTTTTATAGCTAAATATACATGTATAGCACAAAAAAAGTGTCACAATTTATTCAACTAATCACACATTGTTTTATTTTCAGGTATTTTTCAAATATTCTGTTAAAATAATACAACATTTTTATATACAAATCTTTGGGGAAAGATGTAAGATGTTAAAGCAGGTTTGCAGGCAAGATGGCCTAATAGAAACCGTTCTTGTGTACAGCTCCCAGTGAGAGCAACACAGAAGGTAGGTGATCTTCACATTTCCAAGTGAGGTACATGGCTCATCTCATTGGAACCAGTTAGAAAGGGGATGCAGCCCAAGGAGGGTGAGCTGAAGCAAGGTGGGGTGTCACCTCATCCTGGAAGTGCAAGGGGCCAGGGAACTCCCTCTCCTAGCCAAGAGAATCCATTAGGGACTTTTTCCAGCACTCTAGTAGGCTGGCTCACATACTGCGCTTTTCCACAGTCTTCACAGCCCGCAGACCAGGAGATTCCCTCTGGTGCCTACAATACCAGCACCCCAGGTGTCCAGCAAAAAACTGGGCTACCATTTGTGAAGACACCAAGCTAGTCACAGCAGGTGTTTTTGTTTGTTTCATACCCCAATGGAGTTGTTTAGAATACCAGCAAGTCAGAACTGCTCACTCCCGTGAAAAGAGAGGCTGAATCTCAGAAGCCAAGTGATCTGGCTTGGCAGATCTCACCCCCACAAAGACCAGCAAGCTAAGATCCACTGGCTTGAAATTCTCATAGCCAACGGAGGAGTCTGAGCTCAACCTGTGGCATTCGAGTGCAGTGAGGGGAGGAATGTCTGCCATTGCTGAGGCTCCAGTAGGTAGTTTTAACCTCACCTGTGTAAACAAAGTTATTGGGAAGTTTACAAAGCAACTGGGCAGACACATGCACCTCATCAAGGCCTCTTGATGTCACTGTGTCACTAGACTCCCTCCTCACTGGTCAGGGCATCCTTGAGAAAAGGCAGCAGCCCATCAGAGATTTATAAATAAAGCCCCCACTGTTCTTGGACAGAGGACTTGGGAAAAGGGGTGATCGTGGGTACAGCTTCAGCAGACTTAAATGTTTCTGCCTGGCAGCTCTGAAGGGAGAGGCAGATCTCCCAGCACAGCATTTGAGCTCAGATAAGGGACAAACTTCCCCCTCCAGTGGCTCCCTGGCCCCTGTGTATCTTGACTGAGAGACACCTCCCAGCAGGTGCTGACAGACACCTTATATAGGAGAGCTCTGGCTAGCATCTGGTGGGTATCGTTCTGGGACAAAGCTACCAGAGGAAGGAACAGGGAGTAATCTTTGCTGTTCTACAGGCCCTGCTGGTGATTCCCAGGCAGGAAGGGTATGAAGTGGACCTCCAGTGAACTCCAGCAGACCTGCAGCAGAGGGGACTGACTGTTAAAAGGAAAACTGTTAGAAGGAAAACTAAGTTTCAACATCAACAGAAGGAATGTCCACTCAGAGACCCCATCCAAAGGTCACCAACTCCAAAGACCAAGGTGGATAAATCCATGAAGATATAAGAAGAAACCAGTGCAAAAAGGCTGAAAACTCCAAAAACCAGAATGCCTCTCCTCCTCCAAGGGACCACAGTTCCTCACCAGCAAGGTACCAAAACTAGATGGAGAATGGGTTTAAGGAATTGACAGAAGCAGGCTTCAGAATGTGGGTAATAACAAACTTCTCCAAGCGAAAGGAGCTTGTTCTAATACAATGCAAGGAGGCTATGAACCTTGAAAAAAGGTTAGACAAAATGCTAATGAGAATAACCAGTGTGGAAAAGAACACAAACGACTTGATGGAGCTGAAAGACACAGCACAAGAATGTCGTGAAGCATATACAAGTTTAAATAGCCAAATTGATCAAGCGGAAGAAAGGATATCAGAGGTTGAAGATCAGCTCAGTTAAAGCAAGAAGGCCAGGTTAGAGAAAAAAGAGCAAAAAGAAATGAACAAAGCCTCTAAGAAACATGTGCGTATGTGAAAACACCAAATTTACGTTTGATTGGAGTACCTGAAAGTGATGAGGAGAATGAAACCAAGTTGGAAAACACAGTTCAGGATATTATCCAAAACTTCTCCAACCTAACAAAGCAGGCCAACATTCAGATTCAGGAAATGCAGAGAACACCACAAAGATATTCCTCGAGAACCCCAAGACACATAATCGTCAGATTCATCAGGGTAAATAAAGGAAAAAATGCTAAGGGCAGCCAGAGAGAAATGCTACCCACAAAAAAGACCATCAGACTTACAGCAGATCTCTCTGCAGAAACCCTACAAGTCAGAAGAGAGTGGGGGCCAATATTCAACATCCTTTAAAAAAAGAATTTTCAACCCAGAATTTTATATCCAGCCAAACTAAGCTTTATAAGCAAAGGAGAAACAAAATCCTTTATGGACAAGCAACTGCTGAGCGATTTTTTTCACCACCAGGTCTGTCTTACAAGAGCTCCTGAAGAAAGCACTAAACATGAAAAGGAAGAACCAGTACCAGCCACTGCAAAAACATACCAAATTGTAAAGACCATCAACACAACAAAGAAACTGCATCCACCTAACAGGCAAAACAACCAGCTAGCATTAAAATGGCAGGATCAAATTCACATATAACAATATTAAACTTAAATGTAAATGGGTTAAATGCCCCAATTAAAAGATACAGACTGGCAAATTGAATAAAGAGGCAAGACCCATTAGTGTGCTATATTCAAGAGACCCACCACATGTGCAAAGAAACACATGGGCTTGAAATAAAGGGATGGAGAAAGATTTACCAAGCAAATGGAGAGCAAAAAAAGGCAGGGATTGCAATCCCAGTCTCTGAAAAAACAAACTTTAAAGCAACAAAGATCAAAAGACACAAAGAATAACATTACATAATGGTAAAGGGATCAATGCAATAAGAAGTGCTAACTATCCTAAAATTATATGCACCAAACACAGAAGCACCCAGATAGATTTAGACTCAAAATTAACAAGGATATCCAGGACCTGAATTCAGATCTGGACCAAGCAGACCTAATATCTACTAGAACCCCAAATCGACAGAATATACATATACATTCTTCTCAGCAACACGTCACACTTATTCTAAAACTGAACACATAACAGGAAGTAAAACACTCCTCAGCAAATACAAAAGAAATCATAACAAACAACAGTCTCTCAGACCACAGTGTAATCAAATTAGACCTCAGAATTAGGAAACTCACTCAAAACTATACAACTACAAGGAAACTAAACAACCTGCTCCTGAAGGACTGATGGATAAATAAATAATAAAATAAAGGCATAAATAAAGATGTTCTTTGAAACCAAACAGAATGGATACACAATGTACAATAATCTCTGGGACACATTTAAAGCAGGGTGTAGAGGGAAATTTGTAACACTAAATGCCCAAAGAGAAATGAGGAAAGATCTAAAATTGATACCTAATGTCATGATTCAAGAACTAGAGGAGCAATATCAAACAAATTCAAAAACTAGCAGAAGACAGAAATAACTAAGGTCAGAGCAGAACTGAAGGACATTGACACACACAAAAAAAAACCCTTCAAATAATCAATGAATCTAGGAGCTGGTTTTTTGAAAAGATCAACAAAATAGACCACTAGCCAGACTAAGGAAGAAAAAGAGAAGAATCAAATAGATGCTATATAAAATATTAAGGGGGATATCACCACCAATCCAACAGAAATACAAACTACCATCAGAGAATACTATAAAAACCTCTATGCAAATAAACCAGAAAATCTAGAAGAAAAGAGTAAATTCCTGAACATATACACCCTCCCAATACTACACCAGGAAGAAGTTGAATCCCTGAATAGACCAATAAAAGGTCTGAAATTGAGGCAGCAATTAAGAGGCTAACAACCAAAAAAAGTCCAGGACCAGACAGGTTCACAGCCAAATTCTACCAGAGGTACAAAGAAGAGCTGGTACCATTCCTTCAGAAACTATTCCAAACAACAGAAACAGAGGGGATCCTCCCTAATTTTATGAGACCAACATCATCCTGATACCAAAACCTGGCAGAAGCACAACTAAAAAAGAAAATTTCAGGACAATATCCATTATGAACATTGATGTGAAAATCCTCAATAAAACACTGGCAAATCAAATCCAACAGCACATCAAAAAGCGTATCCATCATGATCAAGTCCGCTTCATCCCTGGGAGGCAAGGTTGCTTCAACATATGTAAATCAATACATATATAATCCATCACATTAACAGAACCAAAGTCAAAAACCACATAATTATCTCTATAGATGCAGAGAGGGCCTTCAACAAAATTCAGCAGCCCTTTATGCTAAAAACTCTCAATAAACTAGGTATTGATGGAATGTATCTGAAAATAATAAAAGCTATTTCTGACAAAGCCACAGCCAATATCATACTGAATGGGCAAAAACTGGAAGCATTCCCTTTGAAAACCAGCACAATAAAAGGATGCCCTCTCTTGCCACTCTTATTCAACATAGTGTTAGAAGTTCAGGCAAGGGCAATCAGGCAAGAAAAAGAAATAAAGGGTATTCAATTAGGAAAAGGGGAAGTCAAATTGTCTCTAGTTACAGATGACATGATGATATATTTAGAAGACCCCTCTTCTCAGCCCAAAATCTCCTTAATCTGATAAGCAAGTTGAGCAAAGTCTCAGAATGTAAAATCAATGTGCAAAAATTACAAGCATTCCTATACACCAATAACAAACAGAGCCAAATCATGAGGGAACTCCCATTACAATTGCTACAAGGAGAATTAAATACCTAGGAATACAAATTACAAGGGATGGGAAGGACGTCTTCAAGGAGAACTAGAAAGCACTGCTCAAGGAAATAAGAGAGGATACAAATGGATGGAAAAGCATTCCATGCTCATGCTTAGGAAGAATCAATATCCTGAAAATGGCCATAGTGCCCAAAGTAATTTATAGATTCAATGCTATCCCCATCAAGCTACCATTGACTTTCTTCACAGAATTGGAAAAAAACACCTTAAATTTCATAAGAAACCAAAAAAGAGCCTGCATAGCCAAGAAATTCTAAGGGGGAATAAAAAAACTGGAGGCATCATGCTACCTGACTTCACTATGCTACAAGGCTATAATAATCAAAACAGCCATCATACTGGTTCCAAAATATAGACCAATGAAACAGAATAGAGGCCTCAGAAATAATGCCATACATCTACAACCATCTGGTCTTTGACAAACCTGACAAAAATAAGCAGTGGGGAAAAGATTCCCTATTTAATAAATGGTATTGGGAAAACTGGCTAGCCATATGCAGGAAGCTGATACTGTATTTCTTCCTTATACCTTATAAAAATTAACTCCAGATGGATTAAACATTTAAACATAAGCCCTAACACCATTAAAACCCTGGAAGAAAACCTAGGCAGTACCATTAGGGACACAGGCATGGGCAAGGACTTCATGACTGAAACACCAAAAGCAATGGCAACAAAAGCCAAAACTGAAAAATGACATCTAATTAAATTAAAGAGCTTCTGCACAGCAAAAGAAACTATCATTAGAGTGAACCAGCAACCCACAGACTGAGAAACAATTTTTGCAATCTACCCATCTGACAAAAGGCTAATATCCAGAATCTAAAAATAACTTAAATTTACAAGAAAAAAGCAACCCTGTTAAAGAGTGAGCAAAGGATATGAACAGACACTTCTCAAAAAGAAGACATTTATGCAGTCAACAAACATGGAAAAAAACCCTCATCTTCACTGGTCAGTAGAGAAATGTGAATCAAAACCACATTGAAATATCATGTCACACCAGTTAGGATGGTGATCATTAAAAAATCAGGAGACAACAGATTCTGGAGAGGATGTGGAGAAATAGGAACGCTTTTACACTGTTGGTGGGAGTGTAAATTAGTTCAACCATGTGGAAGATACTGTGGCAATGCCTCAAGGATCTAGAAATAGAAATACCCTTTGACCCAGCAATCCCATTGCTTGGTTTATATCCAAAAGATTATAAATCATTCTATTATAAAGATACATGTACACATATGTTTATTGTGACACTGTTCACAATAGCAAAGACTTGGAACCAACTAAATGCCCAACAGTGATAAACTGGATAAAGAAAATGTAGCACATCTACACCATGGAATACTAAGCAGCCATAAATATAGATGAATTCATGTCTTTTGCTGGAAACCACCATTCTCAGCAAACGGACACAAGAACAGAAAACCAAACACTGCATGTTCTCATTCATAAGTGGGTGTTTAACGAGAACACATGGACACAGGAGGGGAACATCACACACTGGGGCCTGTCGAGGAGGGCTAGGGGAGGGATAGCAGGGGATGGGGGTTAGGGGAGGGATAGCATTAGAAGAAATACCTAATGTAGATGATGGGGTGCTCGATGCAGCAAACCACCATGGCATGTGTATACCTATATAACCTGCACATTCTGCACATGTACCTCAGAAATTGAAGTATAATAAAAGAACTATTCTCTTAGAAAACTAAACTTCTAAAAAAGGGAAATTCTGATAAGTATTAATCTGTGTGGATTAGAGACTACTGATAATGCAGCTAGACTTAGCTTAGACCTCTGCCACCAAATATAATGGAATATACTTCTATAAGTGAGTAGTAGCAATGGAAATGTGGCTCAATCATCACACTCAAAATTATAATATGAATCTTCTATTGATATTGTGCTTTACCTTTTCAAACTTTTGTATATGTTATTTCTTTTATTTGAAACAACTAAATGTTTGGGTAATGTGAATATGTATGTATACATATACATATACATATATGTATGTATACATATACATAATGAATATGTATGTGTGTATATATATACATATACACAAAAAACATTTTTGGCATAGGGGAAGTACTTTATACATTTATGGCCATATATATGTGTGTAGATACCTATAAATATATATACACATACATATACACATATAGCTATAAAGCATATGTATATAAATGAGTATATGTATATATACACATACATGCACACAGTACATTCCCTTTACCAAAAACTAAAAAATGTCCCTTCCTTCTGTCACTTTTTAAGAATGAAGACAATTTTCCCAGAAGACTCCTCAGCAGACATTCCTTAGAACTCAGTGTCCAGATTGCATGGCATGCTCAACCCTAATCAATCATGGGCAAGAAAAGTGAAATTACTGTTACTATGTTATAATTATCAAGATTTAGACCTCGAGACATGACAGGTTGGCCTCTGATAATGAAAAAAAATAAAACCACAAATTTTTATTGTCAAGAAGCAAATTTCTATTGTCAAGAATAAGGCAGGGAAGTGGCTCTGGGTAGGCAACAAACAATGTCTGTGATACAGATACAGAGATCGAGAATAAGAGCAAGAGAAGATGAGTCAAAAACTATTACAGACCATGCATGCTGGGAAATGGGGAAATAGATTATTATTGAGAGAAATAGGTAAAGAACAAAGAGGTGTCAGTCTTGATGGAAAGATGATAGCTTTGATTTGGCACAAGTTGGTCCAGGAGATGGGATTTTCAAAAGGAATTGCAGGCACATAGTTACAAAGTTTGAAACACACAAGAGCAGCCAGAGTGCAGATTGAGTCTTAAAAACTTCTTCACAGGAGAAGCAATGTCAGTGTCATGGAAGCAAGTCAGATTCTTAAGACACTGGAAAAGAACAAAAACTGAGTGTTAAGAATCATTCCTAATTAAGACTATGGAGTTAGAAATATGAATAAATGAAGAAGGCACACATGGAAACAGAGTAGATATCATTTTAAAAAAGGATATGTCATTCCATTGCAAATGTAGACTATTAGACTCAACATTGAATAATTAGTATCTCCATCTTTTTTTGTTCTTTATAAGCAAACATTTAAACATCTTTACATGTTTCACCAAGTGGTTATATCACAATTTATTTAATCTTTCCTCAGTTTTCAGACATTTTCTTACTTCCAGTCATTTAAAAATTTATCTCCTTTAATCCAGTCTCAGCCTTCCACCTCAGAATCGGAGACATGCAGTATGTGGACACAGAAAAAGAGAATAAAGATGTTTTTAGCAAGAAAATTTGTTTGAAAACAATATTTACTATGGAAAGAAACTGCTTGAAATTCTTTTGGTGTAATATGTAATAAGCTTCGCCAGCAATGTATTTTTTCATTTAGTTTAGAGATGATATTTACCCTCTCAAAGGCTTAACCACAAGGCTGGATTCAGGAAGAAGAATGTGAAGTTAAGAAGATAAACTTAATATGCTTGTGTTGGATGACTGTGGAAAGAGAAGAAAGGAAGGCAATGGAAAGAGAAGTAGTCAGATGGGTGTCTCAATAGTCTTTTTTTAACTTTAACCCAAATAGGTCAAAATGTGTCAGTGATTGAAAAAAAAAAGGAAACAAAATAAAACATTTTGAGTTCAGGAGTCAGCTCTTTTTCATCTGGTCCTTTACAAACATTTAGCAGCCCTACATAATTAATGAATGGCACTGTGCAGTTAACGGGAATTCTAGTTTGCTTTTCTCAGCTTTCCTTAATTCCTGTGTGGCCTGGATCCTGCATGTCAGGGGAAAGATAATCCTACAACAAAGCTGGAGGACTGATTTGGTAGGCTGCCTGTTGGAGATCACGCTAAATCAGAAAGATCTAGAATTTGAACTAGAACCAAGCATCAATTAAGGAGGCAGGGAGAGATCATTAAGCTTCAACAGAAATCAGGAATTTATATTTTATAAAACTAAAGATATAAATGGCAGCAGAATGACAATTGATAATGGGGTAGCTTTTTTCCAAAATGGCCACCATCTTTATCTCTTTTTCCTTTCTGTCAAGAGACAGAGTCTGTGCCTCTACTCTCCTTGAATCTGTGCTTCCCTTTGGAACTTGTTTCACCAGTAGAATTTGTTGAAAGTAATGTTCTTGGATTTCTTGAGGTTAAGTCATTAGAAGTCTTTGAGCTTCTATGTAGGTTTCTTAGAATACCAGTAACCCTGTTATGAGAAACACAACACATAGAGAGGCCAAGAGTGGGCTTTCTATTTGACAACTTAAAGCAAATGTTTATCCATGGACAGCATCAGTTATCAGTCATGTGACTGAGAGAGCTTGGACATTAAGCTTTGACAAGTCAACAAATGATTCTAGTACTACAACTGCAATCCTGAAAGATCTGAGGCTGGAACCACCCAGCTGAGCCCAGTGCACCCAGAGAACTGTGAAAGCTTTCAACTTTGTTTGAATGTAGCAAAAGATGAGAGTAGTCCAAACACATCCCAATGGATGGCTCTGCATCCAAGCCCAAGGTGGGTCTTAGGATATCTTGGTCTGAGGACTCTCACTGTATAGGCAAGACGTCATTTAAATCACTTTCCCAAATGCATCTTTGAATAGAGGAGGAATAGGAAACAGGCATAAGAAAGATTGAAGATTTTTTGCCTAAATAATGAAAATTTCCTGGAATAATTTTTAAATTATTATGCTAAGCTAAATATTAAAACATTGAATATGGAGTGGAGGCTTATGAGGAAGAACACTATTTTCTACACGAAAATAAATTTCAGTTTTAAATAGGTTACATTGTAATTAAACAGAGCAGAGACCAGTTCATCACAGGCTGTTTTTGTAAATAAAGTGTTTTGTTTTTTTTTTTTTTTTGAGACGGAGTTTCGCTCTTGTTACCCAGGCTGGAGTGCAATGGCGCAATCTTGGCTCACCGCAACCTTCGCCCCCTGGGTTCAGGCAATTCTCCTGCCTCAGCCTCCTGAGTAGCTGGGATTACAGGCACGCGCCACCATGCCCAGCTAATTTTTTGTAATTTTTAGTAGAGACGGGGTTTCACCATGTTGACCAGGATGGTCTCGATCTCTTGACCTCGTGATCCACCCGCCTCGGCCTCCCAAAGTGCTGGGATGGTATTGGAACACAGCAACACCCCCTTGTTTTTCATCTGTAGCTGTTTTGGCACTACCATATTTGCCACAGAGATTGTGTGGCCTAAACTATTTTCTATCTGGCATATTAAAGCAAAAGTATGCTGATTTCTACATAAAGTAAAATTTGGAATCATAAAATAAGCAATTATATTTCAGGGTAAATTTCTAGAAGTAGAATTGCTAGCTCACAAAGTTTGTGCAACATTAAAGACTTTCATACGTTTTGGTTCTAATTTATCTTCAAACTGTATCAGTTTACATATGATCACATCAAATATGAGATGGCTAAATACTCTATATTCTAGCCATTCTAAGATTCAACTGGTTAGTCTTTTACATTTTGTTTATAAAAAAGGACATCTTATACATGAATTTTTATCTGTATTTATCATTATTTAGAATACTTTTACAAAGCAGAATTAAAGGCTCAAAGGACAGTATATTAAAATTATATCCCTTGTTGTATATTGCCAAATTAATTTCCAGAAAAGTTGTACCAAAACACTTCCCCTTGCATTATATGAAATTGATATATTTATTTCACTTAACAAACATGACAAAGAAATGGGCATACACATTTTATTTAGTAGTCTCAATTAAGATGTTGACATGTTAGACAAAAATTAGATTCCATTTTTGTTTTAATTCACTCTTTATTCCTCAGAAAATTCAAATATTACCTATAAACATTAACTATTTTTATTTATGTAAAAGGCCTCTCACAGCTTTTATTTTTGCAAATGATTTTTGTTTTCCTACTTGTGTTTCTATTATATAAATTCAATAATACATTAAAAAAATTTGCTTATTAGTGAGTCTGCTGTTGGACTGTCAATCCCTTTTCCACATTAATGTACTTCTACATTAGAGCTTTTCAGAAATAATTATTAAAGATAATATCTTTTGGCATCTGATAAGGATCAGATATATTTATTGTTCTTTAACTTTTGTTTATTCATATGCGTCCTTAAGTTTATTTTAGAAACACTCTATCAAAGTCCATAAAATTCCTTTTGAAATTTGCATAGAGATTGACTTCGTATGCTTGAAACGTCATTTAATTTTCTAAGATGATTGTCACTAAAAATTTTCTGAGTTAATTATAAATTAAATAGTTTTAATAATTGTTAGGATTGTAACTATCTGTTTATTTTAATAATAGTTTTGGCATATTTTTATTTTTATTCTCTCATATTGATCTTTCTCATTGTGGTTTAATTCCTTTGTTGACTATTTTAAATGGCATTCTTTACTGTGTAATAGTTAAAAGTTTTACCATAAGAGGAGAAAAAAATGGTAAATTTTCTATAATGTGAATATAAACTATAAATATAAACCATAACATCGTTTAGAAGCTTTTGATACTTTTAAATAATAATTTGTCTATAAATGGAGCCTTTAATTTGGGGATTCAAAGAAAGCACATAAAGTATTTTAATTTTTAAGATAGAACTGTTTCAGGCTTAAACTTGATGGCACTCAAGGCTCATTGATATTTGGCACTGGGGATAGGATGGGTTCATGGTGTTTCTGACTTATTTACATATCAACCTAATAGTATCATTAGAATGAAAACAGTTCCTTCATCCTACTAAGTTTTTTGATATCTGTATGCTATGTCTAAATATTCCAGTCTTTTCTATATATCAGCTGCCATATTTTTATCTTTACTGTATACATTTCTATGATGTCTTCAGCTGAAATGATTATCTTACTTTATAAAAATTATTTTGATTTTAGCTCTGTCTTCTGTTGCTTCTTCCACAGTCTGATCATAGATATATTTCACTTCAGTAGCCACAAGACATGGGCTAGTCTATAGGACTCTTTCTGACTAGGAGAACAGGATGCTGCACAACTCTGAGTAGCATCTGATTCTCAGCATAACAGCTAATTTGAGAACTGCTAATGGAAATATAACAGCAATAATGGGGCCCTCAGGAGGCATTCTAGGGATTGGGTCAGCAACCAGAAATGCTCATCATAATTCTTCTTAATTCCTTTTAAATGGGACAACCAATAAAGATGATATCAATATCCTTAAAGAAATTCTTTGAAGAGAACCCAAAATAAGCACAACTTAATACTAGACATTACATTAAACAAAACACAACAAAACAGATTAATAGGATGTGCAGCTTGGGATGCAATGATCTAAGTCCACCCACCAACCCAGGGGCTGCTGCTTTGCTGATGTTTTCTTACTGCCATCCCCTCCCTCACTTCTACCATGGATGGAAGGTGGTCATCTTTGAGAACAGATTTGGTGCTATATTATAGGTCCCAAGTGTAAAACATGACTTTACCCAGGATGCCAGGATAATTTAGCTCTCCACCATAATTTTTATATCCCAATATACTTAGTCCCAGAGCACTGAAAAAAGTCTGTTGAAGAAAAGTAGAACATCACTACTTTTTCCAATTTTACGTAAAAATTCGTGCCCTATCCCCACTCCAAAATGGATGTTTTACGGTCTTTGTTTTGGGCGTGTCAGAATGTGTGTAACTGTTAGGCCATAGCTGCACTCAGGGCCATTCAAGTGACATTCATGGGGCATTCAATCTCCTTCCCTATGACATCTCTCACCATAGCTTTCCTCTCTTGACCTCTTGCATTGTCTAACTTGCTTTTCGGTTTGGCTGTAGTCCCATTCTCTCGGCTTTTTTTCAGCTTCTGATTCCAAGTTATTTGGCTCTAGTTTTGCTTCTCTCCAGGCCTATTACATCCACCATGACGATCATTGTCTTTAGCGAGCTTGTCAGCTTAATAGTGGAAGCACAGGCATGAAACCGTCTTATTTTTCTCCAATAGTTGTTTTCAATGATGCTATGGAAGTCTCTCCTTCCTAATGGCAAATACATATTCTAGTAATGTTTTCAGCAGATTCCATGATGAAAACATTATTAAATGTTTAAGAGTTATATTATAAGTCAATACAATCCAGTTTAAAGCTAAAATTGTATGTCTATATCATAACTGTCCCTCTTCCATGGTTTGAGAGAATGATGTGAGGAAGCATTATGGCATGACTCTGGTTTACATTCATTCAATAATACTTATTGAGTACCTACTGGATGAAAGGTTCATATCTAGGCAACTAAAATTCATCAGTGACTGTCAGAGTAGGACCTGCTATCTAATTTGTGGGGCCCAGTGAAAAACAAAATTGCAGGACTTTGGCCAGGGTCCTTTCTCTTTCAAAAGCCCATTGCACTAATTTCCTGCAGACAGGCAGACCATGGAGTTTAAACTTCTGTGCAGGAACATTACTGCTCAATACCTACATTGGGGATGGGTAAGAGCCCCCCTCTCAGCTACCTGATGAATATGTGTGAATTGCCAACCCAAGGCAAATGCCACTGCTGCATTACCACCTTGAGACATCTCTGAACTTGCATCCACATTCGCCTGCCACCCAGTTCCCCTTAGGGATGGAGGACGATGTTGAAATATAGACCTCTGTGTTACCACAACTTCAAGGGTAAAGAAAGGTGAGGCATTCCTAGCACACTGGGAGGTGAGGCAGGAAGACTGCTTGAGGCCAGCAGTTTGAGACCAGCCTGGGCAATGCAACAAGACCTTATCTTTACAGAAAATTAAAAGAAAATTATCTAGGCATGATGAGGTTCACTTGTAGTCCCAGGTACTCAGGAGGCTGAGGTGGGAGGATCACTTGAATCTAGGAGTTTAATGTTGCAGTGAGCTATGATTGCACCACTGCATTCCAGCCCGAGTGGCACAGACAGACTCTGTCTCTAAGAAGAAAAAAGAAAAGGAAAGGTCAGGCAGGACCCAGGAAGCCAGGAATTTGGATGTATGCGGCCAAAAATGATCCTAAGGAGGAAAGGAGTTAGCAAGACTCAGGACAGGGCATGAAATAAGGCATAGAGGCCCCTCCCATCTCATGTTACACTGTCCTCACAGACTTCGCTGACAAAACACATGAAAGTACTAAGGATTTTATGATAGAAACCACAGAACATTAAGCTTCAAGTATAGGGCCCTTATAAGCTCAGGGCCCTATGCAAGTGCCCTAGCATATGTCTGTGGAGCTGGCCCTATTTCCTGGTTAAGGACAATTGTCCTATGTGCTTTCCATTTCTGCCATAGGGAACAGAAAATAACCAATAGACATAATGAGAAAGGAATGAGATTGTGTATTACAAGGTAAGAAGTTGTAAGAAAAACGGGAGCAGCCTAACAGGGGGACAGTGATAAGGAATAAGGTCTCAGCCAGGCTTGTGGGACACGACACACATGTTTGATAAAGCTAAGGGAGAAGCAGAAGTAAAGGCCGTAAAGTGCCTAGTGTGCTTGAAGAATGTTCTGGAGGCCAGTGTAACTGCAGCAGGTTAGGAGAGGGCAAGGAGGGTGGGACATGAAGTCAATGAAATAATAGAAGCTAAATCACGTAGTGCTTTCTAAGTTACAAAAGAACGCTGACTTGCATCACTGCAAAGTTTTGAACAAAAAAGTGAAATATTCTAATTAAGGTTTTATATGCATTGCTTCTAGCTGTGTATTGAAAGGGACTTTGAAAACTCGACCCTCTATTCAGATCAGGGAGGTATCACTGGGGAGTCAGAGCAGTAGGACTAAAGTATGCATTGACGGGAAAGCCAAGAGTGTTTTCCTGTTAAGTGGGATATGGGTGATGAGAGAAGGGGAGGAGTTAAAGATGATTCCTTAGTTAATTTTCTGAGTAACTGGAAAGATTAACTTTCCAGTAACTGAGATAGGGATGATTCAGATAGAACAGATTTGAGGGCATGGAAAAATGAGGACTTGGTTTTATACATGTTGAGAAACATGCATATAAACCGTGCAAGTGGAAAATGAAGTTGGTCATTTGATTTAAGTGTTTGGAACTCAGATGAGGGCTCTGGGCTGCAATGAGATAATCTGTTCATTCCCCATTACTAAGGATCCCTCTCCTCTTCTCCCTTGAGCATGTCAATTTCTTTACAGCAGTAAATGGTCTCTTACACCATATGCCCAAATTTAACCTATCCTTCAAGTGCATTAGACTCATTTTCACTTCATTGTCCCCTTCCTCTTATCTCTTCCTCTTTCCTCCCCTCCTTCCTTTCTAATGCTTTTCTTTTTTTATCACCTCCTTCCTCCAATAAATGCATAGTGATCATTTACTAAAGGAGTCAGTATAATCTACAGATTAAGAATATGAACTTCAGAGGCAGACAGTTTGGAATCTGAATGAGTAAGATGTGACATCATGTAAGTACATGACATCATGTACCAGGTGAGTGGCTGTGGTCAAGTCACACAGCCCCTCTTCTTTGTTACATGAGGATGAAAACAATACTATGATGACATTAGAAGCCTTAAGGAGTTGTACAAATGAAGCGAGCTTACATAATAAGAGCTCAGTACAACACCTAGAATGGAATAAGCACTATGCAAATGTTATTGCCCTATTATAATTACCTTTATTATTACTAGTCACCTATTGTATATTTCCTAATGTCACAGTGATTTATCAAGGATTAATTGCCTTAAACTTCTTGAAGGAAAACCTCATGTCTCATTTACATTTGAATAATTACATCAGTCCATTCATGCAATAAACATTTATTTGAGAGTGTGTTAGGCTCTGCAGAAGTAATGATGACCAAGATAGATGTTATCTCTACTGTGGAGCATACAGTCTCTGAGAAGGACGTTTAAATAAGTAATTATAACCAGTATTGAGAACTCTAATGGGAAACACAGCACACTATAAAGGCCCATAGCAATGGTATCCAGAGGAGGAAGGGGGCGATAATCCAAGCATGTTTCCCGTGGAAAGTAATATTTAAACTTAAATGAGTACGATTTGGCAGGGCAAACAGGAAAGTGGAAGTGAAGTCTTGCTGTAGAGAAAGTAGGTTAAGAACAGAGAAGAGATGAACAAGGGTCAACAGGTAAAGGAAAACATGGAATATAGACCCCCAAAATCCCTTGTAATTAGATGTTAGGCCAAGAACACCCTGTAAGACTTCTTAAAATGGGTTTAGACTATGTCTTAAAATCAGGAGGAAGCCACTGAATGATTTAAAGAAGAAACAGAAGGATTATGTTCGCAGCATAAAAATATTATGCTTTTCCCCTGTTTATATTGTAGGGAAAAAAAGGATTAAAGTCATGCAGTACTGGAAGTAGGACAAGGATCACGAATCTTCATCAGTAATGTAGCTAATGGAAAAATTGAGCCTTTAAAGTAATTACAGCTAGAATAAAAACAACAGAAGGCCAGGCGCGGTGGCTCAAGCCTGTAATCCCAGCACTTTGGGAGGCCAAGGCGGGTGGATCACGAGGTCAAGAGATCAAGACAATCCTGGTCAACGTGGTGAAACCCCGCCTCTACTAAAAATACAAAAAAAAAAAAAAAAATTAGGCATGGTGGCACGTGCCTGTAATCCCAGCTACTCAGGAGGCTGAGGCAGGAGAATTGCCTGAACCCAGGAGGTGGAAGTTGCAGTGAGCCGAGATCACACCATTGCACTCCAGTCTGGGTAACAACAGCGAAACTCTGTCTCAAAAAAAAGAAAAAAAAAACAGACAGATTAGGGAAAAATTTAAGTAGCAAGATCTGTGTTGCAGGAAAGTGAAGAACCCAGGATTACATCTCAGTTTCTGTTTTTGTTCTCATGTACTGAAATATTAGGTTGGTGCAAAAGTAATTGTGGGTTTGCCATTACTTTTAATTGACAAAGGAAGTTTAGGGAAGGAAATGATATGGCTCTATTACCTTCAAGTGATAATGTCCAGTAGGAAATTAGGTGGGAAAACAATGCACAAAGTTATCTCACATGCATCATATCATCTGATTCACAGAGTCATGAGAAGTAGAATTCACATTTTAGGAAGAAAACTGCGATGTAAGCAGGTCAGTTACATCCATGTTCACACAGAAAGTAAAGGGAAAAGAGAACTAACACATGCTCTAGCAATCCCTCTTCAGTGTGTATAGACAAAGGAAATGACAACCTTATAGGGCTATCTGCACTCCCATGTTCATCGTAGTATTGTTCAAAATAGTGAGGAAGAAAAAAACAATCTGAGTATCCACTGACAGATGAAGAAATTGTGATATATATATATCACATATAGAAAATATACATCACACACATAAAATATATATCATATATAATATGTATATATTTTTATATATTACATATACATATACACACATATACAATAAATGTCTCACTTAAAAAATGAAGAGATCCTGCTATTTGTGACAACATGAATGAACATGGAGGACATTGTGCTAAATAAAATAAACCAGACACAGCAAACTGAATACTGCATAATCTCTGCGGAATTTCAAATCTTTAAATACAGAGAAACAAAGCTTAGAATGGTGGGAACAGGTCTGGGAAGGGAAGAAGAGACAGTCAAAAGAGGCTAAGTTGCAAATATGCATGGTCTTCAAAAAGTTCAAAAGGAAACCTATCAAGGGCAAAGTTCATGGCGACAGTTTTTTTTAGAATGTCCACGGTGTTTTGCTGGTTGACTTTCTGGAGGGCCAAAGAACAGTAACATCTGCTTATTAGAAAAGTGTTCTGAGAAAGTTAACCACAACTTTGGCAGAAAATCACCTGAGAAAGCCTCACCAGAGTCCTCCTTCACCATCACAATGATTCTGCTCATTCCTCTCATTGAACAAGGGCAATTTTGTGAGAGTATCAATGGGAAAACATTAGGCATCCACCTTACAGCCCTGACTTGGCTCTTTCTTCTCTTTGTTTCCTAATCTGCAAAAAATTCTTTATAAGGCACTCATTTTTCTTCAGTTAATAATGTAAGAAAAGACTGCAACTACATGGTTAAATTGCCAGGACCCTGAGTTTCTTAGGGATAGGCCAAATGGCTGGTATCATTTCTTATAAAAGTACATTGAACTTGATGGAACTTATGATGAGAGATTAAGTTTGTGTTTTTATTTTTATCTTTTAATTTCCTTTATTCAGGGACTTTTTGAAGTCCTCTCATATGTAGGATGGATAAATCCAGAGATCTAATTAATACACAGCATGAGAACTACAGTTAACAGTATTGTGCTGTATACTGGAAATTTTTTGAGAGAGGTTTCAAGTGCTTTTACCACAAAGAAAAAAAAGAGAGAAAAAAGCAACTACATGAACAAATGGATCTGTTATTTTTCTTGAATGTGGCAGTCACTTAACTGTACATACGTGTACCAAAACATCATGTTGCATAACCTGAAAATACACAATAAAAATAAATAAATAACACTGGTTTCTATGAAAGAAGAAAGAGGAAGGAAGGAAGAGATATTCCAAAAGGGAGAAATAAAAGAAGGGAAAAGGAAGATGAGGAAACAGGAAAGACCCTTAGCCCCCTTATTTCTGGTCTGCAGCTCCTAATCTTTCAGTCCATGCTACACAAGAGCTTGAAGAGTCAATAAGTTTTAATTATTTGTATAGAATGCAACGGACTAGTTTACCATATATATTGTACAAGGTTATTTGGAGATATTGAAGGATGAAGTGAGCAGACCATAAAAAAATTATAGAGGACCTGAAAATAAAACTTCTACATCATTGAAAAGGTACCTCCATCATTTAGTTTTAAGTACATTTTATTCTTTAAGAATGTGTGTCAGTGCAATAAGATCTAAAATTGCATTTTTATGCTATAGATGAAATCCTGCTTTAAAAAGTGCTGATTGTAAATTAATCAACATTATTTACAAGTAATTCCTGGAGGATGGGCAAAGAGGTGCAGAAATAATATTCTCTGAATTATTGGCCTACTTTCATCACAGAAATGACATCTCATATAAGGTTATCACAAGGAGCACATTTACAGAATAAATTATAAAGAAGATTAAATGAAATGGCAGAAAGAAAAATAGGGGTGGGGTGTCTATGGCATAAGAGACAGAAACATGTTAGGAGAAAAATGAAAAATTATAAATGATTGCACATAACAATTGCGGGTTCAAACTAAGAAATTATTTGAATTTAGAAAAACAAGATTGGAAAATGGATGGAGAAATAAATCCCAGGCAGAGACAGGAGAAAGTCACAATATTAAAAGTGCCAGTCTGACTTCCTTCTGGAAAAAGTTGGGTCCTCTACCACCCAGCAGACACATTCCACTGCAGAGGACTTTTAGAGTCCTTAGCCTTGGATCAATCCAGGCTAATCCAAGGCCCAATGACTAGAACATAAATGTGTGACCTAAATGGAGAAATAATAACCACTGGCTGAATTTTTATGGTGAGCTTTGAAAATAGCTCCCTGACAGTTTTCCAAAAGGTAGGAGAAATTAAGAAAGTCTTCCAGTCTTATAACTAGCAGCCCCTGCCTCTAGCTAATCACAGCAACCCCCAAAATTTGTATCATTGTTCTCTCTAAGGGAAGGAACAAGGTGTTCTACAAAACCTGAGAATGTTTTCTGTGGAACCCATTCAGATTCTAGCCCTGGTAACAAGTCGTCACTTTCTTTTTATTTTTTTGAAGATCTAGATATAGTGGAGGGACATCAAAGTCCAGGGAATAGATAACAAGAGATTGTGTATCTGTGGCTGCAAAATTCTGACTCTAAGGAGCTCCTTGATTGGACAAAACACACAATGACCTGAAAATGCAGTGCAAATACAAAGAACATGAGTGCAAACTCCTCGATTCTCAACACTTTAGTGTGGTTCTCAAACTTAAGTGAGCATCAGAATCACATGGAGAATTTGTTCAAACATTTCTCCAGGCCCCACCCCAGCACGCTTCATTGGTAGGTTTAGGGTAAGACCTGAAAATTGGTATTTCTAACACAAGTTCCTGTGATGCTGCTAGCTCAGGACCACCCTCTAAGAGCCGCTGCTCTGTACTACACGGTGATGAATGGCAGTGCCAGGTCTAGAGCTGGGACAACCTCTCAGCCAGCACAGAGGTCCCTCTACCACAGTGTGCCCCTTCCCCTACATGCTACATGCTCAGTGCACTCATCAATCTATGTGTTTATTTGCTCTAGCATTTCCTACTTTGGCTTAATTAAGCTATTATTCAATAAGACAGAGGAGGCCCTGTGACCTCTTGCCAATTCTATTTGCCTGATAGCATCACAATGTTCAAATAAACCACACACACACACACACACACACACACACACACACACACACAAACCAACATTCAAGCTGATTAAGTTTCACAAGCAGATTACTCTTAAATTGCCTGAGATCTGTGAGGTCGGAGAGGTTCACAGGTGCACACTGAGGTCTACCCCTTAAATACTCTTGATCTATCCCGCAGCCCCCTTACCTAGGAACATGGCAACATCAAACTGTCATCACATGCAGTCATTTCCACAGTACATCCAGGAAGTCTTCATTCCATCTGCCTTGTTACTCCTGGATCTCAGCTTTCTATGTTTTCGTTGCCTTTACTCTGCATTTTGACCTCATCTAGGCTCATCTTTCTTGTACTTGCCTGGGTCAGAAAGTTTTTGAGTTGACTCGCTTTAGGATTCTTGAGCCACTCACTGACACAGGGGGAACAAAACTAACAACAGGCAGGGAGCAGTGCTGGCCACCCACCACTACTCCTGTCCTCCAAGGGACGGGTGCAGGTTATGGGGAGGGGCAGAGAGAAACAGCAGTTCATTACCTCCAAAGCTAAAGACAAGACTCCCTTGAGAATCCAGATCAAGCCGCATCATTTTTACTGCTGGTACCATTTTTTAAAAGTCAAAATATTCAGGTAAATCCTGGTACTGAAGCTGGTCTCTATTTGCCTTTTGCAGGAAGCTTCGCCAAGGCACTGTAACTCAGAGATCCCTCATCTGAACTCCTAATGAAGTGTAATAGCTGCCGGTGGTTGACCACTTGCCAAGCCCTAGGTGAAGCATTTTATTTGTGTCATGCCATTTAATAATTGCAACGTCTCTATCACAAAAGTCCTGTGTGTTCCACATTTCATGTGTGAGGAAATTAAGACTTACGGATTTTAAGTAACCTGTCCAAAGTTACTTCTAATCTGTGTCGGAGCTCGTATTTCAACCCTGTCAGTCGGATGCCAGACTTGGCACTTG
Source organism: Callithrix jacchus (assembly GCF_049354715.1). Taxonomy (NCBI): domain Eukaryota; kingdom Metazoa; phylum Chordata; class Mammalia; order Primates; family Cebidae; genus Callithrix; species Callithrix jacchus. Next base: position 93,280,152 of record NC_133515.1, read on the forward strand.
TGCTGGTGTGATTTCTGCTTTCCTATGGCACAGACAGCCTCAGCCAATCACATGGCACTTTCACAGTTTTCGTTTGACAGATTTGAGATGAATATCTTGTGAGCAAATGAACCTCAATTCAACACAGACATGTGGAGCACCAATTGGGTTTTCAGCCGGCTGTGTGCAAGGATCCACCACGATGGGGTGGGAGGTGGGAAAAGGAAACCATTAAATTTGGTCCCTACCTAGGGAGAATTTAGATATGCATGTAAGCTGTGGAGAATTGGACAGGAGAACATATGGTGAAGTGGCCAAATGTGTGAAAAGCAAGCTATAAAATATGTGTTTTAGCTAAAACCGAGAACTGAAAGAAGAGGCTAAATAGGCTAAATAGTATAAAGGAACATCTTCCAAAATCAGTGGCAAAGCCACTCTCAGCTCATATGGTGACAGACTGGCTGCCTAATGTCCTAAAAACTCCGTCATGTATCCATTGCACTGGGGGTATTTAGAATGCCCTCTCATTTTAATATTTATTTAGAAGTTAATTACTGTCACTGTCAGCTCTTTTATCTCAACAACATTTCAGAGAAATGTATTCAGGCATTATGTGACTTGTAAGTAAGATTAACAAGAAAGTTCACAGACGTGTCATAATCAAGGGATTTGGCTGTTAATAAAGAACCTACTGAAAAATGAGTTAACACTACACAGAATTTGAATTTGGCTAAAGCAAATTCTAGAGTTCCATGTAGTATTCTTTTTTTTTTTTTGTTTGGAGATGGAGTTTTGCCCTTTGTTTTGTTGCCCAAGCTGGAGTGCAATGGTGCGATCTCAGCTCACCACAACCTCTGCCTCCTGGGTTCGAGGGATTCTCCAGACTCAGCCTCCTGAGTAGCTGGGATTACAGGCATGTGCCACCATGCTCGGCTAATTTTGTATTTTTAATAGAAACAGGGTTTCTCCATGTTGGTCAGATTGGTCTCAAACTCCTGACCTCAGGTGATCTGTCTGCCTCAACCTCCCAAAGTGCTACGATTAAGCATGTCATCTAAACCTAGAATAAAAATTAAAGACCAATGACTACAGTCATGTGCAAAATGGGCAATGTGACTATCTAGCTCTGAGGAATATTCTAGGCTCAAAAGCCTCACTTTTACCCTGTATTATTTAAATCTTTAAATAAACACAAATATGCTTTCAGGTGGGCTTCATTGGATGTAATACCTGCATTATGCCAGTGCACTCCCACACAGACACACATAACTGATGAGTTGATAGAGTCTGTTACCCCTGCTTTACAGATGGCTAAAGGGATTAAGCAAATATCATTGCTGCAGCATGAAGCTGAGCCTTTGTATTCACTTATAAAGTTAGGGAAGTCACTGAAGAGAAAGATAAATCATGCAACTGGAATGGAGAAGAAAAGCTCCAATTATAGTTCCAGAATTGGCTGCCACCTTTAGTGTTAACAGAGTGTGCACGTTTCTCAGAAGTGACACCTGCATTGTCTATTGGGAAACATTTAATCCCTGGTGCTGTATTAAAGAGGCTGGTGAACATACAACTGAATAGAAATGATGTCAGTTCCTTCTGAGATAGAAGCAGCTTCAAGCTTTACTAATTGAAGTAGGAGCATATCAGAGAGTTCTGTGGACCTCTCCTAATTTGATTCCACTTGCAGTGTACCATTCTGCCCTACAGAATACCTGGAAATTGAATAAACATATGACTATTTGAATGTAGATGTAGTTCTGATGTTCCTACTGCCCTCTGCATAAGCTTTTATCTAGGATTTGATTAGCCGTGTCCCTCCTGCTAAAAGAAAAGGTTTTTGTTTCATTTACTGTAATATCACTGATGACTAAAGTGTGCTATGCATATGGTTGGCTCCTAAGGAATGATCGGGGAGGGTATTTACAAAAACAACTCTTTTATCTTGGGGTCACTTCCCCAAAAGCCTCACGTATCAACAGCAGAGCCAAGAATCAGAGAGAAAAGACAAAGCTCTTCTGAACAGTCAGAATGGTTGTAACCCTGAGGTCTGTGCATTAAAATCTGTGCTTTATCCAAAGGAAATACTCTTGAGTGTTCATCTTACATCTATTTTTTAATCTGTATTTTTGTCTTCAGTAGTTGTCACTGGAATACAGTTAGTGCTCAGTAAACGAGCGTTGCATCAAGAAAGCACATTGTGCACATTGAGGTTTCTGATCTGAAAAATGTGAATGCGCTTAATGCTTGGGCACTTAAAGCACACGTTTTGGTTATCTGACAAAGATGCTCATGGTGGGAATTGACTCTCTTGTGATTCCAGAAATATGAAGTGTTGTATTGACTATTTCCAGGTGGTACCACTGACTTGTCCTGACCTGGAGAGGCTCTGGCTTGCTCAGCCTACTGTTGAGTTTGCAGTGAGAGTGTAAAGACAAGACAGATACAGATGCTAACAGGACATGGACACCTTCTCAGATAACTGACTTCATCTGTCTGCCTGTTTATGTGGAGAGCTGATTATCAGCCATGTGCAAATGCTGGGGAACCGATCTGATCTCTGTGATGTTTTACACTACAGGCAGAGCAGAGCCATCCTTCTATCCAACATTCACTCAGCGAGGCAGGAAATATAATTAAGCTTTCATGCATATTCCCATGGTACCCTGCACAGTCAATCATTAAAAAGGAAAAAAAAGAGCCAGTGTCACAAGAGCTTGTTTGTTTGAAGAATCACCTACGAACTTAAGAGCTCTGAGAGGCAGAAAAAGGGATACAAGCCATGTGAGGCATCGGTGGGAGTGGTGGCTTCCTTAGGGGAGTGAAAGCTGGACTGAAGGTGATTGTGGGAAATTATTCTACAATGCACATAAAGCATATTTAGTCCAATAAGCAGAATCCAGGGAGTTTTTAGTGGGAAAATTTCACTCCAACATTGCAGTGCCTAAAAGAATGAAAATCACTTGACAGTGGTCAGTACTATTAGAGTATATTAATTGCTTGTTAGGCAAATCTATTGTGCAGAGGACTTCCCTGAAAATATTGATAATTTTAATACAAAGAAATGTTATAGGACCAAGAATTATGAGACCCAATTTGAATTCCAGCTTTGTCAATTATTGTGTAAACTTGTGCAAGTTACTGAATCACTAAAACATCAATTTCGTCGTTCATAAAATAGGTACGGTAAGATATAATCATACTATTGTTCTCTGGCTCAAAGTAAACAATGCCATATATTACATACTAGACTCTCTTTTTGATAGTTACAGTGCATGTATGAATTTTAAAGGCTCCAAAAGGGCTAAGTTAAAAACAATAACAAAATAGCAATAAGAAAAAAAAGCCACCTGTGTGGTTAATGATTAACCAAGTATTTCACAAACGTAGGGCCGGGTGCGATGGCTCAGGCCTGTAATCCCAGCACTTTGGGAGGCCGAGGCGGGTGGATCACGAGGTCAAGAGATTGAGACCAGGATGGTCTCATGGTGAGACCCCGTCTCTACTAACAATACAAAAAGTTAGCTAGGCATGGTGGTGCGTGCCTGTAATCCCAGCTACTCAGGAGGCTGAGGCAGGAGAATTGCCTGAACCCAGGAGGCGGAGGTTGCGGTGAGCCGAGATCGCGCCATTGCACTCCAGCCTGGGTAACAAGAGTGAAACTCCGTCTCAAAAAATAAAATAAAATAAATAAACAAACAAATGTATTATTATTATTATTATTATTATTATTAATTTTGCAGAGTCTCACTCTGTCACTCAGGCTGGAGTGCAGTGGCAAAATCTCGGCTCACTGCAACCTCCACCTTCCCGGATCAAGCAATTCTCATGCCTCAGCCTCCTAAGTAGCTGGGATTACAGGTGTGTGCCACTATGCCAAGCTAATCTTTGTATATTTTTAGTAGAGTTAGGGTTTCACCATGTTGGCCAAGCTGGTCTCAAACTCCTGACCTCAAATGATTCACCTACCTTGGCCTCCCAAAGTGCTGGGATTGCAGGCGTGAGCCACTGTACCTGGCCGTGCCCTGTTTTATCTATAATTAATTCTTGCTAATATGTCATAGAACTAGGATTTCACAGATTATACTTTGGTAAATGTCAACTTTGTCCAAATTCTTTAGTTTTGAGATTCCCCAAATAAGTCTCTATCCAATGTGAGGTTATGGCCCTTACCACAGGACACTCCATACCATGCTATGGTGGAAGACAAAGATCTATTCGGATCTCAAATTTGGGTCTATGTTGGAATCACCTGGAGTGCTTTAAAAATTACTGGTGCTGGGCCGGGTGCGGTGGCTCAAGCCTGTAATCCCAGCACTTTGGGAGGCCAAGGCGGGTGGATCACGAGGTCAAGAGATCGAGACCATCTTGGTCAACATGGTGAAACCCCGTCTCTACTGAAAATACAAAAAATTAGCTGGGCATGGTGGTGCGTGCCTGTAATCCCAGCTACTCAGGAGGCTGAGGCAGGAGAATTGCCTCAACCCGGGAGGCGGAGGTTGCAGTGAGCCGAGATCGTGCCATTGCACTCCAGCCTGGGTAACAAGAGCAAAACTCCATCTCAAAAAAAAAAAAAAAAAATTACTGGTGTTTGCGTCCTACCACCAGAGATTTCTATATAATTGGTATAGATTAAGGCCGTATCACAAAGTCTATTTGAAACAGCCTGGATAATTCCAAAATGCAGCCAAGTTTAAGAACTAATGCAAACGATAACCCTAGGGCTATTTTTCTTTTAACAGCGTTGCCATATTTTTCATTCTGAGAATAAGCCTGCAATGATTTTACAAATCTCAAGAGTTTGGTAAATACCCAATGATTATGATCAGGTATCTCTCTGTAATCATTCTTTTATTAACTCATTTAATAATCATATGCTGATCACACAGGAAACAGCTATGTTCAATAGGTTCTGTTCAACCCTTCTAACTCCTTGCTGGCCCAGTGCCCAAAGCCCTCCCGTGTTTCTCTGAACTACTACTCATTTGATTGTTTTTACCATGTAGAATGCTACATGGAGTATTCTGCCCAGCTAATAATTACCTTTCTGTTTGTGTCTAGCTCATGAAGCATCCCCCCGCCCCGCCACCCTCCAGCTGAACCACGAGGTCCTAAACTCACGTATCAGCAATACAGATATGAAGGCACAGAGAGCCTTATACAGAATAAAGAACGAAAGCTTCAGAGTAAAATATACATAAATGTAAACACTGATTCTACCTCTTATTATCTGTGTGGTCTTAGAAATTTTAATTTCTCTGACCTCAGTTTTCTTATTTATAAAATTGGGGTGATAATAGTAACCTGGCAGAATTTGAACCACGTGAAGTTTATAAATCCAGGCATATCCCACCAGAGATGATCAGACAAGAAAGTGCTTATTTATGCACATTGACCATTTCAAAACCTTAGCTTATTGCACCACACTTGCACTGAACAGGATGTAGACTCCTCATAGGGTAATTTTGTAAAATGCACATCTCAAGAGCCAGGAGAAAGGCACTTTATGCAAAGTTATTTTTCCTGAACTCACTGTTTTTCTGGTATAAGTAAAGAATTGAGGAAAAAAATAATATGGTCATTTTGATACATGAATGTAGAGATGGAATAATTACTTTTCTGGATAAATCATATCCTTAAGAAATAAATGTGATGAAATCCTATTTCAGTTGGACTTGAAGGTATTTCCACTAAATACCATGAGAGACCAAGTGAGAGAAAACATGAAACAGATTACATAAAGGATATAAGAAACACATTAGTGAGTTATTATCCATGCTAATAAAAACTACAAAGAACCCTCCTTAATAACACAAGGAGGCCCCAGAGCATGTGGGGAACTGTGTGTGGTTTCCGGATGGGCTCCTAGGTTTGGGGTTCTGGCTATGTGTCTGTATCAGACCAAAGAACATAGTCATTTGACATTTATGTTGTATTAATTAATATAATCTTTTCTGTTGGTGGCCATCAACATCAACAAACATGATCCATTTCTGTTTTCTTTTGCCTTATTGATTCACTCTGGGATTATCTGTATGGCACTTGATCCCTGGAATGGAAGTAAAGTTGCATGGAAACTGTTGCCTTTATGGTCTTAGCTTCCCCTGTTCTTTGTGTAGTCATAGGAACTCAGAGCAGAGGTCCTCAAAGAGAGAAGCAGAATGGGAGAGGAAGACAGGCAGACACTACGTAAGTCTCAGGCCATGGATGTTTCACAGCATTCCTGTATCTTTTACTGCCTGATGAGTTAGTCCCTATGTCTCCAAAGACTTTATTGGGGATCTCTTCCATGTATCCAATGCCATCCTGCAAGGAGTAAAATCAGAGCCTCAGTATCAGCAGGGGGGGTTGGGATCAGTGGGTACTTGTATCAGTCCAATTTCATACTGCTATGAAGAAATACACAAGACTGGGTAATTTATAAAGTAAAAGAGGTTTAATGGACCCACAGTTCCACATGGCTGGGGAGGCCTCACAATCATGAAAAAAGGTAGAGAAGGAGCCAAGGCACGTCTTACATGGCAGCAGGCAAGAGAATGTGTGCCAGGGAGCTGCCCTTTATAAAACCATCAGATCTCATGAGACTTATTCACTATCATTCGTAAAAACAGCATGGGAAAGAACCGCCCCCATGATTCAATTACCTCTCACTGGGTCCCTCCCATAACACATGGGGATTATGGGAACTACAATTCAAGATGACATCTGGGTGGGGACAAGGTCAAACAATGTCAGTACTCTTTAACAGGATCTCTGGGAAAGCAAGGGGGTCCCTAGGTATACAAAGCCCTATATGGACTCTTCACTGAACTCCCACCATAAAATACACATGCCCTAGCCCATTGACCAAGAAATTTGCAAAATTTGCATTTCCAAGCCAAAAGAGGAGTGTTAATGTATATTTAGTAGCATACTGCCTGGTAAATATTTAATAATATTAGTAGTCTATTATTGTGATTATCATAAATCAAAAGGAGGAAGACATACTATCAAGTGGTTCAAGAAGGTCCAGTAAGATAAGAAATGTTAAAAGTTTATTGGCTTTAGCAATATGAAGATCAACTGTAACCTTGCAAGGTACATTGAGCAGTGAGTGGAAGGAGGGGAAACTGGAAAGATGGTAGAAAACCTTTCAATAAATTAGCATGGGAAGAATTGGCAAGAGACTAGTTGCAGTTAGAGAGAGAACCTGGGTCAGTCACATTGCTTTTTATGATTTATTCTTCATCTAGAATGGGGAGCATGCAATAGTGATGAAGTGTGAGTGACTCCTGACCCTCCTGCATCTCCCACCTTCATGGCCTTTGCCTGCTCCAGGTCTCTGCACCATTCATGGATTCCCTGGAGTCTATGCACCCTCCAGAAGTATGACCTTGCAAGACAATTGGTAGTTCTAATTTAAATTGCTAAGCTTCATGAAGGGTATAAGAAATCAATAGAATAATAGAACCTCCCCCTCCCCAATACTTTACACACACTTATGACTTCAAGCTGAAATATTGACACTCATTTTAAAATTAAGATATGACTCATTTACTCATCCCTCTGTGGATCCAGAGGGAGTGAAGGGCTCATTTAGCAGAAGCCAATGGCCAGAGCATGAAGAAAGTTCCAGAGCTGTTTATAGGGCATCTGATGCAAGGGGTGACTCAACAGAGAAGTGCTTGATTCTAGAGAGATCAAACTCTTTTTCCCGCAGAATGACTCAATTCTACAGGCTTCCACTTAAAATTGGCCATTCCTGAGGCTGCCTGGTTTTCAGTTTTCTAAAAATAAAATTCCAAGAACTTTAAAAGCTCTGATACCAAAGGCACTGAGTCACCAAATGATTTCTACTCTGTGTTACAGATTTGATTTTGTCCATTATTTAGAGTATTACAAATTGATAATAGAGCAGTAAACCAATCCTTGAGAATCCCTAATTCCTAAAACTTCTTAGACACTTTCACATTTGACATTTCCTTCATTTCTATTTCCTAAAAATTCTCTCCTTAATTGTGTCAGTGATTATTTTCCCGTCTCATTGGTCATATTTGGAATATTTTCTTACTGACAAAATAACTGTTGAGTGCAATTCAGCAGTTGAGCTCTGAGTCATATACATGAATCCTTACATTCTTGGATTATCTGAGCCTGGTGGTTAAGATGACTGACAGTGTTCATTGTGTTAAATTATCTATCTCTGTTTCCAGAAGACGACTTGACCTAGACTTGAGAAACTTCAGAGATGTTGCCAAAAGAATCAACTCTATGGAAAGTCTATTTATTTTTAAGCATAATGCCTGTTGTTTTAAACCCTACTAGTTCCCTGTTGCCTATAGGATAACTACCAAACTCTCTTGCGTAGCAAGAAAGTATCTTATAACCAAACCCTAACATGCTTTTCTAGAATCACCTTTTGAGGTTTTTAAACCTCTGTTCTAAGCTACAGCTATACATATTTCCCATGCATTGGTATGTGCTATTTCTTCTACCTAGAGGTTCCTAGTTCCACATATATATCTAATTTGAAAATACTTCTGATAATCTTATATCTGATTCAAACATTAGCTTTCTTTCTAAAATTTCTGGCAAGTCCGTACATGAAAATAAAGCACTTTATGCATAACATATACCACACATCTTATTCATTACTTTCATTGTTGAATTTTACTCACTGTGGGTGTCTTACGGCAATATATGATTTTAAATGTCTTGCTCTAATTCTTATAATTAGTTAGAACTCAATATATAAATAAAATGTTTATATTGTATATTACATCCCCAAAATAATTGGGAGGTAAAAAATAAATTGCTCATATGATTTCCAAATTTTCAGAGCATATTTAAAATGTGATATTCACTAATTAATCCCTGATGAGTTGGAAGTACCTGACATCCTCTCCTAGAAAATTTCATCTCCTTAATTTTAGTCTTGGATTTCTGTTACAACATACCTTCTGTCTTCAGAGAAATCAGACTGTGAATGGTTTCATTTCAGTTTCTTGGTATGATATATGCTTCTAAATGCAAATTTGAAAGAGAAAAAAAAAACAAGGTACTTAGCTACTTCAGACTATTCTTCTTCAAGATGAAAAGAATCATAGAATGGGCAAGTGATCAGTCCAAAGCCAGGCAGTGATCTAGAATCAGATCCAGAACTAGAATGTAAGTCTCCTAAACAACATCTCCTGTATTACTAAGAATAACATTAAATTAAGCATCAAAATATCTGAGTCCCATTTTTGGCTTTGTCCTCAATAAGCTCAGTGATTTAAAACAAATCCCTTTTGGGTTTTACTTGCTTTACCTGCAAAATAAGTAAAGCCATACTTATAAAGGTATTGTGAGGATTAAGTCTGATAAGAAAGGCAAGGAACATTTTGAAAAATACTTCACAATGTGTTTATAATAAATTTTATTACAAAATTAATTCTAGTTTGTGGCAGATAAGGAACCCTGCAGGACACAGCCCTGACTGAACTCTTCCTGGTCTTAGTTGCCTCTGTAAAGAGAAAATTTTTTCATAGAGTAACTTGGTAGCTTGTTAAGAATATGCCTTATTGTTCCTCTTGTTGCACAATGCCACACTGAAGGAGAGCTATTTTAATGACTGAATTTCAGGCATTTGGGGAAAGAGAAGGAAAGAACCTGGGTGCAGGGGTGAAATTCTTCTCAGTGACTTGATCATTCACCACAGCCTCACTTCATCTCAGAAAGAAGTCATCCTTTCTAATGTGTGTGTAGTCTAGGCTGTGCCCCACATACCCAATTAAGCCTCTATTCTAACCACAAGGAAGGTTAAACTTTGTCTTCAGCTAATCTGTGGCTGATAGATACTTGCGCAAAGATGGCATCAAGGGTAGGTTGCAGATGGCTTTGCAACGTCCTGTGTTGTACTGGGATGGTGGTGGTAGGATGCTTGTTAGGGGAAATTAAAAAGTGTGTCCATACACAAAACCTAGTATTTGAACCTACCTGCAAAACTCATGCCTCTTCTTCCTCTTTGCAGTAAATATAGTGCGTACTGTATATAGAGTGTGTCTGTGTGTATGGGGCATGTGTATGTATTTGTGTATATGCGTATCAGGGTAGAGGAAAGATGGTTTCCTACAAGGGCAACACTGTATTTGCCTTAGCCCGCTCTTGGCCAAGTTGGACAACACCTCTGTACTCTAACGACTGTAGCCTTTAACTGCTTCTTGACCAGATTGCTGGTATTCCATCTTATATGTTCGATGGGAGTGTGTATGTATCAGTAAAGCTTCCAGAGACATTGCCTTGCCCGATAAATAGATATGCTGCTTGGTGGATACCTTCTTATCTTCTTATTAATGATATGTCCAAAGCTCAGATTAACACCCTAGGACTTTGAAGATTGCCTCAATAGGCTTTTCTGAAAAGCAGAGCATTATAACCACCAGTTACCCTTTAGCCACCCATTTTGAAATTTGGGTAGAAAAATGATCCCATTTCCTTGCCCTGTTTTTTTCCCCTTGTGGCTCTATTATCACCAGGGGACACTCAGATTTATCTGCCTTAATAGTGTATTTCATTGTTTTCCATAGGACTAAAAATAATAGATTTGTAAAGAGAAATAGAATTGAATTTTTCTCCTTCTTTAGATAACCGGTAGGAATTCCAAAATTATTACTTGGGAGGTTTTCCTCACTGTGAATAGATTATTGTCCATGCTACATGTTAATTTCTCTTGTCGGTATCATTTTTTAAAAAAACAATATATTACTATTTAAGAGTACATCCTTCACTCTCTTTATATCTAAAGAAAAAAGCATGGACAAGCTTCTGTTCATTAAAAGTGTGTGCTGGAGGGAGTGAGACACTTGTGGGTCCCTCTTTTGGTTGTTAATTTTGTGGTTAAGTAAGCTGTGCCCTGTAGCACTTTGTGTCTGATTCACTATCACTTTGGACATTTAAATGTTAATTATCTTGGTTTTCTAAATTATTGTATCTGACTTTTCCATGCCCAGTGCCCTGGATATTACAAGCTATCACTAAGCTGGTGTTTGTGAAGATATCACGGCTTCTATTTCTTGCCTGATAGTAGAATGCATACTTCATGCTGAATTATGAAGACCCAATTAAGAGTGTATTTCAATCTGCTGTCTTATTATAGAAAGAGGATACGGAATAAAGAGATGGGGGGATTTGAAGCCTTTATGGGACCAGGCAGGGAAATTGGGGTCAGAAGTGGGCATGGAGAGACCATAATGGAGTCCAGGAAAGGTTGGCATATTAGATTTAGGCTGAGCATGAAAGGGCAAGAAATTAGCCAGAAAGCTAGCTGGCACAGCAAAGCATGTTCTCACAAAATTACCTTCTTAATAATGAATCTTAGTGGACTTTCCCTGTGTGTGTGAATGTATGTGCCTGCGCACAAGCACGTGCATGTGTGTATGTGTTTCATGACTTATTAAATAGATTAACTACATTGATTTTTACTTTGAGATTTCCAGGCAATCACACAATACTTGAATTTTTCAATCCTGTTGCTACATTATATGTTAATAAAAGCCAATAGCAAACATTTAAAAAGTTTTCCTAGATTATGGCCCTTTCAAGAATCAATAATCTCATTGTCATGGTTCAAAAAGCTATCAATTCTATGAGGACCACTAATGGCTGCAGAAAGAATGCATGTAAACACCGCCAGAAAAAAATCAATGTTCTCTCTAAGTCATCGATAATTCTTGATGGCAACTGGAATTATGAAAAACATTACATGTACCTCATGTCTTAAGCATTTGGAAAAGATCCACATTAGGTAGCTGGAATCCTGGTGTCCGAGACAAAGCAGCTATCATTTAGGCCTGGCTGATCTGTTAACTGGTGCTTGAATACTGCCTATGGTTCCTAAGATAGAGTGGCATACACATGACTCCTTTGGCAGCCAGAGCAACCCTGTGAACACTGAACTAAACTAGCCTCCTTGTTGTAGATGAAGTCTCAGTGAAGAAGAGAAGTGGCACACCGGCCAAGCCACTCACAAGAGAGCTGGGAGTGACGTGTAGCTCTTCTGACTCCTGTTCTTTCCCATTGGTGGTGATGGGTGCCTCCACCAATGTAACTGTGAATGCAATGTTTATTTATTCACCAATTCTCAAGAGGCTATAATCAAGCAGTTTCCTGAGAAATCTGGGTATTGGTAAAGGATCCAGAAGTTCAACTGCATAGTACATCTCACCTAGGTTTATAGAGTTACTACAAATGAGTATTCACTGAAGTTAGGGCATACTTTTTTCCTGCCTTTCAATTGTCTCAGGTGTTGCTTGAGTATCTCCACTCTCTCAAGCATGGTATTTTGCATTTATTCCCACACTTCCCCATTTTAAAGGGAGAAGATAAAAAATAGAGCTGTGCCTACTGAGGTCACTCAGCTCTTAGCCCCAGCACTGCATAGCAGTGAACACATTTTTTATCCTCTAACATTGTAACTTTTTTTTATGTAGCTGTCTCTGCCTTTGGTTAAGTCTTATTTTTAAATACAAATTTATGTTAACATTAAAAAATGTTTACAGATTTTGTTTTTAGTTTGATACTCAACCTCAAACAGAATTAAAAAAGAAAGAAATGATTGTGGGAGACCCTCAATGCAGTAATGAATTCAACATTCTTCAATCAAATTTAAAATTTAATTATAGTTAATTGTTCTTTTAATGAAGTACTTTTGACATAATGCCCCATTATTATATAATTAGATAATTAACTCCATTAATCATATTACGACTTATTTTTCTCCATGTTTTCTTTATATATTTATATACCATGCCCATTTGTACAGCCACGACGCTCACCGTAATCAGAAGTATAAGTCAGGGTAGACAGAAGATCCTGGTGAAGGAAATCCAGTGTTGTTTCTCCAAGTGTGCCTCCCATGCTCCTTCATTTAGTATAAAATTATTTTTCAAAGTATCTTTCACATTTTCAAATCTATGAAAGGCAGCACTCAACATTTTATTTGCTGTTTTCTGACCCCTTAATATGCACCATTCAGGCACGTTGCTAGGCCTGGAATCAGTAGAAAGGAAAGGCAAAAGATGACTAGGCATATTCTTTGATCTAAAGAAGCTCATTATTTAATGATGAAGAATGTTTGAAAGATGCTTATGGCTCCTTCTTTTAAAGAACTCATAGTGCAAAATAAGAAGTCAAGTACAAAACCTGTCACAGTTATAAGACACTATTAGATTTAGTGCACCAGTGATGGTGGAGGGACGTCAAGTAGGTGAGTCTGGTTGCATTGAATCTTTTTCCGGTGACCTTGACTTGGTCATATTTTACATGTTGAATTAACTTTCCACCACACGAGTCCTTGCAAGTCTGTGTTAAGCAGCTTGTGTCCTCTCTCACATTCCTACTTCTCACTTGATATAGCAGGAAATGATATTCTTTCTCATGTTTGCACATAACCAAAGAATTATTTTTAAACTGTATTTATGTAGCCTGGGGACAGACATCTAACCCAGCCCTGCAGTCTTATATACATTCCACTGTATATTCTCTGGCAAGTACTCAACCTTGCTGTACCTGTTTCATTACTTACAAAATGGAATGTATCTTATACACAAAATTTTAAAAGTTACTAAATATAAATCACTGAGAATCATTCTTAGCACACAGTAAAAATACAAAGTGATATTACTTCGATAATTCTATTCTACTTTAATTTTCTCTTTTCATTAACTAGAGATGCAGTGGCAACTGACTCTATCAATGCCCTTTCTTGTCCAAAACTCATATCTGAATATCCATGAACGGTCTCCATGAGCGTGGTAGGGGTTTTTGTATATTATAAACTTCCTTATTTTTAGAAAGAAAGGAACCCCATTTGCAATGCCTGTTGCCTTACAGTATCTTCTCTATTATTTTGATGTTCTAACGGTTACTTTCAACGGGTATTGCACTAACGGACATTCTCAAGGCCAGAGCAGCAGTCTCAAAAGACTTAATAAAGCAGGAAAAAAAAAAAAAGAAAAATGAAAAGGAACAGCAAGAAAACAGAAAGGTAATCTTCCTTTACCAGTGATTTTACTTACTGATTCGTTCACATAATTATCTGTTTCAACCTACTTACATATGGTGACACTGGATTCTGCACAACTGATTCGCTGTCATAGGAGAGAGTCATGCAGACTACAGAAATCCACCCAAAACCTACAGATGGAGAATCTGTTTTCAGAGGAGCTGTCTGCTTTGGGAGGCAGCTCCAGAAGCAAGCCTCAGGAATTATTTTATTTATTTTCTTATTGCATTTTAGGTTTTGGGGTACATGTGCAGAACATGCAAGATAGTTGCATAGGTACACAGGTGGCAGTGTGATTTGCTGCCTTCCTCCCCTTCACCCACATCTGGCATTTCTCCCCACGCTATCCCTCCCCAACTCCCCGCCCCTGCTGTCCCTTCTCTATTCCCCCCAATAGACCCCAGTATGTAGTGCTCCCCTCCCTGTGTCCATGTGTTCTCATTGTTCATCACCCACCTATGAGTGAGAACATACGGTATTTCATTTTCTGTTCTTGTGTCAGTTTGCTGAGAATGATGTTCTCCAGATTCATCCATGTCCCTGCAAAGGGCACGAACTCATTGTTTTTGATTGCTGCATAATATTCCATGGTGTATATGTGCCACATTTTCCCATTCCAGTCTATTATTGATGGGCATTTGGGTTGGTTCCAGGACTTTGCTACTGTAATGAAATATCATGTGTATAATAAAATCCCTAGTGTCTACTGCAGGTTTATGCAAGGTATCCATGATATTCCTAACTCATCACAGAACAACTCGGGAGAGTGTGGTAAAAGCCAGGAGTTCATGAGGAAAAGTGAAGTTGTCCACGGGTTGACCTTTTTGTAACACTAGGAATTACTCTTTGCATAAGAAAATACTGCCCATTGGAAATGGGAGGCAAAATTACATATTTCAATGGAATATTGGACAAATGGGGCAGAAATTGACACAGAGGTTATTTTTCTGTGTTGCTCCTTGTGTCTAAATACACTGAAAATTCTTGTCATTCATACATTATGTTCTTCTTCCTCCAAGCACCCAGTTCACTGGTGATGCACAAGAAAGAATTGTTGATGTTCATTGGGCTGTGGGAGAACTAAGGTGACAGATGCTTATATTTAATGAATGATGAGTCTGTGGCAAATGCCTTGGAAGGTACTACATATACATCACCTATTTAATCCTCAGAAACATTCTCCGGGGTCAAAATTTTTGGCCCCAATATAGGGATGGGAAAACCGAGTCTCTGGTATGCTAAATAAATTGGTATAATCAAACTCATGTAAACCAGTTTTTTCCCTCTTTCCTAGTTAATCACTAACATTACAACATAAACGCCTGATTAAGTTATCTCTCTGAAAATTAACTTCAGAAATATAGATTCTTTTCAATATCTTTCCTCTGTGTTTGCTACCTGTTAGGAGAACTACTCTACTTGATTTTTGAACTGATGGGTCTTAAGCTGAATATCTTTTGCACACAATTATTCATAAAGGTAGTAGATTTTTTTAGAGGTTTTAATAAGGGATGAAGAGCTAAAATTTGACTTGAAAGTCAAAAGCCTAGGAAAATGTCCAGAGACAAAAGCATACAAACAGTAATACAGTAACCTGGATATTTTCTTCCAGCAGATAGCTTAACTAAAGGTGAATTCACCATTAAGTCCAACTGTGGGGAATGCTTAATGATGTTAAATGAACTCCACTGGTAACAAAAGGTATCCAAGTACATCTACAGATGCTCTTTACAAATGACATGATGACCCAAGGGACTTATTGGTAGATGGGGAAAAATGTGAGTACTTATTAAAAATATTACTTATAACTCACGCAGGTGATTGAATGCAGAGCTTGAATTGAATGAATAAGATACATCGAGGCTACAAAATATTTTTGTAGCCTCCTCCTCCTTATAGGCATTTATAATCTAACCAAACACTCCTCAGACTCAGAAGCAAATCCAATCTCCCTTAACCTCAGTTTCAAAACCCATAAAATAGAAAAGCAAACACCCCTCTCCTTCATATCAAAAGAATAAAGTGTGTGTGGCAGTCCCAGATTCTAGCTTTTCTAGCTTTCATCCTTCACTTAGGCAGCTTCAGAGCATCTGGTCCTCCTCTTTTCCCCCTCTGGACTTCAGTCCCTGTACCCTGGTTGAGTTGCTATATGCAAGGCAATGCTGACTGTTTAGGGTGGTTGCTCTTTTAAACAGCCTATTTCCTCTTTGTACTCTATGAAAGAGCAAAGCAAGGGTTTTTAAATCCAAAGGCATTGAGGATGTTTAAAAAGCAGCATTCACAAATGGCCCACCCATGGAGTCTCTTTGCAAGATGCTTGAGCCCCAGATGCAAGGGAGGCCCAATGAACAAGACTGTTTAGGTGAACCCCTCAGGAGTCTGGGAATGTGTGATGCTCTACCTAGTATTTAATAAGGAAGTCTAAATGTCTGTTGGACAACCCTGTCCTGCCTATGTTGGTGCATTCCATGGGGACAGTTCTATCATACCAGTCCATTGATGAGAAGAAGAAAGTTAGTGATGGCAAGGCCATTTTCCCTGCATGAGATGGATTCAAATGCACAGAAAATACCAGGTCAAAAGTTCAAAGTGGCGCTTGTTCATTCTTCTGGCAGAAGTAGAATCATAAGGGGTAAGTTATGCTTTGCAAGAACCAGAAAAAAAAAAAAAAAGAGGATTTTGAAGACATATAAACCAGCTCCAGTCAAAAGGCAGCTGCACTACACTAGACTCCTAAGACTACAAAAAGTTTCAGGCTGACAGTGTGTCTTCATTCTGATGGGGAAAAATAAAAGTGTTTCCTCTAGTTCTGGCAGCTCTGCAAGGAAAAAGAGGTATTAGCAGAAGTCTGAGCCTTCAGGGGTCTGGCCCACATCCCAGCCATATCCTGAGATAATGGCAGGACTTCCAAAAATTCTTGTGGCAAGGATCCGCATTTCCTGTCCTAAATGGTTAGGCCATCTGGAATGTCTATTATGGAAGCATTAAACTTATGGAACTGTCCTCGCAGGCTCCCAAAACTACTTCAAGTATTCTACAGAATAAAAATAAGTTAAATAGAAACAAACTGTGCAGATTACCAACTCTTCTAGTGGAGGAGGCACAAATGTACCAGAGTCATATGGAAAATACCAAAATATAAAAACTAAGGATTTAAAAAGTACATTTCACAGAGCGATTTCAAAGAATGAATTTAGGATATAAATTTGAATATAAAGTCAGGGCATTTTGGCCATGGCCTTCTGGAATTTTTATAGCTACCTCCAATATGTACATTAGTGGTTTCCATAGCAGGAAGACAAAGAGAGGCAGGTGGATTGTGCCGTAATTCCCACCTCCCAAAATGCATCCAAAGTGCTTTGGTGGAGAGGCAGGAGTAACATCTATCCACACACAAGACAGAACTGCTCTTCTTTAGATGTAATTATAATCATGGAATATACATGTAAAGAAACTGACAACCAAAAATATTTAATAAAATGTCTCATGAAAACATGCTCGCATCTGGAATATTAGTTTTCTATTGCTGCATAATGGGTTACCACAAACTCAGTGACTTTAAACAATACCCATTTAATATCTCCCAGTTAAGTAAGCCAGAAGTCCAGGCAGATTTGATTGGGTTTTCTACTTTGGCTATCACATGGCTAAAAGCAAGGCACCTGCCAGGCTGTGCTCTAACCTAAGACTCTGGTGAAGGATCTACTTCCAACCTCGCTCTGGCTGTTGGCAGAATTCAGTTACTTGTGGCTGTAGGTCTGACGTCCCTGTTCTCTGCTTAGAAGTCAGCTGGCCCCCCCCGCCACTTCAGCTGCTTAAGGCTACAGGATTTGTTCTGCTAAATTCTTCATGGAACCTGACCCAGAACAGGTGCTCAATGGATGTGTGTTAAACAGAGATAGGTAGTACAATTACTCTGTATTGCTGGGTTATGTATAGGCAGTAAATTATATTTCCAACAGCTTTGTATGCTGTTAAGTTAGCAAAATAGACTAAGGTTTTAAGTCCCACAATAAACAATCAATATATATTGTTAAGTTAAGCAAAATAGAGCAAGGTTTTTAAGTCCCACAATAGACAATCGATACATATTGCAATACAGAATCCATAGACTCAAATGAGTTTGTACAGTTCAGTTCCCTTCTTTCCTCATTGTGATAATACATTTCTCAGTTTAATCTGCTGATTGATATTTGAGCTCTCAGAAATCAGGGGATTACATTCTTTGCTCCTGCAAATGATAACAGAATTAGCTACATTGAATATGTCAGTGCCATTTCTATTTTGGGTAACCAGGTGATTTGGGAATGAGGCAGCTATGGTCAATTGATCAGCTCGTGTCCACTAAGATTATTCCAATCCCAAATCATATGAGAGTTTATATCTATACCCCAGTTTTGTGAATGTCCCATAGACTGATCATCAGGCACAACACAGGACTCTCAGAGCCACCAGTCAATATATGATATGGGAGTCTAATATGCACAGCCAGATCTGTGATGAAGGATTAGACAGAGAGGGTGCCTAGAACGATCCCTGCCAGACAGCAGCACTCAGATGCCACACTGAGGAGAAACAAACACCTCCACTCGAAAAATGGCCCTTAACTGCTGCCCAGAGAGCATAGGAGCTATCTCTCAGGTATGCAGAGTCAGAATGAGAACAGGAACATAGGTTGTTGGGGCAACTCTGAGAAAAGCTGTGATTTTAGGTACTAAATGAATATAATGACATGAATTCAAATATCCTGAGGCTAACACAGATCCATGGACTTCTCCTGAACAAAATGTTATATTAGGAAGCTGTGATATTATGATTTATGATATATATAATTTATATGTATGTTTGTTCTTTGTCCTGCTTCCTGGTTTCCCTGCACACAAATCCTAAAATGCCTGGAAACACTAAAGTGAAAAGTGTTGGGCTGCATGAGAATGAAGTGACTAGTGGCTGGGGGATCCAGGATAGCTTCAGGAAAGGAGCTGCTTGTTAGGGGAACCAACCATGTGATGGAAGTGTTGAAACTTTCAGCCCCACCTGAGTGGGGTACTGAGGTTGATTGGTTATCCAGTGGCCAGGGATGATCAATTATGCCTATGCAATAAAGTATCCATAAATCCCCAAAATGACAAGGTTCAGAGAACTCTCAGGTTGCTGAATACATAGAGGTTCTGGGAACATGGTACTCCCTGAAAGAACATGGAAACTTCATATCCCTTCTCATATACTTTGCTCCCTATACCCTTCATCTGGCTGTTCTTCTCTATTCTTTGTAATCATTTATATAAATAAGCAAATATAAGTAAGTGTTTTCCCGAGTTTTGCCATTCCAGCCAATGATCAAACCCAAAGAGGAGGTCATAAAAACTCCTGATTTATAGCTTGTATAGCAATAGCACAGGTGACAATTTAAGACGTGCACTTGGTATCTGAGGTAGGGGCAGTCATGGGGGACTGACTCCTTCACATGTGGAGTCTGCACTGACTACAGTTAGTGTCAAAACTGAACAGAATTTTAGAATGCCAGTTGCTGTCTGCTGGAGAATTAACGTGTGGAAAACAAAACAAAGCAAAATACACACCCGGTGTCAGAAGTGTTCTGGGTTGTGTTGAGTGAAAGAATATTAGGAAAAGAAACAGTCTGTTTTTACTACTGTATACAATGGCACAGCCAATTGAGAGAGGGAGTAGGGTAAAACTGTAAAGACACTGAATCCTAAATAATCTGTCAATGAAAGATCTCTGTGGTAGGCTACTTAGCCACTAAGTAGACTGCACCTTTGTACCTCCAACAGATTAAACACTGGACAGATGCTCCAAGGAATCAAAGACAAGGACCAGATCTGGATTTTTAGAAAATATTATCCCCTCTCTCAATGGCCTCACTAGGTCACTGATGGTAATGTTAGCATTTTAACACTCTCATGGAATACACCCTGTCTATACACTGGTTAAGCACCTGAGTGCACTATGATAGAATGTAAAGAAAATAAATGAGCTATAAATAAACTGGGGCTCCAAGGAAAATTAAAATAGGTACATGACTATGAAGATGATGTCTTTATTTACCATATACTGTAAGTTACATATATTATAAAATAATTTTTAAACAATAATCTCCCCTGTCCTTATGCTTAAAAGTTATAAACTAAATCACTGGTCTTCTTGATGCTTCAGCATAAGGTCCTCTACACAGGGTTCAAAATCGGTCCAGAATACATTGCAATTATGCTTTTCAATGAATTAGTAGATCAGTGAAGTTGTTTTCAACAGACTAAGATTTATTTAACAGACTAGGATATTTTGGTTGAGATTTCTTTTTTTCAGGAGAGCCCTCTTGTGGGTGACAGACATATTACCAAAACATAGATTTTCATTGACTCAGGAATAGGCTGAGAAGAATGTTTATTTTAATAATAATAAAGTTAAATATGTATGTACTTTGTGCCTCCACATAGTTTCTTCCTTTCCAACTTCTGTAATTCAATTATAGAACTCTGGACTCCAAAACTTTCAGAGGACATAAAAGGTCATCTAGTCCAGTGGTTGCCAAAAGAGGTAGTCATGTTTGTCATCCAGGGAAAATTTTAAAACTGCATGTTCTTGGGAAATACTCTGAGACATTTTGGGTTGGTAATGTATTAGTCCATTTTCACACTGCTATAAAAGTACTTCCTGGTAATTTACAAAGGAAAAAGGTTTAATTGACTCACACTTCTGCATGGCTGGGAAGACCTCAGGAAACTTACAATCGTGGTGGAAAGGGAAGTAGGCACATCTTACAGGGTGGCAGGAGAGAGAGGAGAAAGCAAAGGGGGAAGCATCTCTGACAAAACCATCAGATCTTGTGAGAACTCATTTACTATAATAGAACAGTATGGGGGAGCCACCCACATGATCCAATCATCTCCCTCCCTCAACAGGTAGGGATTACAATTTGAGATGAGATTTGGGTGGGGACATAAAGCCAAACCATATCAGTAAGTCTGGAGCAGGGTCAGAAATCTCTATTGTTTTAAACCTCCTCAAGTGATTCTGATTGAGTCAGACTTACCACTATGGTTTTCCAAATTCCTTTTTTATTATATTTGCTGCTACCCAATGGATATTAATATTTTAAGGCTATTCAATCTCCAACTCAACAGGGAACTTTACAGGGACAGGGCTCTGCTTGACTTTCTCTTCCTCTAGCACCTAGCACAGTGATGAGTAAAGACAGGGTGCTCAGTAAATGCTTACCAGATTGATTTAAGTAATTCTAATCTACTAATCTATATTGTTAATAGTATGCAAATTATACTCCCAATGGATTTACATTCTGGCAAACTTTAAACAAGGAGATTACAGTGTAAAACTTCACAATAGTCAATCAATACAAATGACCTTAAACAATCCAGGAGCATTCAAACTAGTATTGCATATATCTGTAAGGCTTACATTAAATAGTGAAATAAAGTTGATATTTCTTTTCCCCCACTTGCATGTAAAAAGAATGTGCTGTTATATTTAAGTTACAGTTAATAAAGTTTTTCAGCCTTTCTCACCATTCAGTGTAATGTACTTGGTATGAGAGCAGTAATGGAAAGAAACAATCTGCAAGAAATTGTATAAGAGGGATACTCTCATTTATATGCACAATTTTGAATTCAAAGAAAATAAGAAGCAAGTTACCATGCATTTACCTTTACAAATGCTGGGCCTAGGCAAGATTGGACAGATAGAAGCAATCGGATCTGACGATAATATATTCCATCTGCAATTGTTAGAGATTTATGCAAAATAGCAGGTAACACCTTCCTTTTGAATTTCAAATGCTGTGTAACCTTTTAAAGATAACAAGGGATATTCATCTGAAATAATGGTGAGAAATTTATAACAGAGACCACATAATTAGTTGTTATATTTTGCAAGTACCACACACTCTGATAGGAACATGGCTAGAAAAAAAAATCCCTCAGTAAGAAGAAGTCAGTTTCTTTTCTTTTTTTTTTTCCTTTTCTTCCTTGCAGTTGAACAGCTTGGTACATAGGATACTTAGAAGAATATAAATAAAGTGTAAGACAGCATCCTCAAATGCTTATGAGATCTATTGGATTTTCAGGTTTATTTCTAATGTGTATTCTTATCAAAACAGCAAATTATGTGGGTCTGGGTTAAATTCTTTACCATGGTAGGAATCCTTCAATCCAGAACCTAGCAATTCAGTACAGGAAGTAAAAAAATAATCGATTAAATTTTCTTAGGGTGGTCCTTTTTACCCGTTATTTTCCAGCAGAATTCAATACTCCAACTTCAGTTCTGAGTAAAAAAATACACCTAAATTTCCTGGCACGATGCCTTGCAGCATATTTGGATGCACATTAACAATAGTCATAAGAAGCTCAACATAACTGAGCATCAAATTTAGTATTACCTATTTGCTTTCTCCTAAGGGGGTGGGGGAACACATGTAGATATTATACACATTTGTTTTCTAACCCTTTCAATTGTGAGGATGATAGCCAGCATTCCTGGTTTGACTTGCTGAAGTCAGGGTCTACTGAAGACCTTATTCTTAAAATACTGTGATTGTGTCTTTTGACCTGATTGGTCATTCCCCAAGGGACTGACACAGAGGCTGACTTTTTGTTTTGCACTCTCCCACATCAACTTGCACCCTGGGCTAGAGTGGTATTCTGGGTGGCACAAAGACTTAAAGACATAAATACCTTGTGTTCACCTTGGGCAAGAGATGATGAATGGGATGAGAGGCAGACAGAACCCAAGCTCCCAGGAAGAAAGGATTCAAGGAAGAAGATTACTGGGGGAAAATAATGACTTAGAAGGGCCATTTCATATACTGGAAAGGCAAAGTGCAATGTGTACACCTATGACCAGACTCATGCTCCAAAAACACTTGAAAGTACTAGAGACTTCTACCTTTGATAGATCTGTGGGCTTCACATACGCAGAAGATGATGATTAGGCAGGCTCATACATGGTCTGGATTAGCAATGGAGTCCTAGCTCAGAGTCAAGTCCCCAGCTCAGAGCTAAGAGGCAAAGACTAGCCTATTTTAATTTTTTTCATTTGACTCCACACATTTAAGGAAATCTCTGTCAGGTCACTCACTGACCATTAAAATAACAGAAAAGAGACATTATTGACCACACAAAGCAAGGAATATAGACCTTGCTAAACTAGCTTGAAAACATCACTAAACAAATGGATCACTGCATCTATCAAACATCAAAAAAAAAAAAGAAAAAAACCTCTAGAGAAAAAAGAATCTGATTTCTAAAGTTACAATGCTAAAGTACTTAAAATGTCCAGTTTTCAACAAATAACTACAAAGTACATGTTTACCTATGCACATCTTGTACATGTACCCCAGAACTAAAGCTCAAACTAAAAATAAAAATGGTATAGGGGAGACAAAGAATCAGAAAAGTGTGGCCTATTCACAGGGGGAAAAATCAACAGAACCTGCCCTTGAGAAAACCCATTGGTCTTACTAGACAAATACTTTAGATTATCTGTCTTCAATAAATCTAAAGAGCTAAGAGAAGTCATGGACAAAGTATTTAAAGAAAACCAGGAAAATAAATGAGCAAATGAGATCAATAGACAGAAATTACAAAATGTGTGAGCAAATAACTCATTTTGTGTGTGAGCAAAATGAGATATTAATAAATAGATAGAAATTATGAAAAAGAAAACAATTAAAATTCTGGAACTGAAAAGCACAACTGAAGAGAAAAATATTATCCAGTCTCAGGATCAGAAAATGTTTTGTTTTGTTTGTATAACGAAAAGTGAAGGGAGCCTAAGGGATATGTGAGTAAGAGTCAAGTACATAAATTTATGCATTATGGGAGTCCCAGTGAAGAAGGGAAAGAGAGTAATAGAAATCGAATTTAAAGAAATAATGGGGAAGGACCTTGGGGGGAATAGGGGAGGGACAGCGGGGGGTGGGGAGTTGGGGAGAGATAGCATGGGGAGAAATGCCTGATGTAGGTGAAGGGGAGGAAGGCAGAAAATCACACTGCCATGTGTGTACCTATACAACAATCTTGCATGTTCTTCACATGTACCTCAAAACCTAAAATGCAAAAAAAAATAAAGAAAAAGAAATATTCTCCCCCTCCAAAAAATAATAATACTTTTGGGGCATTGGCTTTAAATAAAGTGACCAGACATTTTCAAAATGTTATTATTTACTGTGTTCAGATATACATAACACTCCAGAAAGGAAATTGGTTATTTTTGAACTGGCATTTGGAAATCTTGATTTAAAAATTATTCAGATTTCTTAAGATTTGGTTTCTGACCTTTCAGATTAAATCCTATGCTTCTTTCCTAGTGCATGGATTGGAACCGGCTTTCTTTTTCAGTCTCTTGTGGGATTCTCATAGTCATTTATTTGTAGAGAGGAGAACACCATAGGAAGGTCTTTGTTTCTGTTTTGGTATTCTCTCTTACCTGCTACTGTTATTGTGGTAGAAAAACAAGGTGTAAGTGGGCTGGTAAGGCTTCCCTGTCTGGTGATTTAGGCTTTTAGATTTTGATTAAGAATGCAATGATATCAGGAAACTATAATCTACATATATTACATATTACTATATATAATCTACCATATAACATAGCTTATATTACATAACATATATGGTCTATATATGTAATACTTATGTATATATGAATGAACATGTAAATATTAAAAAAAATAAATAATGACCCCAAATCTAACACATTTGAGGAAATACATGAATCTACACATACAAGAAGCTTCACTAACTTCAAAAAAGATAAGTCTAAAAGAACCATACTGAGACACACTATAATCAAACTAGAACTCTAAAGAGAGAATCTCAAAAACAGCAAGAAAGAAATGATTCATCATGCGCAAATGATTCTTAATAAGATCTGGTTTCTCTTTGGCAACCAATCACTACAGGCAAAAGTGAATGGTATGATATAAAGTTCTGAAAGAAAATTTTTAAAAGTATTTTGACCAAGAATTCTGTATTCAGTAATATTATTTTTTAACATGTATCTGATAAAAGACTTGCATCTGGAATATGTAAAGAATGCTTACAACTCAGCAACTAAAAGAAAATCAACCTGATTAAAAATCAGCAAAGAAGTTGAATAGACATTTCTTCAAAGAAGTTATGCAAATAATATATAAATCAATGCTCCAAATCATTAGTCATCAGAAAAATGTAAATCAGAACCACAATCAGGTACCACTTCATGCTCACAGGAGTAGCTATAATATTTTTAAATGGAAACTAAAAAGTGTTAATGAGGATGTGGAGAAATTAGAACCTTCCTATATTGTTGGTAGAAATGCAAAATTATTTATCCAATATAAAAAAACCATTGGGAAGTTCCTCAAAAGTTAAATATGGAATTACTCTACCACCCCACAATTCTACAACTAAGTATATCCCATGTAATTGAAAGCTGTCACTCAAATAAATACATGTACACTCATATTCATAGCCACACCATTCACAGTAAGCAAAAGAAGGCACAACCCAAATGTCCATCAGTGGATGCATAAATATAAAATTATGGTATATACAAACAGTGAAATGTTATCCAGCAATAAACAGGAGTGAAATACTGGAAAATACTATAATATGGATGAACCTCAAAACCCCTGTGCTAAGAAAAAGAAGCCAGGTGTCTTGTATGACTCCATCATATAAACTATCCAGAACAGATAAACGTATGGAGATAAAGCACAGACTGGAGGATTCCATGGGCTGCGGGCAAGGAGAAATAGGAAACAACTACTTAATTGGTATGGAGTTTCCTTTCAGGATGATGAAAATGTTTTTTAAAAGTGGATAAATATAGTGAGAACACAACATTTTGAATGTATTAATTGCCATAAAATAGTTCACTTTAACATGAACTATTCATCAAATGGTTAATTTGATATTACATGAACATTGTCTCATTAAAAAAAATCTCAAGGAAAAACAATGCAAGGTAAAACATAAATCATTACATGTCTACCACCTGGTCCAATAACTTAAAAAGTTGGAATTCAAAGAAGAGGAATATCATTCCAGCCTATTAGGCTTAGGACAGCTTTTATAGACCACAGACACTAGTTAGGAGTTGGGATAACTTAACAGGTGTTCTCCCAGAAGCCTACCCTCATAATTCCACTCATCTAGACTAAAGTGTGCATTTCCAGGTATGACCATTAATTCCCTGAGTTGAAATGGCCCGTTGTAGAATTAGTTATTAAATTACTCTTCACAAATATAAAGAAAATTCTCCAATGTGTAGCAGCAGCTACTATTAAGTACTACATTCATCTTTGCACAAGTTAAGTACTGTGTTCATCTTTGCCCTTTTATCTTTCGACTACCAGACTATTCTATTAACACTTCTATTAACACTTCTTTAAAAAAAATAGTTTTATAGGGTCGTACTATGTTGCCCCAGTCCAGAGTGCAGTGGCTATTCACAGGCCACTACTGATCAGCATGGGAGTTTAGACCTGCTTCATTTCATATCTGGTCCATTTCACTTTTTAGGCAATCTGGCAGTCTCCTACACCCAGCAGGTCACCATATTGATGCCAAACTTGGTGAGGACACACAATGAGCACAGTGCACTACAACCCCAGACCTCCTGGGCCCAAGGATCCACCCCATCTCTGCCTCCCAAGTAGCTGGAACTACAAGTACATGCCACCATGTGTGGCTCTACCTCTTCCTACAGAGCTCTTGATCTCTCCTTTTGCTCCTTCGGTGACTCTTTCAGTTCCATGTGCTGAACTGAGCCAGCAGTTTTTATAGGCGCTTTTTGTTTGCACTAGACTCACCACACAGTATCAGAGGAAAACTGTGACTCTGTTTATTTTTGTATCCCCTGTATCCCACTTACACTCAGCCAGAGAAAATGCTTTCCTAAACATCATGCCATTTTCTTCTTTCCATTCCTCCAGTGACTTCTTAGCCATGCTTTACTTAAGCTTTCTTCTGTTAAACATTAAATAAGGTTTAATGTTAAGTCCTCCATCCAAAATAAAAACAAGCAACTCTTCTTCTCTGAGATGACAAAAAAAATAATAAGAAATGCATTAATAAAATAGCCAAAAAGTGATATAGCTAATAGCACCTATAAAAATTTGGTACATTAAATGATTACATGGTTCACAATAGCTGAGAAAGCCTTCAGGGAAAACATGAGATGTGAGGCAGAACTTGGAGGACAAGTAGATTTTCATAATAGGAAGAAGTAGGGCTTAGAGGGGGGAGTATTTGTATACCCTCTGTCTGTGCAAAACCTTGCCTTTTCAAGCAAGAGAGGTCCCAATCTTCATGACTGTTTTTAAAGGGTACTGATTTCTGGGCTGCTCCATACTGAAATATACATGGTAACTACAGTTTTCTGTTGAGTACACTTGGTCTTATGTCTCTCCTTAAATTAGAACCTAAATATCAACATTAAGGTGGCAAAGCTTTAGTTTAAAATGGGTGAGCACACAGTACTGAATGTGAAGTGAATCATATACAGTTTGCTAAATATGTAACTTGAGAGTATACAGGCATTTTCAAATTCAAGTGACATCCAGAAATAATTGCATTGTGAATCTTGTATTAAGTATAATACTAATGTTTTATAATGAAGTGGTTTGTATTTGGATTTTTACTCCAATTTCCTACTCCTGATTCTGTAATTCTCCATTTATCACTACTCCACTTGGAAGATCACTTATTTTTATAAAAGTTATTTTTTTGTTTTGTTACAGAGTATTTACAAAACCCAGAAGCTAAAGTACAGAGAATTTTAGTTTTCATAAGAGAACTCATTGATAATATTTCCATTGTTTGGGTCACTTCTGGCATTAACACTTCTGTGTATGAAAGAAAAAAATTAGTGAGGGCTTCCCTTGTCTAGTGCAAGCATTCTGCTAATGCCCTCTGCAAATTGCTTGTGCATATGTTTATACAAAGTGCTTTAAGCTGCAATAGTACAAAAGGTATTGAAAGGTGGAACAAAATAATATGTCTAGACTGAGTACTCAAGGGAAAATTTGTTTTCCTTTTTGCAATAATGAGGCTCTTGAAATTTGCAAGGACAAAATACATTAGTAAAGAGGTTATTTTATAGATACAATGGAATAGTTTATGTCAGTAGACTGTATATCCTCAGTTAAAGAAAATAGAGTTATCAACTAAGAAATAATATGATAGTGAGTGTTTTATCTTGAGTCACCTAATATTCACACCTTCAAAGAAGGGATCTTTTGGGATCCATTTATCACTCTTCAGTATTGATCGTCCTATTGATTAGAATTTTTCACCTGAAGTATTTTCATTTTTCATTAATAATTCAACAACCTATTATGTGTCAAACACTGTCTTCAGTACTAGTTTACTTTGTTTTTGAACTACACTCTACCTTCTCTTAACTTACATTATAGTCATCTTTTATTTAAAAGAAACTTAGCCTCTCTGTAGCCAGCCCAAACACAACTGACTTTGGTTCAGGCAGTAATAGCTAGAATAGCACAGTTGCTTTCACTTGACCCAAGTAGCATTAGCTACTGCAATGTTATACAGACAAGTCCTCCTAGAGATTCTTTATTGGAAGGGATTTTAACTTTATGAGCTCTATGAACATAGCCGCAGGACACATGGCACCTTGAAACGATTTCCTCCGTGGTCTATCTTGGCCTCAGCCTTAAATGACAATCAAAGTGGAGTTGGGAGTGCATCTACCTCTTTCTTAAAAATAATTGTGTCATTTCTTTTATGCCTTGTTACGATTTTTGTATTGGTCACAAACACCGGGCAACCTAAAAATTTGCAGTAAAGGTATAAAATAAGCAGATTTAGTAATGGCAATAATGATGATTAATATTATTTTGCTGAAAAGAAAGGAAGATATTTTAATTTAGAAAGTAAACAGGCATGCATCTAATTTCACCCTAATAACAGTTCTGTGTGATGGCTTCTAGAGGCAATGACTGCTCCCATTTTAGAGCTGAATAAACAAGGTAACATATTTTGAAAGTGGGAGAGTAGAATTTAAACTCCAGTTGTCTGGCTAGAAGCCTAGCTTTATTTCCATGTTATATTCTGTCTCTCCTGAAACTGCCAATTTGATTCAGCAAATATTTATTAAATGCATGACTGAGTTTTATTTTCCCCATGCTAGCTACTTGATTGACTAGTGGTTGGAATTGATTGACATTAGTGGCAAATTCTACCAGGCAGCCTTCACAATGGAGAGGGCATTTTTATGCATAATTGTAAGTGATGCTGTTTAAGCAATAACAGGCTTGGCAACCTTGCTCCAAACCCAGGGATAAGCACCCCTTAATAAAAACACTCTCTAAATTATTTGAATAAATGACTTAATTATTATAGATACAATTTCTCTTTTTTAAAATTTTTATGGATACATAATAGTTTTATGGGGTATATGTTATATTTTCTTACAAGCATACAATGTGTAATGAACAAGTCTGAGTAATTGAGATATCCATCACCTCAAACATTTATCATCACTTTGTTTTTGGAAAAATTTCAGTGCTTTAAACAACTGGAGGTAACACAGATGAAAATACCCAGGAGGCTGGAGATGACACTAATACTGTATGTCTCTGAAAACCTCTAATTTTCACCCCTTCCCTTTCTGTGAAGATCTTTGAATTCTGTTGTAGTCACCATTTGCCCCACTGAAATTCCTTATCTGTATCATGCATTTTAATTCACTCATTATTCTTTTAAGTCACACTGCATTTAAATGATTTTTGAATATGCAATATATCTTACACACAGCATGACTTGTGATGGAGTGTTTTTCTACACCTCAAAGCAACCCCCTTAGTTTTTAGCACAGTACTGGTGCTCACTATATTTGAATAATAAAATTAAAACATTACCAAGCAATAGAAATGCCCATTTTTGAAGTAATTTTTTAAAAGGCCAAAATCCTAGTTCTCAATTCCTTTCTTTGCCGCTGGAGTCTATTAATTTGGCTGATTAGATTCTAAACATGTGCACCCATGTTTCTAAGGAAAAAAACATGGAAAGAATTTGTAACCCTTTTAAAGAAAACATTCTACTTATTGATTCACTAAAATACTCCTTTTCCCAGAACACTTTCCCATGTTTGTTCTAAGGGAGAAACGCAGTACAAAGTCTTCAGGCAGAAATTAGAGAAAAATATGCTTCCACTGGGATCCATTGACTATACATTTGAATAATTCTGAAGTGGGAAGAAAACTGTTCATTATTATCCTAATGCTCAAGTGTTATGTTTCTTCCCTTCAGGTTTATAATATGAGCTGTATCTTACAGGTCATGAAACAGTATCCTGGGTCTCAGGAATAAGCTTTCACAGGCTTGAGGCTACATGTCCTTGAGGTAGAATTAGAGAAATTTTACACTTGGCATGAAAAGAAAGATCTGGGAAAGCCAGTGGTGTGGGCGTTAAATGGGCAATATCCATCAAGCATTTTCTATGTCAGGTTTGATCCCAAATGCTGAATATCTACTATATCACACAACCTATAATACCTCTTGTGAGTTAGTTTTTGTGATCCTGTTTTACACTGAAGAAAATATATTTTGATAGTTTCAGTTATTGGGACATGAAAATGGTAGCTCATTATAAACTATGTTCTACATATTAACTCAAACTTTCCTGTCTGCCTGACCCACTGACCAAGGTTTATTCATCCCTTAGTTCACTTTCCAATTTGCATCTCTTCTCAGAAGTGCTATAACTCTTCCACATACTTGAAGTTCTTAATGCCTTAGTGTAATGGAACTGAGTCAGAAGCACAATGTGCCTAATTTTTGTGATTTTCAATTTTGATATAATTTCAAACTTACAGAAAAGTTGTAAGTTGTTACTATCTGGGAAAACTGGGTGAAGGATATACAAGATCTTGCTGTATTGTTTCTTAAAATTGCATATGAGTCTATAATAATCTCAAAATTAAAAGACTTTAAAGTCATACATATATTCTATGCATGTAGATCTAACCCACAATCTACTTCAAATATCATCAATTTCACATATATTCTATATATGGCTTTAAATGTGTATATTTAATATGTATATATTATACATATATATGTATGACTGAAAACTTTTAATATATACATGCATTTTAACATATGTAGTAACATTTAATACATATATAATATATAAATAAAATATACATATACACTTACTATACATATATACACTATATATATAAAATTTATACATATATATGTATTTTGAGGATAAAAAATTGTATAAAGAGCTCGTGCATAGCTTTTGATCCAACTGACCAGTCATTTATCTTCTGACCCATTGGTATTTATCGTTCTTTATGCCTGTCTCCCATATGTATATTTCTAATCTGTTTAACAGTAAGTTTAAGACATCATGTCCATTCACTTCTAAATGCTTCAGTATTTGCAAACAATTCAGTACATAAGCAGTATAGCTATCAAACTCAGAAAACTAAGAATTGATGCAAAAAACTATTATCTAACCCACAGTCTACATTTAAACATCATCCATTTCACTATTGATCCTTATTGATCTTCTTAATTATGTTTCTCAGTTCACAGCCTAATCCAGGATTACACATTATCCTGGATTTTAGTTGGTTTTCTCTAATCTGGGGCAGTTATTTAGCCTTTCTGTTTTTGACATGGGCTATGTTGATAAACACAGGTCCATTATCTAGTAGAATTGCCCTTGGTTTTGGTTTGTCTGATATTTACTTGTAATTAGATTTTGATTATACATTTTGACAGAAGTACTCCATAAGTGAATTTTTCTCTATCTCAAGGTGACATAGTAGTAGGTACATGATGTTCATTAATCCCTATATTGGTATATTGGTGATTTTAGATTTAATCACTTGGCTAATTGGTGTCCTTCACTGGAAGATCACTATTTTCTCTGCATAATTAAAGTAATGTATGAAGAGATATTAATCTGTGGTTGAGATGATGTAAATACATCTGTCTTTCATCAAACTCATATGCTAATTTTAGCATCAATTACCAATTTTCTAATTCCATTCCTTCTTCTACAACTATTAGATTGATAGCATTCTACTGTAAGAGAACATTTTCCTTCTTCATTTATTTATTATTCAGTTATTTATATTTTTTATGGACTCAGGAATTCTTGTTTTATTCATTAAATTATAATCCATCACTAGCATTATTTATTTTGAGGCTCAAATTGTCTCAGATTTAATCAATGCAAGTCCCTAGAAGCTGGCTCCTGTGTCTTTTTAACATGCCCAGGATTCTACAAGTGGCTGTCACTTTCTGGTTCAAGATGTTAATGTGCACTGTCTTTTAATGGGCTTGTCAGACTTCCTCTAGTTATCTTGGTTATACCATCTCTCTATTGCCCTCTTGTCTCAGTTTGCTACTTAATGGATACTTTGGAAAAGTATCCACCCCCTGGACTAGTCTTTCTCTCAGTATCT
Organism: Callithrix jacchus; assembly: GCF_049354715.1. Lineage (NCBI taxonomy): Eukaryota > Metazoa > Chordata > Mammalia > Primates > Cebidae > Callithrix > Callithrix jacchus. The sequence continues at coordinate 93,312,614 of NC_133515.1, forward strand.
GAATTTAAACATATTCCCAGGTGATTAAATCATGTGAAATGGCAGACTAGTTACCAAATCAAATCTTGCCTGTTCTGTGTGCACTTTAAAAATGGGAATGTCAGCATTTGGACAGTTCCTCAAATGTCTTACATGTGTCCTTGCCTCCATAGCCTTCCTGGTGACAGATGTGGTGCTGCTTGGCTGAGAAGTGAGTTAAGTTAGTGAAAGGCCTGTGGAATAGAGCCCGCACACCTCCAGCAACAATACAGATATAAACTTAAGCAGCTTCAGACCACAACATCGTAAAGCCAAAGTGCTAAGGAGAGGGTCCCAAGGACCCCCATACAACCAGTCACTGATTTAAGGACAGTGAGAAAAGTGAATCCTGATATCTGACACTTGTCTCTCAATCACTGTGATGTTAAGAAATCATTCACCATCTCTGATTTTCAGGGGTTTTTGTTGTTGTTGTTGTTGTTGTTTTGGTTTTTTCTTTTTTTTTTTTTTTTTGAGACAGAGTCTCACGCTGTAGCCCAAGCTGGAGTGCAGCAGTGTGATCTCGGCTCACTGCAACCTCTGCCTCCAGGGCTGAAGTGAGTGATTCTCGTGCCTCAGGCTCCAGAGTAGCTGGGACTACAGGCAAGCACCACCATGCTTGGCTGATTTTTTGTATTTTAGTGGACATGAGGTTTCACCATATTGCCCAGGGTGATCTCAAACTCCCAAGCTCAGGCAGTCCACCCACCTTGTCCTCCCAAAAGTGTTGGGATTACAGGCATGAGCCAACACACCCGGCTGATTTTCAGTTTTTTTCATCTGCAAAAACATGGAAAATGTGACAATGATCTGTCAAATTTAGAGAGGTTTTAATGAGAATGTGATTCTAAAGATAAATAATATCTTACCAAAGTACATGCTCAATTATTTGAGTTTCTGTTGGTATTAACTTTGCAGAGTTAAATATACAACATAAACATTGTGTAGGCTTGTCTAGAAAAATGTACAACAAAATGGCATAGCTATCAACCATATTTAAATTGCAAAAAATGTATAACTTTCTTTACATGTCAGAGGAGATCTCCACAATTATATGTAGAATACAACTACATCAGAAGCTCTTCCAGCACCCAGAACCCAGTGCTTTTAAGACTGCAGCCAAAAGAAGAACTCGGTACTACTGTGCTTCGTGATGACTGTTCTGCCTCCTGGCTATCTACAATGGTTTTCATCAAAAGAAGAGTTGACTGGAATTGGATTCTCACAGGCCAATATAAAGGCAGCTTATTGAGAAGAATTCAGTCCCTGATGCTTCAGACATTGACCCTATCTACCTTAGCCAGGACATATCATGCTTTTGGCACATGGTGGCTAGGATGGAAGGGGTGGTTTCACTTAGTTACGGTAGCAGAGGCCATATAACCTATATAGAAACAACTTTCTGGATTCACTTTCCTCACAGGGAAAGAGAGCACAAGTGGAGCATTATGGTGTGTGAAAAACATCAGGGTGTCACTCTATATTGGTTTATCAGCACAGAAAAATGTTTCCCAGAAGACAAACAGACAGAATCCACTATCCTGCCAAGCTCCTTGGCTCTGATTTATGCCTTATTTTAATTATCCCCTCTCTCACAACTCTCTCCTTGAAACTGAAATAGATTTACTGCTGGATATTGCACCATCAGGTTAGTTGATTATGAATTGTTGATAACACAGCAATGGGAGAACTAGTAACAAATGCATTTACCATGCCCACTAAATATTTACTGTTGGGTGTAACCAGCTATCTCAGTGCATGCCATACAGCAGGTTCTCAATAGATACAGGAGTATTTTACCTTTTTAAATATATCTAGTTTTACGTATGTGCCTTAACTAAGATGACAGTTTCTAGATTCCGAAAAAAAGTCAAGTCAGCAGAAATAATCTGATTCTGATACAATATGAGTTTCCCGAATTGATTTTGCGATGCAAATTAAGAAAGTCAGAATTCTGAAAATCATTTTCCACAGTCAACTTCTTACTGCAAAATGCTGTTGACAATCTCATTAAATGATACAAAGATTCCCTAAAGATGCATTGAAAGATTCCTGCTAACTGACCTCAATTGTGAGCAGCAGAAGTAAAACAAAGCTGTAATTCATTTGCTATACATTCTAAACTAATAAGAATATGACCAAAAGGAAATATTTAAGTCGAGCAGCATGCTAATGGCAAAGTTCCAGGGCAACATGTATTCTCATCACTAGACTAGTCTCAAATCATGAAAACCCATACATAAACTCTGTAAGCTAGTAAGCTATCCACATTTTACCTCAAACATCATTAATCCCTCAGTTTTATCCACTTTTAAGAACAGCATTGTGAAATAGAGTGCCTGCAGTAAGAAAGCACATGTTTGTCTATTTAAGGTAGAAAATATGTTGATACAAATTTTTATTATTAAATATTAATGACAACATGTGAAGGATATAAAGTAATAACATTCATATTTTTGAAATGTCAAGCAAAGTTTTTCTCCATAAATAAGCATGCTATTTAAGGATATAATCTTTACCTTTATGATCTTCTTTCATTAGTCAAAATAAATGTATGAAAATGTTAAAATTCTTATACATAGTTACATATGAGGTGATGTGACATATCATATAATGAATGATTTGTCAACATTAGATTTAAATCTCTCTACTAATGGTGATGAAGTGAGCTAAATCTTTTTCATGATTTGTAGGTCAAAGCTCTTAAAGATTAAAGTCAAAGCAATGTTTCAAAGTAAAAGTAAAGAAACTAAGTTTAGTCATTTATTACCAATACATTGAAGATATAGAAAATAACATCTTTGTGAAAGCAGAATAAAATCACTATGCCTTATTACTGCTTCTGTTTAAGATTTCTAAGCTTACAGCTATTTCACTGCAATTGATTTTTATGCAAATGATATCTATTTTTAGATATTTCCATCAAGCTGCGTGAGACTTTATATTGAGGGAGTGATGATTAAAATTATATATATATATATGTATATATATATATACATATAAAATTTTCAAGTATAACCTAAATTTGCTAATTTTGATGCAGATGCTAACAGTAACTGATGTGTTTTGTCTGTGCTTACCATTCTGCTATTTAAATGAAGAAGGTGTATACTTGTTCTCCATAATAAAATTGGCATGAATGTAATTTTTATGTTCTTATCCAAGGCTTTTTAGTTGGAAAGGGTAAATGTCTTCAGGCATTCTCTTAATTAAAAAAAATATATCGGCTTCCCACAAATGCCAAAAAGCTCTATCAGTGGCAAGGCAGTCTTGATGATCTTTGGAAAAAAGCTCAGATTTTATTCTTGGTAATGGGAGAAAGGCCATGCTAGAGGTACCCTTTTCATGTAGAAATACAAAGGACAAGCGTAGAGCAACCAATGCAGCTTCCAGTAAGGACTGCCGTAATTCAATAACTGAAGGCTCAACACTATCAAATTGAAGTATTCGTGTTCCCTTAACAAAATATTGTCATTGAGGTTTAAGACTTAATATTGAGATAACATACATGGAACATAAGCATTCCTGAGAATGAATTACAGTGCATAGATAAGAAAAATGCATTCTACTTAAGAGCCAAGATGAAAATGGACATTCAGGACTTAGAATAGCTTTAAATCAGAGAGCTAAAGATGCGTTGTCTCCTAATGGTATCTTTACTTCTGTCTTGCTTTCCCAAACACAAGTGCATTATTCACAGAGAAGCCAGATAAATCATTTTAAAACAAGAATTAGTGCATGTTGTTACTTTTGCTTCGGAATTTTTTTTTTATGAGTGATTTCTTCTGCATGGAACACTCTTCCAAGTCCCTCATGGAGTTTGCCATCCCATACCACTCTAGTCTCTGCTCTGATGTCACCTCCTTTAAAAGCCTGTCCCAGAACACCCTAAGAGCAAATTTACCTCTCTGTTTACGCTTCTTTATTTTTCTTAGCACTTTTCATAGCACTAAATCTTTTGTTAGCACTAAAATGCTAGATACGTAAGTATTTGTTTGCTTATTTGCATGAAAACAAGCACTTTGTCCTTCTTGGTCACTGTATTCCCAAAACCCATAACTGAAAATAGCACATCCTGGCTAATTAAGAAATATTTATTGAGCAAATGAATGAATAGATGGTCACAATAGACTGATGTGAAAACATAAAACTCATGAATGGTCTAAGTCAATCTAAAGTTGAAAAAGCTCATGACTGCTTCAGTCTGAGAGACAATTAGAAAATACCTGAAATTTATTAGACCAGTTCATGCTACTAAGGAAATAAAAAACTGTGCAAACACTTCTTTTCCCTAGTTATGCTTTTCCGTATAATTTTTAAAAGAAAAAAAAAGCGTAAATGCGTGAGGACCAGCACTATATCATGAAAAGTAACTAACTTTTCAAGTTTTTTTTTTCCTGTTGTTGCTGTTTATTGTTTATTTGTTTTTCTGTTTTCACAGTTTCCTTCCCATTCCTGAACTGGTATGCCTTTATAACCGAAATAAATTTGTGATCACTGAATTTCTTTTCCAAAGGATGACTTGCATTTTGAACATCATCTCTTACTGCAGAAAAGATTTCTCCCTTGTTAAAGAACTCCTTGTCATAATTAGACAGCAATCTTCTTGTATATTTTATTCCTCCCAGTATACCCCCTTGTTGTAGCACACTGCCTCATATAGAATCCTTGCTCAAAAAACATGAGCTTTTGATGTTGCTGAATGAATTATTCAAGACTTAGGTACAAGGCATGTATGTTAGCAGTTTCTGGGATTACAAGAGGAGAAAGAGGGAGAACCTGGAAAAATACCTTGCCACCAACATGACGTAGGGCCATGAAAACTCATTAGGCCAAAAAAATTGGCTCTACAAGTACAGCAAGGGGGGCATGCTGCAGGGTTTAAGGGAATTCCTTAAAGTAAGGTACTTTCTAGGCGTCAACATGAATGCCTGCAAAACAGAAGGTTTCAGTATTGAGAATGGGCCCCACTGAAAAAGATATTCTTTGAAGGAAGCCAGGAGAAACAGCTTCATATAGAGTATATAAATTGTACAGAATGAGGGGGAGACAAAGCTAGAACCAGAAACTTTATTAATGAGTATCAGGTACAAAGATAAGGCAAACCCATGTTCTGAAGAAATGAGAGTTTCAGAATAGGATTGGCCATGGCACTAGAAAATGGATGGTGGAAAGATGATGGGTTTCCTGGAAATTGGCTCCAGAGATCTGAAGAAGGGAGAGGCCAGACTGTTTTAAAGGCCTCTATGCATGGCAGACTTAGCCACAGTTCAGTAGTTAGCACCTGTTTGACCCACAAGTTGGGAAGAACATACATAAAACATAGACTGAGAGTTTCAGAACTCTAGTTACTCCAGCAGCGGTCATATAAAGTATTCCATTAACAAGCAGAAGACTGGGGGTAGCTAGAAAAGAGTCTAGATCTGAAAAGAGGGCTAGATAAGCAGATCTGGAAACATAGATGGAGTTAAGAAAATTTCTATTAAAAACAAACAGCCGGGTGCCATGGCTCACACCATCACTTGAAGTCAGGAGTTCAGCCTGACCAGCATGGTGAAACACTGTCTTTACTAAAAATACAAAAATTAGCCAGGTGTCGTGGTGAATGCCTGTAATCTCAGCTGCTCGGGAGGCTGAGGCATGAGAGTAACTTGAGCCTGGGAGACAGACGTTGCAGTAAGCCAATGTCATGCAAAAGCACTCCAGCCTGGGTGACACAGCAAGGCCCTGTCTTAATAATAATAATTAAAATAATAGGGATCGCAATAAAACTGTAGAGCAGATCTGCCCAATCTACCTTTCCCAATGATGCAAATATTCTATATCGGTTTTCACCAGCCACATGTGGCTAATGAAAACTGAACTTTTATAGCCACATGTGGTTAGTAGCTACCAAATTGAACAGCACAGCTATGGTGACTAGTTCCAGGAGCTGATTGGACAGACCGTAGCTGGGGTAAGAATGGGGCAAAGCAATGCAGTATTGGTTAGGAGTATGTTTTAATGTTCAGCATTACATATGTGTTTACTCCTTTTAGTCTTATTTTATGCCTAGGTTAATCTGGGAACTTGAAAGGAGCTAAGCCTTTAGGGACACCATCGCAGAAGTATTTTGAAGATCTGGCAGGGAGACAGAAGGGGGAAATGGTAACTATCAACATACTAGACTATGAGCTCTCTGAAGTAAGAAACTTTGGTTTTGTTTTTCATTGCTATATTCACAGCACCTAGAAGCTAGACACTTAATAGATCTTTGTTTAAATTATGAATTAAGGGGCATTGTGTCTGATATCCAGAATCAATGAATTGGTGGAGATGGATTGTGGGAATCTGTGACGACTTTCTGTTGGCCCTACAAAAACTTGGACCACCAACAGAGGCATCAATTTCCTCTTTGCAAAACCTTAATTCTGGTTACTCTGGTATTTTATTATTACTAAGGAAAAAGAACAATAATTGCTATTGCCATTTGCAGCATGGGGAAGATTTGACAATCTTGACAGGATTGATAAAGGAGGGCTTGCTTTCAAAGGAATAATGTACTTCCTTACCTACTTTACAGGGGTGTTGTGAGGATTTATAAATATTTGGTCCTTCAATGCTCATAAAATTCCTAGTTAAATGCCGCCAGTCTCTGTCACAGAAGATGCTTCTTTGAATGTTTAGTGGATGTAGTTCTGTCAGCAAACAGGCAGATACTGTGGAAGGGTCATTTGTACTTTTTGTGTGTGGCTTTTTTTTTATGCTCACTTCCTTTCTTCTGACTATAAAAGCAGTGGATGTTAATTAAAAAGAGAAACATTTGAAAGCAGAAAAGTTTCATAAGAAAATGAACAGAAATGTCAAATCAATTACATATAATTATATATATGGATATGGATCTATAATCCATATCTTCCTATCTCCAGGTCTACACAGACTCATACACACATTCACATGAATTTTTAACATTTTGTTCTATTTCCTATGTGTCATTTTGTGTGCATTAAACAAAAGAAAAATGTTTAAGTTTCGTATCCTACTTTTTTGCCTGTTATGATGGCAGATAATATTCTAAAACATGATAATTAGTCAGTGAACATTAATCCCTTATAAAAATATTCTATATTTTCAAAATACCTATTGTTGGAAATTAGGGTTGTTATTTTTTGCACTATGATAAATTTTAATGCAATCATTATCATTTTACACTGGTATGGGTCGATCTCTCTTCTCTTTCAAATTTTAGATAAATTGCTAAAAAGAGAAAATGTTGGAGCAAAGGATAAATTTCTATTAAGGTTTTTAGGAAATTTTGCAAACTGTTATAGAGTAAGCTTACCCCATTCACACTCGCATTAAAAATGTATAAAACTGTCATAAAAGTCATTCCCTCTAGTATTAAAATATATTTTAAAAATCTATTGCAATGTGGTGAGTGAAAAAATCAATACTGCTTTCATTTGCATTACTGATTACTTGTAAGGCGGATCTTTTCAACACATTTTCTGGCCTCTAAATTGTTCATATTGAATGCCCACTTCTATATTGAGACATTTTTGCAAAATTGTTTCTTAAGAACTTTTTACAAGGTGAAAATATATACCACAATAATGTCTTAGTTTACTGTTTGCTTCTTATATTTATTTTTGGTTTTAATCTGTACATTATGTATCATATGTCTAATATAGTGATCTTTGTATATTTTCTATTGGTTAAATTTTTATCTTTAAGATAAAATTATCATTGTACAAAATTTTATTTCTGTCACAGAATACTGGAAAACAAAAATAAAGCAGAAATCCACTTTGACTTTCACTTAATTCCTTTTATCTTAGCCACCTAAAAAATTATTTTTTTGTTAGCTCTTCAGGTATCATTGCAGCTATGATCTACATAATTAAAAATTTACATATACATATAAAATGCATATTTCCTTCTCTATTTTAACATAATTTTCATCATATATCTACTTTGCAACTTACATATTACTAAACTCATGTCTTGAATATCTCGGCTGATGTATATTTTGAAAACCTACTGTCCATATACGTACACATGAGTATTTCTAGTAGATTTTTGGAGGCTATCTTTAATTAATTGCATAGGAAAAAATCTAAAGTTACTACTAGCTTATATACATGACCAATTTTTTAACATTATATCCTGAATAATTAACTGATTCCCCACCGGTATGTGCTGTTTTCTTTTCATACTTAGATTCTAATAAACTGTGTACTGGCGTTTAAGGCTAACTAGCATATTCAATTAACATGTGTTTCAATTCTTGAACCCATTCAACTATCTTTTAGTTGTAATTTTGTAACCACATATTCATAAAAACTTCAATAATTTTATCACTCATTGTTACCTTCTGTTTTAAAATTATCCATGCTTTCTTCCAACTACACTCTCAAACCACTTTTTCAAGCCTTCCTTGTCCTTGTCAGAATGAATGAAACAATCTAATTTAAATCTTCATTGAAATTATCTTAAATCTCTATATTGATTTAGGAAGACATTCATTCTACAATGTTTGATATTCCCATCTGTAAACATAGTATATATCTCATCATGTTTTATATGCCTCGTAATTTTTTTCTTTGTTTAATTTCTGTAAGTTATCCACATTTCTAATCAAGTTGTTTCATGTATTCTATGTCTTGTTGCATTATAAATAACATATTTTCAATTCCATTGTCCAACTTTTTATTGCTGGTGTATTAAAAAGGTTTTGATTTACTTCATAATAATTTGAATCATGTTTCAGTTAATTATCTTGTTTTTTCACAGAAACAACTCATATATATTGATACTTGTCTTCTTATTACCGATAGCTAAAGATTTTGTGTTTCATGTTTCTTTTCCTTGGTCAGTGTTTAAAACAACATGAGCTAATAGTAGAGATATTAGACAATTTTGTCATAAGCATCACTGAAGTTAAAATGCCTTCAGTATTTTCCAGTAACCATATTATCCTTAATAACTGAGAATTAACATCATGTAAGTTTAAAATAGATGTCATGGTGAAAATTACATTTATCTATTCTTTAAAAATAATTTATTTCCTAATATCAATAATGCAATAATCCTACTTGGCTGTCATAAGTTATTATACTAATGTACTGTTTATAAATATTTTATTTAGAATTTTTGCAACTGCATTTATAAGTTTTATTGGTCTATAAGTCATATTAGTTTGCTTTTCCAGTGACTGTATCTTCCTAATTTGTTAATCTTTCTATATTTTTTCAAGTAGTAAAATATTTTACATGACGTTATAATTACTTTGTAAAATAATAATCTAAAAATTCTTTAGTAAAACTGTCTGACCCTAATAAGTCTTTAATTATTTTTCATTCTTTCTAATAGGTATTAGACATTTTTGTTTTCTAACATTTCCTGAACCACATTTTATCATTTAAGAAATTCCTATAAAAGTAACATTTTCATCAAGGTTCTCATATTCATTAGCCTAGATTTTTACATAAAATTTTTACTACTTTTTAATGCTCACTGTATCTGTTGAAATATAGCTTTTCATTCTAATGCTATATATCCAGGGGTTTACTACATTTTTCTTAAGGAAAACAGAAGCTATGTGTCTATTTAATTCATTATACTCTTTATTATTCTACAGAATCATCTCTTCCATTTATTTTTCAAAGGTCCTTTCTGCATACATCAAATCAACTAATTTTGATATTTTTTCTTTCTCTGATGCCCTTAGGCTTGTTGTGTTATTTTATAGAAGTGAAAAGTTTAGATTGGTGACATTTCTTTTTGTTAATAGTACAAGCATTTGGGGCTGTACATTTGCCTCTGAGCATAGCTTTGGAAATATTGTACAAATTTAGATAAAAAGAATTTTTATGGTAGTTGCATAGTAACTAAAGAGTTTCTCCCTCATTTATCCAAGAGTTAGTCATAATGAACACTGCATTTGTTTTATTCTTTAAACTGTTATTGACACTTTCCAGTAATAGGCCTCAGTGGCATTGAGGGCAGAGAGACACATTCATTTTTATATTTTTGTAATATTGTAGTGTTTTATTCCTGGTCTAAAGAGTGACAGTTAAAGTGACTATGTCGTCAGTCCTGAGCAGATACACTCTGTGTTTATACAGCATACATTTCTGTATAATGACTCTAACTGTACTTTAATCAGAATTGTGTTCTGTGTGTAAGACCCCGATTTTAAATATTTTATTCTTTTCTAGTATATGAATTTATTTCTTTTAATACTACTTTTTTATTAAAAAGCTGAGTGTTTTTATCAACTTAGCCTTGTATTCATAATAGGCTTTGTTTTACTTATTTGATACAAAATATTTCATGCATAAAGATTTTTCATTATGGGGTTATTACTATCTTTCAGTGAAAAACTACTCTTTACCCACTGTAGTCTGAAGGTTTAAAAGTATTGAATTTGGTCTTATTTCTGCCACACTGTTTTTTGATTCTTTGTTTAAAAATTCGTACATTTGTTCTGTTCCTTTTCTTCTCCTGCTACATATACTAAGTTGTTAATTTTTGAAAACATACTAATGATTTTGAAAGAATAAAAGAGTTGTAACTGAGCTAATGACAGTTTGATTTACAAAAACTAATTCCCTATATCTGTTTCTAAGATTATACAAGTTATGAATAATATATTGATCTTTGTCTTCATCATTTCATTATTGAATTGTGAAATTTTAGATGTAGATCTCCATAAGAGATTAGAGTATCATTTACATTTCAATAATACATTTATTATTTGAATTTTAATTTGTTACCAAAATGTAAATAATTATAAAGATATCTTTATCTCTTTTCAGTGCTCAAGACTAGGCTTTTCATATCATGACTTTCTAGATGTAAGTTCATATTTTTCAATTTTTTTTCTTTGATGGCTGAGATTATTAATTTTTTTAGTTGAAACCATGGGATTGTATTACCTCTGTTTGGACTTCTAGAAATAGCTATTTTATGTGGGTACATATTTATTTTGTTGAAGCCTTTGTCCTTAAATTTCTATAAACATTGCCTTAGGAATCTTTGTCTGTGTGGTATTTGTTTGTTTTGACATTTTACCTTGGGCAGGAGAAATCTGAAACCACCTCACTTTTTGTTCATATAAAATCTATCCCTTTTTGATACCTGAATTTTTAAGCATTTTTTGTTGCAAACAAGAAATGCCTTTTTTAAAATCCATAGACCCCATTATTCTTTCAGTTCAAGTAATTTTTTATCCATTATACACCTCATTATGTGTTTATGTTCTTTCCGTGTATACCTATTTTTCATAGGTTTATCACCTTTTTTATTTTATATGGAATGTCTACTTTTTAACCACTTTGATATTTTTTGTTTTTCTTTTGAATGAATGGAGAGTCTTTTAAGCTCCTCCTCTGCATGATTTAATTTTCTGAAGGGTCAATTCTAAAGATCAATAGCTCTGATTTTTACTATTAACCTGTCTTCAGAGCAGAGTTTCTCAACCACAGCATTATTAACATTGGGGCCAGGTAATTATTTGTTGTGAAGGGCCATCTGTGTATTGGGTAACATTTAGCCGCATCCCTAGCCTGTACCTACTGGAGGCCAGTAGTATCCTTGCAGCTGTGACTATCAAAAATATCCCCAGACATTGTCCAATATTTGGGGGAGAGTAGGGGGATGAAAAATATCCTCAGTTGAGGACCACTTATTAGACTTTGACAGTATTTTTATATCTTACCTTCTCTTTACATTAATCTTCATCTGAGTCTTTGCTTTCTCTGACTCCCTGCTCTTGTTTCATTGATGCTTTAATTACATGCTTGTTTGTTTCTTCATTGTTTGTTGCCTACCAATATTTCTACAGTGGGCTTTTCTTAGGCTTTCACATCCATTGATTTCCATAGAAACAGATAAAGAGGCTTGTTCAATCTGTAATTCACTTAAATTATATGAAAGAGAACAACCACAGCATTAAATACTTCAAGCCAAGAATAGCTCTCACTTAGCATTGTTGTTAAGGAGAAGAGGATAAGAACATGCCCAGTAACTCAGTGACCATCCATCCCGTTGGTTTAGTGGCAGAGCATATAATCTCTACCTCCTCTTTCTCCCTTTCTTCTCCCCCTTCTTTTCCCTCTGCCTTTCCCTGTCTCTTTTCTTGTCTTTATCTTTTCTCTCACCTTATGCATATGTGAGATAGTAGCACAAAACATTATACTAATATTTGATGATGAGTAAGCAGAACTATGGAGTGCTTACGGTACATGGAATCTTAGGCTAACTCTGCCACATGTACTGCCTCATTTAAACATCACAACTCTGACATGAGCTCTATCATCTTGTCCATTTTACAGATGAGAAGCTGTATACTAAAAAAGCTTAAGTTAAGGGATTAAGCTGATATTATAAATGGTGGTGTTAGTATTTAACTCAGGTTCCTCTGACTCCAGATACCAGGTTGCTGGCCACCATATTATTCTACACAATGATTTCCTTAGTCCAGGGAATAGTTACTATCAGGTAGGGGTCAGAAAAGGATGAGGAGTTGTAGCTACTTAGCTTTCTACTTAAATGGCCTTCTCTGACCTCCAACAAGAGCTAAACCATGCAATGAATCAAAGGGTTTTGCTAACTTTTTCTTCAATGAATGCATGTTTTCATTTAGGTCAGCAGTCATACACAAAGCATGATTTTTTTTTCAAGCCTAACTTAGTCCTATTATTTGTGAATATCTTTTCAATATTTTGGCCTGAGTTCTCTTTGCTCTTAAAGTCTAGGGGTTTATAAGGTTTTTATCAATTATGTAATTTTGTCAGTACTTTTTTTGTTGTCTTTGAGATGGAGTCTCGCTCTGTTGCCCAGGCTGGAGTGCAATGGTGCAATCCCGGCTCACTGCAACCTCTGCCTCTCAGGTTCAAGTGATTCTCCTGCCTCAGACTCCCAAGTAGTTGGGATTACAGGCATGTGCCACCACTCCCAGCTAATTTGGCATTTTTAGTAGAGATAGGGTTTCACCATTTTGGTCAGGCTGGTCTTGAACTCCTGATTTCTTGATCCACCTGCCTCAACCTTCCAAAGTGCTGGAATTATAGGCATGAGCCACCATGCCAGGTCTTGTTGGTACTCTTATGGGAACATGGAAGAGGCTCTATCAATCACTGAGAGCATGTATTTTTAAATTTTAATCAAAACTATTATATTTAAATTTCTTGAAAGTTAGTCTTCTTGAATACTAATGAATATATTAGTACTCCATGAAATCAGTACCTGTTTTTTCATGTATGTATTGCAATAAAATTAAATTCTTTAAATTAAGCATGGTATATTTTAATAAAATAATGAATGGTTTTTCAAAAGGGTCTAAAACCATGTGCAAGTTCTTTTTGTAAATCCAGTTGAAGAATTCTGGTGTCTAAGGCTAACACATTGTCACAGGACAGCCCTCATATCTTAGTTTGGTTCAAAAGTTATAAATACACATGGGAAACTGAATAAAGATTTTCAACTTCTCATCCTCTGAGTGACATTTTTATTTAAAAATGTCGCTTTTCTTATTTTTAACAAGATATTCAACTTGTAAAAATAATTCTTCAACTTTGTATCCATGCAATAGACTTACATTTTCCAGAGAACAAAATCTTTCACAGAATTGTATAAAGAAAGCTCCCTGAGCTCTAGTGGGATGAAGGATCAGTCAGATCCCAATCCTGGAATACTAGCTTTTTATTCTCTGTTATGGGGTTAAAGCTAGGGCATATCTCTACACCTGAGCTACTAATAGGAAACCACATCAGAAAGTCCATAGGGCACTAGTCTGTCTACACCCAGAAATCGTGTTCAATCCCATTTAGTCTCCTGAGTATCCAGTGCCCATTCCCTGGTTTTCATGGCTAATGAAACCTTGGTTTTATCTGGGATAGCAACATTCCCAGCCCAGTCTGTGGATTATAATTAATCTGAATCAGTCTTCAATGGTCACATAGTATATTTCTGACTGAGATCTATGGAGAAGTCACTGGAATGAGAAAAATGTTTCTTTCTTAATTCTGACAGGAGAGGAAACACTTCAGAGATGTAACGCCTTACTTACCCTTACTCCCTCTCCTCTCTCCTCATGATCAGGCACTGGTGCAACTGTCACATGTATGTAAGACAAATACACAAAGGTGAGAAACATCCACTGACAATGACAGAGGAGAAAATAGTAGGAGCCTTGGTTTCTACCTTCAGCACCCAAGAAAATGCTAAAACCTCACTTCTCAAACCTCTAAGTATGTGAGAATAGCAAACTCCTGTGTTCAAGCCCTATCAGTCAGATTTACAATACTTGCAGCAAAACAAGTTGTTAATTGCTATGGTTCCAAAGATTTCTTCTCTCTTACTTTTGAACTTTAGAAATGACTTCTACATACAATAATGGATTATTAATAAAGGAAGAAATTTGAAGAGAGTTGTAGCTATTTTGTAGGATAAAATATCCATGGAAACTTCAGCTGTTCTATGAGGAAAGCTTCCCCTCCCTCCCTCTCATAGCCAACGATCTCAAGAATAGACACTTAATTCTCATTATTCATGATAGCTATTTTCTATGCAGTTCCCCATGAAAAATGAACTAGTGAATACTAAAACTGTGCTTCTGGGAGGATAGTGTGTGTGTGTGTGTGTGTGTGTGTGTGTGATCTCTAATTCCAAATGCAATACATCCTGGGAGATTCTATTTTCTTGATTTTACAAAAGAGAAACAAAGTTCAAAATCTTTAAGTGATTTGCCTAAGCTGTACCACTAACAGGTGTCAGAACTGAATTCAAATCCTCTTCAACTGGCTTTGTTCTGCAGCTTCTTGCACTACACTGAGTGCCCCCAACCTTCCCCCTCCCCAGGTCATCTCTCTGTTAAGGCTTAAATAAGAAGGCAGAGTGTCATCTTGATTGACCTCAGCTGGGAACATGGTGGGTGAGTGGAAATTAAATTTTTCACTACTCTGATCATGCCTGTGAATGACTCCAATCTGCAAGTATTGATTCTGGAGTTATAAATAAATGTTAATAAGTAGGCAAATTGCAAATAGAGATTCCCAAATAATGAGAATACACAGTAAAATGCATCTGGTGGTCCTCATCTTGAATATCCCTGCTAACAGCTTTGCTATCAAAGTGTAAGCTGACTTCCAACCTCTGCCTCTCTGCATGGATGACTTCTTGCATTTTCTTTTAGCCGTGTGCCTAAATGCATGAACACAAATGCTCATACACATACACACAGATGTAGCCATACAATACCCATACTATATTATGTTCTCCAATGCATAAATGTGCCATTCAATTCCTCGTTGATTCAATACACAAAGCAGTGAGTGTATGGAAGAGTCAATATCATCTCTACTCAAATTTATTAAAAATGAAGCCTTCTGGTGCTTGTCCAGAGCTGAGAGGTGTTGCAAATAAGGAGTCACTGTAAATGGGCCAAGGTTATTTTGGGGGATGATGAAAATGTTCTAAATTAGATTGTAATGATGGTTGCACCACTCTGTAAATGTACTAAAAATTATTGAATTGGGCACAATAAATGAGTCGATTTTATGCTATGTAAATTATATCTCAATAACTATGTTAATAAAAACAACGTGATGCATCCGCTACACAAACACAGGCCTGCAGAACAATGGGAGGATGTATCTTCACCAGTCAGGAATTCACACTCGCTGAGGGTTTTCCATGTGCAGTTGCCACATTCTTGCGCAGCTTTATTATTCACCTGTCACAAGAAAAGCTGCAAAACTCTATGTGCCGGCATGAGTTGGAAATGTCTATTAACTTGTCAGCAAATGAAAAGGGTGAAGGGGTTTTCATCTCTGCAGATGAATTGGAACAGGTGCAGCATGTCTCCAAGATCGCTAATTAAAACTACTCAGGACTTATATTTATTTTACATGAAAAAGAGTTTTACATGTGTTTGAAAACTGTATGGAAATATAGCTTTTAAAAATTTGACTCTACAGTCAAGCTTTACTTCTGCTTTCTATCAGTTTGTGAATGGAGCCCTTGCTAGGGCATATGTCACATCCACTTTCATATACCAGCTTATTTTGTATTTCACATACCCATATAGCAAATGTAAGCTCTGTTTATTACCAAGAGGATTTGAGTTAGTTTGGGTACACCTATACTTTCAATTTGTGCCACTTCCATTTGACTCCATGGAATGATACTGATACTGTTTTTTATATCATCTTTGGAGAATATGAGGCTCTTGCCCTCCCAAATTCTGTGTATTTGTTTGTAGTTCAAGGAAAGGGAAATAGAGTACATGGAAAGGAAAAGGAACTTAGATGGGTCTGCATTATACATTCTTAAAAAGAGTTTGAATCTGAGCATAAGAAAACCTGTATTTGAAGAACTTATGAAATTTCTAACAAGCCACTAAGCCTATCCGTTCCTTAGATATTTAATCTCATAAGGCCTAGCTCAAATGTCACTTCTTTCATAAAGCTTCTAGAGATCTCTTTAGCTGGAATCAGTATGTCCTTCTATCCTCCTATAAAACTGTCCACCCCTAGTACATTGGAGGAGGTATGCAGGGGTTGGCAAGCTGAGAGACAGTATAGTACTGTGGTGAAGATTTAGATCCTGAAATCAGAGAGTATCTGGGATGAAATCCCAATCCTAGCACTTACTAGCTGTACGACCTTGGAAAAAGCTCTAAATTTCTTGTCCACAAAATTAGAATAATAATGGTGTTTACCTCGCTTGGTTTTCTTATGAAGGTTAAGTGGAAGAAGCCAAGTAAAACACTTCAAATACTGACTGGGACAGATGAAATGCTCCAGAAGGGATGGTTGCTGCTGTTATTTACCAGGAAGGCAGGGCAACATAGTAAAAGAAATTTGAAAAAGAAATTTCTTTTTCTATGAAAAAGTTCTAATTCTTTAAGTTGCTAGCCCTGTGATCTAGGAAAATCCATTAACAATTTGACCATTAAGTCCTTCATCCATAATGTTAATAGGTCAAATAGAGGTGCTGAGAGCCAAATACAATTGAGGGTATGGACACATTTTGTAAGTGATAAAGCATTGTTTAAGTCTTAGATCTTATTTGGAGGAAACTGAGTACATAAGAAAAATATATAATTTGGAGCCCATTAGAACCGTGTTTAAGTTCTGGAATTATCATTCGCTAACTTTGTGGCCTTAGTAAATTACTTGTCTCTGTGTGTGTCAATTTCACCACATTAATGAAAAGATAAAATTGCTATTGTAACCCTAAAATAAAACAATATTTAAGTACAGCATTCACGATCAAATACATAGCAGGTCTCAAACTGCTGGGCTCAAGCGATTTGCTGACCTCAGTGTCCCAAAGTACTGGGACGACTGGAGCAATACTATTCTTGATGCAGGAACAAGCAAAGGTTTCACAGTGAAAACACCAAAAGCAATCACAACAGAAACAAAATTTGACAAATGGGATGTAATTAAACTAAAGAGCTTCTACACAGCAAAAGAAACTATGAACAGGGTAAACAGACAACCCACAGAATGGGGGACTTTTGCAAACTATGCATCTAATCATCAGCACCTATAAAGAACTTAAAAAAATTTACAATAATAAAACATTAAAAAGTATACAAGAGACATGAACAGATACTTTTCCATATGAAAGAAAAATGCAAGCAAGCATATGAAAGAAAGCTTAACATCACTGCTCACTAGAGGGATGCAAATCAAAATCACAATGAGATACCATCTCACACCAGTCAGAATAGCTATTATTAATACGTCTAAAAGTAACAGATGATGAGAAAAAGGAATGCTTAGACACTGTTGGAGGTAGTATAAATTAGTTCAACTATTGTAGAGAAGAGTATGGTGATCCACAGTTTGGGATTCAACCCAGCAGTCCCATTTCTGGGTATATGCCCAAAGCAATATAAATCATTCTATCATAAAGACACGTGCATGTTCACTGCAGTACTATTTACAAGAGCAAAGACATGAAATCAACCCAAACACCCATCAATGGTACACTGGATAAAGAAAACGTACATATACACCATGGAATACTATGCGGCAATAAAAAAAACTGAGATCATATCATTTTCAGGAACATGGATGGAGCTGGAGGCCATTATCCTTAGCAAACTAATGCAGGAACAGAAAATCAAATACCACATGTTCTCACCTATAAGTGGGAGCTAAATGGTGAGAACACATGATCACATAGAGGGGAACAACAGACAGAGGGGCCTAACGAAGGGTAGCAAGTGAGAGGAGGCAGAAGATCAGGAAAAATTATTCTTGAGTACTAGGCTTAGCACCTGGGTCACAAAATAATCTGTGCAACAAACCCCTGTGATAGGAGTTTGTTCGCCTATGTAACAAACCTGCGCATGTACCCCTGAACTTAAAATCAAAAGAAAAAATAAAAGGTTAAATGTTTAACAAAAAAATAGTACACAGCAGAAATCAAACCATGTAATTTCACTCCTTGTCATGGTTTATTTTGTTATTTATGTCATATGTCTGTCACTGATTTCCTGGAGTCAAAAGTAGACAGTGCTCTGCTTTGCACATTCCAAACCCCCAGGAATGAATTCACACAGTACAGAAAGACTTCAGCCCTAGTTGTTGGGGGTTGCTAGACGAGTTCGGTGGCTGCAGCTCACCTTCCATGCTTTGGACAGAAACCCAATAGGTTTTGGGATAGGTTTCTTTTGTCACATCTCAGGTTTAATATAAGACTGGAATGAATTGCCAAATACAAAAGTATGCTGACAATTTCCAAGCCCTTTAATATAGAGATATGTGATTGCACAATGGCTGTCGCTATGTTAGGGCAGAGAGCCCTCTGCCTGTTATCAGGCTTGCCCTGCACTTTTCTCTAGACTGGGCACCAGCTGGAGTTACACGTGGCATCATAAACAGAATTTCCTGGCACCATGTGGGTCATGGTAAGAACCAGCAGTCAGCCTCCTCTGACAGTACCCTATCTTGAAGAAAGAAGGGCATATGTATCCCAGCTAGCTTGCTCCAATGTAACCACTGGCCCACTAGCTTTTAGGGAGTTGGGAGCTTACGATTATCGACACTACTCTTTCCTTTTGCCCCAACAGTGGAGAAGTGAGGAGGATGGAGGTAAACCTTGCCTGAAATGGTTTCTATCTGCTTTGAGCAGGCTGAGGAAGCAGGGCAGAATGTGGAAAGAAAGATCACGAGACTTCAAACTTGGTTTTGGATGGAGTGAGAAAAATATATGAATCATGTATCAATCAGAAAAACATTTCATATATCTGAATAACTGTCATGATAACAGGCAGCAACTGTGAGGTCTCGACTGACAGTGGAACAGTCCTGGACCCAACACCAAGTAACCACTGGTGGCCTCTTAAAGGTAGCTGGGCAAAACCAAAGATCATATCTGTGTGCCTTTCTGACATCCGTCATGTGGTTACTCATTCTTGTAAAATCTTTTCCATTTCAGATCACCCAGTTACCCAGAATCAAAGCCCCCAACACTCAGCAAAAATAGAAAGCAAATGGAAGAATTATTAACACAGCAGAAACTATCTAATGCCAGTGGCTTCTTATGACAACACCTTAATCTCAGCTGAGTTGACCATTGGCTGATATTAACAGAACTAAACAATGGAATGTGAGAAACAAATGGTCAGGAGCTGAGGAGAGGGAAGTAAAAGAGAGCCAGGGAGGGAGTGAGAGGGGCTCTTCCCGCATAGCAAGTTACCAGGGAGAACAGGGCCTTGTCGCCCGGCCCACTGTTTGTCAAGTCAAAAAGTAAGAAAAAGAAAGGAAGGAAGGAAGGAAGGAAGGAAGGAAGGAAGGAAGGAAGGAAGGGAGGGAGGGAGGGAGGGAGGGAGGGAGGGAGGGAGGGAGGGAGGGAGGGAGGGATAGGAAAAGAAAAGAAAAGAATAAAAAAACTGCTATACTTAGTAACATGCAAGAACCATGCAATCAATTCAAACTCAACTAGTAAACCCACATCTTTCCGGAGAAAGAGACTTGGGCCACTTTCAAAGTCTTACTTATGTGTGGCCACAGGAAGCAACATTATAAATATCCCCTTATGTACCTTTTTTGAGCAGCTGGCCAGGCCCAGGGAGTATCAAGCATTAAACATTAATTTCTCCACCTTCTGGCTCTTTCCTACTTTGTATCGTCTCCTTTCTTTCACTCTCAAGGCAGAAAGAAACTGGAGTCTGAGTTGCACTGTAAAAGACAAAAGAATTTCTGCAGCTTGCAGCTTATCCAATCCAGGCAAGCAGCACCGACTTCAGGTGCTTGGGGAAGCCATCTGTAGCTCTTGAGGCGATGAAACAGGGCTGAGAATGCGGTGCTTTCTGGACGCTCTGCTTCCAGCTGGAAAGACCACTGAGGAAGCTGCTCTTAAAGCACTTTCTGCAAAATTGCCTCCATCCATTCCATCTGGTGTTCTCCAGTGATGGAGAGCTGCCTGGATTGTCCCAGAAACTAAGGCAAGGGCTGCCAGGGTTCCCTCCAGAGAGGCACAGAAATGAGGAAGAAGGGGGACTTGTGTATTCCAGGTGAATCACAGAATGCTGGCCTTATACCTGTCATACACAGGCAGCCTGAGCCTGGGGCCAGAGCTCAGTGTACCAGGGGAAGAGAAGCTGAAACACACAGAGCTGAGCTGCCTCTGAAATATACAATCCACAGACTAAATTCTGCTTAATGAAATACACACACACACACACACACACACACACACACACACACACAGCACATTTAGCTAAAAACCTGGATGTATCAGGTCTGAGATGAAATAGAAATATTAAAGGTGTATAAAAAAGGAAGAAATTGTGATAATACTTTGGAGAATGTGAAAAACAAATTAAGATAGCTGAGGAGAGAGAAAGGAAAGTGAGCCAGGGAGGGAGAGAGGTGCTCCTCCCGCACAGCAAGTTATCCGGGGAACAGGGGCCTTCATCTCCCTGCCCACTGTTTATCAAGGCACGTGGGGAATGAAGGCACAGTGTGCTCTTTGTGTGCTTTTTCATCATTTCTTCCCGTGTGCACCGATTGAACCAAAGCCTCCGTGTGGCACGCTGACAATGCCCTTTACCCTCCTTTTATCTGGCCTGTTCTCTAGACTTGTCATTATTTTTCAGTCCCCACATGTTGAGCTCCTTTCATCTTTTCTTAGAAATGATTACCTTCGGACCTGTTCAGTGAAGAGCTATGACATGGCACATAACATCTGAGCCCTTTCAAATGGACCTCCTTGAAGAATTCATTTTAACACTAGAAAGGGAGCTTCCTAATTAATCTTTGTTGTATATTATTATCACAAGAGGACTAGAGATGCATCTCTAGGGGCACTTACCTGTGAGGCCCCAGAGAAAAGAGGATGGGGGAAATGGGATTAGTGAATGTGAAATTACCATATACTCTGGTTTATGCATTTTTAGAGAATAGAAAATCTATGTTTCTATTTAGTCCATTATTTATATATAATCTTAATAGTTTTAATAATAATTTGAAGTATCTTACAAAAAAAGACCTGGTTCAGTAATAGGCACAGGTAATTAGACTAACAGTGGTGGAATAGGGGGGAGAGAGAGAGAGAGAGAGAGAGAGAGAGAGAGAGAGAGAGAGAGAGAGAGAGAGAATGCACACCTCCCCCCGCCCTCACTAACCCTTAACTAAGATAGGAACAAAGCATTGCATGTCACTTTCTGGTAGCCACAGCAAAAATATTACAGTATGTTTAATTACTAATGGCTGAGAAGAAGCATAATGGTTATTTGAGTGGGACACTTTTCTGGAAGTGAGTTGTAAAATATACTTCAGTGTATCTACATGCTTTTATTTATCTACAAGCATGAGCAGTGAACAAAGTCCTGGGAATTATTTGTGTGGGTGGCTCTGAGAACCACCCTATCTCTTCAAATGTGTGCTTCCTATGTTTGTGCCTGTGTGTATGTGAACACTCTGAAAGTACAATGGGGTCCAGCTGGAGGTAATTATACCTCAGAATTAGCATGAGGAATTTTGAAAACATGGCTGCTCCTCTCATCTCCCAGAAAAGTTCTGTTTGAAAGAGTATAATTATAAGGGATCGTTCTCAGAAATACACTTAAAAGAAAACTTCTTCTATGCCCCTTCTGTTCTTATCAGATAATATCTGCTCCAGCAACGGGTAGAAGTCCAGAGAGAGAGCCTCTGGAGACTGCTTTGCTCTTTCTGGACCTAGGCAGGGAGGATCTGCAGAAACGATCTGATTTTGGCTTTCTCAAAGTTCTTTGAATTATAACCCATATCCTGTGTCATTCTGTCTCACTAAAGTGTTCAATATTCTAGTATGCACATCATTGCCCTGACCTCAAAAATTTTTTTTTTCTGAAATGTACATCACTAGTTTTATTCAAAATGTTCATGTTCTAAAGAATCAGAGTGTTTCTTCTTTATCGAAGTGGTTCTTCAAGGTAAGTCCTCTTCCTTCTCATGACTGAAGTGTAGGATTGGGCAATCATCACTACCAGGCTTTTAGCAAAGCTCTGAAAACCTAATCCTGGAATGTGGAACCCCTGAGCAAAGATGTAGCAACAGTCATTCAAGCCAAATTTAAAAATAACTATCATTTGTTGATGTTTACTAAGGGCCAAGAATATGTAATCTTACCAACAATCTCTATGTGACCAGTATCATTTTACTTGTCTTATAGATGAGTAGCTGTGTTAAGGAAGGAGAAGCAATTTTATCATGTATCATGCATGCACTAATTGGTTGACAGTACACTTTAGTCACAGGCTTGTCACAAAATCTGTTCTAAGAACCCTTGCACTACCCAGATTTCAGGCTTTCAGAGATATTCTTGAGTTACCCATAGATCCGTCCAGCAGTTATTACACTAAACATGGGTTGCCCTGTGAATCACTATTTACAGTCATGGTCCATTCTATCCCCTTCAGGATGTCACACAAGATCGAATGTACCTTGGAAAGAATTTTAAAGGAAGGTCAACAGCATTGCCAAATTGGATACCATATTCTAAGAATGTCTACACTGGTCATCAAGGAAAACAGGGCCCTACTCACAAAGTTCATTTGTCAACTTGAGCCTATCTATAAGTGGATTGTATTTTTCTTCTGGAGAAGCATGAACCCTGGAGTCATAACATTGGTGTCCAAATACTGCCCTGCCCCTTATCAGCTGTGTGATCTTATCCAAGTTACTTTATACTAGCTCCATGCTGAGTTGCCTTTTCTATAAAAAGACAATGGCAATAGTGCCCATCTTAGATATTTCTCATGAGGACTGAATGTGTGCTCTTACAGAAAGGTGTTTAGGAAGTATGCAACCCAGAGTGAGCACTTAATAAGCTGAAGTTATCACTGTTTTTAGTTGAAATTAATGTGTTTTTCACCTTCTTTGGACATCACATTCATCATGTTCTTTTTCCTATAAACATGTATTTTAGGGAAGACTAGTGAGTTCAGTGATACTTGAGGTGACTTCAAAGACAACCCCTTCCAGGGGTCCCGCAACGCAAACTTTTAGCACCCTACGAAGTAAAACTTCACTTTTGCTCTTCTCCTTCAAGCACTGCTGTGCCTTCTGGCTCATAACTCAGGGCATGTGAATAAGGGAAACTTTCTCTCTGGCTCAGTCTCCCTTTTTCTTTCACTCTCTCAAACAAACACACATCATTTCTTAAGAGATTCTTTTTCCACATCACAGTCTTCTTTTTTATGTATCCCAATTTTAAATTTAAAAGACTACCTATGCTGAGAATTGTTCACTGATGTTGATTTATGAGACTTATGCAAAAAAAGGACAGTCTTACCGATGCACATATCTATTTGGCAAGGCAGCAGTGATTTATAAAATGACAAGCTGGTGACACTCATATAAAGGCAGCTTTCATGTAGCAAGTGTAAAGGCAAAAAGCAAATCTGCTACCCGTTGAATGACAAACTCCTCTGCTATTTTAAGAAAACCATAAATGCCACCCTAACTTCCCTTTAGTGTCCACCTAGTGGAGGGTGGGCCTTCTTAGAAGGGGTGCACAAGGTGAGCTTTTTTTCCTGTTCTTGATCTCTGAAGCTCAGTGCCAGCTTAAGTTGGTCTGTCTTTTTCTAATCACTGTTTATGGGTCTGTCATCCATGAACTTTTCTAAGCTTAATTAGGGCTCTATACATTGTGTACATTCTTTTCCATCCAGATAACCTGCTGGAAAAAAATGACAAAAGATATCAAGCTTCTTTTATTTGTCCTAGCAGAGTGTATTTGACATTTGAATGTATGTTATATGAAAATGAAACTGGAGAAATTAGACTATGCTTATTATATTTTTTAAGACTATTACCCAGTCCCTTAGCCTCAATCATTATTGGTTTGTTTTGATATTGAAACTCTTTATTTCTTCCCTCAAGTCAGCTATCACCCCACAGTCATCCTCCTTTCTTGAGATTTAGTGTAGCCCACCACATACAAGAGTCCATCTAGGTCTCTAAACCCTCCCCTGATAATGCTCGAACCATCAGACAGGATGGCTACAGCAGAAAATTGATCAAACACTGTCTGTAATGAATTATCCTGGCCTTTTTCTGAGTACAGAAAAATAAACACATTGAATGGAAATGCACTGCACAACTGTTTCCATTTGCCACATCAGCTAAAAGCGCATTCTCGCATTCTTCCCGCCTGTATTTGTCAGGATAGGCTTGGTGACAGCCACAATACTGGTGGCTTCCGTTAACAGGTTATTTTCTGCTCATGCTGCATGCTTGTAATGGGTTAGTTGGGGTTCCGTTCTGTGTCATCTTCACCTCTAGGACCATGTTAATGGACCAATCTCTGTCTTGATTCTTGCTGGTCTCGTGTCAGAAGAAAAAGGGATCATGGTAAGATAGGAAAATATCTACTCAGAAGAGACACACAACACCCTTCTCACATAATTTTTGCCAAAGGAAGGCACATGGAAAATATAATTTTCCTCTAAGGAGGGGCACTAGTGAAAAGTAAAATGTTTTCTATGACAGAGGACTTTTGAAAAATGATCCTGAATACTACATTGAAAACTCAAAGAAGCAGAAGACAGTCACTACAACGACATAAAACTGGCCCCCAGTAAGATGTGTCTGTGTGAGGGTTTTATTAGGAAAAACTATTTTGCAATGAACAGAAACATTGGAAATTTCTAGAAGGAAAAAAGCAGTAGTATCTATTTGCCACATCTTCAGTAGGTCTCCAGGTCAAGAAGTTTGACAGAACATGAGAGAGATAAGAACAAGGTCTAATCTTTGGATCCTCCAAGAATCTTCCCAGAATCCTTTTGTAAAGGTGACAGATACTGGTAAAATCAGAGAAATTGGAATCTGGCTGAAATCAACTTTTCCTCAGCCTGAGGATCAGAAAAGAAGAGGACAATGTCCCTCTTGAGAAGGAAACTCTCCTACCTGGTGAGTGAAAGATATGTCTGTGGGGGACCAATAGGACAGTACATACTACAGTCATCTGCAGAAGATGTCCAGAAGCACTGGACATCTCTACATAGAATGGAAATCTTTTTTTTTTTTTTTTCAAAAAAGAAAGCAGCAGCTAAGAATAGGGGAATATAAATTACAGAAGGAGAAGAACAAAGAACACTGGAAAGTGGGAAAATGAAGAAAGCTGAGGAGCTGAAGGTGAGGAAAGAAAATGGGATTCCAGTCAGGGTAAGAGAAGGAAGCAGAACAAAGCCCAGAGAAGAACTTGCAGATGGTAAGGAACCTAGATGGAGAATATGTCTTTACTGATAAAGCTTAGCAGTGTAAAAGGGGGCTTGTGAGAAGTGGTGAGATTACCAACATTAATTTAACGATTCAACAAACTTTTGAAAATGTGTCTAGGGCAGGCACCATGCCAGGCTGTGGAAATCGAAAGTGGAATAATACACAGGCCTTGATCTCCAGCAGCTTGCATTCCAGTAGAAGTGATAGTTAATATACAGGACATTCAGTAAATATGAGATAAAGAGCAAAGAGAACTCAATTCAGCATGCTAATAGAAAGCAGGAGGAGCATGACACCTAAGACAAAGAGAGGAAGAGACGTCCTGGAGGAAGATCAAGAAAGATTTTCTGAAATGGTGATTCATGAGTTTCATATTAAAGGATAACTGAGACTTAAGTATCTAAGGGAAAGTTGGGAACATTGCACCTGACAGGGCCAAGAGCAGACGGCAGTGCATAAAGACAACAGAGCCACAAAATAGGTCATAATTAGGGCACTCACCTCAGACTTGTGTGGCTGAAGATGATGGAAATGGGGACAGGGGAGGCAGTGACAGGAAAGAATTCCAGTGTGAATCACTGACCAGGCTCTTGGAATCAACTCCACCATTGCTCCACTAGATATTGAGCCAAGACTTAACTTCTCTGGGCCTGTTTTTTTTCTGTTAAAAATGGTGGTGTTGAATAATACTGTCTAAGACTTATTTTGCACCAGAATTTAGAAGTACTATCGATAAAGAGTTACCAGTGAAGAGCTAGGTCTCTGGCAGCACTTTTAACATTAGCTGTTACAGCAAAGGGATTAAGAAGAGAGATGCTATGTCCTGAAGAAAAACCATGTTCAAAGGTATCTCAGGACATGTTTTACCAACTTCCCAGACTCAGCATCCCTTCTAGTCCCTTCCTGAAAGGACTGTGATTGGGAGCTCATTACCAATTAAGAAAGCCATTTTCAATGATAGGTCATTTTAATGTTTGGAAAATGCTCCCCTGGACTATGCTTAAAGCTCAGGGATGGTGAGTGAAAGTCACTGCAGCATCCTGAAACTGCTCCACAGGGGAGTGAGGAATTTGACTGCATGTGATACTCTTGTGGAAAACAGAAGCAAAGGACATTTCCATGCCAGAAGGAGGAGGATGCAGTTGAGAGTGAATGACCATGAATCAAAGAAAGAGGAGAGGAGAGCACATTAAAAAATTGAAAGAGAAGCTGAGTTGAGAATTTGAGGTTAAGGAAAGAAGAGGGAATGCCACTGGGGCAAGGACAGAAGACAGAATGAAGCCTAGAGAAGAACTGGCAGTTGGTAAGGGACCAAGGTGAAGGAGGAGGTATTTTTCACCCATAAAGTTCAGTAGTGCTTTTAGAATTGCAAATATGCATTTAAATTTAATAATACAATTATGGTATATTAAATGTCAAATGACTGTTACAGAAAAGCACTTAAAATTAATACATATGCATGAGATAAATCCTGTGTGGTTGTCAAGGTCTGAATTCAAAGTTACATAAGCCAGGCTTTGCACTGAATTTTGTTACATCTTAAGGTTGCAAAGATCTTTGAATTTCATTGGTATTTAGCAAAGAAGCATGAGCAAAGCTTAGTTAGAACTGAGAGAAAAGGTGGGATTTTTGGGCAGTCAGCAGCAAAACCCAAATTCTATTCAAATCTAAAGTAACACTGAAGGCAATAGTGGTCTTCATTGCTGCTGTCACCACTGCCCTCATCATCATCACGACAGATGAAATGGCTATTCAGTTACCTGAGTGTGGCTCTGTATTAACAGTAAGTTGTTCTTTCTTTCTTTCTGTCTACTTTAATTTCTTCCTACCTTTTGATGGGAAAAATATTATAATGCTAAATTTCTATCTTTTATTATTTTAACCATATATATATATATATATATATATACGCAGTTTTAATCATAAAGATATGGAATGAACCCATATACAAGAAAGAGCAAAAATTTCCTGTCACCACTAATAACCCCCACCAATTGCACTTCACAAAGATAACCACATTGTGCTGTTCCAAACTTTTTCCTTCAAGGAAATATTTTCTGAAATCTTTTAGGCTACTTCTAGAAGGGCAATCATTTTGGTAGCAGCAAACAATGGATGTATACAACAAGTGTGCTTCACCTAAGAGTATTCTGTGCGGGAATGACCTCTGAGAGAGGGCTGCCATCTCTCTGTGCTTGGGGACAAATACCTTGAATGTCTCTGCACCCTAAATGTTGAGGTCAAACTTGTGGTTAAAGATGGTAGGTCGAACCCATGCATTTATTGTACCTCTGTTCCAAAATGCCAATACAGTGACAGTAAATGGATTTTCAACAATCCACAAAGATAGTGACAAAAAAAAAAAACAACCCAGCAACACAGTTTTATAAACTGGAAAGAAGCAGATAGATAGGAATAACTGACACTCAGATAAGAGATACCTCAAATCTGAACCAGAGACAGGCTGATTTATATGAAAGAAACCTAGAAAAACTAATAGTTAAGGTGCCAAATAGTTATAAAAGTCAGGATGCATTTGTGATGTTAAGTAGCCAAACTATTTGAAAGTGGTGAAGGCTTTACTGTTATGGTAGCAGGTTGAGCTAAAATAGTAATACAAAAATTAGAATTTTCCCCAAATTTTATCTGCTATATCACTCTGGTATGAAATTCACAGTAACCAAACATCACCCGGATACTGTGAGGTTCAATCAACATCTTAGTGCTTTACACATAAATAACAATGAAAAGAAAAGATCATGAAGTATTTGAAAACTCTTTTGCCCGGGTGTAGTAGCTCAAGCCTGTAATCTCAGCACTTTGGGAGGCCAAAGTTAGTGAATCACTTGAGGTCAGAAGTTCAAGATTAGACTGGCCAAGATGGCAAAACCCCATCTCTACTAAAATACAAAAATTAACCAGTGTGGTGGCACATGCTTGTAATTCCAGCTACTCAGGGGGCTGAGGAAGAATTGCTTGAACCCACAGGTGGAGGTTGCAGTGAACTGAGATCATGCCACTGCACTCCAGCCTGGGTAACAGAGTGAGACTCTGTCTCAAAAAAAACAATTAAAGTAAAAATTACTTCAGAAGAAATTAGCTTGGGACTTTGAATCATCTGGCTTCATTTTTTTCCTGTAGAAAAGTATCCAAAAAGCAAGACACATGGCTTCTCATACCTATTTTTTAACACTTCATGACAATCAGAGTAATTACAGAGTAATATCCATTGATCCTCATTTACAGTTTGAGAGTATGTAATCTATCAGTAATCATCAGTTACTAATAAAGTCCTGTTTTCCACCATCAATCTGTACTTGGTTAAAATAGCAATCCTAGGGAAACATGGCCACTTGAAGGCCCAAAAGTATGGACTGTAGAGGGAGCAGGCAATATTAATTAATCTTCTTGGTTGGAGATAAAATGACTTTCCTGGTTTGTTTTATCAGCATTTTAACTATCATTTTGATCTCCATTTATCTGCCTCATGTATCTTATTTCTCAATTAGTTCTAAATTTCTAGAAAAGGAAAAAAAACTATATTGTCTTTCTAAATCCCCAAAATTTCTAAAGTGAAAGACAAAAAAAAAGGAACTCAGAGAAAATTGAAAATATTCAGAGAACAAAAAATTTGATATAAAATGAAGACAACCATCACGAAACAACTATTTATAATAATCTGATGGAGTAAGAGGAAAAGATGGCATGCATATAAGGAGGTTTAGCATGCATGAAAAATTAAATACTGTTGGAAATCAAAAATATACAAAAATTTAAACAATAGTAATTTTAAAGGATGCTAAAAATATATAATAAAAAATTAAGTGTCAAATAATCAAGAAACTGGACAAAAAGTACAGAGTTGGCAGAGAAAGAACAGACAAAATACAGAGGGGAAATTATTAAGGAAATACATCAAGAAAAATTATCAGATCTAAGAAATGTCAAGTTCTAGATCAAAAGTACTTTTCAGTATGTACTGCAGTGGATTAAAAAAGAAAAGGTAAAAAGGGCAAAAGCACTCTAGTGTGCTCCAGCACTGGCAAGCATATGCACATCACTGCTACACAACTGGATCCTGAACCCTGCAGAATCCCCTGCTTATTTTGGCTTCTGTTTTCAGATGAACCTGCCACACTATCCAACATATAGCTGTTGAGGAGAGCCATCACAAGCCCAGTGGCCATCTTTCTTCTTCCTTGTTCACAGATGCTGAACTATAATTTTTTTCTTGCAAAACATTTATTTCTGGTTCAAAGGGAGTTATCTCATTACCTAGTTAGCTGTAAATTGTGTTAATGAGTTTTCGGTTTTACTGTTCTACTTCTTTATCTATATGGGGAAATTTAAAGAGATTCAAAAATTATGTTATGGCCTCTATTGTCCCAGAATCTTATTTTTGTAAACTGTTTAAGTGTTTAAAAACTATACATGTATAACACTCATTTATTAGCTCACAGTTCTGTAAATCAGAAGCCTAGCATGGAATGACTGAGTTCTCTGCTTAAAGCATCACAAAATTGAAATAAAGGTATGAGATTGCCTGAGTTCTTACATGGAATATTTTGGGGAAAATCATCTTCCGAGCCCAATATTCATTTGGCATAACTCAGCTTCTTGTGTTGTGGCACTGAGGTCCCAGTTTTCTTGTTGGTTATTCACTGAGGGCTGCTGACAATTCCAAGATGCCATCTATATTGTTTGACAAATGATGGTTTTCATCTTCAAGCCAGTGAGGGAACATTTAATCCTTCTTTGAATCTCTGATTACCTTTCTGCTACCAGTTAGAAAAAAATACTTTATGCTTTCAAATTCTTTGTGTAATTACATAATGCCCATATGAATAATCTTCCTATTTACGGTAAACTGAATATTATAACATAAACTAATTATGGAAGTAAAGCTCATCATATTGAAAGTCCTAGGCATGAATACCAAGGAGTGAATAGGAATTCTTGGAGGTCATCTTAAAACTCTTCCTATAAACCTTGCACTTCTCAGTTGGGAATCAATGAAAAGTAAAACACAGCAGATGACTATTAAAATACCAACCCCATTTCTGATGAAGCTGATTAGAGAATGTAGTCTTTGTCCAGTGACTAAATGGCCTCACAGATCTTCTCTCACTGAATCAGACCACTTTACTTTGCCCAGGTTTAACATGGTATACATCAGGCATCCCTGGTAAA
Source organism: Callithrix jacchus (assembly GCF_049354715.1). Lineage (NCBI taxonomy): Eukaryota > Metazoa > Chordata > Mammalia > Primates > Cebidae > Callithrix > Callithrix jacchus. The sequence goes on from NC_133515.1 coordinate 93,343,534, forward strand.
GGAAGAAACTTACTTGATAAACTACCTCATGGAAGAAGAGTAAACCAGAATTCACTTTTTCTCCAGCCAAACAGATTTGAAAGCAAGAGACTGGAAACAAAGCGACGCAAAACAAAACGGTAGAGTTGAGACTGAACCGCTCAGATCACTTCCTTTCTTTTTTTTTTTTTCAAAACTCATCAAAATTTGTCAGCCAGATAACATACTTCTCCTGCCACTAGAAAAAATGCATAAGAGGCAAAGAGAGATTGTTTAATCCATGACAAGTGCCCTCCAGTGAAAATACAATAGTAAGAAAATGCAATTTCCTACCTTTCTTCCAAAGCCTATCATTATTTTTTTTTTTTCTGATTGGCACTCTATATTCTCACCTCAACTCCTCTCCTTTGGGCCTCAACATAATAAATTTCTGGATAATTTAGGTGAATTCAGAATACAATCATTAATGTGCAACATTTTTTACACATTCTTATAGCTATTTCTGGGTATACATAGTTAAATAAAACAGTGGTTTTGTCCTTTAATAAGACAATAAATAAACAAAAAAACCTTGACAACCCACTAGAGGGATTGATAAGCATAAATAAATAAAAAGTAAAATGATGTGCATGTAATGATGAAGACGTTAACAAAGAGCATTTAGAACTGAGAGGAGAGTGGAAATGTTCAATTCAGGAGGGGAATGGGTGGGAATGTTGGAAATTTGGAAAGTGGACTTAGTTAGAAGTAGGCATGAGAGTCATGAGAAAATAGAACCAATGAACTGGGAAGCAAAGGTCCCTCATCTAGTCTTAGATGACTGGAGGTTGGGGTGGAAAGGCAGCCAGAGGCCCTACATCTTCCACATCATGCTTGTCCTTAACCCTCCTCTGCTTATCTCTATCCTTCAAAGGGACAGCGATCTACAGCTCAACTATAGAGTTCAGAATTTCTCTTTTATAACTATGTATTTTAAAAATTGAGGAGGCATTTCAAACAGAAGTGGAGGAAAGGTATTATAAATCATGATTATAATAGTCCTTTTTGTTTACGAAGGACCACACAGACCTCACAATGTGAAGATCACAAGACTACAGTACATTATTATGGAGGTGCCTCAAGCTCAGCATGTCACAAACTGAGAACATGATTCTACTTTTCCACTCAAACCCACGCATGCTCCTATGTTCCTCTATGTCAATATGGTCAAATGCAATCAGTCCTAAAAACTAGAAATCTGAGATTCATTCTTCATACTACATTATCAATCAGTGAAAGAGTCCTTTATTTCCTTAGTTAATGAAACTTTGGAAACTCTGTTGAATCCAACTCCACACTTTCATCCCCACACTCTTGTAATTAAATTTTTATATATTTAATTAGTATTACTGAAATTTATTTCCCAAGTGACATTCTTACTTTTAGTCTTGTCAACTTTCTTACCAATTTTTCCTTCAATCTGATGGTAGAAGGAACTGTCTAAAATATCAAATAATATCACACTCATTGTCAATAATATCATGCTCAATGATAAATAATTCAGCTTATACACATCTATTGAGTTTTCTGTGTGCCAGTCCTGACTGTTGGTAATTTAGTAGAAAAATGAGATATATAAAAAGTATTTGTAGTGAAGTATATTAAATGCTTAGAAAAATTAAAAAGAGTTACAGAAACACATTAAATCATGTCTAAATTGGTCACGCAAAGATATTTAGATTGTATTATTTAGGCAACAGTTTGTCAAAAAAGACAGTAATGTGTGTAATAAATTTAAATTTATTGCAGACATATAGTAGAGATGGACTATATGCATATCAATCTATTCCTTTTTTGTGGCCACAGGAATAAGCATTTCCCAGTTTATGGTGTGGATATTTCACTCCTCCAAATTTCATATTGAAATTTGATCCCCAATTTTGGAGGTGGGGCCTAGAGAGGGGTGTTTGATTCATGGGGGCTGATCCATCATGAACGGCTTAGTGGCTTTCTTGCTATGAGTGAGTTATCCCTTTATTAGTTCCCATGAGAGCAGGTTGTTTCAAAGACTCTAGGACCTGCCCCCTCAACTCTTTTTGTTTCTCTCTTCGTGTAATCTATGAAGATGCTGGCTCCCCTTTGCCTACCATCATGAGTAGAAGTAGCCTGAAGCCCTCACTGGAAGAAGATGATGGCACCACGCTTGTACAGTTTGTAGAACCTTAAGCCAAATAAACCTCATTTCTTTATAAATTACCTAGTCTGGGATATTTCTTTATAACAACACAAATAATTAACTCAGACAACCAGCTTCTCTTGCAGTTAGTTTAAGATGATGTTACTGTGTTTTGGACAATAGAAAATATGCCAAATAACTATGTGCCAGTACTATTCAAAGTGTGGTCTGTGAAATACTGTCTGTCCATCTTTCTTGCTGGTTCACAGTGATGTAAGTGTGGAAATTGAGAGTAGGTGTCAATAGGCAGGACCCTCCAGCTTAGGCCCACAATGTGGTGACCCCACCCTGGGTTGACTGCTCCAACTGGTATCAGCTATGCTTTACTCCGGGGAGGAGCCACAGAAGACACATGAAAGGTCCTCTGCTATTGCCACTGCCAAGGTCCCTGCCCCTGTTGTCTTGAAGCTAAGGAGGAAAGATAGCGCCTAAGGTCACCTCACAACTGCAGAATGCGGGCTGGTAATGTCAAGCCAAGATCTGGAGCCTGTGGAGGGGGAGACCACACCCTCAGAGGACTGACAGAGAGCATGGCTACAAATATGAGAAAATGCAGAGAAGCCACATGCCTGAGCAGGAGCCTACCTACTGGCCATTATACCCAAGTGCTATCTAGTAGATCGCAGCCCTAACTTCAATACCAAAATCCTTCATCTTCACATGGCATATACTTTAAAATCGACCACACAATCAGCCATAAAACAATTCTTAGTATATTAAAAAAAAAGAAATGAAATCACACAAACTCCACCCTCAGACCACAGCACAATAAAAATAGAAATAATAATAAGATTGTTCAAAACCATACAGTTGGTTCAACATATTTAAATTTAAAAATGTGATTCATCACATAAACAACTAAAATCAAAAACCACATGATCATCTCAGTTGATACAGAAAAGGCTTTCAATAAAATTTAACAGTCCTTCATGTTAAAAACCTCAAAAAAAACAGGTATTGAAGGAATATACATCAAAATACTAAGAGCCATTTATGATAAACCCACAACCAACATCATACTGCATGGGCAAAAGCTGGAAGCATTCTCCTTTGGGAATTGAAATAAGACAACCATGCCTACTCTCACCACTCCTATACAACACAGTGTTGAAAGTCTTAGCCAGAGTCATCAGACAAGAGAAAGAAATAAAATCCAAATAGAAAGAAGGAAAGTTAAACTATCTTTTTTTGCAGGAAAGTTTCTGGATACAAAGTCAATGTATAAAAATTAATAACATTTCTGTACACAAATAACACTCAAGCTGACTGACAAATCAAGAATGTAATTCTGTTGAAAACAGCCACAGAAAGATAAAATACCTATAAATACAGCTAACTGGTGAAGAAAAACATCTCTATAATGAGAATTATGAAACACTGCTGAAAGAAATCAGAGATGACACAAACAAATGGAAAAACATTCCATATGCACGCATAGGAAGATTCAGTATTGTTTAAAAGGCCATATTGCCCAAAGCAATTTATAGATTCAATGCTATTCCAATCAAACTACCAACGACATTCTTCACACAATTAGAAAAACTATTTTGAAAACTATATGGAACCAAAAAAGAGCCTGAATAGTCAAAGCAATTCTAAACAAAATAACAAAGCTGAAGGCATCACATTATTCAACTTCGAACTATACTACAAGTCTACCAAAACTAAAACAGCATGGTACTGATACAAAATAGACACTGAGACTAATGGAACAGAATAGAGAACACAGAAATAAAGCTGTACACCTATAGCTATCTGATCCTCAACAAAGCTGACCAAAACAAGCAATGGGGAAAGGACTTCATATTCAGTAAATTGCACTGGGATAACTGGGTTGCCATGTGCAGAAGACTGAAGCTGGGCCCTCCTTCTTCTAATATATACAAAACTCAAGTCAAGATAAAGACTTAAATGTAAAATCTAAAATTATAAAAACACCTCAAGAAAACCTAGGAAATACCACTTCTAGACATAGGCCCTGACGAAGATTTTATAATGAAGATGCCAAAAGCAATTAAAATAAAAACAAAAATAGACAAGTGAAACTAAATTAAACTAAGGCACTTCCCCACACCAAAAACAGTAACAAACGAACAAAAACTATCAGCAGTGGAAACAGACAACCCATAAAATGGGAAAAAAATTCCAGAATGGGGACATTTTTTTTCCATGGGAACATTTGAGAGTTTGGGGCATCTGCTAAGTATTGAGACAAAGAGAGAGAGACTGCTATGAAAAAGAGTAAGTAGAAAAGTTTTTAGTAGATAACAGGGGTCCAGGCGTGGTGGCTCACGCCTGTAATCCCAGCGCTTTGGGAGGCCGAGGCGGGTGGATCACGAGGTCAAGAGATCAAGACCATCCTGGTCACCATGGTGAAACCCCATCTCTACTCAAAATACAAAAAATTAGCTGGGCATGGTGGCGCATGCCTGTAATCCCAGCTAATCAGGAGGCTGAGGCAGGAGAATTGCCTGAACCCAGGAGGCGGAGGTTGCAGTGAGCCAAGATCGCACCATTGCACTCCAGCCTGGGTAAGAAGAGTGAAACTCCACCTCAAAAAAAAAAAAAAAAAAAGAAAAAGAAAACCATGTGGGAAACCCCGAAACTTTAAATGCATGGATTGTTTTCTCCACAAAATATTTGCTGAATGCCAGGGCTACATCAAGCCTGAAAAAAGAAGATTGATAGATTTTTTAAAAAAGAATAAAAGTATCCACATCTTATTATTATTAATAAAAAATTTTCCAAAAGAAGCAGACTACCCCAGAAATGCTGCTATTCTGCTCAAGATATTTTCCAAAATTTGAAGCTATTTTGCGGTGAGAGGCCAAAGATATGGGCTGTAAACCCCTGAAGATGAGGAATGAATCTCTTCAGTTTTCATGGCCAAAGAGATAAACACTCACATGACTTTCAATAAACAATTTGTTCAGAATAATTTCATAGAAACAAAAATAAACCAGAAATATTCTGAGTCTTTTAAACTAAAATCAAATGAATACAGCATAAAACTTGGCTGAACTGAGCACTCAGATTGACCCTCACTCTCTCTTCATAACAGAATAATGAAGCAATCTCTGATTAAGCATATCATCATGAAGGGCCTCTACAGTTATTACACATAAAATGTGTGGCATATTATATAAATTAGTAAATTACTAGACATATAAAGAGATAGATTTGCTGGGAACAGTATTATTGGTTGACAGGTTTTTTGCGGGGGGGCTTTTTTTGTTTTGGCAGTTTGAATATCTTCCCACTGTCTTGTCACGCAAGGTTTCTTCTGAGAATTCTGCTGATAATGTTAAGGAGGGAGGGGGGTTTCATGTAGGTGACAAGTTGCTTTTCTCTTGAGGGTTTCAAAATTCTCTTTTTGCATTTGAATTTCTATAATTTGTTTATAATGTTTCTCAGTGAAAATCTCTTTATATTTAATCATCACAGGATTCTTCAGCCTTTATGAATTTGTATGGTCATTTTGCTTTACAAATTTGGCAGGGGGTGGTTTCTTATATTATATTTTAAAATAAGCTGTCTTCTCTTTGTCTTTCACTCTTTCTGATTCTTCCATAATACATATGTTGGTAGGTTTGATGGTATCTCATAGGTCCTATAATCTTTCTTTTCTCTTTTTTATTCTTTGTTTTTAAAGTTTTTCTTTCCTTGAAAAGGTAACTTCAAATAACTTGCTCTGAGCTGACTCTTTTGCTTAAGTCTGCTATTGCAACTCTCTATTGAATTGCTCACTTCATTGTGTTATTTGTCTAGGAATTTTCCATTTTTTACCGGTTTTATCTTTTTACTGAACTTATAATTCTGTTAATGTAATTTTAAATTTATTTAATGCATTTATTTATATTGATATATAAGATTTGCATATCTTTATGAGGTACATGTGGTATTTTGTTACATATACTGTAATATTCAAGTTAGAGTATTTTGGGTGTCTGTCACTTCAAATATTTATAATTTTTATGTGTTGAGAACATTCTAAGTCCTCGCCTCTACCTATATTGAAATATATATTACATTGTTAACTATGGTCACCCTACTCTGCCACTGAATGTTATAACTGATTTCTTCTAACTGTGTGTTTGTATTAGTTAACCATTCTGTCTTTTTCTTCTCACCCAGATACCCTTTCCAGTCTCTGGTATCCATTTATTAATTTCCTACCTCCATTAGATCAACATTTTTAGCTCCCATTTATAAGTGAGAACATGCTATATTTGTCTTTCTGTGACTGGATTATTTCACTTAACATAATGCCTTCCAGTTATATCCATGTTGCTGCAAATTACATGATTTTATTCTTTTTTGTGGCCACCTAGTATTATATTTTGTGTGTACTGTATGTATTTTTAAATCTATTCATGCACTGATGGAAACTTAGGTTGATTTTATATCTTTACTATTGTTAATAGTGTTTCAGTAAACATGGTGGTACAGGTATCCCTTTGATTTACTGATCTCTTTTTCATTGGATAAATAACCAATAGTGGGATTGCTGAATCACATGGTAGTTCTTTTTTTTTTTTTTTTTTAATTTTTTATTGGATTATAGGTTTTGGGAATCACATGGTAGTTCTATTTTTAGTTATATTAGAAATATTCATACTGTTTTCCACAGTGGCTGCACTAATTCAAAATCCCACCACAGTGTATAACAGCTCCCTTTTCTCTGTATCCTTATCAGTGTCTATTACTTTTTATATTTTTAGTCATAGCTATTCTAACTCAGGTGAGATGTTATCTCATTGTGATTTTGATCCACATTTCACTGATGATTACTGATGTTGAAAATATTTTCATATACCTGTTGGCCAATTATATGCCTTCTTTTGAGAAATGTCTATTCATGTTCTTTGTTCACATTTAAATGTAATTTTCTTCCAGTTGAATTTATTGTATATTCTGAATATTATCCCCTTGTTGAATACTTTCTAAAGTATTCAACAAAATTGCTAAAATTTTCTCCAATCCAACACATTGTCTTCTCACTCTGTGAATTGTTTCATTTGCTCTACAGAAGCATTTTAGTATAATATAGTTCCATTTGTCTGTTTTCTTTTTTTTTTTTTTTTATTGCCTGTGCTTTTGGGGTCTTAGCCATAAAATCTTTACCTAGACTGATGTCCTAAGATGTCTCTCATTTTTCTTCTAGTATTTTTATAGTTTTGAGTCTAATGCTTAAGCCTTTATTCCATCTTGAATTAATATTTGTATATGTAAGAGATAAGGGCCCATTTTTATTCTACTGCACATGAATATCTAATTTTTCCAGCATCAACTGCTAGGGAGGGTGTCCTTTCCCCAGTGCACATTCTTGGTGCCGTCATCGAAAATTAGTTGTCTGTAAATATGCAGATTCATTCTAGGTTTTTTGTTTTCTCCCATTGGTCTATGTCTGTTTTTATAGCAATATTATGCTGTTTTGGTTACTATAGTATTTTAATATATTTTGAAGCCAGGTAGTGTGATGGCTCCAGATTCATTCTTTTTTATCAGGATGGTATGGCTAGTCAGGTTCTATTTTTGGTGAATTTCTCATTTAGATATGGAACTGTTTATTTTCCTGATCTCTTTGTTACTTCTCTGTATTCTTATTTTTTCTATATTCTTTATTTTATGCTTTAAGTTCGGGGGTACATGTACAGAACATGCAGGTTTGTTGCGTAGGTATAGAAGTGGCATGATGGTTTGCTGCATCCATCACTCCATCATCTACATTAGACATTTTTCCTAATGCTATCTTTCCCCTAGCCCCCATCCCCTGACAGGCCCCAGCGTATGATCTTCCCCTCTCTGTGTCCATATGTTTTCATTGTTCAACACTCACTTATGAGTAAGAACATACAGTGTTGGGTTTTCTGATCTTGTGATAAGAATAATGAGTTCCAGCTAATGATTAAGGGCCTCTTCAAGTAAAACTACAAACCACTGCTCAAGGAAATAAGAGAGGACTCAAACAGGTGGAAAAACATTCCATGCACATGGTTAGGAAGAATCAATATCATGAAAATGGCCATATTGCCAAAAGTAGTTTATAGATTCAATGCTATCCCCATCAAGCTACCATTGACTTTCTTCACAGAATTGGAAAACCACCTTAAATTTCATATGGAACCAAAAATGAGCCCACAAAGCCAAGACAATCCTAAGCAAAAGAAATCAAAGCTGGAGGCATCATGCTACCTGACTTTAAACTACAAGGCTACAGAAATGAAAATAGCATGGTACTGGTACCAAAACAGAGACATAGACCAGAGGCCTCAGAAGGAATGCCACACATCTACAACCATCTATATAGTCAAAGGATTATAAATCGTTCTAGTATAAAGACACATGCACATATGTTTATTGTGGCACTGTTCGCAGTGGCAAATATTTTTTCTACATTCTTTGCATCTCACTGACCTTCTTTAGAATAATCATTTAAAGTATTTTCCAGGATTTTATACATTTCTTTTTCATTGTTATCTATTGCTGGAGAAGTATTTTGTTCTTTTAGAGGGTGTTGTATTTCCTACATTTTCATCTTTCTTGTGTCTTTACATTGATATCTGTGCATCTGGTGTAACAGGCACTTATTCTATTTTTTTGAACCTGCTTTTGAGGAACAGGACTTCTTTCTGAAGATATATCTATGATGCTTTTTGAATAAGGTACTTTGGCTTTGACTCTGGATGCATCATAAATTAGTGTAGACTTTATGATTTTTTTCAGCTGTAAACGGCATCAGTAGCATCTGTAATTTCCTTAGTAACTTAGGGTGAGGTTGTCAGTGGAGACTTGTTACAGTTTTTTTGGAAATGAGGATGCTAGGTGAGCCTGTTTGTGGGCTGCAGTGGTGGCAGAGGTATGCTAAGCATACCTGTTCTTGAGCCCCAAGGTGGCACAGACAGGCACTGGTGTCAGGGGGTCCAGGCAGAGCAATTTTGGGGCTTTCAGGCAGCGTGCTCAGGTGCCAGTAGTGGCAGCTATGGGTCAGGGGAGTGGGCAGAATCTCAGGCCCCTGGGCAGCAGACATGCATAATGGCAGTAAAAGTGGCAGGGAAACTCTACGACTCCCAACTGATCTACACTGTTGGTGGTGGTTGTAATGGGCTGGGTGGGTTAGTCCCCAGTCCCACAGGTGGCACTTGCAGTTTGATGCCACCTGAGTTGTTAGTGTCAGGTTAGCTGGGTCCTTCCTCAGGCCCCTGGGGGGAGTACTCAAATGCCAATGGTGGTAGACTAAACTGGGTTGCCCCCAGGCCTCCAGATAACAGGACTGGGCAAACCTGTCCTTAGCTCGCCACCCTGTACCCTCCAAAGTGTCACATGCAAGAGCTAGCTGTTGTAAGCAGGATAGGGTAATACTTAAGCCCTTGGTAGAATGCTAGGGCTGGGGCAGCATAGGGTGGAAACTGTTTTCAGTGGCCTTAAGCATATGCAGATGTCTGGGGAGCATGTATTTCATTTGTGCTTTGACTCCAGCAGTGGCAGCCTGTAGCAACTGTTGCTGTAGGGAGAAAGTTTTGTTCTCAGTGCACATAAAAGTGCATGGCAGCCTTGCTGCTGGGGGTAGCAGGATTGGTAATTCAGCCTTGGCAGCAGCAGTCAACTGCGTCAGTGACTGAGGGCAGGGAATGTCAATGGGGCTGCAGAAATATGGAGAAATGGGGACATTGGGCACTCAAACAGGATTTAGTCGGGTGGGGACTGGGCTTTTAACATTATGCCTTGCTCTAGCTGCTTAAAATCTTCTCAAACTGATAAGCAACTTCAGCAAAGTCTCAGGATACAAAATCAATGAGCAGAAATCACAAGCATTCCTATATACCAATAACAGACAAACAGAGAGCCAAATCAAGAGCGAACTCCCATTCACAATTGCTACAAAGAGAATAAAATACCTAGGATTACAACAAACAAAGGATGTAAAGGATCTCTTGAAGGAGAAATACAAACCACAGCCCAACAAAATATGAAAGGACACAAACAGATGGAAAAACATTCCATGCTCATGGTTCGGAAGACTCAATCTTGTGAAAATGGCCTAAAATAATTTACAGATTCAATGCTATCCCCATCAAGCTACCAATGACCTTCTTCACGTAACTGGAAAAAAACACTTTAAACTTCATATTGAACCACAAAAGAGTCTGCATAGCCATGACAATCCTAAGCAAAAAGAACAAAGCTGGAGGCATCAAGCTGCCAGACTTCAAACTATACTACAAGGCTACAGTAATCAAAACAGCATGGTACTGGTTCCAAAACAGAGACATAGACCAATGGAACAGAACAGAGACCCCAGAAGCAACACCATGCATCTACAACCATCTGATCTTTGACAAACCTGACAAAAACAAGCAACAGAGAAAAAATTCCCTGTTTAACATATGGTGTTGGGAAAACTGACTAGCAAGGTGCAGAAAGCAGAAGCAGAAAGCAGAAACTGGAGCCCTACCTGTCACCTTACACTAAAATTAACTCCAGATGGATTAAATATTTAAACATAAAACCTAACACCATAAAAACACTAGAAGAAAACGTAGGCAAAACCGTCCAGGACATAGGCATAGGCAAGGACTTCATGATTAAAACACCAAAAGCAATGGCAATAAAAGCCAAGATAGACAAATGGGATCTAATTAAAATTCAGAGCTTCTGTACAGCAAAAGAAACAATCATTAGAGTGAGCCAACAACCAACAGAATGGGAAAAAATTTTTGCAATCTACCCATCTGACAAACAGCTAATATCCAGAATCTACAAAGAACTAAAACAGATATACAAGAAAAAAACAACCCCATTCAAAAGTGGGTGAAGGATATGAACAGACACTTTTCAAAAGAAGACATATATGAGGCCAACAAACATATGAAAAAATGCTCATCATCACTGGTCATTAGAGAAAGGCAAATTGAAACCACATTGAGATACCATGTCACACCAGTTAGAATGGCGATCATTAAAAAATCCAGAGACAACAGATGCTGGAGAGGATGTGGAGAAATAGGAACACTCTTACACAGTTGGTGGGAGTGTAAATTAGTTCAACCATGGTGGAAGACAGTGTGGCAATTTCTCAAGGATCTAGAAATAGAAATTCCATTTGACCCAGCAATCCCATTACTGGGTATATACCCAAAGAACTATAAATTGTTCTACTATAAAGACACATACACACATATGTTCATTGCAGCCCTGTGTACAATAGCAAAGACCTGGAACCAACCCACCTGGAACCAACCCAAATGCCCATCAATGATAGACTGGACAAAGAAAATATGGTACATATACACCATGGAATACTACACAGCCATAAAAAACAATGAGTTTGTGTCCTTTGTAGAGACTTAGATGAATCTGAAAACCATCATTCTCAGCAAACTGACCCAAGAACAGAAAGCCAAACCCCATATGTTCTCACTCATAGGAGCATCATGAGAGTATCAGGGATCCATCAACAGGCTTTACTCTGACATCAAGCAAGATCACCGTCTGGAGACCAGACATATTCGCACACTCCTTTAGGATCTGGCTTATCATCAGCTGAAGGCCTATGAGTGGCAGAGGCTGGCCCATTTGTGGAACTTTACAGATGACCAGATTAGCGCCATATAGAGGAGCAGTGGTCAGGAAATGAAAGCGTCCATGAACTTGGCCACAGGGCTCTACTTATCTGGCTGCACAGGACCCCCATGACTCAGGCTGATCCAGCCAAGCACCTGCATGAAGAGCTGGTATGCACAGGTTTCCCCAAACTAGCTGAAAAGACTTGTCATTTCAAAAGCAAAACTGACTCAAACTCCAAAAATGTGCAGTTTCATAAATGCCTAAAGATATTGTATTTACATGATTTTCCACTCAGCATTCAGTTCTTTTAATGCCATAAATTTCTTCCAGCAGTAAGCAGTAGCATTGATTTTTAACTCTGATGAAGGTAGTGATAGGATACTCTAACAGATGAAAGAAGAGTAATACCATGATACTTTTCAACCACTGAAAAGTCAAATAGCTTTTTTTTTGCTGAGGGCAAGTTGTATATGATTTCCCCATTTCTGTCATTTGATGGAACACATGTAATAAGATAATCTAGGAGGGGTTTTGGTGTCATTTTTTTTTTAATTCATGGGAGCAGCATCATGGTACAGTAAAAAACCAGTGGTTTATACAATAGAAGGATATGGTTTTGAACTTGGTTTTGCCACTTACGAGATGTGAACCTTTGGGCACTTTGATGTTAAGTTCTTAGATCTTCAGTTTCCTTTTACTTTACTTCTATAAAGTGGAACAAATGTCTATTTAATCCATAGGGTTGAAGTGAAGATGAAGGAAAAATGCCTGTGAAATGTCTCATGCCCACAGTATGGAGATCAACTGTTTCAGTAAGAGAAACTGGGTTTGGAAATTTATAGTCATTTAAAGCACACAGAATGTGTAAATCACACATAATGTGTAATATATTACTTAGAAAAGACCAGAAGTATGTACACCAATTATTTTTTTAAATCTCTTGGTGTTGTAATTAGAGATTATTATTTTCCTTGTACTTTTGGGCACATTCCAATTTTTTTTCACAATAAACATGCATTATTTTTGAAACCTGAGAGTTATAAAATAAATGTAAAATCAACTGTGAATTTGTGTCAGTTTATGTGCACCTATTCATTAGAATTTAAGGCTCTCCATTCTCAGATTCTAACTCTAAATTTACAAGGCACATAATAAAATCATGAGCAATTTCAATCCAGTTATTCTATTATGAATTTATAGTTTTATGTTTTTGTCTCATACTGATTGTAAATGGCCTACTTAATATTACGAATGTTTAGAACAGGTAATAGATTCACATGCTTCCAAAACATTTTTCAAAAATGTATTGAGAAGTCTTGTCCCGTCTGTTCTTCAGTATGGCCATTTTCCACTGAGCTCTCTATCACTGCTCCCCACCAGATTGGGGTAACCTCTTTATGTGAAAATAAACAAATATGAATACATACTTTAAAAAAAAGACTCAGAGGCTATGTGTGACCCAGTGTGAGCTTCCCTCTCTGGAGCAATGTCTTTGTGTGGTCTCTGGGCAGCTCCCTATGTTAGCCTCAAAGCCTATGAGGTCTATGGGCCCTCCCACGGCTAGGATTGATGGAGGCTGCTGTGGGAAGACAGATCACCAAGAGTCTCTCACTTACCCTTTACCTGCATGGGAAAGCTTGTCCAGGCTCCCACCTGATCTCAAGTAAGCAGGCTGCCTCACATCTTTCTTCTTTTTCACTTAAGGTGTTTCCCGTCTCTTCTCTGTTAAATTCCAGTCTTCTCTCTTGCATGCTCTATTTGAAGTGTAATTATCTACTTGCTATTTTGGTCTGTCTTTCTGGAGGAGGCAAGTAACACATGCTTCTAGTCAGACATCTTAATGCCCCCTCCAGATTTTCAGTCATTTTAAAAAAATAACTTTACTTCGTTGTCTATTTCTGTTCTCTTGTAGCTCATTGAGCTTTCTGAACATTATTTTGAATTACTTCTCAGGCAATTTATAGACCTCCATTTCTTTAAGATCAGTTACTGGTGCTTTATTTTGTTCTTTTGGTGTTCTTTTCCCCAATTATTCACATTCCTTGTGGCTTTGTGTTGGGATCTGCATATTTAAAGAAGGATGCACCTCTTTCAATCTTTATAGGCTGGCTATAGCAGGAAAAGCCCTATACCAGTCAGTCTACCCAGACATTCCCAGCAAGTCATTTGGCAAGATCTGAAGGCAGCATGCTATGTGAGTCCTTGAGTGGGCGCATCAGTGCCTGAGTCAGTGGGTGTGTGGGTCTGGTGCCCACAGAAATAAAAAAGATTATTAGTCACCACTATAAAAAATGTATATACCAACAAACTGTATAACCTAGAAGTAATGGATAAATTCCTAAAGTTATACAACCTACCAAAATTGCACTATGAAGACAGAAAATTTGAACAGAATAATCAGAACTAAAGATACTGAATCAGTTTCAAAAACCTTGCAACAAGAAATTTCCAGGACCTGATTGCTTTACTGGTGAATTCTACCAAATATGTAAAGATTTAATGCCAAGTCCTCTCCAATTCTTACACATTTTTTAAAGGAACACTTTCAAACTCATTTAATGAAGGCAGCATTAATCTCATACCAAAGCCAAACACAGAAACTACAAGTGAAAAAATAATATTGACCCAAATGCCTAATAAACATAGATGAAAAAATCCTCAACAAGATACTAGAAAACCAAACTCAATAACACATCAGAAAAAAATATATTATTCAAAAAAAAGCTGGAGGCATCATAATACCTGACTTCCAACTATACTGCAAGGCTACAGTACTCAAAACAGCATTGTACTGGTACCAAAACAGAGATATAGACCAATAGAGCAGAACAGAGGCCTCGGAAATAATACCACATATCTACAAAAGTCTGATCTTTGACAAACCTAACAAAAATAAGTAATGGGGAAAGGATTCCCTGTTTAATAAATAGTGTTGGGAAAACTGGCTAGCCATGTGCAGAAAGCAGAAACTGGATCTCTTCCTTATACCTTATACAAAAATTAACTCCAGGTGGATTAAAGATTTAAACATAAGACCTAAAACCATAAAAATCCTAGAAGAAAACCTAGGCAATATCATTCAGGAACTAGGCATAGGCAAAGACTTCATGACTAAAACACCAAAGCAATGGCAATAAAAGCCAAAATAGATAAATGGGATCTAATTAAATTCCAGAGCTTCTGCACAGCAAAAGAAACAATCATTAGCATGAACTGGCAACCAACAGAATGGGAAAATTTTTTTGTAATCTACCCATCTGACAAAGGGCTAATATCCAGAATCTACAAAGAACTTAAACAAATTTACAAGAAAAAGAAAAAAAAAAAACCACCCCATCAAAAAGTGGGCTTAGGATACGAACAGGCACTTTTCAAAAGAAGATATTTATGCAGCCAACAAATATATGAAAAATGCTCATCATCTCTGGTCATTAGAGAAATACAAATCAAAACCACATTGAGATACCATCTCATATCAGTTACAATGGTGATGATTAAAAGCTCTGGAGACTACAGATGCTGGAGAAGATATAGAGAAATAGGAATGTTTTTACACTGTTGGTTGGAGTGTAAATTAGTTCAGACATTGTGGAAGACAGTGTAGCAATAACTCAAGGGTCTAGAAATAGAAATACCATTTGACCCAGCAATCCCAAAGGATTATATACCCAAATTGACCCAGCAATCCCAAAAGTATATACCCAAAGGATTATAAATCATTCTATTATAAAGATACATGCACACATAATTTCATTGGAGCACTGTTTACAACAGCAAAGACTTGGAACCAACCCAAATGCCCACCAATGATAGACTGGATAAAGACAATGTGGCACAAATACACCATGGAATACTCTGCAGCCATAATAAAGGAGGAATTCATGTCCTTTGCAGGGACATGGATGAATCTGGAAACCATCATTCTCAGCAAACTGACACAAGAACAGAAAACCAAACACCACATGTTTTCACTCATAAGTGGGTGTTGAACAATGAGAACACATAAACAAAGGGAGGGAACATCACACACCAGGGCCAGTTTGGGGTGGGGGCTAGGGGAAGGATAGCAGGGGGTGGGGTGATTGCAGAGGGATAACATTAGGAGAAATACCTAATGTACGTGATGGGGGAATGGAGGCAGTAAACCACCATGGCATGTGATTACCTATGTAATAATTCTTCGTGATCTGCACATGTGTCCCAGAACTTAAAGTATAAAAAAAATTACCTACAGGCTACGTGTATAAAGTGTAAGTGAAACATAAATGTGTTTTATGTTTAGACTTAGATCCTATACCCAAGATGCCTCATTATGTATATGCAAATATTCTAAAATCATAAAACACATAAAATCCAAAACATTTCTATTACCAAGCATTTCAGATAAGGGATACTAAACCCCATATAACAAATGATAACTGAGCTTCTGAGGCTATCTCAGTTCATGTGAGTGTATCATGATTATTATCTTTGGGGCCACATTTTTCACTGTACCTGAAAATAGTGGCACATACTGATAGCGGTATACATGTAAAATGAGAGAGAAATAGAGAGAACTATTGCCATCCTTTCATAATATAACTCAAATCTTACATAAACCTTTGAATATCTCAGTTACATTGATCTGGAAGATGCATTAGAGATCACCTACTCCCAGCACCTATAGAATGTAAGAATGCTTCTAAAACATCCTCGAAAAAATATTTTTACGTCTTTTTTAATGCCCCAAGCACTGGAGACTGACTGCTTTGTGCAATTACCCTCTTCAATTTCAAACCATTCTAACTGTTAGAAGGTTTTTTCTAATCTTGAGTCCACATCTGCCTCCATATAATTCTCATATATTAGTCCTGGTTCTGCCTGCTGAAGCCAAACAGAACAAGCCTGCTTCCTGTTCCACATGACAGCACATCAAATATTTATTGACAGTTCACATGTCATCTGTGTTTTCTTCAAACCAAACTCCCTTAGGTCCCCACCGTCTCAAAATCGATGGAGTATGGTAACACGGATGATGTATCCTTCATTTACAAAATCACTAACACCTGTTCCACATACTAAATGGTAGTAAAATACATAAAATCCCGGTCAGAATTTACTCCTGGGGTTTCCTGGCATGTAATAAGACAGGTATGCATATGGAGAAGCAAATGATTTATCTTTAAACTGTTACCATTGTACCGATAGACTCATACTCCACTTCTGCTGTTAAAAGAGCAAATATACTTTATACTCCATGTATATAATGGGTTTGTCCATCTGTATGTTTCTTTGGTTGTTTTTTATTTTTAGAGATGAGGTCTCACTATGTTGCCCAGGTTGGTTTCAAACTCCTGAGCTCAAGCAATCCTCCCACTTTTATCTCCCAAAGTACTGGGATTACAGATGCAAGCCACTGAAACTATCTCTGGTTTTAAATAATTATAATTACAGTTTCATAATTGGTAACTACCATTTATAAAACTGATTTTATAAGTATTGTAGACCAAATGAAGTGAACCGAGAAATAGCAAATGTGTCTAAAGATTATTCTGTCACAAAATTAAGTTACTTTTATACTCCTAAATTCTGTATTAGAAAACCTGGGACTAAAGAATTGCTTTAAAAGACCCACACAATACCAAATTTCTCCAGTTAAATTATGTTTGTTGCAGAAGTGGCCTCTAGACTTATTTGAAGCAGTTGAAGGAAACATTTCTTCTCAATAACATCCACATGAGTTCAACAATGTGGCACTTACTGGTTGCTGCTCCTCTGGCTTGCATTGTTTATCACCATGTCATGCAACTCTTGCCCAACCAACTAGCTACCTCCAAGTACCTTCTCTGAGCAGAGTGCTATGTTAAATGCTAAGGTAGATTCAGCAGGAATGTAGCCCGTTGTCTCTTCTTTAAAGAGTTTCCAACATAATTGAGATGAGAGTAACACTTCAGCATTAGTAGAGAGATAGATCATAAAATGCATGAGAAAGGAACAATGAATGAATATAAATATTTAACGATAGAGCCTCATGTGAGTACTGGATTTACTATATGTTGGTACCATGGTTCTTGACCAATCACTAAACATCTATTAGACTATAGCAGGGGGACAATAGTGAATTTTGTATTGCGATATTAAATGGCCACTTCTTTGATCTTTTTACTTTAATGTGTCATGGAATATCACTGATTTCTTCCTGCTTTTTGAAACAGGATTTTTTTCCCCTAGGTTTCCACAACATACTTTTCTAGTTCCTCTAGTCTACTGGCTGCCCCCTCACAGTATATTTTGCTGCTTTTCCATATATTCCAGATTTCTCAAAGTTGGACTTGGTGCTAGGACATCATCCCTTCTCTAGTTACATTTCTTCTGTATGTAATCTTATCTGGTACCAAAGATTTAAATATTGTCTATATCTCAGCAACTCCCAAAATTCTATCTCCAGATCCAATCTCTTCCCTATGTTCCAAACCCCTTAATTTCCTTCTTTACATATTTTACTTGAATGTCTAATAAGCATCTCAAACTAAATATGTCCAACTCTGAAAATATTATTTTCCCTCTTTAAAATCAGTTTTCTCCTGACTCTCTCACTTTAAGAAAATACATTGGTCTCCACAGGATTTCTAAAGCCAAAGACATATGCATAATCCTTGACTCTAAAACATATGGTGCATCAGTTATCTCCCTCCCACCCCCACCATTACCTCCCAGTCCAAATACTGATTTATCTTCTTATGCCTGGACTTGATCTTCTATACAGTCTCCTTTCTTCTGCTCTTGTTTGAGACAACCCCTTTCTAAAACTTCAGACAACTAATCTTTTAAAAAATTTAATTAGGATGGGTACTCTCCTATGAAAACAAAAAGCAAACAAACAAACAAACAAAAACATTCCAGTTTGAATTTTATGCTTAAGAAAAAAAACAAAGCAAACAGTTCCTAGGACCTTTTGTAAGGGCTTACATCATATGGTTTCTGGCTACCTTCCTGACACCATTTCCTGAAGTTTTCCCTTCACTTGTTGTGTTCCAGCCACATTGACCTCCTTGAACATGGTTCATTTGGCCTTGGAATGTTTATAGTAGTGATTTCCTCTGCCTGCCACTATGCCCTGCATCTCTTTATGGCAGGTTTCTTATCATCTACGTTCATTCTTTTGAGAAACCTTCCATGAGTATAAAATATATATGGCAGCCATGAGAATGCTCTTTTTAGACTACCAACAATAAGGAGCAGAAATGCTGCTGCTGCTGCATTTCGCTATCTATTGTTGTGTTTGCACCAAAGCCATGCTGATCTCGGCTGATGCCTAACTTTGGCAGAGATACTAAGGTAGAACTCCTTTTTGAGAGACACAGGACTTCCTGAGATCCATCTTTGGTTTGAAGACTCCTGGATGACTCTGCCAAATCTTAGACTGCACAGCAGTCTGTGATGGATTTACTCAACCTTCCTCCCTCTGTCTTTCGCTCAGGGTCTCACTTACATCAAGGTCTGTCAGCTCCCCCAGCCTCTTCCAGATCC
Source organism: Callithrix jacchus (assembly GCF_049354715.1). Taxonomy (NCBI): domain Eukaryota; kingdom Metazoa; phylum Chordata; class Mammalia; order Primates; family Cebidae; genus Callithrix; species Callithrix jacchus. The sequence goes on from NC_133515.1 coordinate 93,362,804, forward strand.
TCCTTATTTTCTCCTATACATCAATTTTCCACAGTAAAACCTTTATACTGTTAAAACCTTCTTCCTTTTTACTTCTTGGAGGACCCAGACTAAATAGCATACAGATACTGTGACATTAATAATTTTCAAAATTGTGTAAGCTGATCTTAACTTTTAAATTTAAGAATGATATGCAATAAATATATATATTATGGGGTACAACGTAATGTTTTGATACATATATACATTGTATAATAATCAAATAAGTATAATTAGCATATTTAATTTGATAAATTTTAGAAATTTATCATATCTTTGTGATGAGAAATTTAAAAAATTCGCTTCTAACTTTACGAAATATGCAATATGCAATATATTTGCATATTGTTAATTCTAGTCATCTTTCCATGCAATTGAATACCAGAAGCCACTAACCAATGTCTCATCATTCCCTCTCCCTCCTCCCCTCTACACCCTCTGGTAACTACTATTTCACTCTCTACTATGTGTGAGAACAGCTTTTAAGATTCCACTAGTGAGTAAGAACCTGCAGTATTTGTGTTTCTGTGCCTGGCTTCTTTTATATAACATATCTTCCAGGTTCATCTGTATTGCCACAAATCATAAAATTCTATTTATGGATTAATACTATTTCATTGTCTATATTCATATCACATTTTCTTTATACACTTGTTTATTGATGAACAGTTAAGTTGATTCTATAGCTTGGCTACCATGAATAATGCTGCAATCAAATTTGGAGTACACGTGGCTCTTCAACATACTAATTTCATTTTCTTTGTATAAATACCTAGTTCTGAGATTTCTGGGTATGCTAGTTTTATGCAATCTTGATCAAAATATCAATGGCATTATCTTAAAAAATAGAAAAAAATCTAAAATCTATATGGACCTACAAATGACCCTGAATAGTCAAAGCAATTTTGAGCAAAAAGAACAAAGCTGGTAATATCACACTACCTGACTTATTAAATGTTATAAGCATACTATGAAGCTATAGTAAACAAAACAGCATGGTAGTGGAATTAAAGCAGACACATAGATTAGTGGACCAGAATACAAACCCAGAAAGAAACCTAAGCATCTACAATCAACTTTTTTTCAACAAAATTGTCAAGTATACAAAATGGGGAAAAGACAGCCTCTTCAACAAATGGTCATGGGAAAATGATTTCAACATACAGGAGAATGAAACTAGACTTTGTCTCTCACCATATAAAAAAATTAACTCAAAATGGAGTAACAACTTGAATGCAAGACCTAAATCTATCAAAGTACTAGAAGAAAACACAGGGAAAAAGTTCCATGACATTAGTCTAACCAATAATTTTCTTAATAAAAACCTCAAAAACACAGGCAACAAAAGCAAATACAAATAAATGAGATTACATCAGATTAAAAAAGCTTCTTCACAACAAAAAAGCACTAAAACACAAAAACCAACAAAGCAAAGAAATAACCTATGGATTGTGAAAATATATTTGTAAACCGTACATCTAATAAAGGATTAATATTCAAACTACACAAGGAACTCTTAAAACTCAACAATAAAAAAAGTACCTGATTTTAAAATGGACAAAATTACAATATTCTACTATGTATTTCAAAACAGCTAGAAGAGCTATTTCAAATGTTTCTAGAATAAAGAATAGAGAACTATTTAAGATGATGGATATTCCAATTATACTGATTTGATCCTTATAAATTATATAAATGTATTAAATTATGACATGTGCCCCCAAAATACATATATATATAAAATGTATCAAAAATACAATTAATTTTAAAATGAGCAAAAGATCTGAATAGTTATTTCTCAAAACATGACATACAAATGGCCAACAGATATATGAAAAAATGTTCAATATCACTAATTATCAGGGAAATGCAAATCAAGACTGTAATAAGGTAACATCTCACCCCGATCAGAATGGCCACAATCAAAAAATAAAAAAACACCAAGTGTTGGCAAGGATATAGAGAGAAGAGGACCTTGAAAAACTGCTGGTGGGCATATAAATCAGTACAACCATTATGGAAAACAATATGGAGGTTCCTAAGGTAAAATATAGGACCGATCATAATTTTAAAAGATGTTTATACTGTTGCATCATTCAGCCCCTGTATCAACAACTTTATCCCCATTTTATGTGTTCAGAGCTGAGGCTCAAAAAGAATAAATGACTTACATTAAGGATTACAATAAACAAGTTGAAAAGCAGAATCTGCCTTTTAACTCCAAACTCCTCCATCATATTTATCATCTTCCTTCTTCTGTACTAAGAAGGGATGCAGAGATGCCTAAGAAGACTGAAAACTCTACCAGGTCTACATCCAGTTTATGCTCTGAGGTTTTGTGCTTTGGTTATGACTGACCCTGGGGTTATGCAATTAGTTAGGAAAGACAGACTGCTTAGCATTTTTATTATACATGGCATTCATCTCCAACAGTAACACATACACTCTTTACATTGTACAATGCATTGCCTTCTGGTGTCTCATTTTAGTGAATCACTTGACTCATTAAAGGTCAATGTCTTTGTCAGCAATAGGGTGCATGCTAGCAGTGCGATGTGACAAAAGCTGCACCCTGTTAGCAGTCACTGTCAGCAATGAGGCTGTGATCCTACCTCTCTAGCCTTGGCAGGGCCATTTCTCTCATTTCAGACCAGCCTAGAAGAAAAAATTTCTCTTTCTTTAATGTTTCAAAGATGAATCTACTTACTTCTCCAAATGCCCAGCAGAACTGCTGCTGGCTGTTTGTAAGGATCATTTTCTCAAAACTTCACTGAGAAGACTTTCTACCTCTTCTCTCTGCTATCATTCGTGTGAGAACACTACTGCCTTCCAATTCTCAAGGAGACTTAACAAACCCTAAAGGGACTGGAGAGTGCAGCCACCACCTCTCAGACCCTGAAATATTCAAACTTAAAAAGTTCCCAGTAGTACCCTGCAGTATGAACAAATTCATTTCTATGAATACTGGATGGGCAAGACTTTGGATTTCCTTTGGAAAAACCTAGATCTACCAACATAACACCCATACAAAATTTACACCATTTTCACCAATACTAATTTTCTCACATATTTTATCTTTAGGTATATTTTTGTTTGATATTCAGTGTATAGTCACACCAGCAAACTATTTGTTGAAAAAAAAATGAAAGAAAAAATGATGCTTGCTGCCACAATAGTAGGAAAAATGCCATATATCCAAAGAATGAATACATGGTATTCAGAATATTGATAGGATGAATACATGGTATTTAAAATATTGATACTGATTTTAAACTATGCTGTACAAATATATTCTTTTTAAAAAAATATGCATCAGCTATTAACTTTATTACATTTACTAAGTTTGTGGAAAACACTGTAATTTTTATACAAGACCTGGTTAAAAAAATATTTTTTAAATTTTATTTGAAATAAAAATGTAACAAATAATTTATCTGAAATTGTAATAAATTCAGTTTTCTGATGGCAGCTATATTTGAGAATTTATTCATGTAGCTTTCCCTTTTGCAGAAAAATAAAATTGAAACACAAAAGGAGAAAACTAAGTTCCCAACGTCATACATCAGGTTAGTGACTGAGAGGGGATTAGAATCCAGATTTACTGGGACTTCATTTCTTTCGGTGTTCTCATCTTACTCATATCTGACCGCAATGACACAGTTTAATTGGTTCTTAACAGCACAGTTCACGTCCCAAATGTCATGGGGAGCTGGCTATACCTCGGAAGGGCTTTGTTTTTGTCTTTCTAGAGATGTCCAAACAGTAGTCTGACACCACCTGTCAAGAAGTTTAAGGAGATTTCTACCTTGGTTTGAAGGAGGTAGAACTTGAATTAAGTTTTGAAGAATGAGTAAGATTTAGGCAAACTAAGAAAAGAAAAGCATGTCAAATAATGTTCCCAGAGGAGAAAGAAATGGGCACCTTTGAGGGGTAGTAAGCATACCACTATATACAGAAGAGAGGTTGGCAACAGAGGCTGGAGAAATCAGAAGGACCAAATGTGGGCGGGGGGGGGGGCTCTTGGAAGTTTCCTGGAGAGAAGATGTTGATTAAATGTAATGGACGCTAGCGAGAGCAGGCCTGGATGAATGGTCAAGCCACAGAGACCATCAGCAATGAAAGATACTGTGACGTTTTTTAAGAATCTGAATTTCAGTCCAGATTTATATCTGACACATAATACCAATCAGGATTTTTACACCCTTGCTATATTCAGGGGTGGAAGAACATTCCCTGTGTATTCTAAATGAAGCTGGTAGTCACACGTGGGAAGGCAGTTTTTCTGAGACGCAAGATGCTCTGATTGAGCAGTAGCACGTGGTGCAGACTCAGGAACCATAGGTGTGAAATCCAGGGACGTTCTAAAATATGGGCCCAAGTAAAGACAGAAGTACTATAACATGGACCAGTGCAAGAAGGAAGATGACAGCCATGCAAATGAGCAGGGACAACTCTCAGGGAGGAAACGAAACAGTGATATGTTCAGACAGAGGGAACTTGAGGATCCTAATACCAAATAGGAAGTACAAGGAGAGGTAAAAATACATGCTAATCTCATCTTTCTTCTCCCCCTGCTTTGGCTTCCCACTTTTGTATAAAGGCACTAGTGAGTGTACAGGTATAAGCAGATGTGGTACCAATTGAAGCATGTGGTTTAGAAATAGAGGCAGATTCACAAGCCAACAAATGATGGTAGGCTGTCCGTTGCCAGCATAAAACACATGGGCAATCATCAAAACTCAGGGAAGAAACCTAAATCTTCATATCCAGTAGAAATTAGGCCAGTAACTTAGGGATTTAAATGGATGTGTGAGCCCCACAGGGCAGAAGGAAATCCAATGTACTCCAGAACCAAATTACAAGGTAGAAAAGTTCAATTTACATAAATACATGGATTAACTGATCTGAGAATTGGGTTCAATTGTCACCTTTGAGAAAATCAAATCTGTCATATTAATAACAAGAGTATTAAGATGATCCTGCTATTCAAATGCTAATCACAATAAGGGCTTTTCTACGTGTTATCAAGCAAAATAAAACATTTTTCAAATATAAGGATTCTGCAAACTTTGTAATACCTCCAGAGCCTTATTAAAAGTGTTCACACATTTAAATAAAATTAAATTCCAGCCTAATCACCTCAGGCAGATATCTCTCCATGTGAGGTGGATTTCCCCCAGAGTTGCATCTGAATAACCATACACGGGAGATCTCACAGTCATTTATCTCTCATGGCATTACAGATATTGAATTCAAATTATTCATTTTGCATGAATGTAGTGGTTTAATAATCTAGAGACCTTGTCCACACTCTTACCACCTAATCACTTTGGCCGTGTAACTCTGCCAAAGAGTGTTGATATTAAAAAACAAACTAAAATCTTCTAGAATAGGGATTATTTCTGAAGGCAAAGCTGTCATGCACTTTTACCTAAGCAGAATTATCAATGCATATATTCAGAATACTACACCCCAGATCTTTCAGGTACTTTGGAAATAAACGACAACCTCATGAGGCTTACAGCTCTGTACCCTTAGCACTGAGCAACAAAGCCAGAGACTTAGGCCCAGATTCTGAGCTTTTTAAAGATTTGCTTCAACCTTCCACCTTGGGGATGATTATCTTGAGGTGTTCAGCAAAGTCCTGTGGATTTATTCTCATCACTGTATGAAGTGTATCAGTCAGGACAGTGAACAACAGCTCTGAAAATGCCACTCTAATCTCCATGGCTTAACACATTAGAGGCATAGTCCCACTCTAGTTACAGTGCAGTGGCTTTTCATCCAGTCGAGTCCTGATCTTCCCATCTGTGCAGCCACCACTTTTAAGGGCCTTCCTTTGGGCCTTCACTGAATTGTTTACATTCACTCAGTCAACAGAGAAAGAGAAGAAATTCCAATATTATGGAAAAAGAGAAAATGGAATTGATGAGCCTGTTTCTGCTACATAAAGTGACTGATTTGTGTTTAAAACGATAGGATTTCCTAGGAGAACATCAATGTAATGATAGAATATGACAAGACCTCCAAAGGAAATTACATTTTTTCAACAAGGAAACTTCTAAAGAAAAATGTTCCCTGTCTATAAATTTCCCCAGTCATTCACTTACTTATAAATTAAGTGCCTGATCTTTATCATGCCTGGGAGCTGCATATTAGCTTCTGCAATCCCATCTTCACCTAGGGTACTGGAAGGGTGTATGTGTGTGAAGGGAGAACATAAAGAGAAAAATACGATATGGGAGGAATGCCAACATAGATGAATTACAAAGTTTCTGCCTCTTGATTTCTTCTTTGCTTCTGCTTTAGTCTCAGAAATTGTTTATCATAACATGTTGGCCCTTGAACTCTCAACTCCTGGCATCCTAAAAAGGAGTAAGATACATCTTTTCCATGAGTATCTATCTTTAAAGATTCATTCAACAGAGGCGGGAGGTTATATAAATCAGCGTGTTCATCACAGCATTAGCTACAATAGTAAAAAGAAAACAGCCAAAATGCCGAATAATAAACTTATATTTACTTGATGGAGTATAACAAAGTCATTAAAAAGATACTAATATGCTACATGAGAATGTTAATGTTAATATTTTAATGCAAGTAGACAATGAAATGTTTCTTTTATGTTAACTATACATATATAATATACAAAAATGAAACCAGTAGCTTTATTGAGATGGTAAAATGACAGATAATTTCTTTATTTAAACTTTTTTTTTCAATCACTAAATTTATTTAAAAACTTCTCAGTAATTAAAACATTTATACCATCTGCATGTGGGAGGCAAAACATATAATTTATTATTCATTCTGAAAATAATGTAATTGCACAAATCCACTAGGATTTATTATCTAGAATTTTCTATTTCAGTTACATGTTGCTCCCTCCCACTGCATTGCTTTCCTTTTAACAGGATCCTTCTCAAAGTCTATCTCCTACTTGCTTCCTTCCAGCACTTTTGATCCATTCAGAATGTCAGGTTCCCTTTGACTCTCAAAGAGCTGGGCAGTGGAAAAACCCCAAGCTATGATGGGCTGGTGTTCACTTCTAGCAGTCATCATTCACTACCTCTTCCTTAAAATCCAGAAGATCCAATCTCTGAGTCACCAGAAACTGTTTCCTGCTGAGTCATACTTGAGGCAGGAAGTAAAGAACAGTTTGGGGACACAACAATAAACATCTTCCAGAGTTGATCTGAGAATTTAACGAGATGATGTATGGAAAGCTTCAGGAGCCCTATTCCTGTAGTACATTGCTTAAGGTCAAATTCTGACTCTTCCCCTTACTAATTGTGGCATTGGGTAATTTATTTAAAATTTATGTGCCTCATTGACTTCATTAGGTAAAAGAAAAAGAAGAGAAGAATCTGCTGCCTCTTAACGTTGATGTAAGGATTAAATGGGATAATGCAAGCTCTTTTATACAGCATTACTTGCCATATTGAATCTACTTAAATGTGTTAGCTATTTTCTCAATAATGATTATGATATTGAACACTTTATGACATTGTTTAAATATAGCTGAAGCATCTGGTGCTGGTCAAGTGTAAACTTCCTCAACTTTCTACTCTCTTTTCTACAATGCTATCTCCATTTTAGATGACAGGGCATCCAACTTACTCACCCCACCTACATTCTTGTCCCCATCTATTCTCATCTTAAATAATATTTTATATTTTGCCTTCTCCTTCCTTTACTACCAGCCCATTTTTATTATCTTTCCAGCAGAGGTTGTAAATATATCCAAATTTCTAATATTTTCTGAAAAAGAAAATCTTTTCCAGATCATTTTAAAATCTGAAGCTTCTCTTTCTCCTTCCATTTTCTAATATATTTCTAGTTGTTGTATCCATCTGTTCTGTTGTATCCTCAGTTCTCAATATAACCCAATAGTTTCTGACTACACCATTCCATTGAATCTTGCTTTAACTAAAATTATACATGAGCTTCATATTGACAAAATATTTTTCATAACATATTTTTGGGCTTCTCTGCTCAATTTTATACATTATAATGACTTATTTTACATTGTTTATATTTTCTTCATTTTTCATTTGTAAATTCTATGCTTCCTAGGCTTCCATTACTATATTTCTACTCTCATCTTTCTGTCTGTACTTTCTACCCTAGTAGTCTTTCCTTCTCAGATTCTTGCCCCATAAAATGGTTAACACTTCAGCATTCCCATGATTCTGTCACTTAAGTGTTGCTTTTCTCTCTCTCTCAAGAAATGCTCATTAGAGTTCATGTCCTCTGCAGGGACATGAATGAAGCTGGAAACCATGTCAGCAAACTAACACAAAACAGAAAACCAAACACCATGTGGTCTCATTCATAAGTGGGAGCTGAACAATGAGAACACATGGTCACAGGGAGGTGAACATCACACACCGGGGCCTGTCAGGGACTGGAGGACAAGGAGAAGGAGAGCATTAGGACAAATACTTAATGTATGTGGGGCTTAAAACCTAGATGACAGGTTGATAGGTGCAGCAAACCACCATGGCACATGTATACCCATCTAATAAACCTGCACATTCTGCACATGTGTCCCAGAATTTAAAGTAAAATTTTAAAAGGAAGAAATGCTCATTAGTCAACCTCATAATACTCTTGTTTTGCCTACAGTGTATCTATCTAGTGATAACTTCCAAATTTATATACCTGATAAATCTCCTAAGCATCAGACTAACAGCACAGAGGCTGGCACACACAGACATAAATATTTGTAGAAAAATAAATAAGCAAGGCCTGCTGGTTACAGCATTTCAACACCTCAGATCTGCCTGAAAGGTTTAAACTAATCTAAGGAGAAGTCTCAGATGAGGGACAGAAACCTCTATATTCCTACTCTCACTCTGTGAATGGCCATCTATACAGCCATTTACCCAAAGCAGGAATTTGAATTACTGAGACTCCACCTGTCTTTTTTCTGATGCACCTGTCTTTTCCAGTGCATCAGCAAATACTGTGTATGTATTTTACCTCTTGGTATTTCCCAAATTAATTCCCCTTTCCCTGATTACTATTTTACCTCTACTGGCCTAGTTTAGGTTTCATCACTTCTTGCCTGACATAGCACAGTAAACAGCCACCTAATTAATATTATCTGTCTGCATGTCTTAAATCTACTGTCTATAGTCTATCCCAGAAAATTTACCTAAAACATAAATAATGACCTCGCCATTTAATTCTTCTCTTTAAAACTCTTAAAAGGCTGTTGATTACTTACAGGATAATGTGTCATATTTTCAGTATGCCATGACCCTTTATGCCACTCTTTGCTATGAGGTTTATCATTTTCAAGTATTTTATTTTTGTAGTACAACATAATACATAATAAAAGGTACCAAACTGGAATAATATCCCAGGCACTCACAGAAGCAAACACGAACCATCTAAACTCAGAAATGTCGTTCAATTATGGCCTCAAAAAAACATTAACAAATAGTTTTTAGGTTATAACATCAGTCAAAAGTCGTAAAACACACCCAAGGAAACAATAAGATGTACAAATAGATGTACAAATAGAAAAGAATCAGGTGTACAAATACATTAACTTTAGGAATTATGAGATACCGAACAAAATAATTATGTTTCATATACTCAAAAGTTAAATTTTAAGTGTAAGGAAACATAAAATGCCAGGCATAGTTGAGAATGGATAAGGAATCTAAAGGAATCGTGTTTTAAGGCACAGGTGCTGACTTCTCTAGAAATGTTAACAGGTAAAAGTCAATAATTATAGAAAAATCACATACGTATTTTCACTAGAGTGAAGTGCTAAAAACCAAAGACAAGGAGATAACTCTAGAAATAGCCATAGTCAAAGGGCAGATTACTTACAGAGGAACAAATCATTGAAATAATTTCTCAACTGCAAGAATAAAAACCAGGGTACAATATAATAAAATATTCAGTATCTGATGGACAGTAATTGTCAAGGTGGAGTTGTACACCAAGTGAGTATATCTTCCAATAATGAGATATAACAAACAAAAAGTGTATATTTGCTACCAGTAAGCCCTCTCTATACTAATGACGGGGTTGTAAACTGATATGACCAGTTTAGAAAATACTTTGGCACTACCCTGATCAGTACAGTTGGACATACACATAAACTTGCGCCCAAATTCTACTCATACACATGTTCCATAGGAGAAACCCTTATATATGTGCATGAAGAAACATGTCCTAGAATATTCATAGCAGCACTACAAGTGATAGTCCCATGATAGAAATAATGTAAATAGGCATCCTATTAAAATGAATATACTGTAATATATTAATGGAATGCAAAAATATGGGGAAGTCACAAACTGAAACAAAAAAACAGTATGATTCCACGTATATAAATTTCCAACTGTTCAATATAAAATTGAACAATATGTCTTTAAAAGACAGGAACGTGTGTGATAATTGATTTTAACTTTTATTTTAGGTTCAGGGGTACATGTGAAGGTTCATTATATAGGTAAATTCACATCACGAGGGTTTGTTGTACAGATTTTGTCACCCAAGTACTAGGCCTAGTACCCAGTTATTAATTTTTCTGCTCCTGTTCCTCCCCCTAACCTCCACCCTCAAGTAGGTCCCAGGGTCTGTTGTTCCCCCATGTGTTGATAAGTTTTCATCATTTAGCTTCTGCTTATAAGAAAGAACATTTAGTATTCAGTTTTTTGTTCCTGAGTTAGTTTGCTAAGGATAATAACCTCCAGCCCCATTTGTGTTCCTGCAACAGACACATTCTCATTCTTTATTATGGCTCCATAGTATTACATGGTCTATATGTACCAAATTTTCTTTAACCAATCTGTCATTGATAGGTATTTAGGTTGATTCCTTATCTTTGCTATCATAAACAGTGCTGCAATGGACATTCATATGCATGTGTCTTTATGGTAGAATTAATTATATTCCTCTGGGTATACAAATGGTATTGCTTTGTCAAATGGTAGTTCTGCTTTTAGGTCTTTGAGGAATCGTCATACTGCTTTCCACAATGATTGAACTATCTTACACTCCTACCAACAGTTTATAAGTGTTCCTTTTTCTCTGCAACCTCACCAGCATCTGTTAATTTTGACCTTTTAATAATCATTCTAACTTGTTTGAGATGGTATCTCATTGTAGTTTTGATTTGGATTTCTCTAGTGATCAGTGATATTGAGCATTTTTTTCATATGCTTGTTGGCTGCATTTATGTCTTCTTTTGAAAAACACTGGTTCATGTCCTCTGTCCACTTGTTAATAGAGTTGTTTGGTTTTTCTCTTGTAAATTTGTTTAAGTTTCTCAGGGATGCTGAATATCGGGCCTTTGTCAGAAGCATGTTTGAAAATATTTTCTCCTATTCTGTAGGATGTCTATTTACTCTGTCGGTAGTTCCTTTTTCTGTGCAGAAGCTCTTAAACTTAATTAAGTCCCATTTTCAATTTTTGCCTTTGCTGCAGTTGCTTTTGGTGTCCTCATCAAAGAATAAAGAAAATCAAGACAATAATAAATGCAAAGATTAGAACAGCATTCCCTGAATGGAGTGAGAAGGAGACAGAAAAGGGAGAAAGAGGCCATGGGGTTCAAAAGTAATGGTCACTTTTATATGTGCAGAGGATATAGAGTCCTCATTGTATTATTGTCCTTTATATCTTATCCATATTTTTATAAATATTTATGGACATCTAACCAATATGTAATACAGAAAGTTAAAGAGAAAGAAGAAGGTCCACTCCTCACTCTCAGTTTCTTTCTAATTGCATGTCTATAAGCTTCTCTTGCCTAGAATACTATTCTCTCTTATTTTTGCCTGGTTAACATCTGTGGTAACCTTTTCTCATAAAAGTTTTTCATCAAACTCATGAGGGATCTAAGAAAAACTGTCCCTCTCTAACCCTTCCACAAACACAGATATACACATCTTTCTTCACTCTCTTTCAGTACACAACAGCCTTTACCATGTTTTAGATAATATACCGAAGACATCTTACTTCCATTGCTCCCAAAAGACTCTGAACTTCATAAAGTGACCATTTTCTCTTCTATTTTGTGTGCAATGCCTGGCTCATGGTAGATTTTCAATAAAAATTCAAGTGACTATCACCTGAAAATAGAGATGTATCTCTGAGTCCACTGCAATCTTTCTAGGAGGGGTTGGAAACTGAGTAAGGTCTGACAGAGGAAGAACAGAATGAGGAATTTAAAAGCTAAGTGATTATAAGTTTTATTAAGATTAAAAACGATGTTGAGGGCTGGGCATGATGGCTCATGCCTGTAATCCCAGCACTTGGGGAGGCCAAGGCAGGAAGATCACATGCGGTCGGGAGTTCAAGACCAGCCAGGCCAACAAGGCAAAACCCTGACTCTACTAAAAATAAAAAATTAGCTGGGTGTGATGGTAGGTGCCTGTAATCCCAGCTACTAGGGGCCTGAGGCAGGAGACTGGCTTGAACCTGGGAGGCAGAGGTTGCAGTGAGCTCAGATTGTGCCACTGCACTTCAGCCTGAGCAACAGAAGAAGACTCCACCTGAAAAACAAACCAGCAAACCACTACAATATGATTCAGGTGTTTGCCTCTATGAAAAACACCTGAAACATGACTAGAAGTTGACATTGCCCTATTCATATGCATGTGCACCTCTGCTTCCAAGTCTTTGCTTCAGTCTTCCTTTCTCCTGGTATGTGGAGTGCCCTCCTTTTGCACCTCTCCTGTTTACTCCCAATGCATGTCTTAAAGCACAACTTAAGGCAGCAAGACAACTTGATTCACTCACCTTCAGTGCTTAAGGATCTTTCAATTAAACTAATCAATCATTAGTTGAGCTGGCAAGTAGCTAGTCACTATACATTTCCATGACTTTCATTGCCCTCTGAAAGATAAGTAGCCCTCTGAAATGAGTAAGTCATTTAGGGCGTGGCTGTGGTAAAAATTTGTTTTGTTTTCAAAGGATAAACTATGTTAAACAATACAGAACACAAGACATCAAGAATAACTTTGGCTGTGAATTAGTGGTAAACAAATGTCCAAGACTCCTAGGACCTAGTTCTCATGTAAACTAAGATAATACCCTAGTTTGTACCTGCAGATCAGTCAGAAGCAGCAATAGCCATTTCCATAGCTCTGCTCTTCAGGAGATATATTCCCTCAGAGCCAAACAAAAAGTTTTATTGAGCATCTAATATGCAATCAACCCTAAGGAATTATGAATATAGAATGAACATTATGATTTTTCTTTGCCTTCTATGATGTAATAATTATTTGGGAAGAAACACTATATCTATTATGACAATAAATAAGGGGTTATTCAATTCCACTGAAACATTACTGAGTATGATGTATAAATACATATTTATAGATGTATAAATACATCTATAATGCTAAGCATTAAGAATAAATGATATAGTATAACCTACCATACAGATATTTTGAATAGCTGTTAAGATTTGCCTATGTTCACTGTCTCTCTTAGAACCTAGAATGGTGTTTTGGCCTATTCAGTACTCAACTGAGGTGTATTTCAGAAGATAATGGCAGTTGGGTATAAATAAGAGAAGCTGGTACACAGTTTCCAATATATAAATACTTCGATGGTTTTGGAATTGCATAGGGCAAAGCATATTTTATGTATATTGTAAGTTATTTATTTTAAGCAAATTATGACTAGTGCCTCCATGATATTACTATCTACTACTTCCTGAATCTAGACCTCTTCCATCATCCTGAACTCAAATGTTGTTTCACATGCTGTTGTAGTATAAAGTACACTATCAGTCAGATTGCCTTATGAGCACCCATTCACTGCTCATCCTTAATCTTGTCTGAATCAACTATCTAAAGAATTGCCTCAAAGCTAGGAGGACCAAGCAAGGAAAAATAGAAGGAAAGAAAGTAGAACTGCTTTCTCCTGGCTTCCTCAGAATGCCTGAGACTTAAAGGACAATCACAATGACACCCTCAAACTTCCTGTAATCTTTACTATAGGGAATCCAGATCCCTATTTCCTACCTTTCCTGGGGTCTTGAGTGGCTTATGTATCCTTTTGCTATTAGCCATTTAAGTTTCCCAGTGCCATGGTCATTGCTTTTTCATAATAACTTTCTTTACCCTTCAATGACTTCTATACTCCCAAGGGATAAAAGCAGGTTTATTACATCTTGAAAACTCTTGCTTTCCAGAGATGGACTATTCTTCATTTTAAGCCTTGGTGTTTCAGCTTCACACTCTTGTTCATAAGAGATGAAAAAGAAAACAAAGGGTCAGGCATATTTGGGCATCTATCACAAGGGCCAGGCAAGGGTTAGCAGCTTATAGACATTATCTAATATAATCCTCACAACATTGAATCAGTTATGATTCTCCATTTGCAGATAAGAAATCTGAGTTGTTGAGAGATTCAAGTGAATTGCCCAAGCAGTTCTATATTAAAAAATCATTAAAACTTTTAACCAAATTGTAAAAAAAAAAAAAAAAAGAACCCTCTCATGGTGATTACACTAAACTTATCAGAATCCCTTGTTCCTTACTAAAAGAAGAAACAATGACAGGCTCAGAAAAGGTAGATTTTAACTCTCTTAAAGAAAGCTTGAGGTGAGTGGATCATGAGGTCAAGAGATCAAGGCCATCCTGGTCAACATGGTGAAACCCCATCTCTACTAAAAATACAAAAAAAATGTATTTTTACAAATTGTGGCACATGCCTGTAATCCCAGCTACTCAGGAGGCTGAGGCAGGAGAATTGCCTGAACCCAGGAGTCAGAGGTTGCAGTGAGCCAAGATCCCACCATTGCACTCCAGCCTGGGTAACAAGAGCGAAACTCCATCTCAAAAAAACAAAAAAGAAAGAAAGAAAGCTTGTAGGATTTGATTCTAAGAGCTTCACTAGGGACTCAATAAGCATTTCATAAGGAAAAAAGCTTTGGTATAAGTAAGTGTATGTGTCCACTAAATCTGAGTTCACTATAAGTTATGACCCCTTTTAGTATGAAGAATTGAAGTATATTTGTATTTCTTTTTTTACAGATTTCAAGATTTGTTAATGTTTTTATATTCTAGGAATTAAGAAAAAGAGGGTGGTCTCCACAGTGTTCATTTCTCTAGCAATTCCCCAAATAAAACACAAAATGTAACCAATATTTTCTTAGTCACAACGAAATATAAAATCTGCCACCCTGAGCTGATTAGTGTTATGCTAACTCTGGGAAATAAATGAACCTTTTCTTCACAATTCCATCTGGATCTTTCTATGCAGCTGAAATTAGCATATTCAGCTGAGTCACCCTGTCAGTATCTGTCTAGTTATTTAGCAGTGGAGTTAAAACTTTCTACTTCTCCATACAACAACTTTCTTAGCTGAAGAAAACTTTAAAGATACAAAGTTACAAAAAGTAGATGAAATGTTGCCTCTTTTGGGATAACAGTAGGGATATTCTATGAGGTGTGATTCCAAAATGGCGTGATTTGGATGGGTTCACATACAACAGGGTATCTACAAATCAGGTTTGGTAGTTACTATAGCAATTGAATGTGATATTGTATGACTGGGAAAGTTTAAGGAATCTTACAATCATGGCAGAAGGCAAAGGGAAAACAAGGCACATCTTCTCATGGTGGAAGGAGACAGAGACAGTACAGTGAAATCTGCCACTTTTAAACCACCTGATCTCATGCAAACTCTCTTACTATCATGAGAATAGCATGGGGAAAAACACCTCCATAATGCAATCATCTTTCACTAGGTCCCTCCCTCAATACATGGGGGTTACAATTCAAGATGAGATTTGGGTAGGAAAACAGAGCCAAACCATATCATTTCACCTCATGCACCACCCCCTGCCAAATCTCATGTCCTTTTTACATATAAAAGCTAATCATGCCTTCCCAACAGTTTCCTGAAGTCTTAACTCATACCATCATTAACTCAAAAGTCCAAGTCCAAAGTCTCATCTGAGATAAGGTCTTCGACCTCTGAGCCCATAAGATCAAAAACAAGTTAATTACTTCCAACATACAATGGGGGTACAAGCATTGTGTAAATGTTCCAATTCCAAATGGGAGAAATTGGCCAAAACAAAGGGAACACAGGCTTCATGCAAGTACAAAATCCAACAAGGCAGTCATTAAATCTTAAAGTTCCAAAATAATCTCCTTTGACTCCATATCTCACATCCAGGGCATGCTGATGCAAGAGGTGGGTTCCCAAGGCCTTAAGCAGCTCTGCCTCTGTGGCTCTGGAGGGTACAGCCCTGAGACTGCTTTCATAGGCTGGTTTGAGAGCCTGCAGCCTTTCCAGGTGCAGGATACAAACTGTCAGTGGATCTACCATTCCAAGGTCTGGATTCTGGAGTCTGGAGGATGGTGGCCGTCAGAGTCCACCAGGCAGTGCCCCAGATGGGACTCTGTGTGGGGGCTCTAACCCCACATTTTCCCTTTGTATTACCCTAGTAGAGGTTCTCCATCACAGATTCGTCCCTGCATCAAACTCCTGCCTGGACATCCATGCACTTTCATGCATCATCCAAAATCCAGGTTGAGGCTCCTGAAGCTGAACTCTTGTTTTCTGTATACCTGCAAGCCCAACTCCATGTGAAAGTCACCAATTATTGGGGCTTGCATGCTCAGAAGTAAGAGGCTGAGCTGTACATTGGCCCCTTTTAGTCATGGCTGGAGCTGGAGCGACTGGGACACAGGGCATCATATCCAAAGTCTGTACCAAGCAGTGGGGCCTTGTAACCAGCCCATGAAACCATTTTTCCTTCCTAGGCCTCTGGGTCTGTGATGGGATGGCCTGCCTTGAAAATCCCTGAAATGCCCTGGAGAAATTTTCCTCATTGTCATGGGGATTAGCATTTGGCTCCTTGTTACCTATGCAAACTTCTGCAGCCAGTTTGAATTTTCCCCAAGAAATTAGTTTTTCTTTACCACCACATGGTAAGGCTGCAAATTTTCCCAAACTTTTGTGCTGTGCTTCCCTTTAAAATACAAGTTCCCATTTCAGATGATCTCTTTGTGAACGTATAAGACTGAACACTTTCAGACTCATCCAGGTGAACTCTTGAATGCTTAGCTGCTTATACATTTCTTCTGCCAGATACCCTAAGTCATCTCTCTCAAGTTCAAACTTCCACAAATCTCTAGGGCAGGGATAAAATGCCACCAGTCTCTTTCCTAAAGCGTAGCAAGAATGAGCTTTACTATAGTTCCCAGTAAATTCCTCATCTTCATCTGAGACCACCTCAGCCTGGACTTCAAGTATAGTTGAAGTTTCTAGGAAGTTAACCAGTTTTTAGAAAGTTCCAAATTTTTTCAGATCTTCCTATCATCTTCTGAACCTGCTAAACTCTTCACCCTGTGCTTATTACCCAGTTCCAAAGTCACTTCCACATGTTCCGATTATCTTTATGGCAGTGTCCCACTTCCAGTACCAATTTTCTGTATTAGTCCATTTTCACATTGCTATAAGGAATACCTGAGACTGGGTAATTTATAAAGGCAACAGGTTTAATTTATGCACAGTTCTGCATGGCTGCGGATGCATCAGGGAAGTTACAGTCATGGCAGACGGTAAAGGGGAAACAAGGCACATCTCACGGTGGTGGGGAGAGAGTGCAAGGGAAACTGATACTTTTAAACCATCAGATCTTGTGAGAACCCACTCATTATCAGGAGAACATTAGTGAAACTGCTCCCATGATCCAATTACCTCCCACCAGTTCCCTCCCTCAACACATGGGGATTACAGTTTGAGATAAGATTTGGGTGGGGACACAGAGTCAAACCATATCAGGTACCTGGAAATAATATCCCAATATATGCTCATAAGAATGCCATGTGTGTTCCTATGCAACTGTCTTACATGCTCTGCTCATGTACCCCAAAACCTAAAATCCAATAAAAAATTAAAAAAAAAAAAAAGAATGCATGGTACAAAAAGATGGAAGTGTAGCCTTTTATTCTATAAAATTTTTAATTACATTCTAGACTAAAATTTCAACAGTTTTAATAAAGGCCACACTTGTTAGGGTAAGAGGCTCAAGTCAGATTTTGAAAGTGTTAAATGGTTACAAAATAGGTACTTGCATCTCCCAGGAAAGGAGCATAGAGTATGAGCCTGGGATGCTGACACCAGAAGAATGGCTGAACTGAAATATCTTTAGAAGTAGCCCTAGAAAGATTATTTCCAATAAAAGATATGCATATATTTTTTTAACTAAGAACTGAATTAGCTCCAGGAAAGCTAATATGATGTTAATATGGAAAGAAAGAGACCCTGATGATTATTTTCCACAGCCTTGGAGGTTTAAAAAGAAACAGAAAGACCTTGCATGTTTAACACTTAAAGGTCTTTTCTGGATGAAGAAAGGGGTAATAAAATGTTTTCTATATAAGCTTTATAATAGAAAAGGTGCAATTCCATTTCCAATAATTATAGACAATAAAAATAATTCCTCTACCTATAAGAATTAAGACCCAATATGATAGTTATCCTTTCAATCAAGGTAAATGTTAATAATAACAAACCGCAGAGTAAGAATTCTTCTAAAAATTCTCTTAAAATACTGACATTATACATAGCAACTTTCCCCATTTACAACTTACAATTCTGCTACTTAAAACACAGAGATGCTGATATTCAGTTCAGTAAAGTCAGAGGCAAGCAAATCTATTCCCTAAGAAAGAAATAAGAAAACATAGCTAAAGTGTCAAAAATCTCACGGCTTTGTAAATCAACCAAAGGCATACAACAAGTTAAGAATTTCAGAAGTCATGAAAAGCTACTGAACCTTAGTGAAAGTCTGTGGTGTTTCTATTTGGGGATACTGCCATCCCTATTCCACTCATATCAGTCCTCATGGTAGTTCTGCCAAGGTGATGCAGTCTGTGAAACCCAATTGTTTTGCTGATGGAGAGGGTCTCCTTGATTTGGAGAAGAGCTTGGATAGGTCATACTCAGCAGCATTGATAGTAACAGTAGTAATCCCAGGGGCAAACAAACAAAAAAAAAGGCTAGTACTTCAATAAGCCCGAGCCTGCAGTCCTGAATGAGGAAAGCAATGGACTGAGACACTAAGTAAAAAGTAAATAAAGATCGGCTAGAACAGAAGATTTGGAATATTCGCAGCACAAGAAATGATAAACATTTGAAGCGATGGATATCCCAATTACTCAGATCTGATCATTACACATTCTATGCTTATATCAAAATATCACATGTACTGCATAAATGTACACTATTATGTATTTATAAAAATTAAGATGATTGGTTTCTTTCACATAGTAGTATGTATTTAAGGTTTATCCATGTCTTCTAACAGCTTGATAACTCATTTCTTTTTAGCACTGAGTAATATTCCACTGTTTGGATGTACCAGAGTTTATTTATCTATTCATCTACTGAAGGAAATCTTGATTGTTTCAAAGTTCTGGCAATTATCAATAAAGCTGCTATAAGCATCCACATGCAAGTTTTTGTGTGAACATAAATTTTAAACTTAATTTTCCTAAATAATAAGCAGCATGATTTTGGGGTCATATAGTAAGGATATGTTTCATTTTTTAAAACCTCCAGTCTTCTAAATTCACTGTGTCATTTTTCATTACACAAGCAATGACCAGTATTTCCTGTTACCACATGGTCAGGAACGTTTGGTGTTGCCGGTGATCCAGATTTTGGCCATTCTAAGAGATGTGCAGTGTATCTCATTGTTCTAATTTGCAATTCTGTGATATACTATGGAGCATCTTTTCATACACTTATTTGCCATCTGTGTATTGTCTTTGATGAGGTGTCTGTTAAGGTCTTTGGGTTATTTGTTAATAAGACATTTTTTATTATTGATTTCTAACAGTTCTTTGTGTTTTGCATAACAATCTTTTATCAGATGTGTATTTTGCAAATATTTTCTCAAAGTCTTTGATTTTTCTTCTAATTTTCTTGACATTGTCTTTAACAGAAGTTTTTACTTTTAATGAAGTTCCACTTATTCTTTCTTTCACTGATAGTACCTTCAGTATTATATCTAAAAACGCATTGTCACATCCAGGCCATCTAGATTTACTCTTATTTTGGTAAATACTCTTATGTTATCTCCTAATAATCAATTTTTGTGAAAGGCATTAGGTCAGTCTCTTGACTTTCTTATGTGAATAACCAGTTTTTTCAGCACAATTGTTATAGAGATTATTTTTGCTACATTGTTTTGCCTTTGCTTCTTTATCGAAGATCAGTTGAGCATATTTATGCAGTCTGTTTTTGAACTTAATTGATAGTTTTGCCTATTCTTTCCCCAACACTACACTGTCTTAATTATTGTAGCTGGTTGTTTTTTGTTGTTTTGTTTTGTTTAGTTTTTAAGAGACAGGGTTCTGTTTTATTGGCCAGTCTGGAGTGCAAAGGAATGATCATAGCTCACTGCACACTTGTACTCCTGGGCTGAAACAATTCTCTTGCTCTGATTTCTCAAGTAGCCAGGACTACAGGTGTGTTCCCACATGCCCAGCTAGTATTTAAATTTTTGTAGAGATGAGCTCTCACTATTCCATCTTGACTGGTCTTAACCCCCTGGCCACAAGTGATCCTCTCACCTCAGCCACCCAAACTACTAGAATTACAGGTATGAGCCGCCTGTCCTAGTGTAGCTCTCTAGTAAGTCTTGAAGTCAGATAATATCAGTCTTCCAATTTTGTTCTACTACAATATTGTGTTGGGTATTCTGGGCCTTTTGCATTTTCATATAAATATTGCAATCAGTTTGTCAATATTCACAAAATAACTAGCTGAACTTATACGTGAGATTGCATCAAATCTATGAATCAAGTTGGGAAGAACTGATATCTTAAGAATATAAAGTATTTCTATTCATGGACATGGACTATTTCTCCATGTTCATGAATATGTATTTAGTTCATTTATTTTCTATCAGAGTCTTATAGCTTTCCTGATACAGATCTTATAAATATTTTACTACATTTATGCCTAATTATTTCACTTTTGGGGTTGCTAACATAAATAGTAGTGTTTCTTTAATTCAAATTCCACTTGTTGATTGATGGTATACTGCAAATTTGTGTAGTAAAGGTATATCCTGAAAACTAATTATAATTGCCTATTAGTTATATAAGTATTTTTATTTATTCTTTCTTATTTTCTATATAGATGATTATGGAATCTGTGAACAAGGAAGTTGTATTTTTTTCTCAATATGTATTCCGTTGACTTTCTTTTCTTGTCTTATTGCATTCACTAGATTTTCTAATACAATGTGAAATAACAGTGATAAACACTGACATCCTTACCTTCTTCCCAATCTTATTAAGCAAAGTTTAGGTTTCTCACTTTTAGGGATGATATTAGCTGGGGTTTTATTGCAGGTATGCTTTATCAAGTTGAGGAATTTTCCTTCTATTAGTACTTACTGAATTTTTAATATAATTTTTTGTATTTTAACGGATTTTGTCAAATTTTTTTCTCTGCCTCTACCTATTGATATAATGATATAATTTTTCTTTTTTAGCCTGTGGATGTGATGGATTACATTAATAAATCTTTCAATTTTGGACCAGCCTTGCATACGTAAAATAAATCCCACTTGGTTGTAATGCACAATTCTTATACATTGTTAAATTCAATTTGCTAATATTTTAATGAATTTTTTTTATCTACTGTCATAAGAGATATTGATGTTTAATAAGTTTTTTTTTCCTGTTATGTCTGTGTTTGGTTTTGGTATTGATGTAATACTGGACTCATAGAATGAGTTGAGAAGTATTTACTCTGCTTCTGTACACTGAAAAATATTGCAGATAATTGGTATTTTTTTTCTTTAAATGTTGGGTAGGATTTACCAGAAAACCCTTCTGGGAATAGCAATTCCTGTTTTGAAAGGCTACTAATTATTGATTCAAATTCCTTAACAGACTTAGGCCTTTTCAGATTGTCTGTTTCCTCTTGTGTGAGTTGGTACATTGTATTTTTAAAGGAATGGTATGTTTCATCCAGGTTTTCTAATGTGTGAGCATCTAGTTGTTCATTTAATTTTTTAAAAATAATCTTATCCATAGAATCTCTAGTGCTGTCCTTTTTCATTTCTGATATTACTAATTTGTGTCTTTTTTCCTAATTTATGATGGCTAGAAACTTATTAATTTTATTAATGCTTAAAAAATAACTTTTGGTTGTGTTGACTTTGTACTATCGATTTTGTTTACAATTTCATTTATTTCAGCTCTAATTCTTATTATTTATTTTCTTCTGGATTTGTTTTATTTCTATATACTGTACAATTTGAATTATATGATATTCTGAAAAAGACAAAACTATATAGAGAGTAAAACAATTAGTGGTTGTGAAGGGTTGGTCAGAAAATGGTTCAATGGGTAGAGCATAGAGGATGTTTAAGTCAGTGAAATTACTCTATATATTCTAATGGTGGTTACATTTTATTACACATTTATCCAACTCATAACATATACAGCACCAAGAGTAAATCCTAATGTGAACTTTGGACTTAGGATGGCTATGATGTGTCAGTGTAGGTCTGTCAACTAGTAAGAATGTACCATTTTGGTAGAGGTTGTTAATAATGGGGGAAGAAAAACATTACTGTTGATAGGGGGTATATGGAAAATGTCTGTTCCTCCCTCTTAATTTTGTCATAAACATAAAATGACTCTAAAAAATTAAGTGAAACAAAAAAAGAAAAAAAAAAGAGGTGACCATCAGGTGAAACAGGTTGGAATGAAGGCTGAGAGGAGGAGACTGATTTGACAATTAGAAGGTGATTAATGACTCAGAAAAAAAAAACCAATTTCTAAGCAGTTATAGAAACCAGACACAATAAATGAGGCCCAATAATTGGGAAGAAGATAGAGGCAGATTTGG
This sequence comes from Callithrix jacchus, assembly GCF_049354715.1. Lineage (NCBI taxonomy): Eukaryota > Metazoa > Chordata > Mammalia > Primates > Cebidae > Callithrix > Callithrix jacchus. The sequence goes on from NC_133515.1 coordinate 93,385,691, forward strand.
AGTATACTTAGGAAGGCTTTAGTGGCAATGGAATCTCTGGGGCATAAAATTTTTTTAATTGCAAAGTTATCAAACTTTCTTTTAAAAATTAACCAAGGATTCTCTTTTAAAAAGAATGATACAAATATTTTAGATGATTGATAAGCTAATTAGCCTGATTTGATCATACCACAATATTTACATGTAATGTAACATCACATTATACTCCTTAAATATATACAATTATTTGTCAATTACAAATAAAGCTTAAAAAAAGGAAAATACAAGAAATAAGAGTGCATTAAATTCCTTGATGAGGTTCCACATATGTGCATAGAAACTTGGGTGTGAAGCTCAAATCTCTGCTTAATTGTGAGACTAAAATTGCATACAGAGGATATGAGAGCGCCTAGTGGTTAGAAAAATAAGAAAAGTCTTGAAAACTACCTGATCATTGAATGTACTTTTTAACACACATACAGATACATTAGCAGAGTATGGAAAACTTATGAACTCATCAGTCATTGCCCAAATCTGATCAATTATTAGATTACCACTAAGTTATACAAACATACAGACAACTACTCACAAGACATAAAAATGAAAACTATACTAAAAATAAAACTGAGCAGACACATTAGCAAGAAAATCAGATGTTCAAATATTCAGTCAAATATATTAATAAGCTAACAAAAAAGCAGTAACAACAAACTTCAGGAGAGAAAATTAGAATCGAGAGTTGCTACAATATCTCTCCAGTTTTCTTCTCTTTCTTCTTCTTCTTTTTTTTTTTTTTTTTTGAGAGGAAGTCTCACTCTGTCACCCAGGCTGCAGTGAGTGCAGTGATGTGATCTCAGCTCACTGCAACCTCTGCCTTCGGGGTACAAGCCATTCTCCTGCCTCAGCCTTCTGAGTAGCTGGGATTACAGGCAACTGCCACCCCACACCTCAAATTTTTATATTTTTAGTAAAGATGGGGGCAGGGGAAGGAGGTGTTTCACCATGCTGGCCAGACTCATCTTGAACTCCTGACCTTAGGTGATCTACCTGCCTCAGCTTCCCAAAATGCTGGGATTATAGGCATGAGCCACTATGCTCAGCCTCTCCAGTTTTCAATGAAGAAATCACAGGGCATGCAAGAAAAAGGAAAGCATGTTCACCAATCAAGGAGGAGAAAAGTAATGAATAGAAATTTTGTCTTATTGGGCCCTGGTGTAGAACTTAGGTGACATAGACTTTGAGGCAGAAATTATAAACATGTTCACAGAGATAAAGGAAACAATCCTTAAGTAACTAAGGGAAATAAGGTAACAATGATTCAATGAGTAGAGAATTTCAATAAAGATACAGAAATTCTAAAAGCGAATCAAATGTAAAATCAAAAGATGGAAAGTACAATGACATATTTAACAATTTATTAGAAAATACTCACTGGCAGATTTGAGATGGTAGTAAAGAGTATCAGTGGACTTGAAAATAAGTCAATAAATCAATAGGATTTACCCAAATTGAAGAACAGAAAAAAAGAAAAAAAAAGTGAGCAAGGTCACGGAAACTTATAAGACAACATCAAACTTACTAATATATGCATAATGTGATTTCCAGAAGAAGAGGAAAGGAGCCAAAATATTATTTTTAAATAATAATGACAAAAATTTTTACAAACCCGATGAAAAGCTAATCTTAATATTCAAGAATCTCAGCAAACCCTGAGTTAAAACAAACAAACAAGCAACAACAACAAAAACAACTAAATTCACTCCTAGGGAATTATATTAAACTATGGAAAGACAAAGATACACACATAATTCTTCATGTATGAGAAAAGAACAATGTGGATACTTGCTAAATTCTATTTTAAAACAGTGGAAGTCTTTTTTTTTTTTTTTTTTTTTTGAGACTGAGTTTCGCTCTTGTTACCCAGGCTGAAGTACAATGGCGCGATCTCGGCTCACTGCAACCTCCGCCTCCTGGGTTCAGGCAATTCTCCTGCCTCAGCCTCCTGAGTAGCTGGGACTACAGGCACGCGCCACCATGCCCAGCTAATTTTTTTGTATTTTTTAGTAGAGACGGGGTTTCACCATGTTGACCAGGTTGGTCTCGATCTCTTGACCTCGTGATCCACCCGCCTCGGCTTCCCAAAGTGCTGGGATTACAGGCTTGAGCCACCACGCCCAGCCAAAACAGTGGAAGTCTTATGGCACTGGGATAGGATATTCAAAGTGTTGAGAAATAAAATAAACAACCAAGCACTCTATACCCAGCACATCTAATTCTTCATAAATACTAATGTTATCACAAGGTATCGTTAAATAAAAACATCAGAAGATAAGGAAAAACTAGAGAATTTATTGCTAGAAAACCCCAAATTTAAGAAAAGCTAGGCCGGGCTCACGCCTGTAATCCCAGCACTTTGGGAGGCAGAGGTGGGTGGATCACGAGGTCAAGAGATCAAGACCATCCTGGTCAACATGGTGAAACCCCATCTCTACTAAAAATAAAAAAATTAGCTGGGCACTGTGGCGCGTGCTTGTAATCCCAGCTACTCAGGAGGCTGAGGCAGAAGAATTGCCTGAACCCAGGAGGCAGAGGTGAGCTGAGATGGCGGCGCCACTGCACTCCAGCCTGGGTAACAAGAGCGAAACTCCATCTCAAAAAAAAAAAAAAAAGAAGAAGAAGAAGAAAGAAAAACTGACAAGAAATAAAGCAGGAACAGAAAAGAAATGTCACATGTTCTCACTTACAAGCGGAAACTAAATGACAAGAACTATGAACACAAAGAAGGAAACAACACGCACTGGGGTCTACTTGAGGGTGGAGACTGGGAAGAGGAAGAGGAACAGAAAAGATAATTATTAGGTACTGAACTTAATACCTGGGTGGTGAGATAATCTATATAACCAACGTAAGTGACACAGTTTACTTATGTAACAAACTTTCACATGTACCCACTGAACCTAAAATAAATGCTAAAAACAGAGAAAATAAAACTAGACAGTAACTCAAATCCACCTGAAATAAAGAGCACTGGAAAAGGGAAATATATGTATATACCTAACACGCTGTATAAATGAACTGTAGGTATTTAAACTGTACCAACTTGATAACTCCTGGCATATGTGTACACCTGTTAAAACACATTAACCAATTTATTAAATATATCCTTCACCCCCAAAAGTGCCCCTTGATAACCCGTGCCTTCTACTCTTCTTCACATCTTCCCATCCCCAGATAACCACTAGAATGATTTATGTATCTGCATAATACTTTGTATTAATATAACGTTTTATATAAATAGAACCATACAATGTATAAACTATTTTTATCTTTTTCTTTCTTTTAACTCAGCAAAATGATTTTGTCCTTGTGTATTTCCTCTTGGGCACATAAATAGAATAATTAGGAGTAGAATGGCTAAATGTATGTTTATAATTTAAGAAACTGCCAAATTGTTTCCCAAAGTTTTTGTATCATTCTGCATTCTTACCAGCAGTATACAAGAGCTCTCTATTTTCCACATAGTTCCAATATCTGTTCTTTGGTCACCTTCAATTTTAGCCATTCTAACAGGTTTGTAGTACTAACTCGCTGTGGTTTTAATTTGCATTTACCTAATGAAGAATAGTATTTAGAATCTTCTAATATGCTAATTTTCACATTTACATATTAGTTAATGAAGTGTTTGTTGAAATATTTTGTCCATTTAAAAACTGGTTGACTATCTTCTTATTGAGTTTTGAGAGCTGTTTTACATATTCTGGATTCAAGGGCATTATCAAATACATGCTTTGAAATATTTTCTCCCAGTCTGTGAGTTGTCTATTCATTCTCTTAATGTCTTATGAAGACTAGCAATATTAATTTTTGAATACATTCAATGTATTAACAAAATTTCTAGATTATATTTTTAGTGTCATATCTAAGAAAATTTTGCTTAATACAATGTCACAAAAATTTTATCCTTTTTTTCCTAGAAGGTTTAGAGTATTCGGTTTTAAGTTTAGGTCAGTAACCTGGTTTAGAATAATTATTGTATATAATAATTCTGTTGATCAAAGTTGCTTTTCTGCATGTTAACAGGCAATTGATCAGTACCATTTGTTTCAAAGACTACTCTTTTTTCATTGCATTGTTTTTGCACCTTGTCAAAATCCTTTCTCTATATGACTAGGTTTTTTTCTGGACTCTCTATTCCGATCCATTGATCTGCCTGACAATCTTTATGCCAACACTATGCTATTTTAATTGTTGTAGTTTTACAATAATATGTGAAATCAAGTAGTGTTAGCCTTCCAATATTTTTTATTCTCTAAGTTGCTTTGGCCATTCTAGATTCTATACATTTCCATATAAAGTTTACAATAATAGACACAAAAACACCTGATTGGACTCTAACGTGGACTGTGTTGAATATTTAGGTTTATCTTGGGAGAATTGCCATGTTAACAATTTTTATACTTTTCACCCATGAACAAAATGTATATATTAATTCAGTTAGAGTTTTGATTTGTTTTTCACCAATATTCTGTAGTTTACAGTGCCCAGGACCTCCAAATATTTAGTTAGACCTATAAGTAAGCATTGTATATTTTTCAAGTTAGTATCAATTGTATTTTTAATTTCAGTTTGATTGTTTGTTGCTAGTATATAGATATACAATTGATTTTGTATATTCGTCCTGTTCTGCAACCTCTGAGTTTTAGTAAATTATTTTCGTGAACATTAGAGTTTATATAAAGATAAGTATGATGCCTACACATAAAGACAACATTCTCTCTCCCTTTCCTGACTTTTAGTTCTTTTCTTCCTTGATTTCACTGGCTAGAATCTCTAAATTCCTAATGTTAGAATTATGATCTTTCACAACTAAGTATTATGTTAAAATTGTAGGTTTTCATGAATCTTGTTATTATTTATTTATTTTTTGTTATTTAGGGAGTTTACATCTGTAGTTTTCTGAGACTTGTCAAGAATGAATCTTGAATTTTGTGTTTTGCTTTTGCTATATCTATTCAAACACAGGATGACATATGATTTATACAATTTTTTGTTAATATGGTGAGTGACATTTTTTTTTTAACGATACCCTGGATATCATTACGTTTTTAAACATTGCTAATTTTACAAAAACATGTATAGTAAATTACCTCAAACCACAGCAATGGACATTCATTTTCACTCTGATGTCCAAGCCAAAATAGATATATGTGTAAAATACATCTAATTTACTATTTTAGAGATAAGTTTTAAATTCACAGTAAAATTGAGGGGAAAGTACAGAGATTTCTCTTATATCCTCTACCCCAACTAATGCATACCCTGCTCCATTATCAACACCCTCCATTATATGGCTACAATTGTATCAACTGATGAACCTACACTGACACATTATAATCATCCGAAGAATATAGTTTACTCTAGGGTTCAGTTTTGATGTGTAAATCCAATTGGTTTTAACTAATGTATAATGAAATATATTTATCCTTTCAGTGTGATGCAGAGTGTATTCATTTCACTTTTTAGGAAAAAATCTCTGTATGCTCTGATTTTTTTTAAATATAGTATCATCCCTGCATTACTGGGGTAAGTACCACTTGGACATGATGTATTGTTCATATTATATATTGCTAAGTTTTATGTTAATTTTTTAGAATTTTTGCATCTTATGAAAAATATTGGCCTGTAGTCTGCAGTGCTCTTTTTAAATAGTATCTTTGTTTTGTTTTTGTATCTGTACAGTGCGGGCCTCAAAATATGAGTTAAGAAGAGTTTCCTCCTCTTCTATTTTTTGGAAGAGTTTTGTTGAATTGTTCAGTATAATTCAGCAAAGTAGCCTTCTGATACAGAATTTCCTGTGTGGAAAGATTTGTTTCCTGGAAATTATATTAATTTACTATAGGAATATTTCATTTCTGAGTTAGGTTTATCAGTTTGAATTAGTCAAGGAATTTATTCATTTTTTTAATGAATTGTACAATCATTAGCATAAAGTTGTCCATGATACTATCTTAACATTTCATATCTTCTGTACATTTCATTGGTATATATTCTACAAATCCATTTTACAAATTTGTACCAATGAAATGTACAGAAGATATCTGCAAAATCTGTACCAATATGAACTCTCAATTCTGATACTGGCAATTTTGACTTCTTTTTCTCTTATTAGTCTGATTAAAGCTATATCAAATGTATTGATTATCTCAAAAAGCCAACTTTTGGTTGTAATGCCTCTCTCTATGGTTGTCTGTTTTCTAGTGTATCAATATCTGTTCTATATACTCTCTATTTGTTTTACATATTCTGTGTTTAATTTTCTCATTTTCTAGTTTCTTAAGGTTAAAACTGAAGTCATTAACTAGAAACATTGTTTTCCAATAGACATTAATGCTATACATGTTCTTATAACTACTTATTTCATCCTATAAATTCTGATATTTTGTTTTTTCAGTTTCATCCAGGTCAAAATGTTTTCTAACTTCTCTTTTGTTTCTTTTTTTGACATGGATTATCTTGAAGCATGATATTCACTCTGCAAATAGTTGGGAATTTTCTGGCAATCTTTCTATTATTTATTTCTAATTTAATTCCCTGTGGTCAGAGATCACACTTTATTTGACTTGAAATATTTTTATTATAATTTATCAAAATATGTCTTCAAACCAGAATATGTTATTTTCTGGTAAATATTTCATATAAACTTGAATATAATGTACATGCTGCTTTTGTTGGGTACAATGGTCTGTAAATGTCAATAAGTCCAGTTAGGTTCACTGTGTTAAGTTTTTTATATTTGGCTTTTCTATTTTTTCTTCAAGTTCTAGCAAATTTGTGTTATGCATTTCAAAATACATGTTTTTTGGAGCATAAATTCTGGGAATTGTTATGATCTCCTGATTAATTGATTTCTTTACTATCACAGATACCTTCTTTTTCCCTCATCATACACTTTTTGCTCTATAATCTACTTCATGTGATATTGTCATTATAGCTTTATTTTGATTAATTTTGGTATCATACAATTTTTCCCTTTTTTATTTTCCATCAACTTATGTCATTATATTTAAATGTAAACTTATGATAAGCAGTATTTAGTTGGGTCTTGATGTTTTTGTTCAAACTGATAATCTCTGACTTCTAATGGAAATTTTTAGACAACTTACATTTAATGTCATTTTTATTTGCTTAGGTTTATCTTCTTGCCATTTAACGTTTATTTGTCTTACCCGTTTATGTTTCTCTTCTTGCTATTTAACTGATATTTGTCTTATCTGTAATAGTTTCTCTTTTTTACCTTCATTTTGGTTAGTTGAATATTTAAAATGATATTTTATCTTATTTATTTATTAATTCTGCATATTATTTTATTGATGTGGTATAGTGGTTGCTTTCAAATTTAAAGTGAATACTTTAAACCTATCACATTTCTTGATTAAGAAATATGCTAGTTCAGGCCGGATGCCGTGGCTCAAGCCTGTAATCCCAGCACTTTGGGAGGCCGAGGCGAGTGGATCACGAGGTCAAGAGATCGAGACCATCCTGGTCAACATGGTGAAACCCCGTCTCTACTAAAAATACAAAAAATTAGCTGGGCATGGTGGTGCATGCTTGTAATCCCAGTTACTCAGGAGGTTGAGGCAGGAGAATTGCCTGAACCCAGGAGGCAGAGGGTGCGGTGAGCCGAGATTGCGCCATTGCACTCCAGCCTGGGTAACAAGAGCGAAACTCCATCTCAAAAAATATATATAAATATTGCTAGTTCATGTAAAGCATAAGAAACTTACAATGCTACGTTTAGTTTGCTTTTCCTAATCTTTATTCTATTGTTATACTTTCAAACATGCTATAACTCCCACACTAATTTGAAGTTTTTTAAGTTATCTTTTAAGGAGATTTAAGTAATAATAAAAATTTATATATTGCCCTATGTATTTTCTATATTTCATGTTCTTTATTACTCTAATGCCATTTTTTCTTCTGCTTGAAAGACGTCCTTTACCATATTTGTAATATGGGCTTGCTGATGGTAGTGTATTTCAGCTGTTGTGTGTCTTAAAATGTACTTTTCTCCTCAATTTTGAAAGATATTTTCAGTTTATAAAAATTTACACTGATAGTTTTAAAGAGTGGTGCTCTACCATCATCTTCCTTAAATTACTTCTGACCAGATATTTGCTGTCTTTCTTACATTTATTCTTCTTTCTCTAATGTGTCTTTCCATTTTTGTGCTTTTAGAATTTTGTATTTTTCATTGGTTCTGAGAAATTTGATTATGATACATTCTGATGTGATTTTCTTTACGTTGCTTTTACTTTGGTTCTTTGGTACTTCTTGGAACTCTTGGTTTACAGTTTTAATTTAATTTGAAACTTTTTCTATTATTTCTTCAAATATTTTTGTCCTGTCTCCCCCTTCTTTACTGACTCCAATTACATATAGATTAGGCCACTTGAAATTTTAACAAAGATTACCAATTCTTATTTTTACTTGTTTTTCTGTTTTATTTTGGGTAGCTCCTACTGCTATGATTTCAACTTCACTAACCTAATATTCTGCATGCCTAACTTGCTTTTACCCTATTCAGGTTATTTTCATCTCAGACATTATAATATTCATCTCTAAAATTTTGATTTGTGGTATTTTTACCTGATCTCAGGTATCAATGTGCTTTATTATCTGATGCCCAGTGCCTTGAATCAAATTGTTTCATATAGTTTAGTTTTCTTCTGAATGTCTGATGAGTACAACTAGTTACTGTTACTCTAGCCTGACAAGATGTAGAAGTATTATATTGAATTTGAATCACATTTATACTTCTATCTTGCACTCTAGATCATTAATGCATTAAGAACAGAAACCCTCTTATTCCTTTCTTACATTTTTGCTATTACCAGGACCTCTCAACCAAAATCTAAAGTGGTTGACTATATTTTTGCAGCAAATAATACAGTGAATATATTAAGAGGTTCGTTTTACACCAAGGAGTATCAGTTGCAAATGAGTACTTTACCCCAAAGTTAACTTCTCATTTCAAAATCACAAGCATCATGGGGGTTTGAAATTGTACTTCCTTTCTATGGTCTCAGACTCTAATTTTAACTTTAAAACATGGGGAAAATCTTGAAATTGATTCAATGTTGTATTGGAACAGATATTTTATCTAATCTACCATAAGTATTCCAATGTGAGTTTTAGTGCTTCGGATATGTTTCAATAGGATATACAAGATAAAATAAGTATCAATTACTTGCCTGATTACTTCTCCTTCCCTTATAGAATAAGATGTTTACTTAAAGCTACATAAATACTATTGATTAAATACTGGAGACAGACAAAGAGGAGCATCTGACCAGATAGTTACTGCATTGGATTGAAACATATTGAATTTAGTCTTTTCCAAATCCCAAAGTTGGAAAAGTTTAAAACTGGATGAGTTACTTGATCCGTCTCAATTTAGACCAGGTTTTAAAATAGTTACACTAATTTTGAAACCACCTTCAAACAACTGAAAATCAATTGGTTCAAGTTAAAAAATATTGTGACTTTATAAATTTGTGCATTAAATTGTCCTGGCTCAATTTTATCTTTGAAAACATGCTAATTTTAAATTTACATTTTTGTGTGTGTGCTCATTGTACTATAACAAAAGTATAAGTGTTTGACTTTATTTATTGCCAAGTCTGTAGTTTTGGACTGGTTCTAACTGAAAATTTTAAGGTGAGGAAAAACATAGACACATTTCACATTTTGAAGAAGTTACAGGAAAGGTATCTTTAAAAAATGCTGTTAAAAAAAAGATGTGATTTTCTACCCTTAAAAAAGTTTGAGAATTTGAGTGAAAGATGAATAACCCTTCTTTCTTCATACACTGAAACCACAGGCAATGCAGAATAGTTTTGTCATTTTAGGAGTTGTAGAATGAAAAATGTGAACCTGGAAGTAGACAATTCTGGTTTTTTAGTTAAAGCAACTTAAGTGGGGTTGAAAGTGATTATATATGTATACACCCACACATATATGAAGTTTTTTTCAATTGACAAATATATAGTTAAGTTGGTATAATTAAAAGGATATAAAAGGGAAAATTAAAATTGGACATCTTTTATTGAAAATGACTTTAAAGAAAGTGTGCATTCTGTAGAATATGAATCATCTGCATGTTTATATATTTTGTTACATCAACTTGGTGAGCTACTGCCACTGCTGCTCTAGCATGTAATTTATTAATAGTAATATTAAACAATATTCCCTTGATTTACATAACTGTAGTTTCTCAGGACAGTATGATGCCATGAATAAGCTAGGATAATAGTTGTCATTTGTATTCATCACTTTGGAAGCTACTCCAAAAATAGAAGTGCTGTTAACACTTATCATCTGAGACTCCTATTCAAGAAGAGGGTATTATTTTAAGAAACTCTTGCTCTATGGTAAACCACAATCTGTTGGTCTTTTTGAGACACAGTCTTGCTCTGTTGCCCAGGTTGGAGTGCAGTGGCATAATCTTGGCTTGCTGCAACCTCCGCCTCCTGGGTTCAAGTGGTTCTCCTGCCTCGACTCCCAAGTAGCTGGTATTACACACACGTGCCACCAAGCCTGGCTAATTTTTATATTTTTAGTAGAGAGTTTGTTTCACCATATTGCCCAGGCTGGTCTTGAATTCCTGATCTCAGGTGATCCTCCTGCCTCAGCCTCCCAAAGTTCTGGGATTACAGGTGTGAACCACCTGTAATGTGGTGGTTCACATAAAAGTGCCTGGTCAATCTGTTGGTCTTTTACCAGTGAAGTTTGAAGTTTAACCAGGATTTTGAGTAACTGTTCCCAATAGCTTGAAATTACCCACAGGTATACTTAATAATTTCCCTGGAGTGAAGTTACATGGCAAGGTACATTCTCCTAACCAGCTATGTAGGCTGGCAATACAGTTTATATGCACAAGAAATCCGAGTACCAAAGTTTCCCCTCCGCCAAGGGATGTTTTTTAGATTTTGTTTTAAGCATGTAATACTGTACTCTCCAATTTAAAGGCCTTGGCCTCCCACCATGGCATCATAATGAGTCACTGAGTATAGATGTGACATTCAGAAAGCAGCTCTTGAATGTGGAAGATCTGCGGGACTGTTCCATGAAAGGTACTTTACAAATGTCAAAGATGATTATTCCCCAGGACATACAATAAAGGTAAATAGGGAGGATGAATCTTTTCTTTCTACACTGAAGGTTTTATTGTGTCCCTGCTCTTAGTTATTGCAAATCCAATTTTTCACTGGAATCCTATATGGAGTATGGCTCACACCAATTTTCGAACTCTTGAATTATCAGGGAACAAAATCATTGTATTACTTTTAAACTCAAATACAAATCTAGTATAGATATGAAGCAGGCACTTCTATACATTGAGAAAACATGCTTCTGTTCAACTTTAACAAATCTACAAGAAGACATATTTCTCTCCAAACATTAAGAAACAACTCCGCTAAGTTGCAAAATTCCTTCTCTTCCTAGGTTGCCAGAACAAGAAAAACTGCATAGCTTCCAGGCCATGAGCCAACCTTATTCAGGACTTAAGGGGGGATAAAAAGAAAAATAGTCTGGGTAAATCCTCAGGGTAAACTGCTATGGGATGATGTTGCCATGTAAGCCTAAAGAGAAGATGCACCTGCACCTTGACTTCCATTTACTGTTCTTCCATCCTTGGCAAAATGCTCACCAAGTTAAAATGCTACCTGTTACATTTACTCAGCCACTCATAGAATATTTGCAGATTGAGTCCACACTGTCTATATACATTTCCTAAATATTGCAAGTCAACTGGTCAGTTTTAGCAATTGAAAGAAAATATTAAGTATCCACTTAATATCAGATCCACTGTATGATTGAACTGACAAGGTCTGAAATCATTAGGTAGTTCCACAACAGCACTGGCTTTTTATCATTATCTTGTCTCAGATACATTTCTTCCATTGAAATAATACCCCAAAGCCAATATATTAAACTGAATAAACCAAAAGGGCTCTGGATGAAATGCCAGTGGGAATCTCAGAGCCACCTCTCTCCGCCACCCTTCCCCAACTGAGAACAATTCCTAGCATTGCTTAGTGTCTCTATAGCTTCACCCAGCTCTGTATATAAACCCCAAGGATAAGATCGCCTAATTCAGGCACAGGCCACATATGCTCAGTATTCATCACTAAGTGAGAAGTTACAGAAAATGATAGTGGGTCTTGGGAATAAGCATTAAAGTCTAAAAGAAGCCTAATAAAAACTCTCATTTTTCTCAGCTTTTGTGTAACAACAACTAAAATAAACAATCACCTCGTTTATATTCATGATGGTGCGATTTATAATCAGTCCTCAAAGTACCTGTACATGGCTCTTTTTCTGAACATCCTCCTGCAAATGCTGGCAAGCCCAGAGACTGCCTACTCAAAAGACAATTGTTTATTCTCAGACTTATATTATCTGCCCTGTGCTTGAACCTTGGATGATGCAAGGAGGCCTTCAGACTTTGTGTAATCACTCCCTAACAACCTCCTAACAATCTGCTATCCCAGATGCATGTTACGATCAAACATGCCCTTGCTAAAATTGAAGCATAGCCATCTTTTTTTTAATTTTTAATTTAATTTTTTGAAAGTACATAGTAAATATATATATATTTATGAGATACATGAGATGTTTTGATAGAGGCATGCAGTGCATAAGAATCACCACAGGGTAAATGGAGTATCCATTCCCTCTAGCACTTATCCTCAGTGTTACAAAGTCAAATTATACTCAGTCTCTTATTTTTAAATGTACAATTACAGTATTATTCGCTATAATCACTCTGTTGTGCTATCAAATAGGTCTTATTCATTCTTTCTGTTTTTTGTACCCATTAACCATCCTTACATCCCTTCCACCCCGCCCCCACAACTACGCTTCCCAACCTCTGCTAACCATTCTTCTACTCTCCATCCGCACATCTTTGTTTGATATATGTCATGGACACATTCTAATCTGTTCTTAAAGATTACAAAACTCAAATTTCTTTAGCTAGAACACCTGTCATCTGCATTGTTTTGCTACTCGTTCCATCTGATACCCCTCCATTAATCATTAGGTTTCTTTCTTTCTTTCTTTCTTTTTTTTTTTGAGGCGGAGTTTCGCTCTTGTTACCCAGGCTGAAGTGCATTGGCGTGATCTCGGCTCACCACAACCTCCGCTTCCTGGGTTCAGGCAATTGTCCTGCCTCAGCCTCCTGAGTAGCTGGGATTACAGGCACGCGCCACCATGCCCAGCTAATTTTTTGTATTTTTAGTAGAGACGGGGTTTCACCATGTTGACCAGGATGGTCTCGATCTCTTGACCTCATGATCCACCCCCCTCAACCTCCCAAAGTGCTGTGATTACAGGCTTGAGCCACCGCGCCCAGCCCATTAGGTTTCTTTATGGCAGAAAGCTTTATCCTGTTTTCTACTTTCTATCCCTCTACAGGGTACCAATGACACCACCCTCTGAGACAAGTAGCAACCTCTTTTATAATGTCAAATTTAGAATGGCCCTGAGTGGGCGAACTCAATAAATGCTGGTTGCTATATGTCACTTCATGACAGTGTTTTCCAAAATAACCCATTTGCCTTATGTACTAGAATATGCAGGGGGCAAAAATAAAGTAAACATTTTCCCAATAAGTATATATTCTTTGCTAAAAAAGAATTAGTTTGAGTTTTCAAAGGTAAAAAAGAAATGACCATATTTTGTCAGCACAAAAGGGCTTTGGCATTCATTCAAATATCAAAGTGGAATAGATGTGGCTTACAGATTCTATGAGGTTATTATGTGACTATTGTAAATGTAATGGAGCTTTATACAATGTCTATAATCTGATAATGGATGATATTCTGCCCACATTATTCACCTTACTTCTAAACTCTTCTTGTTTTTATTTCTGTACCTCACTTAGGATGCCTGCCATCACCCCCATACATTATTCAAATATCTCAAGTCCTATTTCTTCCAAAAAGCCTGACCCAGCTATAGTTATCTGCTCAGAGTGATCTTGCCTTACTTTGCAAGCATTCATTGATGACTGCATGTGACAAGTTATTGTCTAGGTAATGAGGGAATGAAATCTATGACTTCAACTTCCTTTTGGATGCATGCATACATTGGAAACACATTTAATGCATACATAGTTGCTAATGGCCTCATGTGCCTTAATCTTTTGGTTTTTTCCTACAATGCCTTGCACAGGACTGAGCAGAGTTACAGCTCAATACATTCTTACTGATGCTTAAGGGTATATTTTCTCAGCATACATACACACACATCTCACCTCTCCAGTAAACAGACATTACACCTTAATGACAATGGTGTACATAAAAGCTAGTGAATTAACTTATGTAGTGGTAATAGAATTGTTTAACTCTGAGGAATCATATTCATTACCTAACTTAGCACAAACTTAGGCATCAATACCAATAAGCAACTAGAAAATGTTCGAAAATATATTGTGAATTATGAATGACTGACAGCAGGATGTACATACATAGATGCTTTGATAAGAGCTTGAACTTTAGGAAATGACACTCAATGCTGATTAAGTGTCAAAAAAAAAAGCACCCTTTGTGATGGCTGATTCCATCGTTACTGCCCAGCACCAAGCATGCCTGGCCCAAGGTAAGTTAGCACTAACACTCTTCTTTGCAGAAAAGGTAGGGAACAGCATGAACCCAAGCTTCGGCTATGATGGAATGGGATAAAATGATGAATATCCAAAATTCCATTTACATTTATCTACATGTAAAGTTTCTAGAGCAGGCCCAGCCAGGTTCTTATTTCTCCCTGCTTTCTCTGAAGAGAGTAGAGCAGAAGAGATGTGCACTACGCTAGAAATTTAAACATCTTGGTTGACTTCGCATGTGTGCCACACTCAAGCTGCCTGAATTTATTTTATTTTGTCCTCTAGACTGAGAATTTCTTTCCCCTTAAAAATAGTTTGGATAAAGTTTTTCTCACCTTTTGTAAAAAACTGTATGAGATCAAATGTGATAATGGATGTAAAGCTTCTCTATAACCTGTAAAGAACTATATATACACAGGGGAATTTGGGTTCACATGTTGCCTTGTGAGGCAGAGACTTAAAGCCAGGAATTAGCAGGTACAAGATACTATAGATTAGAAATATATATATATATATATTTAATTACACCAAGATCTAATCTCATATTCTTGCTTTAACAGTCTCTTCCAAAAATTCCATATTGCCAAGATGGCTAGAATCATAAAGCTTGATAGGAAGCACATGGGACTCCTGGAGATTTGAAATGTTGTTTTATCACTGGGCACAGTGGCTCACACCTGTAATCTTGGCACTTTGGGAGGCCAAGGTGGGTGGATAACAAGGTCAGGAGATCAAGACCATCCTGGCTAAAAAAAAAAAAAAAAATACGAAAAACTAGCAGGGTGTGGTGGCATGCACCTGTAGTCCCAGCTACTCAGGAGCCTGAGGCAGAAGAGTCACTTGAACCTGGTGGGCAGAGGTAGCAGTGAGCTGAGATGGTGCCACTGCACTCCAGCCTGAGTGACAGAGCGAGACTTTGTCTCAATAAAAGAAAGAAAGAAAGAAATGTTGGTGTATCTGTACAGTAATGGGTGCACAGATTCAGTTAAGGCTCTGTAGATAGGTGTAAACTGTATGCAAAATAAATGACATTTACTTAAAATGTACAAATGCTGGGCACTGTAACCACACTTATAGCTAATGTTTATTAGGCCCTAATTTGTGTGAGGTACTGTTCTAATTGCTTTATATACATTACCTCTTTTAAATATCACAGTAATCCTAACAATTAGCAACTATAACTATCCCTTTAATATACAAGAATATAGAGTCATGGAGAAGTTGAGAAAATTATCTACGGAACTCAGCTAGTATGTTTAAGAGCCTGAATTACAAGCTAGGCACTTGTATTTCAAAATTATGCTAAAGTAGAGATCCTTTGAAGAAAGCAGACGGCTACTGCAGGACCCAGGAGACACTCCAAATACTCAACTGCAGCAAGACCAGCTCAAGGAAAGCCTAAACTCATACATGCCTAACCCTGCCCCCATCTGACAGTCCTTCCCTACACACCCTGGTAGCTGAAGACAAAGGGCATATAATCTTGGGAGTTCTAGGGCCCCACCCACTGCTGGTTTCACTTTATACTACCACAGCTGACACTCTCTGGAAGGCTGACCTCCTGGCAGGAGGCCAACGATCACAAAAATAGAGCATTAAACTACCAAAGCTAAGAACTCTAATGCAGTCCATTGCACCCCACTATCGCCACCACCACCTCCACTGGAATGGGCACTGGTATCCATGGTGAGACCTATAGATGTTTCATATCACAGAATTCTGTGTAGGCAACCCCTAGTACTAGCCCAGAGCTGGGTAGACTTGCTGGTTGGCTAGACCCAGAAGACAGACAACAATCACTGCAGTTTGACTAACAGGAAGCCACAACCATAGGAAAAAAGGGAGAGTACTACATCAAGGGAACACCCTGTGGGACAAAAGAATCTGAACAACACCCTGCAGCCCAAGACCTTCCCTCTGACAAAGCTTACCCAAATGAGAAGGAACCAGAAAACCAACTCAGGTAATATAACAAAGCAAGGTTCTTTAACCCCATCCACAAAAATCACACTAGTTCACCGGTAATGGATCCAAACCAAGAAGAAATCCCTGATTTACCTGAAAAAGAATTCATGAGGCTAGTCATTAAGCTAGTTAGGGAGGCACCAGAGAAAGATGAAGCCCAGTGCAAAGAATTCAAAAGAACAATGCAAGAAGTGAAGGGAGAAATTTTCAAGGAAATAGGTAGCATAAAGAAAAAACAATCAAAAATTCAGGAAACACTGGACACACTTATAGAAATGCAAAATGCTCTAGGAAGTCTCATCAATAGAATGGAACAAGAAGAAGAAAGAAATTCAGAGCCTGAAAACAAGGTCCTCAAATTAACCCAATCCAACAAAGACAAAATAGAATAAGAAAATATGAGCAAAGCCTCCAAGAAGTCTGGGATTAAATTAAAAGACCAAACCTGAAAATAAACAGTATTCCTGAAGATAATTCTAAAAGCTTGGAAAACATATTTGGCAGCATAATCAAACAATACTTCCCCAGCCTTGCTAGAGACTTAGACATCCAAATACAAGAAGCACAAAGAACACCTGGGAAATTCATCACAAAAAGATCTTCACCTTGGAACATTTTCATCAGGTTATCCAAAGTGAAGACAAAGGAAAGAATCTTAAGAGCTGTGAGAAACAAACACCAGATAACCTACAAAGGAAACCCTATCAAATCAACAGCAGATTTCTCAGCAGAAACGCTATAGGCTAGAAGGGATTGGGACCCTATCTTCAGTCTCCTTGAATGAAACAATTATCAGTCAAGAATTTTGTATCCAGTGAAACTAGGCATCATATATGAAGGAAAAATAGTCTTTTTCAGGCAAACAAATGCTGAGAGAATTCGTCACTATCAAGCCACCACTACAAGAACTGCTAAAAGGAATTCTAAATCTTGAAACAAATCCTGGTAACACATCAAAACAGAATTTCTTTAAAGCATAAGTCACACAGGACGTATAAAACAAAAATACAAGTTAAAAAGCAAAACAAAAACAAAATACACAGGCAAAAAAATATCATGACGAATGCAACAATACCTCACACCTCAATAACAAAATGGAATGTAAATGGTCTAAACGGTCCTGTTAAAAGATACAGAACCACACAATGGATAAGAACACACCAACCATCTGCTGCCTTCAGGAGACTCACCTAACACACAAGAACGCACATAAACTTAAAGTAAAAAGATGAAAAAAGGCATTTCACGCAAAGGATCACCAAAAGTGAGCAAGGATAGCTACTCTTACATCAGAGAAAACAAACTTTAAAGCAATAACAGTAAAAAGAGACAAACATTATATAATGGTAAAAGGCCTTGTCCAACAGGAAAATATCACAATCCTAAACATATATACACTTATCATTGGAGTTCCCAAATTTATAAAACAATTACTAATAGACCTAAGAAATGAGATGGCCAGCAAAACAATAATAGTAGGAGATTCAATACTCTGCTGGCAGCATTAGACAGGCCATCAAGACAGAAAGTCAACAAAGAAACAATAGATTTAAACTATACCTTGGAACGAATGGTCTTAACAGATATATACAAAACATTTTATCCAGCAACCACAGAATATACATTTTATTTCAACAACATATGGAACTTTCTGGAAGACAGACCACATTATAGCCCATGAAATGAGCCTCAGTAAATTTAATAAATTTGAAATCATATCAAGTACTCTCTTAGGATACAGTGGAATAAAACTGGAAATCGACTACAAAAGTAACCTTCAAAACCACAAATACATGGAAATGAAATAACCTGCTTCTGAATGAGCATTGGGTCAAAAATGAAATCAAGATGGAAATTTAATAATTCTTCAAACTGAATGACAATAATGATACAAGCTATCAACCTCTGGGATACAGCAAAGGCAGTGCTAAGAGGAAAGTTCATAGCCCTAAACACCTACATCAAAAGACTGAAAGAGCACAAACTGACATTTTAAGGTTACATCTCAAGGAACTAGAAAAACAAGAACAAACCAAACCCCACCCAGCAGAAGAAGGGAAATAACCAAGATCAGAAATTAACTAAATGAAATTGAAACAAAGAAGAAATACAAAAGATAAATGAAACAAAAAGATGGTTCCAAAATACTAGCTAGCCAAATCCAACAGTTTATCATGTTATCATGAAATCCACCATGATCAGGTGGGTTTCATACTAGGAATGAAGGGATGGTTTAACATATGCAAGTCAATAAATGTGATACGCCACATAAACAGAATTAAAAACAAAAGTCACATGATTATCTCAGTAGATGTAGAAAAAGTATTCAACAAAATCCATTAAAACTCTCAGCAAAATTGGCATACAAAGGATATACCTCAATGTAAAAAATGTCATCTATGACAAACCCACTGCCAACATAATACTGAATGGGGAAAAGTTGAAAGCATTCCCTCTGGGAACTGAAAGAAGACAAGGATGCCTACTCTCACCATTTTTCTTCAACACAGTACTGGATATCCTAGCCAGAGCAATCAAACAAGAGAAAGAAAGAAAACTCATCCAAACCGCTAAAGAGGAAGTCAAACTGTCACTGTTTACTGATGATATGCTTGTTTACCACGAAAACCCAAAAGACTGCTCCAGCAAGCTCCTAGAACAGATAAAAGAATTCAGCAAAGTTTCTGGATACAAGATTAATGTACACAAATCAACAGCTCTTCTATACATGAGCAGCAACCAAGCAGAGAATCAAATCAACCTCTTTTACAACAGCTACCAAAAATAAAATACTTACAAATACACCTAATCAAGGAGTCAAAAGACCTCTACAAGGAAAACTAGAAAAAAAACACTGTTGAAAGAAATCATAGAGACACAAACAAATGGAAACACATCCCATGCTCATGGATGGGTAGAATCAATATTGTGAAAATGACCATACTGCCAAAAGCAACCTACACATTCAATACAATCCACATCCAAATACTACCATCATTCTTTATGGAATTAGAAAAAAATAAATTCTCTAACTGATGTGGAACCAAAAAAGAGCCTGAATAGCCAAAGCAAGACTAAGCAAAAACAGCAAACCTAGAGGCATCACACTACCTGATTTCCAACTATACTATGAAGCCATAGATTCTAAAACAGTGTGGTACTGGTATAAAAATAGGCACATAGACCAAGGGAACAGAATAAAGAACCCAAAAATAAACCTGAATACTTACAGCCAACTAATCTTCGACAAAGTGAGCAAAAACATAAAGTGAGAAAAGAACACCCTTTTCACAAATGGTGCTAGGATAATTGACTAGCCACATGTAAGAGAATAAAACTGGATCCTCATCTCTCATCTTTTACAAAAAATCAACTTGGGATAGATTAAAGACCTAAATCTAACTATAAACATTCTAGAAGATAATATTGGAAAAACTCTTCTAGATATTGGCTTACACAGGATTTCATGACCAAGAAACCAAAAGTAAATACAGTAAAAAACCAAAGATAAATAGTTGAGCCCTAATTAAAATAAAGAGCTCTTGCACAGCAAAACGAACAGACAGAAGAGTAAACAGACAACCCAGAGTGGGAAAAAAATCTTCACAATCTATACCTCTGACAAAGGACTAATATCCAGAATCTACAATGAACTCAAACAAATCAGTAAGAAAAGAACAAACAATCCCATCAAAAAGTGGGCTAAAAAGATGGATACACAATTCTCAAAAGAAGATATGCAAATGACCAACAAACATATGGAAAAATGTTCAACATCACTTATGATTAGGGAAATGCAAATTAAAACCACAATGCAATATCACCTTACTCTTGCAAGAATGGTTGTAATTTTTAAAAATGTCAAAAAAAACAGTAGACGTTGACCTGGATGCAGTGATTAACGAATACTTCTACACTGCTGGTGGGAATGTAAACTAGTACAGCCACTGTGAAAAACAGTGTGGACATTCCTTAAATAACTAAAAGGAGAACCACCATTTGATCCAGGAATCCCACTACTGGGTATCTATCCAGAGGAAAAGAAGTCATTATACAAAAAAAAAAATACTTGCACACACATTATAGCAGCAAAACTCACAATTGCAATATCATGGAATCAACCCGAATGCCCATCAGTCAACAAGTGGATTAAAGAAATTGTGTGTGTGTGTGTATATATCATATATATATATATATATATATATATATATATGATGTCTATATGGGTATATATATGATGTCCATATATGTATATGCATATATATATACACATACATATATAGACACCATATATATACCCATATGTATATATACACATATATATACATATATATGTGTATATATGTATATATATATGTGTACATATGTATACATATGTATATATGTGTATATATATGTGTGTATGGTGTGTGTCTATATATGGTGTGTGTGTGTGTGTATATATATATATACACACCATTTACATATGTATACACATATATATGATGAATATATATATTCATCATACATATGTGTGTGTATATATAAATATATATATATATGAATACTACTCAGCCATAAAAAGGAATGAATTAACAGCATTTGCAGTGACCTGAATGAGATTGGAGACTATTATTCTAAGTAAAGTGAGTAACAGAAAACAAAACAGCATGTTCTCACTGATTTGTGGGAGCTAAGCTACAAGGATGCAAAGGCATAAGAATGATACAATGGACTTTGGGGACTTGGAGGGAAGAGAGGTAAGGTGGTGAGAGATAAAAGACTACAGATAGAGTACAGCAAATACTGCTCAGGTGATGGGTGCACAAAATCTCACAAATCACCACTAAAGAACTTAATCATGTGGCCAAATACCACCTGTACCCCAGTAACTTATGAAAAAATAAAACAATAAAAACAGAAACTATGCTAAATATTTCTCTGTTCACAAGATGCAAACAAGACAGTGCAGAAGCCCTGCTGAGTTCAGAGCAGATAAAATGCTCCGAGAAACAGCAGCTGCTGAGCATAACCATCTTCTCTTCTAAAGCTTAAAGGTAGGTAGTTACAGTTAAGAGAGAGAAATTCTTAGAGAAGTACCAGGGTTTTCCTATGAAGAAGGAAAGCCTGATGATAACATAGTGAATGGATATGTCAGTGCCATCCAACACTGAAGTCAACAAAATAGAACAGAGGTCCTTATCCTGTGGAAACTACGAATGGCTAAAGTAAATAATCTTAAAGAGAAAAATAAACCATCTCAGCACAGTCTTTACAATGGAACAGTAACGTACCTAACGATGTATACTTCAGGGTTCTGAATAAATACAGAGATTACCATTTTAAAATAAACACGATAAATACCTTAAAATAGATAAGGTAGGATATACTGATGACATTAATCAATAATAAGCAATCATCAAAAGAAACAAATAGCTTTGCTGAATATAAATACACAAAATATATTACAGGATGAATAAGTTACAGAACTGATGAAGTTACAAATTAAATTAGTGAATAGAA
Source organism: Callithrix jacchus (assembly GCF_049354715.1). NCBI lineage: Eukaryota > Metazoa > Chordata > Mammalia > Primates > Cebidae > Callithrix > Callithrix jacchus. The sequence goes on from NC_133515.1 coordinate 93,407,805, forward strand.
AGGTCAGATCCCAGAACTTATTTTAAAGGCATCAGAAAAGTACGACATAATGGCAAATAGAACAAAGAAGTTTTTTAAGATAAAGATGCAAGTGTCACCAGTCAATCATAACAGTATCAGAAAGGAGTAAAACAAATAAATTAAGTAGAAATAGATAAAACTAGAATCAAAAGAAAGTTCTCAGAATTTAAAATATAAGTTGAAGTGACTTTAGAAAGTACAAAACTATATAAAAAATACACACATATGTGTATTATAGAAAAATTTGAGAAAATATCCTAACTACTTTCAGAGAATGCAGTTACTTTTAAGTGAAAATCATTCATATTGATACAAAACTTTCCAGTGTAAACACAAGAAACAAGATACCAGCAAATTAACATTTTCAGTGTTGAAGGAAAATAACTTCAATCCTATAGCAAGTAACATTGCTTTTATTTTAATTTTAGGATGCAGATGATGCCATCAATAATAAAACCCTTTTTTAAAAACCGTAAAAGAATCCTAGAGGATGCTACATGAATCTGAAAAAATAAGGGTAACAAAATACCCCAGTAAAGTGTATTGTTGTCTTCAACATGGATAACATGAAAACTTTGAGAATTTATACCTAAGTGGTGGTGATGATGAGAACAGACGGGAGTCTGCTAACCATCTGGGGACATCTACCCTATCACCTCATTTTCTCAGCTCTTCACGGCCAGTGGATTACAGTCTGAAACAACTTTCTTCTCCTAATGGTGCTTTCCTCTAATAATTCAAAGGCTACCTATCTAGAAGAGTTGACAGGTGGTGTGGGAGGCAAGAGGAGCATTCAACAGAGGGTGGGTCTGTACTGGTTTTCTATTGCTGCCTAACCAACTGCTGCCAAATTAGAGGTGCAACACAGCACATATTCATTATTTCACAGTTTCTGCATGTCACGAGGTGCAGGCATGGTTTAAATAGGTCCGCTGCTTTAGAGTTCCATCAGGTAGCAATCCAGGGTTGACTGGTCCTGCAGTCTCATCAGAGGTTTGACTGGGGAAAGGTACACTTCCAGTCTCCAACAGATTGTTGGAAAAGTCATCTTGAAACTACAGGACCGAGGTCCTCATTTTCCTGTTGACTTTCATCAAGGGCTCATCTCTATTTCTGGAGGCCACTCGTAGTTTCCTATCATGTGGCCTTCTCCATAGGCAATTTACAACATGACTACTTGTTCCCTCAAGACAAGCAGAAGAATCTCTCTCCAGTCTACTAAGATGGAGTAATATATAACAGAATGCAATTGGGGGTAAAGGGTATCATTCCATCACTTTTTCTATGGTCTGTTGGTTAAAAGAAGTGGTAGGTTCTGCTTGCACTGGAAGGGAGGAGATTTTATAAGGGTGTGACTTATTGGAGGTCATCTAAGTTAGGCCAACCACAGGTATTAGGGTTTTCCAATTTGAGGTTTATTGCCTCCCTTTAGATGTCCAACATCATCTCAAATTTGGGCCTGGCTATTGTCATAAAAGGTAACTATTAAAAAAATATGAAGTAGCATGCCAAATTTTTACACACCTGCAGAACATTATTATTATACATGAAATACTACAAGGTAAACAGCATATGGTATATAAAGCAGACTTATTGGAACAGATGGTCTGAGGACATAAAATAAGCACAATAAATATTCTCAAAGATAGAAGAGAGGGTATTAATAATATAAAGCAAAATCAATAAATTATAAAAAGTTGGAAATATTAAGTATGCAGAATATAGTCGCTGAAATATTTTAAATGGTCTAAACAGGATGAGTATAACTGAAGAGTGAATGAGCAAGCTCAAAGACCTGATTGAGGAGCTCTCAAAATACAAAACAGGATTAAGAAAAAATATGCAGGAGGAAAGCTAAGCAATACATACAGAAAGTAGATGTAGAAGTGCCAACCTCTGTAAGAGTTTCCGAAGAACAAAAACTAATAAACACAGGAAAGGAAATATTTGCAAAAACTAATGGGGATAAAATTTCTAAAATTAAAACAAGATGTGAGACTTCAGACTGAAAGGGCCCAGAAAGTTCTATGTAAAATGAGTAAGGAAATATCCCCACCTAAACACATACCAAACACAGAGACATCTCCAGAAAAATTTCTGGTTGTCAATAATGATATTAAATTAGATCAACTTCAGATTTCAGAATTATTATTTCTTTAGCTAAACTGCCATTTAAATAGAGAGGTGAGTAAAAATATTCTCAAGGATGTCACCCTAAGAAGATTAGTTGTACAAAAATCCACTTGGAACAATACTGTAGGGAGAGGCAGTCAAATAAGAAAAATACACCCAGGTGGATATGGCAACCTACATGAGAATTAAGGATAATTTAGCATTTTAGCAAAGATCATAGTTGTGTCTTGAAACTAGGATGAGAAAAGAATAGTACTTTATGTTGTGATATAAACCCAGAGCTAAATTTCAGGAGAGATGAAGTGGGTGAAAAGACCAAAAGGACCTGAGAGTCTGATGATACCTTTTCTGACTGGTCAGGGAAGAGATATAGATAATAAATTTAAGAAATCAACATAGACATAAACATGAGGAGTGTTCTTTGCATGAAGATAACTAATATAAAAACAAAAATCAAATATAAAACTTTTAAACCATCAGAAGGAAAACCTATCATGATCGATGCAGAAAGGGAAAAAGAAAAAAGTAAAAAGCAAAAGACATTAAATGAAAAATGTAAAATAACAGAAACAAATTTTAATATAATATTAATCTATACTATAATTGAATTAAATTCACAAATGAAAAGACAATAACTCAGACTGAAATTAAAAAGAAAGATGCGAAAATATATTATCAGCAATGATTTAAAAATAAGAACTGAAAATAAAAGGTGGGAAAAAAAACATGTCATGTGACTATAACCAAAAGACGTTGAAGGAGTATTATTAATATCTAGCAAAATATAATTTGAGACAAAAAATTACAAGATATTAAAGAGGTTCATCATAATGGTAAAAGGTGCAATTGATCAAGAAAATAAATGATTATATTTATGACTATAATAATACAGTCTTAAAATACTTAAAGCCAAATAAAAAAAAAGACCCTGTGAATCGTTGCTGGAGATTTTATCATACTATTCTTAGAAATGATAGACCCAGAATGCATAGTGAATACATAGATAATACCATATAGAAACATAGATAATGTCATATAGAAACATAGATAATATCATATAGAAATCAAATTAATCTATGAGACAAGTCTAGAGCTTTGCACCCAATAAACAATACATATTATTTTTGAATACGCATACAACAATTAGAAAATTGACTATGCAATGCATAAAGAAAACCACAAAAGTTATTAAAATAAATAAGTAGAAAGGAAGAGAGAAATGGAGAAAAAGATAAAGCAAATTTTTTTTAAAAAAACTATTTTTATGACACCCCTCAAAAATAGAATTTAATAACAAAAGATAATAAAAATTCCATGTGTCTGGAAACAAAATATTATGCTGGCAAATTAGCAAATAACCATATGTTCATAAAGTATATCATAAAAATTAGAACTGAACAGTAATAAATTAATTTGAAAATTTGTAAGAACTAACTTACTCACTAAATTGTAGTTGTCAGTAAAGGCGTGTTTTAAATAAGCTAAGATGAAAACTTCAGTAGTCAGAAAAAAGGCAACAGAGTAAAATCAAATAAATCAGAAAAAAAGGAATCTAAGGGCAGATTTCAACGAAGCAGTGCATTAAGAAAAACAATAAAGTTAATACCCAATACTGATAATTACAAAATATTAATATCATATGCTTCTGATATAATTCAAGAAAAGAGAGGATGCATATTTTAAAAATATATATTGAAAAAGACAAAATTGTTAAAAAATAGATTAAAATAGATTTAATAGATTTATAAGGTTGTTTTAAAAAATCTAGATGAAATACATTTCCAAAATAGGAAATTAGGAAAAAAGAAACATTCAACTGATAACAGACATGAAAAAACACAAAATAGTAGGTAAAATCCATCCTCCTCGAAGCTGCAGGTCAAACTGTTTTTATAGCCGAACTCCACCAAACTTCTACAAAAGAGTTAATTCCTATTTTACACAAATCGTTGCAAAAATAGTCTCCAAGTTAAACTACAAATAAAAATGCTTTCTATGAAAATTTCTGGGTTGAATTTTGGATGAACTTGTCAAACTCATTTTAAAAATGTCTATGCCAGAATTTAGGCCCGTGAACAGCTATTAAAATTTTACCAAATAAAAGTAAAAAGAGAATGCTAACTCCGTTGGTTATTAAGACTTATTATAAGGCCATAGTAATTTAAAAGACTGATATTGGCACAGCAACAAAGCAACCAATGTATTAAAATAGCTCAGAAATAGCCTGTTTAATTGATAAATAATGACACTGAAAGGAGAATAATGTTTTGAATGGCATAATGGAAACAAACTTACAATAAGAAGAAAAATCATATACCCTAAATTATATCATATATAATGGTGAGGTCCAGATTAAATATATAATGTGGTGGAAAAACATCTAAGATACAATAGAAAAAAGTAAAAAAATAATTGTAATACCCAGGAGTGGAGAGAGATGTATTTGACATATGCCAAAAGCATATGCAATATAGAGATATTAATAGATATGGTTACATAGAAATTAAGAACTTCTGTTAATCAAAAGACATTGTTGGCTCAATTAAGACAGAGATAAGTATCATGTTGAAAAGCTCTAAGACAATATCTAGTATATAAGCTCAGAAGCCCCAACAGAAATGTAAGCAAACATATTCACAGGTAATAGATGAAGAAGACAAAATGACTAAGTATAAGAAGAAACTGTCAGACTCACTAGTATACAAATAAAGGGTCATGAAAAAAATTAAATACAATTTTGTATTTGTAAGAAAGGCAAAAAAAAAATCAATGTCACATATAGGGAAAGATGTACCCACTTGTTTACCGCAGGTGGGAATGCAATATCCAAAAGCCCTTCAGGTCTCTTAGCAGTAGCACCAGTATCTAATGAGGGCACATTCCAGATGGAAGACACAGACCCACCAGCAGAAACACAGTAAGTGCATAGTTCTCAAAATAGGTGATCCTGGATGGTGTGGGCTGGCATTCAGTGTGTGCTTTAATTTAAATTTACAGAGACAGAGAGAGGGACAGAGAGAGAGAGAGGGAGGACTCTAGTCCCACTTCCTGAAGAAGAGGGGTTAGGGCAGGCCCCATCTAGTCCCCCAATGGCTATTGGGCCCAGGCCTGGGCAGACCTTCAGAGGCCCAGAATATCCTGAGGACCACAGACCTTGTCCATCTGAGAGTCCCCATGCCCTAATGTTGCCTAGTGATGGCCTGTGGTTAAGTGGCTATTTCCTTCATGTTGTATTTCCTAAGAGGAGAGTAAACCCTGCATGTGGTAGGTTCTCGCTTCCTAAGCTACAAACAGTTGGTTCAAGGTAATCCACATACACCTTGTAAATGGGTGTAATAAATCAATATCAGTGCATTTTTTCCTTGATTCTAACAAAATAGATATTTTCTCCAATTTACAGAGGAGAAAACTAAAGATAACATAAATTCAAAACTACATTTGACATCCTAGAGCTAACAAGTGGAGTCAATCCTACAATCCAATGTAGTCTGAGTCCAAAGCCATTTCCTCTCCACTGAATCATACTGGGATAGGTGAGCAGGGTAAAATTTTTGCACAGATGGAGGAGGCTTGACTAGTCAAGACATGCTCTCAAAGAACTTAAGATAATTATCTCAATAATGGTGGTGCCTGTGCCTCTGTAAACTGCATAGCTGAGCTTACTCTTCTGCTCCTGATAGGTGATCTCTTGGGAATCCAAAAGTAAATAACCACTTTCGATTAGGAAGAGAGGAGAAAAGAGAAGCCCAAAGCAGTACCTTAAACTCCATCAACTTCTCCCTACACCCAGAGACCCAGAATATATCACTGTACATCTTCATGTATAGAACAAACAAAGCTTAAATTCTGCTTCAGAAGATGTGTTAACAAAACCCAGTGCCCTTCCCCCTCCATCCTCTTGTGATGAGAAGATACCTGGCTTCTATCCTTAGGAAAATCACCTTAATTATATGAGCTAATTATTTGTGTTGTTTCTTCCCCCCCACCCCCACCCAAATTATGGCCACCTTTAAGAGAATGCCATTGCTTTTCTAAAAAACAGATGATTGAACCACCTATTAGAATGTAAAAGAATTTGCCTATTGGAGTTCAAATCAAATAATAGAGCACAGTTTAAATTTAAAACACATTATCTTCACCCTTACATTCCCAACTCCACAGGCTCAAAACAGCAAAATGACCCACAGTCACCTTGAATCGCTCCATCATTACAACCTGACAGTGATTGCCTTTTTTGTTGTTTTGTTTTTAGTCTCTTTCAACCAGAAGGAACTGCTCTTAACTGTGAGATTATGCAGCTCTGTTTGGAAAGCTTTTGTGAGTCCCTATAGTGTAATGATTTTCCTTTAGAGAGCATGTAATTTTAGATTCTTGCATAACAGCACAGATTTTTATGGTATTACTAAACTTTGTAATTTTATTTCCCTCTGACAATTAAGTGCACATTGATGTTACGGAATTTTTTCTTCCTTCCATCACAGTTGGATGAAATTGGAAAGCAGACTATGGTGTGTTGGGAGTGCTCATGTCTAGAAGTGTAAACGTTTTGTGATTCCCTTGTTGAAGATCCATTTCACACATAGGCAAATCCATCACACTGCTACAGTTTACTTTCAGTTACAAACAAGCTGTAACCTAAAATACACAACGCACCAACCCAAAACAATCAATGTGCTGTTTATGCACTCCCTTTGTTTAGGAAACAGTTTAACAGTTTACAGTACATTAGCTCTGATGTTTAAACTAACCTTTTTGCAGAAAGTAAGCATCTTCCAAATACATACATTTTTCTCCTAGAATTTGTCATTTCTTATCACCAGCCACATCTCTTTCATGTCTATGGCACTCAGACCTGGGCAATAACACCTATATTTTATCAAGAGCCTTCACTGTTTCCCTTTGCTATGTAAATGAGTCACATCATTTTTTCTAGTCCAGGCAGCTGGCAGACAAATTCATTTGCCTGTAAACTAGGCAACGCAATTTGAACATGCATGATTCATCCTGTCCCTTAGAGGCAAGGTTAAGGCTTCTCTACCACAATAAGCGTTCAGTAACCAATGGGTGTATGACAATCGGCCCTTGAGTCCCTCTAAATTGAATTTTGTAATTTATCCAAGAATCTCCAAGAATGATAATGCTGTCTTTTAATCTTCATCTGTTGGCTTTAATCCATTCCCTGATGATTAGAGTTCAGGAGACTTGCTAGGGCTTAGTGTTTCCTCTCCTAGCAAGGCTTATTTGATCAATAGTATGATCCCAAGACAGGGTGGATAGAAACTCTGAAATCCAGTCTAGCTCAGCCTCCACTCTGAGGTCAGGTGCAACCATTTCTCACTGGAAATCACTTCCCATAGTCATCAGATTTCGTGTCCTTATACTCTATTACTTACATTTGAGAAACTAAGACCCTAGATGAATGTTTATGATCTTCACTCCATGGAGTAACCCTACCCTAAAATCTACCCACCATATGTGGTACATCATGGTATTAGGATAAGCCCTTACTCCTTCCATGACATACGATTATATTCCTTTAAGGAATAAATGTTTGTTTCTTCCCCAAATCCTTATGTTAAAGTCTTAACCCCGAATGTGACTATATTTGGAGATTGGAGGACTCAAAAGAACTAATTAAGGTTAAATGAGATCATAAGAATGGGAACCTGTTGCATAGAATTGATCTCCTTGTAAAAATATACATGAGAGAGCTCACACTCTTTTACCTCCGTATGCAGGCACCAACAAAAGGTCATGAGAGGACACAGGGAGAAGGCAGCCATCTGCAAGCCAGGAAGAGAGTCCTCACCAGAAACCAACCAGATGTTCAGATCGCAAAACTGTGAGGAAATAAATCTCTGTTGTTTAGGCGTCTAGTGTGTGGTGGTTTGTTATGGTAGCCCAAGCAGGCTAATGCAGACTAATGAGAATAAGCTGTTCTACCAACCATCTCAATCTTTTTGGAATTTTTCCTAAAAAATCACAGATGAGTCTGGACTCCTTTTCCACAGAGAAAACACCGTCTTCAAAATTATGCAATTGAGAAATGAATACATGTAGATGTGTGGTTTTGGATTTAACTTCAGGGAAATGCTCATGGTTCTATTCACTTTAAAATTTGAAGATTGTTTCTATGAACTATCCAGAATAAACACAAAAAAGCCAAAAAGGAAATAAAAAGAAACTTGCCCCAATCAATGTTCTGTCCACTTTGCCCAATATCACATAGCTCAGACGTGGCAACATCACGTAGCTCAGAGATTTTGCCAAGGTAAGAATATGATGCCAGCCCATCTGTCCTTGACTCTCTAAATAATCTCTAATAATCACATGGGTTAAATTCTTCCCTGTTTTTTTTTCTAAATTCATGGAGTTTTTTCCAAATTTATGGAGCTCAATTTTTAGGCTGATTAGGCAGAATTTAGTGGCTATGGTTGTCTAAGACGAGTGAACACATAAAATACAGCACAAAATGGAGCAGGACATCAGCCACTGCCACACGATGACAGCCCTTCTGTGGCCACTCTGCCCACAGCTTCTCAAGAAATTCTCCAGCAAAGCTGGCCCATGCCAATTGCAATGGTTGCTTAATAAAGAATTCCATTCAATCCAAGGAAGTAACAGAATACTTTGCCTAACATACTAATAATTATTCACAATACATAGTTCATGTACTTTTTAATTGAGTGTGTGTGTGTGTGTATGTGTGTGTTTCAATGGAACTAGAAGACTTTCACTGAATTTTTTTTGAGATGGACTCTTGCTGTGTCACCCAGGCTGTAGTGCAGTGGTGCAATAATGGCTCACTGTAACCTCCGCCTCCTGAGCTCAAGTTTTTCTCCTGCCTCAAGCTCCTGAGTAGTTGGGATTACAGGCACATGCCACCATGCCTGGCTAATTTTTATATTTTTAGGAGAGTCAGGGTTTCATCATGTTGGTCAGGCTGGTCTCGAATTCCTGACTTTGTGATCTACCCACCTCAGCCTCCCAAAGTGCTGAGATTACAGGCATAAGCCACAGTGCCCGGCCTGAAACTGTGACTTTTAAGCACTCATGAAACATCCTGTAGCTGAAAACTGTGGAAACTCAAAGATCCAAAACGGAAATAGATCACCCACACTTCAGGAGCTCAGTCTGCATTAGATTTCTTCTTACTCACAGCGTGACTCTTTCCAATTGGCTCATCTTAACCTTCACTCTTTTGTCTTCCCAAATTCAGAACTTTCATGTAAATCTCTGGGATATCCCCTAAACCAAATACATTTTACTAGGAATTAAAAAAATTTGGAGGAAAGAACAAGCTTACCTTCCTCTTGGCCTGAGACACCTGATCAGTAGAGTTATCCAGTAAGATCTCAGTGATCCTGATTCTCAGTCCACAGCTGTTTGCCCTATGACTTGCATTTCCTCCACTTGGTGACTGAGTATTGTGATGAATGCCACTCTCCCCACTTACCTGGCCCAAGTCACCTCAGTCTCTACATCCTTCCCTGGGACTGGGTAGGCAGACTAGGTACATACTTCTCTTCTTCAAACTCCAGCTTCCATTTTTGGTGTGACTCTGCAGCTTCCAATTGGAAAGGGCTGAGAGGGCAGCTTGTGAACGAGCTGGCCGAATTTAAAGCAGGATTTATGAATCTTGAGTGGGATTTTCATGCTGTCTATACCACCGTGAAATTATCTGCTGATTCCATTTAGTAAACAAGGCAGCAGGTTGAAGCTGGCTGTTCCCAGCCCAGCAGAGAGACAGTGTGGTAGCAATGCTGATGTGTCAGTGCAGAGACAACGGGACTGCTGCTGGGGAGGTGGGCTTGTCCGCCCCGGCATCGCTCTTCTAGTGCCTGAGTAGGAGGCAATTGAGAAAAGCAAAGGCATGTTTGCACACTGTCTCTCCACTCATTACTTATGTACAGCATATATTATTCAAAATAAGCAATTATCTCAAAGAAAACAAAGCTATTTGCATTTCCCAGGAGAGAATTTGCCCTCTGAGGGAGTTGGTGTCAGGCAGAGAGCAAGCAACCACTGACTGGAGCAGAAATAGTATCATTTTCTCTCTGCAGGACAAAATCCACTTCAGCCTCACATGCCTGGCCTGTCGCACGGTCGTTCTTCCCAGCCTGGTTTTTTCACTTTTCACAAATGCACGACACATTGCTTGCTTTTGGGCTAAACTCACTTCTTGTTCAAAATAAAGACCAACGTTGTAAGCATCAGTATTTAAAAATATATGAGTGAAATGACATTAAATTTTTTTAAAATCCTATTGTTAATTCAATCTATTTTTTTTAAATTATAAAAGACCTTTGTTATTCCGTTGTTTTGGTGAAATATCTTAGTGAGACATTATAATACGGAAATGACTCTTCTGTATCCTTCCCTAAGTACCCTACTTACAATGAGTTTTCCTGAATTTGTAGAGCAGTAGTTTTCAAATTTTCAAAGCAGTCAGAATCTCCTGGAGGGCCTATAAAAACACACGTTGGGCTGGACATGGTGGTTCACGCTTGTAATCCCAGCACTTTGGGAGGCCAAGGAGGGTGGATCACGAGGTCAAGAGATTGAGACCATGCTGGCCAACATAGTGAAGCCCTGTGTCTACTAAAATAGAAACACAAAATCAAATTAGCTGGGCATGGTGGTGTGTGCCTGTAGTCCTAGCTACATGAGAGGCCGAGGCAGAGGAATCGCTTGAACAAGGGAGGTAGAGATTGCTGTGTGCTGAGATCATGCCACTGCACTCCAGCCTGGCAACAGAGCAAGACCTCATCTCAAAAAACAAACAAAAACAAAAAAAAGAAAAACATGGATTGCTGGGTTCCAATCAATTATTCAGATGGAGATGGAGAATCTGTATGTCTAAAAAATTCTGGGTAGTCTAGGGATCAACTTTGAAAACTATTGTTCTAAAGTTATGCTGTTCAACAATGTAGCCACTAGCGACTTACTGCTTTGAATATGTGACTAGAGAAATGTGGCTGGTCTGAATTGAGATGTGGCATAAATGCCAAATGTGTACTGGATTTCTAAGGCTTTGCACAAAACTAGAATGCAAAATAGCATCTTGATAATTTTGATATGCTTACTTGTTGAAATAACATTTTTGATATTTTGAGATAAGAATATATTTTTAAAATTAATCTCAGCTGTTTCTTTTTACTTTTTAATATGGCTATTAGAAAGCTTAGAATTGCATATGTGGCTCATATTTCTACCACACCAACACTGATACAGAGGACCATACACAGGCTAAGGGTGGAATATCAGCAATATATAATTGAGGAGCAGAAATAGATTCGAAGTGTAAAGTTAAATCTGATTACCTAAGTATTGACTATTCCAAAATTCTAGGGAAACATATACCAGAATCATGGCAGTGGGTAAGATCTGGGAAGTAGCTGATATAAAACAATTCAGAGCAAAGTGAGAATCCAGGAGTCAGAAACTTGATCAATTTAATTGAGGTCAACAACATTTGGTAGAATCCAGTCTCTTTCAGAGAGTTAAAACCCGGTTTTCTGTTTGTCCAGTCTTACAGATGCTACCAGTATATGAAATAGAGCTCAAAACATACACTGAATTCTACTTTTTTTGTTTTTGTTTTTGTTTTTTTTGAGACAGAGTCTCGCTTCGTCGTCAGGTGCCAGGCTGGAGTGCAGTGGTGCAATCTCGGCTCACTGCAACCTCCACCTCCCGGGTTCAAGCAATTCTCCTGCCTCAGCCTCCCAAGTAACTGGGACTACTAGCATGTGCCACCACGTCCAGCTAATTTTTGTATTTTTAGTAGAGATGGGGTTTCCCCATATTGGTCAGGATCGTCTGAATCTTTGGACCTCGTGATCCGCCCACTTCGCCTCCCATTGAATTCTACTTTTATGTATACAATTTGTTTCATCAGGGAGATTGCCAACTTTGCAAGGGCAAGAACTAAATCTGTATTTTACATGATCTAGGGTACCTAGCATTGCATTAATCTATATTATATGAATAAGTGTAATAAATAAATAAACAAATTTATCTTAAATATTTTATACCTCCTTAAACCAAGGACAAAATCATTCCTAGATTTTGTGGAAATAACATCATAAGCAGTGAAACATTTTTAAAGTGTTGTCGAACAAATGTTATGAGTAATATTTAGCTCTAGTAGTTTAGAAAGCTGTGTAGATAATCTATCCTTGGGTATTCACAATCACAACAAAAATAATGCTTTACAGACACTGAGGCTGGGCTTGGTGGCCCATGCTTGAAGCCCAGCACTTTGGGAGGTGGGCAGATTGCTTGAACACAGGAATTCAAGATCAACCTGGGCACTATGGTGAAACCCTGTCTCTACAAAAATAAAAATAAAAATTAGCCAGGTGTGGTGGTTGAGGTGGGAAGATCACCTGAGCCTAGGGAGGTCAAGGCTGCAGTGAGCCATGATTGTGTCACTGCACTCCAGCCTGGGTGACAAAGTGAGACTCCATCTCAACAACAAAAACAATAGCAAAAAAAAGCAGACACTGAGAAATCTATGAAACATTTAACTTTATCTTATTGAACACCATATAAATATGAGCTTAATTTTCCTTATAATTCTGCCAATAGATATTCTCATGAGGCAGAAGGTAGAAGGGCACTAGCCCTTTTAGAAGATGCTAATTCTATCCATGAAGGCAGAGCCCTCCTGACCTAATCACCTACTCAAGGTCCCATCTCATCATACAGTTGCATTGGAGATTACGTTTCAATATGAATTTTGCAGGGGACACAAACATTTAAACCACAGCAACCAGTAACTGACAGACCCAAGAGGCACTTTGGCCTGCAGAGCAAGCAGATTGACAGGAGGAGGAGTGGAAGGGAGCAGGCTCTCTTCAAGGACCATGTTTCCAGCAAGTGCCTTGTAACTGTCCTTAAAGGTGCTTGAAAATGATTCTAATAACATGGTTTTTGTTGTTTTGTAAAGCCTATACAGCTACCTTTGTACAAAAATTATTCAACTTCTTTTATTACAGCACAGTCTAAAGTGATGCTGAAGGCAAATATTTAAAGGAAAAATATGATGTTTGCTGTTGCCCTAAATCATAAATAACAATTGTTCCCTCTAAACCGATTTAGGAATCTCTATGATAGGGTTTTTACTCTAGCTGGACCTTATCCCCCAAACTCCCGTTTGCCCTGTAGACAGAGCAGGACTGAATTATTATTATTTTTGTTTGTTTGTTTCTTTTGAGCACTCTATAGGGTTTTATTGCTTGGCTATGTGTAGGCATACAATGCAGCTGCACTCCTTTGGGAGGAACTCAGTAAGTAAAAGGCATTGTTGGTATATTTTTGTTTGTTTTATTATTCTGCATTGTTATTCCCCAGGCCTAACCATGGAGTTTTCTCTGCTGATGCAGAACCAGAATGTACTATTCTCACAAAGTCATTTAACAAAGATATGCTTCAGTAGGAGGGTCAAGGTACAACCCCTACCATATTCTTGATTTGGAGAATCCAGCTAAGGATAAATCACTTTCCTTTAATTTCATAAATATTAATTTCTTGGAGGAATTTATCCAAGTCAAACTATGTTACCCCTGTAAGTAACAGGGCAGGGTTAACTGCCTAATTCCCAAGGGCCCTACCCCATCGAGGGATAGTGTGACACTTCATTGATGTAGTTTTTTCTATCTTAGATGTACAGTGAGTAGCTATGAGAAACCAATTCACTTAACATAAAATATTAGCATTCATCAAGAATTTTTTTTTTTTTGCTGTGTGTGATTAAAGCACCATTGAAACAAATGTAGCTCCTTAAATGAGGTGTGACTATGCCAGCCCCAAGAAAAATCCTAGGCATGGAAATGGCGGGGGAAAATTGTCAAGTCGACATGGAAAATCTCTCTCATTACTTTACTGTAAGAATCTTAATTAGTCCCAAAGGTTTTACTCACTCATTTTAAAGCAAAATCAGGTAGATCAGACAATGAAATGTATGTCAATCAATCTCTGCCACAGTCAGCCAGCTGTGGCCACCTTACTCACATGACTTGACCTCCTATATTTGCAGTTGTCAGTTGGCTAGGATTTTGCTCCGTTCTAACTTGTAAGTGTGTAAGTGGAATTGTGCCGATAAATGAGCTTTTCTAATTGAGTTCATCCTTGTAAATTAATAAAAATTCCTGCCAGTCAAACATGTGCATGTTTGCAGGAATATTATCAGTAGGTAATGGAGATAATTAATACTTCATGACATCAAGGTCTGAAATTAAAATCAAATCTGAGACTTAACTGCAATTATTAAATCTGAGGAAAATTATCTTTCAGATGACAAGTGTCACAACCTTCAGCACCTGAATTAATAACAGGGAACAAACCTCCAAAAACACAGTGCACATTTTTTTCCTATGTTGCAATAATTACCATTTCATGATATCAAGGACCTATATCTGGCTCAAGATAATATTGCATATCAGTGAGGTATTATTGCAGCAAAATCCAAAAATATCAGGCCACTTACCTAGTAAGAAAACACAATTGAAAGAGTATAGAAGTGGGAGATAGGACCCAGGTTACAGTCCTGACTCTTAGAAGACCTGAGATCTAACCCACAATCTTGCAGGCATTTTTCTGCTTCACCTTAGCCAAGCAAATGATTTCACCCAACTGGACCTTATTTTTTTCATTATCTGAAACTAATTTTTGCTCTGATTACAAGATTCGTGTGAAGAATAGGAGTTTTTTGAAGTTGTTAATTTGTTTTCATTTATTCATTAATTTCCCAATATGTATTGAGTGCCAACGCTTACATGGAGTCTTAGGGAATTAGAGATCAGAAAAGAAAAGGTACAGTCACTGGTCTCAAAAAACTTTACAACTTGTGAAGTTGTGAAGTGTTCCGAGACAGGGCTATGCTTCGGGGTGATGGGGGGGGCCTGTCTGATGTGGCAGAGTTGTGGGTATAAGTTGTTGTTAGGGAGACTTCCCAAAGAAGCTGATGTTGGGTGAGAATCTCAGAGGGCAGGCATCTTTTAACAGATGAACGAACATTCAAGGGAACAAGATAGCAGTTCATAAATCATTTTTTTTCTACTGTAACTAGATTGGAATGGTTGATTCCCAGGGAACAGTTACTAATATGTGACTATCATAGGTACATGATAAAAACAAAACCCTATTTCCCAAACCACAGCTCATTGTGCAAGTAGAGTTCTTGGCATATAAGAAAAAAAAAAGTAACTTGCCTGAGGATAACTAACTAGAAAGTGGTAGAGCCAAGACTTGAACCATGTAGCTTAATCGGTACAGGTACATCCTCAATTTTATTTATTTATTTATTTATAATTTCTCTTTTTGTTATCCAGGGATTGCTGAGATTAGGACAGAATGGGCCATTTCTCATAGGGTCAGGACCTCAATAGACTGGATTGCAAACAGATTACAGATCCCAAAGGGAAGTCTAACACTCAGCAGGCAGTGGACTCATGGAGACAAGGCCAGTTTGCATGGGTGAGGGGAGAAAGGTCATGTCAGGAGCCCCCTGGATCCCAGACTGAAGCTTGAAGGATAATCTCATACCCTACTTTGAAGGCTCTATGGCTGCTTTGACTGTGACTTCCCTCATCAGGAATGATGCAGGGAACCTTTAGGACCCTTATTCAGCACCAAGGACAGCGTCTGTAATATAGTAAACATCACCCCTTAGAACAATGGTATTTCCCATTTTCTTAGTTTGTTCCTGCTGCTATAATTTATGAATAATGGAAATATATTTCTCACAGTTCTAGAGCCTAGGAAGTTTAAGATCAAGGTGCCAACAGAGAAGAAATGGAAGGGCAAATAGGGACTAGCTAGTTCCCTGGAGCTCTTTTACAAGGATACTAATTCCATTCATGAAGGTTCCTCCCCCATGATTTAATCACCTATTAAAGGTCCCACCTCTTAATAACATTGTATTGGAAATTAAGCTACAACATGAATTTTGGAGGAGTATAAACATTCAAACCATAGCACCCATGCCCAACAGGACAGTTTCCCTTGCCCCAGGTTCCACTTGATGCTCATATATACTATAATCTCCTCTCATTTCAGATATGACTTATGGGGAAGAGCTTAAATTGACAAGACTAAGCTCCTTGCAGACACAGCCTGTGCCCTTTTCCAGCACACACTATGGTCTCACTCTCTTACCTGATTAGATCCTCTATATGTCACTCTCTAGCTGAGAGATACAGAGAAATTAAAGGTAAAAAGTTTTCAGGTAAACAGTATCTTTTAACCTTAACTATCAGAGCTAGCCACTGGCTATATCATTTCTTCAGATCCTGTCGATGTCAGAAGTCTAATTTGGGACAGACCATTAGTACTATGGAAGGGATAGTTTCTAGAAAGGTAGTACAGTCATTTGACTAAACACAGGGGTTTGTCAGAAAGACCCAGGATTGAGTTCCATCCCAGCTGCTTCATAAATTAATGATCTTGTGTGAGTAATTTTATCTCTTCAAGACCCAGTTTCCTCAACTGTATAATGGGACATAATGAGCATCTAACACATAAGATTGCTATGTGGGTTAAATGTGATTGTGTACATTAAATGCTCAGGAATGCCTTGGTTAAAATAATTGCTTATTAAATGTTAACTGTTATCATTAATTATTATTGCCATTGGAGTACATTGTACTCAGCTACAAGTGTGCTAAGTCCTAGTGTGTATCCTTGAAACCCAGATACAAAGCTGTGGAATATCATGATGTGTTGGTTCATTTGGTCTGCTGTTACAAAATGCAATAAACTGGGTAGCTTATAAACAAACAAAAATTATTTCTCACAGTTCTGGAGTCTGGAAAATCCAAGATCAGGGTGTTAGCAGGTTTTGTTTCCAGGGAAGGCCCTTTTTCTGGTTCATAGACAGCATCTTCTGTGTGTCCTCACATGGTAGTAAAGACAAGGAAGCTCTCTGGAGGCTCTTTCATAAGAGCAGCAATCTTATTCATCAAAGCTCTGCTCTCATGACTTAATCATACAAAGGCCCCACCTCCTAATGCCATCATCTTAGGGTTTAGGATTCCGACATACAATTTTTCTGAGGGGATGTGTATAAAAATTTAGATTACTTTCCATGAGAATGTCAGAAATAGTGTGAGGTTGGTGTGAGAGAGACCTGGGCTGGAAAATTATGTTAGGCTGTCCTTGCATTGCTATAAAGAAATACTTGGCTGAAGGCAGCAGCTCACGGTTGTAATCCCAGCACTTTGGGAGACTGAGAAGGGTGGATCGCTTGAGCTCAGGAGTTCGAGGCCAGTCTGGGCAACAAAGTGAGACCCTATATCTACATAAAATAAAAACATATCCAGTCATGGTGGTGTGCTCCTGTAGTTCCAGCTACTCAGGAGGCTGAGGTGGGAGGATGACTTAAGCTTGGAAGGCAGAAGTTTTAGTGATCCAAGATTGTGCCACTGTACTCCAGCCTAGGTGACAGAGCCAAATCCTGTATCCAAAATACTTGAGACTGGGTAATTTGTAAAGAAAATAGGTTTAATCAGCTCACAGTAGAAGGGGAAGCAGAAGCAGGCACATCACCTGGTGAAAGCAGGAGCAAGGCAGGGGAGAAGGTGGAGTGTCATACACTTTTAAATAACCAGTTATTGCCATCACAAAGACAGAACCAAGTTATGAGGGCTCCACCCACAACACAAACACCTCCCATCAGGCTCTACCTCCAGCACTGGGGACTACAATTCAACATGAGATGTGGGCAGGGACAAATATCCAAACTACATTAGATGCTTACCCCACAGTCAGCCATTCTGCTTACTGAAAAGTGACTGTTTCCACAGACACTGTAAAAGCATTAGAACCAATGCTAAAACCTGAGTCTCATGAAATTGCTGCACAATAGAGGATTTGGAAGGTACTTGTAAAGAGGCATATGCTGCAGTTGAAAGGTAACTGAATTTTCAGAACATATCTAGTCTCCTGGGAATTTGGTGTGTATTAGGATATCTAGAGAACCTATTTTTTGAGTAAACCTCAAACCACTAGAATTTCAGTGGACACTGTGTAAGCTCTGAAGCCCCAGTAGGTTGTATGTCCCATTTGTCTGCTCCAGAGAGAGGGTTCTGAAGAAGGCTGCCTCTCCTTGGAACAATGTTTATTTCCTGTCTTATCCTCCAAGAGAGGGCATATGTTTCTGTGATGTATTGATTGCAGCAAGGTACAGCTTAGAGGGGAATGTGGATGCACTTGTGTTTGCCATGAAATTAAAAAAGAGCAATGATACATAGCCAATGTGCATCCATGCATTTCAAAAATAAAATTCCAATGTGGCACAAGGATAGAAGTAGCTGATGTATTAGAAGGGAAAGGCACTGATTCTTGTGCAAAATGAGAGAAATATAATTTTCCTGCATTATCTTGTCCCTTTCTTAATTGCCTAGCAGGATACATTCATCAACTAGCATCCCTACGCCCACACTTCCCACTTGCTTGCATTTGTATATAAAACTGTGTTTTAAGAATAAAACACAGTGCTTCTGCTATCACACCAGACACAGTAAATGGATAAAAATCTTTACTTGTCAGTTTCTAGATACAACACACTTCGCTTTTCAAGGCTGGAAAATAGGCTACAAATACCAACCAAGGTACAATAAATGTGGGGATCAGCTGCATCCACAGGTGATATGTGTGCTGCTTAGCAGCCTTGTGCTACTCCCTACGGGATTTGTGCAGCTTTGGGGTGGGTGATAGGAAGGAAGGATGGCTGGCCACCCAGATATTCCCATCTTAGCAGCAGGCTTAGTCCCCAGATTCCAGACTTAGAATCAGTTACTAAGAGAAGAGATGACTCCAGCTCCTTTAAACCCTCAAGTTCTGAAAGGAAGGCAGTTTGGGAGAATGTAAAATAATCAGTGAGTAAGACACTTGATGGAGAAAAGAGGATGAAGGCCATACAAAGAAGGCACACATGAAGACCATAATATCTCCTCCAGACACAAAATATAGAAGTTGATAATGGTCCCAAACCAGTGTGCCAAGAGGAAGAAGAATGATAATTAACTTTAAATCCAATGATTCCCAAAGTGGCAGAAGGAGCACTTCCTTCTGCCTGTGCTTTAAAAGGCCCTATTCCTTCCCCTGCCAGCCTGCCTCACCACACAAATGGTGTGCAGTAAGAGCTTGGCATGTAGGACCAGAAACATATGGACTTAATTCCTAGTTCTTAGACATACTGTGTAATTTTGGAAAATTATGAAACTTCACTTAGACTCAGTTTTTTCATCTGTAATTTGGGAATACAAATAGCATCAACCTCCCAGAGTTACTGCAATGATTGAATTCGAATTTGAATGTTAACAACTTAGAATCGTGCTTGCCATATAGTAAGTGCCCAGTAAATGCTGAGCACCATTATCAGCTTTTACTGACATTGCAGAAGCAATTGTGTATCCACAGCATTGCAGGAAACTTTAATAGCTTAGCTTTCAAGCTCAAGGAAAAGTCAATAACTTTACTCAATACCGTATAACTCAATACAATATAGCCAAAGTTTTTAAAGCTTTTATAAAAAAAATTTTTAAGATCATCTTCCATCATTATTTTGTAATTTTTAATATATAGATTCTTCACATATTTTGTTAGATTTATACCTACTGTATTTTTTGGTACAACTGTAAGTGGTATTTTTAAATGAATTCCATTTTCTCATTGCTCATATATAAAAATAAAATTGACTGTTTTATATTATGTTGTAATCTTGCCAGACTCATATATTAGTTCTAGCAGATACTTTTGTGGACTATTTGGATTTTTATCTGAAGACAGTTATGTCTTCTGTGATTATTTGTATGTCTTTTATTTATTTTTCATTCTTGATTGCACTGGCTAGGTCTTACAGTAAAATGATTACTAACAGAGAAAATCTTTTCTTTGATTCTCATATTAGGGGGTGAAGCACTTATTCTTTCATATTATGCACAATGTTAGCTATGGATTTGGGGTACATTTTTATCAGTTTGCAGAATTCTCCTTTTTTTAAAATTTTAACTTTTATTGTTGATATGGTTGGGAACATGTATAGATTTGTTACATGAAAATATTGCATTCCTGGGTATGTTCTCAAAAGAATTTCCCTTCTATTTACAGTATTCTTAATTTTTGTCATGAATGAGTGTTTAACTTTAAAAAAATTGCATTTATTTAGATGATTATATGATTTTTCTTTTTTGTTCTGTTAATATAAATTACATTGATTATTCTCATGAGATAATTTTTACATAAAAATCATCCCACCATAATTTTGGTGGGATGATTTTCTTCCAAGGATAGATATTCTGATTTAGAGAACTGTAGTAGAGAATTTCATTTTTCTCTACTAAGTGAGGAATGGTACTAATAGGGAATGGTTTTTTCGCCAATGGTGAATTTAATCAATGGGTATCTCCTGTAGTTCTATATTTGTATCTGAACTCAGAGAGAACTTGTAGATTTGTACAGAGTATTCCATGAGAAACTGCCCCATTCCATTACTTTTTAAAATAAACTTATTTCAGTGTAGGTGATTTTTGTTTTCTAATTTGGAAATCAAGCACTATGTAATCTCCCTCAGAGGTGTAACAGTGCTCTAATCAGCTGCAGGGAGAAGATTCTTACAGAGACTAGCCTGTTCCATCACAGATGTTGACTGGGTAAACTGTAGGGATGGTGGGGCCAGCATGATCAAGGCACAGAAATTATCACATAGTCTGCTTGAAAGATCCCAATACAGAGAAAATGGAGGGGAGAAAAGATGGATAAGGTGAGTTCATACCCAGGTATTGCTTTCAGAACTTTCCAGTCTTCAGTGAAAATGTAATGTAGGAGCTTCCACCTGTGCATTAGTAAAATACTGATTCATGCGGGGTCTTCATTTCTACAAAGAAATGTACTTTTTGTTCCATAAAATTGTAATTGTTTCTGCCTAAGTGACTTCTACACGTAAGTTATATATTTATTTCATCATTCAAGTTTCACTTACGTTTAGTGTTACTATGTCTTTCTAGTGCTATTAATCTTGGTTCTTTTGCTATGCTACCGTTCATTTCATCTCACATTCCTATAGCCATAGCTTCCCCCATGAAATGAGGTTTTAAAAAATTGTTTCAGAAAACAAAAATAAGGTCAACTTGTTTCCCCATTTAATTTTCTCCCTTCCAGGCTGATGGCAAGAGAAACATTCCCAGCCAGGTCTCTAGCAGACAGTCTGCTTCTCATGTTCTATATGAAGGAAGCCATGTATGAAATTGGGATGAGCCCTTGCATTTCATCACAGAAAGTGAGTATTGGCTTGAAATGGAGGATCGGCTCATGTGGGTAAGAGATGGTGGTTGGGATCATAAACTGCTGCTCCTGGGCAAAGGACCGAATTATTAAAACTGTTGTTTATGGTCCTTATCATTTACAAACAGGTGAACACAGAAAAAGGACTTTCAATTTCTCTAAATTAATTTTCAGTGGAGGGTTCTCTTGTGTTAAAAAGATAAGAAACTTGTTTAGAATTATAGTACAAGAAGTTTACAGCTGTCTAAAGGACCTGCAAGTCTAAGGTTATCTAGCAAATATGGATAAAATGGCATTTGTCAGTATAACTGTTCCTCTTTATAAAACATTTGAGAAATTGAAATGACTTTGAGGAAAATAACGCCTTAATTCATGATCCCATCCTGTGAACAATTAACTGGGTAAATTCTGCGAGGACAACTGTGAGGTGTTAATTGTTGAGAAAAGAGATCGTCAGGATATTGATGCACTGGTAAGCCCAAACTGAGGGCCATTATTGTTGCTTAATATTAAGAAGCCCTTCCCCAAAACCAGTATTACTAAGTAGAGGGCTTCTGAGCATTTCAATGTGAAGAGGTGCCAGCTTGTGCCCCTGTACTGACTGATACTACTACCTACTTCACCTCTAAGCCTCCCTATCCATGCATACTCACTTCCACACAACCCCATTTATACACCTTTTCTAACAACCCTGTATATACATTAACCAATATACATGCAATCACAACCCTCTTATAACTGTATAATAATAATAGTGAATATCGTAACAGTAATAACTTGTATTTATTGGGTGCTTGCAGTGTTCAAGCAACTTACCAAGCATTTTATGTACATTAGTCCACTTGTACCTCACAAAAGTAGTACTTAATAGGTATAATTACAATAACTACATCTATTCTACCAATGAGAAAGTTGAATTTTACAGGTTGGATAACTCTCAAATTCCCCACAATAGCAGCACAAGGACTCCAAAGTATAATATTTCTGATCCCAAAGTCCATGCATTTAACCATTGCATAATATTACTCGAAACATTAACTAATTCAACACAGTTACTATCTATCGAGTAACTGTGTGCCAAGCACTATGCCATTTGACTTCTCAACTATCTGTAGTTATAATCATACACACATTCCTCAAGCCCCTTTGGACACAGCCATATATATTTGTGAAAGAAAATTTAGTTCCACTTGTATGCTACCAGTAACATTGAGCAGACTCCCTCTGAGAATTAGCTCTTGGTTCTTATCTTTCAATATTTAAGGTAGTATGTATTTGTCCGTTCTTCCCTTTATTCATCAACTGCGCCATCACAGATTATTCAAGACAAACTCAAGTCTCACTGCAGCACTGGGCTTCTCCTTACTACCCAAACCTACAGAAACTTCTTCCACATTTGGCACTTTGCTGTTTCACTTAGAAATCACCAATTTGAGCCATATGTCTTTTTGCCTATGCTGAGTTGTATCAGTGTACAGAATGTATTTTAATATCCTCCTTGAATATAAAACTGGCTACTCAGTTTAAGCTTGGCAAATTTCTCTTAAATGATTAGATGATTAAATAAGTAACCTAAAGATTATAGACTTAAAACCACAATGATGAAAACTGCAAATAAAAAATTGCAATCATTTCAAAAATATATTTGAAAACTTTTTGAGCTCATATATCAAAGCCAAAGGAATAATTCCAATAACATCATAAGAAATTATGAAGGGTTCAGGGTAAAGTCAGTAATTCTACTTTTATATTAGAAAAAACTCCTCTAACTGGAGGCTGCAGCTGGGGCTGAAAAAAAAAAAAAGCCATTTAGTCCTTGTTACATGAAGTGAAGTGAAACAGCTATGCTTCATATCAACCACCTTCTCTGGGCTCCTGGAAGCCCAGAATGGGGCCCAGACATCACAATTAATTCTTTGAAGAATAGGAGCTCCACAACAGTGTGGAGATAGGTCTGGCCACATGATATGTCCAGGATCATTTTGTGCAGGACACAGGATTGAAATTCATTAAATAATTTTCTTCAACTATTTTACTCTCATTATGTATAGCAAGGGCTTAGGTTCGCAGGGATTAAAGAAAGAATTATTCTAAAGCAAGAAGCTTTAGCCTCAAAGCATAAAAGTAGAGAGAAACTGGTTAAAAAAAACAATGTAGGATTAGATTATGAACTTGTTCACTGAACAGTTACAAGGCAATTTGCTAAGGTAATTATTACCATTAATTCGAGAGCCAATAATTATCATAGCAGTTCTACCATTTCATATCTCATTTATTCTGAAATCCTGTGTGTTTTAGCTTTTTTTTTTTTTTTTTTTTTTTTTAAGATACCTGTTTGCTTGGCTGGTCTAAGAGCTTCTGTCCTAATAAGTTTTACAATCATAGGCGTTTTTTGGGGGGAACTGAATACATCTCAGATAGCCTTCTTATGTTAGTGAAACAATGCAGTAAGAATCAAGAAGTAATTTATCTTGGTCACCCTTCCTTCTACAGAGCCGTCCAGCCTGGAGGTTAATAGAAAAGGAGGCTGTGGCTGCCATCTTGAATCCCATTCTGTTTCAATTTTCTGGTCACAAACACCATGTTTTCTTTAGCCAAGAGGGGTGAACAGGAGCATATTACTCTCCCCTTGATGCCTTTCCCTCAGGCCCTTCGGTCTTTGGAGTGCAGGACTTAGTGCTAGTTTAATTGAACTGCTGTGCTTGGCTTCTTCTCTGAAAGGGAAAGATATATAGTCCCTCTGGTGACTTGCTGCAACAGATTTCAAACTCAGCTGGATTTAACTCTGAATTAAAAATAGTGCTTGAGATTGGGAGCCCAGTGTAAAGAGCAACTTTAGTTACCAGCACATAAATAAGCAATATCTAAAGGGTGTACAGAAGTTCTGGTTTCTCTTCTACTTGGCCATCACAAATGTGCCCTGCTCAATTATCTCTGTTAGACTATAATAAGGGCATGTTTGGGGCATGGATACCATAGTGTATCTTGGTGGAACGTCTAATAAATCTATACTCATCACCCGAAGATACCAGTATCCTTGGCTCAAAGAAGATACTAGTTTCATAGCCTTGAAAAAAACCTGTTACCACCACTAAGACATGTGTCCAAGGATAGGTCAGGGTGGGCTGATTTAAATCCAAATAACCCAATTGTTTTGATTTTGGAAGAACAGCTAAAATCTAAGGCTTATAAAATGTAGAACAAAAGAATACCATAAAAATCATCTAACACAACTACTTGCATATAAAGATGAAGAAATTGAGGCTGAGAGAGTTAAGTGACTCTTCAATTGCTAGCTCATTGGGGTAAAGATGAAGCCAACATTCAAAAGTTTTTAGATCTTCCATGTTCAAACTATTCATTCCTCTGCTACACAACACTGCCTCAAAGCAGTTGGTAAGCTCTGAAGCCTATTCCCTGTTTATACTACACAGGAGATGGATGAGATGGATAGGGCTTTGTAAAGCCTTTTGAAAACAGGATGCTACACTGGACCAAAAATGACAAATAGCAGACAAATACCACATGTTTCCAGTATTTAGTCTGGAAGTCCAGATTTTCCCAAGCTCATTATTGGGTTAGGCTAGGGACAGAACCAGCTAGCTATTGATAGGCATCAGGACTCAAAGTTTCCATGGATCTGAATATGAGGCAGGTGAACAGAGAAAAATCTCCAAATAAACAAAGAAAGAAGAAGGCTATCCAGCCAACAGGGAGATCAAATGGCAGAGAACAGACTTATGGATCTCGGTAGGGATGGCTGTTAGCTGGTGTTTGATAGGAGGTGTGGAGCTTTTAATTCATTATTGCCCTTTTCTTCCCAGAACTGAAAGACCAGCAAGGAGACTGTTGCAAGGCAGAGCCTTAACCTGATATGTATTAATACTTCTTTTCTCTAGCTTGTTCACAGCAATGGAATCTAATGGCTTATTAAATCCCCTAATGTCTGCCACACCCTGTGCTTGGTGATAGGTATAGATAAATGAATGGACCACAATCTCTGCCTATCAAGAAAAGACAGACATGAAAGCAGAAAACTTCAGAGCAATGTAGTACCATGATAGAAGTAGCATGCCATCCTGGGGAATCAGTTCTGAGGGACTCAGTACAGGAGACCAATATAAGATATCTCATTCCTGACTGCAACTGAAGCTCCCAGTTAAGGGAATGGAGTGATCCCAGAGCTTTGAGTAGGATGAACCTGTGTTCAGCAATGAATGAATACAGTTGAAGAGATGGGGCTGTTGTTACAGAAGGTCGAGTGGTTTTTCCTTCATAGACACAAGCAGGAGAATGAGAGTTCTTGGTCATCTCCTAGTCTGAGTTTAGTTTATGCTCCAGAAACTAGCTGTGGGGCTAACAGCGTTCTGTCACCCAAACAAATCAACAGCTATTGTAAAAGCTAAGGAGACATGGCATAGAATTCTGAGGTCCTTCTCATCCACAGAGGAACAAAAATAAGACAGGACCCTGGCGTGCTGGAAGCAGTATGTCTGTCAGTCATAAGTGGATCTCAAACAGAGTTGCTTCATTGTTTGTATTTTTAGTCTATGTTTAAAAATAGGCATGGTTCCTGCAAAGGAAGACAGCTCAGTTTTATGCACACTTGCTTCTATTATGAGATGTTACTCTGCTTTCACCTGGGCCCTCTCCTGGCCAGTTCCTCCCCAGGTCTTGCAGATGCTATCCCCTATGCTCTGTATGGTAGGTTATTATGACTTAAGATCCTTCATGGGTGGAGTTTTTAAAGATGACCAATAAACCCTAACTCTACTTTTTGAACCTGGGCAAATAAATTTCTTTGGGCCTTAGTTCCTCCCTATGAGATCATCTGAGAGCATGGGCAGATGGAGAAAGATCCCTTCCAGGAAAACTGTAAAGAAACATTAATTCAAAGATAGCATCTAAATTTATGATGAAAAGGAATCAGCCTATCATCAGTGCAGCATGAGAGGGGGAGGGAAGAGAAAAGAAATAGCAAACATGTCATGAATCCGGAAGCTTCTCTTATCTTCAGGCACAGTCAGGCAGGAAAAATGAAGGAGAGATTGAATACCTCCTCATGGGCCTTGGGCTCCATAGAGAGCATGAAAGCATCATCATTATCCTGCTCTTCCTTGATAAAGATGTGTCTCCAAAACTGAAGGGATAACTGAGCCTGGAAGAACAGCCTCTCCCCTGCTCAGGGAGTTCTGTGTCTCAAAATGCACCTTGTTGATAAATGTCTGCTATCTTGAGATTCTGAGCCCACACAATTATTGGCCTGGTATTGCAGCGAGACTGGTTGCCTGGCTAGGCCCAAAATGGCTAAGAAACATAGATCATTGAAAGTTGTTTTTCTCTAGTAAAATCCCTCTGGTGATATCCACATCCTGGAGTCAGTGCAGGCTCAAGGATACTGATGTGGCTTTTGCACCTAACTCCTGGAACCTTCCACAGACACAAAAGAGCTTTAAATTAATCCAAGCCCAGAGACATGAAATGCACTGATAGGCAAGTGCTGATGGAATAATCTTTGGAAAGCTTAATGCTTAATGCCTTTGCCACTGGTTTACTTAGTGTCCTTCCCAAGAAATGTGACCTGTGTGGTTGTTAGTTTTTATGTGATGATATCCCTGCTTACCTTAATACAAGATAAGATCTATATGTCAAACACCAACTCAGCATTTTTCTCCTTGATGGTTTGCTGCTTCCTTCCTTCTTTATTACCCTTATTCTTCCAACATATGCTCTTTTCAAATGTCCTCCATTATAACCCTCTGCTCTCTTCTGCCTACCTGCTGTTCCTGCCTTTCCCTGATGCACACCACCACCTTCTATCTCCTATCATATGTAATGAAATGTTACCTAATCTTAGCCTTCCCAGAAGAACTATGCCTCTTTGTAGTCTTCATTGCTACTACCAGCTGAATATGATTTCTTTTACTGTCTATATTGGAATTCTAGTGATGTGCTGGAGATTGTATTCTTCCCAGTTCCAGGTTCAGTTATTTCCATTTCAGAAAAAAAAAATAATAATGAAGAGCATAATTTACAAGAATGTTGCTTTGTATACAAACAAAACACAAAAATTTCAATAGCAACCAAAACACCATTGCCTTCTGCAAAGCCAGCAGGCCTCCTGTTTTCCTCCAGTAGATAGGTTTGTCTCTCCTGCCAAGAACAGACTTCTGAACACAACCGCTGAAGTCACAAAATATCTGGGGCTATTAATCTTTCCTTTGTTTTCCAGAATGAGAATAGCCTTAAAAGGGATTTCTGATCTAAGATAACTATTTTCTTGGGCCGTCATCTTATCCCTTATGCCACATGGCTATGAACTGCTTTTTGATGGAAAAAAAGCTCCAGAGTCAGGGAATGGTTTGGAGTCAATCTGGGAGGCAGAGGTTGTGGGGCTAAGAAATAGTTGGAATTCTTGAGATCCTTAGAGAGTGAAAGGACTAGTCACATGATCATTAACTTTTGGTTCTAAATACCTGCCAACCTTTTATTTATGAAGAGAGGCATGTGAGAAGGTATTCATGCGTGCAAACACACAAACAAAACCTGGCTCATTTAAGTAGCAAAAGGTACGAGACAAAAGTCTCACGAACCAAAGTCTGGAGAACCAGACTCAGAAAACAAGTAGGAATCAAGCAAAACACGGTGACTGGGGACAGCTTAGGTTATGCTCCTGGCAACTCATTTGTTAGAATCTCAACACTCCTACTGCCTTCTGACTGATTTCTTAACTGCATTTAGATGCTTCCATTGCTTCTTCCAGTCCTGGGCTGGAGCATTAACTTAGCTGATCCCAGAACAGACCACACATTTTCCCGTGTTGGCTGACTGATGGGCCTTTTTAGGCTTCTGTAATAAGAAACAGACACTGCCTCCCACAAGAATTCCACTTTAGGGAAAGTATTAGTCTTCTAGGGCTATCATAAGAAAACATTATTCGCTGGGTGGCTTGAAGAACAAAAATTTATTTTCTCACTGTTTTGGAGGCTAAAAGTTTATGATCAAGGTGGTAGCAAATTCAGGTTCTGGTGAAGCTCTCTTCCCAGCTTGTAAATGACCACTTTTTCCCTATGTCAGCAAAGGACCTTTCCTTGGTCCCTATGCATGGAGGATATAGAGAGTAAACCCTCTGAGGTCCCTTCTTAGAATGGCATTAATCTCATCAGATCAGGGTTCTGCCCTTATGGTTTTATTTAACCTTGATTACTTTCATTGAAGCCCTGTCTCCAAATATCAGTCACATGGGAGGTTAGGGCTTTAGCATATAACTTTAGAAAAATGAAAATATTCAATCGATAATAGGGAATGACTTCAAATAAGGAGGATGTTCAAATCCTATGGAGCTAAAACAAAAATGGGAAATACAATATATATGAATAAAGAAAGAAGATAGGGAGAAACAAAGCAAGACAACTCCTAGTCTGCCTGTGCATTGTCTTTCCAGGTAAAAAGAAACCTTGAAAATCATCCACAGTTCAAAATTGCCATTGAGGTAGATTTTAAAGATTGCTAAACATCAAAACGCAATTAACTTTATAAATAATTTTTTTTCCACTCACCCACATCTATTAGGTCAGGTAAAGTGGCCCCAGATTTGTTTACAAAGTGAAAAAATACATATATTTGCAACAACATATCTCTTATTTTATCCTAAAAAACAAAATGAAAACTAAACCAACCCATTATTTGCTTATGCATGGAAACAACATGTAATTCCACACTGATTTTCCCATTATATCAGCAAAAGATAATGACTCTCATTTCAGAGTTGTAAAAAGTCATTTTGATATTCAAAAATCCATACAGCCATTCTGTTAGTTGCTTGCCCCATATTCTTCTATGTCTTTTGTCCTTTATAACAGAAAACACTTTTGCTTCTGATGTCTATGTGTGTTTCACATGGCATGTGCCTCAGGTGCACAGGCCTGACTGTCTGTACTAATCATGGCCATCTCACTCCCCTCACCAGGGATGTGCTTGGAATGGGCATAAGGCATGACTCTGGTCAACGAGATTTGAAGATAAGACTCCAAAGCTCTTCTTGGAAGATACAGAAAGAGAGTTCCATCCTCCCCACTGGATATTATTATGATCAGATGAGATGCTTTTGGACCTACATCCCCAATGTTATTAAAACTAGATATGATGCTTGAAATTGCAGCAGTCACAATACTACCCAAAACTTAGGTCAGCAGTTGGGGAAATTATCAGGTAACGCAGAGATTCAGAGCCAAATCCATGACCTGCCATGTACAGAGTCAACTACTACATCGGGATTTCTTGTTATTTGAGGCCACAGTTTTTCCTGTTACTAAAGCCAATTTTCACTGGGATTTTATATTATTTACTATGAATAGGTCTCTTCCCAGCTTGTAAATGACCACTTTTTCCCTATGTCAGATAAGGACCTTTCCTTGGTCCCTATGCATAGAGGATATAGAGAGTAAACCCTCTGAGGTTCCTTCTTAGAACGGCATTAATCTCATGAGATCAGGATTTATCAAGAGGATACCGATAAAGCCACCTGAGAAAAAAATATATATTGGAGAAACTGAAAGGCCACTCTATTCACAGGTTATATTAAGGGTAAAAGCAAGAGAGGAGCAGAGAGACAAGTGAATCACTTTGCTTTTAGGAAAGAGGTAAGAGCCTATCCTTAGAAAAAGATCACCCTAATTCTTTAGAATTAGCACAACCCAATGAGCCAGCTGGCATATTCCTCCTTCCTTTTACAAAAAGAAAAAAAAAAAAGTCCACATCAGAGTCTAATGATCACATGTCCTAAAATGTGACATTCAAAGCAAAGTCAGGTTTTAGTATTATTGTGAAGCTTACTTCATTTATCGTATGTATTCTAATACAAATATGTCTGATCTTGATTTCTTAGCAATGGGAGCTGGGAAAGGTCTTTCCACTAGGGAAGTGTGCTTTAGAGAAAGAACAAAT
The DNA here is from genome assembly GCF_049354715.1 of Callithrix jacchus. Taxonomy (NCBI): domain Eukaryota; kingdom Metazoa; phylum Chordata; class Mammalia; order Primates; family Cebidae; genus Callithrix; species Callithrix jacchus. The sequence continues at coordinate 93,438,192 of NC_133515.1, forward strand.
GCAATCAGTTTGTTGGTTTGATAGGAAGCAGGTCCATTGAGAAAGGGTTAAGGCAATACAGTTACCATTGTTGCCTGAAAGCCATCCGTCCTGCCTGCTTCATAAGGCACCAGAATCTTATAATCTTAAATAACCCCACAACTTAGTATTCCTTGAACCCATTTTTCTAGGAAGAAATCTGTTTTTCAACAAAGTTAAGTAAATATTCCAAGATCACACAGGTGGTAATTAACACCATTGGAATATGAATTCAGGATGCCTGACTTAAAACATCTATATTTTTCTCCATCTTGTTTCTAGGGCAAATATGCTCAGTAAAAAGAATATCTGCACTTTGGGAGACCGAGGTGGGTGGATCACGAGGTCAAGAGATAGAGACCACCTGGTCAACATGGTGAAACCCTGTCTCTACTAAAAATACAAAAAATTAGCTGGACATGGTGGCGCGTTCCTGTAATCCCAGCTATTCAGGAGGCTAAGGCAGGAGAATTGCCTGTACCCAGGAGGCGGAGGTTGTGGTGAACCGAGATCATGCCGTAGCACTCCAGCCTGGATAACAAGAGCGAAACTCTGTCTCAAAAAAACAAACAAAAAAAAGAGAATATCTGGAAATACTTCATTTGGCCATCTTTTCTTTCCTTTTCCTTCTTTTTTCATTTTTCTTCATTCTTTTTAACATATTTTGAACTATGAAGGACATAAAGCTGACTCAGAACATACCCTATTATTGCTGTCTACAAAAGAAGCTAAGCCATGAACACAAATAACTATAACTGAAAGTGGAAAGTGATAAACATTTTAGGAAAGATAAGGATGATGGAGGTTTAGAAATGACTAATTTCCTAACAAGAATTTTGTAGGTCAGGAATACAGTTGAATGGTTCTCTATGAAGACAAGAGATCAAAAAAGAATATTGCAATTAGCCAGGCATAGATTTAGACTTTCAGAGATGACAACATATTTGGAAGATAACCCAAGAAGCTGGATGTATCTCCGTTTCTGGAAATAGTCTATGGTCCTGGTGTTCATGAGAGGGTCCTAAATGTAACTTAATTGTCCCAGGATGTGCCAGGCTGAATTCACGTGAGTTGACTGACTAGAGGAGTCACCACTTTCTTCATTACACTGAGTGTGGCTTCAGTCACCGAGACACGTGTTCCTCAGTTGAACTTTCATACATGCTCCCTAGGCTACAGGTAGACAGTGGCCTGCCATGGAGCATAAATATGGTTTTCCAAGTCTCCTTCCATCTCCATTCCTATAGGAGGACATATTTCGCATGCACATTTCCCCCCTTGGGAATAGAGTATGTGAGAGAGTGAGACACTTGTTTAGCTTTTTGTGCATTAGGAAGCTAGAGAAGGTTAATAGTATGTCTATGTTAATCATTCTCTAAAGGGACAGAAAGGTAATTTATTATGCTCCATAACTGAGATTGGAAGATGAAAAAAAAAGACTTAAACACTTCAATCAAGATGACCTTCTCTTACCCCTGAAAAGTAAGTCCTCATTTGTCTTCCTTCTACTCAGATAACTGTGACTAAGTACTATTATGTGAATAAAAGTATAGTAGATTTTAAATAGGAGGGGATATTATAGTTAATATAGCTATATATCATCTGTGGTTTCTTGAAGCTCTTACAACAACTATTTGTTCATTCAAAACAATGTTTAAAAACACCCTCAGGCTGCTTGTCCTATTTCATGTCACATGGCACCAACAGACACAGGTGATTCATGAGCTTTATAAATAAAAAGCTTCTCTAAAGTGATAGTTTCCGTATTTTCTCGGGACTGTCATAAATTTATGGACATAGACAAATTGGGATAATTTTATAATCTACACTTAAAGCAGAAAAATGGGTTATAAATATCCAGATCCAGAAATCTAATAAGCAAATAATGTAAGCAATAAGAAAATTGCTAAAGATTCTCTAATTGATTCAACTAAAAAAAGTCTAATTGATTCAACTTAGTCGTAGACATTGTAGGGAAGTAAAGGTAAAGATGAATAGAACATGGCTTCTCAGGGAAGTTACAGTTTACCATAGAATGTAAGAACATAGCTTAACTGGTGATGCAAGTCAAAATCCAGTTAGTGCCATATGAGAGGCTTAGGTTGCCTGTGCCTGTGTGTCAGGTATACATCACAAGGGCTACGTCTTTAGAAAAGAGTTCATGTGTTATTTAGAGAATCAGGAAAGGCTTCGTAAGCAGTTGATACTTTCACTGCACCTGACTAAATCGATAGAACTTCAACACAAAAAGATGGGGAGAAAGAATACAGAATGTGTAAAAGGAAGGCTGTGAATGAACTCAGTCTTCGTGTAGACAGCAGAGCAGTGAAAAGAGCAAAAGCTGGCGTCAGACATAAATGCATTCATATCCTGGCTCTATTGCTGTCTAACAATGCAATGGAACAAAGTTGACTTAATTTCATTAAGCCTTAATTTTCCCATGTAAAAAGAGAATAATAAAACTAACCTAAAATTAATAAGGATATCCAGGAATTGAACTCAGATCTGGAACAAGTAAACTTAATAAACATTTATAGAACTCTCCACTTTAAATACACAAAATATACATTCTTGTCAGTACCACATCACACCTACTCACAGGTTTAAATGAAATATTGATCAGCCATTATTAAGCACAATTATTGGCATAAAAAAGGTTTTCAATACCCATTGTTAGAATAAAGCAACATTCCCGTTCTACCTCTTTTTCTTCCTTTTTCTTCCTCTCCTTCACTCCTTTTCTTTCTTTCCTTCTCTTTCTTTAAAAAAATATAATAATAAAATAAAAAACCTAACCTTAATTGGTATATTTTTAAGATTAAATGAAATGATGTATGCAAGTATTTATCACAGAGTCTGGCCAACGAAAGTGGTTTTTATTATTTCCTCTCCTGTAGTCCCTTTCACTTTTCTCTGCTTAACAAATCCCATTCTATCACCTCTAATAAGACTTTCAGCCCATATCTATTCATTCATTTATTCCACAAATATTGAGTAATTTCTGTATTATTTGTTTTCTTGTCCCTAACCTCTACTGCACTTATTTTCAACATAATCATTACCTAAAGAACAGAGGGATGTTGTGTTGTCTGCCTTTCATAGTTCAGAACATCACTGTAGTCATGGGTTACAGCTTACTAGTGACCCACCGAAGAGGCAGATGTTAGTGATGGTCATGTACAAGCCAAAGAATTGGGGAAGGAAGCACTCCCTGAAATGAGTGGCCACCCTCTATCCCTTTTAGCACTACCAGGCTAGAAGATTTCTGACTTAACCAGCTCCGAGCTAATGTAGACAACAGACCCTGCCTGTGGGATTTACTTTCTCATTTTTATTTGTAACTTGAAAATACTGGCATAATCCAGCTTCGATTCCAGGAAAATCACACTGTGGAACAGTGTGAGGGTGTCATCAGGTGCTCACAGCCCAGTAACACTATTTGGAACAGAAGAAATAATGTAAATAAAAGAAACCAAGTGCATTAACAACTCACTTTCCTCCATATGTTAACATAATCACAGCTTTCCTTCTTTTCCACATGGCCTCAGACTCTCTAAAATGCAACATCTCTCATTTGTTTTTGTTTTTGTTTTCTACTATATGTTGCTGAGAAAGAAGAAAGTGGGGTTATTTTTACTACACAGAAGACAAACACACAGTTGAAGGAGCAGGGAGTCAGTGAAAGTGTCTGATAAATAAAGCCAATGTCGAGTGCTCTCTGGGAGAATGCGTTATCCTGCGTGCAAAGTGAGCAATGCCTGAGCCTATTTCACTAGGTCAACTTCCTTGGAACCAAGCCTTGAAAGCCATACATTGCTGATCATCATAAATACAGTTTTATTTTTGCTGTTTGTTTTGCTTCTTTAGAAAAAATCCCCTTTCTTCTCTACCAAAAGCAGAAACAAAGACATACTTATATCTCATAGTTTCTCTGAGGCCAGGAGAAAGACAGTCATGTATCCCCACTTTTACAGGATCAAGGATGAGAAGACAGTCATTACTTGCTCTTGGGCTAGAAACTACTTACTGGGAAGACCAATGACACTTTTACTACCTAGTCTTTGCATTTTCCTAGCAGCCTTTAGAGAGGTCCTCCAGAAGCTAATAAATGTCCACATGCTTGTACAAACAATTGATACATATAAAATGGAGACCGACGTATCGAGCAGGACTATCTTCTCCCTGTTGTTTCTCCTTCCCTACGTTACCTGATTAAGACCCTTGGGTGATATATTTAAGAAAACAATCATTCAAAACATTTTTCTTTGGCCTTTTATGTCTCCTAAATTCAGCCATTACAGATTCATAGATATTATAAAATATTTTCTTTAAAAGTCTAGATATTGTTGAAGACAGAACAGCCAGAGTGTGAATTTAAATCATCAGCTTGCTTTCCTCCTCTTTCAAAAGCACCATGTGGACAGAGTTTTGAATGGCTCGAGGAAAGAATATTATGGTTTGTGGGTTATTCTGAGATTTTGGACTTGGATATGCCACTAGAGTCTAGGACTTCAGCCAAGAACAAGGAGTGAGAGAGTGCACTCCCCTTGATAAACAAGGGTCAGACGTAGAGAGAGAATATAAAGAAATACAGGGCGGGGGGGGGGTTGCCAAAATTCAACTTCTATCCAAAGCAAGACGTCCAATGCAATACAAACACTTTTCAGAGAGTGGCAGCATTCTAATTATCATGTTTCATTAGGATAATACTATTTATCATTAACAAAGAAAGTGTCTAAAAACACTTCTTAGTCAAGTTGATTCTTGGCTGGAGCAGCCTTTTCCAGATTATGCATTTTTTTTGGTTGTTGTTGCATTTTGCTTTATTAGTATTACAATCTGCTTGGTTTGAAAGCATTCTTCCTTTTACGTAGATGATATTTTCAAATATCTTTCTGTTGAACTCCTTCCTCGAAATTTTACTCACCAGCCTTGTATGATATGAGAAATGCTATCATCCTCCCAAGGCAGACACGGCTCTGAGCTAAAATGAGTTCTTCTCAGCCCTAGGTCTTTGGGCTCAATTGCACATTTTGTGTTATCTGTCTTGTTCTTTTCTTTGCCCCCATTGACTTGAAGTTCATGTCTCCTTTTGTTCCTGGCATGTTGCCACTTAGCATGTCTTCAGTAAATAAAGATTTGGTGTATTACAGGTTTTTTTCATACTGCTGCACTCTGTGAGAACTTTCTGCTGCTTCTTTCTCCAATCAGAATGTCTTAAAGGGTATAGGTTAATCCCTCCTTCTTGTTAGATACTTTTATTCAAGAGCATCCTGATTCTGGAAGATTCAGTTTTCAGTGGTTATTTTTAGTACTCAATTGATTCAAGCATCTTCCAAATTCTGAGAAAAAAAAATCACTTCAACCAAGAGATCCTATCAATCACAGCGTGGTTTGCATGCTTATTTAGGTGGTTAGTAATTAAAGGCAGCTAAAAATACCAGACATGCATGAATGGTGTGATTTTTATATCTTAGCTTCTTCCCAGAGAAGATGCAAGACCCATCAATCAAACAGTTGGTAGCTGAAGTCATTATCACTGAAATTAAGGCAATTATACACAAATGAATATTAATGAAGTATCTAGTCAAAATTAGGGTCAGTTTTTAACACTTAAAAAGAAATTGTAGAGAATCTGGGTTCAGTGTTAGTCCATTGTAAAATAACATAAGAATTCATTTTTCATATTAAACTGCCACTATAATTATGGAGACTCCATCACATTTACATTATTCCTTATTTTAAAGAGAAACAGTTTTATATATGCCTTATAGCTTTTATTTTGAGATTTCAAAATGGTCCAGAAACCTACATTATATGTAGTGGCATAACACCCCACTGAAAAATAAGTACTTTGGTCTTAGGCATCGTGATTTTATAACTTAAAAAAATAATATTCATTGCAATTTACAACAATGCCTTTATTTATAAAATAAGGAGCATATACCAGAGGATCTCCAAGAATTTTAAAGTCCTTATATTCTATTGTTACAGGATTTAAATGTGGAATAAGGTTATGTCACCTTGGAAAGACAAATACTAGTAAGGCAGTTTATCACTGGATCCTTTGCATCTTATGAAAATGTGAGAATGTAAAGGGTCTGAATTTTCTAGACAAGCTTTCAAATAATTAAAAAGTAGTAGAAGCCCTTCCAACAGCCTCCAAACCTGAGTATCATAGCCCACAACTATAGGGACACTTCACATCAGGATCTATGTGAATTGTTCTTCTGGTGCTGTGCAGTACACTGCTGTGCAGACATAGATGCTGGACCTCCATAGAGAAGGGGCATTTGATTAACTGCTCCATTTCATGCCACCCGTTAGTAAGCACATAGGGAAAAAAGAGAGAGAGAGAGGAAGAAAGATAAAGAAAGCAAAAAAGAAAGTGAGAGTCCAGAGGGGCAGAAGGAGACAGGAAAGGAGTAAGGAAGGAAGAAAGAAGGAAGGACGGAAGGGAGGGAGGGAGGCAGGCAGGCAGAAGGCGAGCACTGTTCTGTGACTGATCATTGGAAGTAGAAAAGATTTGAATCCAGTTAATCTTTGGGCCAGCCATGCCTCCAGCAGCAAGTCCATAAACAAGGTCATTAAATGGTCTCTGCAAGAAGCCAAAGTCCAGATTCCACCTGTTACAAACACACAGGCCTTTGATGGCTGGCAAACAGGAATGAGATTAAGAGAAAGCAGACTGACTACACAAGGATTTCAAAAGCATAGGTCTGGAGGACAATAGGGGAAAGTGAAAATGATGAGGAGGAGTGGAGAAAAGACAGGAACAAAAGGGAGGGCATCCTAGTTATCCACAGTTGTATGGGAAGATGCAGTCATTCTGTCTTAATCCGACTGGCTCATTTTTTCAAATCATTGCTATTCTCCCATAAATCCCAGCTGCATGAGAGAGAAGATCATCATAGAACTGTAAGCCCTGAAATAGAAAAGTGGCTGGCCTAGGGTGTTTGAAAAATTGTCAAACTTAGAAGAGAGAATATGGAATAGATGCTCTCATGTTCCTCAGAGCCCTGTGCGATATTACAGAATAATTCACTGTCTTTGTGAAGCTACTGCCCCAAATAGAGTAAAATACTATATATCAGCTTGATAAAATCACAAATATGGGTATATTTGGAGGTAAATGTTATAATATGGTAATAACTGAAATTATCCTTTAATAGACACTATTCACTTCAATGCAGATTAACAAGTCCTGCCAATTATTACATATTTCCTATTTCAATTCATTCATTTTCTTGATCCTCAGTGCTGTTTAGAATACTCTGAGGTAAAACACTTGTATAATGTGTATATATACATATGTGTGTATAGTCATATACATATATACAGTGTCTGACTGTACATACACACACACCCCTTATATCACATTTCGCTATATTCGACTTTGTAGTTATTTCATTTCTTACACATTTTTGCAAATTGAAGATTTGTGGCAACCCTGCATAGAGCAAGTCTATTGGTGCCATTTTTCCAAGCCCATATCTGTGTCACATTTTGGTAAGTCTAGCACTATTGTATTCTGTCAGTTATGGTGACCTGTGATGAGTGATCTTTGATGGTACTATTGTAACATTTTGGGGTACCACAAATGACTCCCATATGAGACAGGGAACTTAACTGATTAATGTTAAGTGTGTTCTGACTAATCTGACCACCGGCTATTGTCTTGTCTTTCTCCCCTTCTTCAGATCTTTCTATTCCTTAAGACACAACAATATTGAAATTAGGCAATTTCATAACCTTGCGATGACCTCTAAGTGTTCAGGTGAAAGACAGAGTCACCCATCTCTCATTTTAAATTGAAAGCTGAATGATTAAGCTTAGTGAGAAAGGATATTGAAAATCCAGATAGGATAAAAGCTAGGTCTCTTGTATCAAACAGCCAAATTATGAATGCAACAGAAAAGTTCTTAAAGGAAATTAAAAGTGCTACTCCAGTGAACACAAAAATGATCAGAAAGCAAAATAGCCTTATTGCTGATGTGGAGAAAGTTTGAATGGTCTGGGTAAATCAAACCAGCCAGAAGCCCAAACCAAATTCAGAGAAAGGCCCTCACTCCCTTTAATTCTAAAAGGCTGAGAGAGGTAGGAAGCTATAGAAGAAAAGCTCAAAGCCAGCAGAGGTTGGTTTATGAAGTTTAAGGAAAGAAGCCATCCCCAAAACGTAAAAGTGTCAGGTGAAGCAGCAAGTACTGATGGAGAAGCTATGTTATCCAGAGGATCTAGCTAAGATCATTTATCAAATTAGCTGCATTAAATCACCAATTTTTAATAGATGAAACAACCTTCTATTAGAAGAAGGTCTTTCATAGCTAGAGAGGAAAAGTCAGAGCTTGGCTTCAACCCTTCAAAGGTCAGGCTGATTCTCTTGCTAGGGGCTAATGTACCTGGTGACTTTAAGTTGAAGCCAATGGTCATTCACCGTTCTGAACATTTTAGTGCCCTCAAAAATGATGGTAGACTTACTCTGCCTGTGCTCCATGTATGAAGCAACAAGGCACAGGTGACAGCACAGCTGTATACAGCACGGTGTACTGATGACTATTTTAAGCACAATGTGGAGAGGTATTATTCAGAAAAAAAAAAATCAATTCAAAAGCTCTGTTGGAAATTAGCAAAGAGATTAATGATATTTCCACGTCTGCCAACACAACATTGATTGTGCAGCCATGGATCAAGAAGTAATTTTGAATCTGAAGTCTTATTACTTTAAAAAAAACCACACTTTATAAGGCTTAACTGCCATTGATAGTGATTTCTCTGATAGATCTGGGCAAAGCAAACTGAAAGTCTTCTGGAAAGGCTTTCAGATTCCCATTAAGAACATTCCTAATTCGTGGGAGGAAGTCAAGAGATCAAAATTAACGGAGGTTAGATGTTGATTCCAACTCTCATGGATAAATCTGAGGGTTCAAGATTCCAGTGGAGGAAGAAACCACAGATACGGAGAAAATAATAAGAGAACTGGAATTAAAAGTAGATCTTGAATATGTGACTAAATTGCTTTGACCTCATGATAAAACTTCAAGGCATGATGATTTGCTTCTCATGGATGAGCAAAGAAGGTGGTTTCTTGAGAGATCTATGCTGGTGAAGATGCTGTGAACATTGTTGAAATGGCATCAAGGTATTTAGGATATTATGCGAACTTGTTAACAAAACAGCAGAATTTGAGAAGACTGGCTCCAGTTTTGAAGAAAGTTCTATTGTGGGTAAAATGCTATCAAATATCATTGTTGCATGCTACAGACAAATCTTTTGTAAAAGGAAGAGTGAACTGATGTGGCAAGCTTCACTGTTGTCTTATTTTAAGAAATTGCCACAACCATCCCAACCTTCAGCAACCACCACCCTGAGCAGTCAGCATCCATTAACATCGAGGCAAGACCCTCCACCAGCAGAGAGATTACAACTCAGTGAAGGCTCAGATGATGATCAGCATTTTTTAGCAATAATGTATTTTTACTTAATATATGCACATTTGTTAGATATGGTGCTACTGTACACTTAATAAACTACAGTATAGCTTAAAATAACTTTAATATGCACTGGGAAAGCAAAAAAAAAATCCATGTAACTCACCTTACTGGTATACTCACTTTATTACAGTAGTCTGGAACTAAATCTGCAATAACTCTGAGGTATGCCTATGTGTAAACGTGTGTGAGTGTGAGTGTGTGTGTGTGTACCTCCACAATTTTCAGTTTGCAGGTAGTATTCAGAATGATTGTTCTAAACTGTATATGGTCAGTCAGTAAATACTGTTTTGTTTTCGGTTTTTTGTGTGTGTGTGTGTGGTTTTTTTTTGTTGTTGTTTTTTTTTTTTTGAGATGGAGGTTCGCTCTTGTTACCCAGGCTGGAGTGCAATGGCGTGATCTCAGCTCACCGCAACCTCCGCCTCCTGGGTTCAGGCAATTCTCCTGCCTCAGCCTCCTGAGTAGCTGGGATTACAGGCACGCGCCACCATGCCCAGCTAATTTTTTGTATTTTTAGTAGAGACGGAGTTTCACCATGTTGACCAGGATGGTCTCGATTTCTTGACCTCGTGATCCACCCGCCTCGGCCTCACAAAGTGCTGGGATTACAGGCATGAGCCACCGCGGCCGGCCAATACTGTATCTTATCTATCCATAGCCCACACACCGTGGCTTCTAGGTAAGTGTCTGCTTGAAATTAAAAAGTTTACCTTAAAAAAGAAATGAATTATACAGTCAATTGAATATTTGGATAAATGAAGCACATTTATGGTATTTGTGGTCAGTGCTATAACAGAGATTTCTTCAAGGGTCTGTGAACCTCAAAGAAAGGATACCAAAATCTCACTAGGCATTACAGTTGTCCTATTATGTAGCTCATTTCCTAGTAGGCATGTTTCCTACTTTTACATTAAGAATCTACTCAGGACAAGGAGATGCCAGGATACTTAAAAAATATAAGAGTTATGGCTATGAGGCTTCCTCTCTTCCAAAAAGTCACTTTGGGAAGAGTTTGGCTAAGTCAATAGTGCACTGTCATTCAAAATATTTTAAAATGTACTATTTGGGATCAAAGTCACCAATAAATGCATAAATGATATTAACAGAGATTCACCTTCAAGTGTGTCTTAATATAGCACTTAAAAATCCCAGACCACACTCAGAAAATCCTGTGTGTCTCCAAATTCTAAATTCCAGGATTAATTTGCTGTTTTCCTGACAGCATCTACGCTCAGTTATTTTTATAGAGACAGTCCTTATGATGTAAAGCAAAATGGCAAAGGAAGAATCACTAGACAGTTTTAATTTTCATTACATTATTGTGAAATAGTGTAATAAATAGGCTTAATACAAAATGTATATGATTTGAATGAGGCACTTCCACCCATTGGCCTACTTTTCATGCACTTATGTATTTTTTAAAATTTTAAATAATGAGTTATTTCAAAGATACAGAAAATCACAGGAAATTACATCATAGCCATTTGTACATTCAGTACCAAAATGAAAAAGATATTTATATCTTATCAAATGGCTTCAGGTCTTCTTTTTGTTTTAAAAGAAAGACATTTTTTCCAGATTCAGCAAAATACCTGCCTCTGGATCTCTTCCCTTCATCTCTCCCTAGAGACAACTAGTCTTCTATGGGTGAAATAGGTATTATTCATTATTTTATACTCTTACTATAGTTTATGTATTTATAAATATTGGACATATATCACACATGACAATATAGTGTGTTTATGAACATATACTCTGTGTTCCAGACTCCAAAACACTATCAAAATTCACAGCATATCCAAATTCCAACTCATGTTTCCATTGGTTCATAAAGATGCAGGTCATACATTTTAATGGCAGTAGAGTACTCCAAGACATAACCTAATAGCTTATTAGTTTTACTGTGTACCAGTGAGATGGTTTCCTTTTTATTCTTTTACTCTTACCAACATTTTTTCAGCGATACTGTGATTTTTCCAAGTATCTGCAGTAAATGTCATGGATGAAACATTATCTTATGTGGGTATTAATTGACACTTTTTGTTCTTGTTCAAAATTCTAGCTTATTGTCTTTGTTATAGTTGATTTAACATATAAATTTATAAATATCCATAATATGTATTATGAATAAATTAATTTACATGCACACCTACATATGTGAGTATGTTTGGACTCTATTTCCTTCTATTTTGTGCTCCTTATTTACCATGATTTCTCATTGCTTAAGTTTTACCTCAATTTCCTCTTTCCATTGTATGTGTATATATATAATATATATATGTATCTATACACATATATATTATATATATGTAACTACATGTACCTATATACCTACATATATTATATATATACACATATACATACACACACACACACACACACACACACACATATATTTGCTTTTTCTGTTTTGTAGTGTGCATGCTTAACAAAATCTAAAAATGATCACATCATTGCCCACTTTCTTAATGAAGCACATACCCCTGGGTGCTTCAAGTCTGATCAGCCTCCTTCCAGCTTTCTTGTGATGATTTCTAGTACTATAATTTCACTTTATTTTATAATTTTACTTTTTATTAAAATTGATACATTAACCATTTGTTTACTAATTTACTTGCTCATCATTTTTTTTGTATGTTACTTCATCCACTGATTCTTTTTCAGAGCTATTCTTTACGAAGTGCACTCGTTTAGTAATTCATTCTGTAGGAGTCTGTGAATGGTAAGTCTCTCTAACTTTATTTTTCTGAAAATATGTCTTATTTTATTTCACTCTGTTCTAATCCCATGTTCCTGTTTGTTGCACTATATTCCGATTTCAAGGCTGCAATATCCTCTTTTTTCTCTTTGAGAGCACTCATAATGGTTTCTTTTCCTTTTGTCCCCCTTTCCCCTCCATATAGTCCCTGTTTCCTCAAGTTACCTGATTCTTCTTACTTTAATACCTTTGTTTCCAGGTGGAGGATCTTCTTAATGTCTGGTAAATCTTCATTGTCTTCTCACAGTTGGAGAAGAACATTTGGAGAACACAAATGGGGAGAACTATAAAACTGATAAGAATCACTGATGGGCAAGGACGTGGTGTTTGCTCCACCATCACAGAGGGTGACTGGGAATCAGTCCTGCCATCACCACATACTATCTTCAGCTCTTCCCTCTTGGATATTGTGGTATAGGAGAAAGCCTCCCAATCTTCTGCCTGGGTGAGGACATGGCCTCCAAGGTTCCAGAAGCCAGATTGGGAAAGGGGGACACGGGACTTAGGTGGAACATTCTTTATGTACATTTTCCTGTTCATCCCATGACTGTGCCTTGATTCACCCATTTCAGGGATGATTCCTTTCACAACGCTTAGAGAAAAAACTTCCAGACTTCTTCTAGGGTGGGGATGGCTTAGTGGCCTAAAGTCTTGGAGTAAAAGAAGGCATCTAAATTCTCAAACAGATTCTACCAAATCTTAAGAATTCATCTACATATTTAAAATGTTTATCAGCATTTTTGTTAAATAGTATTTGACTTTGTAAATGGTTGTTTTAGGTGAATTTCATGGTGAACTGGTTATATACATGCTAGCTCTGGGCCACGGGCTCTTCCTCACACTATTTCTACTTATTAGGCATTACTGTCCACATTTCCCAGATGAGAAAACTGAGACACAGAGGAGAGAAATGACTCTCTGAATAATATTTAACAGAGCTCAACAGAGCTAGGATTTAAAACCAATGTTTGCCCATCTCCAAAGCCCATTTGCAGTAGCCCAACAATCTCCATGAACATCAATAAGCTCTATGGAAAAGGGCCAGCTCCCTAAAGGAGTGCAAAGCTGTGTCGTGCATATACACTTGTCAGTGCCTGCTTAGGTGCAGATCCCTAAGTGTGGGTGGAAAGTGTTTAAGACATGGGACTTTTATGATACTTGGTTCAAACAGTGCCACTTTTCACTGATTTTTCTTCTTTCTCCCTGCTCATTCAACAGCGTCTAATAAACACCTTATTTCCCTTCTCACTGACTTTCTATTTATTCAGTATTTTCTGCCTAAGATACCTATTGTGTTCAGGCGATCAATGTCACAGCATGCACACTGCTTTGTAACACTAGAGACTTTGAACAATAAATTTGCTTTGAAGTAAAAAAGTAGTGGGGATGAGAAGGATGGGAAGGCTATACAGAGACATCACAGAGAATGAATGTGTGTGAATCCGTAAGTTTCCAAGAGAAGCCACAATATGTGTCATGTGGCACTTCTGTTGAATCAATGGCCACTAACAAAGTGCATCTATAAGTCTTTCAAAGATAGAAGCATCATTGTAAATATGCTCTTATTTCATGTGTCTATCATAATAGATGCAGAGTAGTCAGCTGATACATGTTACCCTTTTATTCATGATAATATTATATATTTTTTCACACTTTCAAGTGGTATGTTCTTAGGAAAGCACTTTGTTTTATTCATCAGTCATAATAAATTACTGATTCTTACTTCTCAGAGATATCCTGGTTCCCTTTCCTCCTGCTATGGAATAATCGAGGTCATGTCTTGAGCTCAGGATCTGCATTTTATACCCATCATACATTTATCAATGTGCTAGCTCAGTGAGTTGCACACAGTAGGCCCACAGCATGTACATCATTAACAATAAAGATTTTTGTCTCTTTGGAAAAAAAGAATTCACATCTAGTTACAGCTTTGTGGCTGTAAATTGCTGGCCTAGCCAACAAGGCAGAAAACAAAGTGAACAGCCAGTCCTAGAGAAATCCATATTATATGGAACCCTACCCTGGCTCAGGAAAAGGAAAGTGAGGAACGTTTATACTAGTGATCTTCTAGGACTAGTTATTTGTCATATCTCAACTAAATTTCACCTTCTTCTAGAAGCTAGCCATGGCAACTCTAACTAAAGCAGGGTCCACTTTTCTCTTCCTGCCACCTCCTAAGTTATTCTCTCTACACCTACTTAGACTGCAATAGAATGTTTAATTATTTTTAGTTGATTTATGACTGTCTTTGCTTCTAGACTATAAGCATCATAAGGTCAAGCAACAAGCCTTTTTCATATATCCCCAAAATAATTAGAGATTCAATGTTTATTTAATGAATGCATAATTAAGTGAAGTCATTCTTTCTCCTTCCTCTTGTTTCACCCAGAATTGTTAACTATTATTCAAAGTATAGAGCAACCACTCACCTTGCCACAACTTAATTTCCATGCTTAGCACAAGCTTCCCAGGCTACACACCCTGGGAATCGTGTTTCAGAGAGTTGTGGGGGCTCTCTGCAGTTGAAATGCTCTTTCCATGTAAAATCCTTCTGTGCTCTCTCTACTGCTCAGTAGCAGTTGAGAAGCAAGTCACTTGTGCAAACTCTGAAAGACTATTGATAAAAGAAAAAGAATGACATTTGCTTCTGGCAGTTTTACTCAAAGGTATGTGCCTGAAAGTCAGAGAAAGATATCATGAGCCATAGGAAATATGAGCAATCTCTGAAGAGGATGTAGGAAAAAGATATTCATAGGGTAGAAGCATTATTCCTCATGCTTGGCAAGAGAAAGCAACACAAAGACTGGAAGAAGAGTGAATGGGACTTGGCAGGTGAGGCCAGGAGAGAGACTGCAGCAAACTGACTCCCACCTCTCATGGGCTGTGACCTTGAGCCTTACAGAAGCTCTACGTGAGTTATAGTCCACTGGAAAATGGAGCTAAGGCCCAGGTTTCATTGCAAACACTTGCAGTGATGGTTTAGAAAGGGAGTTAAACAGAATGCGGTGGATAAATCCGGTCAGGTATATGTCTAGTTTGACAAGAGATAGAGAAAAATGGATAAATACAAGGGTTCTAGAAAGGATATTGGTTGGAGGAAAAGAAGAAAATTGCCCTAAATTTTGTAATATTTCAGCTGAGATTTCATGGAAATATTCACCAGAGAAATTAGCTGACTCCCAATCAGTGTTCTAATGCAGCCATTTATAGTGCTTCATGCTGCTTCATTGCCCAGGTAATTACTTTTTATCAACCTAAAATTCTCCAGTACTTTCAGCTGAAAAACTAGTCTTTATTTCCCCATGTTAGAAGTCAGTAGCAAAATGTTATTGACCCAGTTCTGCTGTCATCTTCCACTTGAGTGCAGGTGTAAGAGAGTCCTGTACATTATTTACAGTTGCTTTCATGGATGCTTTTAAAACGGTAC
This sequence comes from Callithrix jacchus, assembly GCF_049354715.1. Classification (NCBI taxonomy): domain Eukaryota; kingdom Metazoa; phylum Chordata; class Mammalia; order Primates; family Cebidae; genus Callithrix; species Callithrix jacchus. The sequence continues at coordinate 93,453,883 of NC_133515.1, forward strand.
TCTAATTCCTCTTCCATATGACAGCCCTTCAAAAATTTCAAGAAAGCTTTATTTTAGCTTCTGAATCTGTCTTCAAGAGAAGTCATATTCTCCATCCCAGTCCTTTCCATTTTCTTCACTTGGCATGAGTCTACACCCTTTACCAATTTCAGTAGTCACTCTCCCACAAGGTATAGACACTTTTAAAATTAGGAAGAGAGCCAAGATGCTGAATAGGAACAGCTCTGAAGTACGGTTCCCAGTGAGAACAATGCAGAGGGTGAGTGACCACCACATTTCCAAATGAGTTTTTACTGCCCACAGACCAGGAGATTCCTGGGCTTAAAAGCACCACGAGTTTCCAGCGTGTCAGCCGGCACTGCGGGTCTCAATGCAAAAACTTGCACAAATCCAGGCAGCTGTTTCAACAGGTGCCTGGAACGCTCTGGATTACAGAGCCACCCATTGAACTGAAAAAAAGGGGGCTGAAGCAGGGATCCAGGTGACCTGGCTCAGCTGGTCCCACCACCCAAAAGACCAGCAATCTAAAACACTTTGGATTGAGTTTAGCAGCAAGCGCAGCTGGACCCAGGACAGTCCAGCTCGGTGGGGGGAAGGGCATCAGCCATTACCGAGGCAGTCCACCACTACTGAAGCAGTCCGCCATTACCAAGGCAATCTGCCTTTACTGAGGCAGTCCACCATTATTGAGGCAGACCATTACTGAAGCAGCTCTAAAGGAAGTTTACACAGCAGCTAGGCAGAACCCACAGCAACTCAGTAATGCCTCTGCTGGCAGACTGTGGCCAGACTACCACCTTGCTGGGCAGGGCATCTATGAAAAAAGGCAGCAGCACCCACAGAACTTATAAATAAAGCCCCAACTTCCCAGGACCGAGCACCTGTGGGAAAAGGGGGTTATGAGTTCCACTGCAGCAGACTTAAATGTACCTGCACAGAAGCACTGAATGGAACAACAGAACTCCTAGATCAGCACTTGAGTTCCTATAAGGGACAGACTGTCTCTTCAAGCAGCTCCCTGAACCCTGTATATTCACCTTGTAAAGGAGAGCTCAGGCTGACATCTGGTGGGTACTCTTCTGGTACAAAAATAACAAAAGAAGAAACCGGCAGCAACCCTTACTGTTCTGCAGCCCCTGCTGGTGATCCTCAAGCAAGCAGGGTCTGGAGTGGACCTCCAGCAGTCCTAAAGCAGAGGGGCCTGACTGTTAGAAGGAAAATTAAAAAACAGAAAGAAATAACTTCATCAATAAAAATGACATCCACTCAGAGACCCGATCTGAAATCACCAGCTATAAAGACCACAGGTAGATAAATCCACAAAGATGGGAAGAACCAGTGCAAAAAGGATGAAAACACCAAAAACCACAATGCCTCTCATCATCCAAGGATCACAACTCCACACTAGGAAGGGAACAAAGCTGGATGGAGAATGAGTCTGCTGAGTGTGATGAATTGATAGAAACAGGCTTCAGAAGGTGGGTAATAACAAACTTCTCTGAGCAAAAAGAACATGTTCTAATCCAATGCAAAGAAACTAACAACCTTTAAAAAAAAAGTTGGATGAAATGATAACAAGAATAAACAGCTTAGAGAAAAATATAAATGACCTAATGAAGTTGAAAAACACAACAAGAGAACTTTGTGAAGCATACACAAGTTTCAATAGCCAAACTGACCAAGCAGAAGAAAGGATATCAGAGATTGAAGATCAACTCAATGAAATAAAACAAGAAGGCAAGATTAGAGAAAAAAAAGAGTGAAAAGAAATGAACAAAGCCTCCAAGAAAAATGGGATTATGTGAAAAGACCTAATCTACATTTGATAGGCGTACCTGAATGTGACAGAGGGAATGAATCCAAGCTGGAAAACACTCTTCAGGATATTATCCAGGAGAACTTCCCCAACCTAGCAAGGCAGGCCAACATTCAAATCCAGAAAATACAGAGAACACCATAAAGATATTCCTTAAGAAGTGCAACCCCAAGGCACATAATCGTCAGATTCACCAGGGTTGAAATGAAGGAAAAAATGCTAAGGGCAGCCAGAGAGAAAGATCGGGTTACCCACAAATGGAAGCCCATCAGACTTACAGGAGATCTCTTGGCAGAAACCCTATAAGCCAGAAGAAAGTAGGGGCCAATATTCAACATCCTTAAAGAAAAGAACTTTCAACCTGGAATTTCATATCCAGCCAAACTAAGTTTTATAAGCAAAGGAGAAATAAAACCCTTTAAGAACAAGCAATTGCTGAGAGATTTCATCATGACCAGGCCTCCCTTTCAAGAGCTACTGAAAGAAGCACTAAACATAGAACAGAACAACCAATACCACCCACTCCAAAAATGTACTAAACGGTAAAGACCATCGATACAATGAAGAAACTGTGTCAACTAACAGGCAAAACAACCAGCTAGCATCAAAATGGCAGAACCAAATTCACACATAACAATATTAACCTTAAATGTAAATGGGCTAAGTGCCCCAATCAAAAGATACAGACTGGCAAATTGGATAAAAAGTCAAAACTCAACAGTGTGCTGTATTCAGGAAACCCATCTAACATGCAAGGACACACATAGGCTCAAAATAAAGGGATTAAGGAAGATATACTAAGAAAATGGAAAGAAAAAAAAAAAAAAGCAGGAGTTGCAGTCCTAGTCTCTGATGAAATAGACTTTAAAGCAGCAAAGATCAAAAGAGACATTACATAATGGTAAAAGATCAATGTAACAAGAAAAGCTAAGGATCCTAAATATATACAGACCGAATACAGGAGCACCTGGATAAATAAAGCAAGTTCTTAATGACCTACAAAGAGACTTAGCCTTCCACACATTAATAGTGGGAGACTTTAACACACCACTGTCAATATTAGACAAATCAATGAGACAGAAAATTAACAAGGATATGCAGGACTTGAACTCAGATCTGAACCAAGCAAAGCTAATAGGCATCTACAGAACTCTCCACCCCAAATCCACAGAATATACATTCTTCTCAGGACCACATCACACCTACTCTAAAATTGACCACATAATTGGAAGTAAATCACTCCTCAGCAAATGCAAAAGAACAGAAATCATAAGTCTCTCAGACCACAGTGCAATCAAATTAGAACTAAGAATGAAGAAACTAACTCAGAACTGCACAACTTCATGGAAACTGAACAACTGGCTCTTGAATGTTGACGAACAATGAAATGAAGCAGAAATAAAGACATTCTTAGAAACCAGTGAGAATGAAGACACAACATTTCAGAATCTCTGGGACACATTTAAAGCAGTATCTAGAGGAAAATTTGTAGCAATAAATGCCCACCAGAGATGCAAGGAAAGATCTAAAGTCAACACCCTATCATCAAAATTGAAAGAGCTAGAGGAGCAAGATCAAAAAAACCCAAAATGTACAGAAGACAAGAAATAACTAAGATCAGAGCAGAACTGAAGGAGATAGAGACACAAAAAAACCTTAAAAAAATTAATAAATCCTGGAGCTGGTTTTGTGAAAAGATGAACAAAATAGACCACTAGCCAGATTAATAAGAAAAGAGAGAAGAATCAAATAGATACAATATAAAAAATGATAAAGGGGATAACACCACTGATTCCACAGAAATATAAATTACCATCAGAGATTACTACAAACAACTCTATGCACATAAACCAGTAAACCTGGGAGAAATGGATAAATTCCTTGACACTTTCACCCTCCCAAACCTAAACCAGGAAGAAGTTGAAACACTGAACAGACCAATAACAAGGGCTGAAGTTAAGGAAGCAATTAATAGCCCACCAACCAAAAAGGGCCCAGGTCCAGATGGGTTCACAGACAAATTCTACCAGGAATACAAAGAGGAGCTGGTACCATGCCTTCTGAAACTATTCCAAACAATCCAATAAGAGGGAATCCTTCCCAAATCATTTTATGAGAACAACGTCATCCTGATACCAAAATCCGGCAGAGACTCAACAAGAAACGAAAACTTCAGGACAATATCCATGATGAACATAGATGCAAAAATCTTCAATAAAACATTGGAAAACTGAATACAACAACACATCAAAAAGCTTATCCATCACAATCAAGTAGGCTTCATCCCAGGGATGCAAGTCTGTTTCAACATATGGGAGTCTATAAACATAAATCACCACATAAATGGAACCAAAGACAAAAACCACATGATTATCTCAATAGATGCAGAGAAGGCCGTTGACAAAATTCAGCAGCTCTTCAACAGCCCTTTATGCTAAAATCTCTTAATAAACTAGGTATTGATGGAATGTATCTCAAAATAATAACAGCTATTTACGACAAACCCACAGCCAATATCATACTGAATGGGCAAAAACTGGAAGCATTCCCTTTGAAATCCAGCACTAGACAAGGATGCCCTCTCACCACTCCTATTCAATATAGAATTGGAAGTTCTAGCCAGAGCAATCAGGCAAGAAAAAGAAATAAATGGTATTCAATTAGGAAAGGAGGAAGTCAAATTGTCTCTATTTGCAGATGATATAATTGTGTATATATAGTAGACCCCATTGTCTCAGCCCAAAATCTCCTGAAACTGATAAGCAACTTCAGCAAAGTCTCAGGATACAAAACAATTGTGCAGAAATCACAAGCATTCCATACGCCAATAATAGACTAAAAGAGAACCAAATCAAGAACGATCTCCCATTCACAATTGCTACAAAAAGAATAAAATACCTAGGAATACACCTAACAAAGGATGTAAAGAACCTCTTCAAGGAGAACTACAAACCACTGCTCAAGGAAATAAGATAGGACACAAACAGATGGAAAAAACATTCCATGCTCATGGTTAGGAAAAATCAATATTGTGAAAATTGCCATACTCTCTAAAGTCATTTACAGATTCAGTGCTAACCCCATTGAATCCCTACCTATGACCCTCTTCACAGAATTGGAAAAAAAAAAAAACACCTTAAACTACTTATGGGACCAATGGAGAGCCTGCATAGTGAAGTCAATCCTAAGTAAAAAGAACACAGCTGCAGGCATCTCTCTACCTGACTTCAAACTGTACTACAGGGCTACAGCAATCAAAAACAGCTTGGTATTAGTACCAAAACAGAGATATAGACCAATGGAACAGAACAGAGGCCTTTGAGGCAATGCCACACATGTACAACCATCTGATCTTTCAAAAACCTGACAAAAACAAGCAGTGGGGAAAGGATTCCCTCTTTAATAAGTGGTGCTTGCATAATTGGCTAGCCGCATGCAGAAAACAGAAACTGGACCCCTTCCTGACACCTTATACTAAAAATTAACTCCAGATGGATTAAAGACTTAAATGTAAGACCTACCACCAGAAAAACCCTAGAAGAAAACCTAGGCAAAACCATTCAGGACATAGGCATAGGCAAGGACTTCATGACTAAAACACCAAAAGTATTGGCAACAAAAGCCAAAATAGACAATTGGGATCTTATTAAACTCCAGAGCGTCTGCACAGCAAAAGAAACAATCATTAGAGTGAGCTGGCAACCAACAGAATGGGAAAAAATTTTTGAAATCTACCCATCTGACAAAGGTCTAATATCCAGAATCTACAAAGAACTAAAACAGATTTACAAGAAAAAAACAAACCTATTCAAAAGTGGGCAAAGGACGCAAATAGACACTCTTCAAAAGAAGACATATATGAGGCCAACAAACATGAAAAAATGCTCCTCATCACTGGTCATTAGAGAAATGCAAATCAAAACCACATTGAGACAGCATCTCACACCAGTTAGAATGGCGATCATTAAAAAATCTGAAGACAACCGATGCTGGAGAGGATGTGGAGAAATAGGAACACTTTTACACTGTTGGTGGGAGGCAAATTAGGTCAACTATTGTGGAAGACAGTATGGCGATTTCTCAAGGACCTAGAAATAGAAATTCCATTTGACTCAGCAATCCCATTACTGTGTATATATCCAAAGGATTATAAATCGTTCTATTATAAAGGCATATGCACAGGTATGTTCATTGCGGCACTGTTTACAGTACCAAAACCTGGAACCAACCCAAATGCCCATCAATGATAGACTGGACAAGGAAAATGTGACACATATAAACCATGGAATACTCTGCAGCCATGAAAACTGATGAGTTTGTTTCCTTTGTAGGGACATGGATGAATCTGGAAACCATCATTCTCAGCAAATTGACTCAAGAACAGAAAATCAAACATTGCATGTTCTCACTCATAGGCGGGTATTGAACAATGAGAACACATGGACACAGGGAGGGGAACATCACACACTGGGGTTGGTTCAGGGGACTGGGGGAGGGACAGCAGCGGGTATGGAGGTTGCGGAGCGATAACATGGAGAGAAATGCCAGATATAGGTGACAGGAGGATGGAGGCAGCAAACCACATTGCCATGTATGTACCTATGCAACAATTCTGAATGATCTGTGCATGTACCCTAGAATCTAAAGTACAATAAATATATATGTGTGTATATATATATTTAAATACATTAATTAAATAAAAATAAAATTAGAGACACCCAGAATTGAACACAAAATTTTGTCAATGAAAAATACAGTGAGCCATGAGTTTCCATTGATCCTGACCCCTCACTTCTACCATTACACCCAAAGATTGCTTTACCTTTTTAGCAACCACATCATACTGTGAAACCAGCTATAATAATGAGCTGCCTAACACTTACTATGTGCCAGGTATTGTTCTAAGTACTTTTCATGTCTTAACTCATTTAATTAGCCTTTCGGATAGATAGAAAGGAGGATATATTATATTAATAAAAGGAAGAGTGAATGTAAGTTTGTGTAATAGGAATAACTTCATTTATCACATTTATTTATCTATCCATTCAAGAAACATGGAAAGTAAATTTTTAAAAATAATTTCACATGGTCAATTTATCAGTCAGGGCTCAAAGAGAGAATCAGAACCTCTTGGAGTAATACAGATTAAAGGGTTGATTACAGGGAGCTGACTTGAAAGACTGCAATCTGGTTAACCAGTCTATGTATGACTGCTGCTTTTGTATGTGGTGCTCGGGCCTGAGGTCCACATGGCAGGGAGTCTGGAAAGATGGATTTGAAGCTGTGTAGAGAAAGGACAAAGAGTAATCATAGAATATTCCAGAACCCATAATAAACAGGCACCCTTATTAATTTCTCACTGCTTCTAAGCCTTCAACTTTGATAATGCAGTTACTCTACACAAGAAGCTGGTGCCCTTCATCATGGAGCTAAACATGTACCTAACCCAACAGTTGGAGATGCTCGTGAAGGAGATCCAGTGGTTGCCAGAGGAGGAGCTGCAGCCCTGGCTACTGCCCAGGAAGGCCAACACAGTGAGCCAGCAGACCTGTGTCTACCGGTGTTAACTTCAACAACACCTGAGCCTACACCCACCTTCTGATTATAAAAATGGCCTGCAGAAGTTTCTTTAGCAGCTATTTCTAACCCAGAACCACACACTGAGAATTCTGGAGATGAAATGATGACACTCTGTGAGAAGCCTAGGTAAGTAAGCGGTGCAAAGGGCTTGAGAATAACTCCTGGTGAGTATTGAGCCCCAGCTCCTATTCATTTCAGCCATGAACATTTACTCTTTTATATGATGTGAGCCAATAAATCTGTGTGCTTAAACTCGATGAACTTGGAATGTCTTACTCTTGACATTTGAAGAGATCCAATCAATGCATATATCACATGGAAAACTAAAGTATTCACTGTGGAATGAAAACTGAGAGAAGGCAATTCATTTAGTAAAAACAGTGTATAATATATTTACATGCTCAAAGCAATAAATGAATGAATGAAGGGTTCAAAAATGAGGAACACCAGAGCATACACATGTTGAAAGTATAAGGGGATTAGGATCAACTTTCCCCCATGAATTCCATTTTTTATTAAAAGTGTCTCCACATGAATTAGGCATCATTGTGGTTCCCAAATAGAGCTTATGGAACAATTTTCTGTCATTTCTTATCATCAGAGTGATTATGGAACTTTCCAGCACTATAAAGACCAAGACATCTGTGTCTTGTTTATGTATTTATTTTCCTTTAAATGCTCAGCAAAGTGTCTAACGTCACTGTGGGCCAATAATTACAACTAATTAAGGTAAAATTAATCTAATTAAATAATTTAGTACTTAAACCAGATTCCTCTAGTGCTATCAGCTCTGAGATTTCAGGATTATAGAGTGCTAGGGGGAAAAACATGAAGTTCCAGAGATTATTGAACTTTTATATTCACTTATTTTCCTGAATTTAATTTCTTCATTCTTCCACATTAGTGTTTAGTCAGGACTTTGGGGGCTCTATAATGAAAAGTGTCTGAACACACACTCTGTAGCAGTTCTGACCATCTAAGTTTCACTCTGTTGATTTATTAGGGAAAAGAAGAATCTCACATGAACTCTCTTCCATAACTCAAAGGGAAACAATTTTTCTCAGCACCCCTAGAATATACTTCCCAGCTCCTGATTCTAGTTTTGCTGCTTGGGTAACTGCATACAGTAGAAAATGCAGTTGTGCAGAAACCCAGCACAGACAAGGCTTTTCCCAGGGACGTGCATAAAGACTGGCCTGCATGTGAGGAAGCTGAGGAAAATCACTACCATTTTCATCCGCATCACACATTCTGCTCTTCACCACAATGTGACCTGTGTAGCTATTTAAATTGATTTTCTCTAACATATCAGTTAGCTACATATACTGGCGACTTGATTAACCATGGCTTCAACAATAGAGGCTTGTTTCTTAGATCTGAGGCAAGGGGCCACTGACATTTGTTTAGGAGCACATTTCTAGAAATCCAGGTCCTCTCCCTTATCATTCTGTTAATATGTATCTTACTACAGATACAATAAGGTTTCATGATGGCTGCTGTAACTTCAGAGTTCATGTTCATGTCAGGGCAAGGGCTGAGAAGTGGGAAAACTATGCCACAATGCCAATTGCATTTATTGGCATTGGTTTTAAGAAGCCAACATCCTCCCAGGACATTCAGCAGACTTCACTTATATCTCAATGGAAACAGTGTCATGTGGCCACCCCTATGGCACTGGAGGGTGGGGTTCTCTCTGTCAGTAAAAAGGAGTAAATGGACCCTGGGAAGGTAACTAAGGACTCTGGCTATATTTTCCTAAATAGTTATGGGCTCCTTGAAAGCAGAAACTAAGTTCCATACTTTCTTCACATTATCTTTTCACTTATTTTTTTTTTCATATATTCATTTGCCTTTACTGATCATAAGTGGGAGAGAATTGCCCCATGATACCTGATGATGACTCATTTAAATTAAAAATGAATCAGGTCAGGCTCAGTGCCTCATGCCTATAATTCCAACATTTTGGGAGATCAAGGGGGAAAGATCACTTTTGAGACCAAAAGTTCAAGACCAGCCTGGGCAACATAGCAAGACCCTATCATCTCTATAATAAACAAACAAACAAACATTCAATCTAGGCACGATAGCTCACATTGGCAGTCCTAGATACTCAAGAATCTGATGCAGGAGGATCACTTGAGCCCAGGAGCTTGAGGTGGCAGTGAGCTATGGTCGTACCACTACACTCCAGTCTGGGTAACAAAATGGAACCTTTTTTTTTTAAAATCAGCTTTGACATAAAGACACTAACACTTATGATGATTTAATGTTTCTAACTGACAATCAGGTACATGTAGATATTGTTCACTATAAGTTTAGTCCAATAAGCCGGGAAACCTAAAAAAGCAAACAAACAAAAGGCTCCGATCCTATGCAAAATTTTTAAAATTTTAATAAGTATCCAGCCAGAGAAAACAAATCTTAACTGAAAAAGAAAAAACAGAAATGTACTGGTAGACATGATTTTAAAGGCAATGGCAGAATGCCAAGGGATTTTGAGGGATTAAGAAGGGTAGAGCTCCATAAATATTATTTTTCATGACACTGATAGAGAAATATAAGCTTAAGTCTGGGTGCTTAAAACCTGAAAGAAGCTACCACAACAACTAAAATATGACACATAATTTTAAAGCTGGGAAAGAACATAAGGAGAAACAAAATTTAAACAAAAGTAAAATGAAAAAGGAAACATCTATAATAGTAGAGAAACAAAAGGCAAAGCACAGGTTAGACTCAGACTTCCAATTCCAGTTATTTGTTTCTATCAGGAACAATTAGTAAAGTTGGGTAAAATAGGGAATAAATCATCTATACAAAGGCATGTGTGCTGATGGAGCTATCAGCACTGGAACATCCAAGAGAAGAGAAAAATTAGAGACAACGAGTCAACATTCTGCAACCTACTTCCCTCTTCATGGTCTTTCCTAACCTTAGAGGGAAATAAGATAGTAAATGAATCAGAAATCCACAGTAAATAACTAATATTTAGCAATCTTACAGGACAGAATGGAGGTGAGGGCCACAAAGTATGGCAGGATATAAAAAGCCAAGATTTCAGAGGAAAGACAGGTGTAGAGACCCCAGCCAAACACTGGTGCTTCTCAGGCATTTGCTGAATTTCAATCAGATTGTCACTGAAATCTACAGCTGAGTTTTTGGCAGTATCATTGTACTGAGAAGGCAAAATTGGAGTCCAGGGCCTTCCAAGAATAGAGGTTCTGGTAAACAGTCCCAGTCTTTCAGGTGGGGCCCCTAGAGAGCTGTACTGTGGGAACCTGTATGAACCAAAGGTAGACTGAGTCTTTCAACCCATCCACAATCAGTGTCTGGTTAGAATGAGAGAGTAAGGTGATATGTTTCCATCTGCGCCTAGAGCAGATGATGAAAAAGTCTTTCTAGATAAATAAACAGTATCAAGACTCCAAAAAAGGATTATCAAACCTGCTAGGTTTCTATTTATCTACCTGTTCTATGATCTACCTATGTTCCTTATATCTCTCCCCCAAAGGAATGTGCATTGAAAGATATGTACATTAGTGTTTATATCAGTGGTATTTATAACAACCCCAAACTGGAAAAAAAAATCCTCAAATGTCAATCAATAGAATAGATCAAAATGCTTTGTGACATTTAAACAATCAAATACCATCCAACAATTAAACTACAAACTTGCTTCTTACAATACCATGAGTGAACTGCGCAAAAAGAAAATAAAAAAAGAAGCCAGGCACAAGTATATAATGTATGATTTCTTTTATATAAACTTCAAAACCAAGGAACGTAATCTAGGGTAATAGTAGTCTGAATGACTACATTCAGGTGATGCAATGATTGGGATATGCCTATGTATCTTGAGCCAGATGACAGTTACATGCATATAATTCACCTTGAAATATATCATGAGTTTTGTAGTTATGATTGTACAATTGTCTGTTTCTATTAGTAGTTAAGAAAAGGTTGAACAAATAAAACAAGCATATCTATTATTAAAATAAATGAAAACAGGTTGAATCCTCCTAATTGAGAGCAACACTGGGACTGAAAACAGAAAAGTTTAATTTATAACTTTTGCAAAGAATACAAATTACACAGAAGGATAATACTACACAAACAGGCAGATAATGAGAAATGCATATGTATACATCACAGAGCAGAGCTGGTTATCTTAAAAACAAAAGTAAAATCAGGCAGCAAACATTAATTCTGAAAAAGGAAATTATTTACTAAATGGGATAACTTACAATAAAGATACATCTGTCATAGATCTGGGTTCTGAATTCACTAACTCCAAAGTGTATGACAAAAGACATAGAAATATAGCCAGTTAAAATGAAAAACAACCATGGTCTTCAGGGGCGGCTAAAATATATTGTTACATTTTTTTACAGTTCACTTAGACCAAAATGATAGATATAGTATTAGAATAACACAATTAACATATTAAATCAAGTAGATGATATAAAATATATCTTTTATATAGAACTTTCCTAACAGTGTTTCAATATACTTGCAAACAAAATATCATAGCCATAATCATAAATTCTTTATTCACAATGTAATAAAAGCAAAAATGTATAGCAAAATGATAAAGAAAATGAATCTAATCACTTGGAAATAAAAACAAAATCCTCTGCTAAATAATCTTTAGATCAGAAAATAACTCAAAGCTCCTGTTATAAGTTATTAAAATTAACTACAATAAGATTGCTATGTATCGTAGTCTTCTCACTGTAGCTATTTAGTCATTTACAAGGGTAGTAGAAGCTTTACAGAGAACAAAGTTCATTTACTTAATTATATTTTTCATTAAATAAGAAAGAATGAAACTAAATGAAATAAATATTCAACTCCAGAAGCTGGAAACTTCCCATCAAAATAAACCTAATAAATTAGTAAATATTAAATTAGAAAATAGTGAAAGTTTCAAAGGCATCTGAAAGCTTTTTAAATAAAACATCAATAATATGTATGCAAATATATCAAGTATACTGAAGAAAGGCAATAAAAAGCAAAATGTAAATTTACAATGTAATGAACACTACAGGACTTAAAAATCATAGTCATCTGAGAGACTGCCTGATAATGCTGCTTTTTCATAGAATTGTAAAGAGCTCTTTTTTCCTTCCTTCAACCTGATCAAAGTGTGCTATACATAGTGGAATCTTTTTTAAGTTACCCGGAGATCACCCCTCCAAATTTACAGTGTTGCTGATTTTCCTGTTGTTATAGATTTTATTAATAATTTCATCAGACAGGTTATTTTTCTTGTTTATTGTTGTTTTTGCCATTGCAAGACCTTTTACCCTTTTTCTTTGTTAGTTTCCACAGGAAGTTAAAAGCCTAAGGGACAACAGCAGTGTGAAATCAACTTGTTCCTTTATTAGAAGTGGAGCATGCACCTTGTGCAATACAAGACTGCCTAAGACAGGTTTGGAGCACTGGCTTCATCTCAAGGCTTGGCTCCATTCTTCATCTGAAGGCCCCTACCTTACCATCTCCTAGGAAGCAAGGATTCCGAAACCTCATGAACAAAGGATAAAAGAAAACAAATGAGTTCTTTATTCAAATCTTGAGCCTTGAGCTAAACAACATAAAGAAGACCAGGCACCTGCACATGTATCCTTTCAATTCACATTGATATTGCCTACTAGTAAATGGCAGTTTTTCTAGCATCCTGGAAACTGAACAATCAATCAGATTAGCCAGTAGTCCCCAACCCCAGGCCAAGAACTGCTAGTGTGGCCTATTTAGAACCTGGCCACATAGCAGGAGGTGAGCAGCAGGTAAGCAAGCATTACTGCCTGAGCTTTGCCTCCTGTCAGATCAGAGTCAGCATAAGGAACACATACCCTACTGTGAACTGTGCATCTAATGTCCTGATGATCTGAGGTGGAACAGGTCCTCCTCAAAACCACACCTGCCTCCCCCACCAACTTCTATACTGGTCCCTGGTGCCAAAAAGGTTGGGAACCGTTGAGATAAGCAACCCCACCTGGAGAGGACAGAATGGCAAGCGAAGAAGAAAGCTGCTTTCAGCTACACAATTGTTTTCCCCAGATGAGAGTGGTCTCAGGCAGGAAGGTTTACACAAAGGCTGAGTAATAAGCACACAGCACCTGACCTCAGTGTCAAAGGACTCAAGAGCAGAATGAAACACTGCTCATGGCAGGGTTAAAGATGTGAATGTAAATTTTCACTTGCTCCTTCCAGTAATTTATAGGATGTGAATAATCAACCTGAGTTTGCTACCATATATAAACGGTTCTTAGTGATTGCTTAAAGAAGGGCAGCTCTGCTGTTAGTGCACATTATAAAAGCAAATTTCCTCAAAATAGACAGTGCCTTGAGAACAGTATTTTTCTAATCCTGATACAGAATGGTGAGTTGAGCACACTGTATTTTTATACATCACTGTGAAAACAATTAGTTCTTTTCAGTAAATAAAAAGGATCTCCAAAGGAAATTCTTTAGAAAATAGTTCATCAGCTGAAGCCTAACGGAATTGAAAGGAAAATAACTATTGTAGAGGATTTAGAACCTTTTTTTTTATTGCCTTCAATTAGAAAAACAATATATTTAACCCCTGGTCTTTACCATTTTATGGGGTGAGATCATTGCTTTTCTTCTCAATGCTATTCCCCAAAGATCTACTGGAACACCAAGTGCTGAAATTACGAAAATGAATGAAAACCCTGAAGTTTTTCAGAGACAGATCTATAAGCATGTGTAATTCATCTTGCAGTTTCTTCTACTGAGACTTTATTGCAGGGATTTAAAAATATCAGTGAGAATTCTGGCATGTGGAGTCATCAACCAGCAATAACTTTGCATCAAATCCCCAAATGGTCTTTCTGATTGGCAGGTATGCCCAGGCTAAGAAGTAACATTTCCTCCTTCTTAGACTCGTTCTGCCCTCTCTATAAAGGAGGCAGCAGCTCTAACTGAAACTCTTGAAGGTAATAGATCTTAATGTGTATGCAGTTCCATGTCAGTGGCAGATCTCTGCACTACAGATAACGAGTAAGTTATAAAGGACTTCCTGGCTGTCTAAAGTTGCTAAACGCAGAGTATAAAATTTCAAGACTAAATGGAACTTTATCCCATTTAGTGTTACTTCATTTTGTGAAAAGAAACTAAGATTTAAGAAACGTAGATGGCTTGACAAATGCCACCAAAAGAGATGGAACTTTCTGAAGTCTTGATGCACAACAGTTATTCATTTACCGTCTCAATATCTTTATGATGCTCAACATGATTATTTCATTAATTAGATCATGATCCTTTACTTAATTATTACTTTAAAAATCTTCAATGGTCCCTGTAGCATAGGAGATGCATGAGAGAACATGAGAAAGATACTGTCTGGGTTCTCAAAAGCAGGTAGAAGATATACTGTGGAAGTATCTGGTAAGTTTTGGCTGATTGCTTCAAAATTATGAAGAGCAAGGTGGCACTCACTTTGGTGAATAATGTGAGGCAAAATATCACATCACGCTAAATTTGTTTTCTTACCAGCCAGGTGGAGGCTATTGAAGTAAGATTATCTTGGCTTTAGAAAAGCCTTTAAAACAATTTTTTCATTGTATTTTTATTGATGCTATGAAAAGAATGTTAGTCAGAACACATCCATGTTAGTGAATTGTGTATGTAACCACTTGAACAATATGTCTAAAGTGAGACAATTTACTGACAATTTCTTGTCAGCCTGGACGAAACTTCCAGGGATGCCACACTGGATTCCTCCCTTGGCTTTATTTAGGTCCTTAGCCCCTTAACCGACCGAGAGAGAGAGTAGAATATGTATTTGTCAAATGCAACTCTTGGTAAAGTTGGAAAGGAGCACTAAGCATCATAAATGCCAACATCAAGGTTCAAAATTATTGTGAACATTTGCAAGACAATGAAGATGAAATCTGACAGTTGTAAATGGATGAAGTTCCATATTTAGGGTCAAAAATTCATTTCCATCAGTAAAGAATGAGGGAGAACATAGGTTTTTGAAAGTTTTATTAAAAAGGCTCACTATGAGCCTATGATGTCATGTACCTATTTCATTCTAACACTGAATTTGCATGAATTTATAGACAGGTTTACTGAGTCATAGTCTCAAGTTTAACTCTGCACTGAGAATTCTGGACTTTGGATACCATAATTTTACAGGAATGTCGGTCAGTTAAGAAGCCTGGAGCAGAGAAGGAAGGGGGCAGGGAGATCTGGAGAGGCCAATGACATCCATGAGTCTGGAGAATCATGTAGACAAATTGTGGCTGAAGGAAATGCAGTCAATTCATCAAAAATTCCTTCACATACTAAGTACTTTTTACTTATGATTTTATTACATCATAAAAATCTAGAGGAATGAGCCTCAGTTTCTTCCCTGAAGAGTTAATGATTGCATAAGAAGAAAGGCAAACAAATACTTCTAATACTATGTTTCAGGATAAAATAGTCTACAGAGCACCGTAGGGGCAGAGACTACAATGCTTCTTCATAGGGAGAGGAGCAGGTAAAGAAACTGGGATGGTTTAAAATTTGGAATATTTGCTTGGAAAATAAGGCAGAAGAAAAGAGCTGTCTAAATCAGCTTGATAATGCCTTTGCCATCTTATAAATACGCCACATTCATTGCACTTCTATGTCTCTTTCCTGTTACCTCCACTGTGATTTTCCTGGTCCTAAATTCTACGTACCTTTCTTTCAAGACTTCGCTGCAAATCTAGCAGTCTCATCTTTCCAACCACAGGGTTATGTCTCTCTAAACTGGCCCCAAGAGCAGTTATTTCCATCACACCTGTGTCATTTATAACATCATCAAATGCTTCTATCATGACTGATGCACTGGAGCTGCTATTTTCTTCCCTTTACAACAGGGGCAAAACACCTTTTTTTTTCTGGTTTTTGACCATGCTTTGTACCATGCTGAGCACATACAGGTGCAATAAATACTTTGGAGACAGTCCATTAGCCCTTATTCTTTAATAAAGAACAGATTCGAGGCCCCTGACTATGTGTACTGACAAAAGTCCCTTTTTTTTGTCTCTTGTTTTCTCTTTCTATGAAAGTCGAATTCTTCAACCTGAACTTCCAGCCCTTTGCAGGTAGAGTGAGCAGGCACTGCACATCCCTGGTGAGGCTGTCAGGTTAAAGTTCCCAGGTCCCAGAGGTGGTCCTGGATCCATTACAGCCTCTGTTCCAGTTGTAATAATTTTGTTCATAAAGATTTGAGTCACAGGAAAAACTGGTATCGTTGTGTCCTCATATCCTGAAACGTGTCAAGGTATCTTGCTTTATCTTTCTGATTTCTGACTTTTTATTTTATCTTTACAAAGCTGCTAAAAAGCCTCAGGCAGGGGCAGTGGCTCTTTGGGCCCAGCAGTGCACATCCCAGTGACTTCTTTCTTTCTGAAAACCAATCTTTCCTGTCAAATACACCTTCATCTCGTTACAAATAAGGCTCATGGATCAGCCCTGCCCAGGGAACAATCAGCATGCTGGTGATTGCTTTGAAAGCAGTATTATACTAATACAGTATCTCATTAGAACACCTTTGCTGGGAGCTGGAGGTTTCTTCTCAATTCAAACGGAGATTGTGGTTTTCATTATGTGTTCAGAAGTGCTGCTTCTCTGTACCATAAAATGGCCTGAGGAGACAGAATCTTTTGACCTTTGTAATTTCTTCAATATTATGTAGGGTTCTTTTCTCCATTTGAACAGAGTAATAAATATTGCAGACCCGTAAGTTATTTTATCCTAACACACAATTAAAATACAGGAAAAAAAAAAGTCTTCTAAAGACATTTCAATGGTGCCACACCGTCCAGCTCTGGGAGAGGCATGCATGGGGGAATTGTGCTGCAGGTGGAAAGATTCAGAAATCCATTTGGGATAATTTCCAGCAACTGGCTCAGGGCCTCAGGTTGCAGAATTAGCTCATCTAGAGCTTCAGCTTCTGGTTTCAGACTCATTAAGACTGTCTTGTCAGGGTAGGTATGTGATCAGTTTCTGGACTGCAAACTAAGCCCAATAAATTGCTGAACTCGGCTTAAAAAGTTAATTACTGAATCTGGTACATGTGGTGCAGAAAAAGGACAGAAACTACAAATTAATGGGCAGACAAGCAGTTTTTTAAGAAAATTAACTTAAAAAATATAAATATTCCACTGCTGCTTCTTGGGCCTGAGCAAGCAACCTGATTCACCTCTGAGTTCCTGTTTCTTTTCTATCTGCCAACTTATTTGCTTGGTCTGTTCTCATGCAGGTGCCTGCAGGAATGTGCTTCCAAACGGTATCAAACACAATGCACAAGGTGTGAGTGCCGTTTCCAGACACCTTAAAAATGACCACATTGAAGCTAAATAGGATGGGCTTGTTAGTAGGAATATTCATTAGATCCCACTTTACATGTTCTTCTAAAGGGCTATTCTTTTTATGGAGAATATTCCTTGATGCATTTTGGGTTTTCTTTTCCAACTAGTGGTATAAAAAGTAATTGCTGTAGCGTCCATAGTGGGTCACACCATGAATCTGCGCCTGGCATATTAGGAGCTGTGACAGGAAGCAATGAGGCCAAGAGCACAGCTATTCTGCACTGGAAACAATAGGAGGCTGGCTGGGAAATCCCCAGTGGCTGTCTGTCTCCCACTCTGCTCCCTTTTGCCATGGTCCAGGTTTGGTGTAGTAGCATGAAGAAGGGGGCCCTCATCTATTTGTTTCCATCTTCTTTGTCTTCATAGGTTGGATATAAATATGATTTCTTTAACCAGATGTGTTTGAACAATCCCAGGCTTCCAGGGCCAGGTCTGAACATACCTAAGAAAGAGGGGCTGAGCAAGGTGTTGTAGAAAATAAACTGTAACATTTTAAAGGCCTTCCTTTCTAGTCTTGACCCCTATGGTGCCTTGCTAGCATAGTGCTAGAATAAAAAATTACAGCTGTCACTTTCTTCTTGCTGAATTGAGGGAAATGTGAAGAAGAGAACACAGGATCTACTCACTTAGAAGTTCACAGTCTAGTTAAAGAGACCCTGTGCCCAAAGATGTGTGTAAAAGTGTAACGTCTTAAGATAAATATGTGTAGTGCTTTGGGATCACCAAGGATGGAATGCCTGCTGGACGTGGTAGTGTTTTGATAAATGTTGAAGACACCATCTGAGAAGTTTCACACTCCAAATATTTCATGTAGAATACTTTCCAGAAAGAGACTATTTCTCCAGCCAAAAAGAACTAGCATTTCCAGAGTGCTTGCTGAGAGACAGGTAGATGCTAGGTACACCAAATTATTGAATCCAATCCTCCAAGCAGTTTTTGTTATATAAATAAATTATACATAAGTGTAGTTGTACCAACATAACAAATGAGAAATTGAGGCGCAAGAAATCAGGTCATATTTCAAACGTGTAGTAGTAAGAAGAAGAACAGTAAGGCTTTGTATCTAATTACGTCTTAACCATGAACCCATGACCCATCTATAGCACCATGCAATATGCAAATAGAGAACAGGAGAAATAAAATTCTGACTTTTCTGCTAGAAAGAAAAACTGCATATGAGTAACTGTCCTCGCTCCTGATTCTTCAAGCGCTATGTTTACTACTTTTTGATGCCTTTCTATCAATACCTTATAAGTTTTATTTCTTTATTAAACATTAGAGAAAACAGAAAATCCACATAGCCCGCTGCCTCCTGTTCTCTTCAATTTATCCTGGAAAACTTTTGCAGTTGGCTAATGGTTACAACATCAACAAAATAACTTCTCTCTATTTTCTCATTAAACTAAAGAGAAAAAAAATAAACTGATATATCATATCTTTGTTGACTGGTAGCTCATTACAGAGGCTAATGAGAGAAATACATTCTCATATACTGATCACTGGCACTCAGAGAATTTGAGGAGAGCCACCTGCTGAGTAAAGTATCCATTTTTGCTTCTAACTTTCTATGTATTAGTCTGGTCAATTTCCCCAAGCTGGCCAGATTCAGAAAGTTTTATTAAAACAAATGGAGATGAGATTTGAAGTTAGCAGAGAAAAACAGAAGCTGAGCCTGAGCTCCCACACACGATCTTTGCCTTTGGCCAGGTGTTCTGACCACTTGGTGGAGGTATGCGGCAGAGACTTCGGTGTGTTCTCTAAAACCAGGCTTGCTTTCTTGCACACAGTTGGGCTACATTTCCCAGCCTTCCCTGCAAACAGCTTCCATCTTCCATTTTTCACTTCTCTGAGAAAAAAAAATGTATGCTCTTTTTAGATACAAGCAATAAAACATGCATAATTTATATATGACATGATTTTCTCTCCCTCTCTCTCTCTTTCTCTCTGTCTCCCTCTCTCATTCAGTCTGCTTTCTAATCTATGCTAAATTATTTAGCTCATAGTGACATATAAACCACATATTATATAGGTAGACATTTTTAGACTTGGTGTCTGAATGACTTCATAAGCATCACTGTATCACATGGCCAGATAAATTCATGGATTGAATTTTAAATGAGAAGTTTTTATGCCTTAAGTTCCTGAGGTTTCAAAAATTTTCTATTACTCTAGACAATGCTAATTTAACTAAGATATAATGCTTAATAGATTTTTAGCTATAGAACAGATACATGTAATTTTTCCCTTTTTAAAAAAAGACTTAGAAAAATCCTATAATCACATTTGAGAGTACTTGCATCAAAATTCTAATATAAATATATCCATTTACATATCTATCTAATGATGTAGAGATACATAGAAATATAGATGTGTTCCCTAACAAAGAGAAATTGACATCTGTACACAAATTTGGCACAAAGCTTATCACGTAATAGGTCCCAATGGAGCTTTTATGAACTTACTTGAACTAAAAACTTAACCAAATTAAATACAGACAGCTGCAAGTTATAATTGCAAATCACTTAATATCACATCAACAAAAACTTCCAGACATAATCTAATTTATAAACAGAGAAATACAAAAGAGGGACTAAATAAGAAAAACAAGAGTAGAAAAAGAAAATAACTTTATAGTTGTTTCTGGGAAATTCTCCATCAAAGTTTTATCTGGAAGATCTAAGTACAAATCTCTTAGATTCAAGTAGCTAGGATAAAGTCAAGAAGAAAACATTCAGAATTTGATAAGAAGTGTCATTGTAGATTCTAAGTTCCTTGTAGAAAATAAATCTTTCAAGAGTCAGAGTGTGTTCAATTCAATAAAATGTTTTGAGAGATGACAGTGAATAAGCCATTCTGCAAAATTAAAATATAAATAACACATAAGGTTTAACAGGAGAGCTTCATAATCCAAAGGCAGGATGTGCCTACGTAAGACAATTTCAATACTATGTGGTAAATCCAGTAGAAGCATACACAGGGTACAAGAGAAATGTGGACAGATCACAGGATTATTACTAGATGAGATGATCACGTAGTTGGATCTTGAAGGGAAATAACTTACATTTTCTGAAAACAATGGCAGAAAGACACAGACTAGATCTATTTTCCTATCCCATTCTGCTCCAAACCCATTTTATGTCAGAAGAGTTGCATATACAGATTTTATATAATTGTTATTAAGAATAAATCTATACAAAAGACTGAAGACATTAAAAAGTATTCCCAATCAAATGAAGGATGAGGAATTCCTGAATGATAAAAATCAAATAATAACAGATCTATAGAAAAACATAATAGACAATGACAGCTCAAAACACACACACAACAATAAGAGCTGTTGATGTAGAGACGGTCAATGGAATGGAGTATGCTGAGCTACAAATAAGGACATTGAAAAAATTTATCTCATCAACTCACCTACAAGTGTCTGGACATAGGCCATTCCAAGGTTTGTTCTGTGGGTTCACTAACAGCATCAAGGACCTTCAAGCTCTTGCTGCATTACTTCTCTGCTAACATCTTCATGTTATTAAGGTCACTGAAGGTGTCTTGTAACTCCAAACACCATCTACTCACATAAAACCCCCGAAGCAGGGGAAAAGGGAGCAGGGAGGAAGTGTCTTCTTATGTAGTGTTTTTTTTTTTTAATAAGGGAGGGAAGGAGAAAAATCTTCCCATAAAATCTCAGCATACTTCTTAGTACTTATGTCCTTTACAGCCAGATTCATACTACATGTTCACTTCTTAACCAAGCACAGACAAAGACAATAGAGCCTGCCATATGAGTGAGGTAAACAATCATTCACACTCTGGGGCTAGATACAGCAGCTCCTCAAAAATGAGGTTTCTTATAGTAAGAAATAAAAGGCACCAACTGATGGTGGGTAACTAATTTAGTGCCAGGCAAGTGGGACTCAAACTTAGATTCAAGTAATAGAAGGAGCTGGATATGATCTAGCAATAATTATCAGGAAGGCTGCTATTAGGACTTTATTGAAAGAATGAGGATTATGTATCCTTTCCCTCTCTCCAGTTTGCACTTAACACTGGTCATTGCTTGTGCCTGAAACCAGATAAGCAATTGGACTGATAGAGTATGCCCCAGATGATTTCCTAATCCAAGAATAACAGGGAATCTCAGGCCCATATTATAAATCGTCAGCAAATTGGACATATCAGCATGTCCTTTCCCATTGAACATAATCAAGGGAAAACTCCTAGAGTCAGAATTTCCATTTACAAGGAAGTAATCAGAGATCCTTAATTTAAAAAATATATATATATTATATATTTATATATATAAATATATATATATATAGTTAAAGAACCATGCAAGAGAAGCATCAAACTAAACCCAATGAACCAAAAAACGGGTTGAAGAATACAAGCATCAGACAGACACAAAAGAAGTAAAAGCACTATCTTCAAAGAACTTCAAATAAATTACAATGAATTTTACAATAAATATTGTTAAATGATTACGGGCTGCTAGAAAAAAAAAAACATAATCAGTTAGATATATTGAAAATTAAAGTAAAGACAACTGGCTGGGCATGGTGGCTCATGCCTGTAATCCCAGTATTTTGGGAGGCCAAGGTGAGCAAATCACAAGGTCAGGAGTTCGAGAGCAGCCTGGACAATACAGTGAAACCCCATCTCTACTAAAAATACAAAAATTAGCTCAGCTTGGTGGTGCATGCCTGTAGTCCCAGCTACTCAGGAGGCTGAGGCAGGAGAATCGTTTTAACCTAGGAAGCAGAAGTTGTGGTGAGCTAAGATCACACCAATGCACTCCAGCCTGTGCAAGAGAGCAAGGCGCTGTCCCCCAACCCCTACGACAACAACAACAAAACAGAAAGTAAAGACAACTGTAAGGGAAAATACAAATTAATACTAAGAGGCTTAATTCTCCCTGTTGAAAATAAAGGAATATACTTCTCTTTTCCATTTATTAGAGCATTCACCTTAGAAAACTTAACTTGCAAGTAACCTCTGCCTTTTGGAATTGTATGTAAGTCTTTCTAAAAGGTAAATAAGATTATTTCCAGCTTTACGGTATTTAAATTTTGTAACGGTAAATAACATAATTTCCAGCTTTACAATATTGAAATATCTAAGATATTCATCAAGTACCTAGGAGCCATTTTATTTCGTTTGACATGGAATCATCCAGAGAAACAGTGCCCCTTCTTCCATTTTCTGTGGAAGGGTAGGAGCCTAACTTAGGTAGACTGACCTCCGCCAAGTTGCATGATGACCTTCTGTCATAAAGACATGAAAAGTGTGTTTTTTCTTTGAATAACACACCTAGCCAACCAAACCACCAAGTGAATTGAACCTGCAATAGGTGTGGCAAATGGCGTGATCAAATCCTCTTATGCAGGGACTAGTTACTGTTTATCTTAAGAACTCATACATACTGTATCATATCTTCTGGGTTGTATCAAATGGTAAGATTTCTTCATGTCTTCGTTTTCGGAGCCCTTAGAGGACTGTAACACAAATCACATTCTGGTTTAATGCTTATTCCATAATTAAACTTATTTCTTTCTCTTCTATTTTCATGCAGAGGTTTTCTGGGCTGACAGGAGATTTTGTTTTTAATTCTTTCTTTCCAATACAACTAAGGAACAAATTGTAGAGTTCGCAGGGGCAAAGAAATTCCCCCAGAAGGCAGCATGTTAAACAAACTATATGACCAAAAGATAATTGACATAGAAGATAGATATAAAAGTTCTATGATATATTTAATATGATTTCTCGAAAATAACAACTCTAAGTGGAATGATATATAATAAAGATAAAAGAAAAAACTTCAAAATTGAAGAAAAATACAAACTTCTGAATTAAAAAATTACTTAGTTCCAAGAAGAAAAAAATGGGTAAAAAACAACAACAACAAAAAGACCACACTTAAACTACTGAATTTTTTTTTTTAGACAAAGTTTCGCTCTGTCACCTAGGCTGGATTGCATTGGTGCGATCTTGGCTCACTGCAACCTCTGCCTCTCAGGTTCAAGCTATTCTCATGTCAGCCTCCCGAGTAGCTGGGATTGTAGGCACACACCACCACGCCTGGCTACTTTTTGTAATTTTAGTAGAAACAGGCTTTCACGGCCGGGCACGGTGGCTCAAGCCTGTAATCCCAGCACTTTGGGAAGCCGAGGCGGGTGGATCACGAGGTCAAGAAATCGAGACCATCCTGGTCAACATGGTGAAACCCATCTCTACTCAAAATACAAAAAATTAGCTGGGCATGGTGGTGCGTGCCTGTAACCCCAGCTACTCAGGAGGCTGAGGCAGGAGAATTGCCTGAACCCAGGAGGCGGAGGTTGCGGTGAGCTGAGATCACGCCATTGCACTCCAGCCTGGGTAACAAGAGCGAAACTCCGTCTCAAAAAATAAAAAATAAAAAGAAACAGGCTTTCACCAGGTTAGCTGGGCTTGTCTTGAACTCCTGACCTAAGATGATCCACCAGGCTTGGTCTTCCAAAGTCCTGGGTTTATAGGCATGAGCCACTGCACCCACAAGTTAAATTTTAGAACATTAATCAAAGAATAAGACCTAAAACATGTTCATAGATAAGAGAATTAGCATTCAAATTGAAGAGATAAAGCAAATAATTATTAGCATTACAGTTATTGGAAGATATTTGAGTCACTTCTATACAAATGTAAGAGAAAATGATTTCAAACCCAAAATTCTAGACCTAGGCAAAAAGAACTTGGGAAAGAACCAAACCCAAAAATTTTGTGTGTGTATAAAAGATTTTTACCTACAAATACTCTCTAAAAACATTGCTTGGTCAGACAGATATAGCTCATTTTATTATACTTCATTTGATTTTGCTTGAAGAGTTTGCATATTTTTAATAAACTGAAGGTTTATGGCAACTTGTGTCCAGTAAGTCCATTGGTACCACTCTTCCAAGACCATGTCCTCCTCTCATGCCTCTGTGTCACATTTTGGTAATTCTAGCAATATTTCAAACCTTTTCATTATCACTTGTGATCAGTGATCTGTGATGTTACTATCATAATTGTTTTGGGCACCATGAACCACACCTCTATAAGACAATGAACTGAACAGAGAGGTGTGTGTGTGTTCAAACTGTTCCACCAATGGCCATTTATCTGTCTCTTTCCCTCTCCTCATGTCTCACTATTCCCTGAGACCCAACAATATTAAAATTAGGCCAATTAAGAACCCTACAATAGCCTATAAGTGATCATATAAAAGGAAGAGTCACGTTTCTTGCCTCAAATCAAGAGGCAAGATTGTTGAAGGAAAGCATGTTGAAAGGTGATATAGGCTGAAAGCTAGGATTTTTGTACCAAATATTTAGCTGAATAGTGATGCAAAGAACACAGTCTTGAGAAAATTTAAAAGAGTGACTCCAGTAAACACACTGGAGTAATAAGAAAACAAAACAGCTTATTGCTGATGTGGAAAGTTTTAATGATCTGGCTATAAGATAAAACCAGCCCCAAAATATACTTAAGCCAAGCCTCATCTAGATGAAAGCCGAAACTATCTTTAATTCCATGAAGACAGGGAGAAAGAAGAAGCTGCAGAGGAAAAGTCTGAAGCTAGCAGAGGCTGGTTCACAAGGTTTAAAAAAAGAAGCCATCTCCATAACATAAAAGTGCAAGGTGGGGCCGGGCATGGTGGCTCACGCCTGTAATCCCAGCACTTTGGGAGGCCAAGGCGGGTGGATCACGAGGTCAAGAGATCAAGACCATCCTGGTTAACATGGTGAAACCCCGTCTCTACTAAAAATACAAAAAAAATTAGCTGGGCATGGTGGTGTGTGTGTGTAATCCCAGCTATTCAGGAGGCTGAGGCAGGAGAATTGCCTGAACCCAGGAGGCGGAGGTTGCAGTGAGCCAAGATTGCGCCATTGCACTCCAGCCTGGGTAACGAGTGAAACTCCATCTAAAAAAAAAAAAAGTGCAAGGTGAAGCAGCAAATGATAATGCAGAGACAGCATCAAGTTATCCAGAATATCTAGCTAAGATTCATGATCAATGTGGCTAAATAGATTTTCCATGCAGATGAAGCACACTTCTATTTAAAAAAATAAAAGACTCTCTTTTAGAGGCCAATGCAGCTGATGGCTTATTTATTTATTTATTTATTTATTTATTTATTTATTTAAGACAGAATCTGACTCTATCACCAGGTGCCAGGCTGGAGTGCAGTGGCGCAACCTTGGCTCACTGCAACCTCCGCCTCCCAGGTACAAGCAGTTCTCCTGCCTCAGCCTCCCGAGTAGCTGGGACTACAGCCATGCATACCATGCCCAGCTAATTTTTTTGTATTTTTAGTAGAGATGGGGTTTCACTATGTTGGCCAGGATGGTCTCATCTCTTGACCTAGTGATCTGCCCGCCTCAGCCTCCCAAAGTGATGAATTTAAATTGAAGCCAGTGCTTACATATCATTCGGAAAATGTTAGAGCCCTTCAGAAGAATGCTAAATCTACTCTGCCTGTGCTCTAAAAATGGAACAACAAAGCCCGAGCAACAGCACATTTGTTTACAGTATGTTTCACTGATTATTTTAAGCCCACTGTTTAGACCTACCACTCAGAAAATAAGATGCCATTCCATATATTACTTCTCATTGACAATGGACCTAATAAACCAAGAGCACTAATGGAAAAGTGCACGTAGATTGATGCTATTTTCATGCCTGCTAACAAAACATTTATTCTGCAGCTAGGTATCACAAGGTAATCCTGACTTTCAAGTCTTCTTATTTAAGAAACACATTTTGTAAGGCCGTAACTGCCATTGATAGTGATTCCTTTGATGGATCTAGGCAAAGTAAATTAAAAACCTTTTGTAAAGAATTTACCATTCAAGATACCATTAGAAACATGTATAACTCATAAGAGGAAGTCAAAATGTCAATATTAACAGGATTTTGTGATACAGACAGGAGGCAGTGAAATAGTGGGTAGAAGAGGATGGTTCCCTGGCAAAGGCCCCACCCGCAAGCCTGGAAACCTTGGCCCTAAATGGGAACAGGCATTCCTGTTTTGGCACCCAAATGTTGCCTTTTCTAAGATTACTATGGCCTGCCACACCCCTATCCTAACCCCATGTAAACCCTAAGCTCCATGAGCAAAGGTACAGAAGAGCAGAAGAGCTGCAGAGTGGCAGAGTTTCATGGCAGAGAAGGAGAGAAGAGAAGGAGCACCTGAACATCAAAAGGAGTTGAGCTGGGGATGGTTGGAGAGGACATCAGATGCAGGATGGCTAAACTCCAGGGACAGATCATTGTCCCACTCCAACCCCATTCCAGCTCCCCATCCATCCCACTGAGAGCTACCTTCACCACTCAGTGAAATCCTGGCATTCACCATCCTTTAAGTCCAGGTGACCTGACTCTTCCTGGATGCTGGACAGGGACTTGGATATCAAGAGGGCAGGATGTAAAACCCTGACTCTCTACTGAGCTGGTTTAACACTTAGCCATCTGTAGATGGCAACTGCTAAAAGAACATTAATTGCAACACACTCCTAGACTCTACCATGGGGTCAGAGTCCAAAATCACTTGCCCTGGCTCTTGCACCTGCTTGTCTTCATGCTTCCCCTCCCATAATGGGTTTGAGGAAGCAGAGAAAAGGAGCCACACTCCTATCAGAAGTCCCATGAGAAGGTCAAGGAACTCTCCAGTTTCATTCAGAAGAAGCTAATTCCAACTTCTTGGATGATTTTGAAGGATTCAAGATTTCAGTGGAAAAAAGTAATTGCAGATGTGGAAGAAACAGCAAGAGAACTAGAAGTGGGGCATAAAGAAGTGACTGGGTTGCTGCAACCTCATAATGAAATTTCAATGAATGAAAAGTTGCTTCTAAGAAATGAGCAAAGAAAGAAGTTCCTGAGGTGGAATCTACTCTTGGTGAACATGCTGTGAACATTGTTGAAATGACAACAAAGGTATTAGAACATTCCATAAACTTAGTCAATAAAACAGCAGCAGGGTGTGGGAAGACTGATTTCAATTTTAAAAGAAGTTTTCCTGTGGGTAAAATGCTCTCAAACAGCATTACATGCTACAGAGAAATCTTTTGTGAAAGGAAGAGTCAATTGATGTGGCAAACCTCATTGCTCTCATCTTTTCAAAAGTTGCTATAGCCATTCCATCTCTCAGCAACCATCACCCTGGTCAGTCAGCACAGTATGCAAGCAAGACCTTCCACCAGCCAAAAGATTGTGACTCACTGGAGGATCAGATGATTGTTAGCATTTTTTAGCAATAGAGTATTTTAATTAAGATATGTACATTGTTTTTTAGACACAGTGCTATTTCACACTTAATTAACTGCAGGATAGTGTAAACATAACTTGCATGCACTGGAAAACCAAAAAATTCATATGACACTTTATGATACTATTTGCTTTATTGTGGTCTGACTCTTAACCCACATCTCTGAGATATGCCTGTATATTCTGTTAAACTTAAAAATAAATTGGAGAATGAGAAAATACGAGATATAAGAGTAAAGATACTAATAACAGTAAAGTTTTGTGATATATAAAAAGAAATTGAAATAAAATGCCAAATAATCTTAACATAGGGAGTCATCAGGGAAAAAAATAAGAGGTAATTATAAGGATTTGAAGCCTTTATCTAGGAGTATCTGTCTGCAAATTGATCAATTTTTAAGAAATATAAGATTAAAAATGTATGTTAAATTTTTATAACCACTCTAGGGATAACTAGTATGTTAAACTGACAGTAAGAGAAGATGCAATAAAAATTATGTTGATCTGAAAAAAAAAGAGAAAAGAAGAAAGAAGAAATTAACAACATAACAAACCCAAGTAACTTGAAATAAAACAAGATGATAAATATAAACCGTATTCACAGTAGGTTTAAATAGGTTTTTTTTTCTTAAACAGAGACCCACTCAAAGTAAGGAAATAATGTATTCCAATTACAGGTGTGATACCTAAAACACAGTGTCAGTAAGCATGTGAAAATAAACAAATGCAAAAAAAAGGGACAGCGGGGGAGGAGGGGAGCTGGGGAGGGATAGCATGGGGAGAAATGCCAAATGTGGGCGAAAGGGCAGAAGGCAGCAAAACACACTGCCATGTGTGTACCTATGCAACTATCTTACATGTTCTGCACATGTACCCCAAAACCTAAAACACAATAAAAAATTAAAAATTAAAAAAAAAGAAAAGCTACGTCAGGAAAATACAAGCAGTAAGAAAAAAAGGCATATAGATTTTACTACAAAAAATAAATTTAAAGTGAAAAGCAACAAGCAAAAATGATTTAAATTTATTCAAGAAGAATAAAACAAAATAGAAAAATACGAAAATGTTCAAAAGATGTCAACCGTTTCTCTAAAATGTCACTAAGTGTATACTTGTTGCTGGGTTCTGCCAAATTTTTAGGCAACAGTGTATTATTATGTAAAACAAGTTGGTTCGAATCCTCATCCAATTATCCAGTTAATTCCTGGGTAATATAGTGATGGAAAGCCTCCCAACTTAGTTTACAAGACTGGCACAACTACGATGCTGAAATAGTAAAGGTCGCACTAAAAGTTAAAATTCTATTCTAAAACTTAAAACTGTAGATTAAAAAAACACTAAATACAATGGTAGTAGACAGAATATGGCAGTAAAATAAAAGTACAAAAGAATAAAGCATAAGGAGCGCAACACTGAGATCAAAGGCATTCAACCTAGGAATATAAGTACTGGTCAATATTAGGATT
The DNA here is from genome assembly GCF_049354715.1 of Callithrix jacchus. NCBI lineage: Eukaryota > Metazoa > Chordata > Mammalia > Primates > Cebidae > Callithrix > Callithrix jacchus. The sequence continues at coordinate 93,483,390 of NC_133515.1, forward strand.
GAAAACACAACCACCACCTAGAAGGTGGCTTAATCATTAGAGGAAGTAACCATTGAAGTGATAAAAGACACAAAGAGCGAGCAAGATCATACACAATGTAGACGCAAGCTGAGGGCATTCACAGGAAAAATAAACTCCAGAGCACACGTAGAAGATGTACCCTTGGGTTGGAAAAGCAGCAGCTCATTCTCTAAAACTGTACAGGAAGAAATAATTTTGGAGGAGAGGGATGTCAGAAGCTCTGAAAAACCTGAAAGTCTTCAAGTTGTCTTTATTACTAACTATACCAAAACAAAGCATGATTTCTGAGTGATGGGAATATAGGTAAGTGTAAATATACTGCACAAGGGCTGAAAGCTGAGGGTAATCATGCAAAAGCTATTCAGCCACCCTCCCCAAATTAAAAAGAGATTTTGTACTACAATTTCTGGGCTTGTGGTTTGAGTGGATTCTCTCTTTTTTTTTTTTTTTCTTAAACAGAGACCCACAGTCAAAGTAAGAGTGGGTGTGAGTGGGGCAAGTGTAGTTTATCATTCCCCTCAAGTACAGTAACAAACATTTAAAGATTGCTTTTAAGAGAAATGGAAAAAAATGTCAACAGCTGCGCAGCAAAAGGCCAGTCAGAATTACTGAAGTTTTCCATTGGAATTGGAGGAGGATTTATTAATATGGTCATTATTGGTATTAATCAGAAGAGTTGCAAACTTGCTAGTTTTTAAAGCCATGTGACTAATGTTATTGTTATAAGGGTGAAAGCATAATTATTCTTCAGCTTCATTCTCTGTTTAGGAAAAATGTTTCATAGGCATTTCTGATAGGAGAGTATGACTCTAAAACAACCTAGGCCAAAAAAAAGCGAAAAAGAAAATGCTCTAAACAACATACTTGCTTCAAGGTGTGGAGCTGTGGATTTGGGGTAGTCTGCAACAGAAGACCCTGGAATATGGGGAAAAGTGACCAAGAAAGGAGCTGTAAGCTGAGGGAGGAGCATGTTCAGGAGCTGCTCTGTGTTCCATGTCATAAAAATGACAGTCGAGGTTTCTGAGAAGAGGACTGGATGGCAAATTTTAGGAGCTGTCATGTCTAATGATATCTATTTTTAGTATCTTTTCGGCATTCTAGTTCCTTTATCTTCATTCCTTAGTAATTGATCATAACAACTTTTATTAGTGATGCTTTGGGCTTTGGAAGTAAGTTGTCATATGCCTCTTCAAGTACTGGAAGCAAAGTAGACTAGAACACGTTCAGAGACCACCAGACCAGAGGTGATCAGGAGAAAGAAAGAGCATCAGGCAAGAGCAAAAGGTGACAGGTCACACCCGAGCCATCTTGGTTTCCCATCTTGGTTTCCATCTTGGTTTCAAGAATGCCTAGAAATGCTAATGGAGTGAGACATAATACTTTTAATAATACAGTAATTTTCTAGACATATAAGATGGAGACTCAATATTTAGAATGCTAGAGACAAGGGGATGCCAGAAGCTCTGAAAACCTGAAAGTCTTCAAGTCGTCTTTATTAGTAGTGACACCAAAACAAAGCACGATTTCTGAATTCAAAGACCATACAAATATTCCGTGGCCATCCATCCAAGGGATCATGCCAACGTGATGTTAACAAAAAGAGAGAAGTTACTGGAGTCTCAAAGCGTATTTGGCGACACAGAGTTGTGTCACCTGTGCCCTGGGAATTAGGTGTTCCTCACCAGCTGCACAAATCCTTCCTTAGATTTGTGACAGGTTTTGTCTCATCTGAGAAAAAAAAATCACTTTTTTCCCCAAACGACGACTTCTTTGAATGCCATGAAGATATAATTGCAAAATATCAATTATAATATGGACACATGGGCCCCACTTTCCTAAGAATAAGATTCAGGGATCTGCAAAATCCCAGGGTCAGCTATAGAAGAGATTCCATTCTCTGACCCCAAAAAACATCTATCTAAGGAGGAGGATGGATTACAGATAATTTTTTTGCAGACTACCGTAACTCCTGCGAGTCAGCTGGGGTTTACTTGGGTCAACAATTCTAGCAGCCAGGCCCCTAGAGCATTATCTTTTCTTTGATCCTAGCAACGCCATGTGGATTGATTTTAAGGTATGCCTATTCTTCAAAAGACTTGATCTCTAGCTTAAGAATGTGAGCTAAGTAGGGATTTTACAGGAATTTTTTTGGCTTTGGGAAATAAAACATAAGAGACCCCCTGCCTCTTACCGTCTTCTGTAAATCTCCATCTCTAATTGTTTCTCCCCTTCAAAGCAAATTCCCATACACTTCATAATGCAAAGTCTCCAACAGGCATGTGTCTAATTACTCTCCGCCATCCAGGCGCAGTTCAGAATGAAATGATTAGCAGTATTTGTTGTCAGGTTGTCTCCGGGAGATGACAATTTATATCAAATCACTATGTGTCAAAAATAGGAGGCTGTGCCAAGGTGGAAATGCAATTCCACAGTTCCCAAAAGTGGATAAAATTCTCAGCTCAACATGTGATGTTAATGTGTTTGCTGCTTAGAGAGAGGGACCTGGCCTTTTCAGGCAGCCAGACTCTCTTGCACCACCACCCACCAGCTGATAAAGCAAGTTGCATTTGCCCAAAGCTATTTGCTGTGATTATTCAGAGCCTCCTCACTCGCTCCCCACCTGCTCTCTCTCCAATCCCATCTCTGCCAACTCAGAGCTCCTGGCTGCACTCTTCAAACTTAATACTCCCTCTTGCCTTCTGGGCTGTTCTTCTTTTTAGCATCTAACTAGCAACTTGCCCTATCAGACTCCAGCTTGAACTTGGTCCCAGATGTCTTCTATCCTACCTTCACTGTGATATTCTCAGAAACCAAGCCCTGGAACCAACAGTTTGAATAAAGCCATGGCTATGTCCTCCCTGAGTCCCTTGTGATGGAATTCAGGATTATTCTTTTTTTTTTTTCTGAATAATATTACATTTGTTTTCACGGTTATCCATTAAAAGACATCTTTCCCATAATAAAAACCTCAGGTTCAATGGACACACAAGTCAATTCTCAAAACAGTTATGGAAGAAGTAAAACAAATATTTTATAAGTTCTTTTACAAAATAGAAAAGGAATTTTTTCTTGCTTTTTATCAGGCCAGCATAATCTTGTGCTTGCTATAGCCTGAATATTTTTGTTCCTCCAAAATTAGAATGTTGAAATCTTATTTCCAACCTGATGTATTAGGGGGTAGAGCCTACCTATGGGAAGTGATTAGGTTTTACCCTCATGAATAAGATTAGGACCTTTATAAAAGAGACCCCAGAGTTCTCCCTCACTCCTTCTGCCATGTGAGGACACAGAGAGAAGATGATTGTCTATGAACCAGGAAGATGGCCCTCACCATTTATAGAGACCCTCAGCCTCCAGAACTGTGAGAAATAATTTTCTGTTGTTTGTAAGCCACCCAAGCATATGGTCTTTTTGTTATAGTAGCCAGAACGAACTAAAACATCTTGATTCTTTTTTTTAATAGAACACTTGACATTTATTGAAAATACTCATGTAGAAAGAAAAGAAGAGAACAGCTACGAGCCAGAACCAAATGTCAATTTTGTTCTTTTTTTATAACAGCTTTATTGTCTATTACCTTGATTGTGGTGATAGTATCACAAGTGTTTGCATATGCTCAAACTCAACAAATTGTACACATTAAATATGTGGTGTTCTTTGTATAGCAGTTATCCAACAGCATCACTCTTAACAAACGCAAAAACAAGGCAAGGCAAAACAACTTAACTGTAATAGGAATTGGGGTTCATTCTCTACTACCATTCAATCCTACTTTGAGTGTCCCTGTTACTATGTTGCTGTGACTCACCATTTCCAGGTAACACAGAAGAATTCTACCCACTTTTTCTTTCAAGTTTTTTGTCACTTTCTGCCCTCTAGCATGGCGGTTTTTTTTTGGTACCAGAGACCAGTTTCATGGAAGACAATTTTTTCACAGTGACAGGGGAGGAGGACGGTTTCAGGATAAAACAGTCCTACCTCAGATCATCAGGCATTAGTTAGATTCTCATAAGAAAATGCAACTTAGATCCCTGGCAGGCACAGCTCACAGTTGGGCTCGTGTATGTATGAGAATCTAATGCTGCTGCTGATCTGACAGGAGGCGGAGCTCAGGCAGTCATGCTGGCTGGCCACTCACCTCCTGCTGTGCTGCCCAGTCCCAGTCCCTAACAGGCCACAATGGGTACAGGTCCACAGCCCGGAGTTGGGAATCCCTGTTTTGTATTAATTCTGTTAATAGTTATGTAAAGAAAATAAGTCACTCTACCTTACTGAATCTCCCCTCCAACTTTGATTACATTTTCAGTGTATTACTTAGCAACCTCTTAATGCTACTTTTCAATATGTATCACCAAAACAGAGAGATCTACCAAGATAAGATGAAGAGCCAGGAATGATACCACTTGCCTTTGAACCCTTTTAACCTTTTGGAAAAGAGAGAGGGGATACGACGTGCACAGTGTCTTCCAACACTTGCTCCCCTGAGCGCTTCCTCACTCATTTTCAGAATTCACAAGAGTTTCTGTTTATTTCCTTTGTTGTAATCACAAATATCCCAAAGATGGCAAATGTCAAGTAAGAAAAGCATCTTCAAATGAGATCTATTGTGACTAAGCAGCCACTCTCCATCTATCTGAGACAACATTATGATTGCTGGGTTGCATTTTAGAGAATAACATCAGCAATTTTAAGGTATACAATTTGATCATACAATAAGTGGTCATAATTCAGGAAATTTCAGGGAAGCTATCCTTGAAATCAAATAGTTAATTTGATCCTCTATTATGTCTTAAATCATCATCCATACCGAGATGATGCGCTTTTCCTTTTTTTTTTTTTTTTTTTTTTTTTTGAGACAGGCTCTCTCATCTTCCAGGCTGAAATGCAGTGATACAATCACGGCTCACTGCAGCCTCTGCTTCCTGGGCTCAAGCAGTCCTCCTACCTCATCCTCCTGAGTAGTTGGGACTCAGCAGTTGCCCATAACTACACCTGACTATTTTTTTTTCCTGTATTTTTCTTAGAAACAGGATTTCATTGTATTATCCACGCTGGTCTTGAACTCCTGGGCTCAAGCAATCTGCCTGTCTCCGCCTCCCAACGTGCAAGGATGACAGCTGTGAGCCATTATGCCAGGTCCCAAGATGCACATTTTATAGAAGCACAGTAGATACCATAACTTGGAATAATTACACCTCTTGGCTGCCAATGTTTAGTGTCTTCCTTTTTATAGAATTACTTTCTCAGCAACTTTTCCTCCTACCTTACCACTTCGCAAGTCAATTTTCCCACAACTTACCAATGAGTCTCCAAAAAATAATGCCATGACCCACTCTGAAGTTAGTAGTTATGAGTTAATATTCCATTTACCCCACACCTACCTTCCCAGAGAGCACCACCTGGTCAATAGTCAAGGTTAGAGGCTGTTTAAGTCTCTCACCACTCAGAGGCTGTGCCTCTCCTGACACGTGATCTAAGAAGAGGGCCGTTTCCTTCTGGTCTAAAGTTACGAACAACACTCATGCCTAAAAACATCACAGGTATTTTTTTAAGTTTATATTGCACTTAATTTTTCTAAAATGTACTGGGTAACCCAAATCTGTGGCTTGTGTGTGTTCAGCATTCTGAATCATTGCTATGGAAAGCTAAACTGAAATGATGTAAGGCAAAACAATTTGAAATATCAAGCTTTTGCCATGTGCCTTTGAGCCATCCTCGGTGCCAACTGAAGCATTTATAGAACCTCTATTGCCTGCTTCCAAAATCCAGTCTTAGAAAGTAACAGGGTACGCCTTTTGCCCTTTGTGTTGTGAGGTTATCTAATTTCCATTCCCAGATTCACGTCACACCTGCTCTATTTTTGTCTTTAAAATAAATCTGTTGCCTAAAGCTAAATATACAGTACTTTGAACATGACAATGAAGTTATTTTTAATTTGTCCTTTCCTTTTAATTATGCTGTTGGTATTATTTTGTAGGTACAATTTGCAACATTTTTGCTGCCACCTACAGGCACCCCGAGTACCACCTGTGATGTCTAGGGGTAAGTGTAGAATTGCCTATTTATCTTGAAATGGAAATTTTGCTGAACATCTAACCATTATTTGTCAGCATGGGTATTTGTGTGTTGAAAATGTTTCTTTAAACAATACCTACATCCTTATTTATTTCATGAAAATAAAAATATCTGCAAGATCCTCATAAAATCAGTAAATAGGACAATCTCTGCAAACATAAAGAATTCACTTGGGGACAGTACAAGAGAAATCCTTCACAAATGTGTTCTTAATCGTTTCCATAAGTAATAAAATCAGCATGTTTATGAAAAACCTAAATACATAATTGATCAAAGCAATTTTCACAGTTTAAAATTTATTAGCTATGAAAATAGCTGATGTGAAAAGGAAGGTTAAGAGCAAAATAAAACAATCCAAGTCTTTTAAGAAGTAATTCTCTCCCATCTTGACAACTATTACTAACTGTACGGAGCTAACCCTGAAATAACCACACACAAAAAGGAAACCAGAGAGAGGGCAGTTCTGGAGAGATCATTTAACACACACACACACAAAGAAAAGAATGAAAAAAGATTGTTCTAGTGTCCCAGAACCCTCTCACGGATCTGAGTTCTCTGTGAGGCAGGGAGAGAGTCCAGCCCTTTGGGACCAAAACAATGTTTCTCTCTTTGGGAATTTGGCCTCCAAGTAGAAAGATGAGTTGTTTTGGAATATGCCAGTGATTTTTAAATAAATCTATGTAGAGCACCCATTAATTTCCTTAAACCTTTTTACCATTTCCTGTCATATGCACCCCCTCTTAGACTGCAAGTCTCACAATGTGATGGGAAGCTGGGTTTCACTCTCTTAGTCTTTATGACTTGCATCCCTCGGGACTAAAACCCCAGAATTTTGAATCAGAGTACACAGCAACCTTTGAGAGTTTAAGAGGAATCCTATATTTCTGTAGACAAATCATTTTATCTCTCTGTGTAGTCTTTGATTTGTTTATTCAAGAAACTAGCATTAATTCACTTACTCAAGGAAAGTAGCTTACTTTGTTCCAAGCTCAGTGTTTGGTGCTAAGGATCTAGAGATGAAAACGGCATAGCCTTTACTGCAAGGTGCATTCTGTATTACAGAGGTGACAGATCAATGCCGTGTGCTGAAGATTGTGATAAACGTAAGTACTGGCACAATGGCAGTGCAAAACAGGAGGATCGCCTCTGCGGGAATGAAAAGCACCAGAAGGAAAAGGGATAGAGGAAATGACAAATACACTGGGAAGAAGGGACAGCATTGTTTGGTCATTTCTTTCAGGTCTTCTTTCCCTCTCCTGTTGTTTCTTGCCAAAGGTAGAATTTTTTACATAAAATTAAAATTTTGATACTGTCAAGGATAGTCTTGACAGTATCAATTGAAGCTCAGTGCTTAGCACTTGAATTGCCACATAAAAAAACTCCCATGAATAATTCATTGCCAATGCATTCTTCAGTCTCATTTAAGTTGCAAATAATCCAAAACTGTTCAACACACCAAACCTTCCATATCACACTTTCTACCATAAAGGTCAGAGGAAAAGAGAGACTAGATCAGCACCACAGAGTCATTAAATGAATGTTACCTGAGTGGCCACTGACACTGTGTGATCTTTTAAGTTCTTACCCAAATACTAAATCTTACTTTTTCTTTTTCAATTTGCATTTTGTCCTCTTTTAAAAAAATCTTAGCAATTTTAAGATTAGTTATGTAAACTACTATTTACAATATTTAAATTGAGAAAACTAAACTTTCCATTATAAAACAGAAATAATGAAAAACATTTTATTTCAACAGTCATGTTCTCAGAAATTTCTGTATGTCTAAGATTCTATGAAATATTGTAAATGAGTATAATTTTTGGAAACATTTCTTCTCTGGGGAAAACATTTAAACATTTCTTTATAGGGAAAAAATTTAAAAATGTTATAGGGCTATAAATAAAAGCAGACAGGTTTTCTATTGGGAAATTTCAAAATTGATAAAGATTGTCATTAATGTCTCTAAGTTCCTTTTTGTACTCTTCTAATTTTCTCAAAGTATTTTTTTCCCTCTCTTCACTATGTCTGACAATCATGACAACCTCCAGATCATCAAATAATAATGCTGCTCAAAACCCCCAGTTACCCTCACTGTGAGAGAGGAAAGGAACCAATAAGAGAATAATTTTAATATGTTATACTCTTAGCAGGATGAGTTTTATTTGAACCAAAAGGAGAAAGCACTCTGATTCAATGATATAATTGTTCTGGTGGATCTTCAGATACCGTAAGCAACCATTTTCAAAGAAGAAGAGCTTTAGCAATTCTAAAATCACCACACCATTGTCTCGCTGCCTATTACATGTATGTATCATGTCTGTTCTGATAGGCATACAATGACAGGATTTTACATCGCAGGTTAGGAAGCATAGAAAACATTGGCATAAGATAAAATGGCAGAATTTAGCATACAGACTAAAAAGCATAGAAGATCAGTGAATAAATATGAATAAATATATTAATAGATCCTCAATAATATGGACAAGTTTTCTGCAAAAAGAGAGGTTTGAATAGGTTTTTAAGAAGGGATGCGATTTGGATAATTGGAGAGAAAGGAGCTGGAAGGAAGAGAAAGGACCCTGATAGAGGAAGAGCAGACACAAAGAATAAGCATAGAATATAGAGCAGACACATTTTATAATCCCAGCACTTTGGGAGGCCAAGGTGGGCAGATCACGAGGTCGAGAGATCGAGACCATCCTGGCCAACATGGTGAAACCCCGTCTCTACTAAAAATACAAAAATTAGTTGGGTGTGGTGGCGCGCGCCTGTAGTCCCAGCTACTCGGGAGGCTGAGGCAGGAGAATTGCTTGAACCCAGGAGGCAGAGGTTGCCATGAGCCAAGATCATGCCACTGCCCTCCAGCCTGGTGCCTAGCGATGGAGCGAGACTCTGTCTCAAAAAAAAAGACAATTTTCCTTTCAAGAGTAATTTAAATTCAAACATATCAAGTTTACCAATAACTTTTTAGATCTAGATGACTTTCAGTCTACCCACTGGGGACTGACTACATTTTTGATATAAAGGGGAGAAATGTTTAACTAAATCTTTTCCCATGTTAAAAATCTACCTAATATATAAAGCATATATTAGCATTGATAATATTTGGCCATTTTTACCATTGTCTTCAAATACAGTATTTGATTTACTATAATAAAGTTTATGAACTTGACTTGCCTTTGAATTATTAAAGTCTAATCCCAAAGCAGGATTTTAATTAAGAATGAGAATTGGGGAGTTTTTGAAATGAATTCTGGTTAGTTGCTCCACAGACAAGAGAAAACAGACATGCAATATTTTGACCTTCCAAAAAACTCCCCCGGCCCACTGATTATTGATTCATATTAGCCTATGCTGATTGGATTCTGGAAATACCTAACTAGGCATATTTAATTAAAAATATTTATAGTTGTAAAAATATAAAATTTTAAAAAATACTTATTTGTTTTGTTTCCTTTTTAAAACAAATATGTTTTCCTTTTTTAAACAAATCTAGTTGGAGAGGTCTTTTTAGTTTTTATTCTTTCACATAAATGTAAATACTTAGGGCTATGAATTTTCCTCTGAGCTCTGTTTTAACCGTGTCCCATAGGTTGATATATTGTTGTTATCCAGAAATTCTATGATTTATGTATATTTAAAAATATTTTTAACCTAAGTATATTTGAGGAGAAATTTAATTAACTCTAGGTATTTTTTAATATCTTCCTACCATGTCTAGATTTATTAGACTCAGAAAAATATATTTTCTGTACTATTCCTCATTTTTAGATTTATAGAGCCTTTATAGTCAAATTTTTAAATAAGTGTCACATGGGCATGTTCTCATTGTTACAGTATTAAGTTACATATATATATATATATATATATATATATATATATATATATATATATATCTTGCTTACCTTAAGAAATACTATTCCATTTTAGTCTGGTAGTGAATTGAAGTCTCTGATTACTTCTAGTTCTATTCTTAGTATCTCTCATAATTTCTGATTTATGAAAATTACTGCTACATTTTCAGGTGTATAGGTGTTTGTAACTGTTATATCTTCATTGTCAACTATACTCTTTAACATTCTAAACTGTTCTATATGTCTGATAATGCTTTTTGACCTAAAGTCTATCTTATCTGAAATTAAGATCTGATTCCTGTTTTTTCATGCTTGTATTGACCTGATAGAAACTTACTCTCCTTATTTTGTCTTTTGATCCTTCTGAGTTGCTTTGTTTTAAATGTTTCTCATGCAAATTAGATTTGAGTTTTGTTTTGCAATTCTGTGTACAAATCCTTTTCCTTTAAATAAGTTAAGCTCCTTTACATTTATTAACATGACAGGTACATTTCCTTTTACTTTCATATTATTTGGGGTTTCTTTTGGTCTCTATTCACTACAGTGTATGTTTTCTTTGTATTGTATGCAGTTCTTCAGATATTTTAAAGGTTAGTGTTTTAGAATATAGTGGTTATCTCTAACAAGTCTTTTGGTAATACTTTTGCCCCCTTTTCTACTAACTCTTTACTATGAGTAGCAATTTATTATGCCTGTACTCCCTTTTGTTAACAGAAAGGGGTCCTAATCCAGACCCCAAAAGAGAGTTCTTAGATCTCATGGAGGAAAGGATTCAAGGCAACTCCACAGAGTAAAGTGGAAGCAAGTTTATTAAGAAGGTAAAGGAAAAGAAGAATGGCTACTCCATAGGCAGAGCAGTTGCATGGACTGCTCAACTAAAGATACTTAGTTATTTTTTTAACATATTCTAAACAGTGGATTATTTATAAGATTTCTTGGAAAGGGGTGGGCAATTCCAAGAATTGAGGGTTCCTCCCTCTTTTAGACTATATAGGGTAACTTCCTGACATTGCCAGGACATTTGTAAACTGTCATGGTGCTGCTGGGAGTGTCTTTTAGCATGCCAGTGCATTATTATTAGTATATAATGAGCCGTGAAGATGACCAGAGGCCACTTTCGTCACTACCTTGGTTTTGGTGGGATTGGCCGGCTTCTTTACTGCATCTTTACCTGTTTTTTTACCATAAAATCTTTATGACCTGTATCTCAGATAAGGTTTAGTAAACTTTTACCATGGTTTACCAAACCTTTACCATAAAATCTTTATGACCTGTATCTCAGATAAGGTTTAGTAAACTTTTACCATGGTTTACCAAACCTTTACCATAAAATCTTTATGACCTGTATCTCAGATAAGGTTTAGTAAACTTTTACCATGGTTTACCAAACCTTTACCATAAAATCTTTATGACCTGTATCTCAGATAAGGTTTAGTAAACTTTTACCATGGTTTACCAAACCTTTACCATAAAATCTTTATGACCTGTATCTTGTGTCAAGCTCCTATCTCATCCTGTGACTTAGAATGCCTGACCTCCTGGGAATGCAGCCTCTTAGGCCTCAGCCTTATTTTAGGCAGCTGCTATTCAAGATGAAGTTGCTCTGGTTAGAACACCTCTGACACTTCTACCCATCTCCCCTTGCTTTCTAATTATTTTGCTTAGTTCTTTCCCTGTGTTGTTAAATTTGCTTAATTTTTTTACTATTTGATTTATCCACTGGAAATTATGTTCTTTGATTTTTTTTTTAGATGAGGCCCTGATGAGTCAATCAGTGAATTTATTCCTCTTAAAAACATTTTGTTCTTCTCTATATTTGTATTTCTTTATAATCTCTGCTTTTTAAAAAACATGTAAAACATTCAATATTGATATTTTTGGTTCAACTCAATCACAGATAAGCATATTTAATGGTCAGCACTAGTCTTTTTTATCAAATTTTCCTCTGAAATCTTTATTTTGGTTATAGTTGATCTTTCATACGTTTCCCCAAGAAGATATCATCTCTTCATTAAAATATTAGGTGAGGCATCATTTCTTCATTAAAAATTCCCTGGGTTGAGGGGAGCAAAGATTACCGGGTGGCCATCAAGCAGACCATCCAGAGGCAAAATTCCTTATCTGAAGAATTCAGAAGTAATTAGACTTCCCTATTATCTAAAGGCAGCATCAGATACCAGCCTTCTCTTCCACAAAGTTATGAGTATCTGGAATTTCTATACATCTCTGGAATGCATGTAATGCATGTTTGTTTAAACTCATTGTGCAAGCCTTGCTGATATCAAGGCACAAAAATGTCTACAAATGTAATCATTTCTCATGACCTATGTGACTAACTCGTTCCAAATTACCCTTAAGCTCCTGCATTAAGGTCCATAAATATCCCTAAGGAAAAATCCACCGTGGAGAGCTCAGTCCTTACTTGCTGAAGCACCTCGCTGCACTCTTCCACAGTGTTCTATTTAATAAATCTTACTTTTTCAAACCTATACTGTCAGTAAATTCTCCTTACTACTCACGAGCCAACCACTTTCCGTTACCAGGGCTCTGACACCTCGCCTGACATGGGCCACGTCTATTTGTAGATTTTAATTTGAAGAAAAGTTCTGTGGTATTTAAGTGCCCTTTCCTGGAGTATATCCTAGGTAGTGCTTCACTGTCTCCTGATAGTGAACGTCACGGTCAAAAAGTCTACTGGAAATCGTACTGTTTTTCCCGTAGAACAACAGTGACCATAAATTGTCATATAAGCCACATTTTGAGAGGGAAAGAGGCCACTATTTATGTTTAGTTTAGGACAACAGGCACACACTGGAGCTGTTCCAGGGTAACTAGGCCATATGGCCTCCCCAGTACACATGGCTTGATCTCTCGTTGTGGTTGCCTGAAATAACCTTTAGAAAACCATCTTATCTATTGTATCCTTCACCTTACTCACTTTACATTCTTCTTCTTCCTAAATAAAAATATTCATCTCCGATTTTTATACAAATTATGTCTTAGAGTTTATCATTGTTCATTTTCTCTTAGCAATTTTTTAATATGTAGATTCATTTTCCTTTCATTTCAGAAAAGGTGTCTTAAAATATATTTTTAAATATCTGTAATTTTTGTTTTGTTTCTTTCCTTTCCCTATATTCTAAAGCCATCATTTTCTTTCTCTAATTTCTCTATTTCTCATTTGATTTTTTTTTTGTCATTTTTATCCCGATTGCCCATGTGGTCTATTGTTAATGAATGTTTCCCAATTAATCATTCTTTCTGATGTCTACGCTCTTTTACAGTCTCCTCCCATACTGACTCTTGGCTTAGTTAAGTGACTTGTTTTTGCCAACAGGACATCAGCGGACTTGACAAGCATAGAGGCTTAATAAGCACTTTCACAATGGGGCTTGCCCTCTGGGAATGCCACTACCATCACCGTGGAAGAAGCCTAGTTTAAATTTCTGGAGAAAGAAAGACCACTTGGAGAGAGAGGTTCAGGCCGCCTCTTGCATGAGCCCAGATGAAACCAGTAGGAGAACTGCCCATCCAACCCACAGAATCATGAGAAACATTAAATTATTGCTTTACATCACTCAATGTTAGGGTTGTTATGCACTATTAGGTGACTGATAGAAAAATTGTTAGACGTGCGGCATGACTATAATAAAACCCAAAACATGTAGCATTGGCTTTGGAAATAGGCAACAGATGGAGGCTTGAAAAGTGTGAGGGGCCTGTTGGCAATGGCTGAAGGAATGGCAAAAAATAGAACATAACAAAAAATTAAACCAAAACAACAGCAACAACAGCAAAACCTATTGGCAAAGGCTAAAAATAGGTTTAGAAAATTATTAGTGGCAGAAAAAAGGACAGTCTATTTTGTAATAGCAAAACATTTGACGAACCTGTCACATAGGATTACATAGAAGCTAAAATTGTACCCGATGAAATGGTAGCTCTGGCTAAGAAGACTTTTTGCTATAATGTTACAAGTGTCAATTGGCTTCTGTTTCATACATATATCAATGCATATGCTAAAGAGATGACTGGTTTATAAGAGGAAATCAGATATGAAGAAGTGGCAGACATTTAAGGGTTGGAAAATAAAATGACTTCAAGATTCTGGATTTTCCAGTTGGAAAACTATTCGCAGTATGATAAATAGCCTCAGGGGGAAAAAATCAAATCAAGATTATGGATATAAGACCTCTCTTAAATTTTTTATTTCTTTTTTTTTTTTGCAGATGGGGTCTCCATCTGTTGCTGAGAGAGAAGAAAGGAAGAAACAGGTCAGGCAGGCAGTTAGGGTGGTTTGTCAGTTGAATTCTATCAACAAAAGAACAGCCTGCAGGCACAGATAAGGGAACTTACCATGTGGGCCTAAGACATGCCTACAACCACACAGATAAGAAAGGCTACAAAGGTGACTTGTTCAGACATATCCAGCAATGGAAAATTCTATCTCCTGACACATTCACAGTAAGGGGAACAAAGCAACAATATGGAGTAACTCAAGCTAAGGGCTAATACTCATTAGGAGGATGGGATGGAGCTACCAGAAATTTGCATGTTATGCAAATGAGACACCCAGCCCTCTTTGGTTTTCTATAAAAGCCTTTGAATTCAACTGTAAAATGGCAAACCTCTTCTGGGTCCCCTCTCCACAGCAGAGAGCTTTCTTCTCTTGCTTATTAAACTTTCACTCCAGCCTCACCCTTGGTGTCCGTGCTCCTTAACCTTCTTGGTCATGAAGCAAAGGACTCTGGGTACTAACTCAGGCAATGAGAGACCGCTACATCGTGGTGCACTGGTAAGACTGTAACATTGCCTAGGTTGAAATGCAGTGGCACAACCACAACTCACTGCAGCCTCTACCTCTTTTGTTCAAGCAATCCTTCCACCTCAGCCTCCTGAGTACGTAGGACTAAGGCACATGCCACCACACCAAGTTATTTATATTTTGTAAAGACAAGGTCTTTCTATGTTACCCAAGTTGGTCTCAAACTCCTGACCTCAAGGGATCCTCTTACACTGCCCTCCCAAAGTATCAGGAGGCCTGTGAATGAACCATTGCACATAGTCCTCTTTTTAAGACCTCAAAAAGATCAAAAGTGATTCTTAGTAGACTCTCACAGCTAAACAAACAGGTTTCTAGAAATTTTTAAAACATTATCTCATAGCATACTGACACGGCCAAATTAGAGTGAGGTTTGTCTTAAAAAGAGTTTTGGATGTGAATCCCAGCCTGTAATCCCAGCACTTTGGGAGGCCGAGGTGGGTGGATCACGAGGTCAAGAGATCGAGACCATCCTGGTCAACATGGTGAAACCCATCTCTACTAAAAATACAAAAAATTAGCTGGGCACGGTGGTGCGTACCTGTAATCCCAGCTACTCGGGAGGCTGAGGCAGGAGAATTGCCTGAACCCAGGAGGCTGAGGTTGCGGTGAGACGAGATCATGCCATTGCACTCCAGCCTGGGTAACAAGAGCGAAACTCCGTCTCAAAAAAAAAAAAAAGAAAATTTTTCAGGTAGTTGTGTCAGTTTGGACTAAAAAGAAGAGAGTTTGAAATAAAAAGAGGTCTCTGGGATTTCATTCTTTTATATACAGAAAATTGGCTGATAAAACTACTCAGCTATTATATTTCTTAAAGAAAAATAATCTCTAAGAGAACTGAGCCAAGTCTATTGGGAAGAAGCAAGGCCCATGGGCAACAATAGATTAGAAAACAACTTCAGAGGAGCAGAACCAGCCTTAATTAAGGAGCATTCCCTCCAACAAGTAAGGATTCCTAAAAACATATGCTCAGTTAGATGTCAGAATTGTTATGGACCAGTGATTGCTGTAAATTTCCAACTCATTTTCTTTTTATGTGAGAATGTCTGTCGTGGCTATACTGTTCCTGTTCCACTATTCTCTGTTGGATCTGTGGGGGAAGGAGGACCAGATAACTTGTCTTTTTGTTCATGGGTCTCTGGATCAATAGAAGCTGATTGTATTAGAAGTCCTCCTTCCATGGCTTCCTATCTTGGGCATTAAGATTCCATTCAGGCCAGGCGTGGTGGCTTTCACCTGTAATCTCAGAACTTTGGGAGGCTGAGGCGGGCATATCACAAGATCAAGAGATCAAGACCATCCTGGCTGACATGGTGAAACCACATGTGTACTAAAAAATACAAAAATTAGCTTGGCGTGGTGCCACGCTCCCGTAGTCCCAGCTACTCGGGAGGCTGAGGCAGGAGCATTGCTTGAACCTAAGAGGCAGAGGTTGTAGTGAGCCGAAATTGTGCCACTGCAATCCAGCCTGGTGTCTGGCAACAGAGTGAGACTCTGTTTCAAAAAAAAAAAAAAAAAAAGATTCCATTCAACATGGCAAACACTCATTGATATTTACTGAGATTCAGAGCATGTGCTAAACTTTGCATCAGACACCAGAATGAAAAAACTAATCTGAGGAGCATTTTCTGCATTCAGATGTAATGCAGAAAATCATAGGTTTTGAGCCTGAATGTACTTCAACATAAAATGATTAGAGCCACCTGTGGGTAGCTCATGCCTGCAATCTCAAAACTTTGGGAGGCCAGACTGGAAGAATCGCTTGGACCTAGGAGTTTGAGACCAGTCTGGGCAACATAGTGAGATCCCATCTCTATAAAAGTTAAAAAAAACAACTGGCTGGGCATTGTGACCTGCTTCTATAATCCCAAATATTGGGAAGCTTAGGTGGGAGGATTGCTTGAGCCTGAGAGATTGAGACTACATTCCAACCTGGGGGACAGAATGAGACCCTGTCTCAAAAAATAAACAAATAATAATTAGGACCAAATTGCAGGTTGTATTATATTATTACATTGATGGGTCTCAGTGAATCACACTTCCTATACTGCCCTGAGTAGGTATCCTCCACCTTGACTCTGGACTTGACCATGTGATTTTTTGGCTTTTCTTTCCTTTCCTTTTAAATTTCTTCTCTTTTCTTTTTTTTTTTTTTAATTTTGTTTTGGCTTTGTTCTTTGCAAAGGGAATACCAAAAAATATGAAATAAGCAAGGGAATAATAAGTACTTGTATATTTGAACTCCTCCTTTCTGAATGTTGCCATGACCATTATGTGAAGTCTGGCATAGATTCATTCAAGGTGACAGACCATGCTGAGACAATGTCTCGGCTGTACCAGCCACCCCAGCAGGTCTCGGCGCATAGAAAACCCACAGCTGAATGTCACTTCATGAGAAACTTAAGCAAGCCAAGCAGTACAACTGTCCAGCCAGCCCATAAAATTGTGTGAGAAAAAAAAACAAACAACTCATCATTTAAGATAACTAAGCTTTGAGATGGTTTGCTATATAAAAGATAAAAGAGTTTCTTATTCTACTTATTATCTCCTTTAGCTCCTTGGAATTTAATCTTCTTTTCTCCTTTTTTTCCTTTTTCTTTTTTTCCCCTATATTTTTCCAATATGATTTCATCTCCTTCTGTTACTTTGCTTTGATGACAGGCCTTCTCTTTCCTGAATTCTTTACTTCTACTGTGTATTCTTCATAGCTGCTGTTAATAGTCTAAGATTGTTCATTTGATATTTTAAGATTCTTATTAGAATATCAAGTAACACATTTCTTTCTGCTTTCTGGCCACATTTTGCCTTAAGTATATTGTTTTTCTTTATTTTTCTTTTGGTAGGGAAGCTTTTATTGCTATTTTACACATTTTTAAATAACATATTTGTATAGCTGTTAAACTGGTTCCTTTAATTTAGAATACCAATAAGTTAGATTTTCACTAGAATATTTACTTTAACAGATAAGGGATAATGCGGGGAAGGGAAAGGTCACCCCTACTGGCTGCTATAGAACAATCTCTTTTGTATATCTCCTTTATTCCTTTATATTTAAATAATCTTATTCTATGAAGCCAGCATCATCCTAATACCGAAATCTGGCATAGATGCAATGAAAAAAAGAAAACTTTAGGCGAATATCCCTGATGAGCTTAGATACAAAAATTACTAACAAAACACTAGCAGACTGAATCCAGTAGCACATTGAAAACTCAATTCACCACAATCAAGTAGGCTGAGAACCAAATCAAGAATACAATCTCATTTATAATAGTCACAAAATAAAATATCTAGAAATTCATCTAACTAAAGAGGTGAACCATCTCTACAAGGAGAATTATAAAATACTGCTGAAAACAATCAGAGAGGACACAAATGGAAAAACGTTCCATGCTCATGGACAAGAAGAATCAGTATTATTAAAATGACATTACAACCCAAAGCAATTTGCAGATTCAAGATTATCCATATCAAAATTATCAGAGAATTAGAAACATTTATTCTAAAATTCATTTAGAACCTAAAAAGTACCCAATTGCCACAGCAATTCTAAGCAAATAAGTAAATTATGTTGGAGGCATCACATTACCTTACTTCAAACTATACTATAAGGCTACAATAACCAAAACAACATGATACTGGTATAAAAACAGACAAAAAGACCAATGAAACAGAATAGAGACCCAGAAATAAACCTACACAAGTACAACCATCTGATCTCTGGCAAATTTGACAAAAATAAACAATGGGAAAAGGACTTCCTATTCAATACATGATGCTGACGTAACTGACCAGCCATATGCAGAAGAATGAATTTGGAACCCCACCTCTCACATTACACAAAAATTACAGATGGATTAAATACTTAAACAGAAGTTCTCAAACTATAAAAATCCTTGAAGGAAAACTAGCTAATACCCTTTTTGTCATGGGATTTGGCAAACAATTTTTGGCTAAGTCCCCAAAAGCAATTGGAACAAAAATGAAAAAAAGACAAGTGGGACCTAATTTAATTAAAGAGCTTCTGCTGTGCAGAATCTAATACAAACAGAGTAGACAAACAGTCTAGAGAATGGGAGAAAATATTTGCAAGCTATGCATCTGATAAAGGCCTGACATCCAGAATCTACAAGGAACTTGAATCAGCAAGCAAAAAACAAAAAGTCAAATTAAAAACTGGGCAAAGGACATGAACAGAAAACTTTCAAATGAAGATATACAAATGACTAACAAACATATGAAAAAATGGTCATTACTAATCATCAGATAATTGCAAATCAAAACCACAGTGAGATATCATTTCACATCGGTCAGAATGGTAATATTGAAATGTGCCAGCATTTTAAAATATTACTTTCTTAGGTCTCTACCATTAATCCTATGATTCACTTATTTTTGTTGATTCAACCTCAGTTGTAGTCACTAAAATACACTACCCCTGAATTTTAAATAACCCACTAATTTGTAATATTTATATATTACTTTAATGGTGTTGTGTCAGATCTCCTACTTCTTATTCCACTTTGTGTAACATAAAAATCTTATTTTATCAGTCTGGGCATGGTGACTTGTGCCTGTAATCTCAGTACCTTGGGAGGCCAAGACAGGTGGATCACTTGAGGCCAGAAGTTTGAGACCAGCCTGGTCAACATGGCGAAACCCCATCTCTACTAAAATCCCAAAACATTGCCAGGCATGGTGGTGCATGCTTGTAATACCGGCTACTCTGGAGGCTGAAGCATAAGAATCACTTGAACCCAGGAGGCGGAGGTTGCAGTGAGCTGAGATTGCACCACTGCACTCCAGCCTGGGTGACAGAGCAGGACCCAAAACAAAACAAAAAAACTAATTTGATCTAAGCCCTTCATGAGATAGTTTCCATTTAGGCGGAGTCCCCTTTCTAGAAGTAAATAATTTCCAGAGACTTTTAAAATCTGTACTCGAAATACCTTCTCCATACTCTATTCTTCCATTTTCCCATCATCTCTCCTTCCCACAAAAGGCACAAGTATGGCCTGTCTCTGCTGATCCCACTGCTTTTAAAAGTACTTAACAATAATGGAGTTTACAAGTTTTATATATATCTTAATTTTTACAGAAAATGAGACTCTTTTTTCATTTTCTATGCATTTAAGTTTTCTAGAGAAATGAGAAAATGAAAAACTAGGCTTCCATCATGATCATTTTGGAAGCCTTCTCATATCTTTCTTTTATTGCACTAAGATTCAATTAAACATAGCAAACACTCATTGATACTTGCTGTGATTCAGAGCTTGTGCGTTTGCATCGGATACCAGAATAAAGCCCAATTAAAGCCATCTAGGACATCAGAATCCAGAATTAAAACTTGACAGAGTTATGCATATTTACAAATAGGTGCGATGTCAGTTGAAATATTCTCAACCACCAGGTATAAGAAAAGACTCTTGGCCGGGCGCGGTGGCTCAAGCCTGTAATCTCAGCACTTTGGGAGGCCGAGGCGGGTGGATCACGAGGTCAAGAGATCGAGACCATTCTGGTCAACATAGTGAAACCCCGTCTCTACTAAAAATACAAAAAAATTAGCTGGACATGGTGGTGTGTGCCTGTAATCCCAGCTACTCAGGAGGCTGAGGCAGGAGAATTGCCTGAACCCAGGAGGCGGAGGTTGCGGTGAGCCGAGATCGCGCCATTGCACTCCAGCCTGGGTAACAAGAGCGAAACTCGGTCTCAAAAAAAAAAAAAAAGAAGAAAAGAAAAGACTCTTGGTCTACATAAAATTAGATAATTGGTGAATATTTGATATCAAACTAATTAAAACTTAAGATTATGCTCTGCATGATTAGAGAACATAGAATCACTAACATTGCATTATTCTAATGCCTGGTATGTCTTCTCGTTGTTAGGAGTCAATAAAAACATCCCCTCTTTACAACTATGGTTATTAGCTTTGTTGATAACAAGAAGTATGTCTTAAGTTAGAAATACTGCACATTTCTCATCTATAATCAGAATGTTGGTGTATTGGGACATAGAATAATGGCAGTTTTCACAAGGCAAGTGTTCAGCAGAAGCAGCATAGAATGTACAAATCTAAAATATTGCTATACTTTCTTCTATCTAAAAGGGGAAGCAGAGAGTTTACATATTTTCCATGAGCTCCAACTTGGATTTTAAGAGGTTGAAATGTACTGATACTCAAATTTCTGCAACACAAAAGTTTTATCCTGAAACAGTCTATAAGATCTCTTACCACACTGCCAAGCCAAACAAATGAATATTGAAGTTTATTAAAACCACGTGCCGTAGAAATTTTGGAGCTATCTCTTTGATCAGAATGAAGAAAGCCGAGTCAGTTCTTCCCTAGCTGTTCAGAATCAGTGACGTTCTTTCAAAACCATGTAGCAGGTACTGGAAGATTGGCAGCCCCACTGTCCATGATTAAGATACAACTGATAAAACCTATAGATGATTCTAAGGGCAGCAAGTCCCTGGTTTTAATCGATCAAGAGGTCCTTTTGAAAACTGAATAGGTTGTTGACATGTCTGAATTATGGAAAACATTCCTTGCCAACTAAACTCCAACTGGCAGAAAAAGTTCATTTATTGGGGCACATATGGAGCAACTTTAGTTATTGACAGCAATGCACTGCTATTATGTTGGAGAAGAATGGAGACACATAATTCACCTTGACTCATTGCTTCATATATCAGCATTCAGGGTCCACAGAATCTCTTCCATAGTCCTGGTAGAATTAGCGTGTAAGCCCATGCAGGTTGATGAGATTTATCAAAGCCAGGGTCTTAAATTACTGACTATCTACAGGCTTTTTTTTTTTTTTAAGTCAAAAATCTAATACTAAGTTATTCTCTGCTACACAGAATTTTACTGGCTTCCTAGGGGGGAAAAAATACTTAGAGTACTTCAATGAACTTCAGGAAAAATTTTGTGCTTTTTGTGAGTGAAGGGAAAGCCCATTTTCAGAACACTTATGAAGAGAGATTTATTCATAGAATCCTTGCAAGATATTTTTGGCCACATGAATGAAGCAGATCTTCTGAATCAAGGGCTGGAATTAACTATTTTGAATGATACTAAAACTCTGTGAACAATTCCGGATAAACTGCCGTTTTAGAAGAGGGGTTTGGATGCAAACAACTTTGCAAACTTTGAAATGTGGGAGGAAGAACTTCTGAGGACTGGTGTCCAGAATAACTGAGCATGCAGATTTTTATGCAGGCAAAAATCTGCACAAACATTCTGCAAGTTTTAAAGGCAGTCCTGTTCAGATGCCTTTTAAATTTCCTCTTACTATCAAATATTGCAATATTTTACAGCATTAAAAATTTTTTTAAATATTTATGTCTTAGATCCTCTCGATATTATTT
The DNA here is from genome assembly GCF_049354715.1 of Callithrix jacchus. Lineage (NCBI taxonomy): Eukaryota > Metazoa > Chordata > Mammalia > Primates > Cebidae > Callithrix > Callithrix jacchus. Next base: position 93,505,530 of record NC_133515.1, read on the forward strand.
TGCTATATTATGTGAGGAAGGAATCTAATTAATTTTCTTCCCCAAAGTAAATATTCTGTATTTTATTTGTTGAGTACATGTCCTTCTTTTTGTTTTCAGAGGCTTTAAAAGAATTATATATCAAGGTATTCTATGGTAAAGGCATTTTACCACATAATAAATTTCTGATATGAAAGAACAGGAGGAAAGAAAGAAGGATAAACGGAAAAATAGGAGAAAGAAAGAAAGGGAGAAAGAAAGAAAGAAAGAAAGAAAGAAAGAAAGAAAGAAAGAAAGAAAGAAAGACAGAAAGACAGAAAGAAAGAAAGAAAGAAAGAAAGAAAGAAAGAAAGAAAGAAAGAAAGAAAGAGAAGGAAGGAAGGAAGGAAGGAAGGAAGGAAGGAAGGAAGGAAGGAAGGAAGGAAGGAAAGGAGGATCAAGAAAGAAGAGAAAGAACATTGGGCATTGTGCTAAGGGATTTTCCATAAACTGTATATAACTTACACTTCAATAAATCCAGTTTCATATACTTTTATGAACATCTTTTATGAATTAAAAAACTAAAGTTCGGAAAAGTTATTAGCCAATTTAGGCAGAGATATGTAGGGAGATTAGCCCCCCAAAATTATTTATTATGGAAAACTAAACCATGGTGATAGGATATTGGATGTAATATATGCTATGGACCTATGTATTTACTCCGATTTTTTAAAAACACATTGAAATTTCATAAAAACACGATTTAACATAAGCTTTTATTAACTCACGTAACATAGAGCTAGGGCATCATTAAAAATCCGTTGAACAGTTTCAGCTTTGCCCTTACTCATCTTGTCTTTGTTGCTGCCTGTGTGTTATTGGATGCCTCTCTCTCAAAGACATTGGCTGAAGATATGGTCATCACCACCATAGTTCCCACAGCCTAGATTTGTAACATCTGGAGATTGAGAAACTGTCACTTCTTGGTGCTCTGATACCTCAGTCTTTCAAATAAATATATTCATGCTGACAGCATATTTTTAAAAAATCAAAGTTATCTTTCAGAATTTGTATTATTTTATTTGAAATAAAGTGAAATTTGAAAATAATTGTTGAAAATTTTTGGTTTTGAAAATTCATACATTAGATTAAACCTTCAATCGTTCTGCAGTGAATGTTCATTTAATGTCCACTATAATCTTTTCCCAAACTAGTACTTAGACAAAGTTTCTTCAAGAGTATTTTCTTCTCGGCCAGGCACGGTGGCTCATGCCTGTAATCTCAGCACTTTGGAAGGCCAAGGCAGGCAGATCACGAGGTCAAGAGATCAAGACCATCCTGGCCAACATGGTGAAACCCTGTCTCAACTAAAAATACAAAAAAATTAGCTGGGCGTGGTGGCGCATGCCTGTAGTCCCAGCTCCTCGGGAGACTGAGGCAGGAGAATCGCTTGAGCCTGGGAGGCGGAGGTTGCAGTGAGCCGAGGTTGCACCACTGCACTCCAGCCTGGAGCCTGGTGATGGAGTGAGACTATGTCTCAAAAAAAAAAAAAAAAAAAAAAAAAAAAAGTATTTTATTCTCTCAGCCATATGGAAACAGTCATGTAGGAAAAAAAGTCAAGAGTCTATCTTTCACTCAAGATATATATTTGAATAGACATCATATATATAGATCTCCTGTATGAAAATATTGGGTTATACAATATATTTTGTTTGACATATTTTTAAACACATTAATATCATAAAAACGTTTTATACAATTATTCAGAAACAAAATCATCTTTATTTCTGATTATGAAAATTGAAAGCACATCTACAGTAGATATAAAGGCATAATAAATCCTTATCTATCAATCACCTAATTTCAATAATTATCAATATTTGGACAATTGTGTTTTGTCTACATACGCATAAGCCTTCCCACTCCCTATACTGGGCTCTTAGAAAGCAGATTCTAGGTATTATTTCACTAGTAAATACTTCAGTATGTGTTGCTAAAAAATGACATTTTTTAAAGGCACACGTCACAATGCCATTATCACCCCAGAATATTTAAAATAATTCCTTTATAATAAAATATCCAGTCAGTGTATAAATTTGCCTGATTGCCTCACAGTGATTGTTTTAGAGTTGGTTTGTTAAATCAGTATCCAAAGTCTTAATATGGAACATGTTGATTTTTTTCCTTAAATCTCTTATAATTAGCCCATTTTGTTTTATTTCTCCCCCAGTCATTATTGTATAGCAGCATCTCAGAGTTCACATATTTCACTCTGCAAATATAACACAATTTATTCAAACATTTATTATTGAGCATTTAGCTTATTTCCAATTTTTCTTCTATTAAACAATGTTTCAATGAATATGCATATAGATAAATATTTGAGCATACCTAGAATTATCCTATTAGGATAAATTCTTAGAAGTGGAATGCCTCATGGGTTTTTTTTAAGCTTTTGATACAGCTTGTCAAATTACTCTTCAAAATGATTGAGCTAATTTACACTCCTACCAGCAGTATGAGCGTATCTATGCCCCCACACCCTCATCAACACTGCATAATATCTTCATTTTAAATATTTGCCAGTTTGATAGACCAAAAAGATAGCTTGCTGTTTTAATTTGCATTTTTTGGATTAATAGTAAGAAAGAGTGCCCTGAATCTTTGAATCCTTGTTCAGGGCTTACTGAGGCCATAAAACCACTTTCTGATAAGTCCACAAAGGAGATATATGTTTAAAGGGTAAGGCCAAGAAAATGTAGACTTTCATTACTTGCCTTAAGCAGAAATTCTGGCACTGGTGAGTCTGTAAACTGAAAGGATTTTTTAAACGTATTTATTTTCCTTGCTATAAGGTATGTTTAGGTACTTCTTAAAATACAGTCTTTCCTTTACTCAATCTCCCTAGAATGATGACACTTTCCAGTTGGGTTGTAGCTCTAAATCCCACATATTGCATCAGATACGCCATTCCAAAAATACATGGCTCCTAAATATCCCTCAACTTTTTGACAGACACATACACACACACACCACCCTCAGTATTAGGGCCAAATTGTTATCTCAAATATTCCTGCTCAGAAACAATGTGTCTCCTTCCCTAAGGTAGAAGTCCTTGGGAGTGGGGGTAAGATAGAGTGGAACAGATTCTGGTAGGAAAGAACTGACTTGTTCAAGCATATAGGATGTGCAGCCAACAGTAAAGTTAAACTTTCTGTCTTTATGTTTTCTGGTCATTAGAGTATGTCTTTTGTGAAGCACCTGTTCATTTTCCCTGCCAATCAATGATGAACAAATGAAAGAATGAATAATCACACTTTGGTTACAGTCCTTCAACCAGTCACAAATCAACCAAATTGCACTGTCTTTCAGCCTATATTTCATTCTCTGTCAGCCTTTATTGCAAGACCTATCCAGTCGGTAGCCATCTATTTTAAAGCAGCCTTTCATGTCTAACTTCTTTCTCAAAATTCTTTAAAACAGCTTAGATAGTCAGAGTCGTATCTCTGTGTACCATCTAAATGAGGCCAGGCAAGATCCTACTGGTCTAAACAGCAATAGACCAAAGATCACAGGATTATTGACCACAGTTTTGCTTTCTTCAAAGTTGTATATATCAAAGGGTCCCTCCTTTAGAGAATAACCCAAGCGTATAGACCCTCCACTTTTATATAATTCACTTTCCCTCATCCAAGCTCTCCCTCCACCAGTGATTCCCTTTCTCTTGGGTAATCAATCTCACTCTGAGAAGAACTGCAGTAACGAAGTCCTTTATCCCATCTTTTCATCACTGACTTAAATATGAAACACTTTTTGTTGTTTCTTAGGGTCCTTAATTTATTCAAGGAAGTAGTGTTCTATAGAAAACGTAGACTTGAAATATTGCAATAAACTGGCAAATAATCTTTTAAGACAAATCATATTGTACATTCTCAAGTTTTATATGACAGATATGATTTGATATATATGATATGATTTTTATGGCCCATAGAACAGCATTTCCTAAATGGAGCTCCATAGAACCCTAGAACTCTAAGATTATTAATCTACATGCTCAAAAATGTGTTCTTTTATGGTGATATGCATTTTGTAAAGGTTTCTTGCATTTATTTCACTTGAGACTTATAATGTGTAGTATATTAGTATATTAAGCTGAGAAATTTTCCACTGAAGAAACCTTACCTCATTTAACCAGATGTTCCCACTTTTATTTAACCACAGAATTAAGTATTTTAATTTTTTACCTTCATTTGATTTAATGGGATTACCCATTAATAATTTCTGCAGAATTGTTTGGGATACACTGGTATAACTTAAGTGAACATATCTGGAATGACATGAGAAAATGTTCTAGACTTAGTACAGCTTTTTGGTCATTTTTCTTACCTCCTTATTACTCTCCACGGAGAGTTTGGGAGAGAGCAAGGAGGAGGTAAGAAAGAGCAAGTGGGTATACTATCTTTATTAAGATCAAATACTTTAAGTCTCCTTGAACACAATTTGTTTTATAGTACTCTGAAGTATTTTTACATGCTGTCTACTGTCTCTAAAACATTCTCCCTCAATTTCATCTGTATATTCCACTACATTCTTTAACACCCTAGATCAAATGACAGTTATTCAGAACGACCTGCTACAATACCAAGTTTTATACTCTTTTCATCTTGGATATCATGGAATTAAATATATCCCTTTATAATATTCTATCATACTATATTCTCTATATATTTGTCTGTTTCCTACTTTAAACTTTTTTCCCTTAAGTTCAGGGGTCACATTTTATACCCACTGACCAATGGCATGTCTGACCATAGAAGGTAATCCATGTCTTTTTCATAAGTTTATTCCTTTGCTCATTCAATAAGGATTTTTTTCCATTGTGTCATCTCCTTGCACTCTCTCAAGATTACATTGTGCTTCCTTAATAGAAGGCAAAAATAATTTGTTTTCTATGAAAATTATGAAAAGCCTCTTTGCCTAATGTCTGGGTATTCTTATTTAAGTTGTAGGATACATGTGCAGGATATGCAGGTTTGTTACATAGGCAAACATGTGCCATGGTGGTCTGCTGCGCTTGTCAACCCATAACCTAGGTATTAAGCCCAACATGCATTAGTTGTATTTCCTCAAGCTTTTCCTCTCCCAGCCCCACCCCTGCAACAGGGCTAAGTGTGCATTGCTCTCCTCCCCGTGTCCATGTGTTCTCATTGTTCAGCTCCCACTTATAAGTGAGAACATGTGGTGTATGGCTTTCTGTTCCTGCAATAGTTTGCTGAAGATAATGGCTTCTAGTTCCATCCATGTCCCTGCAGAGAATGTGATCTCATTCCTTTTTATGGCTGCACAGTATTCCATGGTGTATATGTACCACATTTTCTTCTTCCAATCTGCCATCGATGGGTATTCGGATTGATTCCATGTCTTTGCTATTGTAAATAGTACTGCAATGAACATATGTGTGCATGTCTTCTGCACAACAAACGAAACTGTTATCAAAGTGAACAGGCAACCTACAGAGTGGGAGAAAAAAATTGCAATTTATCCAAATGTCTGAGTATTCCGTTAGGTTGGCTGTTATTGGGGCCAGGGAATTATAAACTCTCAGAATTAGATAAGCTATTCAAGCCATCTAGTTCTTCTACTCTTGTCTCTTCACTTATTACAGTGCTTATTGGAAATTTTGTTTTGCCTTTTAAAAATCTACATGCTCAAAAATGCATTTTTATGGTGATATTAATTTTGAAATGTTTCTTGCATTTATTTCACTTAAGACTTATAATGTGTAGTATATTAGTATATTAAGCACTCTGAGAAATTTTGCATTGGAGAAATCTTACCTCATTTAACCAGCTGTTCCCACTTTAACTACAGAATTAAGTATTTTAATTTTTTACCATCATTTGATTTAATGGGACTACCCATTAATAATTTCCACAGAATTGTTTGGGACACACTGGTATAACATAAGTGAACATATTTGGAATGGCATATGAGAAAATGTTCTAGACTCAGCACAGCTTTTTGGTCATTTTTCTTACCTTCTTATTACTCTCCACAAAGAGTTTGGGAGAGACCAATAAGGAGGTAAGAAAGTGCATTTGAAGAAAAAGTCCCTCTGCTATCATCAACTCAGATATTCAGAAATCTGAATCCCACAAAGAAAACCTCATTTTTAATGTTTCTATATTTAATTTGAGGCACTCTACTTAAAGAAATAAAATATCACATATTGTGTGAATTATCTGTATTATGTCAGCCTGGAATCAGCAACCAGACACAAGAATTTCATGAAGTTAGAGTGAATGACAGTCATTCTTTAAGGGTATGGGGTATAATCTATGTTATATAATTTTAACTTAATTGCTTAATCAGTACAATTCTAATAGCTAATGCCCACTGTTAATTTATTCCCATTCATTAATCAATCCATCACTGCATTCAATGAACTATACTGTAAAATAAGCACTGACTGCTTATTGTGGGCATGACGGTATGTAAGACACATGTTACTTATCAACATCATCCTTAACATTAAGGCCTCTGAGATTCTGCATAGGTCAAGGGCATGCATACTAGTAATTTACAGAAACTAATTGCCTTAAGGAACCTTTTTAGAGAGACAGACACACACACACACACACACACACACAAAATAAAACCATCAAGCTTAGATGAACTTAGTGGGAAATTGGTCCACTGAGTATATATGTCACATACTGCTATGATCTCGCTATGTGTCCCCACCCAAATTGCATCTTGAATTGTAATCCAAATTATAATCCCCACATGTTGCAGGAGGAACTTCTGGGAAGTGACTGAATTATGAGGGCAGGTGCCCCATGCTGTTCTTGTGATAGTGGGTGAGTGAGTTTTCACAAATGATGGTTTTTTGAGGGGCTTTCACCCACCTTGCTCTGCACTTCCCTTATTCTTCTCCATCCTGCTGCCATGTGAAGAAGGAGATGTTTGCTTCCCCTCTGCCATGATTGTAGTTTTCTGAGGACTCCCCAGCCCTGTGGAACTGTGAGTCAATTAAATCTCTTTCCTCAATAAATTACCCAGTCTTGGATATTCCTCATAGCAGCATGAGAATGAACTAATACATATACAAACACTGGATTATTGTATCTCTCTTTTTTCCAACAGAGTAACGACTAGCCACAGTGGTTGTTGCATGCTTGAAATGTGGCTTTTTTTTTTCTTAGATGGAGTCTTGCTCTCTCACAAGGCTGAAGTGCAGTGGTGCAATCTCGGCTCACTACAACCTCCAGCTACAGGGTTCAAGTGATTCTCCTGCCTAGGCCTCCAAAGTAACTCGGAATATAGGCATGCACCACCTACATATGGGTAGTTGTTTGTATCTTAGTAGAGACAGAATTTCACCATGTTGGCCCAGGATGGTCTCGACCTCTTGACCTCGTGATCCATCTGCCTTGGCCTCCCAAAGTTCTGGGATTATAAGCATGAGCCACCATGCCTGGCCAAAATGTAGCTACTTTTAATTGAGGTGTGACGCACATACATAACACACAAGTAATTCTGAAGCCAGTGTAAAAAATCGTGTAAAGCATGCGATGAATAATTTTAAATGTTAAAATAATAATGTCTGAAATATACTGAATTAAGTAACAACATCATTACAATTAATTTCACTTGTCTTTACTTTTCTCATGTGGCTATCAGATCATTTTTTAAACTCTTATTTGAGGTTTAGGGTTACATGTGAAGTTTTGTTACATAGGTAAATATATATCATGGGGGTGTGCTGTACAGATTATTTCCTCACCCAGGTATTAAGCCCAGTATCTAATAATTATCTTTTATGCTCCTTCCTCTTCTCACCCTCCCATTTCAAATAGACTCCAGTGTCTATTGTTTCTTTATGTACATGTTTTGCCTTACATCTCTATTGGCCATCATTGTAGAGATTTGTATCCACAGCAGATATCATGGGTTTGCTCACACATCTATTCCTATGATATATTCCTGTAATGTAAAAGCTAAAACTGAAAAGCACTATCTCTAAAATTTCTTGCAGCTGTGGTTTCAGACATGATGTACTCCCATGAATTAGAACTTCAAGAAAGAGACTGAAATTAGGACTACAGAGGAGAGATATGGACTACAGACACCTACTTTTTTGGTCTATATCATCGAAGTAGTAACAGGTCCAAATCGTCAAAGTAGTAGCCTTGTCATCTTCTGTGTAAGTCATTTAAGAACCTTTAAAAGCCCTATGTCTTCTTAAATTAGCTAAAGTTGATTCTATTCTCTGAAAATTGAGCACTTTCCAAAACAGCATTGGTGGAACAGACATCATCGAAAACACTAAATATGCAAGTTAAAGCACACATACATACAAACCACTTGTAAATATCTGTTTCTCTGTTGTCTCTTACAGGTACAGACAGGTATAGATGAGCATTTAATAATCATTGAATGTATTTAGATAAAATAAAGAAATACAATCAAACAAATGACTTGAAGTCGCATGTTATGATTTTAATGTGACTTCTTTATTACTAAAGTTTAAGCCATGATCAAATAAACTCTAAAGAAGCACAAAAATCACATTATTTTCTATAATGTGTATACTGATATATATTTTTCTTAAGAAGTGAGTCATCAGCTGGGCTTTGAGGATGATTCCTTACATCAGAAGTGTAGTTTGTTATCTCTTTCCATTTTAATGACTACACACATTGCTTTTGATATGACAGAACTAATTCAAACCTTTTAGAAATGGCAGCAGAGTTTCAGATAAGAACATGATTCTGATTTATCTACCTAAGGGCTTGAAGCCTTGGTTTATCATGAAGTTCATGGCTTGGCATATTTTCAAGAAAATCAGAAAGCATTCTGTGAAAGTCCCATAAAGTTCTCATAAAGCTACATCTGGCCATGATCAAGCATCTGCAGGTGGAACAAAGGGCAAATGCATTGAGGATTGAGCTGGACCGCTCTCCCACTGGCCAAAGTCTACGTCACAACTTCCTTAAGTCCCTAAGTGCTGCAGGTCAGAAAAAGCACCAAACGATGCCGTACCATTGAAAACAACAACGTTAGCACTGAAGGGTTGTCTAGTTTAACGTTTCCAGATAATTAGCTCTAAAAGAAGACTTTGAATTTTCTGTGCTTTTTCAGCATGCAAATTTTTAGCTTTCCAAATCAGTGGTAATCATACTAATAACTACTTTGTGAAAATAGAAGAGATGTACTTCTATAAGCATTTGCAGTCTCAGTCTGGCCACTCTTCTGCATAACTCTTTTCCATTTTTAGCCATTATTCCAACTGTGATGTCATTGCCCCACTCCTCACACACTACTGTCTAGCACCCATAAAGCAGAAAGAATTGCAAAAATGTCAGGGTGTAGATTTTCTTGCTTTTATGAGGTCTGACTTTATAAAGGGGAAGAGGAACAGAGAGTGGCTAGAAGAGGAGGCAGTATTAAGGGTGAGATTTTTGGTGCATTCCTGAGAGTATGAGAGTTCACATGCATGTACATGTTAAGATCAGAAACAAAAGAGTAGGTAAGATTAGGAAGAATGACCCAAAAGATAGGATGAAGATGCAGAAGACAGGAAATGAAGCTTTGGAGAACTGAGTTTTTCCTCACTTAAGTCATTGTCCTTACCATAGGCAATGCTGCTATAAGATCTGTTTAACTCAGAGAAGTAAAACTTTATGAAATAGATTTTTAAAGGCCATTTGCATCTGCGGAGACCTAACTCAGCCTGTAGGCATGATTAATACTCCAATGGAACTGACCCAGAGTGAAATCAGTACAGCCTATGTGGCTCATGTGCTGGAATGATTCATTTCTGCAGGAAATAGAGGGAAAGAGAATTGTATAAATACAGTGATTAATCCAAAAGAGGAACTAGAAAGTTAAAAACTCATCTTTGGCTGCCAGTGGAGGCTATCCATAGATCCCAGCATATATGGCACTGATGTCAATTAATCTCTTAATGCAGAGCAATACTTCTCTCTGACCTCATAGACCAAGTCCCTACCTGGATTTAATGATGCCATGAGAAAGTACTTCGGCTTTAGTAACAACCCACAGAGGCTTAACAGCTGCACCAGTCAAGTCCCTGGAGGCATCTTGCCTTATTGCCATTAATCACATTGAGTAGCTGGGCCATGTGAAGCATCTCTTCTTTCATGGCAGATTTTAAAAATGTAATATTTTTATTTTGTTTTTTGGGGGCTTTTTTGCCACAATCCATACCTCATATCCCTCTTTTGTGTCCTCTGGAATCTTCTTCAGTCTCCAAAAAAATCAGTGTACTAGGAAAACCTCCAGATCACTTTAAAATATCTGTCTAAGAAGGATTGCTCCACCCACCTCCTAACAACTGATATTTTTCTCCCTTTACAAACTGGACTCCCATTCACTACTGCAGTGGCTTGAAACTGATGTTAGGAAGAAAGCAATGTTCTGAAATCTTTTTGGAGTATGGCTGATTTGTAAGGAAATTTGGTCTGTCACTGGACATTCTCAGAGACGAGCATTTTTTATTATAAATGCTGAAAAAGAGATTCCTATTCTTGGTGGGAGGCTGGACTGGACCCCTGAGGTCTTTTCAATCTCTAAAATTGGAAGCTACGAGTAACCTGTGGACCACTCAACTTTTTCAGTGTAATACATGTTTTTAAAGAGAAGGCTGAGATGATGAATATAGAATTAGGTTTCAGGGGCCCATTCCCAGCTCAGAACCTGTTGGATGTTGGAGGGAAGACAGATCACATTTCTATTGCTATTTCCACACCTGACTTAACACCAGCCCCAGGAAGACAGTAATATATCATACTTTTACTCAGTCGGGGTCAAATAAAGTCTATAAAGTTCAACAAAATGCCAGAGCTATCGTCATTTTTCTCTTCTCAATGTACTACCCAAGTCTCAGGGATTTTGACTCAATTACAATATAATCTAGGGTCAGGAAAAGAAGAGGACAGGACTGTTGTTAGTCCCGAAACTGGAATAGAGTTGTTCTGTGAGATATCAGCAATTGTGGACAGTTAAACCATTTTAAGTTAACATCTCTACCTCCCCGGCGTTTAGCTGTTGAACATGTTCTATTGTGGTAGCAACAGTCGCAGCGGCTGTAAGGAAATAACAGCCACCAGCCAACCAACTGGATAAATCAAGGACTGAAGCTGGGATGAAAAGTCAGTGTTTAACAGCTCTGTACTCAACAGGTGTTCTTAGGACAGACTGGAAGGAAGAAGGAGAGATGTTATAGCGGAAGTCACAAGAAAATGAATAAGCCTTTACATAACAGAGCTAATAAGATTTCCTTCTTCAGAAAACATGTAATTTGCTTTCCTTTTCCAGCCAAGGTACTTGAGATATCTTATCCGTTATTATCCAAGGCCGTTTCTTTAGCAGATGAGAAATGACATATCTCAGTTGGGCTCAGGATCACTCAACCCAGCATTATGAACAATTCCTTACATTTTCTGAGCGTAATTATCTCCCGTGGAGATGTAATAAGAAGCAACTTTCAGAACAAACTCAGGCCTAACTCAGGCCTGGATGGGGTGGGTGATACTGGCATTCTCCAATGTAATTTGAAATTTAAAATAATCTCACTTGGGCCTGGATTTCTGTAACTATTATAAGAATGTATTTTTCTTCATGAGGCTTAGGATGTGAAAGCCTGGTCAAGAGAATAGAAAACCTCACAGACAATGCTCACACTTGGACCCTCCCGTTCTGTCTTATCAGTTAATTTCCTTATAGAAAGATTATCAGTAAGAATACAGAGCACTTAAGGCTGTGCAGGGTTCTCCCAGAAACTGAGCAGGGGAGCCAGAGAGAATAAGTCAATAGGTATAATCAGTAACTTGAATAAATGTGAAAACCTATCAATGTTTGGGTAGCATTTTTCTAAAGGGCCCTGGTAGAAATCCCACCTGAGACAAATCAATCATATAAAATGCACAAATAATAGCAGTGTTTATAAATATCCTCTATATTATTAGTAAAAATAACTCTATTGAGCAAGCTTAAAGGAGAAACGAAACAATCTACTTCTTCAGTGAACAGAGACCCACTTAAGCACCCAGTAGGCCAGTGTACCTGGAATACCAACTTCCTCCTTGACTGATGCCTCTAGGATGGCCTCCCTGTGGGCTGAATTCCTACCTTAGTTTTCCTTGCCCCTTCAACAAGATCAGTGTGCTTTACTTTCACAGCCATGCATCAGGTAACAGGGCAAGGGGACGTACAGAGGGACCATCTCTGGCAGGTAGGACTGGCAGAAGCAGTGTACTTATGCATGGACAAAGGAATACGTTTTCAGTGAACTTAAACTCTGTAGAACCATTTCTTTCTAATATGGATTGAGAATCTTCAAATATAAAGGAATTTGCAGACCACAGATAGTAAATTAGGTTACTTAAATTTTGACTAAGATTCTCAAAGAGAATGGATATCTTCTGGCAGATTCACAAGCAGTATAGAAAATGATTCCTTTCGCCCCTTCTAAAGACTGATTACTTCCATTCTCTATCTTTAGAGTGTGCACCTTCCTGAGATCTAAGACACTGTCTCTAACAGCCTAATGAATGTACTGTAGCAAACGTTAGGAGAAAACAAGATCACATGCTTATGCTTTAAATAAAATCAGTTTAAGAACTTTGCTCTTTCGTCATATTTCATCCAAAGCAGAGGTTGGAATTAAGGTTTTTTTTTCTCTTTGGTACTCATAGACATTTAGAATTAGACTCTATTTCAAGAACACAGATTTGATTTAAAAAATACTGCACAGCCTCTAATTATTTTATCAAATATGACCTTGTGAGCACCTGCAAACTTCTGAAAAATGACTATACCTAAAATCTCCCAAATCCAGTGTGCCTTTAAAAAAATAAAAAGAGATTAAGGACACTCCAAGTACTATATTCCCAGCAAAACACATAAGAGTGGAAGAGCATCACCTAAAGCCAGTCTGGTCATGGTTGAATTGTCACCCCAAATTAGTATTCATGAGGGTCTCCCTGACAAATGGAGTTATTATCCACAGATGCTGTAAACATAAATCAGGAGGATATCATCAATAATGTTGTATTCTCTTTGTCCTCATTGTGTTTACAGATCTTGCTTAGAACAGCACATAAATACTTGGAGCATATTGTGGGAAACATGCCACTCATCTTATTAGCTTTTCTCTGGCTTCAAGCTCTGACGCTGATCATCCCCTGACAGTGTTTGCCAACAACAAAAGAATGCTATTGATCACATTACTTCTCGCTTTGGCAGCCTTTCTGCCCACGATTACCTTGCATCACTTGCCTTAAGTCAAATGTCACCGAACAACTTACCAGGGATATATCTATCTAGTACAGCAAAATAAATTACTGCGAGTTTAATTGGAGGAAAATCTTTTGGTATTGTGAATTGTTTACAATTTATAATTTTATTTCTTGGCATTAATGAACAGTCAAAATCAAAACTTACTTCGGAAGCTCCAAATCCATAAAATTGTACTCATTTACAATTTATTTTCTGAACAGTTTGCAGAGTCCCAAATATCTTGGAAACTGACCCATCAATCATTCTCAGAATCACTCTGTGTATGAACAGTTTTCTCTGCTGGCATTTTCATTCTATAACAGAGCATCTCTATTGAAGTTTCCTGGTAATTTTTCATCTGTATCATAGCCTTCATTTGTCTTTTAACTTAGTTGGGCTAGATACTATGAAAGGATACATTACTTTTTGTTTAAGTTGAAAATAATACTTTGCAGACTGAGGATTTAGGAATTTAACTAGGATATACAAACTCAATGTAAAAAATAGAAAGGCTATTATGAGATTATTTGGCGGGGAAAGATAATATTTGTACTGCAGCATTATAAAGAACAGGTGCTCACATTTAAAGACAGTCATTCCATAACTGGTCTTCCTGACCAATTATATTCTCTATCCTGTTACCTGTGATTTCTAGGCTGTTTATTAGACTCTCCAGAGAGACTGGCTGTCTATATCTGTCCTAATATGGAATAATTTTCCTTCACTGAAGCATATGCCATACTTGGCTATTAGTGTGTCCTTTCAAGTCTATATCTACCAACATAAATCATAAAGAATGCAGGAACTCAGTCCTGTTTGTGGCTGATCCTTGGCTGCCCTTGGGAAAACCTTGAACCTTCAACCGCTTTATCTGTTCTGTTTTGGCTGACTTGACTCTGCTACCTAGCTTAGCATTCAATCCATGTATCTGTCCTTACCTCCCCACATACCCCCAAGTGATGTCTCTGGGAAAAAAAAATGGGCTTAATAGTATCAAACCAAGAAAAGTCTTCCTGACAGCAAGGGCTTTGATTGAGATCAGAAAATGAAGAGCTGGATTCCTATGTGCCATGTTTAACTAAAAAGACTAAGTCACCTCAAAGCCATAAATATGGCAGAAATGAAAATCATAAAAGAAACTACTGCATTACCTGCTGAGTGCAAGCTGGAGGAGACACTTCATTAAACATGGATCCCCTTGAACTCTTCTGGAAGCTACTGAGACTCCATCCTTTAAAGACAAAATAATGGTATTGGTGTCATTTTAGAAAAGACATAGCTAAGACACGTCTAAGCCTCTATGTTATTTACTAAGTGCCTACTATGTGCATGACAATTTTACTTCATTATCTCATACTCACTGCTCACATTTATTCATTATGGCTTTAAACAAGTAAAGCAATTTCCCATTTCTTTTTCCTAGTACTGTCTTCTTTGAGCCCCTTCTTTTCCAAGAAACCCTTTCTATACTATGTCAGCCGGTTGGAACATTATTTTGTGAGGGGTTCATACCTGATATATCTATCTGGTTTGGACTCCTGGACCACTACTTTTGTATGGGTTTTTTCATCAAAATCTGGGTCCATATGTTTCATTGATTTATTAAATTGTTTGTTAATGTATTCATTCATTTAGAAAATGGGAGATAAGCATGAACAAGACCATATACCTGGAATGTTTTAGTCAGCAACAAAAAAGAAATCAATTGTAGCATAATCCCTAGTATTATCATCTCTTTTATTCTTTTTCTTTTATAAACATTAATGAATTAAGCAACCAGGGCTTTAGACCCTGAGGATGGAATAATATTCAAGACTGTAGCTCCAACCATGAAAATAATGCATGCTACACTGGCCCCTGCAAAACTCAGCTTTTATATCTACCTCTTTTTTATTTGGCTAAGGATATTTGGTGAATAATTGAAATAATTGCAAAGATAGATATTGAAAGCCTTTTTGTAAATCCAGGGTATTATTGTCTCTATAATTAGGCCGTGCACGGTATATAGAAATCTTGACTAGAGCACTGCTTTTTCAAAAGCTAATTAGCTTGCACAACAATATGTTTCCTGGATGTGTTTTAGAGGATTGCTTTATATTTTCTTTTCACTTCTGTCTCCAGAGCAAATGAAATGAAGTGTCCTCAAAGGAAGACTCGCAGCCCTGAGGGGTAAAGGCTGCAGAGTGAGGCTGATGAGGGGACATTTCCCTGAGGTGGCTTAGAATAAAGTGTATTGTTCCTGAGCTGAGGCATACAGATGACTAGGTTGTGGGGCGCTGTTGGCTCTCCAGCGATTATGTCAGAGGCAGGGAGGCAGGGAACCACCATGCTCCATGGTTTCACCTGCAGAATCTCCTTGGGAATTTTCTCCTGTCCAGAAAAGCCTTCTCATTCTGTTCAAATGCCTTAAATCTTTCTCTGATTTTCCAGGGACTCTGTGCCCTCACAGCATTTATTTTACTTATGTTGTGATTATTTGTTTGATATGTCTTTCTCCCCTACTAGACAAGGATCACATTAAAGGAAGGGATTACTGCATTTTCCAATCTCTATGCCCAGTTGAAAGAAAATAATAGGAAAGTATTTTGCTTGCTTTTTAAGTCAGTGATCCTTGAACTAACTGTCTGGATCTCATACTCAGGTGAGTCTTTTGATTCCCTCCAAAATGAAATGCATGTATTAAACATTCATAAAATTGTAGGAAATATATAAACTATTCTTGCTCCTCAAAACAGGTACACTTACTCCAAAAGAAACCTTTTACTTTTTCTCCCCTTCTTTCATTCCCCAAAATAGTCATCAGATTTTGACACAAGCCAAGCAATTAAAGGCAGTCTTGGTCTTGCATCTCAGCTCTGCTGGAGTACAGCAAAATCTGTTGTTGGTTTTTTTTCTTAGGAAAATGATCATTATTGTCTTCAGGTTGCAAATACTTCTGAAATTCACAAGAAATTAACACATGAGCTACTCCAGCACATAGAGCCACTGTGTGAGCCCCACCTATGTATGTATATAAGTGTTGGATGGGAGAGATTAAGACCATTGCTTAAGTTCAAATCACTTCTACAGGAAATTCTCCTTGGTGGTTTGAATCTATGTATTGCTATCGCACAAGCAATGCACTCATCACAGACCTCTCCACTGTTAATATGGAATGACTCTCAACTGATATTAAAGGCAGACAATAATAACAAAATCACTCAGGAGGGCCTTTAAGACCGTACACATACCCCATTTTCTTCTTCCATGAGAAAGGCACATTCAAGAAATGCGTATTGCTGTGTTAAAAAAAAAAAAAAGTGACTTTCTAGAGCTAGCAAATACTGTGCTATTTTCTCCAGATGGGTGGGTCTTTGTAACTAAAATAATTTCACAAACTTAGTTTATAGAAATGTATTGAGAACTTCACACATGCAAGGTATTATTCTTAGTCCTCTATTTGCATTATCATGCTTGATACGATAATTTTATGACATAAATATAATTGTATTCCATACTTGGCAAATAAGGAAACAGAACCTAAAAGCTCACACAGTAAAGTGGAAAACTTGGAGGTCTCAACACAGAGCATGTACTTGGAATATTCATGCTACCTGCTTCTCTGTGTAATGATGATTTCCCTACCCCCATCTTCAGCCAGGTGAGAATCACTGTGATAGAATTCTAGCTGGGAAGGTAGCAAAGCATCCATCCATCCCCAAGAAACAGCCCCATTTTCTGAATCTCCCAATTATCTCTCACCCTCTCTGCCCCCTCTGCCACTTCCTCGAACATTGCCCATGATTAGAAAACACAGATACTCATGAAAGTCCATCCCTCCATCCTATCGGCACAAATTAAAACTAGCAGTGGCCCATGCAGTGAACTCAGTAGGATCCTAGCTAATCATTTTTGCAAATTGAAAAATAGGCTTTTTCTTCATAAGCACCATCTGTACCCTCAGGACATTCTTTTTAACACTTTCTCTCCTGGGCCATCCTTCTACTGAAAACAACTGAAACAAAGGTTGCAGAGTTTCCCATTGATCTGGCCCCTGAGACCTTTCTAAAGGGCTTCAGGCAACCACTGGCTAATCTGGCCATTACAGCAACTTGGTGACCTCTGTAAGCGGTGTGCTACTATTTCCAAATTATAGATGAGCCTGCAGAGGCTGAGACTTGAAAATGACATGCTCATTCACCGAGTAAAGGTTTTGAATGTTCCCTACATGTCAGGCATTATTCAAAATTCTTCAGGTATAGGAGTGAGCAAAACAGAGAAACCTCTCTGACTTCATGGAAAATAATTCTAGTGGAAAAAAATATTATAAATGGAGTTCCTTTCTCCTGTAACACAGCTACACAGAAGCAGAGGCTGCGCCCTGCAAGCCCAGGCAGTCTTGTGCCACAGTCTATGCTCCTGACTACCATTTTATCCCATGCATTGTCATGCATCTGGCTAGTAGAAAAGGATTCAGGACACACCTCCTGACTTTTGGTCCAGGTTTTCAGCACCAGACTAACTTTCTGAGAGAAAAGTGTACCAATCAATTTCTTTGGCTGTCTCCAAAGAGGTTTTGTGTATTCTCCATTTTCCCATTTGAGTAGTGGCCAAGGGTACTGGGCTTCTGGACACATTAAGATATGGCTCAAATGCACTCTTGCACTACTAAGTGGCTGAGTGGCCTAGATAAGCCCAAACCCTCCAAGCCATTCTTAAAGGAAACCCCCACCTCAAAAGCCTGTTTTAACGATTATGTATTTAAAGTACTGGTACAGTTTTTAGTACAGAATAAGCACTCAAACTGTTGTAATTATTATCTTCCATATTAAGTGATAGATCTTCAGCTTTCTCCAATGACTTTGTTCTCCCTCTGCCTCCCCTTTTGTTTGAGAGAAGCTAGGACCACAAAGGAACTGTATCAACACCAAAGCAAAGGGCTTCAGCCTCTGTACCAGGCTGTCAAATCTTTTGGCTTTCCTAAGCCACGTAGGAAGAATTGTCTTGGGCCACATATAAAATGCACTAACACTAATGATAGCTAATGTGCTAAAAAATTTGCAAAAAATCTCATAACATTTTAACAAAGTTTACAAATTCGTGTTGGGTGGCATTCAAAGCTGCCCTCGGCTGCATGCAGCCCACGGGCCACAGGCTGCAGAAGCTTGCTCTATACAACACAGCAGCTAACTTCACTGACACTTCCGAGGAACAGAAGGATCACCTGGAGGTGTGAAATCTCTACCAGCAGCTCTGTTACCGCTTAGGATTTCAACTACTCCCTCATCAAGTTTCACCATGTCCTCAAACCATGAGCAAAACTAATTGATTTGAATTTGATTAAATAAATTCATTCAGCAAAACTATTTTCTGAAATCTATCCCATGAAAGGCATAATGCTAAAGGATGATGATGACGATGATAATGATGATGATGATGATAATGAAAAGTATAGTTTTTGGAGCATCGGCTTTGTACCCGACATAATAAAGTTGCTTCACATTCACTATTTCATTGGATGCCAACAATATTCCTGTAATATAATTATCATTTTACAGATAAAGAAAACAGGGTTTAAGAGTAACAAGTCCTGTGTTCAAGATTACACAGTAATAAGTAGCACCACCTAGACTGAATCCTCAGACCATAAAACTACAAAGTCTCTTCAGATTTTTCTTGCTTGTTTGAGATCTGGTAACTGATCTCTAATAGCCCATTTCAGAGGAAGACATAGAGATACTTCGCTGCCACCCAAGCCAACGCAGGTATCACCAATGCACAGGGTATAGGGCACAGGGTGCAAAATAGAAAAGGTATTGAAGAAGTTCAGAAAATAAGAAAGGCAAACTTGCCTTTGACACGTTGGGAAGAGACCTGCAAATGTACAAAATGCGGGTCTGGGAAAATGTATTTTGATAATTACACGAAGCTTAGAACATTCTTCACTATTTCTCATGCCTTGGATTGTTAGGAATCTTGACTCTTTCTCCACCCCTTTTGTAAGGGGATAGTGAGTGACAAATGCCATTGCTATCCCACTCAATAGCCCCTCAAATTACCTGCTGTCTGTCTACAGTCTCTGGGAGATTTTTTAGACATGCAAAGAGCTGCCTACACCAAACACACACACCTCTCAGATCCTCTGCTTGAGGGCCCTCTCTGCAGCCAGGATCTTGCAGTTCAGAGCTCTAGGAGATTCACCTCTCCAAAGATAAGCCTTGATTAACAAGAGACGGGAATCCATAAATGTGCATTTCAGAGCCTTGTTCCTTAGTGAGACAATAATGACAATACTGAGTTTCAGTCTATGCTGTTTTCTCAGAGGATCCCTGGAGAGATGGAACCATCAGTGGTAACCTGCTTATTAAGGCACCCTTGACTGGCTTTTCACCCTTCCCTGTTACCTTTGCCCCTCCCTTATCTAGGGATTACCAACTAGAGAAAGTGCCTGCTCTCAAATCCCTGTCTCAGCATCTTTTTTGAGGCCACCCTGCCTAAGACAAGGTGGAAGAGAGCCAAGATTAAAGATATCTGCCATTTCTTTTGGTGAAGTTATTAGAGAAGTTCCTATACCTAACACATTTAACTTTTCAAAACTTACAGCTTTATTACATATTAACTCTGGCTGATTAAGCCACCGACATCAATTCATTTGCTGGTGGCACTGAGCTTAGTGCTGTCAGCAGGCAGTGAAAGAAATGTCACATCCTGGGCCTGTCCAGGAGAGGTTTATAGTCTGCAGGGAGAAAAGGGTGACTCTCATGCTCCAATTAAAAAATAAAAAGACAGCATATACTCAGGTGCAAGTCTAAGAGACAGCTGCTCTGCATGCGTGAAGACTTTAGAGACAGTGGGGAAGAACAGAGGCTCTAAATAATGCAACTCTCTCCAGATGTGTCATAAGGGGGGTTTCCAGTGTTCTGTGGTTTACAAAATGTAAATTGCCTCTGCTCTTCGGTTTCCATCAACTCCAGTCAGAGCAAGTTAAGCTTGGCATACAGAAGGATGGGAAGTCAGGAAAAGATTAATAAAGCATACCAAGTATTAGTTTCAGATACCCTCGGGGGAGCTCAAACCCTCCTTCTACAGAAGGGAGCTGGCATCCTGGGACACACAGGAAGTATACCCCTCAGGCTACCCTTGAGGGGCAAGACCACACATTACACACCACACGTCATGCACACAGAACCATTGTGCAGGGATGAAACTGAGTCAATCCCAAACTTTGCTTGGCCCAGATTTCCCAGTCGAGTTACATGGGATGTGAATTTGGTCACTGACAAATGAATGGAAGTTGGATTTATATTGAAAGTGCAACAATGAACAAATGAGGAAATTCGCATTTGATTTAAGTCACATAGGCTGTGAATTGGTTGTGAATCTGGTTCCACAGGCAAAAGGACTGAACAGGGTCAGCTGCCTGAGCTGATGTGTGAACTTTTTAGGTTAGTTTTGGCCCAGAGCTTATCAAATAATCTACAGTAGGAGCCAGGAGCCAGGTACAGTAGTTCACATTACTACTCTAATTCGTGCAACAAACTCATCATATAGTTCTACCTGCATTTCTGAATGATTCCATAGAGGTAGAGCCAAAAATTGAGGTAAATCTCATCCCAGACTCTAGCTCCTAATCACTCTTCTCATTATATTCAGTAAATAAGTTAATGTGATTGTAAGTAGGTTTGATACATGTGAAATGCATTCTACATATATTAATGTACATATCATAATACAGTTGGCTGATAGAAAAGTTAACTTTCTAGTTTGTAAACCAGCACACTTTTGCTTAAAAACTCCTTGTCCATTGCAGGAGATACTGTTGGCCTCTTTCATATTTGAAAAGTGAATGAATGAGAGATCGAAAGTTATGTTACCCTTCCAATTCTAAGTCCTTTTCATTTCATTTGCACTAGCCCAAATGCGGTGCTCTTATTCAAAGCACTATTGTCCACGAGCAAATACGTTTGGCTTCTCCTGCTGTGTTTTTCACAATCGCAACAGTGCAGCTCAGGCAATACTTCCAAGTAGCTATTGAATAAGTAAAAGGGATAACGCTTCATAAAATTAACGAAGCTTTACCATGGGTTCCCTAAGTTTTATTTTCTGCTACAAACATCATCTCTTATAAGGATGCTCCTTTATACTGGATTACCTTTTTTAAAAGCAGTTTCACATAGATTTTTTACACAACAGTAATGTAAAGTTGGTAGGGCATTAAATGCTCATTTATAGCTGAGAAAATTGCTCATTTACAGTTGAGAAAATTGAGAGTCAAAGGATTCACAAATCTGAATACTACTCAGCCAGTCATGGAGTCCAGTCTTCAAAATGTATATATGTGTATGTGTTTGTGGATATGCATGTTTCAATGTCGGTCAATACAAATGTACTGAACACTCACAATATACCAGGAAATTTGTAGAGAAGCAATGCATGCGTTGTGGATTTTTGCATGCAAAAATTAAGGAGAAAACCATGTAAACAATCGTTAAAGTCATGTGTATTCTAAGAGAGATGTAAATAAAGTATGGTAAAAGTGTGGACAAGGGAGAGAGTAACAGTGCCGTGGGCTGAAAAATCAGGTAAATCTTTTTAGAGGTATTTTAGTCAGTCTTGGGAGAAGAAGATAATTTGTAAAGGTAGGAAAATTAGAGAGAAAGAACTCTATGCAAAGAACACCAGATAAGGAGAGTAAGTATATTTGGAAGACAGAGTTTTATAGGATGCCTGGAGTCCAGAATGCAAGAAGGAAACTGAGGAGTCAAGCTGGAAAGAAAAAGTGCACAGTGTAACTCCCACCCCTTAAAGGCATGCCAAAGAATATGGACTGCATTTTACAGACATTGTCAAGGTTTTACAATTTTCAAGTGAAATGAAAAAAAAAAAATTCTCATGAGTAGAGAAGAAAGTGGAACGAATTGGTGGGGATGTCATGAGTGACTGAGAAAGCACCCCTGCCTCTGTGAATCATCCTTTGACTCCCCCAGGTGAGGGTAACTGCCTTGTCCCAGGAATCAACAGTACCTTGCCCTTGTGCCTGTAACAGCACTTCGTATATGTGTTTTAGTCTTCTTGTATCTAGATCTGCCTCAATCTTGTCTTCCCACTTCCTCTACTCCATACAAATCAAGTGGACAACAACTGGACACAGTTTCTGCCATTTTGTACATAATTACTCTTTATATCCCAAGGATGCTGCACATTGATTGGCTCATAGTAGGTGCTCAAAAAGGTTTATTGGATTTCATTGAATGAAATCCATGGGCAAGGAGAGAAGGACAGATGAAACTATGAATGAATTTTAGTTTTAGAAAGTAAAAAAAAAATCATAGCCAAAGGTAATTATTTTCTGTGTGATAGGAAGCAACTCATCTATTGTAGGACAGAGAAGTAAGTTATGTTGATTTCTTAAAGAAGTCAGTAAAGGTTTGGCTTCAGAGAATACAAATTAAAAAAATCTAAAATAGAAAAGGGGAAAGGGCATTTAAAATTGTTCTGTGTATACAGATGGGAAGAGAAAGCTTTGCTGTGAGCATTTACATGATTTTATGACTTGTTTCCAAAGAAGAAATATGGTCTAATGACCACAGCTTTGGATCTGCCAAGTCACTAGTTGTTAGTGACGGTGTTTCTATGACTAGACTTCCTTCTGGGCAAAGCCTCTCATAGCTACAACTCTTTTTATTCACATCCCTACTGAGTAAGGAGACTACAGTGAACAATACCTAATATTTCTATTTTGATCAGTTGACTACCTTGAATATTTTTAAAGGCATCATTTTGAGGATCATTTTTTACTGCTCAAGGCACAAAAATCATAGAATATTTCATTGAAATGTACCTGCCAAGCTCCATCAGTCGTTTCAATGTGCATGTACATGTATACTGTGTTGTATTATGTAGAACCAAATTGTGCATTTTTGCCAAGACTTTCTCTTCATCCCAAGATGCATAGATAGCTAAAAGCAAAAACAAAGCCACTGAACTCAAAGTTCTGTTTTATCTAATTCTGGCTCACTGAGGTTGTCAAAAATATACATATTAGGAAAGCAAAATGAAATATTTTCCACGAAATTCTGCCTACAAAAATAATAGGAGTTACCAATGATGCCTGGAAAAGGCAGGCTGCAGGACCTGGAGAATATCAAGCATTAAGTTTTCCTTGACTCTGAGACATTTTTTAGAGAAGAAAAATCCCTGTGCTTCTGAGCTACTATTGATGCCATTATGAGGCCCTTCTGCACAATCAGCACTGAGAATGCAGCCAGCACTTCCTGATGCTGCTTTTGTTCTAAATGCAACGGGGGAAGGTGGGCCCAGCAAGCCCTTTGCAGCTCACCTTGCAATGGCTATCATCTGCAGTGCTGAGAAGCACACAGAAAGCCTAAAAATAAAATCTGTCACCTCCATGTCTTCTTTCCTATTCACATTCACTCAGGTTAGTTTCCCACTGCTCTCTACTTGCTTAGGATAACAATGGCAGAGAAGTCATTAATTAGTTATTAATAAAAAGCATTTTATAACTTCTATCATAAATATCAAATATTCATCAGCTCTACACAGAAAGCCAGATTCCTTCCTAGGAGCAGGCAGTGGCTGAGTTAGATTTTACTTAACTTTGTTTTTTTCAAAGGGGAGAATAGTAATTATGACTTTTTGAAAAAAAAAAATAATCTTTCAATAAAGCAGTTTTTCAAATTATAAATAATATTTATGTGGAAGAGACTGGCTTAGATGATCTCTAAACATTTATGTCTACCCTGATCCAACTACACACAAATCACATGAAAGGGTAGAAAAGATATTTCTCAAATAAATGACTATTAACAAATCAGAAAGTTCTAGGACTTCCTAAGAGATAGATGACAAGCAGAATTAGATCTATGTAAAAGCAAATTCAGAGAAAATATAGCCAGACTCACAGAGGAATACTATTGTAGAGCCAAGGGAAGTTCTGAGGAACTTTAAACCCAAACTTAATAGAATCCAGGGTGGAAGGAAAGGATAGAACTTGACTAGGGGGTGATTTGGAGAACTCAACAGCCAACCCAACTGGATTTTTCTGGATTGCGTGCAGCAGAGGAATGCAGAGGGATTTCCATCCTCACCAAGGCAAGAAAAAATGGTGCTCCAGGAAAAGGGCATTGTCCCTGAAAGGTCCTGATTTCCAGAGAGGTGTCAGCATATTAAGTAGTTGGGTGACCACTATCTGCTACCTCTGGCAAGCTCCTCCCTCCCTTGGAGTCACTGAAGACAGATCAGGCATCTCAAAAGTATCCCTCACTCAATGGCAGATCAAGAATCACAAAAGCAATGGTGAGAAGCCACCAGAGATGTCTTTTCCCATGTTTTGGGAGTAAAATAAAGATTTTATTTTAAAAATCTTTAGGAAATTCTTTGTTTCCATAGTGAAAAACAGTATGTATTCCTGGGTTCCCAATCTGATGTACCTTTATACTAAAACAGCATCAAATTGCATGAAAGTGGAGATAATTGCTTTGATAGTTCATATTAGCTATTGTTACCTAACTTAACAAAGCATTTTTCTTTTATTTTTAGTGTATAATCTAGCTGGTTCCTACTTTCCATAAACACTTTTGTAGATACTTGGTGCTGTACACCTAAGAAATACTAACAAAACATTTGACCCGTGGAGCACAGTGGCAGCTACTCAGGAGGCTGAGGCAGGAGGATCACTTGAGGCAAGAAATTTGAGGTTGCAGTGAGCTATGATTGTGCCACTGCATTCCATCCTGGGTGACTGAGGGTGGCCTCTGTCCCTAAAACAAAACAAGCATAAAACATTCTACCCAATGTTTATGAAGTCACCCTTTCATTTCAAATCTGAATCAATAGAAATAATACAAGTTGTATCACGCTTTCAAAAAGTTTTTTATTATAATGATCATTCTGCATGAAATTACCACTGTGGTAAATCGTCAAATTTGAGTATTCTTAGTCAAGGACAACATATAACACACAACAACTATAAAGCTGAGATCCTTTTATGTTAATTAGATACTCAAGATGTCTACACAATTCAAATGCAAAGCAATATTCTTCGGCTGAGTTTTGAGGATGCTTGACAGTCAAATTGGTGTACATTGGGGTATTACTATACATGACTTCCATGGTCAGAGCTATGGCACTCAGGCTAAGCGGCAGAATGTACATATATACAAAGAAAATTAGTTACTGAGAAGATATAGCCAAGGGATTCTCCTTGATTCTCCAATTATGCATACAAGGAAACGTAGGTAGAAAGTCTGAGAGTGAAATTTAAGAGACATGAAGGAGAGATTCAGAAATTCCAGCTCAAGAGAACAGAAAGTAGAATGAGAAAGCATCAAAACATAACTGAAGAAAGATACAAATTCTCTGATTTAAAGGCCAAGCAAGACTTTTTTAAAGATCATATGTAGATACTTCAATGTCTTGAAAAAGAAGGTTTAGAGAAAGATATGCCAAGCAAAAGATAAGGGAAGAAAAGATGACATGATAGAGTTAAAATAAGATTAAATAGAATGCAAAGAAATAGCGGATTGTGAACTAGACAAAATAAAACCTACAAACGGATTCACCCAAAGAGCTGTAATGTTTTAAGATATTTTAAAATTGCTATTATAGCTTTGAAATATTTAAAACAATCTCCTAAAAAAAAACATAAAAAGAGAATGAGAAATCCACAATCATTACTGTATAATTTAGTGCCATCTCCCTGTATTGGACAAAACAAATAGATAAATAAAAGCAAATAAGGGTATCAAGAATTAAATAAAGCAACAGCAATGCAAATGGAAAGTCTTACCACAAAAAATAAAGCACCATACCCTACAAATGGAAAATCAACGTCCCTTCGAATGCCTATGATACATATTCTCATATATGATGCTTAAAAAAAGAACTCAATAAATTATAACCATATTCTTCAAGTGCAGGCAGCCAAAAAAGCAGAAATTAAATATAAATTAGACTACCATAGAATCTATTAACTTGTGAAGTTTTACACTGTCTTTTAAATAACCATTGAGTTGAAAAGGCAATATAAAAAGCAATCTGGTTAGAAGGAGAGCTTCAAAACTCTATTTGTAAAGTACTTTATTTAAGAAGGAGAAAAATCTCTGCCTATGTCAAATAGCTAGCTTGAAGACCCTGTCCGGGTTTATGAGGACCCAGATTTCTGCTCTTTCCTTTACATATCCTATAAAACCAAACAAATAAAACCCCCAAAACTAACCTATGATGATCAAGTACTAACTAGCTTTGAATAAAGAAACATTTTTATGTACTATTGATAAGATTTTACATCAGTCATTCTTTAAGAAGGGCAACTTGTTTGTATCTGTAATAATTTGTAAGTGTGTATGCCTTTTGTTCTAACACTCTTAGGAAACTAACAAAAAGCAGGCCGGGCGCGGTGGCTCAAGCCTGTAATCCCAGCACTTTGGGAGGCCGAGGCGGGTGGATCACGAGGTCAAGAGATCGAGACCATCCTGGTCAACATGGTGAAACCCCGTCTCTACTAAAAATTACAAAAAATTAGCTGGGCATGGTGGCGCGTGCCTGTAATCCCAGCTACTCAGGAGGCTGAGGCAGGAGAATTGCCTGAACCCAGGGGGCGGAGGTTGCGGTGAGCCGAGATTGCGCCATTGCACTCCAGCCTGGGTAACAAGAGCGAAACTCCGTCTCAAAAAAAAAAAAAAAAAAGGAAACTAACAAAAAGCAGTACTCACACATGTATAAATATTATATAGTTAATATTTTTTGCAGCGCTACTTTTACTAGTAAATAATAGGAAACAGAACTATAAATCAGTGGAGAAATGATTGCATAAATGATGTTTAACCCATTCTATGAAATATGAGGCAGATTTTGTTTTAATATTTTATTTAATAAGTAAGGATAACTGTATGTTTCAATGTGGAAGTAAATCCCAGACATATTATCAAGTGAAAAACCCAAGTTTTGTAATAGTACATATCATGTAAGCTCATTGAAAAGATGTGTATGTGTGTAGATATATTTAGAGAAACTTAAGAAGAAGACATGATAGACATAGTTAAAGGCATAGGGAAATTCCCCAGCACAATAAACAGTGAAATGTGAAAATCTGAACTTCCTGACATAGGTATCTTTAGGAGAATCTCAGGAAGCACTTTCAACTCTTGAGTCTGAATATTTAAGTAGTGCCTGAATCTTAAACAGTGAAAAATGTATTGACATATTACAGCTGAATAAGCACAAAACATTATTACACTATAATGGTCAATCAGTATCCAGGGGTTCCACATCTATTGGGAGTCAACTGATTGTGAATTGAAAATATTCCAAAGAAATATGGATGGTTGTATCTGTACTGAACATGTACAGACATTTTTTCTTGTCATTACTCTTGAAACAATGCAGTAGAACAACTATTTACCTAGCATTTAAATTGTGTTAGGCATTTTAAGTAATCTTGAGATGACTTAGAATCTACAAGATGATGGCATAGGTTTACGCAAATACTACACCATTTTATAAAAGGGACTTGAGCATCCATAGATTTTGGTATTATTTGGAGTCCTGGAAAGTGCAAAGTAGCAAAAAAGCAGAAAAAAAAAACACTAAAATTACACAAAATTTACTAATAGCCAGCACAGTGCACTGCATACATATTGTTTTCTTTGAACAATTTGAAGCCAAGGACTGTGGTTCTTTCATTTGTCTAGAGTCTCCTTCGTCTTGCATGTCTTACATCAGAGGCCTGAATAGTGACAACTGATATTCAGAATAATGATGATAATGACTTATAAAAGCATCAGGCAGAAAAGAAATATTCATTTTCTTCATTAGACTCCACTTAATAAAGCATAAAATGGATTAAGACATTTTAAAAGACCTTTTCTGTGAAAGTTGATATGTACAAAATTATATTAGTATCTATTATCAAAAAAAGTTCAAGAATACCATTGAATTATTTCCACTTGTGCAGCAAACTTCTTCTTCCCCAGGTCTCACACTTCAAATAAATAGCTCCACCAATTTAGTATCACCTCTCTTTCATTCAGTAAGATGTCCTCTTTCCCTCACATTCCACATCTAATTCAAATTCCATGGCTCCTCTCTAAAAATATATTCTGAGCTGATCTTTTTTTTTTTTTTTTTTACCATATCTATTAAATACCCCATCTAAGCCACCAATTTTCTTCCAAGACTTCAGCCATGGTCTCTCTATTCTGCTTTCTCCAAGATCTTTTCTTCACAAAGGACCCAGCGTTCATGAAGCCTTGGATTTCCCCACAGCAAGTAGCTTCCTGGTGTCAAGTTATACAATCACGTGCTAGTTGTTGATTTCTTTAACTAAAAGGTAGGCTCTTTTATGCCAGAGATCTTGTCTTGTTCAGCACTTTGGCCTGTATTGTGCCAAAAAGAGTGACATGCACATTTACTGTAGTTCTGGCACTCAAGAAAACCTTTATAAATGAAAGAGCATGAAATAGATTGCAGGGGATTGCTTAAGAAATTAAGGAGTGAAAGAAGCTTTGGCTATGGTGATGGTGGTAGAGAGAAAAGCAATCAAATGTAAAAGAGAATTATTTGGAGATAAAATCATCAACTGCTCACCAACCGCTAACCAACTGCTGATAGATTGGATAGTGGGCTTAAGGAAAGGGAAGGTGATACTGTTTGGCTCTGTCCTCACCCAAATCTTATCTTGGAGTGTAGCTCCCATAATCCCTCCATGTTGTGGGAGGGACCCGGTGGGAAGTAATGGAATCATGGGGGCAGGTTTTTCCCGTGCTGTTCTCTTGATAGTAAGTCTCATGAGACATGATTGTTTTATAAAGGGTAGTTCCCCTGTACACACACTCTTCCTGCCATCGTGTTAAGAAGGACATGTTTGCTTTCCCTTCCCCCATAATTGTAAGTTTCCTGAGGCCTCCACGGTCATGCTAAACTGAGTCAGTTAAACCTCTTTCCTTTATAAATTACCCAGTGTCAGGTATGTCTTCATTAGCAGCATGAGAACAGGTGTTAGGAACTGGGTAAAAAAACTGGATAGGTCATTGTGCCCTTCACTGAGACAGAGTATATTGAAACGTGTCCAGGATGCAGAGGTGGGAGACAGACAGTTAATGGAAGGTGGGAGGTGACTTTCACAACCAGTTTCTTTCCAGAGAAAAGACTGTTCTCTGGTCAGGTTTGTGCTTCTGGGAACATCTCATCAAACGTCCTGCCAGCAGGCTTACTACTGGAATTTGAATATGGTTTTCTCTTTTCATCAACCAGCTGTGTTGCTGTCAGCTTTTATCTCAGGCTGGACACTTTGGAGTGTTTAACTGAAAACGATGAAAGGTAAGTCAGGCATGACCAGGCTGCTGCCGTAATATCCAGGAAGTCATATTTTGTTAACCCAATTTGAGTGATTTTTTTTTAAATGAATGTTTAAAGTATATTCATTTTCAAAACTCTGCCTATGTTAAATTCTGTACCGTTTCACACCTTCTGGTGTGTTTGTTCTGTTTTGTTTTTGCTACCTTGCTCTTTCATCTGGCTTAGCCTTTGACTACATGGGCTATTTTTAAAAAATAACTTTCTATGGGATTTTGGAATGCAAACAAACATGTAATTCTTCTAGTGACTAGTTTCAGATTTTTAAAATGGCAGTCAAAACTATATTTACATAATTATCAAAATTAATAAAACGACTTTGCATCTCCCCTTAGGGAGGATCATAAATGTAATGTGCAACATTTTATTTCTCTATTCATTATGTTCCATCCTCACAATGCAATCAAACTAGAAATATGGAAGGCATGGCTGAGCCCTTCTTACCCCTGTCTTACCCATCAGCATATTCAGTGAGTTACTTAATTCTATTTTCACACCTGAGCATTTCTCACATCCATCCTGTTTGCTGCTGTAACTACCTCCTTCTCACTATCCTGAGTCTTTGTTATTTCCTACCTGGACTTCAACTAGTCTTTCAAGTAGTCTCCTTTTCTCCAGTGCACCCTCTGAGAAGTAGACAGTGCTTCAGGTAATATGAAGCTTTTCCTTACCCTACATCATTGTTACTCTTCAATGATGTCCTGTTACCTCACAATGAAGTTTCTAGCTCACAACATGGCACACAGCCTTGGAAATTCACTCTTGCCCACTTTTCTGGCCCTGAGCTGCTTAACTCCCACCTTGAATTTCTTTGATTCAGAAACAACAAACTGTATATTTCCCCATAGAATGTACTTGATTATTATTATATATTTCTCCATATTGTCCTGCTGTCTTGAATAGGTATGCTTTCCATCTCCCTACTTCTAGTGCTGGGATATAATTCATGATTTAAATCTCATATTGTCTTGGACGCCTGCTCCCATAGACACCTTAAGTCTCCTAACCAATAATTTGCCTTGCTTTGGTGCTGCAATAAACCTGCATCATCATCATGTCCATCACTGACTGTGCCATATTTTAGATAATCATATGTTTGTGTTTTTTCCAATAGACTTTTAGCCCCTTGAGGGAAAGGACTACTTTTTGCTATCTCTTTCTTGTCAAAGCACTAAACGATACATATAGTAACTTTCTAGAAATATATTAAGTGCTCGATAAATGTTATTGAATGTATTTTTGCTTCAAAACCTGACAAGACTTTATCTGAAAACTGCAAATATTTTTTACAGCATAGGAAAATGTACTGCTGTGATTTTGTTGTTGTTTCAGCCTCATTTGTTCTGCTTTCCTCTCTGGAGACCCCCTATTATTCATAAACTAGCTCTCTGCTCTTTGCTCTCCTATCTGTTCCTTTCTCTCTCCATATTCATTCCTGTGACCTTTTTGTTCATTCCGATTTTTACCTGTACAACACTGATTTGATATTTTGCATTGGAAGTTCTGTACTTTATTCTTTCTTATGAGGATTTAATTTTACTCCTTTCTTTTCCCCCCGGATCTGTTTAGAGATTTTTTTATTTTTTAATTTTATCTGGAGAGAGACCACTTTAGTGGCAGAAAACAGCTATTTTATCTGACCCCTTGCAAACAATTTGCTCTAGCTGAGCTTCAGTTATCTTATCTGTAAAATGTACACAATAAATGTGCCTACCTCATAGGTTTGTTGTCAGGATTAAATTGAAGAAAATGTAAAAAGCACTTGACGTTAAGCATGTTATAATGTTACAAGAAATGACATACAACCCCACTGCTGGTGTTTTCTTTCATTTAAACAGGCATCCTGTAGAAAAATACTTCTACCCCTCTCCTCTCCATCTTTTTTACTCCCTTCCAGTTGCCTGAATGATTGGTTAGGGATAAATTCTCATCCCCTTCTCTCTCTTCCTTTAGGGAATTTTCTTGCCTACTTGAAGTGACAGACATGTTTTCTTGATTGATCTTGGTCAAGCTTTACATTTTAAATACATGTGTTACTATGGGTTACTTACTGCTTTTTTCCACTACTTCTTTCTTGGTTCAAACTCAGGAGGAAAAGAGCAGTGTGGTTGTTGGGTCACATTAAACTTCCAGTATGTGATTCATTAGGCTGGGAATCTTAAAGAACAGAATTCAGAATCGATTCTGAGCAATGAAAATTATGTTTGGAGTTTGAGGCTTATGGCACAGCTGATGTGCATGGCTGTCTGCTAGGGAGGTGCTATACTAGGCAATGGCCACAGGTGATTTTTCCTTTTATTTTTCATGATAGCTCTGTATATTTAATACTTCAAGAGTAAATTCTGTAAATGCTTCTAAGCTCTGAGTTTAATGCGTCAAAGAATAAACTAGGAGTTTCAAAATGAGAAGAAGTGATGTATCATTTTATGGGAACATAACCCTACTTTCTATTCCATGTTCAAATATTTGTTGTCTTTATTATGTAGTTTGCGGCTCTTGCTGACATTTGAATAACAATGAGTAAAGATGAGATCTCATATAGCATGGCTTGCTATATTGTTCTTTGGATACACCTAACTTATAATAGGGAGAATTTCTCTGAGCTGGAGCTAATCATTGATGCTTTATGGCTTGCTGACATGCTGGGGAATGGCTTAACCCATGGAGAATGCCAGATGTTTGATGGAAAAGCGTCTGTAAACTTGTAAACTTGTTTTCATGTGGCTCATCAATTTAGAAGGTTTTCAGCAGTGTTATGTAGTTTTAAGTCTTTCTTTTCATTGATGGAATTCACATATCATCAAATTTATTCAATTCAATGCTTTTTGTATATTCACAAAGTCATGAAATCCTTACCACTATCTAATTCTAAAACATCTCCATCAGCCCAGAAAGAAGCCCTTGTACCTATTAGCAGTCATTCCTCATTCACCCTGTTCCCAGCCATGCCAACCACTAATCTACTTTCTGTCCCTATATATAATTTCCTATTTTGGACATTTAATACAAATCGAATCATACAACATGTGGTCTTGTGTGCTGTCTTTCACTTAGCATGATATCTTTAGGTTCATCTATGTTCTAGAATAAATCATGTCTTTATCTTTTTATGGCTGAATCATATTCAAGTGTGTAAGTATACAACATTTTATCCATTCATTCAATGTTTGAGGGAATTTTTGACCTTGGTTTGTCACTGCAACTTTTACCTAAGGACAAATACTTGTTTCTGTAAAAGTGGAATTATATGCACCAGGTTTTAAGCCAAGCTTTCCAATCCATGGCCTGCTGGCCACATGTGGCCCAAGATGGCTTTCAACTCATCCCAACACAAATATGTAAACTTTCTTAAAATATTGAGTTTTGCCATTTTTAAGGCTCATTAGCTATTGTTTGTGTTGGTGTATTTTATGTGTGTACCAAGACAATTCTTCTTTTTATGTGGCTCAGGGAAGCCAAAAGACTGAACACTCCTAAGCAAACCAACATATAACTTAACAAACTTGAATAGGATGTACAGGCTCAGGAAAGGCACAGGGAACTAGGTAGATAATGGGAACCAGCCAAATGCTGACAAAACTAACCATGTGAGGATACTAACAAGCAAGCTTCTGGCTCCAGTGGTCCAGGCAAGCTCATGTAACCTAACAGTCCTGGTAATGCTTGACCTCAAACTATATAGATGCAGCGGGTCTGGTATTACAGATTAATTTGCACACTTATGCTTGAATTTATGGAACAAATATTGCTGCTTTTAATCAACAAAACAACTGAGCTTTCCATATGCCTCTGAAACTAGTGAGGTCCTAGCTATACATTGTTAGGATCAGAACTAGCTTTATAGTACTAGACCAGTTGCCAAATTTCATTCTGCATCCAGGGCAGAGGAAAGATTGGACTTTCTGTGACTTTTCCAGAGACTCAAAAGTCATGCCCAATAGCTAGTATCAAGTCAGCTCTGGTCTGGTTTAATATAGTATGTGTGAGGAGATTCCCCAGGAGACAACTCAAATGTCTTCAGGTCAAGGAAATTTATAGCAAGAGGCAGAGGAAAGAGTTTGGCACAGGACTGCAGATGCTGTGTCACTCGATAGAGCCCGCCCTCAATTCTCCACTCCAAAATGAAAATAAAATTGAAGAAGTTTTGAATATATTAACTGAAAAACAAATGCACATCAAGTAAGCCCTGGTGACTGAAAATGTTATTATTGCAAATTTCTGAATTTACTCTGAAAGTCTCAATATCTGAAATGCTGCTTTCAGAGAAAGAGATGTTAGGAGAATATGGTAAATGCATAATGCCAAAATCAGTTTATACTGAGACATTTTTTTCCAATCGAGTTTACCACAAGACATAGATGAGCTAAAATTTGATGGGTATATAAGGATCTCAGGAATTAAGGCATTTAAACTATATGAGAAAGTAATAGTGAGAAGATGGTGATATTGAAGTTCTCTGGAAATCTCTTCAAGTGGCAGATCTAGTTACTTGTGCAAGCATTGGTAGAACTGGAAACAAGTGACCAGCATTAGCCAAAAGTAGCCTCTTTTAAAAAGTGTCTACTTAGTTTCCCTATGAATTATACGCAACTGAAATCAACTATTTTACTAGATGGTAGGAAACAGTGGGACACCAAGGGCAAAAGGGAGGCAGGCTGTATTTGATTAAAAACACAAATGTTTTACCCAAATGGGTTCTAGAAAAAATATTTTACATTGAGATAATTGTTTTAGGAGGCAGGAATTAACTTATTTTCATAATTCTGTTATTTGAGGTCAATATTATGTTATGTTTTTATCTACCACAATTAAAAAAATAATGAAGCACATAGGAGAATGGAATTAAACTACTACAAACCTGAAAGAATCTAGGCTCTATCTAGTACACAAGAATTATTCCAGCTTAAGTTGAGCAGCATGTTAAATTTAGGAGAATACTATAATATTAATCATCAACACATAGTATCAGTATCAGGCACTGCACTATCCATATGATTTGTATTCATTCATTTAATCCTCATACTAATATCAAGAATAAAAATTTCCTCATTTTATTGAGAAAAGCAAAGCAGAGAAGCATTTAACACCTCATAATTTACACTAATTAAGTGATAGAACAGATAATAAAACCCAGGTATTTTGACCCCAAAGCCCATGTTCTTCACTCTACATACCCTTTCTCCAGGATACATTTCAGATTTAAATTTCTTTGGATTTGTTTCTCAATAGGAAAATTAAAAATATATCTATTTCTATCTTTAATTCATTTGAGTTGTAAACTGCAAGGGGGTTTCATATTTGAAATTCAATTTCTTGCTCAGAATTTAATATTGAAAAGAATATTCAAATTTTAAACCTCTCTGTGTAATTTCTGTGTTTATTATTCTGCAGAACCTCTGAAACGCTGTGTTGGAAAACCTAGTTATGTCTAGTTTGCATAGAAAAATTATAGAAATTAGGCTTTGTGTGCAGAATAGACTTTGAGTTAATCAATTGGTGTATTTTTCAGAAGCATTTTAGTGCCTTTAGCGGACAAAATTTCACATTTCCCACGGATAAACCAAGGAAAATACCCAAAGAACCATGTTTATTACTGGATGAGTGGTCTCATGAAGTGTGACTATGATTTTCCCTACTGTTGACCTCTTCCTATAAGAAGAACAGTTACATCTCTGATGACCTGTGGGCCTGATGGGGGTAACTGGGAAAAAGAGTGTTACTAAGATTTACTTTCCTATGGAGGATCACCAGTACTTGTAAGCCTGGCCTCCTAGGCCTTCAGTCACTCCTATCTTCTGTGAAGAGGAGTCATTCACCTTGCTTATGAGTTAAGTATGAGTTTGGCGTGGTCATCTCTCTCTTCCTTGTGGAAATTGCCTGTTTGGAACTACCAACCCCTTAACCCATTTATGCCTGAAGTTGCAATTTTTTGAATTTTCACGTGAGTGAAAAATCAAACCTTGGTGACGACCTTGAGCAGTAGGGTATAAATAACTCCCACATGCTTAGCATTCCAATAATGAAAAACTGGCCATAAGTGCGGTAACTGCTTGCAGTAATGTCAGTGTTTCCAGGTCTTCCTGGGCCTGCACCATTGACTAGGGAAGTCTGTCTAATTTTGGGATTCACTGTTAGTATTAGTACATCCTTGCCTGTACAGGAAAGCTACACCCTCCATTAATGGTTTTATCTGTAAGGAACACAATATTTTGGCCTCCTATTTGTATTAATACACACCACACATGCTTATATATTATAACAATGAACTCATACTTGTATGGAGAAGGAGGGGGTTATTTATTGCATCATCTTGAACTGCTCGTAGTAATCAAACTAAATAGCATGATTCTTAGTATCTGCCTTAGTTCACCTGCTAACAAAGTATCATAGACTGTGTGACTTATAAGGAACAGAAATTTATGTATCACAGTTCTGGAGGCTGGAAGTCAAAAATCAGGGTATCAGCATGGTAGATTCTGAAAGGGACCTTTTCTAGGTTGCAGACTGCTATCCTCTCCCTGTGTCCTTACACGCTGGAAGGTGCTGGAGAGCTCTCTTAGGTCACTTTCATAAAGGCACTAATCCCATTCGTAAGGGAGGCAAGTCATAACCTAATCACCCCCCAAAGGCTCCACCTCTTAAATACAATTAAATTGGAGATTAGGATTTAAACCTAAAGATAAATTTTGAGAAGAAATGAACATTCAGTCCACCATAGCATCATTTGTGTTGTTGGGATCATTCGCATAGTTGTAACTATCATCTCAGCTGGAACCTTTCATCCCAATCCATTCCCCTTTCCTTTCAGCCCATGCATTCCTCATAAAGTCATGTTTTGATTTCATAAATTTTTCATATTTCTCATATATTTTCACATAATTCGCTTTATGTATAGTGGTTTACAGAATATTCTTGTCTTTTATTTACAGTAATCTATACCAGTGGTGCTCTTTTACTTCTGAAACCTCATGTTATTTTTCCATTTTTTTTATATTTATAATAAAGCCTGAACTTTGTTTTTGTTATGATCTTTGAACAGTGTTGTTTTCTCTATCACCAGTGTTTATCTTAGAATATGCAGACTGTCTCTAGCTCTGACCTAAAACCAGAAGATGAGGTGATGTGAGAATTTTTGGTGTAATTTCTAGGGAATTATTGGGAAGGAAAATTTGGTGTAGCTCAATTGGATTTGTATGGTGTTGTAACCTCTCTAGAGAAGCAGGATGCACCTCCATCCCAAATTTGCTTTGGATCGAGACTGTTGATGCTACACTTGCAAAAAGAGGACATAAAAAGAGTTAATATTCATATAAAAAGCCTTTCTAGTAACAGCAGGAAACCCTCAAACAGACCTGAAAATGACTTGAGAGCCTGAAAACACCCCATCCTTTAAGCTCAAGTGTTTTATAGTGGTTAGGTGGTTGGTCTTGGGTAAAGGTTTCCACACAAGGAAAAGGGATTATGTGATTTGAACCTCCCTCTGGAGACAAAGGAGGGAGTGCCAGGGATTTTTTTTTTTTTTTAATCAGCTTGCCCAGATATGGGGCAGAAGGGAACAAGAAAGGATAAGGCTTAAAAACTGTCAGCAGTTGGACATAAAAAAAAAAAATGCAGCCAGACTGTTTTTACCAATGGGATAGTTCAGTTTCCATTCCTAACTTTTACATGGAAGATGTTCATCTTGCATACTGTAAAATAGAAAGTAATTTTACTGTTTATTTAAGCATGATCCATGCAAGTTTATACGGATAAGAGTCACAGACTCTCATTAAACCAGTCAAACAGAAGAACTGGGTGAGGTGGAATTTTTGGACAGAAGTTAAGTTATGCTTAAAACTCTCTGTTATTTTGTGGGAGGGAAAAGAGATAGGAAATAGCCAAGGACTCATGTTTGATATAAACTAAATGACTGTTAAAATATACAAATAATCATTAAACAATAGAAACAGCATGTATGACTTGCAAATCAACCTGGTGAAGAAAAATGAATTAAGAAAGCCTATCAGGGAAACTGGAAGCAGAGGAGGAGGGAAATTTAAAAAAAAAGATAAACAGAGAATACAAATAACAGAAAATTAACATATGTATGCAGAAAAAATCCCACACGTTTTTATAATTTTATCTGTGAATAAGCAAAATCTATTTCCTTAAAGGAGAAACTTGTGCTCATTTTGACAGGGAGAAACGTCCAATATTACTGACTGCATCATTGTTTTTAATAGCTGAACGTTCTAACAAACTTAAATGCCCATAAGTGTGGAAATGGATTAATAAATTACAGTATATGCATACCATGAAATACTGTGGAACAATTAAAATTAATGAACAAGATCTACGTGTATAAATTAGATAGATTCCAGAAATAATGAAGAGTAAGAAAATAAACAGCTAGTAGAATGATGCATACATTACTGCCACTCTTAATTCGTTTTAATTAAGAGTTAATTTAAAAAACATAAATACCATATAGCTTTTAATGGATTGACTATGTATCCTAGAAGTTTAAAAAATGTAAGCAGGAATAATGCACACAAACTTCAGCATAATAGTTATCTCTGGCGGCAGCAGGTGAAGAGAGGGAAGGAGGAAATTAGAAAATTCTTCAACTGGATTTCTAATATTTTGGTTTTTTTTTTTTTTTTTGCATTTTTAGTAGCTGGAAGCAAACATGGCAGCATGTTAAAATAAGTTAATTTGTACATGAATGTTGTCATATGTTGCTTTTTTTCCCCCACAAGAAAATTACATGCTTGCCCTTGTATAAATCTAAGGTATTTCCTATAACATAAAAATATTTTTTTAATGTGAAAAGGATGATAAAATTAAGGCAAGAAAAGGGGTGGTAAAGAGCTAGTAGAGAAGGATATACAGGAATCGAAATTCAAAGGGGACAGCATGTTGTGTCCTGACCTTGATCACATGTGAAGGAATAGACCCAAGGAACTGGAAGAATTGGACTTCCATTGCGATGAGTGAAACGGGAATAGAAACAGGCAGACATATAGATTTGGCTCATTTTTAGAATGAGAAGTTTCCTGCCCAATTAATTCTATTTTCTAGAAAGATCTGAAGCTCAGGCTGACTACTGGTAGATTGAGAAAGGTAACAATGTGGAGGTCAGGGTGGTTAGAAATTTGAAGACAATAGAGGAAGTTTGGGATGGTTGCTGGGGGCAATGAGAGTGAGAACTGAACGGGTAAAAAGCAGTTATGGCTGTATGGTGCTCATGAGTGGGACCCTTCGTTTTTAGCATTCCCAGTTGACCTAGGTGCAGTTTGCTGAGTTGTTATCAGCAGCGCAGACATGGACATAGAACTGTACACATTTATACAGTTAGATTCAATCACAGTTGAGATTTGGCCAGGCATATATGATAATCACAAGTTAGTTTAGCATATTGGCAAGAAAATAGCTAAAGGAACTGAACAAGGAACTTAATCTGATAGAGGGCAAACTAAAAATGTAAGAGGGAGGAAAGAAAGACAATAGTAAAGCAGAAAATTTTAATTTAAAAAATTCTTGTAATTTCGCTACTGAACAACCTCTAGTACACTTTGGTGTATTTCCTCTAAGTCCTTAAAATTATATAGGGAGACAGACACACAGATATATGTATGTGTACATATATACACATACATACATACATACTTACATATGTATCATATACATGTTTATTTGGTAAGCAAAAAAGAATATTACACTACAGCTAATGCTTTATACCTTTTAAAAATATATGTGACTACCCTTCCAAATTGATAAATATTCAACTGGCATTGATTCAATGGACATATAACATTGTATTTGAGAGAAGTAAAATAATTTAACTTATGTTCTGTAAGATAAATAATCTTATCTATGGCATTGATGTTAAATTATCAATAAAAATAATCTAAATTATCTAATCATTTATATTGTTTTCAGTTGTTTGCTATCATTAAATACTGTTTTAATAATCAATTTGAGATTTAGTCTTTCATATATCTGAATTTCTTAGAATAGATTTGTAAACGTAGAATTTTATCAAAGGGTTAGCACATCTTAATTACTAATTGTGGTCTAGGAAGTTTGTATATATAAATACACATACTTTTTTTGGTATTTTCAAATATATGTATATTTGGTAAGTTGCCTTGAAAGTTCTTTAGGACTGCTTCAGAGAGAAAGTTTTATTGTATCTCAAAGTATGAGTAATGGAACCAATAGGTGACTTTTTCTATAATCCTTCAGAGACTGTGAGAGTCAGATATCACAAGGATACAATGAACACCGAGCTCACACTTAATTCAGTTCCACAAATTCCAGTCCACTAAATATCCTGAGACTCAAAACCACCAGGAACAATCAGTTCACGTTTCCTCCCTTGGTTCAATTTTTATTTTTGAGATTGATACAATACTCTTTCTGCTACCCAAGTAAATCATTTTAGACTTATTTTCCCTCCTGCCTGTCAACATCTAGCCAATTTTTTTGAGCACACAAGCCATTCATCTAGCAAAAATATATTGGACTGACTGTGCAACAAGCATTTTGCAAGGCTGGGAAATAAAGAGATGTTCAATTATACGAAATGTACACTCTCTTCAATATTTTTACAGAATTTATTATGTGTACTACTCTTTGAACCTTGAAACACACAAGCTGTGGTAGGGAGATTAGGTTTCCCAGAAAACAGATTCCAAGATGGAGATTTGTGTGCAGGTGGTGTACTGGAGAGTGCTCTCAGGAAAAACAACTATCACCAAGGGAAGAAAGTAAGATTAGGCACAGGGCGATGGTGAATGGTGATGCATTGCAACAGGAGCACTAGCCAGTACCACAGAGAGTTTTGTAGCTGGAATTGCCCTTTAGAGGTGTACTCAATGGAGGCAAGGGGGCTGGGACTTCACACCTCCCCATGGAGCAGTCATTGAATTTATATTGCCCCTAGAGAGAGAGAGAGAGAATAACTTTGAACAAGGCAACTACTTTAGGCCAATGACAATTCCTAGGAAATATTCATCTGTGAGCAATCAGAGAGCAACATTCTTGAGAAATGGATACCTAGGCCCTAAAGAGGCAGAATCTGAGAAGCCATGCTTCAGCATCCACTACACAGTCCAAGCTAACTTGGATTAGTGAGCTGAGCTCTAGTTCTTGGAGAGCATCAGGAAGAATAGCTATTAGGTGTTGCTTGGGTGTTACCTAAGTGATGGGTTGATCTCTGAAGCAAACTACCATGAAACATATTTAAGTAACAAACCTGTACATCCTGCACATGTATGTGGAACTTAAAAAGGTGATTTTAAAAATGCTTTGGACTCAAAATATAGAAAGAAACCTCCAAGATGGCCAAATAGGAACAGATCTGGAGTGCAGTTCCCAGCAAGAATGTAGAGGGTGAGTGATCATCGCATTTCCAAATGAATTTTTACTGCCCACAGAACAGGAGATTCCCACATGGAAAAGCACCACGAGTCTCCAGCACAGCTGTTTCAGCTGGTTTAATGGGTCTCTGCAGAAAAATTCACACAAATCTGGGCTGCTGTTTCAATTGGTGCTTGACATGCCTGGGAGAGAGAATCACCCATTCAACTGAACAAAATGGGGCAGAAATGGAGCCAGGTGACCTGGCTTGGTGGGTCCCACCCCCACAAAGACCAGCAATCTAAAATGCTCTGGATTGAGAGTTTCACAGCAAGCAGAGCTGGACCTGGGATGTCCAGCTCCATGGTGGAGCTGCCACTACCGAGGCAGTCTGCCACTACCGAGGCAGTCTGCCACTCCCGAAGCAGTTCTAACTGTACCTCTATAAACAAAACCACAAGGAAGTTCACACAGCAGCTGGGTAGAGCCCACTGCAGCTCAGCAACACCTCTGCTGGCAGACTGTGACTAGGCTACCTCCTTGTTCGGCAGGGCATCTCTGAAAAAAGGCAGCACAAGGTCAGGAACTTATAAATAAAGCCCCACCTTACCAGGACAGAGCACCAGGGAAAAAAAGGTGGTTATGAGTTCTGCTGCAGCAGACTTAAACATACCTGCCCAGCAGCTCTGAATGGAACAATGGCACTCACAGCTCAGGACTTGAGCTCCTATAAGGGATAGACTGTCTCCTCAAGCAGCTCCCTGACCCCTGTATATCCAAAGAGATAACTCATAAAGGAGAGCTCGGGTTGAAATCTGGTGAGTATCCTTCTGGGACAAAGATAACAGAAAAAGAAACTGGCAGCAACCCTTCCTGTTCTGCAGCTGCTGCATGTGATCCCTAAGCAAGCAGGGTCTGGAGTGGACCTCCAGCAGTCCTAAGAGGAGGGGCCTCACTGTTAGAAGGGCAATTAAAAAACACAAAGAAATAACTTACTCATCACCAAAAAGGACATCCGCTCAGAGACCCCATGGTGAACTCACCAACTACAAAGACCACAGGTAGATAAATCCACAAAGATGGGAAGAGACTAGTGCAAAAAGGATGAAACACCAAAAACCAGAAAGCCTCTCCTCCTCCAAGGGATCACAACTCCTCACCAGCAAGGGAACAAGGCTGGATGGGGAATCAGTCTGATGAATTGACAAAAACAGGCTTCAGAAGGTATGTAATAACAAACTTCTCTGAGCTAAAGGAACATGTTCTAAACCAATGCAAAGAAGCTAAGAACCTTGAAAAAAGGTTTGACAAAATGCTAATGAGAATTAACAGCTTAGAGAATATAAATGAATTGATGGAGCTGAAAAACAAAACAGGAGAACTTCACAAAGCATACACAAGTTTCAGTAGCCAAATTGACCAAGCAGAAGAAAGGATATCAGAGATTGAAGATCAACTCAATGAAATAAAATGAGAAGGCAAGATTAGAAAAAAACAAGTGAAAAGAAATAAAGCCTCCAAGAAATGTGGGATTATGTGAAAAGATCTAATCTACATTTGATAGGTGTAACTGAATGTGACAGAGAGAATGAATCCAAGTTGGAAAACACTCTTCAGGATATTATCCAGGAGAACTTCCCCAACATAGCAAGGCAGGCCAAGATTCAAGTCCAGAAAATACAGAGAACACCACAAAGATATTCTTCAAAAAGAGCAACCCCAAGGCACATAATTGATTCACCAGGGCTGAAATGAAGGAAAAAATTGCTAAGGGCAGCCAGAAAGAAAGGTTGGGTTACCCAGAAAGGGAAGCCCATCAGACTTACAAAGCATCTCTTGGCAGAAACCCTACAAGCCAGAAGAGAGTGGGGGCCAATATTCAACATCCATAAAGAAAAGAACTTTCAACCTAGAATTTCATATCCAGCCAAACTAAGCTTTATAAGTGAAGGAGAAATAAAATCCTTTATGAACAAGCAAGTACTCAGAGATTTCATCACCACCAGGCCTGCCTTATAAGAGTCCCTGAAAGAAGCACTAAACATAAAAAGGAACAACCAGTACCGGCCACTCCAAAAATGTACCAAATAGTAAAGAGCATGGACACAATAAAGAAACTGCATCAACTAATGGGCAAAACAACCAGCTAGCTTCAAAATGGCAGGATCAAATTCACACATGACAATATTAACCTTAAATGTAAATGGGCTAAATGCCACAATCAAAAGACACAGAGTGGCAAATTAGATGAAACGTCAAAATCCATTGGTGTGCTGTATCCAGGAAACCCATCTCATGTGCAAGGATACACATAGGCTCAAAATAAAGGGATGCAGGAAGATTTACCAAGCAAATGGAGAGCAGAAAAAAGCAGAAGTTGCAATCCTAGTCTCTGACAAAACAGACTTTAAAGCAAAAAAGATCCAAAGACAAAGAAGGGTATTACATAATGGTAAAAGGATCAAAGCAACAAGAAGAGCTAATGATCCTAAATATTTATGCTCCCAATACAGGAGCACCCAGATACATAAAGCAAGTTCTTAATGACCTACAAAGAGTCTTAGACTCCCACAGGATAATAGTGGGAGACTTTAACACTCCACTGTCAGTATTAGAGAGATCAATGAGACAGAAAATTAACAAGGATATCCAGGACTTGAACTCAGATCTGGACCAATCAAAGCTGATAGACATTTATAGAACTCTCCATCCAAAATCCACTGAATATACATTTTTCTCAGCACATCACACATATTCTAAAATTGACCACATAATTGGAAGTAAATCACTCCTCAGCAAATGCAAAAGAACAGTTATAACAATCAGTCTCTCAGACCACACTGCAATAAAATTAGAACTCAGGACTAAGAAACTAACTGAGAACTGCACAGCTTCGTGGAAATTGAACAACTGCCTCTTGAAAGTTGACTGGATAAACAACGAAATGAAGGCAGAAATAAAGATGTTCTTCGAAACCAACAAGAATGAAGATAAAATATACCAGAATCTCTGGGACACATTTAAAGCAGTGTCTAGAGGAAAATTTATAGTAATAAATACCCACATAAGAAGTGAGGAAAGATCTAAAATTGGCACCCTATCACCAAAATTGAAAGAACTAGAGGAGCAAGATAAAAAAAAAACTCAAAAGCTAGCAGAAGACAAAAAATAACTAAGATCAGAGCAGAACTGAAGGAGATAGAGAAACAAAAAACCTCCAAAAAATGAATAAATCCACAGAGCTGGTTTTTTGAAAAGTTCAACAAAATAGACAAACCACTGGCCAGGTTAATAAAAAAGAGAAGAATCAAATAGATGCATTAAAAAATGATAAAAGGGATATCACCACTGATTCCACAGAAATACAAACTACCATCATAGATTACTACAAACAACTCTATGCACATAAACCAGTAAACCGGGAAAAAAATGGATAGATTCCTGG
Source organism: Callithrix jacchus (assembly GCF_049354715.1). NCBI lineage: Eukaryota > Metazoa > Chordata > Mammalia > Primates > Cebidae > Callithrix > Callithrix jacchus. The sequence continues at coordinate 93,549,934 of NC_133515.1, forward strand.
ACAATTGCACCCTCCTAAGCCTAAACCAGGAAGAAGTCAAAACCCTGAATAAACCAATAACAAGGGCTGAAGTTGAGGCAGCAATTAATAGCCTACAAACCAAAAAAAAAAAGCCCAGGTCCAGATGGGTTCACAGCCAAATTCTACCGGAAGTACAAAGAGGAGCTGGTACCACTCCTTTTGAGACTACTCCAAACAATCCAAAATGAGGGACTCCTTCCCAAATCATTTTATAAGAACAACATCATCCTGATACCAGAACCTGGCAGAGACTCAGCAAGAAAAGAAAACTTCAGGCCAATATCCATGATGAACATAGATGCAAAAGTCGTCAATAAAATACTGGCAAACTGATTGCAACAGTGCATCAAAAAGCTTATCCATCACGATCAAGTAGGCTTCATCCTGGGATGCAAGGCTGGTTCAACATACACAAGTCTATAAACATAATTCACTACATAAACAGAATCAAAGATAAAAACCACATGATTATCTCAATAGATACAGAGAAGGCCTTTGACAAAATTCAAAAGCCCTTTATGCTAAAAACTCTCAATAAACTAGGTATAGATGAAACACATCTCAAAATAATAGCTATTTACAACAAACCCACAGCCAATATCAGACTCAATGGGCAAAAACTGGAAGCATTCTCTTCAAAATCTGGCACTAGACAAGGATGCCCTTTCTCACCACACCTATTCAATACAATATTGGAAGTTCTAGCCAGAGCAATCAGGCAAGATAAAGAAATAAAGGGTATTCAATAAGGAAAGGAGGAAGTCAAATTGTCTCTATTTGTAGACAACATGATTGTATATTTAGAAAACCCCATCATCTCAGCCCAAAATCTCCTGAAACTGATAAGCAACTTCAGCAAAATCTCAGGATACAAAATCAATGTGCAGAAATCACAAGCATTTCTATACACCAATAACAGACTAAAAAAGAACTAAATCAAGAGTGAACTCCCATTCACAAAAAATAAGAGAATAAAATACCTAGGAATACAACTAACAAGGCATATGAAGGACCTCTTCAAGGAGAACTATGAACCACTGCTCAAGGTAATAAGAGAAGACAAAAAAACATTCCATGCTTATGGTTGGGAAGAATCAATATTGTGAAAATGGCCATACTGCCCAAAGTAATTTATAGATTCAACACTATCCCCATCAATCTACCAATGACCCTCTTCACAGAACTGGAAAAGACAAACTTAAACTTCATATGGAACCAAAAGAGAGCCCGCATAGCCAAGTCAATTCTAAGGAAGCAGAACAAAGCTGGAGGCATCATACTAACTTCAAATTATAGTACAAACCTACAGTAATCAAAACAGCATGGTACTGGTACCAAAACAGAGATATAGACCAATGGATCAGAACAGAGGCCTCGGAGCCAATGCCACACATCTACAACCATCTGATCTTTGACAAAGCTGACAAAAACAAGCAAGGGGGAAAGGATTCCCTGTTTAATAAATGGTGTTGGGAAACTGGCTAGCCATGTGCAGAAAGCAGAAACTGGACCCCTTCCTGACACCTTACATTAAAATTAACTCCAGTTGGATTAAAGACTTAAACATAAGACCTAACACCATAAAAACCCTAGAAGAAAACCTAGGCAAAGCCATTCAGGACATAGGCATAGGCAAGGACTTCAGGACTAAAGCACCAAAAGCATTGGTAACAAAGCCAGAATAGACAAATGGGATCCAATTAAACTCCACAGCTTCTGCACAGCAAAAGAAACAATCATTACAGAAAGCTGGAAACCAACAGAATGGGAAATTTTTTTTTCAATCTACCCATCTGACAAAGGACTTATAATTTACAAAGAACTAAAACAGATTTACAAGAAAAAAACAAATCCATTCAAAAGTGGGTGAAGGGTATGAACAGACACTTTTCAAAAGAAGACATACATGAGGCCAACAAACATGAAAATATGCTCATCATCACTGGTCATTAGAGAAGTGCAAATCAACATGACATTGAGATACCATCTCATGCCAGTTAGAATGGCAATCATTAAAAAAATCTGGAGACAACAGATGCTGGAGAGGATGTGGAGAAATAGCAACACTTTTACACTGTTGGTAGGAGCATAAATTAGTTCAGCCATTGTGGAAGACAGTGTGGCGATTCCTCAAGGACCTAGAAATAGAAATTCCATTTGACCCAGCAATCCCATTACTGGGTATATATCCAAAGGATTATAAATCATTTTATTATAAAGACACATGCACATGTATGTTCATTGCAGCATTGTTTACAACAGCAAAGACATGGATCCAACCCAAATGCCCAGTGATGACAGACTGGACAGGGAAAATGTGGCACATATACACTATGGAATATTATTCAGCCATAAAAAACAATAAGTTCGTGTCCTTTGTAGGGACATGGATGAACCTGGAAACCGTCATTCTCAGCAAACTGACACAACAACAGAAAATCAAACACTGCATGTTCTCACTCACAGGTGGGTGTTGAACAATGAGAACACATGGACACAGGGAGGGGAACATCACACACCGGGGTCTGTTGTGGGGGACTAGGAGAGGGACTGCATGGGGTAGGGAATTGGGGAGGGATAATATGGGGAGAAATGCCAGATATAGGTAATGGGGTTGGAGGCAGCAAACCACATTGCCACGTAGGTACCTATGCAACAATCCCACATGTTCTTCACATGTACCCCAGAACCTAAAGTGCAACACACACACACACACACACACACACACACACACCTTGCTTATATGTGAGTCTTAACTAAACTGTAAACTCTTGACAACTACAGAAGGTATGTTCAACTTACCCTGTTTACTCATAAGTCTAGCATAATGTTTTATAAGTATTAGGTGCTCAGTAATACCTGCTGTTTAACTTGACAAAATCCTGCCTCTTAATTTTATGAACTACTACCTGTCCCCACATTTACTTTCTCAGCTATAGCTGCCATATTAGTCTAAGCATTCATAATTTCTTGCCTGGACTGTTGCTTAAATCTTATCATTCTTACATTTTATATCTTTGATAAAATGTCTCTGGTATAACAGCGATATGGTGGACCATATCTTTATGGTTAATAAGTTTGGTTACCAGACTTTAAACATAATATCTTACAGTGAAGCCATGTCTTAAATAAGAACTTTCTCCTTTTATATGAACTACATAGTTATGTGGTTTGGTATTATGCATCTGATGCAAGACCTGTGTTGTCTAACCCTCTTTGTTTGCCAATGAAGTACAAACATGTTGTCTTCTAGTTTACAATGTGTTTCACATAAAGTCTCAGAGCAAAAGGTGAGAGAGACCAGATAAAGCTAGAGCAACAGGTATTAGAGGCAACAGTCACACAAGTATTCTGGCCCAAGTCTGATCAAGTGGTATGGCCCTTAGGGACCAACCTTACTGCATTTCCTAGAATTATCTTCTTCTTAAAAGTCCTAGTTCTTCAACTTTTCTCCACAAAGATCAGAAGCCACAGCTGTGTCAGGCATGTGTTAATAGGAAAGATGATACTTAGAAAACCCAAAGAGAGGTATATGTGCTGCCATTCAGAGGCAGATAGATAAGTCAGGGTATGTGTGGAATCCGACAGTCACTCTGACTTTGTAGAAATTCAAAATTGTGTCCATTTTTCTATGCTCCACGCATTTATAAGTTTGAAGACACAGCATATAAATTTTCCATCATCTGTTTGATCAAATAAAATTGCTGAATTCATTGTATTTCTGTTTCTGTCTCTCATTTTATCTTCCTCCATTCATTCTTTTTAGATACTTCATGCCTGTTATGAATCAGACACCACACCAACGGCATTACAATCAATATCTCAATGTTGAGGTCTATCCTTATTCATGATTATTCCAATTATACAGTAATTGAGGCTCAAAGAGATTTCAGTTTTTATGAAAGTCACATTTCTAGTAAGTTGTAAAGAACTGAAAAAAGTATAAAATATTTCATACTTTTGCCAATGCCCCATCCTGTCTGTCCACAGACATCTGGAAGGGAAATTCCTTATCTTTGTGGTCCAAAAATACAAATGAAGTATGTGCCCAGTCTTTTGGCACTTTAGACACCTGCTTTAGATCCACCCACTCAGGAATCTGCCTGCTCCATCAGGGCAGAGGCCTGCTAAGTATGTGTCCTTGGGTTGGCAGTGAGATGGGGGAAGCACTATCTGGAATAAAGCAAAGTAATAACAATGTCAGACATGAATTGCACCTTACACATGTTCCATTATAGGTGTCTGCCACAGACAATGCTGACTTCTTAAAAAATATCACAAGTGGGTGACTGCTATTATACAAAGCTCTGTGAAATGGAATGAATAATCTATAAACATAAGCATGAGACTGAATAAAATATATGTCAAGAAATATATGCTATATTAATTTAGCATATCCCATAGACCTTCTTGCACAATTCAGTGACACACCACCGCATTATTAATGCTTTGAAAAAAATTATTTATTCTATTCCATTAGTGTATTTTAACAAACATTGCTCTGGGACACTATGCCTGCCAATTTATGTTTATGAGACTGTCAACATAATTTACCTGCAGACAAAAATATGATACAATATTGCCAATGCAGAATCGCCTTGTCAAATGATATTGTCACCAAAAAAATGAAACAGTACCCCAGCTGAGGAACCAAGCATATTCATCACTACTGGCTGCACAGAATTTGAGGTGACACACTGAAATACATTTAATGCCTTTTTTCATGCATCAAATGAATAAAAAGTGAATGAATGAGGTACTTCTGACTGCCATATACTGTGCAAAAGCAAATAGATTTCTTGTTTCCCTCAGGAAAAAAAAATAATACATGGGTTCCTGAAATAGTTGACAGAATTATATTTATTATTCATTTGGAAAACTGAGTATGCTACAAAAATCACGATTGGTTCTAAAGTGTTTGGCTGCAGTGATTGAGACTGTTGTGCAAGGAGATGATGGCAAACTTAGAGTTCCCAATCCACCCGGGATGAAGAGCAGGGGCAGTGTGGAACAATGGTAGTTATCTGGCCTAGGACCTTGTGCTAAGTAATACCAACAGATGTTAATAAGACTGCCTTTTCTAGAAGGTGAATGATTAGATATACATACTTGTCTTTTCTCTACTTTGACCATTCCAACTCTAAGGGCACTGGTAGGTTCAAGTCCTGGTTCGAGCTGTACGTAACAGAGCTTCAGTAGTGTGTGAAAGCTTCAGTCAAAAGGTTTTCCAATTTTGTCTGTGCTGATGGCTTGTGAGCTCCAGCAATTTCAATGGCTAGGAAAACACCCAGCCCGGTTGCCAGGAGGCCAACTAGGAAGTACACAGAACTTTACCAGTCTTGAAGGATTTGTTCTCCAGGTACTACCTTTGCTTGCTGATGAAAGGCCCTCTGTGCTGGAGGCATCTTCCTTGCTCTGGCCCATATCATCAAAGGTGAGGCAAGTATACCTATCGCCCATCTGCCACAAGCAGCTTGGTACAAAGCGACCAAGAACCCTTGTTCTCATCATAGTCCTTCTGTCTCATAGGAATTCCTAAAGTAAGAGCCTAATGGCTCTTGTAAATTCCCTGTTGTTAAGACATATATGCTTAGAAATTATGTCTTCAAGAGGAAGAAAAAAATGTCCTGGGTTCAGGATCAATGAAAGGAGCTCACATCCCAATCTGCACAGTGCTGGATTAGCAGCAAATTAAGGACCCTGAGTTCTTTCCTCAAACTTCAGTTTAACAGAAACGTTTGAGTAACGAAATAAGACTAGGGGAGCACTATGTGTAGGAGTAGGGGAAATGTGCACAACTTGAGTCTGTAGCCCTACCCTGCCACATACTCCATAAAAGACACTCTGATGCTTAGTTTCTTCATGTGCAGAATAAGGCTAATAATTACCTTAGCTTTGTTGTGACAAATCGGAAATTGTTTTCTCACATGAAATGTTTAATGTTCCACCATTTTTTATGCACAAAAATCTGACAGTAGCATGTAATTCACCTAGCATAATCCCAAATATACAATAAATGCTTACTGGATACTGGTTTACTAAATAGAACATGTCAAAAGCTGAAAAAGCTATGCAAAAAAAAATTAATGCATTAATATATTACTACTACTACTGCTACCATTATTACTACCACTAACCTGCTAGTCTTTGTCAATGATATTTGAAATGCAGTCTTAAATATAACATTCCAAATGTCTCAGTACCATGTAAGGCATGTGTTGAAAGACAAGATAGTCTATCTGAAAATGGATTTAAATTTCTGTAGCATATATATAGAACCTTGGCTATTTATCTTTAGGCTCCATGAATAAATGAATTCCTATGAGAAAACGTTATGCCTGAAATTGACCTCTACTTCAAGACATTGAAAACCCTGTTTAAGCTAATGCCTCCCATTAGGTAGAGTGGAAATTGCCATTTTGCATTTTACACACTCATTGACAGTATTGTCCAAACAGCAGTGGCTTCTGCAATTCATACTAGAATTTTACTGTGACTAGCTGGACAGAATAAATGGTGGCAGGATGATGTGGGTGCCTAACACACCAAAAGGGGTGAAGGAACTGACAAAGCTTCTGGGAGTTCCCAAGCCCAGATGCATATCCAGTTCATTAGTTAAGGGGGAGAGGAAAGGGGCAGGGCATGAAGAAGAAAAGTATTGAAAGAAAGAGACATTGACACAGGGAGAAGATAGAAGCAAGAGCAATAATATAATAGAGAAAAAATACTGTAGAACAGGATGATGTATCCTCAAGTGTGGCCCACACCTGCTGGGTCTGAGAGAGGAAAGTGTTTGCCTTAGTCAACAACTGGAATGAACTAGATGATACTTTTTTTTCGGGCCAGAAACACTTCTTTCTGACCCCAGCTGGTGATCAGATGGTGCCCTGGAGACTGAAGATGACTATCTCTTGTCATTTTGATCTCTGCATTGAATATTACTATTGCTATCTTTACCAAAGAATTAAATCCATTTTAAAGAAACTATTAATCAATTTATCTGAATAATAACTTGTAGCCTAATGTATATGGGATCATTTGGGGTGACAAAGGCAGAATTTAAAACAAAGAAAAAATACTCTTTCATGCCCTATTGGCATGAAAACTTAAATTATATTTTATCCTGTTTTAATTGCATGGAGTGATACACATATTGGTCAAAACTGCTACTGAATTTGATCAATCATTGGGTCTGGAATTTTTCACTGAAAATGCAAATTGATTCTGATGTGTTCCAAGCATATTTGCACCTAAATCAGAAAATTTATAGTCTCTGGAAAGACCATTGAAATGTAGAGTCAGATATAAGCTCAGTTGAGACAATTTTAGAAACAGATGCTAAGAGCCAATAAACTATGTAAAATAATATGAACTTTTTAAAGCCAATGCAAATATGTCAAGATTAAAAAATATCTGAGTGAGGGAACTTTCACACAGCCTTCTCTGTATCAGTCAATGTGCTTAGATTGTGGCTTTCTATATTATCTGGAGCTCTGGCCTTAGTACAGAAAGTGGAATGACAAATGAGATTCACATTTCATCATGGTCCTACCTACCACTATAGTGATGACTAGAATCAATGTGTTCCTCAAGGGTCCCATTGCACTACTGGTAGGTGGCTCACCTGAGAGTTTTATCTGACACACAGAACAATATGAGTTTATATAGAGATTTATATAAAATCTATGCTATAAATTTCTTTTAAAATAAATTTATATAAATAAAAATTAAAGAAAAATAATAAATTTATTGCATGCATGTTAATATGTCAAAATGTCAAAAATTTTATGAAATTTGTGACCTTAGTCCCTGAATGATTAAAGTTTGCTGAACAGGAGTTTAGATGAGGCATAAGTGGCTGTTGGCCAAATCTCCAGATGGTTCAAATCTAAGAGGGATGGAGCCAATGTCTGATAAGGAAGCCCTGATGGAGCAGGGAGCACTGGGCTGAAATTTCAAGAATAAATTAAGAGTTTAAATGTAACTTTTTATATTTTAGCTACAAAACAATGTCAGAACAAGCATGGGGGTGTGAAGCCTCTCTTCACTACAGTTTATATGAAAATTAAATTAATATTATAAAGATCTTGTCATCATGCTGGTCTTCACAATGCACAAATTATATTTGCCTAACTTTCTATTTTCACCTTCTAGGAGTATAGCTCAATACAAGTCAAGAACTTCCTAGAAGCATAGTTTAGGATCTAAATAGAAGAACATAATGGAAAGAAGGACAGTGGCCCACTCCAAAAAGAGAGAAAGGAAAATCAAATCAACCCCTGTCATTTCAATCCTGTGTTTGATATTGGTGTTAAGATAAAATCGGACATATTTAGTTCCCCATCCTTCTATAACATGGCATCTTTTCTCCTACACTTCTTTGTGTAATCTCAAAATTTATAAATACATCATTCTTAATATAACATTGACAGTATTTTCTAAAAATTAAGGCAGTTTCATCACTAGAGTTATAAAGTATTTATTTTTACTTTTATTTGAAATGGGTTTCCTTCCACCTCATTATAACATCTGCATTTTTGAATTTTTGCTTTTTATTTCTTCCTTTATCTCCTTATCACAAGAACAGTCTTCAAGAGCATGTGTGTGCACAAAGGCACCTGTATGTTTTGGGTGTACTTCACTGATAAAAGGTCTGAGCCTTCTCATATCTAAAAATGGTTTCCTACACCTTTCTACATAAAAAAATAAATCAAGGAATCTGGGTAAAATTCTTCCAAATTACAAAAATTTTTCTTCGAAATCCGATTCATCTCACCTGTTACCAAACAAAATAGGAGACTATTTAGACAGTTCAAGGAAGAAATCATGGTGCCTTAGACTAATCCGACGGCAGGACAGAAGGGAGGAAGTGAAGAAATTAATGATAAATTTACAGAGTTAAACCCACAGGACTTGCTAATGTACCAGAATATAGCAAGAAAGATGGATCAAGGTTGATCTGTGATATGGTTGGGCTTTGTGTCCCCACCTGAGTCTCATCTGGAATTGTAATCCTCACAGTCCCCAGGTGTCAAGGGAGAGACCAGGTGGAGGTAATTGAATCATGGGGGCAGTTTCCTCCATACTGTTCTCTTGACAATGAGTTCTCATGTTATTCTTAATATACGTTGGCATTAAAGAGCAAAAATTTAATAATTAAGACACTGTTTCTAGTTTTGTCTTTTCCCCCCTACTGAATTCAAATTTTTGTAAGTGTGTAGGTATTTTATTTAGCTGATCATGCCTGCAATATTGTGAGACCTACACTTCAATCTATGTAGGTCTTTCTTCAGTTGAAAAAAATAAGGTTTTTATTTTCTCCCTGCTACTTGTTTGGCAATTAGTCTTATCTTGTGTTGCCATTCCCTGCCCACCATATAGCTTTGTATTTTGAGATTTTTTTTTTTATAGTGTCTCACTCTGTCACCGATGCTGTAGTACAGTGGCACAATCTTGTCTCACTGCAACCTCCAGCTCCTGGGTTCAAGCAATTCTCATGCCTCAGCCGCCCAAGAAGCTGGGATTAGAGGTGTATACCACCATACCCAGCTAATTTTTTTTTTTTTTTTTTTTTGTAGAGACGGGGTTTCACCATATTAGCCATGCTGGTCTCAAACTCTTGACCTCAAGTGATCCTCTCATCTCAGTCTCCCAAAATGCTGAGATTACAGGCATGAGCCACCATGACCAGATGCATTTTGAAATACCTTAAATTGGTTTTCCATATGACAGAATAAATTGCTGTGTCCTCACACCTATCTCCTCTGCCTCATCATCCTCTTTGTGATCTTAGACATCTTGAGAATTTCCCTTCTCTCTTTTCACAAGATGTTGCCTGTTACCTCTCCAACATATCACATTACTCCCTCTCCTTATAGTTTTTATTTTTGTTTTATAAAGAGTAATCTCTCACTCTAAGGAGAATGCCAGTTTCCTAAAATTTTCTCCTGTAACTTAGAATACAATATTTTCAGAAATATTCCCCTGGTTTCTCCTGGGTCTGATATCTCACTTGGCTGCATCAAGAATCTGTCCCACCCAAACAATTAATTCCTCCTCTTCTCATCCTCGAGCCAATCAAAAATAATTCTCAGTCATTATTTGTCAACAGACTATGTAGCTTGTCTCCTTTCACCAAAGTTATCAATGCCTATTCTCTATGGAGGGAAATGAACTACTGAGAAAAAATTTAAAACATTCAGGGATTATATTAGTTTTTATACTGATATAAACAACTGCCCATGACTGAGTAATTTATAAAAGAAAGAGGGTTACTTGACTCACGATTCAGCATGGCTGGGGAGGCCTCAGGAAGCTTACAATCACAGCAGATGGTGAAGGGGAAGCAAGACACCTCCTTCACAAGGAGACAGAGAGGAGAATTGCCAAGGAAAGGGAGATAGCCCCTTTTAAAACCATCAGATCTTGCGAGAACTCACTGTCAAGAGAACAGTATGGAGGAAACTGCCCCCATGATTCAATTACCTCCACCTGGTCTCTCCCTTGACACCTGGGGACTGTGAGGATTACAATTCCAGATGAGACTCAGGTGGGGACACAAAGCCCAGCCATATCAGGGATCAACCTTGATCCATCTTTCTTGCTATATTCTGGTACATTAGCAAGTCCTGTGGGTTTAACCCTGTATCATTAATATTTTCACTTCTTCACTTCTGTCCTGTCATCAGATTAGTCTAAAGTACCATAATTTCTTATTTGAAATGTCTAGATAGTCTCCTAATTTGTTTTTCTATATCTACTCTTCTCTTGCCTAAAATGACCTTTTAAAACTGCAAATGAACTTCTGGCTCCCCAGGTGAAAATTCTTCAAGAACTTGCCATTGCTTTCAGGATGAAAACTCAATTAACTTCACATCATCTACAGGATCCTTTATATCCTAGCACTTGCTCCAATCATCAGAGTCATCTGGTGCTCTCCCTCTACGAGGCTTTCCCAGACTCCTCAACTGAATCTGTTCCTTTCTACCACAGGATCTTCACATTTATAGTTTCTTTTACCAGGAAGCTCCCTACCTCCACCCCATGCAAAATACCTTGTTAACGCGCAAACTCCAGTCTGTCAATTCAAATGACATCCTTCGGGGAAGACTTCCTTGAGATTCTAGAGAGGAATCAACACTCCTCTTACCTATTCCTAGACTACACTCTCATTTTCCTTTATAGTACATTTCACAGTGTCAACTGCACTCCTGCCATTATTTCACTGTGTCTTTCATCTTATTAAAAGCTCTATACCATAGTGACTGCATCTGTTTCAATCAACATTTGTTGAATTCATCATTGAATCTCTGCATTCTCTTCTCAAAGCTACAGGTGGAAAACAGGTTAACGTGCAGAATTCCTGATGTAATCCCATATTTCAAGTAGGCTTTTAGCAAATTCTTTCATTCTCTATTGAAATGGCATCTGATGTTTGAAAAATTTCAATTCCTACCATACATGAGAAACAAGTTTCTTCACCTTTGTCCACCTTGACTTATAACTAAGGACTCATGTTCAAAATGTTGGCTCCACCAGGTTCTGCAAATCCTCCAGTCAATTTAGGATCAGCTGAGACTCATATCAAAAGTTGTCGCCCTGATATTGATAAACTGGCCTTTTCAACTCACTGTATATTTCCCTATTTTATTTTCTTCTTCATAACTAATAATTTATTGGTATTATTTGCCTAGCTCCCCCACAAATTTCTTGAGCATATGGATCCTACTTCTCTTGTTTCCACTGCATTCAATTACACAGTACAATTGGATAAAACCAGACTAGAATGAGAGATATAGGACCATCATAACATCAGCAAAACCTGGCTTAAGTTGAAGCTGCTTTGCACTCTCTTTGCTCTGGCTTTGCTCTAACTGTACTAGTATGAACAAAGAGAAGCCCTTTTCCAATGTATTCATACCGTCCTACACAGACCCAGACCATGGGCCTGGCTTAAGATACATTCACGGAATTATGTTTATGAGGTGAAGAAAGTGACAAGAAGAGGGAGAATTTCTCTGAACTATTCACTTATTTTTCCCTTCAAGGCACCGGGGAAGCCAGAAGAGCAGAAGAGGTACATCTGGCCAGAAAAAGCCTGGGGGTACAGCCTAGGCAATCTATCATGGAAAGGTACTATAGCTTCAGGCCTCAGAGCTCTCCAGAATCCCTCTCTTGAACATGTTTGTGGAAGAAGTTATGAGGTAGAGGCAAGAGTGTGTTACAGGTACGAGTCTTTTTAGGGGAGCCATAGGATTGTGCTCTTCTTAGAAACAGCTCTTCTTGGCCATTATCCCTTCTTTCTCCTACCAGAACTGCTTACTCCCATTGCCTGGAGATTACGCATCACATGACTAAGAATGAGATGAGACCTGTACAGATACACGATTTGCCTTTCAGCTGTTTAGCTGCTTCTACAAGAAGCCTGAGTCATTAAGGTACTCTCAGGGCAGGAATGACCTAGAAGAGATGGAATATAAGCTCAAGACAATAAGGTGAGGGCCTGGTCCAACACCCATCCTTATGTAAATTAGAATCTTGGTTACAGCCCATGGTTGTCCTTCTTCTCCAAACCCAGGTGATGGTTTTGGTTTAAGAGCCTCATCTACGAGAAATTCCATATCAAAATTATTGCAGGGAGAATAGCCCTCTTTCATTACCTAGAACGAAAGTTAGTACTTTCCCCTATTTCTTCTCTCGTCCTTCTTTTGTACTTCCTATTACTTTTGGTGCTGTAGAAAGATTGCTCTGTCCAAAGAGATTTGAAATATTCCAGACATATTGCACCAAGGGTGTGTGAAGCACAAATCAACTTGCCTTGAGGTTCTCTGATATATAGCCAATGTTTTAATGTTCCCATTTATGCTGATCCATAATACATCTTCATAGTGTTGGCTTAATCACAAATGACAAGGGTGGAAAATGTAATAAAGACAGGGGCACATTAATCTACTTTGTATGAAAATGTGGAAAGGTAATCCAATTTTGAACTGCTTGCTCTCACAAAATATATAAAAGTTTGTACAATTTCTGCATCTTAGCTGGGGAGATGGTAGTCAATCCTAAAGAGGTATATTTCAGGTAAAGTGTCCTTAGTCCCTTATATGTATGCACAGAGGTAGTGGTCTGCACTGAGAAATAAAGCTGGGAACTCTGGGGAGTGAGTTGCCTGATAGTCTATTTGAAGCCTCCATATCAGGCAATATTCGGGAGTGTTCATTCCTTGTGGGTCTTAGAGATTCCAATGTTAGGGATGCTGTTGTGTCTTCCCCTGCATAGCCCCTAAGGCTAGTTCATATGAAAAGAAATTCTGACTCTGCTCACTAAAGACAAGCTGGAGTTCGTTTGGTGAAAAATCCATAGAAGGGAGGTAGACCCAGCTAAAATGTGTGTTTCTGGCAGGTGATTTGGCATGAGGGAGAGAATAGTTATGATGAAGTCAGGTTTGTCTTAAACCACTGATGTCCTTCCAATCACTGTGTGTGTCTGCCCTTGTGGCCTGGCTGCATGGCATGCACGAATGTTGATGCATCTGCAGTGCTCGTACCTAGAAAAGAAGCGTAAGAAAAATGTGAGCTCTGGACTTAAAGAGTGCTGAATGTTAATCTCACCTTCTATTTGCTCTTTGACATGACCAGGAATATATAACTCCTCTGAATCCCAATTTCTTTATCAGTAAAACAGAGATTGTACTAGCTATCTCTTAAGATTATTAGAAATACAGGACCCAGCAGTTGTATTCTTAGGTATCTACCCAAGAGAAATAAAAACAAAACATGCAAAATATGTTAAAAAAAAAACTTGTACATGAATGTTCATACAACATTTTTCACCATAGATAAAAGGTAGAAAGCATGCAAATGCCTATAAGCTGACAGATGCATAAACAGAATGTGATTTATTATTAAATAAGTCTATGTTTAAAGTAAACGATAGAAAATTTTTCAGCCACTAAAAGGAATGAAGTACTGATGGATGCCACAGCATGAATTTGTCTTTAAAGCATTATGCTAAGTAAAAGAATCTTGTCACAAAGGAACATATATATGATCCCTTTTTATGAAATGTCCGGAAGAGGGAAAGATACAGTGACAGAAACGAGATTAGTGGCCTACATTTTTTTCAGTAAAAGAAGCTTTCTTCGTTGAGGAGGTTAGTTTCTTCTTTCTTATGAACTAATAATGATCTTTCCTGCCATGTTTTTGCCTTGCAAAGGGCTTCTGATTGCCCTAAGGACGTATCCCCACCACGGTTTTTCTCTTTCTCAGCTATAACCAGTATCGAGTTCTAGCAAGCAACTCCCAGAAGATAAGGTTCACAAAGAGACCTACAAAAAATTACAGTACACGGCAAAATAATCACATAATTTTTCCATTTTATATCAATAGAATCCACCTGTGTGGGAATAGAACCTAAGGCTGTTGGATAATGGTGAAAGGAATATGATACTGGACAGAGGATCTGGCAATGATTTTACTAGCTTGTTTGCTGGATTGGCTAAAAGGTGGAAACAAAGTTGACCTAAATTATGTTAAATGGAAATGCTAAAAATCCCCTGGCATACTGTAAAGAAAAATATTCATTGGCTTAGGAAAACTAGAATGCTAGAGTGGATTTTGTTATGTAAAACATGCCCTGTTAGTATATCCCCCAGAGGACACATTTTTCATCAATGCTATGAAAAATCATTGATAAGCAGACCCCTTGCAGCCTTGAAGAACTCTGTGATAGATTCATTAAGTACATGAGGATCGACAATGGAAACTATTGCCATTGAAACTAAGCTCCCCAAATCCACTGCGGCTGATGACGTCCAAGCGTGGCAGGGCCAAGTGGTGGTACTTAGTCACCAAGATCAAGGTAGTATTGGTGTTTTAACCAACTGCAGAGCCAAAGCAGTAATCAGCTTTACTTTCAGTAAGTTCATAATGGTGTTCTTAGAACCAAAATCCATGGGCAGACTATTAAAATCTTACTTGATATGTCTTAGTAAACATCTCTAGGTCTCAAAAGCAAAAGTCTGACTTGAATGAGTACAAAATACAGTTATGGCCCATCAACCAATTCCCGGTTTGGGTCCAATTCACAGGTGCATTACCTCTTGAATGAAGGAGCAGCTGAGACCCCCTCGAGGAAAGATGCCACACTGCCAAAATTTATATTCCAAGTGTTTCTCTTAACCTTTCCCAAAAGAACCTGTGGCCTAGCTATTTACCAGGGGGAAATTGCACTGGAGAAAAGAAACTAATCACACTTTTCAGAGATTACTGAAACAGGTATGAATTTAGTTTAATTCCCAGACACCCAGAACACTGGGTCCACTAATCAGGATAGCCATCAAAGTAGAATGATTAATGGAACTTTACTGAATTCTGATTTACAGTGGACCCAGTGGGTCACCAATCACACCCAGAGTTTATTTTCCCTGTTTTAGAGTACATAATTAACATAGGTATATCCAGCATCTAGCAGAAACCCCACATTGGCTTTCTGACCTGTGTAATATGAACTATTATTATAGGAAAAGTCAAGTGAAAAAGATTATAACACTCTCCCCTTACCAAAATAGTAAACCAAATTTAATACCACATCCTGGAGGGATTGCAGAAATTAATATCACCATCAAGTATTGAAAGATGCAGGAGTGGTGATGCCTTCTGTGTCCCCACTCAACTTGCTTATGCAAAAGACCAATCGATCTTGGAGAATGACAGTGGATTATTGAAAAGTTAATCCTGGGGTAACTTCAACTGTGTATGCTGTTTTATTGTTGGGGCAAATCAACACATCCCCTGGTAACTTGTATGTAGCAGTTGATCTCATAAATGCTTTTTCTCCAAACTTATTAGTAGAGACTATCAAAAACAGTGACTTTTAGCTGATAAGGCCAGCAATAAATTTTACTAGTCTGCCAAGGACTAACCTCCCAGCCCTATGTCATAATCTAGTCCTTAGGGTCTTTGGTAGCCTTTCTCTTCCACAGGACATGATGCAGGTATATTATATTATTACTAGGAGCTGGCAGTATAAAGGGTATAAGTAAGTGGTAGTTTTTTTCTGACCTCACACCAGGCAGCTATTTTAGCTTCTAACATCAGTGTTTATCAGATTCTAACCACGTGAAGAATTACTAGATTCACAGCTTTGGGCAAAGACACAGTCTTAATGAGACTTATTTTCCTTATACAGAAAAATGCAGATACTAACAGTCCTTCCCTCAGAGTAGTTGAGAAAATTAAATGAGATAATGAATCTAGATACACAATAATTGCTAAGTAAACGTTGGTTATTTATCTTGGTAGTAGATGTGTTCCAGAAAATAGGAAATAAATCTTAAAAAAATTCAGAAACCTTCCACCTCAATGAAATTTCTAGGGATCCAATGGTCTGGGGTATATCAAGATACGCCTTCTAAGCAGAAGAAATTATGCCTCCTTTTCCTCTTACCAGTAATTAAGAATGACAATGCTTATGTGTCTTTTTGGATTTCGGAGGTAGCATACTTTGAGCATGCTATTCCATTTGTCAAGCAACCTAAGAAGCTGCCAGGACAAAGGCCCAGAACAAGAAAGGCTCTGCAACAGGTAGAGAGAGCTATGCAAGCTCCTCTGCCACTTAGTCCATGAGACCTGGAAGATCTTATAGTGCTTGAAATGTCTGTGGCAGATAAGAATGCTGTAAAGGGTCTTTGTCAGACCTCTATATGTGAATCTTAGCACAGAGCCTTGGGATTTAGAAGCAAAGCTTTGTCATATACTGCAGATAACTGTTCTCCTTTTGAAAACCAGCTTCTGGCTTGCTACTCATCCTTAGTGAAGACTGAATACTTAACCATGGGCCACTAATATATCATGTAGTCTGAGCAACTCATCATGAACTTGATGTTTTCTGACTCACACAGTCATCAACAAAGGTATGTAGAACAGCATTCATTCATCAAATGGAAGTGGTATAAAGATTAGGCTTAAGTAGATCTTTGCTATCATTGGAGTTACATTTACCCAGGATATAGATTTGCCTTCCTCGCTACAATGCTTCCAAACTCACTGTCCTTATTTGTCATTATGGCATCACATGTGGCATCACTTTTGACTGAGGAACTCATTTGACAGCAAATAAATTGTGGCAATTGGTTCATTCTTATAAAATCCATAAGAGTTACCTTATTTTTTATCACTCTGAAGTAGCTGACCCAAAGGAACAGTGCAATGACTTTATTTTTCTCAATTTTTTTATTGTAAAATATACAAAACAAGAAATTGACCATTTTAGCCATTTTTAACTACAGTTTACTGGCATTAAGTACATTCATATTAATATGCAACCATCACCAAAAACTATCTCCAGAACTATGTTCATCTTGAAAAACTGAAACACTATACCCATTAAACAGTAACTCCCTATTCCATCCCCCTGAAAGTCCCACAACGATTATTCTATTTTCTATCTCTATGATTTTGAGTATTCTAAGGACCTCATATTAATAGAACCATTCAACATTTTTGTTTTGTGATTGGCTCATTTTTTTATCATAATGTCTTTAACGTTCATCTATGTTGTCAGAATATTCTTCATTTTAAAGCTGAATAATAGTCCATTGCATGTATATATCATATTTGGCTTATCTGTTCATCTATTTATGAATGCTTGGATTGCATCTACCTTTGAGCTGTTACAAAGATAGATCTAAAAATATGTTTTAGCAATCCTGCTTTCAATTATTTTGGATAGCTCTACCCAGTGCTGAATTGCTGTATCAGATGGTAATTCTATTTTTTAATTTGTTTTTTGAGAAAATACAACGCTGTTTTCCACACAGTGGTACCATTTTACATTCCCACTAATGGTTCACAAGGATTCTAGTTCATTCATATACTCACCAATACTTGGTATTTTTTTGTTTTTTCAATACTTTTTATTTTTTCATAAGTTTTAAAATACTTGTTACTTTGTTTTTGCTTTGTTTTTTAAGCCCTCCTCATAGGTATGAGGTATGAGGTGGTATCTCACTGTAGTTTTAACTTGCACTTTCCTAGTCATTAGGGATGTTGAGTGTTTTTTTAATATGTTTATTGGACATTTTTATAACTTCTTTGCAGAAATGTCTATTCAAGCTGTTTGCTCATTTTTTAATAAGGTTGTTTGTTTCTTGTTGAATGCTAAAAGTTTTCTATATATTCTTGGTATTAATCCTTTAGCAAATACATAATTTAGAAATGTTTTCTCATATTATATATTTTGCATTCTTACCTTGTTAACAATTGTCTTTTGATATACAAGTTTTAAAATTTTTCATAAAATCTAACTGACCTATTGTTTTTGGTTGTTGCCTGTGCCTTTGTTATCATATTCAAGAAATCGTTGCAAAACTAACATCTATCACGCTATGTTTTCTTCTGAGAGTTTTACAGATTTAAGTCTTACACTTAGGCTTTGATCCATTTTGAGTTAATTTTTGTATCTACTGTTAAATACAGGTCCAGCTTTAATCTTTTGCATTAGGATATCCAGCTTTCCTAGAATCATTCGTTTAAAGACTCTCCTTTCACCATTGAATGGTCTTGCCACCTTTTTCAAAATTATTTTATCATACATATCAAGGTTTATTTCTGGGCTCTCTATTCTGTTTCTTGGTATATAGGTCTGTTTTTATCCCAATACCACACAGTTTCAAGTACTGTAACATTGTTGTAAGTTTTAAAATCCAGAAATGTGAGTTGTTTCAAGATTGTTTTGGCTATTTGATGTTCCTTGAGATTCCATATACATTTTAGGATGGATTTTTCTATTCTGCAAAAAAACTCATTGGAAATTTGATGGGAATTATATAGGTTACTTTGGATGACATTGATATCTTAACAATATTAAGTCTTCCAATCCATGAACATAAGGTACATTTCCACTTCTTTTTGTATTCTTTAATTTCTTTCAACAGTGTACTATAGTTGTTATTATACATGTTTTTACCTCCTTGCTTAATTCTGAAGTATTTTATTTTTGATGCTTATACTAAATTATTTTCTTAATTTTCTTTGCAGATTGTTCATTCTTTGATAGGAATGCTACTAATTTTTGTGTGTTAACTTTGCATCCTGTTACTTTGCTGAAATTGTTTATTAATTTTTTTAATCTCTAGTGTTTTCTACATATAAGATCATTTCACCTTCAAACAGATATGACAATTTAACTCCTCCTTTTCCAATTTGGTTGCCTTTTATTTCTTTTCATTGACCTGGACAGAATTTCTAAAGTCATGTTGAATAGAAGTGCTGCAAGCAGGCATTCTTGCTTGCAGGAACGTTCCTGATCTTAGAGGAAAAACTTTTAATCTTTTATCATTGAACATATTTTCTGTTGGTTTTTCATATTTGGCTTTTATTATGTTAAGACAGTTTTCTTCTACTCCTAATTTATTGAATATTTTAATATAAAATAGTGTTCAATTTTGTCAAAAGCTTTTTCTACATCAATTGAGATAATTACCCTTTTGTCCCTTCACTCTGTTAATGTGATGTATTATATTAATAAATTTTTATGTTGAACCATCCTTGGATTCCTGGAATCAACACAGTTAGACATGGTGTATAATCAGTTTGATTTTAATGTGTTTTGATATGAATTTATTTGATTTCATTCTTCTTGTACTTTATTAAGCTTCTTGGATGTTCATATTCATGTCTTCCATCAAAGTTTAAAATTTTTGAGTCATTATTTATTCAAATATTCTCTGTGCTCCTTTCTCTTTCTCTTTTCATTTTGAGATTTCCACAATGTTTAAGTAGGTCTGTCTGAAGATTCTCTACAGATCCATTAGGCTGTTTTTACTTTTCTGCAATTTTTTTCTCTCTATTCCTCAGACTTGATAATTTCCATTTTCTTATCTTCAAGTTCACAGATTCTTTCTTCTTTCTGATCAAATCTGCCTTTGAATAGTTCTAGTGAATTTTTATTTTAGTTATTATATATTTTAGTTCCAGAATTTCCTTTTGGATTTTTATGAAGATTTTCTCTATCCTTACTAATATCTTCATTATGTCCAGACATTGCATTCTCGACTTTCTTCATGTATTTCCTTCATTCTTTGAGCATTTTTAAGTCAGTTATTTTAATGTCTTTGTATAGCAGATCTGTCACCTGGCCTTTCTGAGGAACAGTTTCTGTTTCTGTTTTTGTATTTTTTCTTTTGAATGGGATATATATTTGTTTCTTTGTATGCTTTGCAACATTTTTGTGGAAACTGAACATTGGGATCTAATAATGTAGTAACTCTATAGATCAGATTCTACCCCTTCCCTGGCATTTTCTGGGGTTTTCTGTTTGGTTTAGTTTGGTTTGATGGCTGTATGATGTATCTGTGTGAAGAATAAGCCATAAGTATCCACTTAAGGTTGTTTCAGGCATTCTTTGTGACCCTGCACCATTCCTTGGGCATGCATGGTGACTTTCTAATGTCTCCCGTATATGGAGCTACTTTACCTATCCTAATATTTAATGTATGACTCCCAGTGGGAGAAAAAAATAAATGAAGTGGGAATAAAAAGGTGATAGCCCTTTAATTCTCTTGGAAGACATATCACCTGGAGGGGGAGGAGCTTTCAACAATGAGAGGAGGTGCAACAACAATGTCTCCTCAACTCTGTGTCTGAAACTGTGATCACGAATAACAATTAGTGATCAGAACACACATCCTCAATATTTGGGGAAGTAAAAGTGTCCTTATTGCCCACTCTGGCTCCCATAAGCTATGTGTCAGCTGCTCTAGGAACATGTGCACAGCTTCCTGTTACAAGGCCGAGAGTGAAAGATCAGTAGTTACTGCCTAGCTAATAACCAAAATTGACTAAAAGTCACCACAATTTGCCATTTAAGCCTTCTCTCTAGAAGCCTTCAATTGTCTCGAGTTCTGAAAGAGTCATATCAGATAGATTCTATCAGTGTAATTATTATCTGAGTGGGGATACAAATTTTTAGTATTTCCTGCTCTGACATTTTCCAAGAATCCTCCTAAAATGACCTTTTGAAAACTCAGGGTGCTTGCTGGGATAATGTCGTACAGGATGCAATACAGACCTAAACTGGCAACCAACAACTGGTGTGTTTCTCCTATTATCAATATTCATAAGTTCAGGGAACAAGGGGTAGAAATGGAAGTGGCTCTTCTCACTATCATTCCTAGTGATCCACAGTAAAATGTCTTCTTCCTGTCCACACAGCTTTGTGCTCTGCTATTCTAAATGTCTAGAATACTTTGTTCTAAACTGATAGTCATTTCTACAAGGAGACTCAGTGGTTTCCCTGACTAAAGGTTAAGATTTCCCTTGGCCATTATGGACTCCTCCTTCTAGTGAATCAACAGGCAAAGAAGGGAGTTATGCATAGATATGCATAATTTATCTTATCAAGAGGACACGGATGACATCTCCACAAGGAAGTTAAGGAAGACTATGTATAGAATGCAGAGTGAGGTCCTCCAAATGCTCCTATGTCCCTGGATGAAAGTCAAAGAAAAGTAATGTAAAAAAATATCAATAGGCAGGACTGCTAATGACCCAGTTTTCAGGTATAAAGATTTGAGTCACCTCATTGGTAATGAACCAAAAATAGCCAAGGAGCTTACTGAAGGCAAAAGAAATGTACAATGGACAATGGAAGAAGGTAATTATAAAAACTATAATCAAGGGACAAATTGTACAAATGACATCTGCAAAAGTTACGTTTATTTGTTGTTTCCATACCAATATGTTTGTGTTTATATAATAGAAATTTTATTCTCTCATTTCACTACAATTTAACA
Source organism: Callithrix jacchus (assembly GCF_049354715.1). Classification (NCBI taxonomy): domain Eukaryota; kingdom Metazoa; phylum Chordata; class Mammalia; order Primates; family Cebidae; genus Callithrix; species Callithrix jacchus. Next base: position 93,571,748 of record NC_133515.1, read on the forward strand.
TAATGTATGTTAATAGTGAGTAGAGAGAAAAACAATAACACTGAACGTGTGTGTGTGTGTGTGTGTGTGTGTGTGTGTGTGTGTCCCCACACTGGCCAATTCAATTCAGACACTAAGTGGAGTTAGCACAGACCCCACAGAATAGGGGTTCAATCCTACAAAACTAGCCCCCACTTCAGATGACAATCTCAAGTAGTAGGGCCCCAGGCCAACCACAACTTCTGTGTGACTTGCTACAGATTGGAAGTTCCCACAACCTCCTTCTCACTATCGTCAGCTTATTATGAAGTATATTTTAATGCACACATTTGAACAGCCAGATGAAGAGATTCACAGGGCATGGTTCAGAAGGTTATCAAGCATAGGAGTTTTGAACCCACTGGAGTTGAAGTGTACCTCCTTCCCAGCCTGTGGATGTGTTCTTATTCACTAACCCAAAAGCTCTTTGAACCTGTACCTCAGGAATTTTTATGAAGGCTTCACTATTTAGGCATGATTGATAATCTAACTCATTGTCTAGCCCCTCTCTCCCTCCTGGAGAATGGAGTTACAAGCTTCTAAGCATGGCTTTGTCTTTCTGTTGGCCAGCCTCCACCCAGGAGTCCACCCAGAGTCATCTCATTAGAACAAAAGTTACTCTCATCACTCAGAAAATGCCAAGGAATTAGGAATTCTGTGTAGGAAGTAAGGTCAAAAACAAAACATGCATCTAGAACAAAAGTTTTAGGAGGTCTGTGCCAAGAACTGAGGGCAGAGACAAAAATTCCTATTTTTTTATATTGCAAGTAATTAACCTCACATCTTACTACTTAACCTATAGGATCTCAAAAACATAAATATAACTCAGTTAGAAGATAAATATATTACCCAAATATGGATAAACAGATTTTGTATCTTCCTTTGAGGAAAGAGTCAGCTTGTTTATACCCTAGGTTGTACAAAGGTTATTTGTATATTGACCAGTGAAAACATGATTTTTCTATTGTATTTATTTGGAAATTCAATATAGTCTTTAAAGATGATGACAAAGATAGGAATGCCAAACAAAAAAGAGAAAGACTATAGTGGATTCACCTTGTGTCCATTTGGCTAATATGAAGCATGTTTCTTATAATTCTTTACCCTTAATAGTGCTATGTCAGTACAGGCAACTAGAGGCATTTTTCATGAGATGCAGAAACTGGACATGAAGGAGTAGTCATATTCCTCTCAGGCTTCAAAAATCAGTGTAGGGCACCTAGTTTTACCAGGTAGGTACTCTGCTGGTTATCTGCTGACTCACCTTGTCAACACCAAAGAGCTCAAGGCTTGCTGCTCCTCCAACGCTCAACCATCCCCTCCTTCAGCTACCCTGACTCGTGGGAACACCGTGAGGAAGGGAGCAAGCTTCTACTGTAAGTCACCCACGTCACCGAAGTTGAAGGCTTGAAGACAGTGACAGCCTAAGTCAATTCCAGTCTATCTTCATGGGTTCTGGTTTATTCCCACAAGCTTAAGTTTTTTATTGCTCTGCCCTACTTTATATCCATCTTTCTTTTTTAACTTTCTGCCATTCTGATTTCAGACCCCTTTAGTAGACACAGAAGCAATAACCCTCCAAATACCGTTCAGTTCATCCAACTTCCACAATTGTATAAGGTCAAATACATACAATAAATCCTTTTTTATGTATTATTCCTGTTGGTTCTGCCTCTCCTATCAAGCCCTCACTCACGTATTGATACTGCAGCTATGGCACAAAGGCTAGAACACACCCACTGGATTTCTTACCCCCAACTGGGTGTCAGTGAGCTCAAAAAGTTTATGGGCAGGAAGGGACTAGGTGCTTTGGCTAAAACTTCCTATTAAATGCAAAAAGTGAGGATTACAGCCTTGGCTCCAGTATTGAAAGAAGTATATAATAAGTTCCCAAACCAGAAGGGAAGATAATTCAGTTACATTTAGAATTAATTTACCATGATGTTTATGGTCAAAACCTAGGAATGAAAGGCAAGAGGAATGTGTCCACCCATCCATCCTGGGCCAGATCATTCTCAGAGTACTATAGCTGATTGTTATGGTCCATGCAAGCAGGTTTCAGGTGGGAGGACCCTGAATTCAAAGGCTAAAGAAAAACAGTGTCCTCTGGGAGAAATCTGAAACCCCATGCTAGGCTCACAGCCTCTGAGCCAGTGACAGTACTGAACCCTCTCTGAAAACGGCAGCCCTCAGTCAGTGTGGGCCTAAGACAGCTTCCTTCATCCATTTTCTGGTAGCAGAAGAACCTATTGAGGATAATACAGGCTGGCCAAATCTGTGAAAGGCTACAGAAGCACTAATTCAGGGAGAATTCTAGAATGGAGTCTGACCACCTTTTCTAGAGTTTATACCCCATAATTATCTGCCATTACAATTATTCGCATCCAGTGGCTGTGAATGCTGGAAGGAGCCCCAAGAACACTCTAAAAGCCTCTAATTTGGGATTACACCAAGAAGGCTAAGGATGATTTACTGAAGCCATACTCCCGGAAACCAGGGCAGGTTGTCTGGGCTGATCTATGCTGGTACCATGTAGTCTGGTTGAGTAGGTCCAAGGTTCAGGACAGGATTAGGTGATCTACGGGACACTTTGGCACATTCAAGGGCAAATTTTCCTGGCTAAAGTTCAAGAATAGACAGATATCTAGAGCTATAAACAATAAACAGACAGAATAACCAACAGTAAATGCTAATATTATCTTAGATCTGCACAAATATTTTCTATTTTAAAAGGTGCTTCAAATATGTATTGAGCCCTAATGCTGCAGGCACAGTTCTATACACTAGAGCATAGCTGTGATGAAAACAGATAAAGACGCTGTCTTCTTAAAACTCACTCTCTTGTTGTGAAAGACAGACAAGAAGCAGATAAACAGATAATTGGAGTTATGGACAATGAAATGCACGAGAGTGGGTAGAGAGTAGTGATGGGAGTTTCATTTCATAGAAGAGGCTCTGGTGAGATCTCTCTCATGAAGTAGCATTTGTGCTGGGTTCTGAATGAATGGAGGAAGCAAACTACACAAATGTCTGTAGGAGGACAGGGGAAGTTTGTGTAAGATACAAGTGACGAAGTCGGGATTTGAATTCATGGTACTTGATTTATCAACTTTTCCTTTTCCTTCTTCCTTTGGCAACACTCTTGTTATCCATGGATGCTGACTTCAATTCAAACCCTGACAGCTTTTCCTTTAAGAATTTTGAAAACATTAAATCAGTATTTGGTGATCCGGACCAAGCTATGCATCGTGGTTATGCTTGCTCCCAACTTCCTCTCCTTTGCCTCCCAAGATAACTAAAGTTCCTTTTAACGGGGACAAGGGTGTCTGATGCAGTGGATCTCAACACAAGTCCACTAGAAGTAAACCTGCATATGAAAGGCTATGAGGCATTCTGTAACATGGCCTTTCACATTAAATTGCCTCTGGAACCCTATTATCTGTGGTGTCCATCACCATCATATGGCACAAGTGTTATAAGAAATGCACTTTTGAAAACATGAATGTCAGGGATGGGAGCCTCATTTGAGCTGAGTGATCTTGGGCAAATATCTTTTGCAAATCCAGACTCTCCAGGTTTCCAGATGATGGAATCTTGGACACGGCAAGGATCTCATAGTTGCCTGATATTTGAGCAGCCTTCCTTAAACAGCTTTTTGATTGTTGGTGTATGTAAAAGGGTAACAGTGCAGTAAAAGTTCATTTCCTTTCTCAATTTTGTCAGAAACAATCTGCATAGAAAGCACTTGCAGAAACTCATCCCATGGGGAAGGGAGAAAGATGTTAGTGAGGAGAAAGATGCTCATCTGCTTCAGTTATTCTGCTCTCTGAAATCGGTAGCTTTTCTGGCACAGAGCAGAGGTCTGAATGTGGTTTCTTTCTTCTAAGCACTTTTTTTTTTTTGCTAAACTGCTAATTGAAATATAGTCTTATTTTTTTAAAAAGTGCACAAATAAGCATAACTGTTGGGCTCCATGAAATTTTAAATCTTGGTTTAAGGAAAATAAAAACCATTACTAACATTGCAAAGTTCCGATTGGAATCTCACCTCTGCCTACCCCAAAATACACCTGTCATTCTAATTTAAATACCCTATGTTAGTTTTATACAAATAGAACTGTAAATTTCCTGCCTGGCTTCTTTTGTTCAACATTATTCCTTGTGACTCATCTTCATTGTTACATGTAGCAATAGTTTATTCATGCTCTTTCTCCTTGCTGTGTAATATTTTACTGTATGAATTTCCTTCCAGTTCTCAAACCAACCTGTGGAGTGGTGTCTGGCATGGGTTTAAAGGCAAAAATATCAACTTCTAATGACCTAATTTATGTGAGAAAATATGAGAAAAATGTGGGGGAAGGAGATAGTCTTAGGAATTCAGTCTGGATTATTCTTGTTTTTTTTTATTGACAGGAGGGATATATTATTTCAGTAGAGTATTTCACTTTCTACTGAGTATGGAGCATTTGATACACTAAATTGAAAGTGAATTTCGATTCACATTGATCTAACCTGTAATTCCTTGGGTGCTTTTGTTGGCCCCCCACATTAAGTAGGTGAGACACTAAGTTTTCCTGAAAGGCACTGAAACAAGAAACCACTGGATCAAGAGAGTGATCAGTAAGGAAAGCTGAGATCAAAACTGTGGATCCCAGCATCTGAAAAATATAGATATTAGATATATATTATATCTAGATATATATTATAATCTATATAATATATAGATTACAATAGATGACATATCTCTATCTGTAAGAATGACTTCTCAGGTATACCTGGGAAGGGACATGGATGAAGCTGGAAACCATCATTCTCAGCAAAATAACACAGGAACAGAAAACGAAACACCGCATGTTCTCACTCATAAGTGGGCATTGAACAATGAGAACACATGGACACAGAGGGGAACGTCACACACCAGGGCCTGTCAGGAGATGGGGCCGACATGCTCTATGCATGTTCCTTGTATCAAAGAAATCTTCCTCCTCTCACTGTGGTGGTCTTCATGCCTGACATTTCACATTCTGGTTATGAAGGTGACACAGCTGTCTAAGCCTATGTTTCTGAATCTTTAGAATGAAGATAATATCTATTTCCAAAATATTGTTGAGATAACTAAATAAGTCAACTTGTACACAATGACAGGTATTGTAAGTATCTATTTAAAAGTAGCCTTTCAGATCTTTAGATACCTTTTCCAGCAGACATTGTCCAATTAATATTGCAAATATTAAGTTGAAAAACATCAATGAAAGCATAAACTACTGATTTTCTACTTGATGAATTTACACACAGAGTTAAGTTCTGACATTCTGAATCAGAGAGAAACTAGGAAAGACGTTGAGATGTCATCTCTGCCTTCATCCCTACCCTGAGAGACCTGCCCAGAGGCCCTTTCACTCTGAGTATTTGGTCTGGCAGCTCTATGGTCCACTGAGCAGGGTAAGGGTCACCACAGTCCTGGATCCTTTATGAAATTTCAAACCCTGAAGGCTGTAAGAAACTGCACAGAACATATGACCCAACATCCTCCCAGGGGGTTTGTCTATGGCATCCTTGACAGGGGTCTTTCACCTTCTGTTTGGACACCATTGGTGACAGGAAGTGCTGTGCCTTACAAGACAGCCTGCCCTGTTGTTAGGCTCCTCTGATTGTCACCTGCTTCCTGCTCACAATAAATTGCAATAGTGTCTTTCTGTAAGTTCCATCCATTTGCCTTCCTTGTTACTTCTGGAGGCCACACAAATTGTCTGCACCCTCTTACATGTGACAGCCCTTCAGAAAGATTTTCTCTCTGTTTGGAGAGATGTCATTTACCAAAAAGATGCCTCACAAGTGATCCTCAATCAAGCCCCTGGGGAGTTATATAGTGTCTCTTGAAAAGTGTCTAGAGTAGAGGGTTTTGTGTGTGTGTGTGTGTGTGTGTGTTCAATTTTATATGTATATGAAGTGAGATGTTCATAAATGAGAGTCACCAAAAACTTGCGTTTATATGAATATAACTTGATAAGGAAATAAAAATAGTTCCAAATTAAAATTCATCAACATGTTGAGTCTGTACTGCTAGAGGATGTGGAGTGGTGATAGTTTTGTAAGAAATAGAGAAAAGGTGCTTAAAAATATTGGCTACAGAGTCAAACTGCCTCAGTGAAAACTGATTTTCTCTACCTTTAATAGCTCTGTCACTGTCACCGTGAGCAAAGTTCTTATCTCTCTGAGCTTCAGTTTCCTTATATATAAATTGGGTTTTTTTTTTTTTAGTGAATTACATAATAAAATGATTATGAACATTTTAGCTCAGTTCAATGTATAGTAAACAATCAATAAATATAAACATTATAACAGTCATTATTTAATGATTACCAACATTCTTGAACATCTGTGATCTCGTTTTAGCACAATAATCTGAAATCTATTCTTTTTCCCAAAAGTCCATCACTTATCCAAGGCCACATAGGGGCTGGAGTCAGGGTGAGAAATCAAGTTTAAAGCAATTTGACTTAAAATTTGTGCTTCTGTTATGAAACCCACGCTGCCTCTATGTCACAGGTCTGATGAAATAAGCAAGCCAATTCTTTGGCAAAAATTGAAACCCATTCTTCCAAACAGTGTCCACAGGTAATAATACATATATTACAAATTGCCTGTTCAGAATATATTGAGATTCCTCTTTAGAATGGATTTCAGAGCTGGTGAACTTTTTTTTTCTTTTTAAAATTTTCAGTGGTAGAAAATTGTGTCCTTCATTGCCAAAAATACAATTCAGCCTCATCAGAAGCCATTCAGTCAACTCTAATGAATAAGCCGGGTGATGAAGCTGAGGGGGAATTTTATGTCACACATGGCAACAGGTCTATGAAATTGAGCCCAGTTTCCCTATGTGACTTGTAAATGGGCTCCAAAAGCTGTCCCAAAGATGAATTTCCTCACTAGATTAAGCCTACACCTCCAAGAAAATTTTTTCAGAAAAGGCAGCATTCATTTCAAGCCCTAAGTTCCTGTTTATATGTTAACAACGTGTCAGCCTCATTAATCTGCCTGAACACATCAATTTTACACAAGAGGTCTTAGAGACATTCCGCCAAATTCTGAAGATACAAAGACAAAGTCTCTCCCCACAAGGAATTTAAAATGTAGCCAGGGAAAAAGAAGGGAGAGTAACAGGGTTATAGGGATGGATTTATGCATAGGGCACAGAGATTACTAAAGAGGAGTTTAGCCTCAGGGAGGATGTTGCTGGCCTTGTTGCAAATGGTGACAACTTATTGGCTTTGAATGGGTATCTAGGGGTTAGCCAGCAAGACAGTGAAGAGAAGAATTCTAAACAGATAAAGCAGAATTAACAGAAGTCGAGAGGGAAAACAGAATGGAGACCTGGGGAACTACAAGATTATAGCTATAAAATGAAGAGTGAGTCTAGGGCTGTACAGAAAAACATTTACAGTATCAACCAAAGGTTGTATCTGAAGCATTTAGAAGTTTACCTTTAACTTAGAAAAGTAAGCAAGACTATGAAAGCCCAGTTTTACAGTTAAAAAAATTATTCTAATGACAGCATGGAGAGACCAGAGTGAAGCAAAACCAGAGGGAGGCTGTAGCAGAAATACAGTTGAGAGGTCCTGAGGACCCGGAGGGAGGGGATGATACCAAGTATAAGAAAGAAGATGTGTATTTGAGGTGGGATTGCTAAGAGGATGAACTAAGAGGATTTGGGAACCAACTGAAAGTGGTAAGTCAAGGAATGGAGACAGATACACAAAAGGCATTTTAAATAAAAATTACAATTAAAATTTGGCTCACTTCGGGCCGTTCTGTTTTTCACAAAGGCTTAATATTATCAGAGGGGATATCCATGCACTAATGTCTGGAAGAGTCTATAAAATACACACACACACACACACACACACACACACACACATGGCTCTGCATGCTGCATACATTTCTTTATTTTTAGTCATTCTCAGGGCCATTACATAGAACGTAAGTGAGGCAAGAGGCCAGAAATAATTTTAAACCTCTGTATTTGGCATTTATTTAAGGTTATTATCAAGAGATAATAGACTGTGTGCTCCTTATAATAGCGCTGTAGAGTTTTTAGAAATTAAAGTAGCAAGTAGTGAAATGCCTTGTGCATGGCAATGATATTTAGCATCTTCTTTTAGTTTCTTTCTGAGACACCAGGTCCAAGGTGATTTTTAAAAGAGTCCTTGGAGACTGCTGTGAGTTCTCCATTGATTTCATATGCACAGAAGGCTTCAGGTGTGCTCTCAATAGCACCTATTGTCAACCAGTTTTAAAGGGGGCAGCTTTACCAGAAAAAAAAAAAGCCATTGTTTTTCTCTCAGGCTGAGAGAAAAATAGCTAGCAACCAACCGAAGACCTACGTGTTGTCACTTTCACAACCACTTTATGGCAGGCAGAAGAAGTAGCTCAGACAAAGACACCCCATGTTTTTTTTTTTTTTTTAAATTTATTTTGGAAGTTTTTATCTATTTTCTTAAACCCCCTTGGCAAAAAAAAAAAAAAAAAAACAGAAAATTAACTCCTTCCCCATGAAAGATAACTTACAGAGAGACTAGGCAAGAAGAGTGCAAGGAAGGTCAGGCACTGATCTGGGAGAAGCAGGTTTGGTTGGGCAGGAGGCGAGGTCCTAAGACACCAGTGATACAGACAAGAAAGGGCACTGCAGAAAAGACGTCTCTCTCCTGAGTTCCAGGTCTGGCCGACAGACGGGCCTTGTACTAAGCACCCTGAGAAAACAACCATTCACCTGATTCTTCTCTCTAAACAAGCTACATTGCCTAATGGCTTCTGCAAAGTTATATTTGACCCCTTCATTGCTTCAGGAAATCTGCTATGACATTTCACAATGATGAATGGAAAATGGACACATTCCTTGCCCTGAACGAACTCATCATCTGGTGATGAGTTCTGTCAGAACGCTAGCCCACTACTATAGATGGACAGGGCTATGTATCACAAAATTAGTACAAGGACAAAGCTGAAGGAGCAAGGAAGAGAGAAGCATGGGCTTCCTGGAAGAGAAAATTTGAAGAGCACCTTGAGGGATATACATGAGTTACACAGGCAAAGGTGGCATGGAGTGTTTCACCCAAGTGGACATTGTGCTGAGAGGCCTGTATGTGACATTTGCTTTTTCCCACAGTAAAGGCATTATTCTTTGGCTTCATAATCAAGTGGCCTCCCCATGTGTCACCACTGAGTAGGTAACACCAAGACCTCCAGCACTTCTTAAAATAGCTGTCCATCTGCTTAAAGGACATCACCGAATCTAGCCTTAGAGAGTTAAATGGACACTTACTGATTCATACCAGTCTGAAATCTGCCAACGAATGAGATTATCAAAGGGGTGAGAAGGGAGAAGTATTTTGGGAACCCAGAGCACTTATATTTAGTGCAGACATGGATTGAAGAGCAAATCTGCCAAGTGACAAACTGGAAGTAATTTACAGCACTCTAGGTTAAATCACAGCACATCTTAATCTCTTTTTTAGACCTTCTATTTCCTCTTTTCCTCACTTCTCAGTGTGACACCAGCATGCCTAGATTTGGTCTAAAACTCACTCTGCTTCAGCCTCTCCTGAAGATTACAGAAGGGTAAAACTGTGCCATAATGTGCACAAAGACTGAAAGAGGTCCATAAGGAATAATAAAGAAAAGAGTCACGTTTGATCTCAGGACATAAGTGTTTTTTCTTTATCACAGGAACTCTGGCAATTCTAAATCAAAAACCAGATGTAGACATGTAGAGGTTCCATTATATGAAATCTCTTGAGAGACACAGATCATCCAAGTCCATGTGTTGTAAAGAACAGAGAATGTTTGTGTGCTGCAAGAGCCATGCATGAGGGTGCCACAGTATGGGAGTGTGGGTTTCAGTTCCTCCATGATGTGGGACAGGGCTGAGATTATTGGTTCTCAGCCATCCCAAGAGGGAATATATCATGATTCCCTGCTGGCTCCCAAGTCTGTTGTGTAAGGGTCTGCTGAGTGCCTTCTTCCTGGTACTCTGAGACTACAAGATAGATATGACATATATTTCTGGAGCAACCTTTAATACTACATGTTGGAGGAAAACTAATCTAAATGATTTTGTAAAACGGCTAGTATTTACTGAGCACCTTCTAACTACTTAGCACTATTCAGTGCTCTATGTGAACTAATTTATTTTTTCACTTCCACAATAAGAGAGGAATTGTTCTTATCCTTGTTTTAAAAATTAGAAAACTGATGTACAGAGAAGCTGAGTAATTGGACCAAGGTTGCATAGTGTTAAGTAGTAAAGTCAAATTGTAGACTTAATCTATTGATATAAATATGTTGGGGCTTAAAATGCAAAATTCACACACACACAAAGTAAGATTTCATGTGATAAGTCAAGGAAAAGGCAAACTTTCTATGTGGGTCTCACGGTAACATCTTTACTCTTCCTTGCTTAAGGATTTTTTTTACGCAAAAGTTAAAGACTCACTAACTGTGTGTGTCAAGTCATGTATCCAGCACCAGAAAGAGTTTGAGATAAATGTTAGATATAATTCCTACTCTCAACAAAATTGGGGAAGAAAATGAACACACAGAAAAAGAGCAAAGGACACACAAGTGATTTTGAGACAGCTAGCTCCGAGTCTTGTTGATGTTCACAGAAAGGTGGGGACTGTGTAGACTTGACCAGTTAGGGCTTGTTTCCAGGAGCAGTGAGAGTTAAAGCAGATCCTTATAACAAATGCAGATTTGTGTTTTGAGACACAGTTTTATTCTGTCACCCAGGCTGGAGTGCAGTGGCCTGATCTCAGCTCACTGCAACCTCCATCTCCCAGGTTCAAGTGAACCTCATACCTCAGCCTCCCAAGTAGCTGGGATTACAGGCACATGCCACCACACATGAATGATTTTTGTATTTTTAGTAGAGATGGGGTTTTGCCCTGTTGGCCAGGCTGGTCTCGAACTCCTGACCTCAAATGATCCATACACTTCAGCCTCCTAAAATGCTGGGATTATAGGTGTGAACCACCACACCTGGCCCAGGAAATGCAAATTTACATGGGGAGGGAAAAAGCCCAAGGAAAATGCAAGCTTAAACCTAGAAATACAAGTAGGATTAGTACTGGAAACAAGGGGGAAAGGAGTCATGAGAGGCAGGAAGAATCCATGTTATTCACTTAGAGAAAAATGTTGTTAGATATGGTGAAAAGCTCTGACTGATGTCCTTGAACATCATCCATCTCCTCCCTTTATGAACATTTATTGAGTACTTTCTGTATTCAGGCACTAACATCACAGTCTAAACTTGATCCAAAGGGCAAGGTGATTGGTAAGCCCTATATATAGGGCTAGAAGATATCATGGTGACAGTGGTGTTTAGAAAGGTTGAAGAGAATGGAAAAAAATAAGTGAGTAATGGGTGATCAGAACTGTCAATAGGTTGTTTTGGAATAATCCTGTTTGGAGATAATGAGAGCCTAGACTAGGAAGAAAGAAAAGGCCAGGGGCAGAGAGGGCACATTTGAAAGATGTCATGGAAAAATAATCAATATGCCTTAGTAATAGATTGGATCCGAGGGACAAATTAAAACATAGTGGAACAGCCTGAAAACCTGGAAAACAGCAGTATCTATGATTACAAGGGGTAGGCCAGAAAGAAGCAGTGGTTTAAAGGAATGTTGTAGTGTTTTCCAGTTGAGTTTTAGCTGCGGTGTGGCAGAATATCTAGATAAAACTGTCCTTCATAGAGTCTACTTAAAAGTAGACCAGGAGGAAGCGGGTACATCTAGAAACTCTGCTCTTGACAACAGCAGCCACAACAAAATAAAGATCACTGAGCTCTTAGAGGCTGTGAGGACTTCCATTTAAAGACAGCAGGTTGGCCATGCAAGTGGGATTCAGTTATCACCAAAAAGAAATAAGCAATGAAAGAAAACAGTGGTAGAGCAACTATAAAAGGACTGATACGGTTGGGATGTTTGTTCCCTCTAAATCTCATGTTTAAATGTAATCCCCGGTGTTGGAGATGGGGCCTGATGGGAGGTTGGGGTCATGATGGTAGATCCTTAATGAATGGCTTGGCATCCTCCTTGTGGTCATGAGTGAGTTCTCACTCCGCTCTGAGTTCACTTGGGATCTGGTCATTTAAAAGCATGTGGCACCTCCCACCCCCCTGCTCACTCTTGCATGCCATGTGCTGGCCCCTGCCTCATCTTTTGTCATAAGTGGAAACTTCTTGAGACCCTCACCAGAAGCCAAGTAGATGCTGTTTGCAGGCTTGTATAACCTGCAGGACCACGAGCCAATTAAACTTCTTTTACTTATAAATTACCCAGTCTCTGGCATTTCTTCAAGCAAAGCAAAAGCAGACTGACACAAGCACATAAACACAATAGCAAAGAGAACAGAAATGGGAACAACCATAATGAAATGCTGAGGCTTGAAAGTAGTTGATGCTAACTGCCTTAGAAAACAGGAAAATGTTAGATCTTACTCTAGCTAAGCAACACTCCCTTTTATACCCCCAAATCCCTAAAGGTTTTGGAATTGGAAGAACCAGCTACCCAGGAAAGGTGTTGTTTGGGAGGGTGAGTTAAAACATTGGATTAAAAGCAGGAGGATTCATAGAAAGTCTTTTTTATGAAGCAGTTAGACCCCCAGTCCCTCCTCCCACTCCATGCAACAACCTCTTTCCTGCAGTAGAAGCCTAAAGGGTTTTTCTCTGGAGAGAATAAAACAGAATGTCTCTGGACCAGGAGATAAGGGCAGGGATTATGAAGGCACTGTAAACAGGGAGGATTGATGAAGTGCAAGATTTCCAACAGAATGCAAATTCTGAGAAAAAATAATATCCCTCTGAAATTCCAAACCAGCTAAATTCTCAGTTAAGTGAGAGGGCAGGAAAAATACATTTTCATGCATGCTGATATATTATATGTCTAAAATATATCACCCCCTTACATTTTTCATCAAGCAGCTCCTGAAGAATGTGCTCAAATGAAATGAGGGAGAAAATAGGGAAAAAAGAGACAGAAGAAGAGGTGAGAGGCCTCTTCGGGGTGGAAATCACAGGGAGATTGCTCTGAAGCAGCTAGACACTATGCTTAGAAATCAACAAATCCAGACTGGAGCAGGTCAGGAAATGCTCAGAAAGTGCTCTTCAAGAAAATGAGAGAAAATTGACACTACTGGAAGAGTGTGTGGAATAACTGAGAGTCAAATAATAGGAAATTTAACAATCAAAAAATGTTGCTAAAAAAAGCATCAACAGTATAATACATAACTCATCTATGAATGGTGTTTACATAATAGTAATATAAAAATTGTATTTGAATTAAATTTAATAGTAGGAGGACAAAGGAACAACAAATGGACATATTTTATGAGAGACTGAGTTAAAAGGTACTTAAATCATCATCTTCTATAGTTGGAAAACAAAGAGTAATTACAGAAACGGAAAACAATCAAACTCTAATTCAGAATACTATTTGGAAACACTAGGGTGTCTCTAAGTATCTAAGACCAAACAAGTATCTAAAAGAGCTGACTGTGGGTACCGCAGTGTGGTAGGCAGAATAACGCTCCTTCCCCAAAAGATATCCAAGATCTAATTCCTGGAGTCTCTGAACGTTACCTTACATGGCAAAGGAACTTTGCAGATGTAACTTTGTGGAAGCGACTAAGATGAAAAAACTTGGAAAATGGAGATTATTGGGCTGTGGTGGGGACAATCTAATCACTTGAATCCTTAAAAGTAGAAGAGAAAGGCAGAAGATGAAGTTGAGAAATGGCCCCAAGAGAAAGATCCACTGTCCCATGCTAACTCTCCGAGGTGGGGGACTAAATACAAAGACTAGAGCTCAGGGAAGCCCTGTGCTGACAGCCAGCAACAGTCCTACAACCATAGGAAACTGAATTCTGCCAACACCTGAGTGGGCAAGGAAGCAGATTCTCCTCTAGAGACTCCAGAAGGGAACATGCCCTCGTGACACCTGATTTTAGCTCAGTGAGACCCAGGTTGGACTTCTGACCCACAGAACTCTGAGATAATAAGTCTGCCTTGTTGTAAGTCACAAATTTCCATTGTGGTAATTTGTTATATAAACAATGGAAAACTAATGCACATGAGAAATGTGAAATCATAGCAGGAGGGGAGAGACTAATTTTTCTTGAGAAACTTTGAAGAAATAGTTAACTCTTTAAACTATCTTTAAGTGTAACCTTAATAACTATTTTTAAAAGCATAATTACAAAGTCAATATAAGATATTAAGAGTTACTAAACCCACTACCAGAAATTTACAACTCAAATTTTAACTTCGTATAAGTCGAAAAAGCAGTAACAGGAAGCATGGAGAGTAATCTGGGATTCAATTTACTGGAAATAGTTAAAAATGAGTAAAAGTTATGCTCTTGTAACTATAGCTTCCTGTTTCAGTTTTGTTTAAATTATGATATTTATGTGATATGTATTTTATATAAGTTTTATAAATATGTATGCTTTTTAGTTTGTGTTTGCTATTTTAAAATAAGCTCATGGGAAATACTGTATCTCAGAAATCACACTCAAAGAAGTATCCAGGAAAAATTAAACAAGATCTTGAGTTCTGTCTTTACAAAGGCCAAAAATTAAAAAAAAATACTATGGTATTCACTGATTTTTTATTTTTCCTTTTGGTGATCTATCCACTGCCTTAAATAATGTATGTTATCTTTTCTTTTTTCTTTTTCTTTTTTTGAGACAGGATCTCACTGTCTTGCCCAGGCTGAAGTGTAGTGGCATGATTTTGGCTCACTGCAGCCTCAACCTCCTGGACTCAAGCAACCTTCTCACCTCAGCTACTCCAGTAGCTGGGTCTACAGGCTCCTGCCACCACACTCGGCTAATTTTTGTATTTTTTGTTGAGATGGGGTTTCACCATGTTGCCCAGGCTGGTTTTAAACTCCGGGTCTGAAGTGATCCTCCCACCTTAACTTCCCAAAGTACTGGGATTCCAGATTTAAGCCACTATGCTTGGACTCTCTTTTCTAAATGAAATGAGAGAGAGAGAGAGAGAGAGAGCGAGAGAGAGATATGAAGGGAGTAAAAAAGGGAAATGAAAACATAAAGTAGATGAAGAAAGGATAAGAGGATATTCTTGGATACCCCCATGGTTTGGAGCTGGAGTGTAGAAGATATAGAAATAGAGCCAGAGAAGTGGGCAGAGAAGAGACAGGAGACAGGGGCTGGCGTAGTAGATACCATGTGAAGGAAGGCCAGTGTGTGACAGTTCTTTCATTCTTGACACTGACAATGAGCTACATGCTTTGCTAGGCTCTGAAGATGCGGAGGAAATGAGCAGACGTCAAAACAAACAGTAGAGAAAAGAGAGAACATTTGAGAACAAAATTTCAACGGTGCCGTCAAGTGCAGCTAATTAATGACATCAGAAAGAACATTAGTGTCTTCCTTGGTTTGGTAACTTGGAAGAGAGAGGTTATCAGGGACACTGAATCCTTCAGTCCAACTGTTCATCCAACTGTGTGCTCAGCAGGTGTGTCTCAAGATGGACTCCACGGACAGAATACTCATTAGTGTTAGAAGTGCGGGGGGGGGGGGGGGAGGGGGCCGGGGAGCCAGAAAAGGTATTGAAGAGAGAGACCCAGGCTTCTCAGATCAACTTCCCCTTTGACTATCATGCTGCATTTCAATAGAAGAAAAGATTGACCGACTGGCGCCTCCGGTTTTACCTTCCTATAGGTGACAGGCTAGGCCTTGGGGAAACTCTCCAGAAGGCACTATTTTTACTTAAAACAAGATCAAACCAGAAATCTTTTCACATGTGAGTCCTAAAACTGTAAACTGGAATCCTTTCATATGTGATTCCTGAAACTGTAAACCGAAACCTTTTCACATGTGAGTCCTAAAACTATGAACCTAAGATGCTTTCACCTGTAATATCTAAAGTATAAGCCTATATAAAGGCTGAATGTCCCTTTGTTGGACGATCTGGGTTTTTGACAAATGACTGCCCAGTCTCCTGGCCGTAATAATAAACCCCTCTTCCTCCTGCATTCGGTGGTGTTCCAGAGATCCGTTTTCCGCGGCTGCTCCTGCTACAGTATGGCTAAAAACATCCTTGCCGACTCTAAAGGAAACTTAGAGTCAATGCAGGAGCTCAGGGGACGCAGAAGCATTCTCGTCAACTTTGCCAAAACTGCTCATGACACCAAGCCCACAGGGCACTTCCGTCCCTACTAAAGGATTTTAACTATCTACAAAGTTGGTGACATCACCTATAGAGTAGTCACCAAAAATGAGGGCACATGGCTTAGTGATCACATGGGAGATTGAGTAAAACTTGTTCTGAAGAAGTACACAGGGCTTTGAAGAATTTGCTTTACAATTTGAATCATAATCATGTTTTTAAAAGTTTTTTCTTTGTAATATTTCATGTAAAGGCAGATTAGTAATGAAAGGCACATGTTTCTTTTGGTTCTTTTATGTTGTCTTGTAAATGTTGGGTCTTCAGAAGTTGTATTATTTTTGCCTCTGCTCCGGAGGCCTGCTGTTTCCCTAATTGATGTGGTAGCATTTGACTGGCTTTATTCCCATCGTCACATAATCATTATTTTCCATATCTCAGTTGTTGCTCCATTTCATTAACTTTATTCAGAAAATTGCTCCCTATTTATCTATTTATAGGTTTTCAATGCATGTAGTCTTTGTCCAAAACCAGTATGATTTCCTTTATCTTTTTGCTTTTGATCTTTAATTTTTCTTTGTTCAGAATCAATCATTTTTCCCCTCGATACTTCTTTGATATTCACTTTTTCTACTGCTGCCACAGTAATTGGAATTTTCTTGAATTTGTACTTTATTTAAAATCTTTTGCTTGTGGGTGGTCAATCTGGGAGCCAACCGTTCACAAGTCTGAAGCTCCTAATCTAATGCCCCAGGCTCTCAGCACCTCCAGTGTCATTTCTAGCTCCATCCTCCTCCAAAGTAAATATCCTAAATGGTTCTCTGTGCTCTTCCCCCTCATCAAGTAGCTTTTCTTCCCCTTTGTTGAGTTTTTCTGCTTTTGTTTGCCTATCATTCTCCCTTAACCAAAGAATCATCATAACTTATCATCTTGATCCTTTTACTATTACTCTCTGCTAATACGTGTCAGTTCATTCATTTTAACTCGTTTTTCATATTTTTATATAAGCTCCTAGTGCCATTATTTACTATACATTTACTTCTTAGGTCTTCTACTTCTGAATTATCAACAACTATCAACCAGTTCATGAAACTGGTTGATAAACTAATGAGTACATGGAGCCTTTTGTTAGCTCCATGTACTCATTAGTTTAATGTAATCTTTATTGTCTAGATCATTAAATCCATTTTAGCTGATTGATTCTTTTGTATTCTTTATCCTTAGTCTTAAGCCAAAAGGAAATTGTGTTGTAGAATTCAATATATATCCATCTGTAGAATGAATGAATGAATGCAAGCCTGTGTGTATTGGCTCGTGGGAGCACTGCCTCCTATCTCACCATCGCCTTCTGTGTTGCTTTCTGTGATGTACATTCAGATCCAGTCAAGCACAGTAAGGCTGTGAATCTCCAGTTTCTCTGATTTCAAGATTTCGCTAACTGTTTATGAAACCTTTTATCTAGTTAACTCAGCTGCTTGCTATTAAAATGTGTTAGCTTCTTGGCTCAGAAATAAAAGTCCCAGGGTAAGGAAATAAAGAGGCCTAGCGTTCCCTGTTACCGAAGCCCTGCACGACTGTCCCTGGCTTAAGCTTCCTGGGGCTAAATTATCTATAACAGATCTTGTTTTAACATTGTGAAATGGAAATTCTAAGGAATGAGGGGGCACTTGCAGAAGTGGAGCACAAGAAAGCTGTGGTTCTGGGGAATGGTAAATGGCAGAAACAAATAAAGCATACTCACATTTTCTTTACAACTGAGGATAATTTCCCTAAGGCTCCAAGGGCTCCAGCACTCCTTATTAACATTTATTGCATACTAGCTGTGTATTATCCCCCTATTTAAAACCATGGGATGCTGCCGGAGCTACACTGGCCAGTGACCTACAGTTCTTTCCTTTGTAAAACAATAAGAACTGAGCAACACTCCATTCTTCCCAGTTTTGTGTCATCTGTGTTTTCTTGGACTGGATTCTGGCTACCACTTTCACCATAACAAATATCCTCTCTCAATTTTCTATAATTTGTATTACTGGTGTTTTTTCTAATTAGTTAACAGAAATTCTTCCAACAATACTGGTGCCATACCAATGGTCTTAGATGATATCACTGCCACTCCTCCAAGTCCCTGTCAGTCATGCCAAAACACTGCATGACACCAAGCCTACACTGTGATGGGGTCTCTCAGGGATGCCACTTTGCTGCCTGCTGTCTTCGAAGCAGATGCAGATGTTCTAGGCAAGGCCATTAGCTCCCATTGCTTCCGTAGTCATTGGTGTTTGCTGCCTCCAGGGGTGTGGGCACAACTGCTGTCATAGGATCTGGGCACTGCTGCTCCAACTGGGATATGAGACTCTCAATGTGACCAGGCCAGGCTATGCCTTCTGGAACTCTCACTGTATCCCAGGTCATCTGTATCCCATGCTGAGGCAGGAAAGGGGCCTCCACTCTGCTGGAGTAATACCTTATCACAGGGGAACCAGAACAGAGCTTCCTCACCATACAGAGTCTTACAGAGATCTCAGTGGAATTATTCAGTGGGTTAGGGGATTGTGGGAAAAGGTGGAGACCAAAAGCTGGAAGTCACACATTCACAGCTGCCCCTCCCACTTGTGCCTTCCCCCACTGTCACCGGAAGACCCTTGTGTGCTTAACTCTCTTCTAAATTGCAGTCTCTTCCCAGAAAGCTCCTGGGTGATTTATACAATTCGATAAATACAATCTGTTGGCCCCACCCCATACACTTGACAGTCTTGCTTAGGTATGCTTGAGTCCTAGACTGAACACCCACCACGTTCATTTTGAGACTCCCTTTCTCCCCTTGATTTATTAGCCTGAAGAAGACAGCACTTCTAGTTCTTTCCATTTTCACTTCCCATAGTCCCTCTATTTTATATATGGCTCTGCAGGTTACAAGGTGCTTTGAAATCAGTCACTTCATTAGTTTTATTAAAACCCAATGAGAAAGACAGGTAAGGTATCGCTGCCAGTGTTTTAACCCTGAAGCAACTGAGATCCAGGAAGCTGCCACTTGCCCAAGGCCATGTGATGAATGAGTTTCACAATGTGAATGAGCTCTGCTCTCTTTTAGTTCTTAAGACTTTGCTCCATGACACTGATCCTCAAAATCTCTGAGTTACAGTTGGTGACTAAGTGTGGATAAAGATATTCTATGTTTAGTTATAAGTATAATTGGTTAAGGAGTTTGAAATGTTTGCAACTTTTGGCAAATATAAAACTTATTTGTAAGCTATATTGGAAGTCTGGCAAGAGAGTGTTTTACTGGAATTCGCTCATAGCTAATACATATGTTCTGGTTTGAGCTAACACAAAGAAAAAAAAAAAAAACAAGAAAATTGATTAATTTAAATCCCACACAGATTTAATCTAGAGGAACAGTCCTTCTTGCCAGTATGAGGAAAGGGTTTCAATTTAGTTCACCAAGCAAAGCTCAAGTCACCTCCTTTCCAGGTCCTGTGCTAGGGTGCAAGGAGGGATTACGAAGATGATGACGAAGTGGACCTTAGTATCAGAGGTTCGCAGTCTGCTGGGGAAAATAAACCTCAGACACAAAAAACTATGAGAGAGGTTGAATGTGGTAAGAAACAGATAAAAAGCCTTGGTAATCCAGGGGAGTGGGAAATACTAGCAATGCATTCATCCACGAGCATCTGCAGTCACGGCGGCTCACACCAGTAGTCCTAGCACTTTGGGAGACTGAGGCAGGAGGTCTGCATGAGCCCACGAATTTAAGACCAGTCTGGGAATAGTGAGACCCTACATCCACAAAGAATCGCTTTTCTTTGCTAAGGGATAGGAACAAGGATCAAATTCACTTTACAAATCACATACACTGGAGATGTCAAATGACCCCAAGGACCCCGCCACCCAAGCTGTGCCCATGCAGGCCCCTTAGGGCCTCTTCCTTCATGTCAGCACAGATGGAGGCTTGGCCCTCCTTCTAACATGAGTGTTCTAAAGGACTGCATTGTATTGTTCTTAATCAGGGGCAGAATTAAGGATCTTTGGTATGGACCACTGGAAATCAGGCCACTGAGCTGTGTGGGTGGTCTGACTCAGCAGAGTCCCTTCTGTCACAATTGATGTTTCCTAGTTTCATTAGGGGGTATTAGATTTGCATCGGGCAGATTCCCATTTTCAACAGGGTGCACAGAACCCACTAATGATGATTGCAAATGAGAAAGTCGTGTGCATCCACACAAATTGAGATTACACCTTCATCCTTGGAATACAGTTGTGATTACATTAAAGACACATTATAAGTCTGTCTCCTCTCATTTCATTTATTTTGTGTGTGAGCCGTGTTGGATCCTTTTATCTCCTATTAAATTGCTGGCATTTCCTTTTGACTCAGATATGCCTTCTCTAGTACAAAACAGCAGCACACCCAACAGTTCCAGAGAGGAAGTGAAAAGGAAAACCGCAGTCACTCCAGCAAGTTTGCATATGGTCTAATAAGCACGAGCATCTGCAGTCACGGTGGCTCACACCAGTAGTCCTAGCACTTTGGGAGACTGAGGCAGGAGGTCTGCATGAGCCCACGAATTTAAGACCAGTCTGGGAATAGTGAGACCCTACATCCACAAAGAATTCTTTTAGAAAGCATTCGTTGGGTGTGGTATATATAATGTATGTACCTGGGAGGCTGAGGTAGGAGGACTGCTTGAGTCCAGGAGGTCAAGGCTGCAATGAGTTGTGATTGTGCCATTATATTTAAGCCTGGGCAACAGAGTGAGACATTGTCTCTACAAAAAGCTTTTTTAAAAAAGCCTTAGCTGGGTGTGGTGCTGCAGGCCTGTCGTCCCAGCTACTTGGGAGGCTGAGGTAGGAAGATTGCTTGAATCCAGGAGGTCAAGGCTGCAATTAGTTGTGATTGTGACACTTTACTCCAGCCTGGGCAACAGAGTGAGACTCTATCTGAAAAGAAGACTTTTTCGGAAGCACAGTATTCTTTTCTGAATTCCACAATATGGATTGTGAACATTATGCCTAAGACTTGCCTTCAATTTTCTTTTAAAAAGCCCAACCCTGGCTGGCTCATGCCCGCTGCATCTCATACTCACTTTCTCTTTTTCCTGACCAAGCATACCCTCACTTCCTTCCACTTTCTATGCAGAGGCCATGAGTTCTCAGGGCTTAAGTAGTACGTGACTTTGTGGTCAGAGGTTACACGGTATGACTCTCTGTAAGACCACTGAAGATTTTTTCTGGGAATCAGAACCAATAATATTTTTATACCTATTTATGTTTAAATATTGAGCATTGAGTATTTTATCTTTTCTTAATATTGCCCTGCTCTTTCCATATATGTCTATCATTACAACTCCTCAGTAGATAGGGCTTATCTTACTGCCCCAGTTTTACAGAAGAGAAATAAAGACCTAGTCAGGGGAGGGAGGGGCCATGTAAACACAGTCACTTGGCTGTAGAACCATAGTGCAGGTTGCCTCATGCAAAGTTCTGTCCTCTCTGTCCTCAGTCTATAAGCATCATAAACACTGACTACATACCAGGCATCGTTCTGGGTCATACGAATGTCCAGATGAGTGAGATGTGGACTCTGCCTGGAGATCTCAGCATGTACATGGCTTTGCCCTTCACGTGGTAGGAAAAGCACTGGCCTGGGAATTGGGAAATCTGAGTTCTAGTCTGGGTTCTTCCCCAGACAACCACAGTCACCTTGAGCAAGTACTTTAATATTTCTAAGCAGAAATGGCCCAGGCTCTGCCTCTCTCTGGATAATTTTGAGATGCAAAGGAGAAAAACCATAGAATGGAACTTGGAAACTAGAAATCACTCTAAGGTGAAGGATCTCTAATGACAATAGGAATATTTAGAGCTATCAGATATCCAAATATGGGGCGAAACATTGAGCTTACAAGGCTTAGAAAGGAATCTGTTGATGCATACGTCTTGATGGTTCCTAAGACCTTTATGTAAGCTGATGCGGGTAATGAGTAGGGGGAGAAAATAATTCATCATTTAAATGCAGACAGGCACAAACGGAAAATGCCTTCAACACATTGGTTATGTACTCATACTGTCAATTAGGTTCTAGATTCCTCAGACTCCCTCACTGACTCCCTCTGCCCTCCCCTCTCTTCCTGCCAGCAGAGTTCCCAGAGACTCAGATCATCTTTGGGGTTCACGTGTCAGTCCTATTTATAAGGAAAATTAGTCACACAGGGGGTTGGCAAATACGGAATTGCTGGCCATCATGTTATCCTTCCACATGATAGTAATAATCCTTATAAAATAAATACCTGCACCAGGGTTTAAAGCTCAAATTCTGGATTTCAAAATGCTTTCTCATGAGCTAAACAACGTTTCAGCTTTATTCACAATCAGTTTGCAAAGCCATCAATATACTATGATATCTATTTTCAGCTCCACCATAACCCTCCCTGCGTATTTCTGCTGCACCACGGGCAGCACTGAGTGGACTAGTTTCCAGTCTGCCGGCCACATGAGATTCCAAACTTCTGAGTACCACACTGGGAGGGCCACAATAGTGTCTTTCCTGCCTGCCGGTGAGAAACCTGGGAGAAGCCCTAGGGAATTAGAAAATAAATACAATTAAATTTGACTCCTCTGCCTGTCTTTTAAGACCATCATAAATAGTCATTGGTTAGTAACTAGGAAATAGGTTCTAAAATATTTAAAGTAATTGATTTTTTTCCCCTCTGTAAACAACTTTAGAGATAAGCTCAGGGTTAGCACATTATCCTTATATTTCCCTTCACATACACTAGGGAGAGAAGGGACGGATGTTTGGGAAGATACAGTTATAATCATTCCCAGCTGAAATGCTTAATTACACTCAGGTCTTGAATCCCCAAGTTGGCATATTGGGCCCATTCATTGCTCAATAAATATTAATTGGTGGAGATGAGTTATAATTTAGCATGTA
Source organism: Callithrix jacchus (assembly GCF_049354715.1). Classification (NCBI taxonomy): domain Eukaryota; kingdom Metazoa; phylum Chordata; class Mammalia; order Primates; family Cebidae; genus Callithrix; species Callithrix jacchus. The sequence continues at coordinate 93,594,879 of NC_133515.1, forward strand.
TATAACATATAATTTACCTGTAGCCTATAATTATCTTAAATGCTCAGATAAGGAAATTGATTGGAGTTAAAAGAAAATAACTTACTTAACTTTAAAAATGTTGTTATAATTCAGCTTTCATAAAATCACCCACCTTCAGATGGCATTTCCCTTAGATTGGCAAACTACCACATACCATCCCCCATCTCCAGAAAGGCAAGATTGCAGTTGAGGCTGAGCTCAGCTTTATGAATGTTCTGAAGTTCTCTGATACACTCAAAATATTTTGTGATATCTGCTCAGGTCAAAATGGTTGCTTTCCAGGAAACCTGTCTCCTCAATTCACAGGAACGAGCCCCTAAAAGCCCTCTTTAAAAAAAAAAAAAAATTGTCTTCGGGGCCATGAATGATTTATTTTAAAAAAAAATAAAATAGTTTATTTTACTATTTACCAATGGGGAGATGTAGTTTATTTATAGCAGGAACCATAGGGGAAAGAGGAATGAACAGAATTAGGCTGCTATTGGAGGCGGACTTTTGACTTAAAACAAACCCATCACATTGTCTCCCCTAGGGTTACATAACTAGATTCAGATTTCTCAAGGGAATTCTCTATGTCTGACTGGAACTGAGAGGATATACATTGTGAAGTTGTTGGGCATCCATCTTCCACCCAATATATGTCTTCAGAGAGACAGAGAAAGCCAGTCCCAGAGACAGTGAGAATGAGAAGAGAAAACAAGCAGAGAGGCATATACACAAAGACACAGGGAGAGCCCTTACTATGCGGCTTCCAGATGACTTTCCATCCCCTCCTTCCACACCCTAAGAGGCCAGCCGCTCCATGTCCTGCAAGGGATACCACCTCCTTCCCACCTCTCTCATTTTTTATTTAGTTTTAACTAGTTTCTCTTTCTTACAGTCAGAATAATCTCCTCCTCAAACCTTGACAACCCTTAGCTCATTCAGATAAAGGCGAGTCATGCTTTGCCCGCCCCCGCCCCCGGCAAATTTTCCCCAAGGAGACTCTGCAGTCTTCACCCATTACCTGCCTTCCAAACTTCATTTTTCCATGAGCAGGAATTGAGCTTTATGTCTAAATTTGTGAGCCCCTAGTGGTGAAGATGAAAACAAAATATGGCCTTCATTCCCGGAGAGCCAAACAGCACCCCAGCCAAACAAGAGAGCAGGGACAAGTGAGTGGCACCTGCCTCAGGACTCCTACACCCCAGTTTGGTGGTGGGAGGTGTGTTAAATCATACAATCAAGACGCAAGAGCATATTTCCACTCTAGCTCACTCACTTGCACATATATACCTGCTGAGACATCTGTGTATACACAGATACATATGTGCACACATGAGCATAACGGAAAAGAAAGCAAAGCTCAGTGATCAAACCAGGGCTGTCTCTGCCACATCCTTATTCACATCCCTGGAGTCTTGCACAAGCCTCAGGAAGCGTTCAACCCAACCAGCCCTCCCGTGGAGCTTGTAATCAGAATTGCCGTTCAGATCCATCTTTCAGGGCTCCTTGCTTTGCAATTCTATTATTGTTTCATGAAACTTTAAAACTTTCCACCCTTCCTTCATTGTACTCAACTTTAAATAAATTCAGAGTGTCACTTGTTAAAATAAATGACATTTAAACAACCTCAGCATGGTAACTCATTCCTCATTATCATAGAGAGCTTTTCTGAAAGGTCTATAGTACATTATCTCTACAAAATGGATTTTACCTTCAATATTAACCTCATTGCTCAGAAAGGACAGGTGCTAAGCACTACGGTGAGAGGGGGCATAGAAATGCATAGGTAGATTGATAGAACTGAGCGAGTGGTGATGAACTAAAACTAAAGCAGGGAAAAGGTTTAGGTTAAATATTAGGTGGCAAATCTGAGTTGTGAGAGAGCTGTAATGATTGAGCAAGCTGCCGTGGTAGCCTGAAGAATATTGCTAATATTCTAGCTACTCAAACCTCATGGTGCCTTTGTCTCTAGCAGAAAGAAGTCACCTGCAGGGTGGGGCTGATAACTACAGTCCACCCCACACAAGCCCTAGGTTCCTGCCAGGCCAGCACCTTCATTTTAGTAATAGAGAAACTGAGGCCTGAAGCAGATATTGCCTTACTTTGGAGCGCAAAATGAGGTCCTTACTCACTTTGCACTCTAAAGTAGCTCAGCTTTAGCCTTACCCCAGGCCAGAGCTGAGGTCAGTAAACACAGTGCCCACACTCTTCCCTGGGAACCACAGAGGCCTCAAAGCTCTTTTGCTTATTTTCTCTGCCTCTCCAGCCTTTTCTTTTTCCTTTGGAGTGTGGAACCCACCGATCCAACTGCCCATGCCCCCACCTACCAAGGTGATTGCTCTGCCTGGAAACACCTTGCATGGGCGTTTTTTGGCAGAGTGTATAACATATTATACGCATCCAATAAAAAAAGAATCCTATGCAGCTGTAAAAAAGAAGGATGAGTTCATGTCCTTCACAGGGACATGGATGAAGCTGGAAACCATCATTCTCAGCAAACTAACACAGGAACAGAAAACCAAACATCGCATGTTCTCACTCATAAGTGGGAGTTGAACAATGAGAACACATGGACACAGGGAGGGGATCATCACACACTGGGGCCTGTCCAAGGGTTGGGGGCCTAGGGGAGGGAGAACATTAGGAGAAATACCTAATGTAGATGACGGGTTGATGGGTGCAGCCAACCACCATGGCATACTTATGCAACAAACCTGCACATTCTGCACATGTATCCCAGAACTTCAAGTATAACAATAACAAAAAAAAACGGTTATTTTCTTAATGACCCAAGAAACTAAGTGGCCCTTTATTCTGTAGAGGACTCCAAAAGAATGGCCTGGGGGAGGTCACTACATGGGCATGTCCACACCCAGCAGAGGCCTAGGAAGGCTGGTGATCACCTCTGGATGGGTGAGTCTCACAAGCATGGCTGCCTTCCAACCCACAGTGTCTCTCTGAATCCAGATGTCCACCCATAGGACCCTCATGAGTAGAGTCTCTAGTGCTCTGGTCAGGTGTGTGGGCTAGGTAAATCTTCTAGGTAAGTCCCAGAGTACCTAGGCTATGTGCCCAGCCCTGAGCAAGAACTGGTTAAGACAGAAGACTAAAAGAGAACTTAGCCTCTGATTTATTTAGACTTAGAGTAGATGGGGAGGGAGGCAGGTTTGACATGCATGAGACAAAGTAAGCATGCATGACAGTATTCACGGGCTATTTAATCTACAGCAAAAGTGAAATAAAGACATCAGTGTGGGCTTGGGACAGAAGGCAGTAGGAAAGAGCGTTGGATATGAATAGGTATTACGCTTATATCATGAAAAACAAGCTTATATTTTTAAAAGAAACCAAGAAAATGGAATGAGAGTCCGGGAATGAGAATGATGGGCCTGACTCACGACTTACGACATGACCTGGTTGTTGTTCCCCCTCTGTGGATTTACTCAGCAGCCCAGTGGTGATATCGGGACTCTTTTTGGGTAGGGGGTGGGGCCCTTTGCAGCCCCTCTCTTGCTGTGTCATATCAAGCAAGTGAATTCCCTGAGTGTGACCATCTGCTTCCTTAGAACTTCCCCAGTGCCACAGTGACTCGTGCATTCTCTAAATTTTCTCTCAGATTAAAAACATTTTTATAAGGTCCAAAAGCAGTCCAGAAACTCATACCAGTAAGTGTCTAAAATAACTATTTACTGGCAATAATGAAAATATTTGAGGTGCTCTTATAAAGTTCTAGTTGTGAAATATCAATAAAATAATTGCCTAATTCCAAACCATGTACTGTTCTAATTAATTCTGCATGAGACATTTTTCCAGCTTCAAAGATTGCTTTACTTGTATTGCATAACAAAATAATGGTATAATTAGGAATAAATTTGTCACTTTTATAAGTAATTCTTTTTTATTATGTGTTTGGAAGCAAAGCACAAGCATGATTAAAGCCCCCTTTAAAAGGTTTTATTAATTATTATGATTATTATGGATAATAAGCGTCCACAAGCTGCAGAATGCACCCCGGGCAAGATGCACAAAGCCACAAAGCATGGCAGGAACAGGGATGGCTCTGGGATTCAGGTTTCTTTATTCTCACTGTTTGTCTTTTCCTTTGTGTAAACCAGGGGTGTCAAAGAGAGGAAGAATTTTAGGTTTCATCTCCTTCTACCTGTGTTCAGACTCCCTCCCAACAGGACAATCAAGTAAGCAGGTCCCTTTGTCTTCCATGCCCTCTGTCCCTTACCTGCCCCCACTCCACCTTCACCCTCCATCTTGTCAAAATCCAATCAGTCCTCAAAAGTCAGCTCTGGAAATCCCCCTCCTGAACTGCCACGCCTATCCCTATCACTGGGTGTGAGCTCCTTGAGGCCAAAGACTTGCCTTGTTTTTGCTTTTGTTTCTCTTTCCCCAACACAGAGCCAGTTTGTAAGAGGCATTGAAGAGCATTTACTGAATTGATAGGTGAATTAATGAATCCTATGTGCTCATGTTTTTTACTAATAAACATTGTCTAAAATCAACGGGCTGGGCTCTACCCGTGAACATGGGTGCCAGGAGCCTTATGTCCAGCCAGCTGTCCTGAGGAGAAGCTGAAGTAGCTGCTGCCTAGAACTCTCTCCATCTATAATATCTGGACAACCCTACTGGGGAATCCACACTTTATATAAAAATAGGCCTCACCAGAACTCTCTTCTCAACCACTTAATGCGATGCCATAGATTCACAGATCATTAAAGCCACAGGGTTCTTTAGAGGCCACTTTCTTCAAGTCTCTAATTTTGCATATGAGAAACACTAAGACTCAGCAGATAAGGATGGAGGCGACTCAACATCACACTGAGATGGGTCATCTGGGACCCAGGGTTTCTGATTTCTAAACTGAAGCTCTTCCTTTCAAATGTCCAGATCATCTCCTTCTTCTAAAAACCAAAGAGGCCACTGCACCCCTCTCCCTGGGTGAGGGGACCAGCAAGGAAGCCCATCTCTGGAGGAGAAATGGTCACACGCAGGCTTTCCTCTACTGTGTTTGTGTTTTTGTTTCCTGGGCTGTTCCTTATGTTCACAAACATTTCACAGGTGTTCCTGGAGCCGTAGACTGTTGGCTGTCAGTCCATTTTGTGTCCCAAGGCCATTCTTTCGACTCTGTCTCTTCCCTTCCAAGCTTACCGCCCTATGCTCACTCCACCCCTTAGCAAAAAGACAGCAGAATCTGCTGACAGTGACCGATACCACCCCACAGATGATGATCCCTGCAAATCCACATAAAAATGAGTATGAGGCAGAAGCCTTGTCTTATTTTAGGTCCACAGGCTGGATTTATCTTTCTGCCTGACTTCCTTTAAAGCAGCCCTCATATTTGCAAGCGCTTGTTCAAGTACACATTTGGAATATAGGGCAGCACTGAAAAAGAGTGTGGGCCAGGCTGTGTTAAGCAAGGCTTACCTCTTCTGAGTAAAAATAAACATTAAATTGGAGAGTTTGTTTTCTTGCACAACTCCAAGGATCACACCTAATAGTAGCCTGGCAGTTCCAGCTGCCAGTCCAGAAACCACCCTTTCATGGGAATTGGCGAAAGTACTGACCTTACAAAGAGGAGCTGGAAGAGAATGTTCTTTTGCATCCTGCCTCATTCCCAAGGTATTCCTAGGAGCCCCATGGAAGGTAACATGAACAATAGCAGTAAATAAATTTTCTCTCTTTCAATCAGTTGTTTGCAAGTTTTCTTTACATTTTTTCAAGTTTCCTTCTCTAAGGAGTCCTACAAATATCACACCCATAAGACCTATCACGTTCTGAAAGAAAGACAAGGGGGATTTCTGACTGGGTGACGGCAGGCCTAGGTGAGGGATGGGGTTTTAGACGTGCCTGATGTGGCCTAGGATATACCATGAACTCCCTGGGCCAGATGAAGCAGAGCTGGGTCTAGTCCATGCATGAGGGTACGTGGAAGGAAACAGAGAAGGCGTCCTTGCTGTGTCAGTCCAATAGGGCAGGCCAGCTGCAGGACACTGTTCTAGATGTGGGACAAGACAGGAGCACAGGCAATCCTGGCTCTGAGTCGACAGTGCAGCCAGGAGGATTTTTAGAACACTCATCTGAGTGGTATCTCCAAGAGGGAGGAGCGCATAGCAAGCACAGCTGTGGAAGGCAAAGATCTGGCCTCCATTTAAACCACAGACTGTCTGCCATCTTTCCCTTTTATAAAAAATGTTTCTCTGCCACCACCTTGACAGTCTCCCCCTGTACATGAATTTTACAGTCTCAAACACCTTGAGAATGTTTAGCTTCAGTGCCCCCCACCACGGGTCTCCCAGCCCAGTGATGTAAAAAAGGAAAAAGGACAGGGGTTCGAGAGGGGGCCAGAGTCTGGTAACAGAACATTCATGATGACTCAGAGGCTGTCTTTTCGTAGATGTGAAGTCTATGCCCTAATAGAATTCACAGTGTCATTATTTTTCTGACCTTCTCCAACCCAAAACACTGTATGCCATTAAAAAGGACACCACTGACTTTTCATTTCAGATACGAAGCCTGCATTTTTGATGGCCTCAAAAGAAAGACCAGAAAGCTGGGAAGGCTGTATCTCCCTATCATCTTCCAGGAATTCAAAACCATAATTTCCAGTTTCCAAATGTAACTCAAGCTCCATCACCCTGCACACCTTGCACGGTTCCTCTAGCATATCCTGATCACTTCCTCCAGACCCTTCTGATAGATTCGTTACCTGAATCTATTTAGTGACTAATCATCTGCTACATTTATATTCATTGGACCCACAACTAGACTGTGAGCTCCCCCAGGAGTAGAGGATGTGGTTTCCATTGTTCTTACGTCTTTCATAGGGCCAAGGAGATGAGAACCATCTGTGGATTATCCATGCATTTATTCCTTAACCATGTATTGAGCACCCACTCTCTGTGAGGACCCACTCTAGATACTAAACTTACAAAGAAAAATATGTGGTTTGCCAGTTTGAGGGCGCTCTCAGCCTAGTGAAGAATCAGACACGTAGGCATGTAATGATCGTACAGTGCAACAAACATGCTTGAGAAGTGCAGGCAAAGTGAGTTCTCCGAGAACACTGAGGAGCGACGGACACACTCAAGCGAATGGCAGTGAGACTGTGTGCCAAAGCTTCTCAATAAATATTTGTTGATTAATTAGGAGAGGAGTACACTTCTTTAGGGATTACAGGGACAAAATGTTCTCATTAGCTGACGATGAGAGAAATGTTTTCCTTATAGTCAGGAAGCTCATGGGAGTTGGTAAGTGATAATCTGCGTATTAATAATAACAAAAGGAGGAAGCACGGAGAGAAACACAGGCTCAGATGCATCTTGAGCATCAGATAAATCCATTGCATTTCTGGGGCTGTAATGCAGTCCTGCCCACAGGGAAATCCCCTGCCGACTTTTTCCCCAATCCAGGGAGATGCTTTTGCCCAGAGAGAGCCACAAACCAATACTCCAGGCACAGGATCCTATATGGGCTCACATCAGCAGCTGATAGGCCAGCAATGGAACAGGTCTTTCTTCAAGACCCTTGCCTGGGCAGGGAGGGGAGCCTCTGTGTGGCCTGGGCTTTGCCTGCACAGTTTATTTATTCTGCAGCATATGCTGGCTCAGCAAATTATGGCAGCTCCAATTTTCCGTGTTCATTTTAGTTCTCCCTTAACTCTCATAAGTCGTATTTTGTAGCGATCTGGCCCTTATGGTTTATAAGGGAAGCAGCTGTGATTTTTTCATCCTTTGAACTCTTGAGCCAAATGGCTTAACACTGCCCACTAGTTACTTTCTCCCCTGGATCTGATGACCAGCAATGTGGTGATTAGTAACAAACATTGTCTGCGAGGCTGGTAATGTTTTTTATTCTTACAGCAAACTTCACAGCATCATAGTGCTTGCATGTCCTCCATCTGTCAATAAATCAATGTTGACGTATAAGAAAACACTGAGTAGTAAGCAAGTGAAACTGCTTTGCTCAGGTGGAAGAGAGATCTGATCACATATGTAATGTGAGGAGTACTCGGACCCTCTTTCAGATAACGTTCTGTCACTTATGATGGGCTTTTGTTCTTGGTCAACTTAACAATCTTTTATGACTATCACCCTTTTTTTCTCCTCTGTGTTGGCGTTAGTCACTTAGGCTCTGCAGCTGTCCATATTAAATAGCAAAAGGCAGAAGTAGATCCGATGGAGCAATCAAGAAGAAGAAAGGGCTCATGGTTTTGACTCTATTTATGCCAAATAACAGCAATGATAATGGAAAACTTTACATTAAAACTCATGGCATTAAAGCCATTGATTTCTAAAAGGACCAGTGGGCTATCTCTTCCAATAGTAAGAAATTTTTAAAAATCAATATTGAAAGCTAAAAATAAGGTCATGTAGTGCCAACCATCCTCCACTCTCTGTGAGTTCAGAGGTCAAGAGCAACATCTTTGGTACTTGGAAACTTGTACTTGATTTGAACACTGCACCTCTTTATAATATTTCATTGTAATATTTTGTCACTCTGAAGTTGCCCTCTCCAGATCTAAGTAACTCATGAAATTGTGTCTTTTAGAATTTCAGCTCTTGTCTCAAGGATCTCATCTGGTTTGGCCACCAAAAGGAGGAAAACTCATTCAAAGAACTTAGCATGTCAGAAGACAACAAGGCTGAAGCACAATTTACACTGAGCTATAGAAGTTTTGCTTCACCTACAGTCTTTGTAGGGCTTGACATTTAGTCTTGAATATAATTTTGGCTCATTGGCAAAGATACTGAACTTAAGAAGAAAGCCAAATGTAGACTAGCACGTTAGAAACATTGGGAAAACAGCTTGCTAAAAGAAAGAAACAAAAACATGAGTTAAGAGAAAGAGAGCAATCCGCAAAGGATAATCCCAACCCCATAAAAGGAAGGCTCGTCTGCCTCTCTGTTTTTGTACCTGGTCTTCTAGTTATGATCCAGATGAATGGGCATCCTGAGAGCTGGGAGCTGGTGCTGCAGCCAGTGGGCTCCCAGGCAGTCACATTTCATCCGAGTTATGGAGCTGACCCTGATCCTGTTGAGGAGGAGCAAGCAGGACAAGCTCCAAACGCATTCAGGCAACAATAACAATTGCAGAAGAGTCTGATACGAATAGGAGTGATGATACAATGTGTGGTTAGTGAGAGATTAAGGTTTTAGAACTTCGTTCCTCTCTTTAGAAAAGCATTTTAGGGGGCATGTGTTCACTTCTATGTGCATATCGTGAACCTGGATATTGTAAGAAAATGACAGAATCTTGGTTTCTTGGTTTCAAATAGCCCCACTAAATGTGCATCAGTTAGAACAATTGTATGAGGTTTATATTCGATCTTCCTCAACACTACTAAAACCGGGCACAGTGTTTCATGCTTCGAATCCCAGCACTTTGGGAGGCTGAAGTGGGTGGATCACCTGAGGTCAGAAGTTTGAGAGCAGTCTAGACAACACGGTGAAACCCCATGTCTACTAAAAATACGAAAATTAGTCAGGCATAATGACAGGCACCTGTAATCCCAGCTACTTGGGAGGGTGAGGCAGGTGAATCGCTTGAACCCAGGAGGTAGAGGTTGTGGTGAGTCAAGATGGTGCCGCTGCACTCCAGCCTGGGCATCAAGAGCAAAACTCCATCTCCAAAAAAAAAAAGTCTTCCTTTCGGGCCCCACTCTGTTCCATACATGACTGTCTCTGTTTTTAGGTGAGTTCCACAGTCTGAAAGGAGCAGAAGATCACAAGATCCAGTGATGCACAACAAAGCTGTAATGCCAGGAAGCCAGTATAACTGTGCTAAAAACAGGCCTGGCCCTGGCGTACGGTAGTACAGACAGGCCAATCTCGCTGCTGTTTGCCAAAAAGCATTAGTTAAATTTGGAGACTGTTTTTCCCAATTGAAAGTCTAAAAATATATAACCAACCCTGCCTTGATTGTGTTTGGCCAAAGCAAATAATGCCACATCGCGGTGCCTGCCCACCTGCCAACAGACCAAAAGCAAATAGACTCACAAATGCCAGAGCCAAGCCTCAGCGTAAAACAGATTCTGGATGAGAGATTTCAGACACTGGTTGTTGAGTTTTCTAGGTATACCTGTCTCCTCAGAGAAGTGTCACTTCTCTAGAGAAGTGGTTGGCAACTTGGGTGATTTTGCTCCTCACCCAAAAAAACATTTGGCAATATTTGGAGACATTTTTGGTTGGCGCTATTGTGAAGTTGCTACTGGTGTGCAGCAGGTGAAGCCAGGGATGGCTCCTATGATGCACAAGACAGCCTTCCATTACCAGGAATTATTTGGCCCAAAACCTCAATTGTGCTGAAGTCGAGACATCCTGCCCCAGGATCACTAGACTATTCCAGAGCTGAGATTTTCAAGGTATAGTTAGAAGGCCTGACACTCAGCATAAGCCACCCAAAGTGGCAGGTTTTGGATACTCTTCTAAGTCTTCTCCCTCACTCACACCTCATACCTATGACAAGGCTCCCACATAATTCTGTAATATGTCCTTGCATTTTATGTTCATTCTACGTATTCTTAATGGGGCAGGAGAGCCTGTTGTATGGGGGAATTAAAATCATCAAGACTTACCTTTAAAGTATTAAGGTTACTACTTGAAACTTGGACATCATTTAGATTGGGCCTCCCTTCTGCAGCCTTCAGATAATATACAGGCGGTTTCTACTGATGATCCTCTCTCTGGCCTCCTGAACAGTGAAGATGTCTTAGCCTTTGAATTAAGCAGGGTCCACTCATGAAGTACTTTCTCTTGACTTGGCAAATATCATTAGTCCTGCATTTTTGAAGAGTTTCAATGCCCATAGCCCAACTCTGCAATTCACTTCACGTTCCATTTCGGCAAGAAAGCCTCCCTCAGCTGTTCCTGTCTGCATTTCTCTTATTTTCCTAAGCTACGAAGCACTGACTGTGGCATTTTCCCCATTGCCCCACCTTGCATTAGCTGGGTTTTGACTACCCACATCTTATCTCAGCAATGAATGGTCATTATGAGCACTGGGTATATAAAAAGAAAAGTAAGCCATTGCCTTGTGCTATTTTTATTAATAGTTTCAGAGCTTACTATATTCTGGAAACTCTGCTAAGCATTTTATATGCACTGTCTCAATTTTACAAGGAACATATAATTCAGAGTTCAGAGAGTTTAAATAAATTGTTCAAGACCACCAGCTTTTAACTTTCAGACCTACAATTCAGACGTAGATAGGTGTAATAACCCACGCTTCTAACCAGTCCATTGCACAGCCTCCCTTAAGATATTCCCCATGTAAGAGAGAGCTATGTATGTTCATCTGGACAAGGAAAACCTCCGTGAGCCAAGTCAGGCTAATGAGCTTTGTGGTGACTCAGCATCAGCAGGCTTCAGGCGGGCATCCCACTGATAACTTTAATGCACCTTATCTGAAACCAGCCTTGAGGACCCCTTGAACACATGGCTCAGCACTACACAGTCTTATGAATAGTAATGAAATCCAATCAGGAGCAGAGGCCTTAGGTTTTAATTGAGCTATCCTTTAAAGGACTGCTCTTCTCGGTGTCAAGGTCACGTTCTCCTAGCTAAGGCAGTTATTTTATATGTGTAACAACGATAATAGGCACTGGAGACACATTGAGGACAAGTGGCATACAGCATGAAAAACAGAAGGAAGTATACGAAAAGCAATCACTGAAGTCTACACTATAGACTTTCCCATTGATAATTAGTTTAAATTATTAAAGCACGTAAGAGGTTATTAACTAGACAGAGTATAAATTACTTTTTTTTTTTTTTTTTTTTGCTGAGCATGACTTTTCAAAGTCTCCCAAACTTCCACATTAAAAAAGCTTTAAATTTGGAGTCATTAGAAAAAGAATCTTCAAAAATTATCTCCAGAGTAGATGGATGAGGAGAGAGCAGATGCTGCATGAATTTGAGATCATGTTACCTGCCACGAGAATACAAAATGTGAAATGGTATTTAAATAATGCTGCTAAGGCACAGTGGGCAGCTGGCATTGGCCAAATCCAAAGAGTCTGCGTTGTAGGCCCCAGGGACAGGAAACGTCACTGAGCAACTGGGACAGACAGCTGAGCACACACTCTCAGAATTTCTGGAAAACTCTGTGACACACAGTTCTGGGAGCACAGCTGCCTCAGGGAGGAAGGGCGCATCTTCAGTAGATAGCACCGGGAGGAACCTCATCTTGCCCCCTCCACCTGGGAGCAGCCAAGCCCAGGAGATTTTAGGAAGAGGCCAGGCCAGAGAAATGAGTGACGTACATCTTCCTTCTCCTGCTTCAGATGCGGACTTATATCCCTGTTCTCCAAGCCCTCCTGACTTTGCTGCAACTAGGTCTGATGAGTCCGTCCTGATCTAATGCTGCTCCAATCTTCTGGGGCTCTGAATTAGCATTTTGAGGATGTATTATTCTAGCAAGAGACCCTATATCTAGGAAGGCCAATGATCTCCTTAGATTCCTAGTTCTACTTTATTCATTCACTCCCATTTCCTCTCATAGAAATGAGCTCCTTTGGTCTGCTTGCCTTTTCTTTGAATGACTTTTCCTCCTTGAGGCCTAAACCCAGGATCTTTTTGCTCAGTCTCCCTCTAGGCCTCCTCCTTTGCCCTGTGGTTTCCTCGCCTCTACTTTTCATTCCTCAGTGGTGCTTCCACTAAAAGAATGAAAATGCCAAGGAGAACTGCTTTCTTCTGCCAAGCCCAGGCCAAACTCTGCTTTTGTCCAGCCTGTCAGGACCACAGAAATGCTACAGTTTCAGCACCACCCTTTTAAAGATAGTCATAATATATCATTACATGAAATAAGAGGCTAGGAAACAATGTGTCCAACGCACACACGTGCACTCTGCACACATATTATAGTGTATAGCTCTTACCAACCTTCCTCAATCTTCTATTATTTTTGTAATCGTTTCTCCCTCAGGTCCAACCATATTCCTATATGATCCCAACACTTGTTCAGGATCAAAATCAAGTTAATAAGACCAACAATAATTTTTCCCAGATTCATAATTATCTTCAAATTGGAAATAGAAAAGTCTTTTCTACTCCAGCATCAAAATTGCCCCACATGGATGGAGCCATACTGCAGAAAGAAATAATGACACTGGCGGCCAGAGAGAGGGGACAGTCAGAGATGCAGAAAGCAGGACTGCTAATGAAGTTTCAAACCTGGGTTCCAGTTACTCTCCTGGACTTCCTGTAATTCAAATATCAGCTTCTCCTTTGATTATGTGACCTTAGTAGATGTCCTTCCAATAAATTCACTTCTTATCTAAGCTCTGTTAGTTCAGTTGCTGTTGCTTATATCCCAAGGACTCCTGAATAACACAGACATATATTCTTGAATAACGTACATCAATATATTAACAGTACTTATCTCTGGATTTTTTCTCTTATTTATCTGCATTAACCACTGCTTTATAAGAAACCTCAAATATTTGTGTACTTTTATACTAACTTACTCTTTTTTGTCATGATGATATGTCTAGTTATCTGATTAACATAGAAATACTTATAAAAAGAATAACAAATGTAATTGGAAAGAAATTCGGTAGATATGAGGCATCTATTACCACTGGGTCAGAGTTGTATGTTTGTCCAGCAAATATTTATTGAGTGCCCAGTACGACCCAGTGCTGGTGGCCAAGAGTGAGCAAACCTGGACTCTGTGTTTGTGAAGTCTGTGAGCTGGTGGAAGATACAGACAAATCAATAATCACCCAAATAAATGTAAAGTTGCAACGGTGATGAGTGCTATGAAGAGAAGAAACTTGGACCAAGGAAATATTACCTAGTTAGAAAAGTCAGGAATACGGCCAGGTGTGGTAGCTCATGCCTATAATCCCAGCTCTTTGGGAGACCGAGGCAGGCAGATCACAAGGTCAACAGATTGAGACCATCCTGGCCAACATGGTGAAACCCTGTCTCTGCTAAGAATACAAAAATTAGCTGGGCATGGTGGTGCGTGCCTGTAGTCCAAGCTACTCAGGAGGCTGAGGCAGGAGAATTTCTTGAATCCGGGAGGCCGAGGTGGCAGTGAGCTGAGATCACACCATTGCACTCCAGCCTGGTGACATAGGGAGACTCCAAAAAAAGAAAAGAAAGTCAGGAATACTTGCTGGAGAAAATGATACTTAAGCTGATATCTGGAGATAAGAACAAGTTAACTGAAGAAGAGAGGAGGAAAGAACATTCCCAAGAGTAGAAGCTGCCTATCAGACACTCCATGTCAGGAGGGGATACGGGGCATCTGGGACATTGAAAGAAAGCCAGTGTTACTGAACTGGAAGGAGTCAAGCACTATTGTGTGAGAGGGAACTGCTGAATTAGGTGATGAGCAGAGTATGAGACACCTGGTGAATCAAGTTCAGGCATTTTGTTTTTTTCAAAGTGTGGAAGGGTTGTTAATGGACATGCATGGAATGTCTCTGTGCATGTGTGTCTGGAATATGAGTGGTGAAGGATGATCGGATTTGAATTTCTTAGGTATCACCCTGACTCATTAGTCAGGGTTATTTGTATGGGACTCATTTGAATGTACCATACAAATCTCATGCTGATATGTAATCCATAGTGTGGGGAGGTGGGGCCTGGTGGGAGGTGATTGGATCATGAGGACAGATTTCTCATAAATAGTTTAGCACCTTTGGTACTGTCTTTGTGATAGTGAGTCCTCGTGCGATCTAGTCATTTAAAAGTGTGTAGCACCTCCCCACTCTCTCTCCTGCTTCTGCTCTTATGATGTGATGTGACTGCTCTCTCCCCCCCTTCCACAATGATTGGAAGCCTCCTGAGGCCTCCCCAGAAGCAGATGCTACAATGCTTCCTGTATAGCCTGCAGAACTATGAGTCAATTAAAACCCTTTATAAATTACCCTGTCCCAGGCATTTCTTTATAGTAATGCAAGAATGGACTAATACACTGACTATGGAACATAGATAGATGTAAGAAGATCCAAAAAGGATGCAGCTAAATTAATTAGAAAGGCCTCTGGGATGGGCACAAGCCAGGTAAGAGATGATGTAGTTCGAGAAAAGAGATATTTAGGTGCATATTCACATCTCTATTTTCAAGAAATGTAATTCCTATCAGAGGCAGGACTTTCCTTGTCACAGACAGGGGGCCTGGAATATATAAAAACATGACTTGGTGAAATATAACTGAGCTAAAATTTGTTGAGCCTCATTTCTATCAGAAGTAAGTAGAGAAAGCTTAACAGCAGAGGTATGACCCTGCTTCATCCTAAAGAATGGGTCAGGTTCCATGAGAAGGGTAAATATTCTTGTGGGATTTAGTAGGAAACAAGACACCCTCAAATTGGGTAAATTGAGAATGTTCAGTAAAGAGACTACTTACAAATGTATGAGCAATGTGTACAGAAATTCCAAGGAATGGTGAAGTACCGCAGGTCTAGTAACCACCCTTAGTCTTGAAGGATTGAGAAGCGGAAGTGGCCCCTGGAACTTCCAGGGAGAGAAAGAGAGAGTGCTATGTAGAGAAATTACCTGATAACGTTGATGCTTTACAATAAAAGGTGAAGCAAACTCCCGATAACCCTGCAGGGAGGGGAAGGGCCATGGGAAATGCATCCTCTGACCTCATTCTCCTTTCTCCCACCAGATCCTAGACTCCTGCTCTCCCTTGGCCCAGCCTCATGACAGCCAGGAAGGAGGAGAGCTATTTAATGAAGTGTACATGTGTCGGTTTCCCAGGACACAAACCAATGTAAAGAAGAATGGAGCATGTGTCTACAAAGGAAAATAAAAGATCCATAATGCAAATCCAACTCATGGACATTTACTAAACATGCACTGTGTTCATGTAATGGCTCCAAGGATTTCAGTGGACATGGACAGAAGTACAAACTGGAGTGGACCCATAGAAACTCGGAGTCAAATGGCAGAAAGACTTCATGGGCATTGATAACATTAAATAAAAATACAAGTAATAAATCACAGAAGAAGAGAGTCACAGAGGATGTCACTGGGCAGGACATTAGCAATTACCAGACACCCATGCAGTTAAAATGTACTGCTGGCCTTCAGAGGTGAAGGAATCCATGGTCTGGAATGATCATAAAAGATTTATTTTAACAAAAACACATGATTGGAGCCTTCCAGGGTAAAGAGTTTTTTAATATTTGAAGAACAGAGAGACAGGTACGGCATTGCAGGCCAGGAAATGGGGGAGTTCAAAATGGCAGATCAGGAGAAAAGAAAGTTTTATTTGGGAAAACGGACTTTTTGGTTATTAGAAAGAGCATGCAAGCAAGCAGAGATCAATTGTGCTAGAAATGTTCTTTTTTTTTCTTTTTTTTTTTTTGAGACAGAGTTTCCCTCTTGTTACCCAGGCTGGAGTGCAATGGCGTGATCTTGGCTCACCGTAACCTCCGCCTCCTGGGTTCAAGCAATTTTCCTGCTTCAGCCTCCCAAGTAGCTGGTACTACAGGTGTGCACCACCACGCCCAGCTAGTTTTTTTGTATTTTTAGTAGAGACGGGGTTTCACCATGTTGACCAGTATGGTCTCGATCTCTTGACCTCGTGATCCACCCCCCTAGGCCTTCCAAAGTGCTAGGATTATAGGCATGAGCCGCTCAACCCAGCCTAGAAATGTTATTTATCCATCGATTTGTTTTCAAATTGAGCATCTGTTGTGTGTTAGGCACTGCTCTCGGCACTGGGGAGACAGATGAGAACATGATCAACAAGGACCCTCCAATCATGGAGATTAAATTGCAGGGAGGCAAACAGAATATAAATAAATATACACATTAGGTGAACGCCAGATAGCTCCAGGTCTTATGGAGAGAGTTACTGTTGGAGCATGTGCTAGAGAATGACTGAATGGTAACTATATGGGACTGTCGAAGACGACCTCAGTGAGGAGTCTCTACACTTAGATGAGACCCAAATAGCGAGAATCGTTCTTGTTCTGTATTATAATCAGGAGGAAGAGCATTTCAGAAAGAGGAGGAAATGGGATCCATGGCCTAAAACAGGTTCTTGAGTAATGTTTTTGAGGAAATAAATAAAGATCAGGGTGGCTTGAGCATTGTGATGAAGGTTTATGCCAGGTGCTGGCTGGCTTTTATTCCTAGTAATAGACAATTGTTGCATTTTCAGGGATTTTGTGAGCCAACTGATGTAACATTGGTAGCTTATGATTGGCTATGGTAGGAATATTTATACAAGAGAAAAGGGCAAACCCTGTGAATCAGGAGTCCCTCTTGTGAATCAGGACTCCCTCCTGTGAATCAGGACTCCCTCTTTGTCCCCAGCCCTCAGTTCTCATTCCGAGAGCCTGTTTTTCAGTATTTTTTTGCATGCCACAGAATGACTGTAAGAAAAAGCTGGAATAGTAACTAGGAACCAATCATCTTAGACTTTATAAGCCAGAGAAAGGAATTTTAATTTTAGGTGTGTTGGGAAGCCGTTAGTGGGTCTTACGTAGGAAATGAATATTAAATATCTGATTTACCTGTTTAAAAAATAATTCTGAGTACATTATAGAACACTTTGTAAATAGGTAAAAAGAAAAACAGGAAAATAAGCTGTTGCATTAGACTGAGTTAGAAGTGGCAGCGGCTTTTGCTAGGGGTATATGAAAGGAAAGAAAGTTAATGATTTTAGACCTGACTATACGTAGAATCGATAGATTTTACTCATGAATTTGATGTAAGAATTGAAGAAGAAATAAGAACCAAGTAAAAATTTTGAGCTTCAGCTTGGAAAACTAGGTATATGGTAACACCCAAATCAGAGATGTAGAGAATTGATGTAGGAACAAAGCTGGGCTGGGAAATAGGGAAATTACACCTGCCCTGGTAAGGTTGAAATACTTACATGACATTCAGCTGGAAGAATATTCACACTTGGTTGTCAGGGAACAAGAAGAAGGAGAGATACAGTTTGAGAGTCACTGGCCTAGAGATAGCAATTAAAACCAGGACATAGGTTATATCACCAAGGGATAATGCAAAGAGAGAGAGAAGCAGGAGATAAGACAGATTGATCAGAGTGGGAGAAGCCAGCATTGAAGAATGAAGAGGAAAACCAGGCGTGCCCAGTGCCATGATGCCATGAGAAAACCACGGCTCCAAGAAGACAGGAGTTTGTTTTCTGAATGTGATTGAGGGATAAAGTAAAAGAAGACGAGAGACGTACCTTGGATGGGTGGCAAAGTGATCGCCAATGCTCCTTACAGTCATGGTGTTGATAAAGTCGTGTGGACTGGATAAAGAAGCTTCATTGGAACAAACCCATGTGAGGATGTTCAATTAAGAAGCAGACATCCGTATAAAAGGGGCAGGGAGTAGGGGGAGTGACGAGAGTTGAAGGGAGATGTGGGGTCAAGAGAGGTTTTGCTTACTCTATTTTTTAGGTAGGAATGATGATACCATGTTTACCTACTAATGGGAATGATCCTATTGAAAAGGAAACATCACGTATGTTGAGGAGAGGAAAAGTCAAAGTCCTTGAAAAGGCGAGAAGGAATAGAACCTAGAGCACAAGATGGGGGGTTGTCAATTCACCAAACACTTATTCAACGCTTCCTATGTGCCAAGTTTCACTGCCCAGATCTCTAAACGCACATCTGGAATATTTTCCAGCATTAGTTCCCCTAGTTGATTCCACGCTGCTTGAGATCTGAGTGCTTATTTTGTTATTGTTCTCCACGTCTCGGGCACCAGCCCAATTTCAGGCACACAGTAAGACTTAATAAGAAGTATTTGCTAATTATATATTGAATAAAACTAAAACGTTTTCATTTAAATTGTTACCATTAGCAGTTATTGGAACATTTGATTTCATCATAAGCAGCATTGAGGAGATAGACATAACTAGCAAAAATAGACAACTTCAATTACAGATTGTTTTTCCTTACTTTAAATTTGACTTAGATTGGCAGAGAATAAGGTTGGGGCCAGATGGATGTGGGAGTTGGGGAAGACAGAGCTCCCCCTCTAAGTCACCAATGAAAGAGAATGATTGTATTTTAGATAAAATCTTGTTTATTTTAATTCATGACAACAACTAACCATACGCATCACCTCAATGTACCTACACATAGTATTCAGTTTCAACTTTTGAGTGTGTTATCTTAGTGTGTCTTCTCTATAACTGTAATCTACTGAGCTTTCCTGAAAACCTACTTCACTTCTGCCTGTATATGTGCCCCTGAGGCCAGTGCAACTAACCCCAATCACTTCTCATAACCCCAGCACCACCCCATCACTCATCTATACGCTCAGTACCACATCTTGTTCTCTCCCTTCAAATGGCTCCTTCTTTCTTCTTTTATTATCTAAATTTTCTCATCTTTCAACATCCAATTCAAGTCCCACCAACTCTAAGAAACCTTTCCAAGGGAAAGAAATGTATCCATTTGCTTAAATTCTGTAGTATTTAGAGAATCCGTTTTTTAGCAATTGTCGAATGATACCTCTTATTTGATTTGGTGGTGTGTGTGTGTGCATACGTGTGTGAAGAAAGAGGGAGAGGGGAGAGAGTTTCATGTATGTCTCTAAGAATTTAATCTGGATAGTTACATAGATGTGAGAACTTGGGTGTAAAATCTCTTCTGCTTCTCAGAAATCCAGAGAACAAGATGAGAAATATCTATAAGAAAATACTTCAGGCTCACTCTCTGCTTCAAAGATGGTGCCTTCTAGCTGTGTCCTCACATGGTGGAAGGGGCAAAGTCCCCTGGGCTTGTTTTACAAGGGCATTAATTCTGTTCATAAGGGAAAAGTCACTCATGATCTAATCATCTTCCACAGGACCTACCACCCAGCACTACACTGGAGATTACATTTCCATACATGAATTTTGGTCAGACCATAACAAGGGCTAAATGATCTTTGGAAACTCAGCTGTAATGCAGGCGAAACATTTTTCATTGCTTGTACTACATCAATGCTATATCAACCCAATCCTCTTAAGTAGTAGGGTATCTGTTCTTTTTTCTCAAAAATTATATATATGCATTTTTTTATTTTTGAAAGCTTTTCTAAAATATGTGTTTTAGAAAAGAAACAAAGTGTTTCCATCAGTCTAATCATTGTCACATCCAACAAAGGAACCACAGCTACCTGGGGGGAAGAGGCAAAGCAAGGGGATTAAGTGGAGCACTCACAAGACTAGGTTTCAAAAGACCTGGAATACTCTTGAATCTGCCTGTAGGTGTGTGATCTTGGGACAGTCATTTCCCTCTCTGCCAGGCCCTCAATTTCTAAAATGAAAGGTTTTGACTAAATGATGTCAAAGGTCTTTCCAGCTCTGTCAGGACACGATGCTAAGGTTGTAAATGAGATCTGATTTTATCACTCTCTTTTGATCAACACTGCAGACCTGCTCTTCCCTGACATGCTGTGCTTCCTGGAACATAATTGAAATAATGCGGGTGTCATATCTCTTTTGATTCCCCAAGGAGGAGTGAAGTCATCAACTCTCCTCATTTAACCTTTCAACAAATAGCTCTGTTTGTTTCAGCCGGGGGCAGTATATACAATTATCATAAAATGTTTTAATACAAAGATGAACAGATCATATTCAAGCCACTAAATTAGAAAATATCCATGTCCCCATATGGCACCCAGAAATCACTCTCCCTTTAGCGACTAGCTTTCAGTCAGTAAAAATGGAAATCAATTTAGCAAACATCACGTCTATGCTGGAGCCAGAGCTGTCCTAATATCCCCTACAATGGCGTCCTTGCAGGAGCCGGCACAGGCAGCTAGCAATGTATCCCACTTCGCAGCTGAGAGGGGCTTCCTTGCTAGCCATGCATTTCCCTCTGGCAATCCTCATTGGCGCCGGCCTCAGCAACAGAATTGGCTGCCTCTTCCTGTTTGTCTCTTTGCTCCTATAGGCATAATGTGGGTATTTGTTTTACAAAAGGGTTTGCTTCGCTCAGGAGGTATTAGACCTAGAGATCAGACGGGAAATAATTATTCAGCCTCGAGTAGCTTTTTTCTGGTGCTGCCATTTCTAAGCTGACAGTTTCTGCAGGGATCTGTGTTACAGGAGAAAAGCCACTCGCAGCCTGACTAGAATTGTGGATAGAGGGAGAAAGCCCTATTAAACCCTTTATCTACTGTTACCTTGAAAACAAAAGAACATCCTCCAGCTTTCCCTGAATTGTTCTATTCCAGGAATCAAGTAAATGATGCTGCTGTGTATCTCTTACCTGTGGGGATGGTGACCTTCACGTGGGGCCCTCAAAACTCACTCGCACTGTGTCTTCATCATGTTTTTGTGGCTTTGGATAATTTCTATGTCATCGTCATAGGCATGATTTTTGGCCTGTTTTCTAATTATTGCTTCTAGGAATTGATAAGAAGAACGAGCATCCAAACTTTTCCATACAGGACTAAGTTCATTCTGTTTTGTTGTTACTGAGAATACCGCTTAGCACATTTTTACCTATTTCTGAAAATCTTTCTCATGTTTGCCATCAATGAGCCTCACGATTGTGCTTTAGTTCATCCAGTCCAAATAACTCATGCAGAGTATCTGGCATCTGAAGTTGTAGATAACCACAGATAAGTATGTTCAGTCATTCCTCAAATGTGGAATGAGCAATCATGTGCTGGGTTCTATGGACAAATGGCACTTGCCTTTCTGGAGATCATAGTCTAGCAAGAAAGACAGAAAATAGAACAGGCACAATTACTGTGAAATACACTGAGAAAGGTACTGGATACCGGGAGAGGCAAAGTGCAGGGTGAAATGGAAGCAGAAGGCAGATCACTCCTTTTAACTGAGCAGGTCGGCCTCAGATGACTTTCTGTGATACATTGCAAGTCAAGCCTCATTCTCCATGTTGATGTCTTCTTTTTTGATGTTTCCATTGTTTTGATGTTTCTATTTAGTCAATATCACCATTAAATCAGTAGCATGTATAATATATATAATATATTGTACTATATTATTTGTAT
The DNA here is from genome assembly GCF_049354715.1 of Callithrix jacchus. Lineage (NCBI taxonomy): Eukaryota > Metazoa > Chordata > Mammalia > Primates > Cebidae > Callithrix > Callithrix jacchus. The sequence goes on from NC_133515.1 coordinate 93,616,835, forward strand.
ATATATACATAATCTGTATTATATTATATATATATACAATATGATTATTCCTGTTCAAAGAACTCAGTTGAGAAATGAAGAAAAAAAATTCCCACTCCTAGGGAGTTTATAGTTTACACACAAAAAAATATATAGAGGCACAAATATGGTATGAGATCTTGGTGATCAGAATGTATTGTAAAATATATTCATTCTGAGCAGAATGAATGTATTAGAAGAGCAGAATATATTATAAAACTACTTTGTTCATAGCTACACATCAGAAATATCAGAAAAGAGACAGATCAAATCTCATCTGTCAACAGCACTGTCTCCCGTGCACCTATGTTTCAGGCCCCAAGAATATAAAGGATAAGTCACATAGGGCTTGAGCTAAGGGACAAAATGAAAGCCCTAAGGAGACACTGAAAGAGGCCAATTGTTTCTAGTACAGCTTTCATAGTCAGAGGTTTCAGATTCAATCTTTGCTCTACCATTTACTAGCAATATGAGTTTAGGCAAATTCCTTTATCTTGCTAAACCTTTGGTTTTTCATGTGTAAAATGAGGATAACTAAAAATACTTCATAGGGTTATTTTTCAATTTAAATGAGATAATATGGTTACAACTCTTAGTATAGTTCTCACTTTATACTGAGTCAAAATAAATGATACAACTCTTTTATTATAATGAAGCATATGGTCTAATAGACGTCCTACCATTATCTTCTTTCAGGAAGGGGTAAATACAGTTACCTACAAGATAATGGAAACTAACAATGGATACATTTCTCTAGCCTGTGGATAATGCTACTAAGAGATAGTAAAACTTAACAACCAAACCCCTATAATGACCAAGAAAGTAAATATATTTTAGACATAAACTTGATTGACTTAAATGTTAAATTTTATCTCTAAGTCAATGTATATAGCAAGGAGCATGAGTGAAAGCTATCCTGAATCCAAAGACTCAGAAATAAGGAAGGTAGGCACTATATTTATGGCCTGGCCATTTGCCCCCATGCCTTCAATTATCCTGATGCTTGTCCAAGTCTGAGGTTTCTACTATTTATTCCTACAAATTCATTGTGTTCTATTGTTTCACCCACACTCAGTAATGGAGGGGTTCCTAAGACTTTAATGAAACTTTTACAATAAATTATTTCCTAGTTCTCTGGAAACTTAGTACAGTAGTGAGGTTTCTCTTGCAAATTGTTTTACCCGTTTTAGAATAAATTGTGTTGCTAAATGAAAGATCAGTGGCATTGGTTTTTTCTGAGAATCTTCAAACAAGATCAACAGATGAAACAAAGACAGTGTGAAATTCACCACAAAAAGCTTCTTCAATTAAGGGATTTATAAACAAGTATTCAGAGAACTCAGTTTTATGGAGGAAATTTACAAGTAGAGACCTTGAAGTGGAGAGGTTAAAGCAGAAGCTAGAAATGCATTGCCATCGAAATGTATCTCCTCAACAAGGTGGGAGGTGCAGAAAAGTCTTTGGAAGAAAGGTTCCACTAGGCTACTTCCTTCCTCCCTTTTTCCATAGGAAGTACTTTGGAAACCAGTGGCTGAAAAGTTTGCTTTCTGAGAGAAGTGTAAATCCAACTCATATTTCTGTTTCCAGCAGTAGAGGAAAAAGAGATAAACCTGATGGACTCAAACAGGTAAAATCTGCCCAAAATGACTCTAGGGCTTGTTGAAAAATTAATGCCTATAAGATCTGTTTCATTCTAGGGCAGGGCATGGTGGATCACCTTTCCACATCAGTGCCTGGGTCTGATCTGCAGCATCTTTATACGCTCAGCAGGTTAACTGCAATCATCTGAAGGAACACCACAACCAGGAGGCTGCTGTCTTCAGGACTGAGTACCATCTATGGTTCTATCAGGGAAACTCTGTATATTTCCCGGCCAGGAATAAACTTTCCTGCTGCCTAGGCTCCCACCCTGATTGTCGTTGTGTTCCCTGGAAATGCATATAGAAATAGACAGGTCACACCACAACTAGCTATGATTTGACTTTCTAAAGAGAAAAAGAAAATGCTAGCCATGATGGGGTGGAAATAGGCACAGAGACAGTACATAAATACACTTTTATTCATATACTCACAGAGTACATAAATATATTCTTAACTACACTTTACTAAGTGTAGTTAAAACAGCCTGGAGTCAGTCTCTCCGGATTCAAATTCCAGTCTCAGCACCTACTGCCTGTGTGACTTCAAGAAGTTGTTTAATCTCTCTGAGACTCAGTTTCCTCTGCAAAATGGAGGTAATAAAGGTAGCAGTTGCACAGGATGAGGGTAGAAAATAAATATTAACATATGAAAAGCACTCAGAATCATATCTGACACATAACAAAAGACTGTCATCATTATCAAGAATTGGTCCTATTTTTTCTTCTTTCTAATCTGTATCTTGAGAGAAGGACAACTTGGCCCTCTTATGCAGGACTTTGGATAATCAGACTCCATGAGAACTTTCTTTTTTTTTTTTAGACAGAGTCTTGCTCTGTCACCAGGCCCAGGCTGGAGTGCAGTGGTGCGATCTCGGCTCACTGCAATCTCCACCTCCCGGGTTCAAGCAATTCTCCTGCCTCAGCCTCCCGAGTAGCTGGGACTACAGGCATGCGCCACCACGCCCAGCTAATTTTTGTATTTTTTTTAGTAGAGACGGGGTTTCACCATGTTGGCCAGGATGGTCTCAATCTCTTGACCTCGTGATCTGCCCGCCTCGGCCTCCCAAAGTGCTGGGAACACAGGCATGAGCCACCACGCCTGGCCAAGGGCTTTCTTATATGCCGGAGAAAGAGCCTTGGAGGAGGCCTTGAGACATTTCCTTGTTCAAAATTTTTCTGCTGAGTCCAGGGCCCTGGATCCACTTTAAAGGGACATCCATGGAAACCAAAGAAATAAGACTGTGCCTCACCAGTAAAAACCTCACATCTCTGGGAGTCTGCCACCTGGGGCACTGTGGCCCTGAAGGAAGAAGCTGAAGGGGGGGTTTAGTTCAGCTGATTCTCAGCCAGAGGGGAGCCATCCTTCAAGGCCTCCCAGCCTCTGACTGTAGCAGTATCTGTAATACTTTCAGCAAGTCTGGACCTAGGCCTTGATCTGTATGTAACTTTGGAGGTACTTGAGCCATTATTTAAAACAATATATTTTGAAAAAAGGAAGGAGCAATAAGAGTTTTGGCTCTCCAAAGGGGAAAAATATATTTGTTCCTTCAAAGCTTTCAGTTAAACTTAGGCAAAATGCCCAATCTATAGAAAACAATTGGGGCCAAGTGCAGTGGCTCACACCTGTAATCCCAGAACTTTGGGAGGCTGAGGTGGGCGGATCATGAGGTCAAGAGATCGAGACCATGGTGAAACCCTGTCTCTACTAAAAAACACAAAAATTAGCTGGGCGTGGTGGCGCGTGCCTGTGGTCCCAGCTACTCGGGAGGCTGAGGCAGGAGAACTGCTTGAACCCAGGAGTCGGAGGTTGCAGTGAGCCGAGATCACACCACTGCACTCCAGCCTGGTGCCTGGTGACAAAGTGAGACTCTGTCTCCAAAAAAACCAAAAACAAAAAACCAAAAAACAACTGGAGATCCCTCTGAGGTCCTACTTAGAAGTGAATGGACACAGGTAGACAGGCGACTTATGCAACACATAAAGGTTCCTGCCTCCAGACACAAAAAGAAACACTGAGGAGTCAACCTCCAGTCTCTGACAGAGGACCTATGCCTTCCCATGTGTGCCCAGAACTCACCAGCACCTTCCCTTGCCTGCAGAGATCAATAAGTTCTTACTGCTTCTTTCTTTGCTAAAATATATATATATATATATATATATATATATATATTCAAATACCTCAAATCCTCGTAACTAGAATGCCTAAAAGGGACTGTGACTGACTCACCTTAAAAAGCAAAGGTGTCATTTTCTGAACATTATTTACATATTATGACTCAGTAGCAAACACACTGGTTTGGCAGTCAGACCACGGGAGTTTAGCCCTGGCTGTCTCTACTACTAACTTGCTGTGTGACTTTTGGTACCTCCATTCAACTCTCTGGTATAAATAAGTCATCCTGTGGGATAAATAACACAAATGGTATTCAGATTCACGATTATCTCATCAAGTAAGGCCGCAACGGCCTCCAATAATGCAGAAAGCAATGAGATATATTAGAGAATCTGTACATTCCAAAACAGTGTTTAAGGTATTTCACATTCAGAGGTTGACAAGTGAACTCATGACAAATCTGTGATATTTGACAATTGAAAGCCAGCAAAACTATATAGTTACCAAAAGAAAATAAAAAGGGAAACTGGCAATACACCCATATACTTTAAATGTGTTCATTTTGTAATAATAAATGTATCCAAATTAATTTTTCATTGGCCTCTGTCATAAAATAACAACTCAATGATGAAAAACCTCAAGAAAGATTTTAGGACAAGCTGAGCAGTGGAAGCATGAACTTTTGAAATATTTAACTTTATATAATTTCTGAATCTTTCCAAATAAAGAATTCCTTCCACCTCTTGCTAGAAAAGATGATGTCTGTGGTTCCATTCATTGACTAGAATGTGGATTGTAGTGTAACATTTACTAAAATGTGCTGCTGCCAGATAAACACCAAACCCAAACAAAATATCAAACTGGATAACACAGTGGCCTGACTTTGTTAACAGAACATTTTGCTTTGGGTTACCAAGTATCTGCAGAAAAGGAAAACCTGCAAATAGAAACCTTCAAGTGCATCCAAGAAGGAATCATATATCACCATTCTCTTCCTTAAATCATCCCTCAGTGGATTTGTACACTACCACCAACTCTATGCTATCTATTATTCTAAAATGGGTCATTTGAATCTTAACAGTTATGTATCATCAGCACCTAAACTTAGATCCAGGCAATGTAGAGCTGCATGACTGCGGTGACAGTGGGTGATTATGAAACAGATTCATGCTTTAAATTTTATTATGTGTTCTCAGCACTTCATTGGTAAAAGAGGAAATCCTAGTTCTCAAGCAAGGAATATATAGTTGCTGAATGTTGGATGGAATGCTGCCATCTCTTGGTAATCTCGCACAGAAGAAAACAGTTTCCAGAAAAGTGATTTTGCATTTTTATTGGCTAAAGGCAATGCAGTTAAGAAGCATAATTCTGTTCTCCTGGTGTCAGAACAATCTATAATTGCTGTTATTATTTTTAGCATTTAATGCTTACGGTGCATATTGAAGCTATTCCCTGACAATAATACCATATTAAAAAGAATCCATCACATGCTTTCACTGGCTTAGCTTTCACAAGCAAGGTCTAAATTAGATTGGCCCAGTATCTTCTCTTACACCTTTGCTTTTTGGGATCTGTGCTGAGAATTCCTTAATAAAGTTCCAAGTTATGCATGACCCCCTTTGAGCATCATCAAGTTTTCTCTCCTCCAATATACATACCAGGCAGAGAGTCAGGAAAATGGCTGGCCCTTCAGTGTAGCTTTTTGTAGAATGAAAAGCTGATGCCGGGCATAGTGGATCACACCTGTTAAGACTAGCACTTTGGGAGACCGAGGCGGGTGGATCACCTGAGGTCAGGAGTTTGAGCGCAGCCTGGCTAACATGATGAAACCCTGTCTCTACTAAAAAATACAAAATAGCCAGGCATGTGGTGGGTGCCTATAATTCTAGCTACTGGGGAGGCTGAGGGCAGAATTGCTTGAACCCGGGGCAGGGCAGAGGTTGCAGTGAGCTGAGATTGCACCACTTTACTCCAGCCTGGGCAAAAGAGAAAAACTCCACCTCAAGAAAAAAAAAAAAAGGAAAAGAAAAACAAAAAGGTGAAATTCAGAAGACCACGTGGCCTTTGCACATTGGTCCTACCACTTTGGCCAAGCAAGTCCGGTCGCCTCAGTTTTCTCATCTCATTGGAGACAAAATCTCTATTCTACCTACCTTGCACTGTTACTATGAGGATTAAATGGAATTGCAAATGTGAAAATATTTTGAAACAGGCAAAGATTTGTGATTTGGTCAAGGATTATCAGAGAGGTAATGATGTTATGCTATTGTTTCATAAAATTATTAATCAATCTAAATTATTCATATTGGCTTTTTTCATAGTTTATTAGTATTTTTCTGAGTTGAGTGTCTGATGATGCCAATAAAACAATATAAACAAACCAGTAGATTTATCAAAGTGGCATTATCATTCATAAGCTGGCATGTCAGGAAAAGTCATCAAAGCATCTCATCAATTCATCATGGTCCCACAGTATGATTTTGGCCTCTAAAAGCATACAGCACATTCAGAATAGCCTGAGAAGTTGGAGAAATCATTCCACCTCACTGTCATCGTGTTATATCTACAATATACCTTCTACTGCATTTATCATCTGTTAGAGCTACTTGTTTATATTTCTATCTTTTCCCAAATATTGATATCCTACTTAGTGTACTAATATGTGCCCAGCAGAGCTTAACTCAGTACTTGAGACTGAATTTTTTCCATAAAATATTAATTTTATGAAAAAATCAAAATGGATTAAGTATTATTAGCCATTCATCACATTCTGGGTTCCAAAGAGTGAAGAAGGGTGAGTTAAAATAAAACACTAAGTGTAATCTCCACACTGGAAAGATATACTCATTTTGAGAAGAAATGAGATTATTGGAAGAGATAATAGATTGAAAATATTACAAAGAAGTGTGCAACTTATAGTTTTCTAAAATATGAAAATATTTCAATTAGAAATAGGTAATTCTTTTCTACTTTGGAGTAATAGGTGAGTTGAGGAAGCAGGGAAGAGTCTATGCTTCCTATAAACCCTTACAGTGGAAAGCTATTGGCAACTTGGCGTACACCAGGGAAAGTATACTAATCTCAATAACAAGTTTAATAGGTTTACTTTAATCTATGTAGTCATACCTTTGGCAGATTATATTGCTATATCTATTCATTTAGAATATTATGACATACTGTCCAGAGAATGCCAATTGTCATAAAGAAGATTCTGGGAAAAAGTGACAAGTAGAAATAAAGACATGAATGGACTAGGGGTACAAAAGATAAAACTTTCAAGAGATATATCAACTAATATGGTTTGATTGTGTCCCCACCCAAATTTTACCTTGAAATGTAGTTCCTATAATCCCCACATGTCGTAGGAGGGACCTAGTGGGAGGTAATTGAATCATGGGGGTGGTTACCTCCTTGTTGTTCTCATGATAGTAAGTTCTCATGAGATCTGATGGTTTCATAAGGCGCTTTTTCTCCTGTTGCTTGGCACTTCCTCCTTACTGCCACCATGTAAAGAAGGATATGTTTGCCTCCCTTTCTGCCATGATTGTAAGTTTCCTGAGGCCTCCCCAGCCATCTTGAACTATGAGTCAATTAAAGTTCTTTCCTTTATAAATTACCCAGTTTGGGGTATGTCTTCATTAGCAGCCTCAGAACAGACTAATACACCAACTATATTCCAAGTTGAGAAAACTTTCCTGTAAAAGATGGTGAGAGTTGATGTATAAATCCAGAAAACAAGAACAACCACCAGTGGAAAATAGTTACAAGGATGTATGTTCTCAACCTAAAACAAAATGAAACAGCATCGGGAACTTTCTAATGGGACTCCTGAATGATTCAGTGACTGTCGCAGGTGGATATGAGCTTCTTGCCACCAGATGATGGGTTCCAGGACAGGACAGGACAGGACAGGACAGGGGAGGATGGGAGCCAAGAGCAGGATGTTGGCAAAGGATTCCCTCCTGGGGTAAGAATTTTCCCTAGTGAAAGAATGTTCCCTAGTGACAAATTGTCACCATTTCATAATAAACATAAGCTATAAATATAGTATTTTTCTATATATTTGTAAATACCAGGTGGGAGATTTGCTGTTAAAACTATGACTTGAGAAGGAAATGGAGGAAGTAGAGCTCTCCATGGTTAAGGCAAAAATTTTCAAATATCCACACTCCCTACATATGAGTCACAGTCAGCTGCTGCAGGGTCAGCATGTATGTACTAGTTTTTATTATGTACAACTTAACTGGGCGCCATCTGCAATCTATAGGTAAGAAGGTCGCCTGACATATAATCACTAAGTGCAGTCCTTTATCAAGGTGAGTTTGTCTTATATTTAGATAAAATGATTATAAGTGTTTGCTTTTGAGATTGTAACATCCTCTGTACCTACTCTCCTGCCTAGTACATAATTAACCTGTCAACCCACCCTGCAGTAATAAGTGTGATAGACAGGAAATACATTAGGAAGTAACTTTTGTTTGATGTGCTTTCAAGCCCTCCTTTATCCTTCAACTATCTTTCCTTTTAATTAGCACTTGGGTAACAGCATACCATAATGAATTACCGTATTACTGTTATCAATAAAAATTATTTTGGGTCTAAAGTAGTCATTAAGATGAAATGTGTAAGACCTGTTCTGGATAGCTTGTGGGGAGATAGCAGTTGAAAATCAAGTTCTATTTTATATGTTAATGATTAAAGATTCAGAGGATTCTCAGGTTTGTAAATCCATGCTTACTAAACACAAACGTCTGAATGTATGGGAGATAAAGGAAAGAAAGTAAACATATGCATCTGGGGAAAATATAGTACTGATACCTTAACATAAGATATTTTCATAAGATGAAATATTTAGAAAACATATTTTCCTCTGCTACCACTCTAGAAACCTGACCAAAACCATATCACAAATACAAAGGAATGGCAGAAAAGACTATAAAAACCAAATGCTAGAGGCAAGAAAGCAGAAGGATGAGCGAACCTAACTTGTCAGATATGAGCATTTTGAATACTCAGCTGGTAGTAGAGAAAGCAGAGTAACACACCTTCCTGGCTTCTCCCCATATCTCCTATAAGCTTAAGAAGCAGTTACATCAGGCATCCAGAGCAGTTGATGTAAAGTTGGCACTAGAAACAAAACAATCAGGCAAGTTTGTTTAAAAAGCTACATCAGAAATTCCCTTGTCCTCTTGGATCAGCTGGGCAAGGTCCCTCCCACATCCTGTTAGTAGGTTGGAGGTGGATATGTCATCTGTGAAGAGGGTAAAAGACAGGGAAGCGTTGAGACATGATACTCAGAACAGCAGAGATATGATACTCCTCTTCTGCAATGCTCTAAGAGTATTGGCAGCCAGAATTATACCCTCCAGGCAGAAAACGTGCAGTCCAGAAGAAAAATCTTAAAGCTCACAGTGAAAAGCCTAAGTAGTTCCAACTATGGTAAAACCTACCAACATACACAGAATGTCAAATCGCACTTTTTATGTCATCTTCTTAAATGGACAGGCAATTAAAAGGAAAATTATAAGAAATCTAAGGAAGATACCCTTCAAAAAAATAATGAAACAAATAAAAAGAACAAGTTTGACAAGAATTAGGAAATAAAAGCTTTTTTTAAAAAGCTCCAATTATGTCTTTAGTGAAATAAGGGAAAATATTATACCCCTCAAATAGTAACAAAGTGTTATAACAAGAAATTAACCATAAGACGAGGAATATTGGAAATGAACATGGGAAGGCAATGTCACCCCAAACCCAAAAGACACCAATAAGTAGATTGAACCATACAGTGATAAATAGTTTCACATATCTTCCAGAAAGCAGAAGAAATATGGAGGTCAGAGAACAGAAATGAAACTTAAAACAAACACTTAAGATTACTAGTCATTCAGAAGTTTTCATATATAAGTAATAAAATAAAAATAAAATAACTTTTAAAAGATTGCCAGCAATGATTATGCAAGTTCCTAGAATGAACAGTGTCATCAGGTTTCCTGTAAAATATACTATAAGGCACAACATCATAAAACCTCAGAACACTGGAATAAAAACAGAAACCTAAAACTATTGCAGAGAATAAAAAGGAAGAAAGTAAGCTACTTAAAAAGGGGGAGAAAGAGAAAGGCTGTAGACTTTTCAACTGCACTGGTTGAATTTAGGAGACAGAGAAACAATGCCTTTAAAACTTTTCATAAGATAGCATATTTGGAAAACATATTTTCCTCTGCTACCACTCTAGAAACCCAACCAAAACAATAGCAGGGCACTATTTATATCACAAATACAATGGAATAGGAGAAAAGATTATAAAAACCAAAAGCTGCAGGCAAGAAAGCAGAATGAGTGCACCTGACATGTCTGCTATGAGCATTTTGAACACTCAGCTGGTAGTAAACACAGTAACACCCCTTCCCCGCTTCTCCTCATATCCCCTACAATCTTAAGAATTGGTTATATCAGGTTATCTTCAATTTCAAATTCTTTACTCAGTCAAACTCTCATTTAAGTGTAAGGATCAATAAAAAGCATTATAGACACATAGTATCATAAAAGATTTGCCTTTCATGCACCCGTTTTCAGAAAAGCAACGGAAGAGTGGCTACACCAAAATAAGGAAGTAAATAAGAGAATGAAAAGACATGCAATCTAGGAATCAAAGTAGGTGCAGGAAATCTCCAACTTGGAAATGGAAGGAGATATTAGACCGAAAGCTACGCAGAAATACCAGAGACAGGCCTGGTGCCGTGGCTCACACCTGTAATCTCAGCACTTTGGGAGGCTGAGGCAGGGGGATCACAAAGTCAGGAGATCGAGACCATCCTGGCCAACATGGTGAAACTCTGTCTATACTAAAAATACAAAAATTAGTTGGGTGTGGTGGCATGTGCCTGCCATCCCAGCTACTCAGGAGGCTGAAGCACAAGACTCGTTTGAAGCCAGGAGGCAGAGGTTGCAGTGAGCTGAGGTCACGCCATTGAACTCCAGTCTGGCAACAGAGCAAGACTCTGTCTCCAAAAGAAAAAGGAAAAAAAAAAAAGAAAAGAAGTCCCAGAAACAAAGCAGTTCAGATTATATTATGGCACTCCCCACACTCTGGGTCAGAAGGACCCAGAAAAGATTCTTCAAGAGATTGATACATGATGTATTTTAACATAGTGAGAAAAGATTTAGATACCGGAGATAAAAGTGAGGTTAAATTCGTGGTAAACAAAACACAACAACAAAAAAGAAAAGACGATTCTGAATTCTAAGGAAACCAAGAAGTTTTACATGAAAGAAAAAGTTGTCATAGTATAATACATTGCAATTCTGAACAAACCAAAAATTATGTAATGATTCTTGTGATAGGATGGAGCGTGGGGAGTGTGCATGTGAAAGGTGAGCAGCAAAAAAAATCAGCTTTTTCTCCTCCACAGGTAAATCAATAGAGAATGCCTGAAGTGGAAAAATCAAAACATGTCAATATAAGCGTAGTATTAAGAAACGTGAAGGTTGATACCATAGGAAGGCAAAACTCTATGAAAATTGCCATTTTCTAGAGCAGCAATTGAAGAGGTGTAGAAAAGCCATCATATTTTATATAATTACTCCTATAGAATTATTTGCATCTTTATGTGCTATATGGAAAAAAAAGTATCACATGTCTATAAAATTCAGAATCAAAGCTACACAGTCTCTCTTTAGAAGCCTAAAGCTAGCCTCAGGGACAGAAAGACCTTGTTAGAAGATGCCAATAAGCATAACGTCTTCTGTTGAGCTATTTTGAGGACACAAAGCCTCCAAGGAAGACCAAAAGTAGCCAGAGGAAGTAGCAGCATTAAGCAGGAATGTTTAAATCCTACTTCTCATTTTTAAGAATGAAAAATTTTTATCATTTTCTACGGCCCTTGAGGAAACGCCATGGAAACACTTCCTGTGCTCTCCCATGACCTCTTCTGAAGTTAGCAGAAGGCACCGAGAGTATGAGGCTCAGTTACTTCTGGGAGTACTACTTCTTTCTGCGTGCATTGCCCTCAGGACATAGGTGCCCTCTGCTACCCTAGGGGCTGCATTCTAGACAGTGTCTGGCCTTGACCCTGCAGAGAGAGGCCTGAAGATTGGGTTATATGTTCGATTCCAGTGGGAAGGTATACTAGATAGGGTGATTATTGAAGGAGATAAATCCACATTATCCAATTCAGCTTTATCAGTAAGAAAACTGCCATTCTAGTTCCATGTATAGTATTCACATGTCTTATTTCTCATCTGGCTTCAAACTTAGCAGAAGCAAAAGAAGGTGTTTTTATTGGAAACTTCTCTCTCCACAAACCTAATAGGCATCATTGCTTTCCTGGGTGCTGAGAGCTCCTTGACAAGGGATGGCACTGCTTCTAGTCATGGTGAGTGTAGTGGATGCTGCAATATGCTGCCCAGTGCCCCTTTTGAAATGTGAACTTAATTCTCAACTTCTGAGACTGTGGCTTTCAAATTGCTATCTTCATGAATTGCCTTACCCAAGGACACATCCTTTCCCCAAGGCAAACCACTTCCATTGACTGTTGAACCTGGGGTGTCCAATCCCAGCCCCTTACCCTAATTTGGACAATTCTGAAAAGCATACCGCTTCAGAACTCCTTCTTCAAGCAAAAATCTGGCTCGAAATTATATCTCAATAAACCTTCTCCCTATGGTGAACCCTGCTCCCATCCCAATCCTGCCCAATTCTGCTTCCTTCAATAAGAGTTGATTGCATTAGTGCTCAGTAATTAATTTCCTGAAGAGTTTGCTCCATTCAGAATCTGCATCCCAGAGAACTCAGCCTCCAACAATGAGAAAAATGTTATTAGGCATATAAACCCACATTGGCCATTGAAGTACATAACAGTTAACACATAGTGTTTATTGTCAGTTATCCTATTAAGAATTTTATGTGTATCAACTCTTTTGCATGTGTGAGAAAACACTATAGGTAGGCATTATTATATTATCATGTCCAAGATTGGTACATTAAATTTTAGAGAGATTAGTAACTTGTTATGGCCACACTGCTCATAAGCAGCTGACCTGATACATTAACAAAGTTAACCTATCTACAACAACTGCCCTCTTAAGCTTCTCACTAGAGCTTTCTCTTGAAGAAAATACCAATTTCTGTAGCCCTGGACCTTAAAGATTGTGAGAAATTTTCCACAAGGACGTTCTCTTGGGTAAAACATTCTCTGTTCTGTACTTTTTGCCTTTGCAAGTAGATAGTTTGGATCTTACAAGCAGAATCTTAAGTTTACCTTTGTTTTCTTTACGTGAACTAATGAAAGTTAATTTTAAGACTTTATTTCTTTAACATTAGCCTGGTAGAGCTAAATTGTTTTGTAGTTTCATTATAGATGTGTAACAAAAAGTAGGTGTGAGTGAGGGAAAAATGGATTTTCTCTCTTTTTCAATTTCAATAGTCCATCTTTTTTTAAACTTTAGTCATGTATGATTCTGTTCATTGAAACTGGTTTCTGCTGAAGGAATCTGCTTTTCATCCTCACTCTTGCTCCCAGGGAACTCTCCATGGTTATCGTTGGCAGTCCAGCCCAAAGAAAATCAACTGTAGACTGCTGGAAACAATTTAGAGATGATTTATCTGTTCTAACACCTGAAATAATTTTGGCCTTTAGGTACCTCAAAGAGATTTGGAATATCTCAGATTTATAATATGGAAAAGATTAACTAAATTTTATAAATTTGTTTAACTCAGCATAACTTGGGTATTGGTTGAGATGGGCGTAGGGCATTCTATCTGCACTTACAGGTCATACTGAAAACCACTCTCTAATACTCCACCTAAGCTATACCAATTAAAATTTTGAAATATAGTTCAGCATGCTGACACAAACCTATCAGACTATCAACTGCATCTTAATCTCCCTGTCCTAACAGAGAGCTTGAGTGCACTTGATCTCTTTTTTTCATTTTCAAGACTATACTGCAATAAATTGTATTATTGCTATGCTATCCACCTTAATATTTTCTTCTCTATCTCCTCTTTCTTCTTCACTTCCAAATTGAAATTTTCTTCTATCTACTATGAATATTTCTTATGTTACAGTTGGGAAAAAAGGTTCCTACAATAGAGTTGACAAGTTAGTAGATATTACTTGGTTGGTTAAGTCTTACCTACTGTCTAGATAGCACTTCTTTATACAATCATAATGTGAACCACATCTGTAATTTTAGATTTTCTAGTAGCCATCATAAAATGTCAAAAGAAACAGGTGAAATTAATTTTAGTAATTTGAGAGGAGGCAGAGCAAAACAGCAGAATAGAAAGCTCCAGCAATTGTTCCCCTCTCAAGGCTGTTAGGTTAACAACTATCCATACAGATACAAAACTTTCATAAGAATTAAAAATCAGGTAAGCCCTCATTATATCACTTTAACTTCCTGTCACTGAAAGAAGCATTGAAGAGACAGAAAAAAACAGTCCTCAATCGCCAACACCACCTCACCCACCCCTGGCAGCAGCAGCATGCTGCAGAAAGTGTCTCTAGGTACTGGGGGAGAAGAACACAGCAACTGTGAGGCATTGAACTCAGTGCTATTCCATTAGAGCAGAAAAGAAAACCAGATCAGTCTCAGCTGATGCCTGCCCACACAGGGAGCTTTCAAACCAGCCCTAACCAGAGGGGAACTGCATATCCCAGTGTTCCAAACTCAAGTGCCTGCAAACCTCACCACCAACGGCTGCAACACTCTTTCTCCAAGTAAATTTGAAAGACAGTCTGGGCCATAAGGACTGCAACTATTAGATGAGTTCAAGTGCTGAACTAGGCCCAGAGACACTGGACTGGGGGAGCACATGAACATAATGAGACACCAGCTGGAGAAGCCAAGGGAGTGCTGGCATCACCCCTCCTCTAAACCCAGGCTGCACAGCTCAAGGTTCCAAAAGAAACCCCTTTCTTCTGCTTAAGAAGAGAAGAGCGAAGAGTGAAAAAGGTTTTGTCTTGCATCTAGCATACCAGCTCAACCACAGCTGGACATGGCACTGGACAAAGTTGCAAAGCCCCTGTTCTAGGCCCTAGTAAACACACATTTCTACACATATCCTGAACAAGAACCTACTGCCTTAAAGAAAAGGACCCAGTGCTGGCAGCATTCATCTCCTGCCAACTGAAGAACCCTTGGACTCTGAATATCCAGCAGCAATACCCAGGTACTACATTGAGGGCCTTGGATGAGCCTCTGAGACTTGATGGCTTCAGGTAAGACTCAGCACATTACCAGCTTTGGTGGCTGTGAAGTAAAACTCCTTCTTGAGAAAAGCGGAGGGAAAAGGAAAGGGGAATGTGTCTTGTGCCTTAGGTACCAGCACAGCCACATGTGGGTAGAGTATTAGTGGGCTCTTGGGATCCTCGATACCAGGACTTGACCCTTGGATGATATTTTTGGACGTGTACTAGTCCAGAAGAAGGCTCACTGCCCTGAAGGGTAAGACCTAGGCCAGGCAGTATTCATGACAAGCTGACTTCAGAGACCTTGTGCCTTAAGAGACCACTGGCAGTAATCTGGTAGAACTCCTTATGGTCTGGGGTTGTGGTGGCTATGGGGTGAGGCTTTTCTGCCTTTGGAAAGGGGAGGTAAGAGTTGGAAGGACAGAATATTGTGGTTTTAGTGCCAGTTCAGCCACAGTATAATATAATACTGGGTAGTCTTCTAAGGTTTCTGACTCTAATCCTTTACTCCCGGATGGTACCTCTGGACCCACCTTGCCACCCTGAAGGGAAGTACACAGGCCTGGCTGGCTTTGCCACCTGCTGATTGTAGAGCCCCAGAGTCTTGAATGAACGTGGGCAGTAGCCAGGGAGTGGTTACAGTAGGCCTTGGGCAAGACCCAGGGATGTGCTGGCTTTAGGTCTGACCCAGCATGGTAATGGTGGTGACCACAGGGAGGTTTGTGCCACTCCACCCAGAGCCTTAGGTGGCTCAGAACACGGAGACTCTGTATGTTTTGGAAAAAGTAAGGGAAGAGAATAAGAGTCTCTGCTTGGTAACCAAGAGAATTTTCACAGATCTTATTTATGACCATCAAGGCGGTACGTCAACAAACCTGCAGGAACCACAGTGTGACTGGACTTAAGGTACCCCTTAAAGTAAATACACCTTGGATCACAACACTCAAGTCCTTTCAAACATTTGAAAAGTCTTCCCAAGGAGGATGGCTACAAATTAGCCCAAACAGTAAAGATTACAATAAAGACCTTACTCTTCAATGCCCAGAAAAAAAAAAAAAAGGAACATCTACTGATGTCGACACTATCCAGGAAAACATGGCCTCACCCAATCAACTAAATAAGGGACCAGGGACTAATCCTGAAACACTGAGATATGTGACCTTACAGACAGAATTAAAAATAGCTGTTTTGAGGAAACTTAAAGAAATTCAAGATAACACAGAGAAGGAATTCAGAATTCTATGAGATAACTTTAACAAAGAGTTTAAAATTATTAAAAACAATCAAGCAGAATTTCTAGAGCTGAAAAATGTAACTGGCATACTGAAGAATGCCTCATAGTCTTTTAATAGCAGAATTGATAAAGCAGAAGAAAGAACTAGTGAGTCTGAAGACAGGCTATCTGAAAATATGCAGTCAGAGGAGGCAAAACAAAAAAGAATTAAGAAAATGAAGCATGGTTATGGGATTTAGAAAATTGCCTCAAAAAGGCAAAACTAAGAGGTATTGTACTGAAAGAGAAAGTAGAAAAAGACATAGGGCTAGAAAGTTTATTCAAAGGAATAATAACAGAGAACACCCCAAACCTAGAGAAAAATATCAATATCCAAATACAAAAAGGGTATAGAACGCCAAGTATATTAAATTGAAGAAGATTACCACTAGGCATTTAGTAATCAAACTCCCAAAGGTAAAAGATAAAGAATGGATCCTAAAGGCAGCAAGATAAAAGAAACAAATAATATGCAACAGCACTCTAATACATCTGTTAGCTGATTTTTCAGTAGAAATCTTACAGGCAAGGAGAGAATAGCATGACATATTTAAAGTGCTAAAGGATAAAAAATGTTTTACCCTAGAATAGTATATTCAGTGAAAAATATCTTTCAAATATGAAGGAGAAATAAAGGCTTTCCGAGACAAACAAAAGTTGAGGGATTTATCAATACCATACCTGTCCTGTAAGAGATGCTAAAGGGAGTACTTCAATCAAAAAGAAAAGAACATTAATTATTAATAAATAATCACCTGTATGTACATAACTCACTGGTAACAGTAAGTACACAGAAAAACACAGAATATTATAACACTGTAACTGTGGTATTGTGAATTACTTTTATCCTAAGTAGAAAGACTAAATGATGAAACAATCAAAAATAATAACTACAATACCTTTTCAAGATATAGTCACTACAATAAGATATAAATAGAAACAGCAAAAAGGCAAAAAGTAGGGGAACAAAGTAAGTGTACAGTTTTTATTAGTTTTCCTTTTGCCTCTTTCTTAGGCAAATAATGTTAAGTTGTAATCAGGTTAAAATAATGGGTTATAAAATAGTATTTGCAAGATTCATTGCAATCTCAAACCAAGAAACATACAATGGATACACAAAAATTAAAAGAAATTAAGTCACATCACTAGAAAAAAATTATCTATACTAGGGGAAGACAGAAAGGAAGGAATGAAGAGAAGACCCTAAAACAACTAGAAAACAAATTAAAAAATGGCAGTTGTAAGTCGTCACTTATCAATAATAACATTGAATGTAAATGGACTAACCTCTCCAACCAAAAGACACAGACTGGCCAAATGAATGAAAAAGCAAGACCCATTGATTTGTTGCCTACCAGGAACACATTTCAGCTATGAAGACACACATAAACTGAAAATAAAAGGATGAAAAAAGACATTTCATACTAATGAAAACCAAAAAAAAAAAGGGCAAGAGAAGCTATACTTACATCAGACAAAGTAGAATTAAAGACAAAAACTTCACAAAGGGACAAAAAAGATCACTATATAATGATAAAAAGGACAATTCAGCAAGACAGCAGGAGGATATAACAATTTTCAATATATATGTACTCAACACTGAAGCACACAGATATATAAAGAAAATATTTTTAGAGGTTAAGAGATAGATAGGCCCTAATACAATAATAGCTAGAGACTTCAACATCCCACTTTTGTTATTGGACAGACCTTGCAGACAGAAAAATCAACAGAAACATCAGACTTAATCTGCACTATAGAAGAAATGGATCTAATGATTTACAGAACATTTTATCGAAGAGCTGCAGAATACACATTCTATTTATTCACTTATTATTTATTTATTTATTTTTCTTCAGCATATGGATCATTCTCAAAGATAGAACATATGTTAGGTCAAAAAATAAGTCTTAAAACAAGTTAAAAAATTGAAATAATATCAAGCATCTTCTTTGACCACAATGCAATAAAACTGTAAATTAATAATAAAGGGAATTTTATAAACTATATGAATATGTAGAAATTAAACAATATGCTTTTGAATGACCAGTCGATGCATAAATTAAGAAGGAAATTGAAAAAGTTTTTGTAACATAACATAATAGAAACACAACACATCAAAATCTGTGTGATACACCAAAAGTAGTATCAAGAGGGAATTTTATAGCTATTAGTTCCCATATCAAAAAGGAGGAAAACTTCAAATGAACAATCTAATCATGCATCTGAAAGAATCAGTAAAGCAAAAGCAAACCAAACCCAAATCTAGTAGAAGAAAAGAAATAATGAGGATAAGAACAGAAATAAATGAAATAAAAATAAAAAAAAAAAACATTACAAAAGGCCAATGAACCCAAAAGTTGGTTTCTTGAAAAGTTATACAAAATTGGCAAACTTTTAACCAGACTAAGAAAAAAGAGAGAAGATCCAAGTAAACAAAATAAGAAATGTGAAAGGAGACATTACAGTTGATACTGAAGAAATTCAAAGGTTCATTTGCAGCTACTATGAACAACTATATGTAGTAAATTAGAAAATGTGGAAGAAATGAATGAACTCCTAGATACATATAACCTACTAATATGGAACCAGGAAGACATCCATAGCCTGACCAGACCAGTAATAAGTAATGAGATCAAAGCTGTAATAAAAAGTCTCCCAGTAAAGAGAAGCTCAGGACCTAATCACTTCACTGCTGAATTCTACCAAATGTTTAACAAACAATTTATACCCATTCTACCCAAACTATTCCAAACAATAGAGGAGGAGAGAATATCTTCAACTTCTTTCTATGAGGCCTATATTACCCTGATACCAAAACCAGACAAAGAAATATCAAAGAAAGAAACTACAGACCAATATCTTTAATGACTATTAATGCAAAATCCTCAATGAAGTACTAGTAAGACAAATTCAGCAATACATTAGAAAAAGCATTCATCATAACCAAGTGGGATTATCCCTGTGATGAAAGGATGGTTCAACATATGCAAGTCAATCAGTATAATACATCATATCAACAGAACAAAAGATAAAAAGTGTATGATAATTTCAATTGATGCCAAAAAAAGCATTTAATAAAATTCAGCATCTTTTCATGATGAAAAATCCTCAAAAAACTGGGAATAGAAAGAATGCAACTCAACATAATAATAGCCATATATGACAGCCCCACAGCTTATATCATACTGAATGAGGAAAAATGGAAAGACTTTCCATTAACATCCAGAACATGCCAAGGATGCCCACTGTCACCACTATTATTCACCATAGTACTGGAAGATCTAGCCAGAGCAATCAGACAAGAGAAAGATATAAAGGTCATCCAGATTGGAAAGGAAGACTTCAAATTCTCCTTGTTTGCAGATGATATCATCTTATATTTAGAAACTCCTAAAGAGTCCACAAGAAAACTATTAGGTCTGATAAAGAAATTCAGTAAAGTTGCAGGATACAAAATCAACATGCAAAAATCAGTAGCATTTCTATATGCCAACAATGAACAATGTGAAAAAGAAATTAAAAAGTAATCCCATTTACAATAGCCACACATAACATTAAATAAGCACAAATTAATTTAACCAAAGAAGTGAGAGAACTCTATAAAATCCATAAAACACTAATGAAATAAATTGATTAGGACACCAAAATAAAAAAGGAAAAATATTCCATGTTCATGGATTGGAAGAATCAATTGTTAAAATGTCCATACTACCTAAAGCAATCTACAGATTCAGTGCAATCCCTGTGAGAATAACAATGATATGTGATTACACAGACAAAGAACAAACATACCTAAAATTTATATGAAACCACAAAAGACACCAAGAATAGCCAAAGCTGTCTTAAGCAAAAAGAACAAAGCTGGAAGAATTACATTACCTGACTTCAAATTATACTACAGAGCTATAATAACAAAAACAGCATGATACTGGCAGAAAAAACAAACACATAGACCTATGGAACAGAATAGAGAAATAGAAATGAATACACACACCTACAGGGAACTCAGTTTCAACAAAAGTGCCAAGATCATACACTGGGATGAAGACAGTCTCTTCAATAAATGGTGTTAGGGAAACTGGATATCCACATGCAGAAGAATGAAAGACTCCTATCTCTTGCCATATATAAAAACCAAATCAAAATGGATTCAAGACATAAATCTAAGACCTCAAACTATGAAACTACTACAAGAACACATTGGGGAAAATCTAAAAGACATGGTTTTGGGAAAAGATTTTTTTGAACAATAGCCCACAAGCCTAAGCCACCAAAGCAAAAATGGACAAATGGGATCACATCAAGTTAAAAAGATTCTGCATGGCAAAGGATACAATCAACAAAGTAAAGAGACAACCCACATAATGGGAGAAAATATCTGCAAACTACCCATATGATATCAGAATACATAAGCAGCTCAAACAACTCTACAGGAAAAAAAACCTAATCATTCAATTTTAAAAATGGGTAAAAGATTTGAATAGATATTTCTCAAAAAAAAGACATACAAATTTCTAACAGGCATATGTAAAAGTGCTCAACATTGTTGATCATAAGAGAATGCAAATTAAAACTACAATGAGACACCATCTCACCCCAGTTAAAATGGCTTATATCCAAAAGACAGGCAATAACAAATGCTGGTGAGGGTGTCAAGAAAAGGGAACCCTTGTAACTGTTGGTTGGAATGTATATTAGTACAACCATTATGGAGAACAGTTTGGAGGTTCCTCAAAAAACTAAAAATTGAGCTATTATACGATCCAGCAATCCCATTGCTGGGTATATACTCAAAAGAAAGGAAATCAGAATATCGAAGAGATACCTGCATTCCTATTTGTTACAGCACTGCTTACAACATTTAAGATTTGGAAGCAATGTAAATTTCCATGAACAAATGAATGGATAAAGAAAATGTGGTACATAACACAATGGAGTACTATTTAGCCATAGAAAAGAATGAGATCCAGTCATTTGCAACAGCATGTGTGGAACTGGAGATCATTATGTTAAGTGAAATAAGCCAGGCACAGAAAGACACACATCACATGTTCTCACTTAGTTGTGGGATCTAAAAATCAAGAGGGTAGAAGCATGGTTCCAGAGGCTGGGAAGGGTAGTGAGAGGAAGGTGGGAATGGTAAATGGATACAACAAAATAGAAAGAAGGAATAAGATCTACTATTTGATAGTACAGTAGGGGGACTATAGTCAATAATAACCTAATTGCACATTTTAAAATAATTTGAAGAGTGTAATTGGATTGTTTGTAACTCTAAGGATCAATGTTTGAGGGGATGGATACCCCATTGTCCATGATGTGCATATTTCACATTGCATGCGTGTACCAAAACATTGTAGGTACCCCATAAACATATACACATACTATGTACCCACAAAAATTTTAAAAATAAAATAAATAATTTTAATAACTTGTCAGGTAGCCCTAGGCATCCAAAATACTGCTATTTCAACAAACAACCAGCATGAAAATTAGTAATATGCCATTTTACATCCTTTTTTATGCTAAATCTTTGAAATTATATGGGTATTTTATACTTACAGATTTACTCATTCATAGCAGCCACATTTCAAGTGCTGAATGGCACATGTGGCTAATGGCTACTAACTGGAAAGTGTAAGTATAGGGTCTGGACTAAGAACACATTTGTCCATATTGGTGCCAACCTGACCTTAGTCCTCTAACTTAATGAAAGTTCTTAATTAATTTGTTCCTGCAACCTGCAGCCAATAATCATCTATTTCAAAAGACAGAAATTTTGCATACTCTTCAGAGAGAAAAATAATAAAGCAGTCATCTATATATCAGAATGAAGCACATAGAACAGGTAAACACTCCACATCCTGTTTCTGCCCTGGGTTTACCCTCTTAGAAGTTGTGTAACTCTCAGAAGCTGCCTGAATCCTGTTTACTACTTTAGAATAGCAATTTAGGTGATGCTTCTTTCCCTAGAACCTGCTGTGATTGCTTACCCTCCTACGCCACTTCTCAAATAACTGCCAAAGCCTAAAAGGAGAACTTGGATGGCCTCCAGGCTTAGAATTTCAGACAGGAAGAACAGTAGAAGTATTTCTTTTCAATCACTATTCTGTTTGCAGAAAATTAACAAAACTCAAGAGTAAACAAGGTTTTGGGCTCCTTCTTTTCACACTTCTTGAGATGGTGATAATTTTATATTTGTGCAAGCATATCTTAATAGTTTGCCTGAATGTATGTTTGCATTTTTTATATATCCTTCTCAATGGACCTCAGAGATGAGCTGAATCTCTTCACCATGTATGCATGTCACTGGCATTGTGGCAGTAGCATTTTTTTTCTGCCAGATTTAACATATAATACAGAAGTGTACATATGTAGAGTGCCGGTTTATTTTCCAGTATTACTAGGAAATTATCTATTTTATATAAATGGCTTTTCTGTATAATTTAAGTGCCATTTCAGTTTTTCTGTTTCTTGGCACTAAGCTATGTTATATAAAGAGTTTATAGACTTTACAGCAACCCTGCAAAGTATCTATCTCCATTTTACAAATAAGGAAATTAGGTCCAGAGAGGTGAAGCACATTTGGACTTGGAACTGCTGCTTATGCATTGTGCTACCTTAGATTTTAACCATTATACTGCATTGTTTATATGAAAAAACCCTCACTGTTTCACTACTTCTAATATTCTCTCCTAAGAAACTTAACTTTACAAAACACGTCAAGTCTCTTTTGCTATAAAGGTAGTGTCATATATCACCAAAAAGCAAAAGGGTACAGGATTCGTGAGAGCTCTTTTTGTTCATAGAAATCTATTTAACGAATTTCAACCACTTTGTGTTGATGGGATGACTGGAAATATGGCCTGTGGGCAAATGAGGCATTTCTTTATGACTTCTTCAGAAGGAGAAATGGAACTAAAACTCCGTGCTCTAATTCTTGAATCAGAGGTTAAGCCTTTCTACTGATAGGAGTTGCTGAAGAGGAATAAGTGGCTCAGTTCAGATAATTCAAATATTTCCTGGGTTATCATTATCCTCAAGAAATCATGTAAATATTTATCTATCAATTAATATGTATACAATGTATGCATATATGTGTGTATTGCTTTAAATGCACATATTCCTTTGAATACAAATACAACACAGGCATTCTGTGATATTGTGAGTCCTTCCAGAAAATTCCAGCATATTTGGTTAGCCAGGCATTCATATTCTTCCCAAGTTCCCCATTTAAAAAATAATATAGCTTTCGGTCAGTGGTGAGGGCTATAGTTATAACTCATCATAGGTACAGAAAACTAGATATTGTATCCAAGGAAAACAACTTGTAAGTAAACAAAATTGTGATTTTCATTTCATTTTTACCATGAATTTTATATGCATCTTGAAAATGTATTGTCATAAATAATCAGAGACACCACAATAACTAAAAAAGAAGAAAATTGGTATTAGATTTAACAGATGCATTTACTTAATTAATCAAAAAGTATTAACTAAGCTCTCACAGTGTGCAAGGTTTTGTAGAAGGACTAGTATTAAGAAGAACTGGGAACATGGTCTTCATATATAATAAAGAGTTGAACATAGAAATAACTAAAATTAGGAAAATAAGAATTTAGATTTTTTTTTTAATTTTGTGTAACACCCAAGCTAGAATCACTACCTTATCATATAGATCCTATCTTGTCCTCAATGATGGAGGCACTGCCCAGAGCCTTGGCATGGCAGAGCGACTGAAGGAGGAGCCACAGATCGGAGGGTCCCTAGCCACAGCACACAAGCATTGAGGAACAGAATACCACAGCCTTCTCTGAAAATGCAGCTCATATGACATTGACTTGCTATACATCTAACCTTGACCTCTCACTGCCATTACAATTTCCTCTGAACTATATAAGACATCTTTAAAAATACAACTTTCACTCCACACACATACACATACAAACTTGAACCCCCATCAGTGATCTACTGATAGAACTACTTTCTTTTCTAAAGTTCATCCCAGATATATTCCTTCCTGTACGTTGCGTATTAAAAATAGGCATATTTTATTTTATTTCATTTTTGTATTTTGCCTCTCCTTATGCAAAAGATCTGTTTCCCTTTACCTTAAATTTTAACTGGTCCTGTGACTTTTTTTGATCAGTAAGATACATCAGATGTGACACTGTAATTTTCAAGGGTGGGTCTCTTTAATTTCTACTTTCTCATATATGGAATTCCACTCCTGGAACCAGCCACCATGCTATGCAGAGCTGAATCCATGTAGATGGCTGGGAAGGAAGATTCAAGGAGCCCTGGCTGACAGCCCAGCTGAGCTCTACCCTGCAGCCAGCACTGATGGCCAGCCATGTAATTGAGCCATCATGGACATTACAACCTCATTATGCCTTCAGAAGATGACAGCCCCAGTCAATACCACATACAGCAGAAGAACTATCCAGCTGAGACCAGTCCTACACTGAATTATGAAAGATGATAAATGGTCATTGTTCTCAGCTATTACATTTTGAGAGTCATTTGTTATACAGGATAAATAAACAAATTACTCTCCATTTCTATTCAGGTTTAGCATCAATCTAGATTTTCCATATTCACAGTTTGTAGAAATATACTCTCAAGCATTTGGCATATAATAAAGGCTTAGCAAATATTAAACATATATACACACAATCCACTTCTATACACCACAAGAAAGTTGTTTTACAAAACTAACACTGCATGTTCTTAGCGTTTTTAGATCACTCAGAGGACATCATAATGCTTCCTTTACCCCTGCAATACCAATTTAGAGAAACAGTAGAAGGGCAGTGTTGCTGCATATGTTCTCATATGCTCCTGCTACTTCCATTTCTCACCAGTGTCTCATGAATCCTCTCTAGGCTCCACACCAATATATGCAGCTGAGTTTCTTATGGGTTTCCAATTGTCAGCTCTAGGAAAGAATGTTTTCTTTCCTGAAACTAGATTGTCCCTCTGACCTAAACTCCAGGATTCAAGAACAAAGGACTCTGACAACGGAGGCTGCGAAAGTCACTTGCCAAAATACTGCAGAGAACATTAGTCCATTTTAGAGGCTTGTTCAATATGTAGAACATTCCAAAGATAATCATAGATTAGCATCTTTCATTCAGGGAAATTTTTTCTTCTATTTTAATAAGTCTTGGGTCTTCCTTATACATGTTAAACCACAGGCATCTTTCTTCATGTTTTCACCATCCCAGAAATGCTAAAGACCCTTCAGAGGAAGTCTTTTGATGAACTGCTTAAACAATCTATCTCACATCTGGAGAGTCCCTTATAATATTCAAAGTACTTTATATATACCATCTCTTTTGTATCAGTCTCTTCATGAATAAAATTCTAGCTTTGGGTCTTTTAAGGTCTGCCTTCCGTGGAGACTAATTGTGTAAGGACTATTGATCGAGCAGATGTTCGTCTGCTTCTTTCAGATGTTTCTCCAGTCCATTGTCTTTGCTCTCAGGCATTTGTAAAGGCAGGAAATATACAGACATATTTTATTCTGGGACTCGTAGTAGCTAATCATTTTCAAAACAATCATTTTGAAAAAGCAATGGCATCATTGATGCTTTACAATTATGCAAATCTAAGAGAGGGGAAGTACTGCCATTCCTTCCTTCTGCTGTAAAAGCACGAGATTTTAGAGTGAAGTTGGATGTCAAGTAGGTCCAAGTGAGCCACCTGATTAATCAGCATCAATAAACTCCATAATCTCGTGCTCCTATTGTGGTACTGAGAGTGAAAACACCACCTTTGATGCTGTGTCCATGTTTGAGAAATACAACCATCATGACAAAATTAAATCGCTCAGAATTCAAGTGTCTCAGCTAATTGTGTAATGTGACTTTACTCACTCCTTGCCCCCAACATCACTTTCCTCTAAGCACTTCCGTAAAGCATTTTTTTGCAACTCACGCATCTTTTTTTTTAACCCATACCACTTTCTGCTCTCACTTCCAAAGGGTGATTATGGTGAGAAGAAATGAAAGAATAAATCACAAGCAGAGCCCTGGAGAGAAACTTCATCACATCATACTGCACTTGTTCCCAGATAAGTCTTTCAAATCCCAACTCGGACACTTGGTACACTATTTAAACTAACTAACCTCCCAATTTCCTTATTTATAAACCAGAATAATAATAGTACTTAATGTATAGAATTGTTACAATATGGCATATATAATGTACTTAGCACAGAGGCATTCAACAAATTGTTATTAATCTAACATTCCACACTTAATACATAAGCAGGTGGCATGTACCATCCACTCTGCCAGGCACTGACAAAGAGGAGAGGATACAGTTTTACAATGCAGAGACATGAAGTCTACTTGGGTAGGTGTGATGGTTATTTTATGTGTTAACTTGACTGGGCTAACATTTAATATTTTACCAAAACAACTGGTAAAATATTATTTCTGGATGTGTCTGTGAGGGTGCTTCCAGAAGATATTTGCATTTGAATCAATAGCCTAAGTACAGAAGAACTGTCTTTAGCAATGTGGGTGGGCATCATTCAATCCACTGAGGGCACCGATAGAAGAAAAAGTCAGGGGAAGGGTGACTTTCCTCTCTCTGAACTGGGGCACCTATATTCTGCTCTCAGACACCAGTGCTCCTCTTCCTCAGGCCTCGAGACTGACTGAGAATTACACCACCAGTTTTTCTGGTTTTCCAGCTTGCAGATGGTAGATTATGGGACTTCTTAGCTGCCCTAATTGCATAAGAAAATTCTCATAGTATGTACTAAACACACTAAATATAAGAATTAAACAGGAATACAAGGGACGCTCACATTGAGTGGGAAAGTAGTCAGGGAAGTCTTCTTAGAGGTGTCAGACTTCAAATAAAGGACACATTTTTCATAAGCTGAGGGAAAGAGGAGTGGAATCTATGAAAGCAGAATTTGGAGAGCATGCCCGTCGACAAAAGATCTCACTTTGAACAAAGATTTGGATGCGTTTAATGTGTTTGGAAAAAGGTGTACTGACCAGTTTCTGATATTCCACCCAACCATAAAGTCAGCCTCTAGAGCTCCAGTGGATCACTGTACTCTCTTACAAAGTCCAAACAGGTATAAGTAAACCTGAGCAGTTAATGACACAATACAAAAGAAACGGCTAGGAACGCATGGCATGAGGAAGACGCCGGTAAACATTTAGATGCATAATAGGGGACTCCTTACCTGAGTGTGGGCACTTCCACCATCCAGTGGGGTCTTGGACAAGAATGAGAAGAACTATCTTACAGATGCCCATGAATAAGTATTAGAACTGTGCATCCTTACACCCAACTGTACACCCTGATTTTGTTAACTTATGCTCATTTCATCATCCCCAACATACTTGGTGATTGCTTTTGCATTGAATTCATGAAATCATAAGTTTGGCAAATACGACACTAACCAGAATTATTATTAGAAACAAGTTCTCTTTTGTGTTCAGAGGCCAGACCAGTTTGGGAACAGGATGAGTGTTATCTTTCCATTTCAAGAAAATTCCAGAGGCCAGCATTCCTAATACTTTGCATTGCTACGTACCACACCTTATTTCACCTAAAGCACAGCAATAATGTAACAATCGTTGAGCAATAATTATATACTTAATGCTTATAAAGTCATAGAATTTTAGAACTAAAAAGGAACCTAGAAATTACCTATTTCCCAAATTGGGCTGTACCACCAGGTTTCTCCATTGCTACATGATGTCTTGCAAAGACAAGACAGTCTTAGCCAAAGCATCGAGCATGTACTATGACAATAGAAAACAAAATATTTTAGGGCCAGGGAGAAAGAAACCATTTTGATCATGGAAGAATGTATTTAAATTTATTTTTAAGTCATTTCGGCTGGATGGGGTTTATCAAAAGACTCTGGATGAAGGTGGATTGGGGTTGAGGGAAAGCAAGGGCTTCTTGCAGCCAACAGACTCAAGACATATTTTCCTCAATACTACTTTGGACTTTATTCCCCCATAAGCTTTCAAATTTCAATCACTACCCCACTGAGTCTGGGGAGAAATTGATAAAGAAAATAATATAGCAGACAATCACAAGTGAATTGAATTTGAGCACAATTGAGATGAACTGCAGTGTTTAAAAATAGAACCATTTCAGAAATGGGCTTAAGGGAGAGCTTTTTCCTCTTACGTGTTGCTTAAATGTTTGAGACCAGAAAGAAGAGAAGGAATTAGAAGGGCGGGCAGATGGGGGGCAGGTTGGGGGGAGGTTATGAACTAACTTGGCTAAATGTTTATTTCATTCTTCTCAGCTTTTTCATTTTGGGGACATTTCTTCGAACTACCTGAGCTGCATTTGAAGGGAAAATTGTTAAAATAAAATGATGTCGGCTATAATCATAGTTGAATTGGATTTTTCCACATGGGCTGTGGTGCATAAAAGCCTTTTCTTCTTAAGATACATATATACATACATATGTGTGTGTGTGTGTGTGTGTGTGTGTGTGTGTGTGTGACTAAAGTTTTGTCAAGGGAGAAACAGAATCACAAATTCATAGAATCTTAGAATTGAAAAGGAACCTATAAATTACCTAACCTATTTCCCAAATTGGGCTGTACCATTAGGTTCCTCAAGATAACTTAAGAAATATTATTTCCTGATCCTACTCAAGGCTGAATCAGACTCCCTGAGGCTGAGACTCCAGCATGGGTAGTTTAAAAGCTCTCCAAAAACCTTTAAAGAAGCCCGACTAATGTCTAAAGCTACTGATTTAATGCACCTCTCATGATTTATAGAAAAGGAAACCAAATCTCAGAAAGGAGAATTCGCGTGGATATTAAGGGACAAAGCAAAAAACTGAATCCAGTGTTCCTGGATTCTGGTACATTGTACTTTCTACTTCGCCAAAAAGAAAGGGATAAAGGATTTGTAGATGTCCCCAGAATAATTCGGATTCAAATAATCTTTTTAGGAAAGTGTGAATGTCTCAGCTGACAAGATGTGTGATTCCCCATCATAGAGTGCCAGTACCAGAGACAGGTTAGAAGTGCCTGTCGAAATCAGTGCTGCCTTAGTTAGAATTTGTAGTACCAGGTCTCTGACTTTGGCCTTTTGGAGGGTAGGCTCAGACAACAATCATTTCTTCACTTACTGGAAACAACAATTTCCAGGCTTCAGTCCTGAAATAAGCTCAGGCCAGACAATATTAAGATACAAGTGCAAGGCCTTACCCACATGGTGGGCTGGACTCCACTTGGGCATGTTCAGTGAGGGGTAGTCCACTCTTTTTTTAAGGCAACCTACTTTGTTGTCTCATCTCTGGTTTGCTAGAAAACATTTTCAACTATCAATAAAACTATCTTCTGCGCAATTTCCAAACTTTATGCTCCCTCCAGAGGTGTTTCTTTTCTTAAAAGAAATCTGTTTCTAGTACCAAGTAGCAGCTCCTAAAATATTTGCAGAAAGCTATCAAGTGACCCTCTTCCACGCCCCTGCCTCAGACAGATGTAATTCTGCTGACTTTTGCTGTGGCCTCAGCTACAGCACTCTGTAGTTTATATTACTAATATAGTTTATATTACTAATATATATTTATATTTATATTACTAATGTAGTCATTCAATGCATAATCATATCTCAGTCAACCAAGGACCGCATACAGTGTGGTAGTCCCTTAAGATTATAATATTGTATTTTTGCCATACTTTTTCTGTATTTAGCTGTGTTCAGCAAATAGACCATTATGTTCCAATTGCCTACGGCATCCAGTACAGTTAACAGGCTGTCCAGGTTTGCAGCCTAGGAGCAATAGGCTAACCACATAGTCTAGGTGTGCCATAGGCTATACCGTCTAGGTTTGGGTATGTATACTTGATGATGTTCGCACAATGATGAAATTGCCCAGTGATGCATTTCTTGGAACTTATCCTCATAGTTAAGCAACAAATGGCTTTATAGTACTCATCATATCACAGCTGATGATACAGGACCTCCCTCACCCCTAGACTGTGGTCTCCTTGAGAGCAGATGCTGTGATGTAGTTTTTCATCCCTGCATTTCTATTCCCAGCACAACATATGACATATGCCAAGTATTTAAATTTGGTAATTGAATCAAACCTCATGCTACTTTCAAGCTACTTCTTTGGTAGGAATACCTCAAATTCCTTAAAATTCTAGGCTCCTTGACATAAGTTCAGTTTTGTTTATTATTATGCTGTAACCCCTATCACAGAGTACCCCCATTAATGTGAATTTATTAGACAATGTTTTCCAGATCCTTCATAAATCTTATTAAAGTCTTCCTCTGGACACATGCATCTTTAAAGGCTCTTTTAAAAAATCACTACAAGGATGGGCATGGTGTTTCATGCCTGTAATCCCAGCACTTTGGGAGGCCGAGGTGGGTGGATCACGAGGTCAGGAGTTCAAGACCAGCCTGGCCATTACAGTAAAAGTCTACTAAATATACAAAAAATTAGCCAGGCCTGGTGAAAGGCACCTGTAATCCCAGCTACTTGGAAGGCTGAGACAAGAGAATCACTTGAACCCAGGAGGTGGATGTTGCAGTCAGCATAGATTGCGCCACTGCATTCCAGCCTGGGCAACAGTGCAAGATTCTGTCTCAAAAAAAAATCACTACCACCTCGAATGAGATCTTGAGACACAATGGAATTGTTGTTTTCCTTGAGCTTGACATTGTGAAGCCCCAGTTTATATTTGGGTTTTCAAATGGTCGCCTTGTGCCTTTGGTTCAGGCTAACCCTATAGTTTCTGAAATCTGAAAGTCCTTTTCTCAGGAATATTTGTACTAATATTTTCCAAATCTTGAAAAACAATTACCAATTTTAATGAAAATACCGACCTAAATACTTAATATATCATAATAGCTAACTTCTCAGGTTCAAACCCTGGATCTACCACCTATTAATTATGTGACTCTGGGCAAATTATGCCTCTTTTCTGAACAACAGTTTTCTTATATACAGATTAGGCATTATTATAAAAGCTTCATAGGTATTTTTGCACATAGTAAATGAGATAGTGCATTTAACCTACTTTCTTCTGTGTCTAGCACAGAGCAAACACTAAATATATGTTTGTAATTTTTACATGTTTTGGCCTCTTATTCTAGTGTTGCAAAATTATTTGAGTCCTATCTGTCAAACAGCTTATTAAATTGACCTCCTAAATGTGGACCAAATAAAAATGTCATTAGTCTGCCTCTAGTGTTTTCAGTCATGGCATTGATTGAAGAGAGAGAGAGAAGACAGGGACTCTTTTCCAAGTTATCTTAGAAATATTGATTCACAATTTTTGATTCATTCGCCCAATCACTTATATAAATGAATCTGCAACATAGACCAAAAGCCTCCATTCTCTTCTTCCCTACAAATTTATTTTCATTGGGTCAATTAATGTGCTAGCAAGCCATTGTGCAGAGATATAGGCTCATTCTGCTACCAGGCATATATTTTGTATCTCGTTTTGATGCAAAAAGGCAAAACTAGCTATCTTTCAATCGATATAGGGGATAATTAAAAATTTAGATCAAGGGATCCACAAGGCACTCTGCTACTCCCAGGCAAGCCTCTGGGCAGTTCATGACTTACCGTGGTAAACTTTGCATTTTGGGCATAAGTTTATATGCTAGAGGCAGAGCCACCATGTTTCACTGCAATTCCAGAATGTCTTGTATCAATTTCTAAATAATTGGAGCATGGATCTTGACTTTCCAAGAATATTTTGAGTAACATGAGGACAAACACTGTATATCCCATTAACATCAGCCTCATTCTAGCCTTTTCAAGAAAAGAAGGTGGTGATAAGAGACCATCTTCAGGGGCATGTGAGATCCAAGCACAAATTGGCTCCTGGAGCTTCAGTGGTATCCTCAGGTTTTCCTCCCCATTTGCCTTTAGGTCCATTGGCCCAGAATGTGGGAGACCCAAAAGATGGAAACCTTGCACGTGCTATGAATATCCAAAATATCGTTTATGGTCACATCCTAAAGCTTCCTGACAGTTGACACATTACTGAGAACATAATACAATGAACAACACACAAACACACACACACACACACACACACACACACACACAGACAACTTAGGAGGATTATTGGAATCCTCTTTAGAAAACAAACAACAAAACTGCTCACAACTTCCAGATTCCGCCTTATAATTCTCTTTTCAAAGCCTTCCACATAGCTATGTCTACTGCCCACTCATTCCTGTATGCATTCTGGAAATGTCAGTTCAGAAATGAATATTAAATCTTTATGTCCTGCCTCCTCAGGTACCCCAGCCCTGCATTCAACAAGTTGACTGCTAACCAGGAGAGCAGGGAATCACCTGAAAGGGTGTTCAGGCATCCATGGACTGAAAACTGAATTGGGTGTTCTTACTAAGCACCCAGGAACTGAAGGCTGAATTGACTGTTACAGACCACAAGTGCCGTAGAACTTCAGAGGGGAACTAGGACAGTACCAGAAGAGTGACTAGGGAAGACTTCCTAGAAGGGGTGACCCCTCAACTCATTATAAAAAGAACATGACTGTGTATAGTCAAGTGACATTTCCCATATTTTTCAATCATTAAATTGCACTGCAGCCTACACACACCCTGTTGCTTCTATTTACTCAGGAAAAAGAAAAAAAAAAAAGCTTAATTCAAAGCCAAAAGTTAATCATGGGCCCCAGGCCTGTGCCTGTAGACAGCTGCCTCTGCTTTCTCTGCAATGTCCCAGGGTGCATAGTCTGGCAGAGGTCAGCAGGGAAACAGGGTGAACACTAATTAATTTTGTGTGCCAGTTTTACAACAAGATTATTTCCTAAAGTGCAGGCAAGGTTTTACACACCATGGAAGCATTTCTGGAGACAAAATTACACTTCTTACTTGTGTTAAAATTTTATTATAATTTTGAAATCCATTTATATCAAAGAAAAGAAAAATTAACATTATTTAAGCATAGGGATAAAGTTACCCCTCAGGTGATAAAGCCTGAGATCCCTGGCTTTAAAAACAGGCAGAAAGAAGAGTTTTGAAACAATAAACTAGTTGGCTTTAAACACTTACTGAATTTCCTTTGTAGTTTATTTCCTAAAATAACTACCTCTTCTAGATATTTCAAATAACTACATCTTCTAGGATAAAAATGGTAAAATATATTAACATTGCAGCAGTGACTATGAACAGGATGGCCAGGAGATATGAGCTGAGGCCAGACTCACTAGCAGTTTTTCCACTGGCATGTGTTCATTGAAAGCCTGCTATATGCCAGGTACTGTGAAGGACATCAAGATTACCTAGAGCTGAGACACTGAAGTGAAGCAGAAAGTGCTAGGCACAAGTTGAGATTTTTGAGAGCTTTGTGTTCAGGAGTCAGTCCTCAGCATGGAGAAGGGTCCATGATGTAAGAAGTCAATCAGAAATCATAAGAAATGTCAAAAAATCTGCATCATAGACATTCCTAATTCACCTCAATGACCAAAGGAGGAAGAGAGGAAACTACCGGGACTTCACACCATTGCTTTATTGGAATTATTTTAATACGGCAAGATTAGGGCATTTCCAACTACTTCCTGTGCTAGATACACTACATGACAATGATGTTTTTTTTTCTCTCATCATGCCATGATCTTCCAATGTTTTCTATTAAGAAATGATTGGTTCATCAACTTCAGCAAAGACTCAGGATACAAAATCAATGTGCACAAATCACAAGCATTCCTATACACCAGACAATCAGAGAGCCAATTCATGAGTGAACCCCCATTCACAATTGCTACAAAGAAAATAATACCTAGGAACACAACTTACAAGAAACGTGAAGGACCTCTGCAAGGAGAACTACAAAACACTGATCAAGGAAATAAAAGAGGACACAAACAAATGGAAAACATTCCATGCTCATGGAAAGAAAGAATCAATATAGTGAAAATGGCCATGCTGCTCAAAGTAATTTATAGATTCAAGCTATTATAGTCATGAGCTACTATTAACTTTCTTCACAGAATTAGAAAAAACTACCTTAAATTTCATATGGGACCAAAAAAGAGCCCATTTATCCAAGACAATCCTAAGAAAAAAGAACAAAGCTGGAAACATCATGCTACCTAACTTCAAACTATATTACAAGGCTATGGTAACCAAAACAGCATGGTACTGGTACCAAAACAGACACATAGACCAATGGAACAGAACAGAGGCCTCAGAAATAACATCACACATTGAAAGCCATCTGATCTTTGACAAACCTGGCAAAAACAAGCAATGAGGAAAGAATTCCCTATTTAATAAATGGTGCTGGGAAAACAGGCTAGCCATATGCAGAAAACTGAAACTGAACCCCTTCCTTACATCTTATACAAAAATTAACTCAAGATTGACTAAAAACTTAAACATAAACCTAAAACCATAAAATTCCTAGAAGAAAACCTAGACAATACAATTCAGGACATAGGCATGGGCAAAGACTTCATGGCTAAAACACCAAAAGCAATTGCTACCAAAACCAATTGACAATGGGATCGAATTAAACAGTATAGTTCCTTCACAGCAAAAGAAACTATCATTAGAGCAAACAGGCAACCCACAGAACGGGAGAAAACTTTTGCAATCGATCCATCTGACAAAGGGCTAATATCCAGAATCTACAAGGAACTTATTTACAAGAAAAAGCAAATTTATAAGAAAAGAAAAACCCCCTCTAAAAGTGGGCAAAGGATATGAACAGACACCTCTCAAAATAAGACATTTATGTTGCCAAAAAAATATTTTAAAATGCTCATCACCACTGGTCATTAGAGAAATGCAAATCAAAACCACAGTGAAATACCATCTCATGCCAGTTAGAATGGTAATCATTAAAAAGTCTGGAAACAACAAATGCTGACAAGGATACAGAGAAATAGTAATGCTTTTACACTATTTGTGGGAGTGTAAATTAGTTCAACCATTATGGAAGACAGTGTGGAGATTCCTCAAGGATCTAGAATCAGAAATACCATTTGACCCAGCAATCCCATTATTAACATATACCCAAAGGATTATAAATCATTCTACTATAAATTAAACTATAAAGTATAGTATAGTTCATTCTACTATAAAGTAAATGTATGTTTATTGTAGGACTATTTACAATAGCAAAGACTTGGAACCAACCCAAATGTCCAGCAGTGATAGACTGGATAAAGAAAATGTGGCAAATACACTCCATGGAGTACTATGCAGCCATAAAAAAGAATGAGCTCATGTCTTTGCAGGGACATGGAGGAAGCTGGAAAACATCATCCTCAGCAAACTATCACAGGAACAGAAAACCAAACTCATAGGTGGGAGTTGAACAATGAGAACATATGTATATAGGGAGAAGAACTTCAGACACCGGGGCCTGTTGGGGGGTGGTGGAGAAGGAAAGGGAGAGCATTAGGACAAATATTTAGTGCATGTGAAGCTTAAAACATGAATGATTGGTTGACAGATGCAGCGAACCACCATGGCACATGTATACCTGTGTAACAAACCTGCACATTTAGCACCTGTATCCCAGAACTTAAACAAAATAAAAAATAAAGAAATGGGCTGGGTGTGGTGGCTCACACTCATAATTCCAGCCCTTTGGAAGGCTGAGGTGGGTTTGGATAACAATGTCAAGAGATGGAGAACATCCTGGCCAACATGGTAAAATCCTGTCTCTACTAAAAATACAAAGAGTAGCTGGGCATGGTGGTACATGCCTTTATTCCCAGCTACTCATGACGCTGAGGCAGAAGAATCACTTGAACACAGGAGGCAGAGGTTGCAGTGAGCCAAGATCACACCACTGCACTCCAGCCTGGCGACAGAGACTCTGCCAAAAAAATGAAAAAATTAAAAAAAAGAAATGATTGGTTCATAAAATAGACAGACAGACATAGTTATAGACATATACATATCTGTTTGTGCATATTTGTATACAAATGTGTGTGTGTGTGTAATAGTCCACTCTCACTCTGTTAATAATGACATACCCACAACTGGAAAGAGGTTTAATTGACTCACAGTTGAGCAGGGTTAGGGAAGCCTTAGGAAACTTACAATCACAGTGAAAGGGAAAGCAAACATGTCCTTCTTCACATGGCAGCAGGAGAGAGAAGTGCTGAGCAAAAAGGGGAAAAGCCCTGATAAAAACCATCAGATCCCATGAGAACTCACTATCACAAGAACATCATGAGGGTAACCACCCCCATAATTCAACTATCTCCCACTGGGTCCCTCCCACAACATATGGGGATTATGGGAAGTACAATTCAAGATGAGATTTGGGTGGGGACACAGCCAAACTGTGTGTGTGTGTGTGTGTGTGTGTGTGTGTGTGTGTGTATGTGTATTTATATATATATGTCTATGTATAGATATTCATCTAACTACCTATATAGTGGGTTAACAAGTATTTTCATTTATTTTAAAACATCATAGTAGAGAACCACAAAGTTTATTTAAATAGATTAAATAGAGGACTAAAAGTTACTGAAAATTAAATAAATTTTCTCTTTTCTCAGTTATAATTATTTATAATTATACTAATATATAAAATTCATTTTATATTATATTATCTATAATTATCTATAGCTTAGAAAATGAAAGATACATTGGATAGTCATTTTCCTTCTAAGACTGTCACCAAGGTTTAAACAACTTCAGCAAAGGTAAGGAAAGCAAAGAAAAGGCTTCAGTTCCACCCAAAAGACATTGTTTCTGAGGGATGGGAGCATGGAGCAGGGAAAGGGGAGCCAGGGCAAGGTACAAAGCACAGGGGTTAAAAATCCATGTGAGAATGTCCACTTGTTATAGCTCAGGATTTTTATCACAACTGGATTGGGCCAAGAAAAGTGTGGAGAAGGAGACCAAACTCATTCAAAGAACTAAGGCTGCATCCAAGAGTTCCCCAACGCAGCTCAGAGCACTGTGCAGGGGTTTTTTTGGTGCTCACATATCAGGTGTGGCACTGGAGCCAGCAACTGTGATGGTATGACTGAGTCTTCTTCAACTTCCTGTTAGTAAAGGCTTTGTCCTTGTTGCCTGCCAGGCATTGTAGAACAGAAGACAACTGTACATAGGGCTTGCCTAAGGAGCAGGGAGAGGACCCTAAGCTCCATGTCTGGGAAAACTTAAAGAAGATCCTCCGTCTTTCTTGCTGACCAACGAGAGGGAGATCCAGGATTGCAATCTCACTAGCCTCTTTCTTCTTTAATAAGTGTGAAGAAAACCGAAAACAATGAAATTAAATGCTGTTGATTTCCCTCAGAATGGTATAAGAGTAGAAATTGTTAACTTTTTTAAAATGGCAAAGAAATCTAACTCTATGATCTAATTTTCAGATTAGAGACAATAATTTTCTTTATTTTTTTCATCACATTGTTTGGATAACAATTACTCTAATTTAATATTACTTCATCACCCAAAACAAGTGAAAGGTAAAACAGAAAATCCAAAATCAAGATGTAAATGCTGGAGAAATTCTGAGATTAATCATTTGTGGGGAAAAAATGTTGGCTAGTGAATTCATAAGCTCTAATTTGGAGTAAGCCTCCCTCATGAGGATGTCCTGGTATTAACTGCCATATGTGTACCTATGCAACAATCTTGCATGTTCTTCATATGTACCCCAAAACCTAAAATGCAGTAAAAAAAAGCCTTAGTAAAAAAATCCTACAAACCTAAAAAAATAATAATAATAATGGCATCTGCACCACTGTCACACAGGATGAACAACTGTATTCACTGAGGAGGGTCTCCTCCCTGTTTAAGGAATCACCCCTGACTTTTCAATAGATTTGTGAAAATCTTGACTCTCATGAGACCATCAGATGCTGCAGAGGTCAAATGCATATTTTATTCTGGAGAATAACCAAAAAGACTTAAATTCAGACTCTGATCCTAGAAGAAAACAAATAGCAAAGGCAGAGAGAGATCTGTCTTTTGACCCACCCATGTCACTAGATGTGTAGTAAGATGGCAGGGGATGCTGTGGTATGGGGAGAAATGATGTGAAGTAACACAGTGTAGTGCAGTGTGAGCCTAGTAAAAACTGTATGGAACCGTATCTACATTATCCCAAACACGTACTATTGAAATAGCCATTGTTTATGAAGATTCATCTTTATGGCTCCTTAACTCACTCATTTGACTTATATTGATATGTATAATTATTGTTCACATTACTGAATACACTTTCAGTATGGACTAAAACCAACACATTCACATAGATTACATTCCAAAGTCTGTCCTTTTGCTGTGGTCAAAAAACAATTGACAGCTACTATCTGTTCCAGACGCCAAGACAGCCTAATACTAAACTGACCCATTAGTAATGGTTTCTTGCTTGAGCAAGAAAAGTCCTAGGGAAACCCAGAAATGAGTTGCCATCTGATGTGGTGTTATCATGTAGCCCTTGTGGGAGGCAGATAAAAAGCTCAAGAGCCTGGCCCTACCTTGGTGTTCATTATGATTAATAAGGTTGTAGCCTGGGTGTCTCTTCAAGAGAATGGCTCAGGGCTCTGGGACCACAGAAGGTCAATAAATATTTGTTGACTAACAGAAAAAGAACACACACAAAAATGCAAAAACAGTGACAAAGAGAGGGTCTCTCTTGAATTTAACAGTGTAGAAAAAAAGAAACAGAAATATACAACCTGTGGGTCCACAGTTGTGGATGTCACTATTACCAGGACATACTCTTCAGGGAGGCTTACTCTGAACTAGAGATTAAGAATTCACTAGCCAACATCTTTTCCCAAAACACATCTCATCTCAGAATTTCTCTACGGGTTTTATTTTGATTTTGTGTTCTGTTTTACCTTTGGCTTGTTTTTGAGTGATGAAGTAATTTTAAATTAGAGTAATTGCAGCAAAGTATTGCTTATATGAAGGGAGAAACTCAAGGCAATATTAAATTTGCTTCCTTGACAAGGGACAGTGTAGACATCCATAGAAATTCCCACTCATCTCCACATCCTGACATCATGCTGCACATCAGTGGAATGATATTGCATCCATTAGATCATACTATCAACAGTGATTCATCCACAAGACCTCCATGATATTTGCATGACATATTCTTGCTTTCTGAATAGAGATATTGAGAAAAAATAGAATTGGGACCAAATCCAGAATAATTTTCAACAGAAAACCTATAGACTCAGAATATTTTCTAAATTTTTGGCTAGGGTAGTGCTGCCACTTTATAGGGTTTACCTGTGTGGTCAAGAGAACAGAAACGACAATACAACCGACCCTATCATGCCGTGTCATTTCACCTAACATAGGATGTGAGATGCCACTTCTCATAGAATTCACACAACTATAGTTTTCAGATCCAGTAAGGCGGTAGGCAAGCCCTCTCTTATATTAGAGTAACGTATGCATTCCGGACACTATGATGGAAAAAAATCAATGAGAACCTGTCTTACGGTATTGGACTAAAATATTTAAGGGTCTAGC
This sequence comes from Callithrix jacchus, assembly GCF_049354715.1. Taxonomy (NCBI): domain Eukaryota; kingdom Metazoa; phylum Chordata; class Mammalia; order Primates; family Cebidae; genus Callithrix; species Callithrix jacchus. The sequence continues at coordinate 93,656,543 of NC_133515.1, forward strand.
AATGTATCATATAAGATACAATTGAAAACTGAGTGGACATATAACTGGAGGAATCATATTAAGAGTTAACAAAAATCGCATTAAAATATTGAAAGTAACTTGCTAGAGGAGGAAATAGGCATATGAGATGGCTCTAAAGATCCAAAGTCCAACTGGTAGACATCATGGGATGTAAATTCTTAGCTCCATAAAAGGGACCATTTTGACCATTGTAGGAAGGTTGTCAACACCTCATCACAGCAGTGCTCAGGTGAACACTGAACATCCCCCTAAGGAGGATGTGGTGTTGGATGAAATGAACTTAAAGGTTTTTTCCAATGCAGCAGTTGCTACTGTGAAATTCCCCCAGTTCCCCCACTTCTCACCGAAGGCCACCCAAAAGGGCAGGTCTTCTTATGTAACTTTTCATCTCTCGTTCATTTTCTTTTTATTTTCCAAAACTGCCGCTCTCATCACAGGGTGCAATAGCATACTGTCCTCTCATGCTTTCCTGCTCCCTTGAGGAATGTGTTCCAGTTTGGGTAATTACATTCCGCCAACCTAAAGTATCTCTGCAGTTTACACTGAGTAAGGCATTTTTCTCTAATATTCATCCTAAATTGTTGCATAGTGTTTCTGTGCACCAGTAAATATTACACACATGCCAAGGTAATAGTCAGATGCTTGGAAACAGCCCACCCTATTTATAGGAGAGCAAGGAAGGATTAAAACTAATTAAAATTTACTTCGATTATTCACGTTCCTTCTGCATGTTTGGCCCTTGCAACTGGCAGTTAAGGGAAATTGGCTTCATATAACCTGCTCTTATTTTCTTGTGTTTTGTGAATTTTTTTCAGCTTCCATACCTTTCTCATTCCTACTTCACTCAAAGGGTACCTCAAAATTTGTGAGTACAGGAATGACATAGGTCAATAACGGGAGGGTGGTGTGAAGAGGCTGAGGTTTGGCCTGAACCCTTTATCATGAAGATAATTTTTAAATACAGCTCCGCAACATTTGTCATAATCATAGCTGTTTGAGTCAGAGGCTATGTCCTTTTTAGTTTTTTTTTTTTCTTTCAGTTGTCTGCCTCCTTATTAAGAGCATTTATTCTAGTTACTTTCATTGCTGACCTGGGAAGTTTATTGCAAATATTATTTCTCTTGTTTGCTTGCTCTCATTCTCACTCTCGCTTTTATACTCTGTGTTTCTCTGGTCTCTGACCTCTTTTCGTTAATGGCCTCAGTAACTCACAGTAGCATTTTTTCCATCTACACATCGTTTTTTCCATCCACATTTTGCATTAGACACTGGGGTGCATAGATGCTTGTTTGGAGGTTATCAGCATCGACAGACAGAGTCTGCACATGCCGGCACATATGGAGGTGCGCCACAGTTCGTCACTTCTTGGCTCTCAGGCCCTAGAGAGCTGGGGCTGAGTCTGCTTATCCCTGTCTCCCAAGGCTTAACACAGGTCTAAACTAAATGCGTGCCCAGGAAATGCTTTTTAAGCCGAAGTGAATTAGATTAGTGAGACTCTGAACATTAACATTTCAAACCTTTTTTAGAAATCTATTTGTCCAAGATCCAGGAGCTTTTTTTCCTAATTTCTAAGCCCATCTTTCCTTTCCTCCTTCAAGATGGACCTTTATTTCTCTACCTCTCTCTTCTCCAAAGCAGAGCAGCCTCCCTCATAGGAATATTCCTTAATGTCCTCTTAGACTTTGGTTACTTTCTTCTGATCAAAGGGATCTTTTTTTTTTTTTTCACAGATTCATCTTTACATTTGGCAAATACTTATAGCAATACACTATGCGCCCAGGATGGCAGTGCTTTCAGGGACACGGTATTGCACTACTGAAACATACAGTCCAGAAAATAAGGCAAATATGAAGCAAATATTTATACAAAAAAATGTTTAATTTCAGTTCTGCAGACGAGAAAATCAGATTGGAATAGAATGCAATAAAGACAACAGAATCCCGTGATCCTTACTTGGTGCTAAAGGCAGCTATAAGCAATCTTGGCTGCTGGGTTGAGAAATGCTACCACAAACCCCTCCTGTCCTCAGTAATCCTCTCACTTCATAGACTGGGGAGCAGGAGAGAGGAAGAAGTCATGCACCGGGAATTAGGAGACCTCAGTCCTTGCTTAACCTTGCCACAGATTCCATGCTGATGTTGGGAAAGCCCCTTTCTTGCTGGGCCTCAGATTCTCTGTAAGTGGAGAGAATGGGATGGCATGATGTTGGCTGTGGTCCTTCAGGCTCTGACATTTCATGCTTCTCAGGGCAGATGCCTTAACTTACAGTGAACAGCAGGCATATTTGACTATGCTCCTATTTAGGCCCAAAGTCACTAATTAGGCAAAGAACACTACAGACATTTGACTTCATCTGAACTTTAGATAATTTTTGCTTTACAGTTTACCGTTTCCTCCATACAATTTCCTTATCTATTCTAAAACTGATTCACGAATGGTTGCAAGAATTTGGGGGCTTACAGTTGGCTGTTTTGCAATTCAGACAAGTGATTAGAATATTCCCAGCACATACACTTAATCAAAACAAGCCCAATTAAGCTCACTACTCCAGATTCCACCTCATTAGCTTTCTGTTCCTAAAATATAACAGATGTCATTGCTGCAGGCCCGGAGGTACAGACACATTTTTCAGCTAAGCACTTACAATGCAACCTAAGTTAGAGGAAGATTTAATTATTACTTTCATTGTCATGGCTTCCTGTGGAAGCTCGTTTTTCACTTAATAGCAATCTCTTTCTACCTGGTTGCCCACTGCCACCAAAATAACGTGTCTTTCTCCTAAAGCAGTAAGTTCATGAAATGTATCATTCCTATCCTCTTCTTTTTTGCCTGGTAAATTGATTTTGTTTGCTCCTGAACTTACCCAACCCTGCAGTTTTTATTAAGGGAATGGAATAAGGAAGAAATGGGATGCAATGTTTCTCTCATCTTTTTTAGTAATACTTGGGCTTGTTTATTGAATACTCTGACACCTGTACTCAGAGAAGGGTTCAGGTCTCTATTTTTTGCCCACTGTACTTTGACAGTATTGTATTATAGCACTTAATTTACCTTGGCATTCCTTTCATGTGCTATTTCCTTCTCAAGACCATCTACTTTTCTGTGTCTGGGCCCTAGACTTATTTTTCTTTATACTCCCAGCTCCTATCACCGACTGGCACCTCAGGTACTTTTTATGTTTTTTAAAGATGAAAGAAAAATAAATTAAAGAAGAAGTGAAAATCAAATTCTGTTGTAGGTAACAAAAAAAAATGCTTTATGTGACACAGAGAGAGTCGATAACCGATTCTTATAAGTAGAATAACTAGTAACTCTCCTATTTGTCCAAAAAGCAGATAGCTGTTAATCTCAGTCTTACACATTGTTCACTGATTCAATCCATTTTTTCTAACCGGTATCAGCATTAGGTCACTAGGTCTCACAGCCTTTTTTATTATTACATATGTTCTTAATCATTGCGGAAATGCCATATTTGAGGGTTCTAACACTCAGGGAAGTAATAAGTATTCTGCCATGTTATACATCCAAACAACTTGCTCTGTGGCTCTCACCGCCCAGGGGAAGAACTGTGTCAGGCTGAGCTTTCTTTTCAAGGTAAATTTAACACCTTAGATGTTTCAGGATTGGGTTTTATTCATGGGTATGTCTGTTTCTCCCTCTCCTCTCACTATGTGTTTCTAAATAAGCATTTATTCCCTGAAGAGACTCTAGGCAGTTTTTTTTCCAGGAGATATTAAACAAGAAAGACTCCAACATCGTCACACCACATAGATCTAGCTCATACTTTTCTTTAGATGTGCTGGTGACTATGGGCCTAGAATTTATACTCTAGTTCGGGGCGTGTTCATCAGATATGTGCCATACATACACATAAATGCACACAAATGAAGTCATAAAAATATGGTTTGTGATTTCTAAAACTGACAAAAACTTGTACATGTAAATGAGTGCCTTTCTTTTCCATAGAGCTTTTTTTGGTGAGTGGAAAATCCTTCCCAAAATACTGACGTGTCAAAATTTTATAGAGCCTCCTTTAGGAAGTTTGTAAAGAGCTATGTATTAGTCTGCCAAGGCTGCCATAAAAAATACCACAGGTGGGGCATTTTAAAAAACAGAAATTTATATCTCGTACTTCTGGAGGTTGGAAAGTCCAAGATCAAGCTGTCATCTCTCCGTGTGCCTACAGGGCCTCTTCTTTAAGCACCAGGTCTAAGGAGAGGGACACAGAGCTCAGGGCAGCAATTCTAATGGACCAGAGACCCACCTTTGTGACCACCTCAATTACCACCCTAAAGTCCTTACCTCCAATAAGCTCACTTTAGGGTTTGGGACTTCAACACATGAATTCTGGGAGAGACACAGACATTCCCTTCATAACAATTCAGTTATTCAAATGTGCAAATTTTCAAATGGATTGCCTTGAAATCAGAGACCTTGTGTTTCAAGGGGGAGAAGCGTTACTGGTTCTCTTTATTTACTCTTTCTTATCTGACTTGGCTTTAAATGATCTTTGTAGTTTCTAACATTGAAATTCACCATTAACATGTAAAAAAGTCACTATAGGAAAAACTTAAAGAATTGGCTACAGTCTGAAGATCATTTTCAAGGAGAAATTCAACATTTATCTTGCATGACTACAGTTATTGGAATGAAGGCACAGTCTTCCGGGTTGACTTCTACATAGGGAAAAGCATTTAATAAGGTTGAAAATACAGACTATATTCATCAAGGAGGTCAGCGGCCTATATGCCTAGTAACACCCTGTAGTTATAACACATCTACCACAGCCTGTATTAAGCATCACATCACATAAGAGCCAGCAGAGAACAGTGAAGTTAAATATTAGGCTGGTGCAAAACTAACTGCCGTTTTTGCCATTATAAGTAATACTATGCTTTGATTTCTAAATTTCTTGAAAGTCGGACAATATTTATCTTTTTCATGACTTTATCTCCAGGACCTAGAATAATGGTAAGCATAGAGTAAGCACTTAATAAATGCTTATTGAAGTGAAGAAAGTCAGGAGAATCAGGTTCTGTTAAACCTGATGTCTCCTTAATATAAAGCAAAGATTGGCAAGCTATGGCCCTCAGGTCCAATCTGGCCTACCATTTGCTTTTGTATGACCTGTAGGCTAAGGATGATTTTTACATTTTTAAAAGATTGGGGGGAAAAAAATCAAAAGAATAATAAAATTTTGTGCTTCTTGAAAGTTATATAAAATTCAAATTTTAGTGTGGTTTATTGGCACACAGTATCAATAAGTAAATTTTATGAATAAATCCAGACTTAATGAGAAAAGATTTTATTGGAAAGGATTATTGCAAGGCAGAAAGGAGAGGGAAAGATGATAATTGAGAGCGGGAGATGTAGACAACTGAAACGGAAAGAAGGCTTTGACCACAGGATCAGTGAGTCTTTTCTGGAGGGGAAAGAGCAAGGCTGAAAAAAAAACCAAGTGTGGGGAGGTGAGTTAAAGGGGTGGCGTGATGAGAGAGTAGATAAGATAGTACAATGTTTTATGCTGAGGCCAGCCTGTTATCAGGAAGCCATCCGCAAGCGGGGCTGTGTGATACCTAAGGCTGAAGAAAGGCAAAAGTTCCGGGGTTTGGGGAAAAGGAGAGAAACAACCAAAGACTGGATAAAAGTATTTTAGTCTCCTTCTTCAGTAGTAACAAAACAGTTCAGCTAATTATTTATGAGGCAAGAAAAAAATGAAAATTTGGAGGCTTTATGCCTGGCCTTGTCAGGAATAAAAAAATGAAGGAACTATTATGGGTTTTATCTGAGTCATAGGAGTCAGGGTGGTTTTTGCAGTGAGCCATGTCCCAGAACAAAGGGCAGGGGAGTTCTTAACCTTCTGAATTCCAGGATCACAGGGCTCAGGGGAAATTCAGCATTTTCAGTAGCCATGCCCATCACTTCTGTCTTGTCTGTTTCTACGCTACAAAGGCTGAGTTGAGCAGTTGTCACAGAAACTGTATGGCCTGCTACACTAAAAATACTTCCTGTCACCCCTTTACAGAGCCAGTGTGCTGACTCCTGACATAAAGGTGTTAGGAGGAAAAATTATGACTGAATTAGTAGAAATTCTGAATGATGTAATATACTGAAAGAAATGTAACTTAGCAAATGCTTAGTTAACCTCCCAGGCCTCAGGGAAGATTCCAGGGAGACATTCTCCCCACAACTCCTGCCACAGGCTGGCCGGGGCCTCCTCCAGTGCCTCGGCATCCCTCCCAGAATTCACTTACTGTACTCTCAATGTCTCTTCCCTTCCCCAGACACTTCATTTCTTGAGGAAAGAACAACTTTGCCTTCTTTGAATTCTTAACACCTAGAACAGTACCTCGAAAGCTGGAGAATGAAGGAAACAACATATGAACAAACAAACTTTGATATTCAAACTCATCACTAACAACGTACTGTCACAGACAAGGCTGACTCTAGGGAGAAGGTAAGAGCAATCTTTAATCACACCGTGCCTATGCAAATAGCTGCTGTTAGAGTGCAGAGAAGCACTTTGTTCTCTTTAGTAGGTTAAATATGCCTCTCCACAAATGTGTTAACATCCTTCCTTTGCTTAGCAAATCCTCTTTCATGAGCTGCTCAAAGGTAAACTTTATCCCCAGGTTGGGTTATCATAACCTCCAAATCTGTGTGCATACATTAAGCTTTCTCCCATCTTAAAAAGAAATTACTCTTCAGCCCCCACATTCACCTCAAATATCAACTAACTTTTCTCTTCTCTTTCACAGTCAAACATTCCTAACAAGTCATTTACATTCTGTCACTGGAAATTTACTTCTACCACTAATAACTTCCTTGATACCAAGTCTCTGTGGGGGCTCCTTCTCTGCCCAGCCTGTAAATATTAGTATTTTTTCCAAGCTTCTATCTAGGTTATCTTCCAGAGCTATATGTTATTGAGTGAGTTCATTCACTTCCATACGTTCTGTAGCTCATCATAGACAAATCAGTGCTTCCAGGTCAATCTTAATGGTGAGTTCCAGGATTATAATTGTACATTGTCCACTAGACCAGGTTAGTTAAATAACCCACAGACTTAACATCTCTTAAAGAAAACGTCTGCATTTACTGAGGAGTGTTTTACTTCCAATTATGTAGTCGATTTTAGAATAAGTGCTATGTGGTGCTGAGAAAAATGTATATTCTGTTGATTTGGGGTGTAGAGTTCTGTAGATGTCTATTAGGTCTACTTGGTCCAGAGCTGAGTTCAAGTCCTGAATATCCTTGTTAATTTTCTGTCTCATTGATCTGTCTGATATTGACAGCGGGGTGTTAAAGTCTCCCACTATTATTGTGTGGACATCTAAGTCTCTTTGTAGGTCTCTGAGAACTTGTTTAATGAATAGGTGCTTCTGAACTGGGTGCACATATATTTAGGATCGTTAGCTCTTCTTGTTGCATTGATTCCTTTACCATTATGTAATACTTTTCTTTGTCTTTTCTATCTTTATTGGCTTAAAGTCTGTTTTATCAGAGACTACGATTGCAACCCCTGATTTTTTTTTCTTTCCATTTCCTTGGTAAATATCCCCCCATCCTTTTATTTTTAGCCTATGTGTGTCTTTGCACATGAGATGGGTCTCTGAATACAGCACACTGATGGGTCTTGACTCTATCCAAATTGTAGTATTTAGCCCATTTACATCTAAGATTAATATAGTAATGTGTAAATTTGATCCTATCATTACAATACTAGCTGGTTATTTTGCCCATTAGTTGATGTGGTTTCTTCATAGTGTTAATGGTCTTTGCAATTTGGTATGTTTTTGCAGTGGCTGCTACCAGTTTTTCCATATTTAGTGCTTCCTTCAGGAGCTCTTGTAAGTCAGGCCTGATGGTAACAAAATCTCTCAACATTTGCTTGTCTGTAAAGAATTTTATTTTTCCTTCGCTTATGAAGCTAAGTTTGGCTGGACATGATATTCTGCGTTGAAAATTCTTTTCATTAAGAATGTTAAATATTGGCCCCCACTCTCTAATGTCTTGTAGGGTTCTGCAGAAAGATCTGCTGTAGTCTGATGGACTTTTTTTGTGAGTAACCCAAACTTTCTCTTTGACTTCTTTTTGTGAGTAACCCAAACTTTATCTTTGGCTGCCTTAACATTTTTTCCCTCATTTCAACCCTGGCGAAGGTGACAATTAAGGGCCTCTTCAAGGAGGACTATAAACCACTGCATAAGGAAATAAGAGAGGACATCAACAATGAGAAAAACATTCCATGCTTATGGATAGAAAGAATCAATACCATGAAAATGGCCATACTGCTCAAACTAATTTATAGATTCAATGCTAACACCATCAAGCTACCATTGACTTTCTTCACAGAATTAGAAGAAAAACTACTCTAAATTTTATATGGAACCAAAAACATAGCCTGTCTAGCCAAGACAATCCTAAGCAAAAAGAACAAAGCTGGAGGCATCATGCTACCTGACTTCAAACTGTACTACAAGACTATAGTAACCTAAACAGCATGGTACTGGTACAAAAACAGAGATCTAGACCAATGGAATGGAACAGAGGCCTCAGAAATAATGCCACACATCAACAACCATATAATCTTTGATGAACCTGACCAAAAAAAAGCAATGGGGAAAGGATTCCCTATTTAATAAATGGTATTGGGAAAACTGGATAGCCATAAGTAGAAAACTAAAACTGGGCCCCTTCCTTACACCTTATATAAAAAATTAACTTAATATGGATTAAAGGCTTAAGCTTAAGACTTAAAATGATAAAAATCCTAAAAGAAAACCTAGGCAATACCATCCAGGAGATAGGCATGGGCAAAGACTTCATGGCTAAAACACCAAAAGCAATGGTAACCAAAGCTGAAATAGACAAATGGGATCTAATCAAACTAAAGAGCTTCTGCACAGCAAAAGAAACTATCATTAGAGTGAACAGGCAACCTACAGAATGAGAGAAAATGTTTGCCAACTATCCATCTCATAAAGGGTTAACATACAGAATTAACAAAGAACTTAAACAAATTTAGAAGAATAAAACAACTCCATCAAAAAGTGGGTGAAGGATACGAACAGATACTTTTCAAAAGAAGACACTTATGTGACCAACAAACATATGTAAAAAAGCTCATCATCACTGGTCATCAGAGAAATGCAAATCAAAACCACAATGGGATACCATCTCATGCCAGTTAGAATGGCGATCATTGAAAAGTCAGAAAACAACAGATGGTGGAGAAGATGTGGGAAAACAGGAATGCTTTTACACTATTGATGGGAGTGTAAATTAGTTCAACCACTGTGGAAGACAGTGTCATGATTCCTCAAGGATATAGAACCAGAGATACCATTTGACTCAGCATTACTGGGTATATGTCCAAAGAATTATAAATCATTCTACTATAAAGACACATGCACACATATGTTTATTGCAGCACTGTTCACAATAGCAAAGACTTGGAACTAACCCAGATGCCCATCGGTGATAGACTAGATAAAGAAAATGTGGCACATACATATCATGGAATTGTATGCAGTCATAAAAAAGGATGAATTCATGTCTTTTGCAGGGACATGGATGAAGCCAGAAACTATCCTCAGCAAACTATCACAGGAACAGAAAACCAACACCACATGTTCTCATTCATAAGTGGGATTTGAACAATGAGAACACGTGGACACAGGGAGGGGAACATCACACAGCAGGCCCTGTTGGCAGGTAGGGGCCTAGCAGAGGAATAGCATTAGGAGAAATACCTAATGTGGATGACGGGTTGATGGGTGCAGCACACTACCATGGCATATATATACCTATGTGACAAACCTGCACGTTCTGCCCATGTGTCCCAGAACTCAAGTATAATAATACATATTTAAAAAAAGAAAGAAAATGAATGCCCTCCTTCCAGGCCCCCAGGTCCCTCATATTGGATTTTCTATCTCAGATGACACCATTATCTACCATGGTCTTGGGTTTATCCAGTTTATCACATAATTAGTCCCCAGTGCCTATTGATTTTGCTTCCTAAAGAGTTTCGAAAGATCTTCACATGTCGCAATTGCACTGCTTTTAACCTTCTTCTCAGAATACCTTTACCTGGTTTTATCCCTGCAATCGCCTATAAACTCATCTCCTAATCCTCAGTTTCACCATCATAGATCACTCTTCCTTCATTCTAAGATGCAAATTTCAGGGAGGCATACACCAGTTTAAGAATACTTTAGAATTAGTTCAAACTCCTTTATATTATTTTTAAAAAGTGTTGTGACCTCCATAACCATGTCACGCTTTCCTGCACTCACCAAATTCCTTTTCCTCCCACCCCCGCACCCACACTAATCTTAAACCATACAGAAAAATTTTGTTTTCCGAATGTCTTTCTCTAGCCAGTAATCTTTTGGTTTTTTGTAAGCTCTTTTGTCATTTCAGAATATCCTTTCCCACACAAACCCTACTCCTGTTCTCAGCAAGTTTCTGTTAATCATTCATGTCATGGCATAGAGGTTCCTTTTTCTAAGAAATGTTCTGGCGTTGCCCCTTCCTCGACATCATCCATTCTTGGTTATAGGTTTTCCTATTTTTCTCTTAGGACTCTGTATTTCTCCTCTTATGGCATAAATCACATTTTCTTTTAATTGCCTGCTTCCTCCTCTGAATCTCACATAATGTTCATGTCTTGTGAACACATGTTTATATTGGTTTGTCATGTATCTCTAAAACCTATTACATCACCTGGCACATGATTGACATTCAATAAATAGGTATAAAATAAATGGAAGCATAAAATCTTTTTTGTGTTTCAAAGGAAATTGGTAAAATAAATCCCTTCTTTTGTTTCCTTCAAAATGATTGGCACACATTAATGGACACCACGGTTTATTAAATAAGGAACTGATTTTTAGCCTCAATCCAATGAAATAACTTGAAAAATGAATAGGTCTATGACATATAGAAGATTATACCGAGAAAACCACTGTTGTGCTATGATTATCGTTTTTCAGTTTTCTAGATTAATCCAGTAGCTTCATAATGTATTTGTTTGGTCCTTTTTGGTAACTAAGGGTAACATCTTGAATGCCATCAGAATTGTCATTTTGAGGTATGTTAAGGGATGTTTATAGATACTAATCAGTATGTAAGTATACTTCAAAGTCTTGGTCCTCCATGCATTCTGGACCCACCCAGCCAGTTGCATCTTTTTCTCTACCCCTCCACTGTCTGTTTCTTGAAGCCCATCTTAAAATGTGCTCATCTTCCCTCTGCTTCTCTCCCCTCTGCGCCCACATGCATGTCATGTACATGTTCATCCACCTCTAGCAAATCTATAGAAAATTGGAAGAAAGCTTTTAAACGGATACAAATCATTGTAGGTTTGGCATTACCCACATCATCCATTTCAGTTGATTTGCTATTAGCATCTGTGATGAGGCTTGGAGGTGGCTGCCAAACCTTGAATGTCACTGAGATGAAATTTAGCTGGTGGGGCCGGAGCCAGGCTCATTACTGTTCAGATTGGGAAGCTTTATGATTGTCCTCTCTTGTTAGCATGCCTCCATTTGAGCACAAAAAGCATAGATTGCTTTGCAGAATCTATCTTAATTAATCATAAATAGTGCCTGATGGGAAGATTGCTGCTTTCATCTTAGTTAAATAAAACACAATCACTAAATCCTTTTCTTGCTCCAGGTTTTCACAGTATTGTGCAGGTTGCCTCCTTACATATTTGAGATGCTTCGAGGTCTAATCGCATCAGTGTGTTACTGATAGCCTCATTAGGCTGTGCCATCAAGAGCTGTTTCCAGCCCCTTCTCCACCGACAGAGCCAAGTCCCAATGAGTTAAATGGGGACACTGGAATGGCAAAACAATCTACTCCTTCCCAGCAGCTAATTAAGAAGGAGGGCAATGCATTTTGCTGAAGACCTCAGTGAGTTTGCCTTGCAGCTCTTCAAGGGTGACCTTGTAGCAAATGGTGAAAGTACAGAAGAGAGTCGCTGTTGCGTGGTAAACGATCATCAGGAAAGTTCAAAGGCTACAGAATGGGTGGCTAAGTACGCTAGCAAAAATTGCCTTTGTTCTCTCTCCCTTTGAACTCACGACATATCTTTTCTGTACAAATATAGAAAGCAAATAATGGAGAACTTAAGACTCCACTTAAATGAACAATATATAATCAGCCTCTTGCACCAGCAATATAAATGCTATATATTGGGTCTGAAACACAGCAGTTTACCATGGGGCACCCACATAACATAATGGATGTATGTCTCTGCATAATGAGTAGTGTTGCCTTTCTCTCTTGCTAACCTCTACTTATAGAGTTTTTTAAAAATCCTAAAATCTCAATGTCCCGGCTTCTTTTCCAGTTTCAGGTGAAGTCCTGTGATATAATTCTGATGAATGAGATAGGAGAAATTCACTGATACCACCCTTTCTCCTATCTTCTTTTTACCTGTAATAAGATAATGTAGCAGTAAATGGCACTAAAAATACAAAATCCACACGCTGAAAATAGCAGCACAGGAAAACAGAGTCTGGTTTCTTAAATCCAGAAGGTCTTGATTGACCTTACAAACTACAGATTTCCCAGGCCCAGACTTTTAGCATAATATAACTCCCTTCTGTTCCTGGCAGCACAAGTCAATTCTGGTAGAGAACACAAATGACTTGTGATTCTGCCTTTTTCCCAAGAACTTCATATTGCTTTTACTCCATTTGTCCAGACTATTTACCTGAGCATAAACAGGATGATGCCACATGAAAAGGGAATGAGACTTCATTTAACTCCTCTTCTGAAAAGAGCAACAGCTTCTTAACCTTTAGGAGTTAATCAAATTTCCAAATTTACAAATGCCACTTCTGTCAGCCAGAGTTCCGTCAGGAAAATAAGAACTATGTTATATATTTCAACAGAGGAAATTTATTACAGGAAAAGGGAGAAGAAATGCTGAGGTACTCCAGAGATAATGACAGCAGGGGCAATCATTACTCCAAAAAGCTAGGGGCACTGAAGGAAGGAAGTAGGTATAGGCAGAGCCCAGGAGCTGAGAGAGGGGCCTCAAAGAGTTGGTGGTCAAATCTTGAAAAGAAGACTCCTCCTAGGAAGTGAACATACTTAGGATCTCAGAGAAGTCTGGGAGCAGACGTCTAAGATAGTGGCATTGCCAGGCTGTTGCTGACACCTATATGGGGATGTGATGATTATCATAGATTAGAACCAGTTAATCCAACATTAGAAAATAAAAGTTACCATTAGTCTTATCATTCAGACATAAATATTGCCGGCAATTAAGGTTCTCACATCTTTAATAAACACAGGTAATATTTCTTACAATCTGCCACATTACCTTTTACATACTTTGCAAGTGTTCTATCTTTTGATCCTCAAAACAGCCCTAATAGGTAGTTATGAACATGTTACTCCCAGTTTGCAGATGTGGAAACTGAAGCCCAGAGAGGTTAAGAAAGCACCCAAAGTCACACAGATAGTAAGTAGTAAGGCTGGGACCAAATCCAGGACCTCTAGCTGCAGAAACCACACATTTCACCACTAGCTACGTTATTGCTTCTTCTATATTGTTCTTGGTGATTTAAATTTTTCTTTTGAATTCATATATAATACTTAACAATGACATGTTTTACTTAATACAAAGGTGTGTGTGTGCAGGCACCTTTTCTTTAAACTTCAATCCTGGACTAGTTTTTACTATGGCAGTTTCCTTTGATTTTATTTAAAAACTTTGGGAAATATTTCATTATTTTTGAGAGTTAAAAAATTATAATCTCACCAGTGTATTTGAGAGGATCTGTTTCCAGAAGGCTCATTAAAATGAAATCTTAGCTTTTTGCTCTTTGGAAGCTGTTTTTCTTCTCCTGTTATGTCCATTATTTCTTTTATTCCTGTGGCCTTTTTCCCTTCTTCTGGAATTTCCATTATACATTTATCAGATATCCGAAATTCGTCATCATGGATCTCATGTTTTCTCTCATTATTTTTCTCTAACTGCTGGGAAACTTTCTCAAATTGATCCTCTCATTCATTGACCTGTTTTACTTTAGAACTGATGCTACTTTTCACATGTTTCTTTGCAGTTTTTTGTTTGTTTGTTTGTGTTTGTTTGTGTTTGTTTGTTTGTTTTGAGATGGAGTCTCACTCTGTTGTCAAGGCTGGAGTGCAGTGATGCAATCTTGGCTCACTGCAAACTCTACCTCCTGGGTTCAAGCCATTCTCTTGCCTCAGCCTCCTGAGTAGCTGGAGGCCACTACCACCACACCTGGCTAATTTTTGTATTTTTAGTAGAGACCGGGTTTCACCATGTTGGTCAGGCTAGTCTCGAACTCCTGACCTCATGATCCACCTGCTTCGGCCTCCCAAAGTGCTAGGATTACAGGTATAAGGCACTGTGCTGGCCTCTTTGCAATTTTACATTTAAAACCTATATTTATAGTCTCCAAAATAATCATTCTGACCTCAGCCTGTTTCACAATTATAAACATATCCTAGTATCATAGTTACAAAAACCTTTAAAATTGGGTGTGACCATGAATGAAACATTTTATAAGAAAGTTTTGTAGTTTGTTATACAAATTATTTACCAAGATGTATGTTGTAGTAATTTCTTATTATGAACTGCTAAGTCGTTATCTACGTCTGGTAGTTTTCTATTTACTTCCTCCCATTGATCGAAATATAAATGTGCCTAGTAATGATGAGCTCTGTTTGAAATCATGGGTGCCTCCATTTAAGTATTTCTAACACAGATGAATGAAGCAGAGAGAAATTTAAATTTTGAATAGTTTCAATTTGCTCTATCACAATTATGTGGCCTTTAAAAATAGCAAGGACCCAGAATCATCACCCAGTAGATACATCACCTGAAATCCAAGGATTGTTTTTTGCACATAAATTGTGGTGGCTTAAAGTCAACACGTGCTTAAAGCACCCTTCTGCATTGGCACAACGGTCCACCTTATAACAAATCAGGCCAGCACTGCCATTAGAATTACCCTTCACTTAAAGCATAAACCTTGAGCAAGCATAGTAACTGGATCCCAATGTCTGGACCTCTTCCCAAGGGCAATGGTAGCATTTACTTCTCTTCTTCTCCATCTCTTAACCCATAACCCATCTCAGTCTCCCTTTTCAGCTGCTTCAAGTTAATGGTTGCTAGGTAGAGTCCTTTTCAGAGCCTCTTTCATTTCCCTTCTCAGGAAGACTTTTCCTTTTCATAAAATGAATTGCCCACTGGCCAGCCCTTCCTCAAACTGACTTTATCTTACAGTATGTTCCATCCAACTTCTGACTGACAGGTGGCACTTATTCTGGTGTCTTGGCCTGACATAAAATGTTTTTCCCTGGATTTTAATGCTTTTTTGGCATGTCAATGTAAATTTGGAAACAAGTGTAGCTAAATGCATATAAAAAAAATTGCCTGCCAGGCATCGTGGCTCACGCCTGTAATTCTAGCATTTTGGAAGGTCAAGGAGGGCCAGTTGCTTTAGCCCTGGAGTTAAAGACCAACATGGGCAGCATGGTGAAACCCCATCTACAAAACATACAAAAATGACTCAGGTATGGTAGCATATTCTCGTAGTCCCAGCTATCTGGGAGCCTGAGGTAGGTAGATAACCTGCTCCAGGTGAGACCAAGGTTGCAGTGAGCCGTGATTATGTGACTGCACTCCAGGTAAGGCAACAGAGTGAGATCATGTCTCAAAAAATGAATAATAATAATAATTGTGTATTACTAGAACATATTTCCATGACCTCTTCAATATATCAACCCAGAAGTTTATTTTTAGAATATTTTTCACAAATACACAATTCAGATTATTCTTTCAGGGTCAATATTTGTGTAAAGATGTATATTCTCATTTTCTGGCAACAAATGTGCAATTCAGAAGTGTGATGATATTATAGACTACACCATTCACTTAGAAAAAGTTGTGACAACTAAATGTACAATTTACTTCTAAGCCCATTCCAGTGGACAGTAGATAGGTACCACCAGCAAATTTCAATGTTTTATCAAGTGATGTAAACACTTCCATAGATAAGAGTAGAAAATAACCTTGATATAAGGCTCAAATCTTGGAACAGATTATCTGTAGCTCCAATGCTAAATGCAGTTTTACAGGACCTTACTTACCTGTGGCCTTAGAGCAATAGAAACGACAGATTAAAATGTCTCTCTAAAGTATGCTGATGTCACTCAAAATTAAAGGCAGTAAAATGTCCACCAGAGGGGTGAAACTCACATGTCATTAAGCAATAAACAACACTGCTTCCAAAACATCAAGATGGTTTTAAATTATTCTGGCTCCTCGAAAACTTCTTGATGTTCTTAGACTTCCTCACTCAAGGCAACAGGCGAATGAAACAGGTCTCTGTTGGTAGTTTTCCAAAAACAGTTTGCTTGTCTAATCTTGGAAATAGCGAAGTGTCCTAGCAGTCCCTAACAGTTCCAATGTAAGTTCCTTGCCATGAAAGAGGGGCTGTCTTTTTAGATTACTCACCGCTGCCACAATCCACCATGTCATTATTTAGGAAGTAGAGTAAAACAAACTCTCTTAGTGAAGGTAATAGAAAGGGAGGGAAAGAAGTTTTAAAGATTTGTATTAAGGCAGCGGCATGATAATACCTTGCAAGTTAAATAGAAGGATCCTTTCTTATGTTACTAGTGCCATCTTTTCAACAGAAGACTATTTGTCACTAGATTCATAATAAAGATGGCACCATAAACATGTCCAGTAACTGTTAAAGATTTGACCAACACAGCAGATGCAAACGATGGAAAAGAACTCTGATAATATGCAGAAAAAAGTAAGGATGGAGGTCAAACTTCAGTAAACAAAAAGCTCAATGTGGGAAAGTCACCTCATGCCGTCAATATTAAAAATGGGCCCATCAAAGAATCTGCCGATGTGTAAATACAGCTCTTCATCAAACCTGCCAAGTCAAGTAAGAGCCAGAGTGATGGTCAGATGATGGGTACAAATCTATCTCCATCACCCAACTGGATGCCGATGAAAAGTGACGTGAAAGAATATCTAATTCACATATGCCAATAAAAGATTACTAAGTAATTGGATACAGCATCAAGAAAAAGCCATCTGCAAAGCTGAAGCAAACTCAAATATATTCTCAACTTTTAGCCTGGGATTTGATTTAAAGACCAGGCAAGAAGTGTTCATTTTTTTCTATTCTTCATTTTGAATCTCGATACAACTTTTACACTTCCCTGAGGGCAGTGATCCAAGCAATTGCATTACCACTTTTATTAAACACACCCCATTCTCTGAATGGATTTGGATCTAAATGTGTCCTCAGGTACCTACATCCAGCACTCTAAGTGGTAGGAGAGGCAGAGAAAAAGACTAGAAAGGGCCAAGGCAGGATTTTGCTGGATTTATGTGACTGTGTTAGAATCAAGAACAAAAATTGCATTAATGTAGGATGTAAATTCCATCCACCGTTCTGTTGCCACAGAAATTCACTCAATATTATGCCATTTGGAAAACATATCATGTATTAAATTGATTAAACATGCTTTGAATTTAGTATAAGTTATATCTCAAATTGGGATCATATTGGTTGACTCCTTTGAAAGGAATTGGTTGATTGGTTGGTTTAGAGCCACCCAGGTTATATAAATCCACTCGACTTTAATTCTAAGTCAAAATGTTGCTTTGAATCAAAATGTGACCTACCAGTCAATATTCTTATCCATTTCCCCAAGAACTTGGTTGAAAGACAATCTTTGGGAGCTCACTTGAATTGGAGACTCTAACTGACAAAATAAGAAATTACTTTCAAGAAAACAACATACAACAAAGATGGGCTATTATAATTCAGTTCTTAACTTTAAGGTAGAGACGGTACATACTTTAAGGTTTTGGAGGAAGGAATCGCATTGTGGGCTTGAGCAGCCAGGAAACTGGAATTGAAGTGGTAAAATCTAAATGAAGTCTTAATCAATACAATTTGATTAGGTAGAAGTGGGAGGATATTTCAGGCAAGGGAAAGAACACAAGAAAGGCAGGGAGAAAGGATTTAAGGAGAGCAATGCTGTTCTTTTAACTACAGTAAGTGCTTCCCTGCCTCTTGAATTTCCTACGCTGTTTCCCACATTGTTTTAAAAACTATTGCTGAAATAGTTGCATGATGAACGGCTCCAGAAACAAAGGTAGAACATACAAATAAGTGCTAGTAGATTAAAAAAAGAAAATCATCAGAAATTGAAACTATAAAAGAAAAACTGCTGGAACTATATAATGGATTCACATTTAGTCACAAACTGATATATGCAAAAATGTAACTTATTTTTCCACAGTCAAATATAATTTCTATCATTAAGCTCCCATTCTGCTCAGTAGCAGAAAACTGATATCAAGTTGCTTTCAGGTAAATTTCTTCCCATTCAGGCACTTCTCGTTCAATTCAGGTTTATAATGCAGCCATATTCGAATTTCAAAATCACTCTCAGATTTTATTCTGTCTCCCTTTTTCCCATATTGATTTAAATCTCTAGAAAATTTGAACAACTGCCATTACAAAAGCAATAACGAAGAATGAGAACCTCCATTCCATAGTTTCACAATGGTTACATCCTAAACCAGCAATCTGTGAGACATACCTTTTCTTATGTGGTCTTCAGACTCAGTCCCTTCATGCCAGCACTCACTGAGGTGACCAGTCATCAGGTTAAGGATTTTGCTTGATGAACTCTGTTCCTGCAACATTTCTGAAGTATCCAAAGTCGTGCTCTAGTATTTAGCTTGTAGCATCATACAGTTACTTGGGGTCTTCCTTGTTCACATTCTCAGGCTTTTTGAGCTTTTTCAGTCTTCCCTTAGCCCTTCTGTATCTTATCTATGAGCACTGGGATGGTTAGCCTATTAGGCCAGCCCATCCTGATACTGTAGAAGGCTCTGAGCTACAAACAGAAACTCATTTTGCCCCTAGCAAACCTCTAAGCATCTCTATAATTCCTGCCCCCTTGTCTCCAACAGACATAACCTGTCACCTGCCTACTATGGGGACTCTGGGCCGGACAAGCAAATCTCAGTAACACTCCATTTCTGCTCATATTTGTCAGCCTCATTCCCAAACCCAGTGTTCCCGAGGTGGGGAGTCTTGCAGACAGTGTCACAACCCCAATAAATGACTTCCCCGCTAATCTCCTGCTTACTCTCATTAGAAGATTTTTAAATTCAGGGATCTGGGTGGAAGGAAATTGGATCTATTACATTTATTCTCATTTTCAATTTGTGCTGCCTTATACCTGGGAGTGCCTTTTGAACTTAAACACAAAGAATAAAATGTATTATTCCTCCTCTGAACAGTTCAAATCTGGAAGGGTTATCAGCAGCTAAACTAGGAGGGTGGAAAGAGTGTATGTAACATACACCAAAATCATAACACACCAATCAGTCTGCCACAGCCAAGACTTTTGATATCAGGAAGTAAAACAGTAAAGTGAAATGTAATGGTAACATCAGTTCGAGCAAGAATTGACTATAATATCTGTTACTCTGGGGACAGAAATTCCACTCACTCATTTATTTATTCATTTAAAAATATTTGTTGAACACCTACAGGTGGCAAGGGACTGGGATACACAGCAGGCAAGGAAGGTTCCAGATCTCATTGAATACACCTTATAATGGGGAGATATACAATAAACATGTAAACAAATATTTTCTGACAGTTTTAAGTGCCATGAATGAATTAAAATGTACAGATAAAAATCTCTAGAAGTGGGGGATACTTTAGATTGGTGGTTGAGGTGGTAATATATTTTTCTTTTATTGTTTTTAATCAAGCCTGAAATTTTCCCAAAGAAACAGCACCTGAGAAGACTGTTTACTGCCTTACAGAGCTAGAAATATAGCAGCTAATGGAAATAGGCTCTGCAGGCCTTCTTTCCCTGAAATGGAACTCTAAAATGCTTGAAAACAAGGCTAGTTCCAGACTCCTGTTGTGCTGCCTTTTTTTTTTTTTTTTTTTTTTTTTTTTGAGAGAGAGTTTAATTGCTTTTGAATGCATATGAATGTCAATTAGAGCCAGGCTATATATGTCTTTTTGGAGACAGAGCATTTGGTCTTTCTTTCAAGTTCTTTTGTTTGCTTGAATTAGCTTTGTAGTTTAACAGATGTTATTGGAGGAAATGGAGACATAAGCTTTTATAATACTGAAAATTAAATGAGAAGCAATACTGTTCTCTTCACCTTCCCCAAAAACATGCCATGCTATGAAACTGACAACTCACGTTACACTGCAAAAAGTCTTCACGTTTAGTGGACACATGTTAAAATCAGAGATATTTTGTGTGCACCTGTAGTTCATTAAATATTGTTCATTCTTTGGGGAGTTACATAATTGAATGTGTAAGTGATTATTCCTTTAGCCTTGGGAAAGGATAGTGTTTTCTAGATGTACAACAAAAAGTTCTCCCTTTAATTAAAAATAAAGTAAAACTACTTTAAGAAAATGAAAGCCACAATCTTCCAAACCAAACATGCCCCTCCAGCGTTCTACTGTTCCACTATACAATCAAACTACTTATTCAAGCTGAAGAAACTGAAGAAACCTACACACACACTCAACATGTTTCTGCCGCCCTTCCTGGTATGATGATTTTCCTTTGACTGGACCACTCTGCTCTCAAAATTAACATTACTTGTGTGCTGTCCTTGCTTCTATATTATTGTCATGTCATTACTAGAAGATAATAGAAAACAAAAAGCATCAGCTTTGGAATCAAGCTTATGCTAATTCTAACTCTATAACTTAGTACACATGTAATCTTGTGGCAGTCCATAAACTTTCCTCAACCTTAGTTCTCTACTCTGTAAAGTGGGGATGATCTCCATAGTTGTATTTCATGACTCTTACATGATATAATATGTAAGTGCTTGGTATGTGGTATTTGTTATCCCCTTGAAAATGAAGGTCATGGTCTTCCAGTATCTTATCCAATATGTAAAGTTCTTGGCAGTCATAACTCCTATCCTTACCATAAGAAAACAGCAGAGCAAACTGAAAATCAGAAACTCTTCTTAGGTACATCAGAGAACTTAGGTTGCAGGGAAAACTGCTGCTCTCAGAACTGGAGAGACAGACAAGCAGATACAGAGAAGCACAGCCTACTTGCAGCAGAGCTCAGGAGCAGATGCCCAGAGCTGAAGCTGGTATTGGTGCAGATACTTTAAACTGTAATTGATGAGTTGTGGAAAGCTCAGAGTGGACAAGCATGGGAGTTAAAAGCTCAGATAGGGCTCATTCTTAGGGTCTTGTTGGAGTTTTACCTGTAGGAACCCTAACAGATTCTCACAGTGAAAACTGGAGAAAAATCTCCTCATACATTCAGCAGGGAGAGGGGAAAGTAAATATTTTAAAATACAGGAAGCAATCTTTGTTCTCTTTAACAAGTCTTGCACTCAAGGAAATTATTTAATCAGAATCTAAATGACTGGTATTTTACCAGAGCCTAACCTAGCCTGACCTAGGGGAAGGAAATACCCAACTATAGCCCCATTTAGCCTTTGACAGGCAGTAGGGAAACCCAATTCAGGCTCACTAAAAGACTGAGGCCTAATTATAGGACTACAGAATGTTACCTCTTCTATACCATAATAGAGGATTACAACTAAAAGAACTGTGTGCCTTGGACTTTCTTTAAGAAGGAGTCTCTAGGGATACCCAAAGACAACAAGGGAGACAAAAACAAAGACATTAGAGAAAAATTTAGCTTTTGATATCACAGCTAAAGCAAATAGCAAACAACGTAACCTGTAGCCAGACAAACATAAAGCCTTATATAAAAGACCTTTCTTCAGTTTCTTTTATTCAATGTTTGTTTGGCTTTCAATAAAAAATAACAAGCATGACAAAATTATAGTCTTTGGAGACAAAATGAGCAAGGGAACCAGACTCAGAAGTATCAAAAATGCTGGAATTATCAAACTGGGAATTGAAAATAATTATGATTCATATGCTAGTGATTCCAATAGAAAAAGTGGGCAATAGAGAAGAACAGACGTATAATGTAAGCAGAGACATGGAAGCTCTATGAAAGGATAATAGGAAATTAAAAGGAAATGTTAGAAATTAAAAACACTTTAACAGAAATGAAGCATGTCTTTAATGGGCTCACCAGTAGACTGGACAGTCAAAGAAAAAAACTGGTGAGCTTGAAGATATGGTTATAGAAACTTTTCAAGCTGAAATACAAAGAGAGAAAAAGATAATTTAAAAATTCGGAATAAAATATTTATAACCCATGGGACAGTTACAAAATATGTAACATACATGCAATGTGAATATCAGAAAGAAAATAAAGGGACTATAAATATATTTGAAGAAATAATGGCTGAGAATTTTTCAGAATTAATGACAGACACCAAACCATAGATTCAGGAAACTCAGAGAACACTGAGCAGTATAATTTCTGAAAGAAAATCTATACCTAGACATCATATATTCAAATTACAGAAAATCAAAGAAAACAAAAAAATCTTAAAAGAAGCTGGGGGGCAGGCAGGTGCAGAGGAACTGAGGAGAAACATCCTACCTATAGAAGAATAAGGATAAGAATTACACAGAAATTTTCTTGAGAAGCCAGGCAAGAAGAACGTGAACTGAAATATTTAAGGTGTTGAAATAAAAAATACACCAACATAGAAGTCTGCATTCAGTAAATCATCTTTCAAATGTGAAGGAGAAATAGGTTTTCTTGAACAAAAACTGAGGAAATTTGCCATTGGTACCTCAGCTTTGCACAAAATGTTAAAAAGAAGTTCTTCAGATGAAAAGAAAAGTTTTATAAGTCAGAAACTCATATCTAGATTGAACAAAAGGAAGAGCATTAGAGAAGGAACAAATTAAGGTAAAATAAAGCATTTTTAAATGTTTAATTGATTTAACCAAAATTAGTTTGTTTAAAATAATAATAGCAATAAAGTACTTGACGATTACAGCTTATGGGTAAGCGAAATGACCAGAGCAATGTTATGAGGTTGGAGGCAGGAATAGGGAATGTTCTATCCATTATAAAGTAATTGCACTATTCACAAAATAAAATAATGTTATTTGAAAGTAAACTTGGAAAATAGAGGCCATTTTCTCTACTCCTTTATTGTCTATAGGTGATTCATTGAGGAATACTTTAAAGCCAAAATGAAATATAATGGTTCTCATAACTCTTACAACTAGAAAATCCAGCAGCTAAGCTCACTGGCTTCAGTATAGTTTGATACTTGATTTAAATTCAAAGTTAACACCAAGGTCCTCTGTTCTTAGACATGCTTTGCTCTTCTCCTTGAGTAAGTTTCATTTTCAGACAGAAATCTTCTCTTTTGTGGGAAATGGCTGCAGCAACCCACACTATGTCCTCGCTACCTCAAGTCTAGCAGAAAAAAGAGAATGACCTACTGCACAAAAAAGATTCACGGTGATTCAACAGGCTGAAGTCACATTTACAGAGCTAAATACATTGCATATGCAGGGGAACACTATGCATGGACTGTGTTCCTTCATATGCTCCATGATTATCAGATCTAGGGGTTTTGTGAATTTCACCAGAGCACATGTGTTGAGCACAGAGGAAAGGGTGGTTCCGCAGGGCAATTTTTCAAACAGTGGGGCACATAATTAGTGAATCATGAAATCAATTTAGTGAGTTGCAACTAAACACATTTTTTCATTTTTGTTTCTTGTGTTCGTTTCTACTTTTAGTAGAAAGAACAGAGGGAATGGTATGGAAGAGAAAAATGTGAAGAGAAAAGAAGAAAACTATTAGAGGATATCACAGGTAATGAAGATAAACATTACTTTGTAGGATACAGTGTTTACTAGGTTGCAGTGTTAAACACATTCTTTTGGTAGGGTTCTTTATAAGATTTTTAAAAACCAGTGTCCTAGTGGAAAATTAAAATCTGATTAACAAAGGAGATATGGAGGCTAGACAACCAAAACTCCATAAAATTTGCTACATCAGGTAAGACTGTTTAATGGGTACTCAACTGATATTTGTCGAATAATTTTTAGAATTTATATTGTGATTGATACACCTCTTGTCATTCAACAGAGTTTAACCACTTCCTTTAGAAGGAGACAGTTAACACTTCCATGAATGAAAATTTCTGAAGGAATTGTCATTTTGCTTGAGCTAAGTGTTGAAATGGTTCAAGGACTCAAGTGCCCTGGGCTGAGGCTTGCATAATGAGGTATTCCACAATCAAGTGGCTACAAATGTAGAGATGAGTAGAAGGGGTCAGGAGATGATGAATTCAGTACCATGTGTCTCCGGCATCATCTCTCTCCCAAGATTACCCATTCTCCTTCCTCTAATAATCAACTGTCCCTGTTAATCTAAGCCAGTCACTGACCTTTGGGTTTACACCTAAAAAATGTCCGTAGAATAAAAGTTAATTCAAAAGCAGAATTTACTGGGTTGGAAAGAACAGACAAGAAAGATTAAAAAAGAGAGAAATGAAGAAATGAAGGAAAGAAGGAAGAAAAGCTCAGAGCATTCTCCAGATCATATATATTCAGAATAGCAAAATGAACCTTGAAAGAAATTTATTTGACAACATTAAGCACGCAGCTGGAACTTTCACATTACCTGTAGGAGGCACACAGCCCAAAACAAAAGGCAGAGAAGCCAACATTGGCCACAATAGCCTTGTAAAATGGAGCAACAGTATAGCCACAGAGAAAAATAAATCCAATGACAACACTTTTTTCTTTTTTTATTTTAAGTTCTGGGATACATGTGCACATCGTGCAGGTTTGTTACATAGGTATACATATGCCATGGCAGTTTACGGCACCTATCAAACCATCATCTGGGTTTTAGGGCCTGCTTGCATTAGGTATTCCTCCTAATGCTCTCCTTCCCTTTGCTTCCCACCTCCTGACAGGCCCTGGTGTGTGATGTTCCCCTCTCTGTGTCCATGTGTTCTCATTGTTCAACTCTCACCTAAGAGTGAGAACATGCGGTGTTTGGTTTTCTGTTACTGGACAATACATCTTTTAACTCTAGAGTTACTAGTAAGTATTGAATATCTTTTTCTCTTTTCTCTTTTTCTTTCTCTTTTCTCTCTTTCCCTTCCTTTTCTCTCTTTTCCTTTCCTTTTGTCTTTCTTTCTTTTTGGTGGAAAACACCAAATATAGCAATACCAATCTGAAATATATATCATAAAAAATGAGTAGCATTGTAGAACCAGGTTATTAAAGGTCACTCCCTGGCACTCCTTCCTCTTAGCAGAGACTATTTAAAAGTCTGGCATAATTAATAATTTTGTGGCTAAATAAGTGCAAAATTTCAACCCTTTCCTCCTTTCATCATCTTCCTCAACATCATTAGCCCTTGTGTCCAGATTGTACTTAATATTATTCCATTTGATCCATACAATGATAGCATTTCAGAGCTGGGAAGGATGTTAAAAAACACTATCAGACCCCTGCATTTTATAAATAAGAAAACTAGATCCCTGAGCAGTTAAGCAACTTTGTCAGCAATACAAAATAATTAATATTAAAGCCAGAATCAGAGTTGGTTGCAAGCAAATGGCTAACTTGTTGAAAAGGGCCATGGAGGTGGCAGTGTTCATGGAGTGGTTTGATTTCTCCAAAGAGAAGACAGCAAAACATGATTTAAGATTGTTCCAGTAGCCAGCAGTGGTCCACTGGCTGCACACACACACACAAAAAGGTATGAAAGGGCCACTAACCATTTACAATGAGAGTATTTTTGAATCAGTGTTTTGATCAATGTGTGAAATCTCACAATTGTTCGAAACACTGTAAGTGCAGCTTTTGATAAGACTGCCATACCTGTGATTCCAAAGTTTGTCTTCCAGTGAAGAAAGAAACCTGGTCACTTACCTGGTGCCAAACAACTTTCCTCACTGCCTAAATGCACGTAGTTTTGAGGTTCGATAAATAAAATGAGAATTCTCAAGAGCACTACATTTTAAAACAAAGCCATGAAAACTGCATACTATATTCAATTTAGAGAATGTCACGTTTACAGAGCACAGTTAGTATTTTACCTTTCATGTCTAATTTATGATTTTAAGATTTATGATGTTAAAATTCTGAATACCTGGTTTGGTGTCCTAAATAAAGCCTATGCAGTAATTAGTAAATAGGTTTAATTAATAATTCTGCATTGTTAAAACTGGTTCTTACCCTTTTAGGGGGATGAGAGCTATTCACAGGGTTGAGTTAGAGAGAGAAACAAAGATATACCAATTCCAAATGTACCAAGAAAATCTCCACAATTTTATAAAATGAATCCCATAAATTTTATAAAAGGGACATCACCAGATGAAAATGGCAAAGGCTAACCAGATAGCTAAATGTATACAGCCACATTAATTTGTTAAGAAGCAATTACTGTCTTTGGAAAAGGAAGCAGGCATCAAAAATTCAAATAATTGCCACTGAAAGTATTCTCTTTTTCTTTCATTTTTTTTCTTCTTTTCAAGTTGGAAACCCAATATTATTAAATATTTAGGGATGACATTTCTTCTAGACATTCAAGAAACCACATTTTATGAACACAATGAAAAAGAATAATTCCTAGAAATATAAATAGATGGTCATTTTTTGTTTGAATAATTCCTAGAAATATAAATAGATGGTCATTTTTTGTCTCTGTTGGTGGTGTAAAATTTATTCAAGACACAATTACTTTTTGCTGAATGTCTGTCTCATATCTGGGAAGTCTTTCAAACACTAAATACACATCAAAACTCTCTCACAGGGCATGATAAGCATCCTCCGGAAAACTCAGTCATCATTATTCCATCATCTTGCTTTGGTGAGGCCCTGTAGGAACTCACAATGATATGATACTTTTTCATTGGCTGTTTATGATTAGAAAACTTTGGTATAATCCAGACTTGAAGAGATATTTGCTTTTGTTTTTCTTTGAGGAACAGATTCAGTGCATTCCATTGGACCCATTATGACATTTTTGCCTTTTATCAATGTGACATAGATACATGGATTTTTCATACTCACCCAGCCTTCCTTGAGAGCTCACCAAGTGACTCCTATGTGGCAGCTACAGTCTGGGCATCTTGAGGGCAAGACATAAATATAAAACATCACATTGGCTCTTGTGTCACATAAGTGTAACTAAAACATGCACTAAGTATACTATTCATATGGAAAAGCTTATTCAGTATTTATGGGGTCCTGCAAGTAGTCAATGTTATAAACATTTAAAACAAAGAGACGCAAATACATAAAGAGAGGATGGGAGCAGGAAGGAGAGGTCTAAGATGCATCATATGTAAGGTATTTCCTTTATTCAGAGACCTTACTCAAAGAGAAAGCAGGCAACTTCAACATGATGCACCATGTTAGCAGTGCTATTTCTCTCTTCTCTATGTTTTATAGGACTTACTGAATGCACCTGCATACAGTTCCCATACACTCCTTCCCCTAACACATGTACATGTACACTCCCAGGCACATATTGGAGTCTTATATTGAATATGAGAGATACAAATGTAACTGCTAAGTCAAATAATTATTAAGAGCTCTGGAGCTGTTTCCTTGGTATTTTGGACCATACCAACTCCTGAATTTAGACAGCTCAAACACAGATAGGATTAGGTGATTTTCATAGACCGAGATCTAAACAAATATTTTTTGTTATAACAAATACTTGTTATTGAACTCCTACATATGTGAGACACATCATATGTAAGGTATTTCCTTTATTCAGAGACCTTACTCAAAGAGAAAGCAGGCAACTTCAACATGATGCACCATGTTAGTGGTATGAAGAGAGTGTAATTGGAGAACAGAGGAGGGTCACTTGGTCCAGCATGGTGAGACAATAGGATGAGACAGATAAAGCTCTCCAGAGAGTGGGAAGGATAGGGGATCCCAGAGGGAAGGAACAGCATCAGCAAAATCATCCTTGCTAAATGAATAAGTACAGCAATGAATGCATGAATGAATGAATGAGCAGGATTGGGGAGGGGAAGATTATCTGTAAAAGGAGCATCATTTGAGAACAGATAGTACAGAGACAAGTTTCACCAGACTGGAAATCTTAGGAGGAGGAGTTTTGGGAAAAATGCAGATGAGTTGACTGGGGCAAATTATCTAGAGTCCTGGCCCTCTGATTAGAAGCCTGTTTCTAAAATAGTACCACTTCTTCCTTCTTATTTTTAAAAATTTCTACGAATTTTTATTTTGTTTTTTAAAAAATATTTCTTTTTAAATTGGCACATAATTATACACATTTATGGGGGTACATTACGCTGTTTTAATACATATATTGAATGATAATCAGGGTAATTAGCATATCATAATCTCAAACCTTTATCATTCCTTTATATTCCATGTTCTCTCTTCTAGCTATTTGGAAATACGCGTTATCATTAACTGCAGTTATCCTACAGTGCTATAGAACACTAGAACTTATTCCTCTCAGGTAGCTATATACTTTCATATCCTTTAACAAATCTCTCCCTAACCTCGCCTTCCCCCCTACCGCTCCCAGACTCTAGTAATCTGATCTACTCTTTACTTCTATGACATCAATTTTTTAGTTTCCCCATATGAGTGAAAACATGCAGTATTTATCTTTCTGTGCCTGACTTATATTGCTTAACACAAAGTCCTCCAGGCTCATCCATATAGCCATGAATTACAGGATTTTATTCTTCTTTATGGCTGAATATATTCCGGTGTGCATATCTATCAAATTTTCTTTATTCATTCATCTGTTGTTAGACACAGGGCTTGCTTCCATATCATGGCTGTTGCGTACAGTGCTGCAATATGCTTGGGTGTGCAAATATCACTTTGATACATTTATTTCCTTTCCTTTTGATAAATACCAAGAATGGGATTCCTGGATCATATGACACCTTTTTCTTATTCTTGTCCTATGAAGCCACGGTAAATTCAGAACTGGGGAATCTGGAACTAACCAAGCCTTCTCTCTGTCAAGGCCAGTGTTCTTAATGGAGATCCAATTTTTCCTAGGAGCAGTTCCACCTGCAGGGTGTTTATAATTGTGACTGAGTACTTAGAAAATGGTTTGGCAGTCCTTGGTGAGAGAAATGTCAGCTGCATATGTATGCACACAGATAAAGGTACTCATCTGAGTGTTCTTTCTCCCCTTCCTACTTCATGTCACACAGATAGTAATTTATGCTAGGGCAGTTATGGACCACAGGATTCTACTTCAGAGCAGAGGATACAAATGCCAGAAGATCTAGAGAACGTGACCTTAATCCTAACATTTTATATGAGGCTAGGAGTGTGGAGACTTCATATCTGTATTGCAGCCATCAGGGACTTCCAAGAAGACTGTAAATCCCATCTAGCTAGGATTCCATTATACTGAATTAGACTTCCAGGAATAATGTGAATAGCAATATGCCATGGAAACGACAATGCAGCTGATTGATCAGCATTGCACAGTAGTCAAAGATTATTTGGAGTCTGACTAGTTGGGGTTGGATCTTCACTCAGTATTTTATCTACTATGATTTGGGACATGTTGCCTGATTAATTTGAGCTATGCTATTCATTGGATGAAGCTCACCAATTGCCTCTAAAAAAAATATATTCAGAAGACTGTAAGTCCTCATCCAGTGGTAATCCTTGAAAGATTTCCTTCCTCTATTGCTTCTCTTAAACTGCCCGATCCTTGTTGCCCAGTTTCTTCTCATGCAGTTCTCTATGTCTTATTTTAAATACTACTTAGAAGAAGGTTATTCCTAAACCTGGAGTTCCAAGCTCCGTCTCTTTGAACTCCAGACTCATATAGCTCACACAGAGCAGTGTTTACACTTAGCCCCACTCTTCTTCCAGGCATCACTGGACCAGGTAAGCCATTTGAAACAAAAGCTTGCTGAATGGCACTTGGTTCACATATGACATTTGGTACATATAGTGCATTGAAAGGCAAAAGAAGCATTGGTAAACTAAAAGAAAGCAAGACAAAAAACCTGAGAGAGGAATTTTAAAAATATGAGCATCACCGAAGATAATAATGGCAATGGATAGGATTTTAAATGTGTTCAAATTCATAAAAATGTATCATAATATTTATTTTCTAAACCTCACAGGTCATGTTTCAAGGATGCTTAGGAACCTAATTATTATACTGAAAAATTGGTAAATATAGGGAAAATATCAGGTATCTCCCTTGCCCTTCTCAAAAGAAATATACCTCAGGGCAAATAAGGAATTGAAGAAGTTTCTCCTTATAGGTAACATTCTAGCCATTGTATAAAGAAGAAATGAGAAAATTGGAATATCACTATAAGACATATAATGTAGTATAATGAAATAATGAACCCAGATGTTTGCCAATCAATAACCGCTAACATCACAGAAAGACAAGCAAACATGACGTGTCTTTGGTGGAAAAAACAAGTCTACCTCGGAAGTGTTCTTGCTCAAAAATCAGAACCTGAATCTGATCAACTATCTAAAACTTCACCCTACAGGAAACAAAGGGAACAGAGAAAATGCACCCAACCTCTGCAGTAAATATTAAAGGAAAAATGATCTTGTTTCTTCAGCAAATACATAGCAAGGATAGAAAAAGAAAAGAAGAGGAACAGACCTAAGAGTTATATTATCCAAATTCAATGTATGTTCCTTATTTGGAACCTCATTGTACAAACAAAAAGTAGACAGGCATTTGGTAACAACAGAGATTGGCTAGAAATTTGGTAATAGCAGGGAATCATTGTTTGTTCTAGATGTGTAATAATGGTATTCTTTTTAAAATATATATTTATTTTTTAAACATTCATAACTAAAATATTTACAAATGAAATGATCTGCTATCTAAAATATGTTTTGAAAGGGTCTGAGATGAGGAAAAATGAATGAGGGGATATGAAACTATATCAGCTATGAATGGTTCATTGTTAAAACTAGCAATTAATGTATTGAGTTTTATCAAACTATTCTCCCTACTTGTGTATATATAATTTTTCATAATAAGACATTTTTCTCAATCTGAGACAATTTGATTGAAGTAAGTTTCTGATACATCTAGAGGCTTGTTATAGCATTACTGTTAGAGTAGGAATTAGTAGGGTGTAAGCATCCCCAGCACCAAAGATGGCTGCAGGTAAGTTGGTTCTCTAGGTGCCGAGTTTAGTATGGGTTTCATGGTGCACTATGCTCATTAAGGAGTGGGAAGAGAGATTGCCAAGGAGTAATTGAGAGTTCTCTCAGCCCCTCAAGTCAATCACACTTTATTAAACATTCTTGTAGCATAAGCATTACCTGGAGTACTGATTAAAAATACAAATTCTAGGATCCCAACAAGACCCTCTGGGAAAGGAGCTGGGAAGTTATAGGTTTAACAAGCTCTCCAAGTGATGTTCATCATCAAAGCTTAGGAATCAATCAAAGATTAATTTCAATGTATTAATATAATAGGGCCTTCAATTGGAAATACTTTG
This sequence comes from Callithrix jacchus, assembly GCF_049354715.1. Taxonomy (NCBI): domain Eukaryota; kingdom Metazoa; phylum Chordata; class Mammalia; order Primates; family Cebidae; genus Callithrix; species Callithrix jacchus. The sequence continues at coordinate 93,688,029 of NC_133515.1, forward strand.
TAAACAGTTGGAAGTTGGGGACAGTTGGACTAGAATTAGGTGAACAAGGAGTGGTATACGTTTGGGAGTCATTTTCACGTTTTCAAAAGGAATTCAATAAAGGCACTTCCAAAAGGGGAGAGGGAAGAGAATTTTTAGTAGTTAAAGGGTACTATGGCCGGGCGCGGTGGCTCAAGCCTGTAATCCCAGCACTTTGGGAGGCCGAGGCGGGTGATCACGAGGTCAACAGATCGAGACCATCCTGGTCAACATGGTGAAACCCCGTCTCTACTAAAAATTACAAAAAATTAGCTGGGCACTGTGGCGTGTGCCTGTAATCCCAGCTACTCAGGAGGCTGAGGCAGGAGAATTGCCTGAACCCAGGGGGCAGAGGTTGCGGTGAGCCGAGATTGCGCCATTGCACTCCAGCCTGGGTAACAAGAGCAAAACTCCGTCTCAAAAAAAAAAAAAAGGGTACTATTAGCAATTCTGGGTGCCATTCACTCGTCGCTGTTATCCTTCACATCCCAAATGATTTAGAACTGCACATACAGACACATAGGGCTTATCATATTAATTGCTTTGGTGACATTGAATAGAAGAATGAAACTTAAACCTGATACTGAAGAAGGGATTCCTATTTCTTCCCTAATAGAATTGAAATTAATGCACTGCAGGTAAAGGACTCACCTGATATATGTGCCTACTTCTCTGGGCCTTCAAGAGGTTTCCTAGTCTAGTATTCCCCCCACTCCCCACCACCAACTACTGAGAAGAGGTAGATTAAAGCATTGGCCCTTCTAATTGATGAATAAGTTAGGCATCTAGTAAAAGAAACAGTGGGCTTTGTTTCTTGTTTTTATGTCACCAAACGTTCTCTGGCTGATAGAATAGCCCACTGGATGCTGGGTTCTCCCCTGGGAAAGAGTTCGTCAGATCAAAAGACCAGAAATAACCCTTCCAGCAAGTCCCTTCACTCATAGAAAAATTTAGAGGTTAATGCTATTTGCTACTGGCACCATCTGCAGGAGCCTCTGTGCTTCTTTGATGCTTAGTCACAGTTTCCATAAAATGATATAACCAGCTCTTAGCATAATGCAGAATAGAAAAGAGGTTTCAAGATTCATTTCAGTCACAAAGTCTATTGAAAGAGATCATCAATTACAAGTTTTGGTAAAAAAAGTTTTGTTTCCACTTCTTGTTAATTGAGATACATTATACGCTCAGAAGATACCCTGGCACATAGTAAGCCCTGAATAAAGGTTTGTTGTAGTGGTGGTGGTTGAATTAACTTGTTAAGGGTCGTAGCATTTGTGACCATGTTTTAGGGCAATGGGCTTATTAAACCTAAGAACTGCAATATTAAAATTATTTTTAAATGCTGTATCTGCCCAGTTGACTCCTAAAAAGATACAAACACAAGTAATGGTCCTACATGGTTTTCAGTATACTTCATTTTACTAGGAACCAGTAGAAAAACCCCAGAGTTTGGAATTTAATATTTGTTAAATTTAAATCTTAGCCCTCCCATTTATATGCTATGTTGTTTTAAGCTGGTTAACTGATCTCTTTCTTGTTCATATTCTTCATCTGTAAAATGGGTACATGAGTTCCTATAATTATAAAATAGGGATGGTAATATATCCTTTAAAGCATTGTTGGAGGAATAAATGGGATCACATTTGTGAGGTGTTTCTCCTAAAATACACTGCTTATATAGTATTTTAACATTTTAAACTGCTTTTATATATTGTCTTCTCAGTTTTACCAATTTTTAAAAATCCTATGGCTAAAGTAGGATATATAGTTCTATTCACATTTTGCAACTATCGAGACCAATATTCAGTGAGTTACTTACTATATTAGTTCTCTATTGCTATGTAATAATATTACCACAAACTTAGCAGCTTGAAACAATCCACACTTATTTTATCATGTTTTTTGTAAATCATGAGTTTGGGCAGTTTATCTGGGTCCTCTCCTTAGCAGCTTCAGGGGACATCTTCAACCAAGATGTCAGCCAGGGCTGCAGCCTCATCTGAGTCTCAACCAGGGAAGAACCACTTTCAAATTTACTCAGGGACTGAAAGAATTCATCTACTTGTGGTCACAGAACTGAGAGTTTTCATGTCCTGCTGGCTTTTGCTTAGAGGCCACTCTCAATTCCTCAAGGCAACCCACAGTTCCTTACCAGGGGAGGGGGTTCCCAACCTGGCCACATGCTTCCTCGGAGTCAGCCAGGAAGAAAGAGAAACCCAAGCAAGACAAGCACTGCAGTACGATGTAAATGTAATGTGTGATCAGATGCATCTTGTCACGTTGCTGAATTGTATTAAATACAGGTAACCAAGGCAGGTCGTGGTGGCTCACGCCTGTAATCCCAATGCTTTAGGAGACCAAAGAGAAGGAGTTCAGTGCTACAGTGAGTTATGATCATGCCACTGTACTTCAGTCTGGATGACAGAGCAAGAACCTGTCCCTGAAAATAAAAAGAAGAAGAAGTATATCATAGTCCTGTCTATACTCTAAGAGAAGGGATCACATAAGGGTGTGAACATCAGGAGGTGAGGATTCTCTTAGGAGTCTGTCTGCCACACTTACCCAAAGGCATATTTTAAAGGCAGAACCAGAATAACAGCACTTCCAGTCTATATTAGATGCTCTTTTTATTTATGTACTCAGTTTTCACGAAATATTTAGTGAGTATCTGCTATACACAAGGCACTGTACCAGTTACAGTAAACCCCGTAATAATGAATACTACACACAAACTATCCCCAAAGCACAGGGAAAACAGGAGGTGCCAAAATAATTATGCCTCATTGGTAAGAATGATGTTAGGAAAAAAGGGGAAAAGGGTTATGACTGATGTGCTTAACAGGCAATGACAAGAAAACGAGTTACACTAAATAAAGAAAAACACTGAGTTTATAGAAATGGAATAGACTAGAGAACACCATAACTAAGCAAAATGGTAAAATGAGGGCCGGGCGCGGTGGCTCACGCCTGTAATCCCAGCACTTTGGGAGGCCGAGGTGGGTGGATCACGAGGCCAAGAGATCGAGACCATCCTGGTCAACATGGTGAAACCCCGTCTCTACTAAAAATACAAAAAATTAGCTGGGCATGGTGGCACGTGCCTGTAATCCCAGCTACTCAGGAGGCTGAGGCAGGAGAATTACCTGAACCCAGGAGGAGGAGGTTGCGGTGAGCTGAGATTGTGCCATTGCACTCCAGCCTGGGTAACAAGAGCAAAACTCAGTCTCAAAAAATAAATAAATAAATAAATAAATACATAAGGTAAAATGTTTTGACTTTGTTTTATAAGCAATGAATAATAAAAAATCATTTTTTGTTTGTTTTCCTATATTTGTTTTAGAAGAAAAGTAATATGTGCAATGCAAGGCTTTGGTTCTACTAAAAATAATGCTGCTGAAAATATACTGGAAGCAAGTCACAGTCAACTTGGCCACAATTGTTATTTCCTGTTCAAAGGCATTTTACAAATATGAAAATAGGATTCGGTAAATGTTGGTTGTTTTAGTGCTCTATGATGTCCTCCAAAAATTATCTCATGATAAACACTGGCAATGATACAGCAGTTATTTCTTTTTTGTCTCAGAGCAAGACCGACTTAAACTGTTATAATGTTAAGCCTTTATCAGTGGAGGTATAGAATTGAAAGGGTTTAAGCTGGGGAAAGAAAAATGATTTAAGGGTTTGGATGAATTGCACAAGCCCATAAAATGGTATTAAATCAGTTCTGAAAAGATTTGAAGAGAACACAACACCCTGTAAGTGTGTTACACTTTGGTATCATTAAAGAATGGGATTGGACGACATAGAAGAGGGAAATGTGAGACGGAATATCAGAGTCTCACAAGACACTTAACGTCTTAAGAGGCATCTGAACCATGATAGTTGACAACTAAGCCATTGCTCCCTTATCATACCAATAATGATCACTGTAAGAAAGCTTGCGCTCAAAGCAACTCCCAAAGCCAGGGCCTGATGGAGGCACTCACAGATAACATATTGTTTTCCTCTCTTGAATCAACTCAAGGATGCTGTGCCCATGTATAACTGTGATCATGTGGGAAATCAGACTAGAAGTCTTTTAAAAAGCTAGTTTATCAGCCAGGACAACAGTCAGCAAAACATGTTAGGCAACTGATCTTCTAATTTCCATATCCAATGCTCTCATGTGGTTCCTAAGTGCTAGGGTCCCCATCTATGGTGCTATTATTGTTCAAAACATTTTTTTCAGCTCCTATATAATACATTTTTCAATCAGAAAATAGAAGGAAAAATCTTAGCCAAAGATAAAAATGAATGTATTTATCTTAACTCCTTTCTGCCCAAGCCTGTGGAGGGTGATTACAGTGACATAAATGGGCACTATGGACTGGAGCTGATTTTCCCTGATGATCATATACTGCTTGCTGTCTGTTCTGTTCCAAGTAATTTCCATGTCTTATTTATTTATCATCATAAGAACAGTGTGAATCTACTTCTCACATGAGAAAGTTGATATACATAGAGATTAAGCAACTTCTTCAACGTAAAAGAGCAAATAAGAGTGGAGTGAGAATTGAAATCCCCCCCATTTGGCACAAGGACTCACACTCTTCTTCACCATACTCCAAGGACAGCCCATTGATGAGGCCACTGGATATTCCTTATTGTTAGTTGTTGGCAAACTGTATGTCACATGCTCATGTTTCCAATAAAGAAGTTGCCAGAATTATTTTAAGTAATCAAATTTCAGGTCCAGAGACCAACCAGTTCAGAAACAACACCTGTATATACTATCTCACAGGCTAAGCTTAGGGGTGTCTGTTCTTGGCTGATTCTGAAAGCCAGATGCCTGAGTAGCCAAAAAGTACAGAGGATGCAAAAAGAACACTATGACACATTCCTGCTGATGTTTGAGGTATTTCCGTTAAGAGCAGTAACACGTTCTCATTTAAAAGGCAGGTAGTTATATTTTTGCAATGCCATAAGAAAAGAAGCAAACAAAAGGATTACATAGTAGAGGTGGGTTATCAAATTCGAATTAATCCATAAATGCGTGCAAATAGGTGCCCAACAAATTAGGCCCTCCCAAGATAATTCTTTATGTTCTCATCTTTTCCCCTAACAGGGACTCACTTAATAGATCAGAATAGGAATCATTTCTCATAGATTCCAATTTAGTACCTGAAGCCAATATGACACTTATATAAGCTAAATTGTCAATGAATATAGATTACCCAAAATTTTCTTCTAAAGTGTACATCTACTTTACAAGAGCTAATGCCTGCTTGTGGTCTGAGATCCTCAGTCTGGGATAGCTAGAGCTCATGAAGGGAATTCAAAGGCAGGCCAACTCTAAGTCAAAACAGTGCATTTTAAGTCAATATACCTGTAATCGTGGCCAGATAAGAGTGTGGTTTTGTTAGGAAAATACAATAGAGAGTTACTGAGATGAAGAGGATTCTGGTTAGAATAGGCAACAGGTGCTGGGGGCACTCTAGTTCAGGAAAGCAAATTTCAGAGTATTTTAGTGCTATAGACCAACACTTCTCAAAATTTCACGTGCGTGAGCATCACCTGGAGATCTCATCAAGATGCAGATTTAGGTTCAGTAGATTTGGAGTGGGGCCTGGGGTTCTGCATTTCTAATGACCACCCAGGATCTCCATCTTGCTGGTCTGTATAGCATGCTTTGAGCAGCAAAATTCTAGAACAAACAGAAAAAGGAAACTTTCATGCCACTGTATTAGAGAAAATGAGAGTCATGCCAACTTCCTAGCAGTGAACAGAAGGGTAACTGCTGAGCCTGCCTTTGGAGGAAGCACAATCATAGGGCTTTACCTGCAAAGCCAAAGTGCATATTCAGCTGATTGGATTCACAGCATCACTGGTTGCTAATGGGGACCAGAGCTTTAGTGCTAGACCTAGTCCTTGCCTTGTGGGGCAAGATGTTAATTTTCTGTCTTCTATGTAGAAGAGGACTTATAAAAAACAGTAAGATCAGGGCCTCTAGAGTGACATGGTCTGAATTCAAGTGGTTTCCATTATTTGATAGTTCTTTTCCCTTAGTCAAAGTTTTCTGTTCTATAATCATTATTTCCCAATTGCAAACCTGGAAAAACAATACTTCTGCTACATTAATAAAGGCAGACTAATTAAGAAACAACTTCCAAAGTTTAATGGGTTAACACAATACAACTTTTTTCTTGTATGTATAACAGTTCGATCATAGTGTTTGGCACGTGGATTTTTGTATTAGTCCATTTTCATGCTGCTGATAAAGATATACCCAAGACTGGGCAATTTACAAAAGAAAGAGGTTTAACAGATTTACAGTTCTGGAGAAGCCTCACGATCATGATGGAATCCAAGGAGGAACAAGTCAAGTATTACAGGAATGGCAGCAGGCAAAGGGAGAGAGTTTGTGCAGGGAAACTCCCGTTTTTAAATCCATCAGATGTCATGAGATCTGATGTTCACTATCACAAGAACAGCACAGGAAATACCTGACCCCATGATTGACATTTCTCCCACAGGGCCCCTCCCACAACACACGGGAATTATGGGTGCTACAAGATGAAATACAGGTGGGGATACAGAGCCAAAACATATCAATTTTTTTACTGCAATTTGGGAATTCAGGATCCTTCACCTCGTGGTTCTATATTTCTCTATATATTCAGAGTCCTCTTATTTCAGCTAGTGGATAGGGATAGTGTAAAGAAGGATGCAGGGTGGTTTTTGTTTTTTGTTTTTTGTTTTGTTTTTTTTTTTGAGACGGAGTTTCGCTCTTGTCACCCAGGCTGGAGTGCAATGGCGCGATCTTGGCTCACCGCAACCTCCGCCTCGTGGGTTCAGGCAATTCTCCTGCCTCAGCCTCCTGAGTAGCTGGGACTACAGGCACACGCCACCATGCCCAGCTAATTTTTTGTATTTTTAGTAGAGACGAGGTTTCACCATGTTGACCAGGATGCTCTCGGTCTCTTGACCTTGTGATCCACCTGCCTCAGCCTCCCAAAGTGCTGGGATTACAGGCTTAAGCCACCGCGCCCGGCCTGCAGGGTGGTTTTTATTAGCACACTTTAATTCCACACGCGTTCTATTACCTAGAACTGGGTCAGTCAGCCCCACCCCACTTCTAGAGAGAGTGGGAAAAGTAGCCTATCTTTGTGGCCAGAACAAACAGGGCATGAGTTTGGTAAATGTCTATCCCCTCCCTTCTCAACCAGAGAATTAAGTCTTAATGCCCTAAGACACCCATGGCACATAGTAAATTAATCTCTCTCTCATGCATGTAGATGGTACTATCTCTGTACTCTCCTTGAGAAGATGAAGAAAATCATCACTCAAATAATTTCTGTAATGCTTGGCCAATTTTTGCTACATTTGCATACCCCGGAAGGGATCTATACAAATGGAAGCTGCTACAGAATAGAAAAATAGAAAAATGAAGCAGGCTGGGGTAGAGGGGAAAAAAGCTAGTAGCAGTAAGAGGCAGCTACTTTGCGAGATGGGTTCCTTTTCCTGCATTGCTTTTGCAGTATTTTAAACTTTCTGGTTGGCCTAATGACCTCTGAATCTTTCTGAAAGTCTTGCTCTGAAGTCACTTTCTGCACAAAGCTTTACTGAACCCTTCCTTCAAACTCAATGTGTCACTGATTTCTCAATAAACCTTAAGGAACATAATGTGTTCCTCAAATGGCATACTGCACATGTGCAGTTATTTATTTATATACTTGCCTCCTGCTGAGAACAGAAGCCACCTCCCTCTTTGCTTGGCACATAATATTAAGTATTCAATTCATATGTTTTGAAGAACTTAAGATCTTTTTTGGTCAGAGAGGAGAGTACTCAAGCATGCTTAGATTTTTTGAGGTTCCAGGGCAGTGGCACCAAGAGCTACCTCATATTTCTTACCCTGGTATAGTTTATTCGTTGGGTTTATCCTTAAACACATCTTACATCAGACTAAGGGAAAATGTTATCCATGAGACTTTTTTTTCAGGATCGGCAAGCCTTGTAATGATTATTTCGGCAACTGGATTAAGCTGGTGGAAATGATTTATAGAGTCACAAAAGTGTTCTCAATGCTCCCCAAATTGCGCCCTGTACATACAGCACTAAACGTGTGCATAACATCGCTTGGAGATGGTGGAGGAGTGCATTCTTCCATTATTCTTTCTTGTCTGAGGAAACAATCTTATTTTCTGGAATGGTTTGAAGCTATAGTTTGTGTCTCTAGAATAGTTCTTTTAAAAAGATGAAGACAGAGGATTGTGTCTGTAGCACTCGCTGCTGCATAAAGAGATTCAGAGTCTGTCTTGCACAACTACCTCTCTCAATTTAGTTGCACTAGAAAATCAAATGAATATGTGTTTTATCTGTTTAATCTCATGAATCCTGTGCAAGCCTGGTCCAGGTGCTGACTGTGACAAGCCATCAGAAATTCCTTCATAATTTTATATTTTCCCATTTTACAATTACCTGATAAATGATTATATCTGACAGTTTTTAATCTACATAACAGTGATCATTGGCAACGAGGGCTTTGGAAGAATTATATTCATGTTGTTCTCCTTGCATATCCTGTTACCTGCTTTATAATCAACAGATACGCCACATGCTGACAGTCTTTCATTACATGCTCTATTTAAGACTCTAGTGTATGTATGTGTATATATATTACTACTTTACAGCTGGTACATGATAAACAGTAAAGATGCACCCCTACTACAAAAACAGATTTATTAATAAATAGCTGACACTTTGTACTTTTGCAGAATACCAAAGCAATTAGTGACAACAGTAGAATGATTTTCAATACCTACAGAGCAAAATATCATATTGATTCAAGCTCGAAGCTTTTTCTAAATAACAGCCAAGGAATTGTCTACTGTATTAGGTCAATTCCTTTAAATAACATGTTGAAAAAAAATACATTGACACAACTCTTTTGAATGTCTTTCCCCTTGATTCAACTAAATATAGAAGCCAATTCACCACTATAGAATAACTTAGACTAATGAGACCAAAAAATTATTTCGGTGTCTTTCGTCTTATGTTTGCTTATCCCGCCAAAGCAAATCTTCATCATCTGTAGATCTCATGTAAAATTGAGATATTCACTTGATTTCAAAGCAGAGAATACATTGTGGGAGAAAATAGAACATTTAGTGACGAAATCTTAGGATCACAAAATCATAGGACTATGAACCAGATGAAATTCAAAGAGATGGACTAGTTCAATTCCTTCCCTGGGGCAATATAATATTCCTACTCCCCACCTCGACTAATCCACACAATATTACAGGTGACACATTGAAGCCCGTGAAGAGAAACTGGTTAGCCAGCAAGTAAGAATTTGCGATGGATCAATAATTTAGCACTCTCGAGTTCTCAGCACATTTCTTCCGAGGAGTGTACCTTCATTTATTCTTTCAATGACTGCTGAGCTCTGAGTACTGTCCTAGGCTCTGGGGACACAGAAGAGAACAAACACAGACAACATTCCTGCTCTTTATGGGCCGTACATTATGCTTGAAAGAGACAGATCATAAATGGATAGCATTTTAGGAAGCAATAAATGCTATATAGTAAAGCCGGGTCAGCAAAAATAGGTTATGCAGAGGGATGGAGAATTGCGCTGCTATGTTCTGAATATCATGGTCAAAGAAAACCTCACTGATAAAATTATAAATAAGCAGGGACCTGAAGAAAGGGAGGAAGGGAGTCAAACAGCTCTCTAGAGGGAGAGGACTCTGGACAGTGGCCCCAGGTGGAAGCACACTGACTATGCTCACATGTGTGTGTGTTAGCATGCTCACTTTTTGTTCCTACTATTTATTATATTTTATCCCTTTCAATTTCTTCATAGAAATTGCTTCATATTTCTGTTGGAGATCAAGATAGCTCCACAAGTCATTACCTACTTCCGCCATGGCTCCTGAATCTTGGATCTGTGCCATTTCCCAATCACTGCCTCCGTTTCTATTCCTGCCTCTCAGCATAACTGCCAACCTCCCCCTCCTTTGCCCAGTTCATCTCGGGACATCTCACAGTTCCCCAGTGAGGGGGAGCCATGCCTATTCTCGCCTGTCACTTTCAATACCTGGGGCTTATTTGGACTCCTTTCCTTTAATTTTAGTTCCATCTTAAGCCTAAGCATGCCTGAAAAAAAGGATGAGGTGAAAGGTGTGTATGGTAAGTTACAAAGAGGTTCTGTACCTTTAATGGACTTGCAAACAAAATATACCTCTTTATTTTGCCAATTATTAGGTGCCCACTCTGTGCTAGACTTCACACTGGATGTCAGGGATACTGAGAAGCCCCTGTTGTCCAGGTGCTCATAGAAAGGTATTCTTTGCCATAGTTACCCTGGGTCTGAATGTAGCCCTGCGGGCGGGGGTTGTGGGGGACTGCCCATCACCAGCTTCAATGAAGTCTTCTCCACATACAAGAATTTTTGTCTGTTTGTCTTTTGGATGTATGTTTGTTTTAATGTGACCAGCACAGTGCTAGGTGCTATATAGCAGAATAAAAAGCATAATACATTTCTCTAAGGACTTGGCTGTTTAGTTGATATGACATAATATAAACATATACCTGAGAATGTGTATAGCAACACACCATGAAAACCATAGTTCAAAACATAACAAAAGAATTATAAAACAAAACCCACAAATTCCTGTCTTCCACTCATATTCCAACATTATGTTCATCTAATCTAAGGGAAATCACTAACAGGTGGAAAAATCAGCAACATTGCCCGTCACATGGATTCAAATGTCCTATTGGTGATTTTTTGTTATAAATAGCAAAAATAAATTTTCCATGAATTCTATCTTAAAAGTATCAAGATACACATCCTTCCTTATAAATACGAAGTCTAATTACAAGTCTTCAGATGTATCAGAATCCGTCAGCCAATTTTTGCTACTATTAATAGTCCTTAACAGTTTATCTATCTTTGTGTATTTTTTTTGTCCAATCCTACGTGCTTACTTTTTGGTAAAAGTTGTGGAAAATGTCTGCTTACAAGGACGTTTTGCTATTTTGAATCCTTCTTCAAATGCTATGCTCTGACCAACTTCACTATCTGAGAATCTTGCTCCGCCTTTTCCATTACTTTGCTATATGGGACTCTGTCCCTGGCCATCTTATTTCTGTTTCTTTCCTTCCACTCCTCTGCTCACTTCTGTTAGTATTCCATGCATGTAAACTGCTTCACTGAGCTTCAGTCCTGTTAAGTTTGAAGTAAATATGTAGAATAATATATTCAGATATTAGCTTTTCTGGTTGAAAAGCTCTAATGAAAAAGAAATACCTGTGCCAAAGCAGGAATACTAAAGTTAGAAATGGAGAAGCGGCTCTGCCTATACGGTGGGCCCAATTTTGCTCAAGAAGATAGGATTCAAATAGGTGCAGTTTTCAAGAGTCATCATTTATTTGCAGGCTAACTAGCAAGTGTATTATTTATTTATCCTCATGTCAAATTATTCTCTCTGATGTGATTTTGAACATCCTGGGCAACATTAAGTCTGAATTCTTATCTGCTAAAACCCAGGATTCAGTGTGCACAGCCATTATTAGCTTGTCTCTAAAGCAGAAAATACAATGCAAAATCATCAGGGGACTAAATCTTCTAACGATTAATCCATGCAAATCCCAGTGATTGTCCTGGGATGTCCAGTCAGATCCTGGGGCACATGATGGCAGATGCCCACCAGAATGTGGAAAAATCCTGATTTCCTTTTCTCATTATGCTACATTAACAGACATTGCTACTTCCAGGAGGAGCAGACTGCAAACCTCCATTGATGGGAAAGTATAATCCACTTCAGGTTTCCAATCCTAAAAATCATTCGCTGTTTATTAAATGGCTAATTTTGCCCCCTTTTTCTCCCTCTCCATGTTTCTTTTTAAAAAATCCGCCTTCCTGTTTCTTTGAAATACATGCTCTGCTAAATACATGTCAAAGTTTGAGCAAAATCCAGAGTAGGTATGGAGTTGACATGCTAACCCTGAGGCTGTGTCCTGACATTGCCCAAGCGTGGGTGCAAGGTCATGTTTATGGAACTTGCTACCTCTGCTGCAAGTGCTCCTGTCCACTCCACTAAGAGTATGTTTCCAACAGCACCAAGGAAGCGGCCGAGTGCTCCTGGACTTCTGAGGAAATGTAAGACAGCTCCTGACCTCGCGGGTCACTCCTTCTGCAGGGCACTATCTGTACACTCTACATTTCACAATTTTCTCTCTCACCCAACTTTAATCTTATGGGCTAGGGAGGCAGATGGTTAACCACATGGTGAAATTTGATGATTCAAAAGGGGAAGTAGGAGTGGAGGAATGTTCTTTACCTGTCTGTAAATATCTTCTCTTAATTAGATTGACAAATACTGTATTCTCGGCCATGCGTTGGGCTAAGCTTTACGGGCATCTACAGAAAGCTTATAATTCGTTGTGGAAATGTGTATGTGAAGATGGCATATAAGCTCACCATGCTTACTGTTATTTCAGGTATTTAACCCCTCTTCACGATCTCTCTTTCCATCCACTTTATCATAATTACTTCCCTTTCATATCCCCTCGTATCTCCTAACCTGCGGTGCCTCTAATTTGACACAGTACGCTTATGGATGGCTGATAAACGTAACAGAAAATCTGTTTATTTAAATTCTATGATTCATCCAAAAAGCATATATTAAATAGGCTTGGGGAAAATAAAAAGGAGCTCAAATACTATCCCTTCATTCACAGGTTTTTAATCTGGTTGTGGGGACAAAAGAGACACACATAAAACTCTGGGCAAATATGGGCGCCACAGTGTAATAAGGAATGTGAGTCCTGGTAGAGACGAGACAAGACAAAAGAAGTGTGTGTTGGAGAGGCAAACAAGACTGTATAGCAGATCTGCAAATCGGAGTGTCAGTTGAAGAAATCTGCAGAGAAGAAGAGAAGCTGCAAACTTTAACATTAGACCCCGGTGTGGTGGTATCTCTTGCTGTTAATGAGATATATATTGATGGCAACCACCCGCAATTTCTCACACCCCTCTCAAAACATATTATATATAACATGATATAAATATAATCACTGTATTCAAGATTTTTTAAATGACAATTTTATCTTCTGAGTTGTAGCTGTTTCTCTCGGCATTTTGCAAGATGTTATAGTTGAACTAACAGCTGAAACCAATAAGCATACTTGCTTTGGGCATATTTTGTGATCTCTAAGGAAGAAACATTCATTAAAGCAAACAAGTATTAGCTTCAAATCTATGTTTTATCTAAGGCTGTACTTGTTGCTATAGGATGTACAGGAGTGGAAGGCACAGGACTCAGTGCCAGAAAAGGCACCAAACTAGGAGTCCTTGAGGTGGGATTCAGCCTTGGTTCTTCCAGCACTGAGTGTGACCTCATTGAACAGATCATTTAAACTCCCTGGTCTCAGTTTTCTCGCCTGTAAAGCAGAGGTCATTATATTGGCCTCACCTTCATGTCAAGGCTACTGTAAACATAAGCTATATCAGTGATACACAGAGCTCTTATAATTATTAAAGTGCTCTCAAAATCCTCACATATTCAAAAAACCTACTTTTATGGGAGTGAAAATACTTTACTATTATTTATCATAGGTAAACTCTTCAGTTAGAATATATATACACACGCACATATATATTCATGTGTGTACATATAGATATATACATACACAAAAATACACACACACACACAGAATGCAAGAATGAAACGTGGAAATAACTATGCCCAGCATCCTTCCAGGCAGAAACATAAATCCATGTGGACCTTGAAGGCAGTGAGCAAAGACGGCTTGGGCCCACCAGCCGGGGAATACATTCTACCTGGACCCTAAGTGTCTGAACTGTGGTTACATGTGCCTAGAACTGTCTCCCAATGTCCTTTGAAAAGATCTATCTTTCAACCTCATTTTGGATAGAGAAAGAGGCAGCCATCTAAGAGGTATCTGTTTTGTGTGTTCAAAATGGCTATATTCTTAGATAAAATGAGAGAAAAGGCTTACTACAGAATGATTGTATAAGGGCAGAGTCACCTCCTTTACAGACTTAAGATTTAACTACCTGATGTGAATACATTATAACTCTATTCACTTAGAAGCAACTGTCATTTCTCATGATCCGATAAATGAAGTGTAATTACTGAAAGTACATAAATGATAGAACTGAACATTTTCTCCTACTGATCATGCTCATGACAAGAAGTAATTTCACAATCTGAGTAACTGAGAACTGGATAGGAACACCCCAAAAGAGATCAAATACGTTGGACATAAAATGGACATTCAAGATCATGTTAAATAATCAGAAATCTTGGGCTACTGGACAGCTGCTGAAACCCTCATGTGAGTTTCACTGTCCCCTAGGAAATATTCAACTCACATTGAAATTTATTTGAAGAGACAGAAACCTAGGAAATATGACTGAAAATGCCTGGCATGGCCCTTTGCCTTCTAAGGCAAGAGCTTTGACCCTTGTCAACTTTTCCAATGCCTTCCACTCTTCTTTTCAGTAATTTCAATGCTTTGTAATGCAAAGATTATAAACAGTCTTCCAATTGCTTGTAATGAAACACTTACAAAATTCTCCATGTGATAGCCAAGTGAAGTCAAGTATACTAGTCTGTTCTTATCCAGGAACCAAGAAGTCAGTCCTTTATCCCTCTCCTCTTTGGACTATTGAATGCTCAATCTTCAAACATTATTCTTATTAGGAAGAAAAATTATTCTGTCAAGCACTTCTCAGAGAAAATCTGTCTAAATGACTTATTCTTGAAATGATGCCGATTGCTTTCCTAAAACTGTATATGCCACTCAATGATATATGATTAGAAATTATGAGGACAATATTCCAAAGGTGTTTCCTCATTTGCATCAGCAAAAAAGAGCACTTATAATTGTCCATGCAAATCAAGGACATTCATATGCAAATGCTTATATGTGGATGTAATTATGCCACTCCAATACATGGATTGAGCTTTTAATCTGTGATACAAATAAGTGTGTAAATATGCACTTGTATTTTTAGCTCCACTTGAAAAAAATACTGTCCATATGTGTAACTATTGATAGAAAAAGAGTTGAAAGAACCAGTAAGGGTCACCTGTTATATGTATATAACAAGATAATATTGTTTTCAACAGGCAATACATTAACAGGACTGCCTCTCTCTTCTCAACTGCATGCCCCGTTGCAGAATCTGATCATTGAGCCAGACGCCACCTTCTGTTATGACAAATTCACTCTGTGAAGCCAAGTCATCCTCTTTTTTGTATTTTGGTTCCCATTGAGATTGCCTATTCTCCCAGCCTTCCATACATGCCTGAACGTCATATTGTTTAAATTAGTTTCCCAATGGGTACCTACACCCCATATAAATAGGACTATATAATTGATGCTGGGGAGAGGGTGTCACTAGCTCTGTCTAACAGAAGTTCAGTTCTAGCCCAACTAGAATGCCTCCTTTATTAATGTTTGTTCAAACTGTCTCATCTACAATACATTTTGTGAGAAATCAGTTACCTCAGGGGAATAGCTTTTAAAGGAACAATATTTTGTTCTAGAAATCTAACCCATTCAGTCAAAACAAAATTAAAAACTTGTATATGGCAATGATCTAAAAACTCTGACTTTTGAGGCCTCTTTTCTCTATACAATGAAGCAGAACAAAGAGACAAATCTATTTACCAAAAAGGATGCTGGTGTTAATTGACAACGTGGCTCACTTTAGCTTGACCCAGAGAGGATATTTCACTGAATGGGTAAATTATGCAGTGTTGTCAAACCATGAGTATTTCTTCTACCTTCCTGATTCCCTCAATGGACAGTGAAAACTAATGACTGGAATAGATTTGCCTCATTTGAGTACAGATATTGTATACAAAATCTGAAAAAGAGAAAGATTTACAAGCAACAGCTAGTGATCCTCTAAGTGGAAAACTTGAAGATATAAGCTATTACAACGTTTTCAATCTGAAACTGTGGCTTACAGTCACAATAACTGT
Organism: Callithrix jacchus; assembly: GCF_049354715.1. Classification (NCBI taxonomy): domain Eukaryota; kingdom Metazoa; phylum Chordata; class Mammalia; order Primates; family Cebidae; genus Callithrix; species Callithrix jacchus. The sequence goes on from NC_133515.1 coordinate 93,704,057, forward strand.
ATTTATCTTGTTTTCAATGGCAAAAAGCTGGGATGGTGTGACCTGGATGAAAAATACTAAAATTTCTAGAATATTTAAATGATATAATAGAAAAAGCAGACTATATATTGAAATAGCAGACATTGTTAGAGCAAACCACAACATATGAAGAGAAAAATGCTTATTCCATTGAGGTTACTAAGAGCACTAACTGCTCCAGGGGTCACAAAAAAGATTCTGGGATCCACCAGAACGACTTGGGAGATGTGAGAGAAAGGACTGGCGAGTGCACAATTGTTTTTGTAATTGCTATTTAAACACTACTTTTATCTCCATACTGGTGTAACTTGGAGCATGTGAATTACAATACTGTAATCACAACATTTCCAGTTTCTACTCAGTCAGTACAATTAAACCTTCCAAAACATTTTGATAGATAAAGCAACATTATTAATTTTGCTGAAATCCATAATGGTCACTGAGCATTCAGATCTGGTTCTATTTCTATCAAATTTAACCCTGGGCAACAAAGGACTAAAGGTTGTAATTGGTTATTGCTGAAAGAACTACAGAATTTCATAAAACTCAGTAAATGTAAAAGTTCATAAAATATATTGGAAACCAAAAAAAGCATTTAAAAATTTTATTAGACTCAGAGCTTTCATTGCTGCATTCTATCCCCTGCAGCAACAGCACTGGTCTTTTATCTTATAAATCTGGGCTGGAAGCTACAGGGGCCTGTGTGGATGGTAAGGAAAGGTTTAGAAAAAAAATAAAGATCAGATGGTAAATGAAATGTATGTGTTTGTCCTTTCGGGGGGCACACTGGATAAACACAAATACAATATTACATATCATTCTGCTTAGAAATGTGCCTTTTTCCTCGCAGCGAGGAGTGACTGTATTATGGTATCTTGCAGATAACATAGACAACGTAAGAGAATTCTGGGTTCCTGATAGTGTGATATGCTTGCTCTCTCTCCATGGAGCTAGGGAAAACCATCAGCTCCACTTCACTAATTTAAGATGGGGAAATAATGTAATTGTAAAAATACAGAGCAAAACCTAATCCCTGGTGTCTAACTATGAAATCCTCCCTTCTTTTTAGACAGATATGGAGATATAATTTGTCACCTATTCTTGTCATTTAAGTAGATGCATTCAGATAATTTCCCAAGGTTGTTTTTAATGGAACGATATGAGTATCACTCAAAAATATCACAAAATCCAATGTTAATCCCTTGTCTGATACAAGTTAAAAGAGAGTTTGATCTTGCATGCTGCCAACCAGCCTCTAGCCTTGCATTGTGCTCTCCCTCTGATTTCCATCATAGGCAATTTTATCGTTAGGAAAGCCTGCAGTGTAATCACATTGTAATACAACAGGGGTTGTATGCACTTGTAAGCAAATACTTCTCTTTGGGAAAAACCTCTCTTGGTCTTATGCCCTACTGGAACCGGCAGGCCCACCAGCTCCTGCCACTCAACACAAATACATTTCAACATCAGGCAGTTAATAGATACTGACACATGAAGTGCTTTGCCTTAATAGATCTGTATTTATATCTAGCTTGTTTCAAGTTCAATTTGCAAGGCAGCCTTATCTTGGTTGCTATCAAATATGCTACTTAGCCTGCCATTTCCACCTGACAGCACCTGATGGTAAAGATCTCATTGCAATGAAAGTCACAGCGGCCTTCTCAACTTGCATGAGCTTTTTGGGCTACCACATTGTCATGGCTATACTCACATGGCTTCCTCTCATCTCCCTAGCCTACTTTATTTATCATCAATGCTCACCTCAAAGGCACCTCCTCTACCAGGCTTTTTTGACCTTGAGACTCACTGTGTAATTGACCACATCCTCCCCTGAAGCACTGCCTCTAAACTCATCCAAAACCTTGAAGATATTTCAGAGGGGGCACTTGTGACACTATTTCTGCCTTATTTATTTATAACCTTGTCTCTCCACCAACTATGTTTTAAGACTTTTTGGGGCAAGAATCAGGTTATATCTGTGTTTGTATTCCTAACACTTAGTGCTCTGCCTGGCACAGAGTAGGTGCTCAATATATGCATGTTCAGGGAATAATTCCTCTAAATATGTAATGTGGTCGCATGGCACCACTGGCCAAAAATGAAGAATCTGCAGAAATAAGATATTTTTGCTTATATCAGAATTAGTTTTAAAAGAAAATGCTAAATAAAAATGTGTTCACAGTGCAAACATCCTTCTATAATTTTTATACCTTTTCTTTTTTTTTTTATAATAAGCACGATATCATCCTGTCACCCAGGCTAGAATGCAGTGGCATCAACATAGCTCACTGCAGCCTTGAACTCCTGGCCTCAAGTGATCCTCCTGCCTCAGTCTCCTGAGTATCTAGGACTATAGGCAAGCCATCAGGCCTGGCTAATTTTTTTAAATGTTTTGTAAGATGGATTCTTGCTATCTTCCCAGGCTGATCTTGAACTCCTGGCCTCAAGTGATCCTCTCACTTCAGCTTCTTAAATTGAGATTTTACATATGAACAATAGCACCCAGTCTATTCTATACATTTTTATGTACATTTTTGGTACTGTGTCTATTTTCATCATATTTGCTCTCAAGGTTTTTCAAGATCCTTGTTTCCAAATAATATAGTCAGCTTATCAAGGCAAGAAGGGGAATTCTGGAATCATAGAATCAGTCCCAATAACAGGGCTTCTACCAAAAGTCATACATCACTTATCCAAAAGATGCAGTTTATCAGTCCTTTTATTCCAAGTCCCTAAGCATTATTGTGAACTAAGTAAGAGTAAGCATGGGGTCTCACTTCCCTTTCTGTTTCCTCTGTTCATTCATTAAGTCAGCAAACATCAGAAAGCCTATCATGCATCATCTACCATGGTAGGCTCTAGAGATTCCAAGACTGAAAAAACAGAGTCCCTGTCCTAAAGGAGCTCATCATTTAGAAAACAAGTTCACTGACATAAAACTGTGTGATATCGATGATGATAACTATGATAAAGATAATGCAGAAACCAAAGGGCAAGGAGCAAGGGAACTTGATGGGAGTGTTTTATATACAATCCCCTGTAGAGTATCTACAGTGACTTCTGGTGAACAGCAACATCTGTTTCCTTTGACTCTTCAATCTACATTTAATAGGCACCAAAAGATCTCTTATTGTTTCTGAAATCCTAATGGACTTTTCCAAATGAGGAAATAACATGAGCTTCTTGCCCTACTGGATGTCAAGGCATTTCTATGTTCTGCTTTAGTTTATGAGGTTTCTTAGTCCATGTTATTTTAGCTGATCAATGAGATACTTTTATGCCATTTGCACTGATTGTCACATTGAATTGATCATGAAGCCAGATGCCCTTACTTCATTTAATTTCATTGTCACATTGGATTGATCATAGAGCAGTTCAGCTGAATTGCTGATGATGTGCCACAACATAAATAGCTAGTTGTTGAATATTTTCTTAGGCAGCCTAGTAATACAGATACTATTACTATACCAATGGCATTCAAGGGTATAAAGATGACAACTGTTTCATCTCTGGTGGTGAGTCTTGTAACTCATTTCCACCAGTTGGTTATGCAAGGCTGAGACTTGAATATGGAGGAATCTCACCCAAGTGTTCCTAATGTAGGAAAATAAATGAATGTCACAGTCAATGGAAATGTGTGTATATCTGCGCAGATGGATTTAAATGAGGAAGTAGATAGTTGTGATCAGACTAAAACCAGAGGTTTGAAGAGTTCAGAAAGAAAGCAGAATCATACTGGTGGAGTGCGGTGGCTCACACCTGTAATCCCAGCACTTTGGGAGGCTCAGGTGGGCAAAAGACTCGAGGCCAGGAGTTGGAGAACAGACTGGCCAACATGGCAAAACCCCATCTCTACTAAAACTATAAAAATTAGGCAGGTGTGGTGATGTACACTTGTAATCCCAGCTATGTGGGAGACTGAAGCACAAGAATTGCTTGAACCTGGGAGGCAGAGGTTGCAGTGAGTCGAGATCACACTACTGCATGCCAGCCTGGGCAACAGAGCAACAGTCCATCCTCAAAACAGAAAAGAAAGGAAAAAAAGAAAGAAAGCAGAGCCATACTATATGATTATTTAAATGAACCACTGAGAGTGGTTGGATTTTTATGTTCTTCCTAATGCTGCAAATGCGAGAAGGACTCTAGTTATGACTGTAGACAATTTCAGTGACAGCTTCTGAAACTGGTAACTGACCTTCTGTCCCGTGCCTTCTTGCAAACCTTAAGCATTCTTATTTTGGAAAGAGTCCTATAAAATTTAAATTGTCAGTGTGGGTAAGCTAAACCTAAATGCCACAATTTTATTTATTCTTTTTTACCTTTTATGAGACCAATTATTTATTTCAGCATACTTTCTTATTCAGAGACATTATAAGTATATTGAAGTGATCCAGCTGGGATTTGAGTTCCTGATGTGAAATAAGAGATTTGTGGATGTTATAAACATCCTGAGTTAGTGAACCGTCTCCCCTCAACAACTAGCACTTGGAGCCGAAATCCAAATGGAAATGCTGCCTAAATCATTAACTACGATTCCCTTATGTTCAGCTGGAGTCTGTCTTAAGCAACACAAGGTCTATAGATGTGCTAGAAACTGTCAGAAATTGGCATGCATAAACTATTTGTTTCACTTTATCTCTAGGGACCATTAGTCCTGTTAGTTAATCATTCTGAGTTGAAGACCAATTATCCCTGATTATGTCTCTTGTACACTCTTACGAAAACAGCAAAACTGGGCCGGGCGCAGTGGCTCACGCCTGTAATCCCAGCACTTTGGGAGGCCGAGGCAGGTGGATCATGAGGTCAAGAGATCGAGACCATCCTGGCCAACATGGTGAAACCCCATCTCTTCTAAAAATACAAAAAATTAGCTGGGCATGGTGGCGCGTGCCTGTAATCCCAGCTACTCAGGAGGCTGAGGCAGGAGAATTGCCTGAACCCAGGAGGCGGAGGTTGCGGTGAGCTGAGATCGCACCATTGCACTCCAGCCTGGGTAACAAGAGCGAAACTCCAACTCAAAAGAAAAACAGCAAAACTACCAACTTACATTTGAGAATCCCTCGGCTACAAGAGATAGCACTCCCTTTCTTATTCCCTTATTTATTAATTCACTTCTTTATATTTTATTCATTATACTTTAAGTTCTGGGGTACATGTGCAGAATGTGCAGGTTTGTTACATGGGTATACATGTGCCATGGTGGTTTGCTGCATCCATCACCCCATCATCTACAAAAGGTATTTCTGTAAAATTTAGGAGTTCACTATGAGTCAGTACCACTAAGAAAACAAAAACAAGTAAAATTCCAACATAATAGAGTCAGGACGCAGGTTAACAAATCTCCTTTTTAAGGTGTACAAGACATCAAAAGAAACAACTTTAGCACTCTGGAAATTGCCAAAAAATTGACAAGTATTTATTTATAAAACTATTGACCTTTAAGTAACAACAATGAGGTTTTGTAATATTCTTTGCCCAGGACTGCTTCCATCCCTGCTACCCCAAGCTTGAGAGTTCAACCAGGGTGAAGCAGGCCATGAAAACCAGCAGCCTCACTGTCACTGCTGGGAAGAGGAAGAAAGATCCCATGATTTAGAGCATTGTTGATTAAAGTTGCGATCTTGATGGAAACCAAAAAAAGTAGCTTTGAAAGTCTAAGATTGTGCTTCTGTTTAGGACAAGTCATGGACTCACAAAAGAGCTGGGGGTGTTAGTAGGAAGTTCCAGAAGATAAGGTGGCCATGTGGGGCTTCTTAATTTCTCCACATATTCTGGAAAACCCAAGGCTGTCTTTTGTCTATGTTGTCGTGCACAAGATAATCTAAAGTAGACCTAGGCCACTGACTTGCCGGTGGCTGATGAAATCTGAGTATATGCTTACAGGAGACATGAGAGGAACTATCAGAAAATTAAAGCAGGGAAGAGTCAAAAGCAGTCAAAGTATGAAAGTGAGAAAATTAAAGCAGGGAAGAGTCAAAAGCAGTCAAAGTATGAAAGTGACCTCTAGTGTGCATTTATATCCACTATGAAAAAATGGAAAACTTAGAAGCATTTGGGCACAATCTCTTACAATCTCTGCCTATGAAAACACAGGCAATTTCTATGAATTCCAACATAAAATTAAAACAAAAACATATATAAGGAAGAGGCATCAGTAGCTGCACATTGTGGGGAGAGCGGTTTCCCAGATTTAGTCCAGGCAAGTTCAGTATTTATTGGTATATAAACAAATACAACAGCAACTCTCAGGGGGAGGGGTGTGTCACAGCCCAGAGGTGATACTATTTAACATCTGAACCATCCATGAAGAATGTCATTAGTATTTTGACATTGAATCTGTAAATTATTTTGAGAGTAGTATTATCATTTTAACAATCCAATCAATGAGTATGGAATACTTTCTTTTTTTATATCCTCTTCAGTGTCTTTCCTCACCATTTTATAGTTTTCCTTGTATAGTTCTTTTACTTCTTTAATTAAATGGATCTCCAGGGTTTTTTTTTTTTTTTTTTTTTTTGAGATGGAGTCTCACTCTATCACTCAGGCTAGAGTGTAGTGGCACGAGCTCAGCTCACTGCAACCTCCACCTTCTGGGTTCAACCATTCTGCTGCCTTAGCCTCCCGATTAGCTGGGATTGCAGGTATGTGCCCCCATGCCTATTTTTTATATTTTTACTAGAGACAGGATTTCACCATGTTGGCCAGGCTGGTCTCAAATTGCTGACCTCAAGTGATCCGCCTGCCTCAGCTTACCAAAATGCTGGGATTACGGGCATGAAAAAAACAAGCAATGGGGAAAAGATTCCCTATTCAATAAATAGTATTTGGAAAACTGACTAGCCATATGCAGAAAGCTGAAACTAGATCCCATCCTTATACCTTATACAAAAATTAACTCCAGATGGATTAAAGATTTAAACATAAGACCTAACACCATAGTAATCCTAGAAGAAAACTTATGCAATACCAATCAGAACATAGGCATAGGCAAGGACTTTGTAACTAAAACACCAAAAGCAATGACAACAAAAGCCAAAATAGACAAATGGGATCTAATTAAACTAAAGAGCTTCTGTACAGCAAAAGAAACTATCATTAGAGCAAACTGGCAACCAAAAGAATGGGAAAAAATTTTTGCAATCTACCCATCTGACAAGGGGTGAATATCCCAAATCTACAAAGAACTTAAACAAATTTACAATAAAAAACAAACAACCCCAACAAAAAGTGGGTGAAAGGTATGAATGGACACTTCTCAAAATAAGACGTTTATGCAGCCAACAAACATATGAAAAAAAGCTCATCATCACTGGTCATTAGAGAAATGCAAATCAAAGCCATTGAGATACCATCTCATACCAGTTAGAATGGCGATCATTAAAAAATCAGGAGACAACAGATGCTGGAGAGGATATGGAGAAAAGGAACACTTGTACAGTGTTGGTCAGAATATAAATTAGTTCAACCATTGTGGAAGACCATGTGGTGATTCCTCAAGGAGCTAGAAATAGAAATACCATTTGACCCAGCAATCCCATTACTGGGTATATACCCAAAGGACTGTAAATCATTATATTATAAAGACACATGCACACATATGTTTGTTGAGGTACTGTTCACAATAAGAAAGACCTGGAACCAACCCAAATACCCATCAATGATAGACTGGATAGAGAAAATGTGGCACATATACACTGTGGAATACTATACAGCCATAAAAAAGGATGATCCATGTCCTTTGAAGGGACATGGATGAAGCTGGAAACCAACATTCTCAGCAAACTGACACAAGAACAGAAAACCAAACACCATATGTTCTCACTCATAAGTGGGTGTTGAACAATGAGAACACATGGACACAGGGAGGGGAACATCATACACCAGGGCCTGTCGGGGGATGGGGGGTCTAGGGAAGGAATAGTGGGGGTGAGGGGAAAGGGGAGGGATAGCATTAGGAGAAATACCTAATATAGATTATGGAGTGATAGATGCAGCAAACCACCATGGCACAGGTATACCTATGTTGGTTACATAGGTATACCTGCATATTCTGAACATGTACCCCAGAACTTAAGTATAATAACGAAAAGTAAATAAATAATAAATTATTAGTGAACTTGAATATAGATCAATAAAATTATCCAATTTGAGGCACAGATAGGTATATGAGTCTGTTCTCATGCTGCTATAAAAAAAATCACCAGAGATTCAGTAATTTATGAAGAAAAGATGTATAATTGATTCACAATCCCATGAGCTATACAGGAAGCATGGCTGAGAGGCCTCAGGAAACATACATTCAAGGCAGAAGGTCAAGGGGAAGTAACATATCTTACCATAGTGGAGGGAGAAAGACAGAGAGTGAAGGGGGAAGCACTACACACTTTCAAATAACCAGATATCATGAGAACTCACTCATTAGCAAGATAAAAGCAAGAGAGAAGTCCACCCCCATGATCCAATAACCTTCCATGAGGTCTCTCCTACAATTTGACATGAATTGGGGCAGCGACACAAATATATCATTCCACCCCGTCCCATCCCAAATCTCATGTCATTCTCACATCGCTAAATGCAATTATTTCTGCTCAACAGTTCCCTGGTCTTAACTCATTTCAGCATTAATTCAAAAGTCCACAGTTCAAAGTCCCATCTGAGACAAGGGAATTCCCTTCCACCCATGATCCTGTAAAACCAAAAAAAAAAAAAATTAGTTACTCTCAAGATACAGTGGGGGTACAGGTATTAAATTGGCCAAAACAAAGGGCTACAGGCCCCATTAAGTCCAAAATAATCTCCCTTGACTCCATGTCTCACATCCAGGGCATGCTGATGCAAGAGGCAGGCTCCAAAAGCCTTAGGCAATTCCATCCCTGTGGCTCTTCAGGGCACAGCCCCCACAGGTGCTTTCATGGGCTGGCACTGGGTGCCTGTGACTTTTCCAGGTGCACAATGCAACCAATCAATAGATCTACCATTCTGGGGTCTCAAGGATGGGGGTCCCTTCCTAACAGCTCCACTAGGCAGTACCTAACTGGGGATTCTGCATGGGGGCTCCAACTCCACATTTTCCCTCTGCACTATGCTATAGAGGTTCCCATGATGTCTCCATCCCTGAAGCAGGCTTCTGCATGGACATCCAGGCATTTTCATACATAAACTGAATTCTAGACAGAGGTTCCAAAACTCTTGCCTTCTGCCCCCACACAGGCCCAACACCATGTGGAAGCCACCAAGGCTTGGGGTTTGCACTCTCTGAAGCCACAGACTGAGCTGTACCTTGGCCTCTTTTAGCCACTGCTGGAGCTGGATCCATGCACCATGTACCAAGGGTGCATAGAGCAGCTGGGCCCTGGGCCTTGCCCATGAAAACATGGCAAAACATGTTTCCCTCCTAGACCTCTGGGCCTGTGATGGGAAACTATCTGTGCTTAGAAGTTCTCTGACATGCCCTGGAGACATTTTCCCCATTGTCTTAGTAATTAACATTTGGCTCCTTTTATTAAATATCTGCATCAGGTTTAATTATCTCCCCAGAAAATGAGTTTTTCTTTTCTACTGCATGGCTGAACTGCAAATTTTCCAAACGTCTATGCTGTATTTCCTTTTTAAATATACATTCCAAATTTAGACTTCTCTTTGTGAACACATATAAACCGTATGCTGTTTGGAGTAGCCAGGTCACTTCTTGAATATTTTGCTACTTAGAAATTTTCCCACCAGACACCTGAAATCATCTCTCTCAAGTTCTAATTTCCACAGGTCCCTAGAGTAGGGGCACGATGCTGCCAGTGTCTTTGCTAAACCACAGCAAGAGTGTCTGTTACTCTAGCTCCCAATAAGTTCCTTATCTCTATCTGAGACTACCTTAGCCGGAACTTCATTGTCCATATTAGTATCAGCATTTTGGTCAAAACCATTCAAATGAGTCTCTAGAAAGTTCCAAACTTTCTCTCATCTTTCTGTCTTCTTCTGAGCCCTTCAAACTGTTCCAACCTCTGCCCATTACACAGTTCCAAAGTTGCTTCCACATTGTCAGGTTTCTTTATAGCAGTACCTCACTCCTGGTACCAATTTTCTGTATTAGTTCATTCTTACACTCTTATAAAGAACTACCTGAGACTTGGCAGTTTATGAGGAAAAGACATTTAATTGATTCACAGTCAATAGGCTATACAGGAAGCATGGCTGGGATGTTTCAGGATACTTACAATTATGGCAGAAGGTGAAGGGGAAGCAAGCACATCTGACCATGGCAGAGCAGGAGAGAGATAGCATGAAGGCAGAAGTACTACACATTTCAAACAATCAGATCTCATGAAAATGCACTCACTATCACAAGAACAGCAAGGGAGAAATCCACCCCCATGATCCAAACACCTCCCACCAGTCCCTTCCTCCAATTTGACATGAGATTTGGGCAGAGACACAAATCCAAACCATACCAAGAGGAAAAAAAGATTCCATATACAAATTTTGGGAGACCTGAGACAACATGAAACACGGATGTTTACTGGGAGTTCCAGAAGGAGTAAAAAGATAGAGAAGAGTAAAAAAAATTGACAAAAATATCTTAAATTTGATGAAAATTTTAACTAAAAATATAAGAAGCTCAACAGAGTCTATGTAGAATAAACATAGAGTCACACCTAGACATACCTTGGTGAAATGACTGAAAGACAAAGAGAAAGAGAAACCTTGAGAATAGCAAAAGAAAAACAAATCATCACATATAGAGGAAGCACAATGTGATAAACAGCTGACTTCTCATTCAAAATAATAGAAACCAAAAGGTATTGGGATTACATATTCAAAATGCCAAAAAAAAAAAGTGAAGCAAGCATTCTACAGTCAGCAACTTTCTTTTTGCTGTTACTGTGAAAAAAAAGTTTCAGAAAAAAAAAAGACTAATAAAAATTCACGCTTTTATACATGACTTAACAAAATCACTGAAAGAAATCTAAGCTGAAAGGGAGAAATGGGTATAGCTCAAATCCAAAAGCAGAAACAAAGAGCACTGGAAATAACAAACACTTTGGTAAATAAAAAGCTCTGTAAATGTATATTTTAATAATATAAATAGAGAAAAAATTATAGATTTTAGTTTTATAAAATATATATATAACATTATATAGCAATATTAGTCCAAGGGGGAGACAAATAAAAGATATGTTGAAACAAAATTTTATTAATATATTTTATTACAATAAGGTTAGTACTTTTCTGAAGTAAGTTGGGTTTATGTTAAGATACGTATTGTAATTCTGAAAGAAACAGCAAAGAAAATACTAAAACTATATAGGAGGAAATTATCAGAAAACTTAAAGCATCATATGTAATGTATTGGCTTTAAAAAGCAATAGATGAAAAACAGGGAAACCAAAAGTAAGACAAATGGTAAACAAGTATCAAAATAGTGTTAAAACAAAACACAACAATATTTACATTAAACATGAATGGTCTATCATTCAAACCTCTTTCAAACAGTAAAAACTGTTAAACTGAGTAAAAAAGCAAGTGACATAGAGAGTATATAACATGACATGTAAAAAGCATTACATAGCATAAGCAATTAGTGAACTTGAATATGAATTAATAAAAATTATATAATATGAAGAAAAGGCCTAAAAAAGTGAAAAGAGCCTTAGATACACATGAGAAAAAGCCAACCCCACTAAATGGTGTCTACAAGAGGAATACATTAGATTGAAAGACATAAATTGGTTGAAAAGAAAATGATATTTTATATAATATTATGCAAACAATTACCATGAAAGAGTTGAACTGACTACATTAATTTTACACAAAATACATTTTAAAGCAAATGTTACCAGAGTTAAAGAGGGCTATGTCATAAGGATGAAACATTAATACATGAGACTATATAAGAAATATGAATGTATAAAACCTAACAAAAAAGTCCTCAAATACATAGAGGAAAAACTTACAGAATTCCAAGTAGAAATAGACAATTATTAATAACAGTTGAAAATGTCAATGCTTTATTCCCAAAGAGTAAAAGAAAAACTAGAAAAAAAATCAACAGGGACACAGCAAATTTAAATAACTCTGTCAAACCACCTGTTCTAATCAATATTAATCAAACACATCAACCAAAATCTGCAGAATAAACTTTTTCTTCAAACACATATAGAACATTATAATTAAAACAATTCTCATTAAGTTGACAATAAAATTATATAAAGTACGTTCTCTGACTGCTCAAGATTAAATTGGAAATTCACCTCTTTCATAGAATCAAATATGAAAGAACCATAACATAACATTTTGCCCTTAAATAATATACTTTGCATAATCCATGAGTCAGGGTAATTGAAATTATGAAAACACACACAACATATCAAAATTTATGAAGCCAGTTAAGACAGTAGAGGGAAATCTGTAGCTTTAAATGCCCATTTTAGAAAAGAAAAAAATAAAGGATCGCAAATCAAATGACCTGTTTCCACCTTAACAAATTATAAAAAGAGGAGCAAACTACATATAAAGGAAGAAAAACTAAAGAAATAATAAAGATTAGAGTAAAAATGTAACTGAAAACAGAAATACAATGATAAAATCAAACCAAATGTTTATTCTTTTAAAACATCAACAAAATTTACAAATTCTCAGTAAGAATGACTAACAAAATAAAATAAGTAATAAATTATCAAAATCACTAACAAAAAAAAAAGGATATTATTACCTTCTCCACAAAAACTAAAAGACTTATAAGGAAATATTAGCTTAACTGTATTCCAACAAATTAGACAAGTTAGAGTATATGGACAAATTCCTAGAAAGACACACATTACTAGAATTCACCCATAAGAAAAAATAATAATCTGAATAGACACGACAAGTAAGGAAGTTGACTTATCAATTAAAAATATTGTCTCAGAGAAAAGTTTATACCCAAGGGGCCTCACTAGTGAATTATACCCAAACATTTAAAGAACATCATTCTTTCATGGTCCTCCCAGAAAATGTAACAGAAATAAGCACTTCACTGGTCATGGTATGGGAGCAGTATTATCTTGACATCAAAACCTTACAAAAGCCTTATCAGGAAGAGAATACTTCCAACTAAGTAGTCATCACATAGATTCAAAAATATTTTTTTTAAAACTTAGCAAAAGATTTTTTTAAACAAAATTTATTTGTTTATAAAAACATATAATTTGTATGTTTTTGAAACATATAAACATTATTTATATGTTTCTGAAACATAAAAATTATTTGCCATGACCAAGTGGAGTTTATATGATAAATATAAGGTTTATTAAACATTTGAAATCGCTTACAATAGACCATTCATATTAATAAAATAAAGGGAAAAATGTACCTGACTATCCCCTGATGTAGCATAAGCTTATGAAAAAATGTAACATCCTTTCATAATAAAATCTTGCAAGCTGGGTACAGCAGCTCATGCCAGTACTCTCAGTACTTTGGGAGTCTAAGGCAGGGGGATCACCTGAGACCAGGAGTTTGAGGCTACAGTGAGCCATGATCATGCCACTGCACTCCAGCCTGGGTGACAGAATGAGATCCCAACCCCCGCACCACCACCAAAAGTCTCACTACAGACAAGAAGAAAGTTGAAATTTTCCTTAACCTAACAACAACAACAACAAACCCTTCCTCTAACATCATACTTAATGGTGAAAAACTGAATCCTTTCTCCTAGAGGTTAGGAACAAGGCAAGGATGTTCTGGTATGCTCTCTCCACTTCTAGTCAACATTATATTGACAATTCTAACCAGTACGTGAAGGCAAGGAAAAAAAAGAAGCTTGTAAATACCAAGAAGGATGTACATATGACTTCACCAAAGAAGTTACAAATGGATAATAGGGACATGTAAAGCTGCTATACATTATAAATCGTTAAAGAGAAGAAAGAAGATCAAAAAGCAAGAAAAGAAAAAGAGGATTTATACTACCAGGAAGAGAGGAGATGGAAGAGAGAGAGAGAAGGAGGAAGAGGAGAAAATATAAAGAAGCAGAGGAAGAGTTGGAGAAGGAAAAGAAAAGAGAAGGAGAAGAAGAAGGGGAGGGATACAGAGCTTAATTAAAGGGATTCAGATCTAAAAAAATAAAATTATCTTTATTTACAAGTAACATAATTTTACCTGTAGAGAGTCTTGCAGAACACACACACACACACACACACACACACACACACACAATCTACAGAATAAGCAAATAAATGTAGCAGATACAAGATCAATATCCACAAATTCTATGTACATGCCACACAGTAGCAATGAGCAATCAGGAAATAAAAAAATAAAATTCTACTCAGAATATCACAAAAATAATCATATGCCCAGGAAAAAATTAACATAAGATGTATATGATTTCTACACTAAATACCATATGTTACTTCCAAAATCAATTTAAATAAATAAGGAGACATTCCATGTTCATGGATTAGAAGTCTCAATAGTATTAAGATGCAGTTTTCCCCAAAGTGATGTCTAGATTAAATGTAATCCTTGTCAAAAATCCCAGCAGAATTTTTTTAGAAAATAGCAATGTTATATGAATGTGCAAAGACCTCAGATAGTCTAAATAATTTTTCAAAAAAGAACGAATTGGGAGGACTTATACTACCAGATTTCAAAACTTACTATAAAATGTCGGTGTACAATATAAGTGTGGTATTGGCATAAGAATAAGCATGTAGTTCAATGAAACTAAATTAAGAGTCCAGAAACAAAGCATTATATGTGTGAGTGAGTGTTTTTGACAAAGGTAATTTAACTGTCTTCCCAATGAATACTGCGTATATAATTAGATATCCATAGCAAAAGTTGAATTCAGATGATTACTTAACATTGCGTACAAAAATTAACTCAAAATCAATCATCAACCTAAATGTAAAAGCCAAAACTGTAAAACTCTTCAAAGAAAATACAAGAACAATGTTTCAAGACTTCGAGTTAGGCAAAGACACAATACCAAAGCTTAAGGCATACAAGAAAACATGATAAATTGGATTTGAATAAAATGAAAAACATTTGGACTTCAAAATATATCATCAAGAAAATGAAAAGACAAAGCATAGCCTGAGAGAAAATATTGGGAAAACATATATCTACGAAAGGACTTTCCTCTATAATACATATTATAAAGCACAGTACGTGATATATAATTTAATAACATCATATAATACCATGAAATAGTATGATATGATACATACAATCATTCAAAATTAAAAGACAAATGACCAATTTTCTTTAAATTGGCAAAGCTTGTGTATGCCAAGAATGATCACATGACTTTACCAAAGAAGGCACAAATGAATACCACGCATATGAAGAGCTGCTGCACATAATGTCATTAAGAAAATGGCATTAAATACATGAGAAATAATAAAAACCCACTAGAATGACTACAATCCAAAAGTCTGACCACACTTAATTTTGGCAGCATTGTGGAGAAAACAGAAGCATCATACATCGCTGGTAGAAACGTAAAGTGGTGTAGCCACTTTGGAAAACAGGTTGACAGTTTCTTAAAAAGTAAACTGTAAACTTACCATACGACCCGGCAATTTCACTCTCAGTAATCTGCCCAAGAGAAATAAAAATGTGTCCACACAACCATTTTAACACAAATGCTCGTAAAGCACTTTTATTAATATAATAGCCAAAAACTAAACAATCCAAATATCTGTTAGATAGTAAATGGATAATATGACAAAATGTGAGCTATATTCATACAATGAACTATTCAGCATTATAAAGGAATGAAACATTGATACAAACTACAATATATATGAGCCCCAAAAACAATACACTAAGTGAAAGAAGGCAGACACAGAAGACTACATACTGTATGATTCTATTTCTATAAAATATCCAGAAAAAGAAAAACAGAGACAGAAAATAGACCAGAACATGTCTCTGGCAGGGGAGGTGTGTAAAGTTACAGTGGAGGCGACTACAAAGGAGTTCAAGAGAAGTTTCTGAGACTGATAAAAATTCTAGAACTGGATTATAGTAACAGTTGCACAATTCTATAAATTCAATAAACATCAGTGATTTGCATCCATACAAAACGTAAGTAAGACACAGTTTCTTCCTCAAAGGCCACCACAGCCCATTTCGGTGGATTCAGACCGAGGTACCCAGCTATGATCTTACACTAGCTATGAAGCAGACTTTTACAAAAATTTGGACATGTGAACACCGCATGTTCTCACTCATAAGTGGGAGTTGAACATGGACACAGGGAGGGGAAATCACATACCGGGGCATGTCAGTGGGTGGCGGGCTAGGGAAGGGATAGCATTAGGAGAAATACATAATATAGAAGACGGGTTGATGGGTGCAGCAAACCACCATACCACGTGTTTACCTATGTTAACAAACCTGCACATTCTGCACATGTATCCCAGAACTTGAAGTATAATATTTTTTAAAAAGACACATTATATGAGCTTTTGGTTAATAAAATATTTATTGAGACTATGTAAAAAAAACTGGACAATACTGGAACTTAAGTCCAATATTAAAGAACAACAAATTAGCATGTGCAAATCCAATCAACATGATTGGAAAGCACACAAATAAGAGTTTTGTAGATGTCTCAAAGTACCTAAATGACATTCTGTTTCTTCCTAAAAGAGTATTGAGTAACAGATGACAGTTAGGTTTTGGAGCCAGGTTAGCTCAGTTGGTCATCATTCACTGAGACCCTAATGGATGATGAGGACTGTGGGCATGCCGAGGATTCCAACGTAACGAAGTCCAGCCTTTTAACATGTCCTGCTCTGCTAAGTACTGTACAGATCTTGTGCAAAACGCTTCACCTCTCTGAGTGCCAGTTCTCGTATCTGTACTATATGGACCTTGGGTGAAATGCTTGATCTCTCTGAGTGCCAGTTCTCCTATCTGTAAAAGAGGCATTAAATGAAAAAAACACACATGAACGCTAGAGTAGGCACTTAAGAAATGTTTCCTCCCACTGAGTGTGGTGGCTCATGCCTGTGATCCTAGCACTTTGGGAGGCCAAGGCAGGTGGATCACCCGAGGTTGGGAGTTCCAGACCAGCCTGACCAACATGGAGAAACCCCATCTCTACTAAAAATACAAAATTAGCCAGGTGTGGGGGGGTTATACCTGTAATTCCAGCTCCCAGGTTGGGAGGCTGAGACAGGAGAATCTCTTGAACCCAGAGCAGAAGTTGCAGTGAGCCAAGATGATGCCATTGTACTCCAGCCTGGGCAACAAGAGCAAAACTCCATCTCAAAAAAAAAAAGTTTCCTCTCACCTACATTTCTAAAATAAATGGAAAGTTGAAGAAATACAGGTTTGTGGTTAAAATAATTGTGCCTTTTTCCAGAGCGGTGAAACTAAATGCTGGCTTCATTATAGGGATTTGGAAAATGTAACAGATGTTTTCTAAAGAGAAACCTGCTGAGATAAACCATCCAAGTGTCCAACCAGGTAAATGGAAAGGGCCATGATTGACATTATTTCTTACCTGTGGAGTTTGACCGCTGCTTCCAAATTTGGAGCTCTGTTTCTGAAAAGAGACAACAGAATATCAAAGAGCTGATGCTCCCAAAGCCACAAAGCTGTCTGGGGTTCCCGGAATTCTCTGAGATACAGAGTTCCCAGGATGGGAAACAGAACACTAGGAAGGAACTGCAGTGGGCACAGGAGTAGTGAAAGACCCTAGGAAGAGGCAAGGGAGAAATGCCCGGAACTTGAGTCAGGACAGTGCAAAATCCTGAGGAGAGACAAAATCCTTCATCGGGAGGCAACCTGAGGTGCACAATTAAACCCAAATGAACAAATACTTTTTGGAAGCTGAATTTTGCCTAAAACGGTTCCAGGATGTGAAGATGTAGAGTCAAAAATAAGACCTGCCTTTAAGAAGCTGGTGGATGTTTAGGGGCTATGGATGTTAACAAATAATTATATACATGAGAAATGCGGTAACGGGAAAATGTATCAGGAAGCCATAATCACTTCTGCTTCTGCCATCCAATTTTTATAAATGCCAGCAATCAACAAGGATTCTTTTGCATCAAGAAAAATTATCCAAACTTTAGAATATGGGAAATCCTTAGAGCTGATTTAACAGTGCATTTTTCAGAGGAAATTATTTTGTGCTAATAATCAGAACTTTTTGGCTGGTAGTATTAGAAATACAAATCAAATTAGTTTTGACAAAATAGACAAGATTCTAGTAAGATGAGGAGGCCACTGAGCCTCAGAGATGACCAGATGTTTGCATGGTCTCAAATACCACCCAGGCTTTATCTCCACCGCCCCGATTTCTTTCTTCCATATGGGCTTCCCTTATACAACTGAAACCAGGAATGCTGGTAGCTTCAAGGTTTACATGTTTCAGCTTCTCCACCTGATATCTGCACCCTCTAAACCAATAAGAAAATAACTGAAACATGCACTCTCTAAACTTCATTCAAAATCAAGAGAAGCATGATCACAATGTGAGTAGGTCACCATCCCTGAACCAATCAATTGTGACCAACAGTGTGAGGTCCTCAAAACATCAAGTCCCACACCAGCATTGGATGGTTGGTCTGGGAGAAGAAAACTTCATAGAAGTAAGAGGGTACATTTCCCAGAAGAGGAACCACCTCTGCACAAGTAGAAAAGGTAACACTTTTCCCCTACACTGTTTTTACTTTAATTTCTGGCCTTTTTTCATACTTATTGAATCCCGCCCTGACCCCATCTCTATTCGACCCTACTGCAAGTCTCCTCTAACACTTCACACACACACTACATGAAGCTGTTCTGAAAACTCAGGTTGTGGAAGCAGATGGCAACATGCCTTCTAGAATTTTGTGCACCTTTGGGAGTGTTTGTTAAGACAGAGCTCACAAGGGACTGAAGTGTCCATGAAGTGGGAGGCCAAGGAGGCAATTCCAGAGCAGCAAATCAACCATGAGAGAAACGGAGTACAATGACACATTTTGTCATTAGAGGGGCACTTTAAGCGATCTAAAGAACACAACAAAATTCCGGGCAGATATTTGAATAATCAACTTTCTTTATCAAGTATAGACTCTCAGTGCTTCTGCTAATACATTACATTTAATCATTTTCCCTTTACACATGATGACACATTAACCACAAATAAGGAAGAGTAGTGATTATCTTTCCAATGAAATATGGAGTAAAACCATTTCTGCAATCCCAGTGCCTTGTTTATCTATAATAAGAGGAGCTCATGTGGATGCATGTGTAGAGGAGGGGCCATAGGCAATGTCAATCAATTGTATTCATAAACACAGCTTAGAGGCAGACCCTGCATAATTCAAACTCCCCCTGGCTTGCTGCTGCCGCAAGCAGGCATGCTTCATGTTGCATTACCATTTTGATTGAACAAACAGGGTCAATAATGGCACTTTTTCTCATCCAAGGAAAGAAAATTATTCTGAATCCAATCATCAATCAATGCATGTAATCAGCCTGTTTAAAATAGCTTGAGCTCTCACATAACTGGTTTTTCCTAGGAATACAGTTGAAAAAGCTATGGTTTGGGCTGACTTGTTAATCCTAGTACATCCTCACTAAAGTGTTAAAAGGCCAACAAAGTTTCAACATGTGCTCCACTATTAACAAGATTATGGCAAGGGAATCATTTGAGAAGTTAGAGAGTCTACCCTCTGAGACCTCTAGTAGCTGCATTCATTTGCATATAATTGTTTATCCATTACTTTGCCATACCATACAGCTACACCATTTTTCCATAATTTCTAGAGGTTAATGGCTTTTTTTCCCCTCTAAATTCAAAGTCAATACAACTGACACTAAAGTCAAGAAAATGTTCTTTTCAGAGTGCTGTAACAACAGTTGGCAGTCTGTACATTGTGAAAAATGTATTTGATCAAGGAACTTTTGCTAGCAGCATGCCAATGGAACCACACTGATTTACTTGAGAAATAAAGGAATTAATCCTCATCTTCCATTTATGGGTAGAAAGCCGTCAGAGACATCCTGCACCACACAAATCTCCGACTTAGCCTTCATACAGCCTTTTGTGAAAGCAAATATAATTACAGAGCAAAAGAGAGGAACAAAAGAGCAGATTTTGAATCTCCCCCTGAATGGCCAGAAAAATGAGCAGGCAGCTGGAGATGAGTGAGTTTCAATTGTAGCCATCACATTCTGAATCCTCTGACTTGGCACAAGTGTTGGGGTCATCTGGACTGTGGGGCAGGATTGAATGATGTGGCGGGGCAAACCCACCCATCACTACTGGAATGGGTGCTCCTGGTGCAAACAATAGATACCTTTTATCCTTGCTCTCAACCATCATATGTACGATTTCTGATTCACAAATTTCTCCAGGGGAAAACTGTTTCTAAAAATATTTCAACTGAGTATCTCGAGGCTGAATAAGATAGATATATTTTATCATATTTTAAAAACATGGTTGAGGCAGCAGTAGACAAAGGGCAAAAGTCAGAAACCATGGATGCTGAGAGCCGTGGCTGAGCGAACACTAGAGCCAGAGAATTCTCTGAGGGCATTGGGCTAATATGTGGGGGATGAGATTTGGCTTTATTTGAAATTTCTTTAAGTGTAATTAAAATAAATATAACATCAAAAATATAATTTTAAGTGTACAATTCAGTGCTATTAATTGCATTCACACTGTTGTCCAACTATCACTTCTATCTACTTCTATCACTTTTCCATCACCCCAAATAGAAACTTCTAATCCATATTTCTCTTCCTTGGCCCCTGACAACATCTAATCTACTTTCTGTCTTTAGGGATGTGCTTATTTTGAATATTTCATATACATGAAACAATAATACTTGTCCTTTTGTGGCTAGTTTATTTTACTTAACATGTTGTAGCATGTATCAGAATCTCATTCTTTTCTAAGCCTTAATAGTATTCCATTGTATGCATGTACCATATTTTGTTTATCCATCCATCCATCAATGGATGCTCACATTGTTTCCACCTGCTGACTACTATGAATAATGCTCCCATGACCACTGATGTACAAATATCTATTCAAATACCTGTTTTCCATTATTAGACAGATAGATAAACAAATAGATTCAGCATTTTAATCGATCATATTAAGTCAAAAGAAAGCAGAACAGGCCTAGAGTGGCAATGTTAGGGAGACCCTAACACACCTGAGACCACCAAAGGATAACACTCTCAGTGAGTGAAATATGAACATAAGAACTTCTCCCTACAGAAGGTTTGCTACATAGATCTTGGTTCTGAATGTGTGAAACAGACAGACAAACAAAAAGCAATTCAGAGAATTCATAATCTAGAACTCTAAACCAAATGGGTTTGTGGCTACTATGCACACCATTTAAGTGGCCTTAAAACTTTAGCCACATGTTCTTGGGTTGATTGGGCCTTCAAGTAACTAGCAAAAACAAACACAGACATCCTTTATCAAACATCAATTTTCAAGAAACATGAACTAACAATAAGAAACCATTAAACAAATATAGAAACAATTCATAAACAAATAAAGTCAGCATTAAAATATATAAACAAACTACAAAATCAGTCCCAAAGGCTGAAGTTATCAAATCATCAGGTATTTTGCAGGTCACCTGAAAAATAGAATTGAAGTATTTATCCAAAAATCAGCAGGAGATCAGTAAGAAAACAATAGTATAAAGTTGAGGTAAAGATACAGAAGATACAGAATAACCAAATCCAATATATCTAGTTAGAGAACTAAGAGCGAATCTGCCCCCTCAACACACAAACACAGCAAAAAAAACAAGTAGACAATAGTGAGAGATACGATGGCAAAGAATTTTCTGAGTAGATGAAAGGTAACAATTCTTAAATTCTAGAAAATAAATTCAAAACAGAATAAAGAAGCAGAAATCAATATCAAATCAAATTAGGACATTGCTTAATGAAGCTGTAGAACTATAAAGAAACAAAGCATGCAAACAAAAACACATACATAGTTTACTTTTGGGAAAAGGACAATTTGACTAGCATTCAGCTTCTCAACAGCGAAACTATGAAAGGCGGCAGTGTTGTGAGAACCTAACTTTCAATCTAGACGTATATGCTGATCAATATTATTTTTTACATTAAAGAGGAATAAAAATGTTTACATACAAATAAAAGTTTAGAGAGGTCACTAACAAGAGAGTCTCAGTAATGGGATATATCAAGAAAAATAGGAGAAACAATATGATCCTAGAAGAAAGATGCAAGAAGAAATTGTGTACAATAACTACTACATGCTATAGGTATATCTAAATTATTATTTTCTCTAGAAAATAATACCAATAATCTCTATTTTGGATTGGAAAAAAATCAAGATAGAACTACAATCTTGAATAGCATATAAAAAGAGTATGGGCAAAAATTACAAGTTTTAAGTATCTTCTCTTGTTTGGGAGAAAAATAAAGATTAGCATTACATTTGTTAAGTCAAATATACATGCTAAAATTTCTAGAGTGATTGTGGTAGGCAGAGTAAGGGCCTTCCAATGATGTCCATATCCTAATATATGTTACATTACATGGCAAAAAGAAATTGAGATAGCAAATGAATTTAAGATTGCCAGTCTGCTAACCTTAATGTAAGTGGATTATCCTGGATTATATCGGTGAGCATAAAGTAATCACTATCATCCTTAACTGTAGAAGAGCTAGACAGAAGAGCTGGTGTCGGCATGACGGGAAAGATCTACTGACCACCGCTGTCCTGAAAGACAGAAGTGGAACATGAGTCGGAATGCCAGCTGCCTTCAGAAGCCAGACAAGGCCAGAAAACAGGTTCTCTCCCAGAGCCTCCCAAACGGAACACAGCCCTGCTGACACTTTGATTTTAGCCCAGTGAGATTTCTTTCAGACTTCAAACCTCCAAAACCATGAAACAAAACATTTCTGTTTTTTAAGTCACTAAAACTTGGTTATAGCAAAAATAGGAAACTAATGCAGCGACCACTTAAAAAACATATAAAGAGATTATCGATCCCAAATTACTGAAGAAAAAGTAATTTAATCTGAAAAAAAATCTAAAATATTACAGAGAGATAGAGAACCAAAACTGAACAAACAGAGACACCAAAATAATATGCTGGAAATCAATTTACATATATGAAATCTACACTCACTGTTTATGTAAGAGGTTAGTCTCATCAAACAAGATGTTGAATTATTTATTTGTTCATTTGTTGTTTAGAGACAGGGTCTCTTTCTGTCACACAGCCTGGAATGCAGTGGAACGATTACATCTCACTGCAACCTTGACCTCCTGGGCTCAAGTGATCCTCCTGCATCAGGCTCCCAAGTAGCAAGGACTACAAGAGTGCGCCACCACACCCAGCTAATTTTTTAAGTACTTTGTAGAAACAGAGTCTCACTATGTTGCTCAGACTGGTCTCAAGCTCCTGGGTTCAAGTGATCCTCCTGCCTCAGGCTCCCAACATGCTGTGATTATAGGCGTGAGCCACTGTGGCCAGTCCAAACTGGATTTTTTAAAAGTCCAATTATATTTTGGTTTCAAGAGACATATTAGAAACTTAAAGTTCTCTGGAAAGACAAAATAGATAAACTTCTGGGAAAAATGATCATGAAATAAAAGTAAAGACACACAAATGATCAGTATTAAAATTCAAATTACAAATATGAAAGATTTTTAATAGGTCATAATCTATTAGAAATCTGCGTGTGAAAAGAGTTGAAAATTTAGGAAATGAAGGCATTCTAAGAAAAATAAACAGATTACAAATGTTATCTAGTAAGAAATTTAAAATCTGAATTGCTTCTTAAACATGAACCAAATTCAATCAAGTAAATAGAATACTTTTCGACAAATAAAGCCATCAGACATCCATGGGTTAGTGACAAGTTCTAGTAAAAATTCCAAGGACCGATAAGAATAAGGAATATCATTTTGTATCTTTACACATTTTTAAGGAACACAAAAAGATTACTCTCCAGCTCTGTTTATGAGGGTAGTAGAATCTTGTTAACAAAACTAGACAAAGGAAAAAATGAGAAAGAATTAACTGCAAATTCCTAAAAATAAAATATACATATGCACATTAAATTCAGCAATATTATGATCAACGTCAGATCATCTCTGAATATACTTTTGAGAAATTATTAATGCAATTACCATATAACCACATTAACAAAGTAAATCCATATATGATTATCTCAATAGTTGCAGAAAATACATGCACAATCATTTAACACTCAGTCTTCATAAAAATAAAATCCTTAGCAAACCATTTATAGAAGAAAATGTCCATATCCTGCTTTTAAAATATTTGCATAAAATGTTACATCGATATATTCTTAGTGAAACACTGATGCCTTCTCTTTAACCTGCAAGAAAAAGACAAAGACACTGACTCCTGCCTTTTCTTTTCAATAGAGCACTGACAGATGTAGTAAGAAAAAGAGAAACCAAAAATATGAAGACTGGAGAAGAGAAAAAGAAGTATATCATTATTGGCAATCATAAGGCTACTACATAGAAAATTCCAAATAATCTATAGATAAATATATTAATATTGAGAAGACATTAACTATGTTCCTGGACACAATAAAAAAATGCATTTTTATATTCTAGCAAGAAACATAAATACAAATTTTTAAAACCTGCATTTAAAATAGAAACAAAAATATAAGATACTTAGGAATAAATGCAATGAAAGATATGTTGATCCTTTATGTAGAAAATCATAAACTTTTGTTTAAAAACTTATAAAAGACTTACATAAAGATACATAACGTATTCATGCATAAGAAGACTGAACAGTGCAACAATTCTGTCCAAATTGGTTAAGAACTTTATTGCGATTCTAATCAAATTCTCAACAGACACCCCAGAACCAGAATACACATGCATGTGAAAAGAGGGTATGTTAAAAACTGGCATTGCCATTCCATTGGGATAAGATGGATTTGTCAATTAATTTTGTTGGGAAAATTCTATATCCATGAAGAAAGAAAAAGAATGACTTTGAATCCCTATCTTTTGTTCAGACACAAAAAACAATACCATATAGATTAAAAACTGAAATGTAAATACATTTTAAAATATTTATAAAAATAATCATTGAAAATATCATTATGATTTCAAGGTGGCGAGCCTATCACAAACAAAAGGCAGAAAGTATTATCCTGAATGCAAAAGACAAATTATTTTGTCTACATTAATTTTTTTAATAGTTTTTGTTATCAGACATCCATGCATGAGAAAGTAATAGGTGAATGGGAATTAAATCCACACAAGATGTCATTTTAAGTCTTCCTCAGCACCTTCAACTACAGCCCATCCACTTGTGCTTTCTCATCGCTTCTTGCCACATAAGAAGAGTCCCTGGGTTGTGGACATGCACACACAAGTGCCTTCTTCCTATGTCTGGGGGGTTCAGCAAGGGAGGAGTTATTCAATGTTACCAAAAAATGACAGACCATTTTCTAAAGGAGTTTACCAGTTACTGAAACATCAGCTTGCAGACATAAACATTTGCACTGATCTTGTCAACCTAAATAACAGACAGAGAGAGACTCTCTTAAAAAATATATTTATTTGGGACTGGGCATTGCAATGGGAATATATATGCCACAGTAAACTATGTACTGTTTAGAAGGTAAAGAAAGACAAACCTTTTCAGAAAGAAAAATGAGGAGGATTATATAATTGTTTTGAGATAATTAACTTTGACTACAGGAATCAATAACAAGAGTATTGTAAGTCCGAGGTTCCACAGAGAGTGGCTAGGTGGATGTTTTCACAAAAGTATTTCTTATGTCAGCTTGTGATGGCCGTTGTACAAGGCTGTGGTTTTTGAAGAGTCTTTTGTAATTCTTTCTATCAAGCATCCATGCATGGGCTCCCTTCATGGGCTTCATGTCTCTATTTTTCAGGTTTGTGGTTTTTTTAATAACACAAGTGACTCCGTTTTGATTTCGACAACTTTCACATATTTCCCCTTTGATCAAGATATTTCTCTGAAAGCATCACTGATCATTCACCCTGTAGTTAGGCTGTGATGGTGCCTCTCTCAGTAATAAGATATAACTGTCCCAGGTTGTTGGTCTGGTCTCCTGTCAGAGGAAGTGATTGGCAAGTAGGAGTCAGTGTCAAAACCCTTTTAGCCACATTTTGGCAACAAGGTGATGTGAAGGGAGTCGCTCTCAGGTTAAGCCTTCCTGGTGTCAGTTATTAAGTTCAATTTTTTCTGTTCTGCAGTCTCTTTTTTTTTTTTTTTGAGATGGAATCTTGCTCTCTCTCTAGGAGGGAGTACAGTGGCGTGATCTCAGCCCACTGCAACCTCTGCCTCCCATAGCTAGGATGATTACCCTGCCTCATCCTCCCCGCGCTAGGACTGCAAGGCAAGTGCCATCACGCCTGGCTAATGTTTTATTTTTAGTAGAGACAGGGTTTCACCATGTTGGCTAGGATGGTCTTGATCTCCTGATCTTGTGATCTGCCCACCTTGGCCTCCTAAAGTGCTTCGATTACCGGCATGAGCCACTGCACCAGCCTCTGCAGTCTTTTACTAACATCTCAATGTGCTGGGCCAGTATCATTCTGTTAGAAGTTGTACTTCTGCAGAAATTTAACAAGTATCAGATACAAAGTTTCAAAACGAAAATCAAAGTAAAATGATAATCTCCATTTGCATAATAATTTTGAGCCATGAATTTAGGCTTAAAGGCAAGCAACTGAACAAATTTAAAAAACTATATTCTGTGGCCTGCTTTCTTATTTTATCTATGTTGGTCTCAGCGTTCCCAGAGGAATTTATCTAGGTACAGCATATAACATTAGCAACAGCACAGACATTTCCTAATTTAACCAATAGATATAGGATCTCTTGGGTTGGGTTATGTCAAGTTAGCAGCAGGAACTACTGATTATAAAATTTCCATTACATCATTATCCTTTCAGGTAAGAAAGGTAAGTATTAGGAGGGGTAACAGTCTCATTATGATATGGAGTTTGATTTTGACATCTTAGAAAAAGCTGTCTACAGCATGAAGGCATCTCAACCTTCTTGTCCTGGTTTGCAATTTTAATGTCTCTGGTTATAGCATTTAGTGGTTTTGTGAACTTTTTGCATGTCCCATACACCGGGCACAAGACTTGTCAGTTAAAATTCATATACTTTCAGCTTACAGAGGTTCAGGAACAGAGCAGTTCCCATTTTTATCAATTTAGTGGAAGAAAGTTGATGAAGAACTCAAGATCTAGTCTATAGGTAGAAAATAAAAATGTAAAAAATATGTACAGGGCTGTCATATAATAACAGGTATATTCAAGTTTTTTTTATAAACAGTTTTTTTCTTTGTACATTAATCACATAGGAATGTCTGATTTTTAAATATTTTAAGGCTGGAAAGCCAAACCAAGTCTGACTTTAGATTATACCTGCATTCTTAAATGTTACTGGGTATGCCAAGAAGTGACAAGTTTTACAGTCTCACTGTAAGGCTGGAAATTCTCAAAGCTCCTCATTTTACACACATTCTCAAGTATGATATTTCAATTAAAGCCTTGGCAATATAACCAATGTATCTAAATGTATACTGTTATAAAGAGAGCAGAGTCTTATGGGACTTATGCAAATATCCAATTTTTTTTTGTCATAAAAATAAGAATACTCATGGATAGTTTGTGAATTGTAGAATGATCAAGAGGGAGAATAAACAAATGCTTCTTTGCAAAAGTATACTTTGCCAATTTTTTTTTTGAGATGGAGTTTCACTCTTGTTACCCAGGCTGGAGTGCAATGGCACAATCTCGGTTCACCTCAACCTCCGCCTCCTGGCTTAGGCAATTCTCCTGCCTCAGCCTCCTGAGTAGCTGGGATTATAGGCATGCACCACCATGCCCAGCTAATTTTTTTGTGTTTTTAGTAGAGACAGGGTTTTACCATGTTGACCAGGATGGTCTCAATCTCTTGACCTCATGATCCACCCGCCTCGGCCTCCCAAAGTGCTGGGATTACAGGCGTGAGCCACCGCGCCTGGCCTACTTTGCCAAATTTTTGTAACCTAGAGAAAGCTTAAGAGAAATAAAAATTCTTAAATCTAGAAAACAAAACCTTTAAAGGTATTTTAAATAAACATTCTAAAAGATATTTTAAGTAAAAGTTGTAAAACATTATCAGTTTATTTAAAAGATATTTTAAATAAAAGTTATAAAACATTATCAGTTTCTTAATCTCATATAATTAGTTTTTGTTTTACTTGATTTTGATAAGAAATTTCATTAGTCCACTAGTTTCTTCATCAGAGCTTTGGAAATTTTTTTAGTCTACTGATCTTAAAGTTATTAGAATCCTGTGTTTAAGGATTCTAAGATCTGCTAGTCTTTTCCATTGATCTGATTGCAAAATGTCTTTAGAGCAGAATTCAAAACAGTAACTGTAGCTGACAAAATCTTAGAACAACCATGATGAAAATTTGAAGAAAGTTCACTGTAACCAGAAATTGAGAGGGAAATATGGATATTTTATAGCACATAAAAATAAGCAGAATTATGACTGATAATGTACTAGATTTCTAAAAGTTTTATGCAATTTTGAAACATTTCTATCAAAAGCATACTCAAATATAATGGAAAGATCTACCATCCCTTTGCATTTGACCATGCTTTCTATAGAATTTACCAAATAGGCCTAATCATTTAATATCTCTAATAGATGAAAGATATGTCCTTTGAGGCTCTCTAGGGGTCTGATTGGAAAATTCAAAACTAATTCTAGGTCAAAAAGACTTAATTTAGAATTTTTATACTGGGGAAGCCCATTAAAAATACCAATAGATTTAACATTTAATCAAAGCAGGATCATAGATCACTATGAATTAGTAGTTATTCATGTAACCAGATGGATAATCAAATACTTCAAAAGCAATGCAGAAAAATTACATGGATACTTTAAAAAAAGATTTTCAAAGCTCATTTTCCTAAGGAATAAAAATCTAATAAAGATTACACAGATAATTATTTTAATGAAACGTAAAACTGTGTTTTCTTTGGCCAGTTACAAAAAAAAAAAAAAAAAAAGATAAAGCAGTATAATTGCTTCTCCTTATGGAAAAACCATTTAGATAACCCAGAAGTTGAATCTGATGAAAAAGGTACTTGAATTTAATCAGACACAGAAAAAGTGTATGCCCAACATTATACATTTACACTGCAGAATGTAAATAAGAAAACTAGTACCTCGAGCAGTTCAATATGTGGCTTTGAATAAAAGCGTGGGAAATGTCTTATTTATGTGAAACAATTCAGGCACATAAAGAAAAGTCAAGATTACAGAATCAAGTTATTCTACAGGAAAATAATGCTATTCTATGCCTTGAAAATAAGCATTTTAGCATCTGGCCATAATGGCAGAGTTAAAACTAGAGAAAAAAAATTACAGAAGATGATTTTTAAAAAGTCAAAGGAAAGAGTTATCACCCAACCAAGCAAAAAGATGTACCTCCTCAAAGGGAGAAAGAGTGGAAGGCAGTGATGTATGACTTAAAACAATGTGCAGTGAGATACAGAAAATGATGAACGTTTGAGATATAAATCTGA
This sequence comes from Callithrix jacchus, assembly GCF_049354715.1. Taxonomy (NCBI): domain Eukaryota; kingdom Metazoa; phylum Chordata; class Mammalia; order Primates; family Cebidae; genus Callithrix; species Callithrix jacchus. The sequence goes on from NC_133515.1 coordinate 93,733,629, forward strand.
GAAGCTTTCAGAGGCAATCTCTACCTAAATAAATAAAATTATCATTCTAAATGAAGAAGACAACATTTCCAACCGAAATGAGGGAAATTACATCGACCACAGAAATAAATGTGACAGAAGTAAAAACTGCAAAACAAAAAGAATGTGCAAATTATGAAGAATCTGGAAGTAATGAAATGCTGATCATTTCATTACTTTTACAAAGTATAGATCAATACTTCAAGAAAATGTTGTTGTTTAATATAGGGTACTAAATTTTTAATTGTCAGTCTATATTTTACATCCAAGATTAATGCTTAGAAATAATTTCTAAATTACCTCGGTCTTTATAAATAATTATTCTTCCAATTATAGCCACGTTGATCACACGCAAAGTTTCTTTCATAAATTCACCCCTCACAGGCCTTTCACAGGTTGCACACACCTTCCATGAGATGCTGGGACTTCCTGCTTTGTCCTACACATCCTCTTAAACAGGCAGGCATTTTACTCAACAAAAATTTACACACAACGTTACTCTCTCCTTTTTACCTTCCACACCAAAAATACATCTTCATACCTGTAACCTTTTTTACACCATTCTCTACTATGTATTGGTTCCTATCTCGTTTCTATTTTTACCCTAAATTCACATTTTGAAACAGCCTTTAAATAACCTCCAGAAAAAACGAAGTTACTACTTTTTTCTCATAAATAATACATTTTTACAAATTTCTTAGGATTTTCTTTATCAAAAGCACACCTTTTGTTGGATACACTTTGCATGTAGAATTAACTATATAACAATTAGAATTTGTAGGCTGGATGTGGTGGCTCATACCTGTCATCCCGGCACAATACATAACATGTAAACACACATATGCAAATACACTAGTGAAAATCTTATAGCTTTCATTTGAGAATCTCGGTCATGAGACAGTAAAATATAATAATATGAACTCACCAGTCTATAAAAGCAAGTTGGATCCAAATTATATTTCTTACTAAAGTATTGTTCACATTACTAATAAATGTGAACTAATATTGTGAATATTGCTAAGAAATGTGAAAGCCAGTTTGATATTTAAAAATTTTTTTAATCCTCCTTTTCTCTCTTTTTTAGTTTCAAATGAGTTTAGGGTTAATATTCAAATTCTTGTGTTTTAGCTAGGACTAAATGAATTGTATAAGAAAAACAACATTTTTCCAAGTAGCCTTGAATGCATAACAAATCTCTTGGTCTGGTTTGCTTGATATGTCAGTGCAGGTGGGAAAGCATTTTAGAAAAAAAAAATATTTTCAAGGATTTTTTTGACTCCTGTGTGGCAGCCAAAACATTTTTATGTAAGATAGAGGTAATTTACATTATTGCTCTTAGCTCAGTATTTTGATCTATTTGATCTGAGATCCTAGCCTTCATAAACATTATCTATTTTTTTCTCCTAGAATAAAATTCCATCAATTAACTGTTTCATTACCCTAAGCAGTTGTTAACCAAACAAACCTAAATTTGTATTAAAAGGGAACATTCTTAGGAGCTTCTCATTGAGATTTGTCTTCTGGCAGAGATGGGGAAATTTGAGAGAAAGATTGCATGGACCGTTTTTTCATTTGTAGAGTTCCTTTTTCAGTGATCTGTGTGTTTACAGTAGTGGCAGACACCAAAAGGTCTCTGCTTAGTCTACAAGTTTTCATCTTTGGTAAATGAAGTTTAAAATGTTTAGTGTTTTTGTTTTATTAGTGTCCTCAAGGGTGTGAGCTAGTTGATTTACTAAATTAATTAGATCAGAAGTAGGCATAGTTTTCCATTCCATGTGAGCTCTTTTAACAAGCTGAGAAAGTTCTTGAGAGACGCCATTGACAAAAATGGAATTAAAAGCCACTCAAGTAGAATCAAGAGAATTATCTGAGATAGTTCTACCAAAAAACCTAAGTTTGGAGAAGTTGAATGATACCTTCCGTGATTATAAATCATCTTTTCTGTAATTTGTCCATCAGTTAAAATGTGCAGGAGAATTGACCATAATTTTGAATGTTTAGCTGGCTGTAGTTCCAGAAAGCTTGGCATGTCATAATATTTAAGAACCTATTTCATTTCTTATTAATCTCTTGAGAGCATTAAAAAATCCTATACATTCTTTTTTTAGCAATACCTCTGTTCCTAGGCCAAGAGTGAGTTTGTATTTATAGCATTAAAAATATCCTATAAATTCTGTACCCAAATTTCAGAAGTTTGGACTAGTGTTTTAGATGGTGGTGACTGCTCTAGTGGCTTTTAATTGGCCATGTCTTTCCTGCCATTTAGAATGCTTATTTTTGCTCTTGGAAAACGTTCAGAAACAAGCAAGAGGAAACAGAGCCAAATCATTTACCTACGTGCATAATCATATGAAAATGAAACCCAAATCAGAGTGCTCACAAAAATGTTAACCCGGCCAGCTGATAAAACAAAACAGTAAACTAGATGCATGGAAAGAAATAAAAGTGAATTCAACAGACAAGCCTCAAAGACAAATACAAATTTCATAGAAACCAGAGTATTCTCCAAAAGACCACTTCAGAAAAGGCTTGCCATGAGAGACTTTCATAGGCCCAAGAGGGATGCAGGGTCCTCATTTAAGATATCCTTATAACCAAATGAGCTAGCCAATAAAGTCAAAAAGAACTCACCGAAGGGAAGAAGTCAGACAATCTGAGAAGACATTTACCAAGGCAGAAAAGGCAGTTTACAGAAATGGAGAGCACAACGGGCTTAGTCAGTACCACACTCAATTCTAGGGGCCACCATTTTACCTGAGGTTAGCTCATTTCAGTTCTGCGTCAGACACCATTTTGTCAAGCTCAGTAAAAAACACGGAGAGGCTGTCTGAAAGAAAACATTTATTCAGGAATGAGTGCTGCAATAGGAATACATAGGCCATGGTAATCTATGTGAGTATTCAGAAATGTAAAGGAAGACAAAGGTTTTTAAAGAACGAAATGAGATAGGGCATATAATTGTTGTGAGATAATTATTCTTGGGTACGTTGGTCAGTAATAAGGGTGGTGCTGGTCTGAGTTTGGACAGGCAGTGGCTGGGCAAATACCCTTGGAGAAGTATTTTTGTGTCTATAAGGTTGTGATGACTTTTACGCAAAGTTGTGGTTTTTGAAAAGGTTTTTTGTGACAGTTTTTGTGATCAGGCATTTATGCATGGGAACCCACCATTCATGCCCTTTGGTGACTCCAATATTCAGGGTTTTTAATTTTTTTTTTTAATGCCAGTGATTCTGTTTTGATTCTGACAGCATTCAGTCTGATTCTCACAAATTCTGACTGTATTCTGACTATATAAAACACATTGGAGGTGAGTGTCTTAATCCATTTTGCATTGCTATAAAGGAATATCTGAGGTTGGGTAATTTTTTTAAATAAAAATGCCTCCTGGATTCAGAATGGTAATGAAGATTGAACACCAGGTGCAGATGCTCAATTGTGAACTTTTCAACTCATAATTCCGATGGCTGAAAAGTTAAGATTGGGGGTCTGAGTCTGATGAGGGCCTCAGGTTACTTCCACTTACGGTGGAAAGCAAAAAGGAGCCCATGTGTGTGCAGGAAGTCACATCGTGAGAGAGGATGTGCGTGAGAGAGAGGAGGTGCCAGGCTCTTTTTAACAACCAGCTCCTGTGGGAAATAAGAGAGTGAGAACTCACCCTGGAAGGAGCGTATTAATCTATTCATGAGGGATCTGCTCCCATCACCCAAATACCTCCCATTCGTTCCCACCTTCAACATTGGGAATAAAATTCCAACATGAAGTTTCAAAGGGACAAACATCCAAATCAGAGCAGTGAGTCACCACCAGTATCAGCTCTTAGGAAAAATATGAAAGAAGTCAAATTTGTCTTTATTTCCATTTTCTCTTCAGTGTTGGCCTCACATACTTCTCTACCTCATTCCATGTCTTTTAGGTAATCAGTGCATGTGTATCCTCTTCTCTTGTGACTTGAAACACTTTTTAGCAGGAATGAGCATGTATTAAGGGTCATCGTAAGCCAGAATGCTGTATTCTCTGCTCAGACGCAAAACAAGAGGCAGTAAGTGAGCTCTCAGACCTGCTGTTAAAAGCAACTCCCACATAGCAGAGAAGGGACACAATTCTTTGCTTGGGGCACAACTTACCATTCTGAATCCAGGAACCAAGAGTGGAAAAGATAAGAGGTTTTTGTTTTTATTCTTCCTAGTTTAAGCAACCATACTGAGGTAAATCAGGGTTTCCATTTACACCACCGAGTGTAGAGATGAGTATCCTAGATTCAATCAGTAAGTCAACTGTCAGTACTAGTTCTTGGTCTTTTTACGATTTTTCTGTTTTTGGTGTCTTCCTAGGTATTTTAGTGCAAAATCAGGAGAGTCTGCATCAGAGGGTACAGCCATACTATGCATGCATACTCACTGGTGAAAGTGAATGGTCCTGGCCGGGCGCGGTGGCTCACACCTGTAATCCTAGCACTTTGGGAGGCCGAGGCGGGTGGATCACGAGGTCAAGAGATTGAGACCATTCTGGCAAACATGGTGAAACCCTGTCTCTACTAAATACAAAAATAAATTAGCCAGACATGGTGGCACATTCCTGTAATCCCAGCTGCTTGGGAGGCTGAGACAGGAGAATCGTTTGAACCCAGGAGGCAGAGGTTCCAGTGAGCCGAGAATGTGCCATTGCACTACAGCCTGGGCAACAAGAGTGAAACTCCATCTCAAAAAAAAAAAAAAAGAAAGAAAGTGAATGGTCCTTTTGGAGACTCCTGGGCCATACGTATTAATCCTATTTCTAAAACCAGTCTTGAGGAGGAGCACAACCTCGGGGCCACTGACAACACCTCCTCTCTCATTGCTCTTGGTAACCATATGACGTTATTTACTTGGCCTTTTCAGGAGGGCACAGATGCCACTGATAGCAGCCTTCACACTCTAAAGAACTTTAAATGTTTGACAGACATTGATAAACAGAGCGCCCTGCTCTGTTTTCCTCATCAGATGAATACCAAAACCCTTGTCAAGGTGACAGAGTCATTAAGTGTCTATTCACATGGCAATCAGAAATTTGAGCATCAATCAGTAATCATAAAGTCAGGGGCCTTTTCTCACAAAGTCAGGAATTCAGAGGGCTTTCATGAGCTAATCAGCAGGCATCAAATAGACAATCTATCTAATTAGCTGCTCACATTCAGATGGCAATCAAAGCAACACAGTAAGCTTCATTAGTAATGATATTGAAAAATGTGATCTATGCAGTATTCAGCTAGAAAATGAATATCCATTTTCATAAATAGGTAAGGAGGATGTGGCTGTACTGTGTATACCATATGGCAGTTCAAAGATGCAGTCACCAGAATCCCAACTGGTGACTATTTTTGCTTTTCCCTTGGCCTAAAAGTAAGGGAGAGAAGGTGGAGTCACTTATTATAAAGCTGACAATAGCATCGCAGTAAACTTTGGGTGACATGACCCACCTTAGAGGAAAAACGAGGTGAAGGGAGGTGAAGGAGAAGTCAATAATTCTGGAACTTTACTGTTCTTTATGAAAATTCCATTTCTAGCTCTCACTTCAACACCTCTTCACTCCCAAAATCCACTTTTCTACTATGAATCCTTTCCTTGGAAAAATGGGTGCCAAAGCGCTCCATAGTAGATCTGGAGATGTCATCTTTCTTCCAGGTAAGAACACTCTTCTGACACCAAAGCAACCACCCACCTGAAAGCAGCTGGCTAAATTAGTGGTAAAGGCCTTCTCCAGCAGAGACTAAAGTCCTTTTTCATAACCCTTAAAGGCAACAATGTATCGCACATTTTGCCACACATTTTGAAATTAATTTAGGAAACAGACATGTTCACTGTTTTCCAAGAACTTATCTTTGAGTAACATTAATGAAAAAAATTACAAATATTAATTTTTAAAAGCATGTAATTAGAAGCTAGTTGCTGTGTTCCAAATCTGCATATTTTAGATTTGAGAATTGAATAGAGGGAAGATCACTGGTATATGGAATGTCAGAAGCATTTGGAAAAAGCTAGAGGCCAGGAGCTGATGGCTTTCAAACTGTTACATGTCTTAACTGCTGGTGTTTCAAGAAAATTGATATTCATTTCTAGTGAAAGGTAGAATATACTTCAGAAAAGCAGTACAAAATTGTCAGATAACTTAAAAGAAAAAATGTACAAATAAACTCTCACATATTTTGCCCAGCTTAGCACACTTTTAAGGGTCATGTTTCTCTATCAAATCTTCGTAGGTCAATACATATTTATAAGTGAAAAATATTCAAAAACGTTTAGAGATATCACAAGGTGTGCCCAGTGGAACCATAAGTTCCTTAAAGGGAAGGTCTCTTACCCCACATACCTTGGGGTATCCACAGCAGAGCTGGACAGATTATATGTCTGGGTTACAAAATACTGTGTTGAGGCTAGAAGAGGGCTTCTGTTCTGAAACAATGCTGAGGTTTAAGCCTCTATTTCAGGGCCATCTCTTCTGAAAAGCCTTCCTAATCCCTACATCATCTCTCCTGGTATTCTGTCTACTGGTAACTCCACTCACTGTTACAAAACTTTCTTACACGTATGTATTTACATTTTTGAATCCCTCTATTAAGTTAAAGCCTCTTTGCAGCAAGCAACGCTTCTGATCCAACTTTGTAACCCCATCAACGATGTGTGTCCAATGAATAAAAAGACTGAATGACTATTTTTCAATTAGTTTGAGTTATATGAAAACTTGTTGAGTTCTTTGAAAGGAAAATGCTTTAGACACTGAGGAAGCCATTACAGGGATTTATTAAGAACACTTAGTGCCCAGAAGGCTATGCGTAAGATATAAAACCACGGCTCTGTCTCCAAGGAGTTTCTGTGCTTATGTATGACAGATCACTCAGAGATTCACTCTGCAGGAAGTTTAATATGAGGGTTGGAGAGAACAAGCATTCAAAGAATGAAAAATCTAGTTTCTGATCAAAAAAAAAAATCCTAAGAGGTGTTCAAGGAGCTTGTTATATAGAAAGAAAAGTTTAAAGGCACAGAAATAAATGAGGACATGGTATCTTAAGGGAGAGAGCAAAAGCAGGCCTTACTTTAAACAAAGAAGAATACCAGAGTCTTAGAAAATGTGTAATAATTCCATTGAAGATATTTAAACTTCTACGTTTCAAGATAAAATTTTCAGATGAAAAGTACCATAAATGAACTAGGAAATAAAATCCCCACGAGTGAAGTAAGCTGAGAGTTTCATGTGTCCCTCCTTTTTGATGTGTCACTGCACAGAGGACTCGACTATTTAAAGCCAGGGTTTGGCTGCACCTGACAATGGCACTAAGCGGTAGAAGCTTAGAGCCTGAAGCCCACAGGCACAGCAGCTGCGAGGCACAGCGGGTACCTCCACCGCAGCAGGCACTGAAGAAGGTGCAGCAGGGTCTGTGCCTGTCTTGGTTTAGATGTTGAGAGGCTTGTCATTACATTCTACCATGGAGTAGTGACAGCCGACTGATGCTCTGTGCAGAAAGCCTAGGTGCTCTGCAGACAGGCATGCTAAGGACCCCTTGCTTTGGTAGAGAGGGCAGTGCCATGCAAGAGACCTTCTGTTTCTGGGTGTGAATCAGTGTGTTCAGATGAGCTGCCATAACAAAGTACCACTAACAGAGGCGGCTTCAACAGCAGAGGTTTCTTTTCTTTTCTTTTTTTTTTTTTTGAGACGGAGTTTCGCTCTTGTTACACAGGTTGGAGTGCAATGGCGTGATCTCGGCTCACCGCAACTCCTGCCTCCTGGGTTCAGTCCATTCTCCTGCACCACCATGCCCAGGTAATTTTTTGTATTTTTAGTAGAGACGGGGTTTCACCCAGGATGGTGTCGATCTCTTCACCTCGTGATCCACCCGCCTCGGCCTCCCTAAGTGCTGGGATTGCAGGCGTGAGCCACCAGGACCGGCCGATTTTCTCACTGTTCTGAGGGCTGGAAGTCCAAGATCAAGGTTTTGGCAAAGTGTTTCTTCTGAGGCTCCTCTCCTTGGTTTGCAGATGGCTGCTTTTCCCTGTGTCCTCACATAGACTTTCTTTGTGTGTGCATATTCCTGGTATCTCTCTGTCCTAATCTCCTCTTCTTACAAGGACACCAGCGGTCCTGGATTAAGGCCCATGCTAATGACCTCATTTTAACATAATTACATCATTCAACCCACTACTTTTAAATACAGTCACAATACCTAACACCAAGGGTTAGGACTTCAACATATAAATTTGAAGAGGACAGAATTCAGCCCACAGCAGAGAATGAGGCCTGCCTCCCAATCCTCACCTGCAGCACAGCTTCAGAAAGCACCCTCTCTGCTCTTCTCAGAGATATATTCTTTCCATAATTCAATAAAGAGGGGGAGAACTGCTAATATTTAAGGAGGGTTTACAGTTGTCAGGTACAATACCAAAAATCCTAGGTAAGTTATCTTATTACATAATCACAATAACCTATAACGAGGGTGTGGTGATTGGTTCCATTTATCTTGGAGTTGCAAAATAGATGTTTTTAATGTTGTCCGCTTTTAAAAAGTTTTTTTAAGGTATAATTGACATAAACGTTAGTAACAGTATATAATTTGATAAGTGTATCAAATTTGACATATTTATGCACTTTTGATATATTTATTTAATAACATTAGTACATGATTTGATAAACTTATCAAATTCAACATATTTATACACCTGTGAATTCGTCATCCAGTGAAAAGTCTCCTTGTGCCCCTTGGTCATCCCATCTTCCTGCCGCTTCCTATACTCTACCCACTTCATCCTTAGGCAACCACAGGTCTGCTTTCTCTCACAATGTAGTTGTTTATATTTTGTACAATTTTATATGAATGGAACTTATGGTATGTACCTTTCTGGTCTACCTGATTTCCTTCAACATAATTAATTTTAAAGTCATCCAAATTATTGGGTATATCAGCAAGTCATTCATTTTACTGCTGAGTAGTGTTTCACTGTGTGGACATACAGTTTGTTTGTTTATTCACCTCTTAATCCACATTTGAGTTGTTTCCAGTCTAGAGTACCACAAATTAAGCTAATATGAGTACTCATGTACAAGTCTTTGTATAAATGAATATATGCTTCCTTTTTCTTGGTCAAATTCCCAGCAGGGGAGAGGCTGGATATGGACAGTGTATATTAACTTTTTTTTTTTTTCCAGAGACAAGAGTCTTCAATCTGTTGTCCAGGCTGGGGTGCAGGGGCACAATCATAGATCATTGCAGCCTTGAACTGCTGGGTTCCAGGGATCCTCTTACCTGAGCATCCCAAGAAGCTAGGACCACAGGCACACGCCACCATGCCTGGATAATTTTAAAAAAATTTTTAGAGACAGGATCTTGCTGTGTTGTCCAGGCTGGTCTCAAGCTCCCGGCTCAAACAATTCTCCTTCCTTGACCTCCCAAGATGTTAACTTTTTTTTCTCTTTTTCTTTTTTTTTTTTTGACATGGAGTCTTGCTCTGTCAGCCAGGATGGAGTATAGTGGTACAATCTTGGCTCACTGCAACCTCCGCCTCCCAGGTTCAAGCGATTCTCGTGCCTCAGCCTTCCTAGTAGCTGGGATTACAGGTGTGCATCTGGTTAATTTTTGTATTTTTAGTAGAGACAGGGTTTCACCATGTTGGCCAGGCTAATATCAAATTCCTGACCTCAAGTGATCCACCCACCTCAACCTCCCAAAGTGCTGGGATTACTGGCAGGAGCCACTGCACCTGGCCCAATATATTAACTTTCTAAGCAACTGACAAACTGTCTGGCAAAGTGGTTGTACCAGTTTATATTCCCAACAACAGTGTATGAGAGTTTCAATTCCTCCATTTTCTTGCCAAATCTTGATATTATCTGTCTTTATGATTATAGTCATTGTAGTGGGTGCGTAGTGGTATTTCAATGTGGTTTTGATTTGCATTTTCTAAATAAGTAATGATGGGTTTATTTGCCCATCATTTTTCACTTCTTTGGTAAAATATCTGGTAAGATATTTGTCTATTTGTTATTAGATTATTTTATTAATATTTTGTATTCTGGATATATAAGTCCTTTACCAGACTTATAATTTGTAAGTTACTTCTCTCAATTTGTAGCTTGTCTATTTTCTTAACAGTGTCTTTTAAACATACATTTTTAAGCTTGATAAAGATTAGTTTATCAAATTTTCCCTTTTATGGATTGTGCTTGTGGGGTAATATCTAAGAAAATATGTACCTAACAGAAGGGCAGGCAGATTTTCTTCTGTGTTTACCTCCAGAAGTTTTTTTGGTTTGTGTTTTATAAGTAGTTTATTATTCAGTTTTAGCTGATTTTTGTGTATGACCTCAGGTATAAATGTCTTTGCTTTGTTTTGCTTTGCTTATGGATAACCAGTTGTTCTACTACCACTTCCTCCACTGACATGCCTTTGTACCTTTGTCAAAAATCAGTTGCCTATATCTGTTTATTTCTGGACTCACTATTCTGTCAAATAATCTATTTGTTATACAGTATAAGTCACCTAATTTTGTTCCTCTTTTTCAAAGTTATGTTGACAATTCTAGGTCCTTGCATTTCAGCTAGGAAGAGGTAGAGGCTGAACTTGAGAACAGGTGCCTTCTCTGGGGACCCATGTTGCTAGCTGCTCACAGAATACATGATATACTACTTCTAGGAAAGCATGTCTCCCCCTCACAATTGGCAAAGACATGATTACAATCAGAACCACTATCTTCCCCTTCTAACATAATGAGATAATGTACTCTTCTTGATCTTAAGATATCATCCCTTATCCTGTTTAGGATCCATTTTATGTTGTCTTCAATTTTTATTTCATTGTCTCCTTAGAAACTCTAAGGAACTATTTCTTCTCCCAATAAAAACAGCACAAATGAAAAATGGTTTGGTCCACGTTTATTCATTAACATAGCAACCAGAAACCAAGAGAAAGCCTACGCTGTTACTGAGAAAAATGTGTTTTGAATTTTGAAATGCCATGTCTCTGAGATATAAAGCTAAAGGATTGAACACATAGTTATATATCTATGTATTCTTATTAATGACAGAAAATTCTAAACTACTTTTCTCCTACTTTCCCAACTCTGTTCATAACTGTACTCTTCTCTCTCTGTCTACAGTATAATTTAACCTCCCACTTGAATACAGAGAATAATTCGATTGAGAGGTGTGTTTATATCACATGAAACACAATAAAGCAGGATGAAGTATTTCTTAAATCGTTTGCAAATGAATGGCTGCAATATTCCCAGGTTGCTCTCTGTTCTCCTGCAAACTAAAAACAACTATGGCTATCCATTAACATGCAGCTCCCAAAGGACATCTTGAGACATTTAAAAGCTGGATGAAATGAGTGTGACTGACCTAATGGAAAATCACAGGGAAAGGTATTAAATGGAACATGTGTGTTGAGACCCGGAGAGAATTTCAGATGGAGAATAACAGAGGAACAAACTGTAATAGAATGCCAAGATAGGATCTGGATAACAGCAAGATAAAGTATAATGAAATGAACTGGGCATCCAGAAAGGGTCAGTGCCACGGCCAAAGTTAGAGCCAAGAATAATACCCAGATCTCCTGACCCCAAAGCTGCAGTCAACGATAGAACAGAATCAACCACAGCTGCACATCTGGTGTCTTAGATCAGCTACAATTAGGAGCCAGGCAATTCCTAGTCTTTGTTATAAGAAACTCTTTTTCTGCCACATTAGCTTTTTAAGTACTTATCATGTTACATTTTCCCATAGTAGCTATTTTCATTATTAAACAAAATAGATTTTTGCCATTTTCTTTATTTTTAATGCAAGATTACTCATATTTCAGATAATAATAAAATATCCTTGCAATCTACCCATCTGACAAAGGTCTAATATCCAGAATCTACAAGGAACTTGAACAAATTTTACAAGAAAAAAAAAATCAACCCCATCAAAAAGTCTCAAAGGATATGAACAGACACTTCTCAAAAGAAGACATTTATGCAGCCAACAAACATGGAAAAATGCTCATCACTGGTCATTAGAGAAATGCAAATCAAAACTACAATGAGATACCATCTCACACCAGTTAGAATGGCAATTATTAAAAAGTCAGGAAACAAGAGATGCTGGCAAGGTTGTGGAGAAATAGGAACACCATTACACTGTTGGTGGGAGGATAAATAAATGCAACCATTGTGGAAGACAGTCTGGCAATTCCCCAAGGATCTAGAACCAGAAATATCATTTGATGCAGCAATCCCATTACTAGTTATATAACCAAAAGATTGTAAATCATTCTACTATAAAGACACATGCACACATATATTTATTTCAGCACTATTTACAATAGCAAAGACTTGGAACCAAACCAAATGATAGACTGGATAAAAAAGCATACGGTACATATACACCATGGAATACTGTGCATCCATAAAAAAGAATGAGTTCATGTCCTTCACAGGGACATGGAAAAAGCTGGAAGCCATCATTATCAGCAAACTAACACAGGATCAGAAAACCAAAGACTGCACGTTCTCACTCATAAGTAGGAGTTGAACAATGAGAACACATAGACACAGGGAAGAAAGTATCACACACTGGGGTCTGTCAGCGGGTGGGGGACAAGGGAAGGGAGCGTATTAGGACAAATACCTAATGCATGTGGGGCTTGAAACCTAGATGACAGGTTGATGGGTACAGCAAACCACCATGGCACATGTATACCTATGTAACAAAACCTGCACGTTCTTGACATGTATCCTAGAACTTAAATTTTTTTTAATCTTCTCAACGTTTTATTAAACAATCCTTTAAAAATTATCTTAAATTGAGGAAAGTATTGAAAAGAGAGTAAGAAACTACCAAACCAAAATGGAGGGGTGAGCAAAATGAATGGTAATTCAGAGCGGCAGCAGATCCCGGCCCTGGGCTCCACCCAACCCCTGCAGGGCTCCACCCCTCCTCTGCAAGAATACAACATCCACCTCATTTGCAAAGTAAGAGTAAAGATGATTTGATAATCTCATATGGCACAGGAAAAAATACTTGACAAAATTCCTCATTCATTCATAATAAAAATAAAATCTCTCAGCAGGTTAGGAAAAGAAAGACCTATGATTAAAACTATATCACAGTCAGGTGTCACTTAACAGTAGGAATACACTCTGAAAAATGTATCATTAGGTGATTTCATTGTTGTATGCACATCATAGGGTGTACGTACACCAAGATGACGTCACCTACTGCATGCCTAGGCTATAGGCATGGCCAATTGCTCCTAAGCTACACACCTGTACAGCAGGTTACTGTACTAAATACTATAGGCAATTGTAACATAATGGTATTTGTTTATTTAAAAATATTTAAATATGAAAAAGGTAGAGTAAAAATATGGTATTGTAGTTTTATGGAAACACAGTGATATATATGGTCTGTCAATGACCAAAGTGTCATTATGTGGGTTATGTGGTCCAGGAGTATAAGCATAAAAGTCTTATAGCAAGATCAGAAACAAGACAAAAATGTACCCTCTCGCTACTTTTGGTTCACTTTTTTTTTGAGGCAGTATCTCACTCTGTGACCCAGACTGAAGTACAGAGGTGTAATCTTGTCTCACTGTAGCTTTCACCTCCCTGGGCTCAGCTGATCCTCCCGTCTCAGCCTCCAGAGTAGCTAGAACCATAGATGCATGCCACCTCTTCCAGCTAATTTTGTATTATTAGTAGAGACAGGATTTCACCATGTTGCCGAGGCTGGATTCATACTCCTGGACTCAAGTGATCCACCTTCCTCGGCCTCCTAAAGTGCTGGGATACAGGCATGAGCCACTGTGCCTGGCCTAAGTTCACATTATGCTAGAGATCCTGCCCAGGACAGGGAAAAGAAATGTAAGAAGGATTTTAGAAACAAATCCATCGTAGTTCACAGATGATTTGATTTTATTAAAGTTTCTAAATGAGTTTAGCAATATTTCTATATACAAAATCTATATACAAAAATGATTTTATTTAAACAAATCAACAATAATTAAAAGTAATCCAAAATACTATATATATATTCTCACTAACATGTTAAAATGTCAAATAATAATTCTATAACAAATGTGCAAGATTTCTACAAATCAAATGATAAAACTGTACTGCCATACACTTAAAAAAAAGTTAAAGGAGATACATGTTGATGGGTTGAGAGAGTCTATATTTAAAGTTATCAGTTTTTCCCAAATAAATCTATAGATTCAATGTAATACCATTCAAAATCCAACAAATTTGTTGAAGTATGTAACTTGGCAAGTGGATGGTACAATTTTTATGGAAAAGCAAAAATTTTAAAAAGTAGCTGATCCACCTCAAGAAGAAGAACAAGTGACAAGATTTGCTTTTCAGATGTGAGATCACGTTACAAAGCTTTGATAATGAAAAAATGCATACAGATAAGTGGGAGAGTCCAAATAGAGAGCTATCCTTCTATGCATACTTGACTTACACAGGGATGAAACTGCAGAGCTGTGGGGAAGACACAGATTTCCAATAATTTGTTCTGGGATAATTGGATAAGCAATAAGGGAAATAAAATAAAATTAGAACCCTGTTTCCCACCATATAAAACATATCAACCTCAGGTAGATCATAAACCTAAATATGAAGGAGAAACAATAAAGCTTTCTAAAGTCAAAATACAAAACTATCTTTACATATTTGGACATAAAGTGATTTCTTTAAAAAATGTGATCAGCATGAAGAATAATAGAAATAAATGAAAACTAAAGATACCTATTATCTACAAGTTACCATAAAAATACAGGGGGAATAAAGCCAGAGAATACATTTGTCATACATGAAAACAAAGGGCTTTTATTTGAAATACATAAAGATTTCCTGCAAATCTATAAGAAAAAGACAAGAAAGATAGGCAAGAGTTGTGAAAAGACACTTTATTTAAGATGTGGTTAATAAAGCTGTGAAATTGCATTCAATCTTTAGTCACAAAAGAAATGCAGATTGAAACTAAAATGTGATACCTTTGCATGAACTAGGTCAGCTAAAACTTAGCTGAAAATATCGTGTGTTGGTAATGATGCGGAGCAAATGGAATTCTCATACACAGTTGTTTGTAATGTCAATTATCTTAAACTGAAAACTAAGTTTGGAAGGCTAAGCCTATGCTAGCCTGTTACCTGGCAATTCTATTCTAAGCATACAACCAACAATTATGAACTCATGTTCACCAAAAGGCATGTACATCAGTTTTATAGCACTATTATTGGCAATATCTGAAAAACAGAAAGAATGAATGTATAAATAAATTGTGGTGTTTTCATGAATAGGAACACTAAATAGCAATGAAAATGGAAGAACCACAGCTACACCTAACTGGCAGAGATAAATCTCAGGAATGTACTGTTGAAAGAAGAAATAAACATACAAAAACATATGGCCGGGCGCGGTGGCTCAAGCCTGTAATCCCAGCACTTTGGGAGGCCGAGGCGGGTGGATCACAAGGTCAAGAGATCGAGACCATCCTGGTCAACATGGTGAAACCCCGTCTCTACTAAAAAATATACAAAAAATTAGCTGGGCATGGTGGCACGTGCCTGTAATCCCAGCTACTCAGGAGGCTGAGGCAGGAGAATTGCCTGAACCCAGGAGGCGGAGGTTGCGGTGAGCCGAGATCGCGCCATTGCACTCCAGCCTGGGTAACAAGAGC
The DNA here is from genome assembly GCF_049354715.1 of Callithrix jacchus. Classification (NCBI taxonomy): domain Eukaryota; kingdom Metazoa; phylum Chordata; class Mammalia; order Primates; family Cebidae; genus Callithrix; species Callithrix jacchus. The sequence continues at coordinate 93,749,334 of NC_133515.1, forward strand.
GAAACTCCGTCTCAAAAAAACAAAACAAAACAAAAACATATACAGTATGATTACATTTATATACAACCCAAAAACAGACAATCAACCACATTGTTAGGAAATAATGACAAGAGGCGTGAGGGCTTCAGAGTTTCATGTCTGCAGCATGATGCTTCATGACCCAGGTAGTGGTTACAAGAAAATACGTTTTATGATATGTGTGTATGCCATTACCCAACAACAAAATTAAAAATATATATATTCTTTAATCACCATCTACAATCACTTTTGGCACTTTTTATATTAAGCGTGTTAGAACCATACAACTAGAAGAGGAACACTTTTACATTATTGCTGGGAATGTAATTTCAGTCATTTTAAACAAGTATGGGGGGGTCTTCAAAAATTAAAAATAAAACTACCATGGAACTTTGCGATCTCACCTCTGGATACATGTCCAAAGGAAACAAAATCAGTATTTTGAAGGCATATCTACACTTCCATGTTCATTGCAGCATTTTTCACAAAAGCCAAGACATGGAAATGACCTAAATGTCCATTGATGGATGAATGGACTTTAAAAAAATGGTGCATGTGTGTATCAGGTGTGTGTGTGCACACATAATGGAATGTTATTCAGCCAATTTAAAAAAAAGCAAATTCTGACATTTGTGACAACATGGATGAACCTGGAGGACATGAGATGATTATATTCAGTGAAACAAGCCAGACTAAGAAAGACAAATACCGTACAGCATAAGCTCACTTTATGTGGCATCTTAAATAGTCAAATTCACAGAAACAAAGGGTAGAATAGTGGTTGCCAATGGTTGGGGGGAGGGGAAAATTAGGAGATGTTGATCAAGGAGCACATCTTAGTTATTATGTCTTAGTTATGAAAGATGAACAAGTTCTGGAGATCTAATATGCAACACTGTGACTGTAGTTAACAATACTGTGTTGTATATTTGCAATTTGCTAAGAGGGTAGATCTTAAGTGTTCTCACACATACACAGACAAAATAAAAAGAAGAAAATAGTAACTATTTGAGGTATTGGATACGTTCTTTAGCTTGATTGTGGGATTATTTACAATGTGTACGTATTTCAAAACATCAAGTTATATGCCTTAAATGTATACAGATTTACTTATGAATTATACTTCAATAAAGCTGGGGGGAAACATGCAACTTGCTTTTGGCCATCTACTTTGAAAAATCTGAATGATTGGACACTATAAACGGCATGTCTTCCAACTCATGTTGGTTTGATATTTATTTCTACGAATTCTTGGGAGAAACTGTTAATTAAGCTTCATGTTTCACTTACATAATTAAATTTCACCCAATAGAATGCAAACTTTTATTCACATTACATGGAGCACAGTGATTGTGATTCTTTGATCTGAATTCTCCAGTGGCTTATTTTACTTTTTAGTTCAGGAAATGGATTCTTTTTCAGTCTTTAGATCTGTTCCAACTATTTTGATTTCCTCGGAGGTAACAAACATTTTTATTGTAGATCTCTTGTTACTCCTTTCTTTTCCATCTTCTCTCATAATATTATCATTTATTTCTCAACTTGTATCTAATCAAATATTTCTCAAATATATACCATAATATTATCTAAGATTATCATTTATTTCTCAATTTCTATCTAATCTAAGATTTCTCAAATATACACTCTACATTATCATATCTGTTTCCATACTACCAGTTCTTTTCTTGACTACTTCTGGCACAAATTTTGTTTTTCCATTATCCTTTTAATTTTCTCATAATCATTTCTTGCTCTCACCTACATTCTTAAAATTTCTGTCATTTGCTGTCTATATGTTACACCTTCATTGCCTTCAACTATAGGAGTAAGAATGCCATGTTTTGATGCATACTCTTTAAAGGTTTAAAAGATTTTTCTTTTGTTTTCCTAATAAAAAATCTTTAGATATAAGCTCTTCTTCTCCATATTCAAGATGCTCTTTCCTTTCCCAGGCTATGCAGTATATTGTCGTAGATTCCATGTTGTTTTTTTCTCCTTTCTGGGTAAAGGACTATCTTTCTAGATCTACATTTGCTAAAAATCAGGGCATGTGAAATTCCCCCCTTGTCACTGGATTGCTGGGTGTCCAACTGGATGGCAGCTTTATGTAAATATTTCAAGACTTTCCCTAGCTCCATCATTTTTATGTAAATTATGGTGAAATCTTTAGAATGCACTGCTATCAATATTTTTCCTGAGTCAATCCCACATGCTTTGCTTGCAGGTTTTTGACTCCAAAATTCAGCGTGCCATCCTGAGCCTTTTCCCTCTCCACATGCTTCATGCAGTTGTACTTTTGCAGTCTGCAGCCTTTTCCAAGATGATTAAAAAGAAAGAATACAGATGTGGTTTGGAGATAGAGTTGGAAAAAAGCAGAAGGTGAGAGAGAATAGCTCTCTACGTATATCCAAAAAATGCACGTACAGTGGAGGGAAAAATATCTGTTTAGCAGAGAGCTTGTATTTGTAAACAAGAGGGCAGAGAGTGCATGAGGGAGGGAGGGGTTATCTAACTACACTGGAGTGAGCAGATTTCTCATGAGCTTGGAAAATGGACCATCAATTACACTTTTTTCAATCTAGTTCAATCGACTTAATAGTAGAAATTCCTTCTAGATTCCACAATAGGTTTCCTGTCAGTCTTAATTTAGCCTGTTGCGAGTTACTTTAATAGTACAGAACATACCTCATCTTATTGTGCTTCACATTATTGTACTTCCTAGATACTGAGGTTTTTACAAGTTGAAGGTTTTTGTCAATCCTGCATTGAGAAAGTTCATTGGTGCCATTTCTTCCAACAGTATATACTCATTTTGTGTCTCTCTGACACAGTTTGGTATTTCTCACAATATTTCAAACTTTCTTATGATATTATATTTGATAAACTAATCTGTGATCAGTGATCTTTGATGTCATTATTGTAATTGTTTTGGGATGCCACAAACCTCACCCATAAAAGATGGTGAACTTAAAATGATAAACGTGTATTTTCTGACTGCTTTACCAACTGGGGTTTCTCTTCCACTCCTTGGATCTCTCTATTCTCTAAGAGACACAATATTGAAATTAGGCTAAGTAATAACCCTACAATGGCCTCGAGTGAAAGGAAAAGCTGCAGGTCTCTCATTTTAAATCAAAAGGTAGAAATGATTAAGTTTAGTGAGAAAGACAAGTTGAAAGCCAAGACAGGCTGAAAGTGAGGTCTCTAGTGCCAAACAGCAAAATTGTGAATGCAATAGAAAGGTTGTGAAATAAATTGAAGTGCTACTCCAGTGAACACATAAATGTTAAGAAAGTAAAACAACCTTATTTCTGATATAGAGAAAGTTTTTGTGGTCTGCATAGAAGATTAAACCAGACACAATATTCCTTTACACTAAAGCCTAATCCAGGTCAAGGATCTAACTCTCTTCAATTCAATGAAGGCTGAGAGAAGCAAAGAAGGTGCAGAAGAAAAGATCAAAGTTAGCAGAGGTTAGTTCATGAGGTTTAAGAAAAAACACCATCTCCACAACAAAAAAGTGCAAGATAAAGCAGCAAATGCTTATGTAAAAACTGCATCAAGTTATCTAGAAGATCTTGCTAAGATGTGGTTACACCAAACAACACACTTTCAGTGTGGATGAAACAGCCTCCTATTGGAAGAAGATGCACCTAGGACTTTCCTAATTAGAGAGGAGAAGTCAACGTCTGGCTTCAAAGCTTCAAAAGATGGGATGACTCCCTTGTTAAGAGCTAATACCCTTGGTGGCTTTAAGTTGAATCCAAGGCTCATTAACTATTCTGAAAATTCTAGGGCCTTTGGGAATTATAGTAAATCTACTCTGTCTGTGTTCTATAAATGGAAAAATAGAGCCTTGATGACAGCCTATCTGTTTACAGCATGGTTTACTGAATATTTCAAGCCCACTGTTGAGAACTACTGCTCAGAAAATAAGACTTCTTTTAAAATATTACTGATCATTGACAATGCACCTGGTTTCCCAAGAACTCAGATGGAGATGTACAAGGAGATTAATGTTGTTTTTAATGCCTGCTAACACAACATCCATTCCATGTCCCATGTATCAGAAGTATTTCAACTTTCAAGTCTTATTATTTAATAAATAAATTTTGTAAGGCCATAGCTGTCATAGATGGTGATTCCTCTGATGGATCTGAGCAAAGTACATTGAAAACTTCTAGAAAAGTTTTACTCTTCTAGATGTTATTAATAACACTTATGATTCAAGAGAAGTGATAAAAATATCAGCACTAACAAGAATTTAGAATAAGTGGCTTCCAACCCTCATGGATGACTTTGAGGGGCTCAAGACTTCAGTGGAGGAAGTAACTACAGATGTGGTGAAAATAGCAAGCCATACTAGAATAAGGAGCAGGAAGCCATTATCTTCCACAAACACAGGAACAGAAAATTAAAAACCACATGTTCTGACTTATAAGTGGGAGCTGAACAATGAGAACACATGGAAAAAGGAAGGGGAACAACATATACTGGGGCCTGTTGGGGGGAATGGGTTGGGGGAGGGAGAACATTAGGACAAATAGCTAATGCATGCTGGGCTTAATGCCTAGGTGATGAGTTAAGAGGTACGGCAAACCATCATGGCACACGTTTACCTATGTAACAAACCTGCACATCCTGCACATGTGCCCTGGAACTTAAAATTAATTTGAAAAAAGAAGTAGAACATGAAGATGTGACTACATTGCTACAATCTCATAATAAAACTTGAAAGGATGAGGGGTTATTTCTTATGGATGAGCAAAGAAAGTGGTTTCTTGAAATGGAATCCATTCTTGGTGAAAATGCTTTGAACATTGTCAAAATTAAAACAAGGATTTAGATTATTTAATAAACTTAGTTGACAGTGGCAGGATTATACATCAACTATAATTTTGAAAGAAGTTACACTGTGGGTAAATGCTATCAAACAACACTTCATGCTACAAAGAAATCTTTCACGAAAGGAAGAGTTAACTGAAGCAACAAACTTCACAGTTGTTTTATTTTAAGAAATTGCTGGCCAGGCACAGTGGCTTATGCCAGTAATCCCAGCACTGTGGGAGGCCAAGGTGGGCAGATCACGAGATCAAGAGATCGAGACCATCCTGGCCAACATGGTGAAACCCTGTCTCTGCAAAATATAAAAATTAGCTGGGCATGGTGGCGCACACCTGTAGTCCTAGCTACTTGGGAGGCTGAGGCAAGAGAATTGCTTGCACCTAGGAAGCTGAGGTTGCAGTGAGCCGAGATCGTGCCACTGTATTCCAGCCTGGCAACAGAGTGAGACTCCGTCTCAAAAAGGAATTGCCACAGCCACTCACCTCAACAACCACCACTCTGATCTGTCAGCAGCCATCAACATTGAGGCAGGACCCTTCACCAGTAAAAAGGTTATGACTTGCTGAAAGCTCAGGGGGCTGTTAGCAATTTTAGCCATAAATGTTTTTAAATTAAGGTATTTCATTTTTGTAGACCTAATGCTATTGCACACTAATAAACTATAGAATAGTATATACTTAACTATTATCTGCACTAGGAAACCAAAAAATTCATGTGACTCATTTATTGTGATATGCACTTTCTGGTGGTGATCTGGCAGGAAACTCACAATATCTCCAAGATATGCTTGTAATTTAAATAGAAACTGGAAATAACTCACTTTAAATATGTTTTAAAATAAAATATTCATTTTTAAATGTCATTTGACCTTATAGAACATAAAATTCTGGGAAGATAGTAAACTCAGGTAACCAAGGATCAACCTTGTTCTCATATATTTAAAAATGCAGGTTTAATTAAATATTCTTTATAATGTAACTTACATTTGAACTCAAAGAAAGGGAAGAAAACTCACAAGTCATTAAAAAGAAGAAACTTAGATAAGAATGTTAAACTAGCAGGTCAAAATCACAAGGCTGGGCTTCATAGTGTGCATAAGAAGAGATTATGTGATATTTTGGACACGTGAGGCAGAATGCTCAAACTGAGACACCACAGCGATTGTAAAATAAGTAGTACACACACTGAGGCAGGATAGATAGGCAAGATGGTAACTAGGTCCTTGGGATGTAGCCACCTTAACCATAAATACAGTAAGCCCAGCATTTGCATGGTAGTCAAGCTCATTCAAGCAAAACTCTCTCCAAGTTAATTTCCCCTGTAGAGAGCACATGCATTTGATTTTACTTGTCCTCAGTTGACCCTTTGCTCATTATAAAAGTAAAAAGCACACTCCTGGGTAGAGATTTATGGCTAATAAGATATGCAATGTATAAACAAGCATGTAAAGCTACTGTGCATGTGCAGCCAAAGAACCACCCATAACATGCTTACCAGCGACACTCTTTCCCACTCCCTTATGAATACCTTTTAAGGCTCCCATAAAGGGTTCTCCATGGTGCCAGCTTTGTGGTCTCATTCTTAAAAGTAGCCTACCCTGAATCCTCTTTCAGGGTATACCGTCTATTCTGCATATAACTTTCAGAGTATTCTTTCTACTTTGCAACAAATTGCTCTATGCTGCATCTATTTAGCTGAGTGTCTCTTAAATTCTTTTAAACTAAGAAGGTAAGGACCAAAGTTGCACAACAGACATCAACATCACTATATTAGAACCAGAAAAAAACAAAATATGTCTCAGGATCAGCATCTGAAAATATAAAGGGAAGAAAAAACAATCAAACCAAAAAATAATTTTTCAAAATTTAGCATGGAAAACTAAAAGATTAACTTTTTGTTAGGTAATAGAACTCATGATAGGTAAAGTCATAAAGTCTAAGTTTGCTCTATCAATATGAAATTCAGATTTCTAAAATGATAAGTGAGTTCAAAAATTGGTTCTAGACCAATAAACCCCCCAGACCACATGAAAATTCAAAAAAAATAAACACAAAACACTTCATAACCATATGTCTACTACCAGGCTTTATGGGACCAGATACCTTGAGAATAAAACAATGACTATAAACATAATCTTACAATTAAACCACAAACTGCATAAGAACATGATCCTCCATAAGGAAAATATTGACAATCAAGAATATTTGATTCCAAGATATCACCAGTGAATTCTGCATTCAAAAAAATTAGAAAATAAATAGGTATTTGTAAAGATATTCCTTCTGAGGAGACAGAGTGGGAAACAGTATAAAGATTGAAGGTCTGGATGTATCTCTAATATTTTACTTCTTAAAACAATAGCAAATAGAGCCAAATGTTAATTTTTGTAAACTGTGTGGTGACTACACAGATGTTTGTTATTGGTCCATATTTTTCAAATTATGTGTATGTGTGTGTATGTATGTGTGTGTGTGTATGTGTGTGTGCCTGTGTGTGTGTATATATGCATGTATGTATGTATGTGTATATGTATACATATTTTTAGACAGGGCTCTGTCACCCAAGCTGAAGTCCAGTGGTGTGATCATGGCTCACTGCAGCCTCAACCTCCCAGGCTCAAGCAATCCTCCCACCTCAGCCTCCTGAGTGACTAGAACTGCAGGCACTTGGCATCATGCTCAACTACTTTCTTTTCTTCTTTTTTTTTTTTTTTTTTGTAGAAGTGGGGATTTCCTATGCTGCTCAAGACTGGTTTTGAACTCCTGGCCTCTAGTGATCCTCCCACCTGGGCCTCCCAGTTTTGGGATTAGAGGTTTGAGCTACCATGGTCAGCCTCAAATGATATATAATATATATATATATATATATATATTAATTAGCTTGGTCTGGAAAGAAGGAAGAAAGAGAAGCAAAAGACCCAAAAAAGTATAGTAGGCACCAAGTTCTATTGTTGTGTATCAAGTTATTACAAGTGTAGTGGTATGAAACAATACTGATTTATTTATCTCATAGTTAGAGTCTCTGCTCAGGGTATCACACTTAAGGTGTTGACTGGCCTGTGTTCTTATCTAGAAACTCTGAGGATGAATTCACTTTCAAGAATGCACATTCTGGGTGTTGGACGGACTCAGTTCCTTACAGTCGTAAGACTGAGGCATATGGACTGAGTTGTCTCTCTATGCCTAGAGGCTGACCACCCACCATTCCCTGCCTTGCGGCACCTCCTTTCCAAAACTAGCAAGAGAGAATATCTACTGCAGTGGATCTCCTGCATGCCTTGAATCTCTTTTACTTACTTCTTCTGCCTCTGGGCTCTAGATGCACTTTTAAAGAGGTGGCCCTCAACCTTTTTGGCACGAGGGACTGGTTTCATGGAAAACAATTTTTCCACAGATGGCAGGGTGGAGGGAGGGATAGTTTCGAGATGAAACTCTTTCATCTCAGATCATCAGGCATTACAGTCTCATAAGTATCATCCACGTAACCTAGATTCCTCACATGCACAGTTCATAATAGAGATCACACACCTGAGAATCTAATGTCGCTGTTGATCTGACAGGAGTTGGAGGAGCTCAGGCAGTAATGTTCCCTTGCCAGCAGCAGCTCACCTTTTGCTGTGTGTCCGGGTTCCTAACAGGTCATGGACCAGTCTGCAGAGGTCGGATACCCCTGCTTTAAAGGATTCACACAATTAGGTTAGGCCTACTCAAATAATCCCCTTGTAATTACTTGAAAGCAAACTGATCAGTGATCTTAATTACATTTGCCATTTAATAGAAAAAAGTAAAAGGAGTGAAATATCATCAAATGTACAAGTTCTGCTCACATTATATAAGAAGGGAATTATACAAGGAAAAGGGTTATTGGGGGTCATTGTGGAATTCTGCCTACCACAGAAGTTAGGTGCTCACATGAAGAAAGGAGGAATAATTTGGATGTGGATTTCAGGGGAGGTAGGGACACTTGAGAATGAAGGTAACTTGGCATATGGGGATCTTCTAAACCATTTTATTGTGAACTATGATTAACAAAAATGTATAAAACATAACTACAACTGAGTAAATTATTATAAACCACCAAAAAGTTTAAAACAGATGATAGCCCACGACTCGGAAAACTTCCATATGCACCTTTTAACAATAAGCTCTTTTTCCCCTAAAACATCACTGTTCTGACTTTCATGTTAATCTCTTTTCTGCTTTTCCTTATTATTTCACTAAAGGGTATGCATGCATAATAACTATGGTTTAATTGTATTGCTTTTCTTTTTGTTAAGTTTTATTTTAGTTTTAAATGGACAAATAATTGTATATGCTTATGGAGTACAATAGGATGTTTCGATATGTTTTCATTCTGAAACAATAAAATTGGACTAACATATCCCATAAAATTATACTTTGTTCATTGCATGTGACTTTTTTCTATCAACATTATATCCAGAATATCAACTTATGCTATTATATGTAGCTATCATCATGTTCATTATATTACAACATAGTATTTCATTATACAGATATATTATAAATTATCTGTTTATTCTTCCACTGATGGACATTTGAGTTATTTTAAAACTAATACTATAAATATTTTATACATGGCTCAGGCATGGTATGCATATATTTCTCAAGTTTTTACCAATGAGAATTTCTGTGGCATAGGATACGCCTTTGTTTAAATTTAGCATTATTGCCAAACCATATTCTAAACTGGCTGAACCAAACTATGCTCCCAATGGGCATATGAGGGTCGCTTTGTGCCATGCCCTCACCAATAATTGGTTTTGTTAGTTCTGTTTTTATTTGTATTTTAAGCAAATCCAACAGATGTATCTTACTGTAGTTTTAGTTTACTACAAATAAAGTTGAGAAACTTATCATATGGTTATTATCCATTTGGATTTTATTTTTTGTTAAGTGCCTTTCAAATTTTTCTATTGTGATTGTCTTTTTACTGATTTGGAACCCATGTTTATATATCGTAGCTATAAACTCTTTGTTTGCATGTATAAGCACTACATTTACACCCATGTTGATGTACACACACACACATATATGTATGTATGTAGTTTATGGAGGTAAAATCCCAACATAAAATTAACCATTTTAAAGTGAACAGTTCAGTAGCATTTAGCACCAAGCGGTGTACTCCCTACCTCTAATTCCAAAGCATTTCTGTCACTCCAAAGTAAAATTCATTATACATCAAGCAGTTTTCCCCATCTATCCCTCCCACAACCCCTGGCAACCACCAATCTGTATTCTGCCCCTATGGATTTATCTACTCTCCATGATTTATATAAATGAAATCATACAATACGTGACATCCTGTATCTGGCTTCTTTCACTTAGAATAACTTTTTGGCGATTCATCTACATTTTGCATGTGCCAGTGCCTCATTCTCTTTATGACTCAATAATATTCCATTGTATGGATATACAATTGTTTATTCTTTCATCTTTTGACAGACATTTGGGTGGTTTTCACCATTTGGCTTTTGTGAATAGCACTTCTGTGAACACAAGTGTACATGTACTTGTTTGAGTACTTGTTTCTCATTTTTCAGGGATATACTTGGGATAGAATTGTTTATGTCATATGCTAATTCTATACTTAACCTTTTTGAGAAACTGCTTGCTCTTGACTATATTTTACTGTAGATTTTTTCCTTCACTCTATGACTTACATTTCACTCTTTCAATGGTGCCTTTTGATGAAGAGGGTTTCAAATTTACTACAGTCACACTTATGCCTAATGATTTTTGTATCCTGCTTAAGACATTTTTTTCTAACTTAGAAAAGTATTCACCTATATTAACTCTGAAGAGCTTTTTTGTGTGGCTTTTAATATTTAGGTGTACATTTTTCCTGGAATTGATTCTTTTCATATGGTATGAGATAAGGGTCAATTTTTATTTCTGCCATATGGATATCCAAATACGCCAGCTTGATTACTTAAATAGACCACCTCTTCCTCCACTGCTCTCCATCTCCACTTCTGCTATAAACAAGTGTTCATATATGCGTGTGTCTGTTTCTAGTCTCTGATCGTATTCCTTTTTCTTTTTTCATTTAGTCCTGTTTCCATAAGAGATAGAGAAGGAAAAAGGCATCTTTCAACAGAAGCAAGAATATGAGTATAGACTTCAAGCAAGAATGACTCTTTTGAGAGTAAAGAGTAAGATGCTGTTGCCCTTCTACCTAGTTCTTTCCATGGCTCTCATCTTACTCAGAATAAAGTAAAAATCTTACCATGGTGTGATGGATTCAGTTGTTCTTCCCAATTCTCTGCTTCACAGTCATAGAACTGTGCATCCACACCTTTGTTATGGTCTCAAGAACAGCTGTCATTGACTTTAAGTTTTTCCAAATGACTTGTTTAGGCCAATGGGATATTAGCAGGTAAGACACAAGCAGAAGTTTGAAACGAGCTTGCATCGTTACACTTACTCTCCTTGAACTCTGTGATACGCTGTGTGAAGGAGATGCCCGAGGTAGCCACTCACCATTCAGCCTAGGTCCCAGATTAAGCATATATGGAGCAAACCTGGGAATAAGGCCAGCTCACCCACTGCCTGAAAAAAAAAATCACCAAGCCAAGCCCAGTAAAGAACAGATGACTCACAGTCAACCTGAAGACCTATAGCGATAGCATAAATCATTGTTATAAGCCACTGAGGGAATTATTGAAACAGACAGTGGAATGATTAATTACTCCATTCCAGAAACATTTATTGAACACACATTACAGCAGGGCACTGTATTAGGTGATTCATGTGATACAAAGCTGAACACCATTGTGTTCCTTCTTTCAAAATGCTTGCAGTATTGTAAGGAAAAATGGATTATTTTGCTTCACCAATAGGGACTGAGGAGAGTAATACTGGAGGCAGACTTGGTTGGAAGGAAATCTAGGCAAGAGATGATGTAGGCTTTGAGATAGGACAGTGGCAGTGGGAACATATCAATTCAATACACAGCACACATCTACTCATCAGACACTCTGCAATGTGCTGTCAATAAAATGATAACGTTTATATGATTTCTGGGCTTCAGAAACTTACAATCTAGTGAAGAAAAACAAGTTAAAGAACAAGTACAATAGGATAAAGAAATGCCATTATACAGAAATTTTCAATTTTCTATTTAAACAGCCAAAGAACCTTTTTTATTTATCCATTCATCTTTCTCTTATAACAATAAACAGTAAATACCTGGAATATTCCAGGCACCATAAATTGCTGATTTTGAAGGATTAGTAATAGGAGATCTGCAGTAAGAAAAAATGGAGAGAATGGAGATGGGTGAGATGTTCCATATGGTGGATACAGCACTACAGAGGCCAAGGACATGACAAGGCGTGTTGAGCTTGTTGAAGACTTTTTGGTTCAGTTTGATCTGAGCAGTGACTTCTGAGGCTGGCTATAGGTTAAATCAAGTCAAAAACATAAAGTAACTTTTTATTTTATTAGTTTATACTCTTATGATAGTAGTGAAGTGTTGTTAAAAGATTTTTCAATGGGAAAGGGAAAGAATGTGGTTCCCAAGGATGATCATGGTGGCAACTCTGAAAGCTGTCAGTGGCAAAAGGGAGTCACTTGTGTTCAACAACAAAACCAACAAAACCAAAAATCCCTGACAAACAGAACCCCAGGAAGACCGAAAAGAGGGTTCTCATGCAAAAATGCTTGTTAACAAAATCACAACAGACTCTGCAGAAACCACAAGTTTTGCACAAAGTTAATTGTACCCTTACACAGAAAAAAAATTTTTTTTGAGAGGATATCTGCCCAGCAACTGCCTGTCCAACCTCAGACTGGCTTCACCCTTGTTATTGATCCATGTAGCCAAAGATTATGATCTGAAAACTATTATGTAATCCTACTCAGTTTTGCTTGACAAACTTTCGTCTTTTCTTGGTTTTGCCTCCCTGAGCACTTGCATAATGTGTATTCCCATTGCAATGTCCATTCCTGAATAAATATCATTTTCTTTTACAGAGCCTCTCTTTGTTTATTATTTAGGTTGACAAAGTATTGAGAATGGACTGGAAGTAAAAGTTTTAGAAGCAAGGAGATTGAAGGTGGTTGCTATTTACCAGTACCTTTGGAATTAGAGGAGAGGTAAAAGATAAACTTTTCCTTGTGTTTCTTTCATTTCTTTTAAACACAAGGAAAAGCCTATCTTTCTTTTTTCTTTATCTTTTTTGGAAACATTTATTTTTAATTAAAACAAATGGTGGTTACACAGGACATTTGTGCTATTTCCACTTCTATGGACAAGAATGGTACCTGACACATTGTAGGCACACAATACATATCTTTAACAAGTCAATAAGAATAAAATTTGATAAATACAAAATATTTGAAGCATAATTTTTTATGAAGTTATGAAGCACAATAAAATGAAACCAGTAAAACTCCCATCTATCCTAAAAATGAGAACCTAATTCTATGACGAAAGTTACCTGCATGTTCATTTCTACTCTCATTCACCTACCTCCTCTAAAAATAATCACTATCCTATCAATTTTACACATGGACATATATTTTATATTTAAATATAACTCATTTTATGATTACACTGTATACAGATACTAAATATGTAGGATATATAAATATGTAAAGAATGTATTATTTCACTTTTGATGCAGTTTGGACGTTAGAAAAATAGTGGTGTCAATAAGCACACAAAAAGGTGCCTAACATGATTAGTCATTAAAGAAATACAAATAAAACCAAATGAAAACTTCACACATGCAAGGATGGCTCAAATAATAAAGCAGACAATAACAAGTGCTGCTGAGAATGTGGAGAAATAGAAACCTTCACACACTACTGGTAAGATTTTTAAATGGTACAGCCACTTCGGAAAATAATTTGCCAGTTCTTTAAAATGTGAAATGCAGTTATTTAATGATATGGCTTGGCTCTGTGTCCCCACCCAAATCTCATCTTGTAGTTCCCATAATTCCATGCGTTGTGGGAGGGACTCAATGGGAGATAACTGAACCATGGCTCTTTCCTTCCTGTTCTCATCATAGGGAATGGGTCTCATAAGATCTGATATTTTTAAAAATGGGAGTTTCTCTGCACAAGCCCTCTCTTTGCCTGCTGCCATCCACATAAAATGTGACTTGCTCCTCCTTGCCTTCTGCCATGATTGTGAGGCCTCCCCAACCTTGTGGAACTGTAAGTCCAATAAACTTCTTTCTTTTGTAAATTGCCCAATCTTGGGTATGTCTTTAACAGCAGCATGAAAATGGACTAATACACCTAATGACCCAGAAATTCCATTTATAGGCATATATCCAAAATAATTAAAAAATGTATGTCAAGACCAAACTTCTTCACAAATGTTCATAACAATATTATTTTTAATACTCCTAAAGTACAAATAATCCAAATTTCTACCTGATAAATGAATAAACAAAATATGCCATATCCATATAATGGACTAATATTCATTAATAAAAAGTAATGAAATATTGGTGCCTGTTATAACATATATTAATTTTATTTTTAGATAGAGTCTTGTTCCATTGCCAGGGCTGGAGTGCAGTGGCATGATCATGGCTCACTTCAGCTTCAATTTCCCTGGCTCAAGCAATCCTTCTGCCTCATACCCCCAAGTGGCTGGGACTACAGGTACATGGCACCACACTCAGCTAATTCTTCTGAAGTTTTTATGCAGAGACAAGGTCTCCCTATGTTGCCCAGTCAGGACTTGAACTCCTGGTCTCAAGTGATCCTCCTGCCTTGGCCTCCCAAATGCTGGATTACAGGCATGAGCCACTACACCCAGCCTAATATATATAAATCTTAAAAATATTACACTAAGTGATAAAAGGTAAGACTCAAAAGGTCACATATTGTATAATTCTTTTAAAGAAATGTATAAAATAGGCAAATCCATAGAGACAGCAAATAAAGTAGACTAGTGGTTGTTGAAAGATGGGCAGAGAGAAAAAGAATAGTGACTGATAATGAGATATATTTTGGGGATGGTGGGGTCTCCCAGACTCCCCACCTCTCCACTTACCTTTCAGCCCCCTGCAGGCTTAAACCCAAGCCAGGGCCTTGAACATTCATTCCTAGGCAGTGATAAAGGTGTTTAAATTGTTTTCCAAAACATTAAAAGCTCAAGCTTGTGGCTAAACACAGAGAAACTACCCCCAACCCTGAACTACATTCCTTAAACTTCCATATAAACCACGCTTGGCCAACTCATGACCCATGGACCACATGAGGTGCAGGACTGCTTAGACTGCGGGCACAAAAATTTGTAAACTTTCTTAAAACATTTTGATTTTTTTGTGATTTTTTTTTAGCTTATTAGCTATCATTAGTGTTTGTTTATTTTATGTGTGGCCCAAGACAATTTTTCTTTTTCCAATATGACCCAGGGAAGCCAAAAGATTGGACATCCCTGATAGAAACCCCATAACCCAATCTCCTCATTACTGATACACTAAGGTAGAGCATCTCTTTTCTTGCTATCTGTTGCAAGGACTCTACAGCCTTCTGTATGTTAAATTCCCATAATAAATGGTTTGTATTATTAACCTTAGCATTTAGCATTTCTTTCTTGGGAATTCCAATCAGCCTCATCTCAAGTCACTTTGTGTGTCCAGGCACAGATTCAGCAGGACGGAAGAGGGATGATGAAAATATTCTGCATCTTAATAGTGGTGATGGCTGCACAGCTCTGAATTTATTAAAAAAAAACACAGAATTGTACACTTTTTCCTGTTTTTTTTTTTTTCTTTTTTTGAGACAGAGAGTTGCTCTGTCACCCAGGCTGGAGTGCAGCAGTACAATCTTGGCCCACTGTAACCTCCATCTCCTGGGTTCAAGCGATTCTCCTGCCTCAGCTTCCCGAATAGCTGGGATTACAGGTGTGTACCACCACGCGAGGCTAATTTTTGTACTTTTAGTAGGGACGGGATTTTCACCATGTTGGCTAGGCTGGTCTAGAACTCCTGACCTCAAGTAATACGCCCACTTCGGCCTTCCAAAGTGCTGGCATTACAGGTGTGAGCCACAGAGCCTGGCCTAAACTGTATACTTTTAAAGGGTGAATTTTACTGTTAGTGAATTATATATCAATAAAGGTATTACAAAAATAGTGGCACTCTGTATTAGTTTTAAGAAATTTGTTAGGGCTGGGTGCAGTGGCTCACATCTATAATCCCAGCAGTTTGGGAGGCCAAGGCAGGTGGATCACTTGAGGCCAGGAATTTGAGACCAGCCTGGCCAACATGGGGAAATCCCAGCTCCACTAAAAATATAAAAATTAGTCAGCATGGTGGTGCATTCTGTGATCCCTGTTACTCAGAAGGCTAAAACATGAGAATCACTTGAACCCGGGAGGTAGAGGCTGCAGTGAGCCAAGACTGTGCCACTGCCCTGCAGCCTGGACAACAGAATGATACCCTGTCTCAAAAAAAAAAAAAAGAAATTTGTTTCTTCATTCAAAATTGTATTATTAAGATTCATTGATGTTGTTGCATATGTATTTGTTTTCCCTGCTATATAATATTCCATTATGTAAACATACTTTATTCATTCATTCTATAAACAGCATTAGTCTTATTTCTATTTGTATACCATTATAAACAACACAGCTATGAAAATTCTTTTCTATATAACCCTCCAAACTACCAGCATACATCAAGGATACAATCACAAAGTCATCAATATGCATATTGGTTTAAAAAAATACCATCAAATTGTTTTCCAAGGTGGCTGTACCACTTCACACTCTAAGAGTATAGAGAGCACTCATTGTTCCACATATAGAACAGTAGTTCGTAAGTTTGACAATCTATTGGATTTAAAATGATATTTTCTGTACGATTTATACCTTATAGAAAAATTAATTCAAGATAAATTAAAGACTTAAACATAAAACTTAAAACCATAAAAACCCTAGAAGATAACCTAGGCAGTACCATTCAAGACATAAGCATGGGCAAAGGCTTCATGACTTAAACACCAAAAGCAATGACAACAAAAGCCAACATTGAGAAATGGGATCTAATTAAAGAGCTACTGCTCAGCAAAAGAAACAATCCTCAGACTGAATAGGCAACCTACTGAATGGGAGAAAATTTTGACAATCTACCCATACGACAAAGGAATAATATCTGGAAGCTACTAGAAACTTAGGCAAATTTACAAGAAAAGAAAACAACCTCATCAAAAAGTGGGCAAAGGATATGAAGAGATACTTCTCAAAGAAGACATTTGTGTGGCCAACAAACATAGGAAAGAAAGCTCATCATCACTGGTCATTAGAAAAATGCAAATCGAAATCACAATGAGATACCATCTCACAGCCAGTTAGAATGGCGATCATTAAAAAACAACAGATGCTGGCGAGGATGTGGAGAAACAGGAACACTTCTACACTGTTGGTGGGAGTGTAAATTAGTTCGACCATTGTGGAAGACAGTGTGGTGATTCCTCAAGGAGCTAGAACCAGAAATACCATTTGACTTAGCAATCCCATTACTGGTTATATACTTAAAGGATTATAAATCATTCTACTATAAAAACATATGCACATGTTTGTTTATTGCAGCACTATTTACAGTAGCAAAGACTTGAAACGAACCCAAATGCCCATCAATGATAGACTGGAGAAAGAAAATGTGGCACAAATACACCAGGAAAAACTATGCAGTCATAAAAAAGAATGAGTTAATGTCCTCTTCAGGGACATGAATAAAGCTGGAAAACATCGACCTCAGCAAACTAACACAGGAATAGAAAACCAAACAGAGCATGTTCTTACTCATAAGTGGAAGTTGAACAATGAGAACACATAGACACAGGGAGAGAACATCACACATCGGGGTCTGTTGGGGGTGAGGGAAAAGGGGAGGGAGACCATTAGGACAAATACCTAATGTATGCTGAACTTAAAACCTAGATGATGGGTTGATGGGTGCAGCAAAACACCATGGCACATGTGTACCTATGTAACAACAAACCTGCATGTTCTGCACATGTATACAGAACTTAAAGTAAAATTTAAAAAAACACAAAAATTTTTAAAAGATATTTTCTATTCCTAAATTGTATTTCCCTGGTCACTAATGAAGTTGAGAATATGCATACATTTTTATTTTCCTTTAGAGTTTTATGTTCTATGAAATACTTATTTTTCTATTGGGTTTTACATATTTTTATTCCTGACTTTTTGGGAGGTATTTAGATATTCTGAATCATAATGCTTTTTAAATAAGTGTTGCAAATAAATCTTGCTAGTATGTGGCTTGTATTTTTACTTAGTTTATGGTATCATTTAACAAACAGCAGTTCTTAAATTTAATAGTCATTTCTTAAAATGTTGGCCACTATAGTTAATGCTTTTATGTAACAAGAAACCATTCCCTACCCAATGGTCATAATGATATTTAATCTGTTTTTTCTATATTCTTTTCTAAACGTTTAAAGACTTGCATCTCATTTTTTAAGTCTTTCAGTTGGAACTAAATTTTGTGCAAGATATGAGACAGAAATCCAATTTTATTTTCTTCCAAATGTGTAATCAACTATGCCATCACCACCTACTGCACATACTAGAGTAAGTTACAATGCCTACTCTTCTAAACATTGAGCTTCCATATGTCTTTAGGGGTTTGGGGTTCTCTCTCGAGGTTCTTCAACCAGCAAGTCAATCCTTGACCTAATACCATACTTACTGAAATACTATAAATTTATGTTATTGTAATTCTAGTTGTATTGACTATTGAGTGCTTGAAATGTGGCTAGTCTAAAATGACACATATTCTGTAAATGTAAAATACACACTGTTTTTTAAAGACTTATTTTAAAAGCACATGTTTCTTTACTTATTTTTATATTGATTACATTTTGAAATAATATTTTCAATATATTGGGTTAAATATGTTACTAAAATACATATTATCCATTTGATTCATATCATCTTTTTGCTTTTTAATGTGGCTGCTAATTTTAAATCACATGTGTAGCTTGCATTATATTTCTATTGAGCAGCACTGCTACAGATTTACAGTATCTTAATATCAATATCAAGGGCAAATATCTCAGATTATTCTTCTTCAGGAGTAGGTTGCCTATTCTTGACCTTTTGTTCTATCATATAAATTTTAGATCAACCTCATAACATAGCATTAATATTCCTTTTGGAATTCTGATTGAAATTGCATTGAATCTATAGGCAAATTTGGGGAGAATTGAAATCTTTCAAATATTAAAATTTATCTATGATCATGACATGTTTCTCCATTTATTTAGGTCTTTTTAAAGATTGTTTAATGAGGATTTAAATTTCCTAGGTAAAGGTATTTCCATATATCTTTTTACATTTGTTTCTATGTACTTTACATTTCTGTTACCATTTTAAATAGTATCTTTACAAAAATTACAGTTTTTTATAATTTCACTTGATTAATGCCAAAGACTGCATGGTCATTGTAATTAATTAGTACAGTATAGAACAAAGAAAGTTCATCTGTCTCATATTGTCCGTCCTCCATGAGGAGAGTACTACCATAAGATCTTGATATATGCTCCTTCACATTTTCTTTCCTGTTCATATACTAACACACTGGTAGTGTTAGTAAAATGAAATAATATATGCAGAGTACTTAGCGCCTAGTAACTATTCAATTAAATCAACTAGATGTAATATTTACAAGTTGTGTATTTATCTGAAGATTCTGATATCAAGTTTTCTGAGCTATGAACTCATAAGACTTGATGACTAGCAGGATACGGTAATAGAAAACGTGGAGTCTGGGATAATTCCAAGATTTCTTCATTGATTCAATAAACTGCAAGCAGATCAAGAGTGGAAAAGGGGATAATTCTAAGGGAATTTGCCATCACAGGACAATTTTGCAAAATAATTTATTCTTTCTGCTTTGGTTTCCTCATCTGTAATAGGGATATACTAATTGTATCTACCACATGAATTTGCAATTTTCTTCTAGAAGAGGTTTATTTCCTTTTCTGTAGCCCTTTCATAGTCATAAGAGTGCCTAAATTTTAAGCACCATGTGGTACCAGGTAAGGCACTAGCTCTTTTACAAACTGAGCACTTGAACTGTTATTTTATGGAACACCATCAGACGACTCTGTATTTCAAGTGTCAGCCATAAAGAATATGATTCATGTTTGGATTTAACCAGCAATCCTTTGCAAACAGGTTAAAGCTTTCCACATTTGTCACTTGATTCATTGTAGGATGTGCCTGTAATTGAAATTAGTGAGCTACTTTTAATCCCATATCATTACAGAAAAGCAAAATGTCTCCAATCAAAGACTACCAGGATGGATCCCAAAGGGTCACTATCATTTCTGCCAGATTAAGATTTCTCTTGTACCCCTGTTCTAGGAGGAAGTTTCCACTTCAAACGTGCAGTCTGTAAATGTCCCCAAGTGACTATATGTGAATAGGTACTGCCGAATTTCATTACTCTTGAATAGTCAGCCAGTTTCTCTCTCAATTTTCTTCTTGGTTACCTTTCAATGTCATATTCTGTGGGTTATGAGGTTCCAAAAGCATCTTAGGTTTCCTTACGGACAGAGATCTAAGAGATTCCTAAGGCCACTCAAAACCCCCACACCATCATTGTGGCCCCAGGCCCTGAATTTCCTTGTGTGAGATCCTTAGACCAAAACATGGTAACCCACTTGTTTCCACTCACATGTTGGCTGCCTTCATGATAGGATCTTTTCAGAAACAGAAATCACAACACTTAAGCCAAATCCAAGCCTTTGTTCTCTAGACAATTGGAACCCATAGTGAACACATTTCTTCCATCTACTTCCTTCAAGACTAGCTCTCCAGCACAGCAGCAGGTCTCCGTGCCATTTCTATTCTACAGCAGGAGACTCTGGGACTTCTCTGGCTTTGTGTTAAACATTCCAATGGTCTTAAACTATGGCATCTGAAAACAGAAGAGGCTTGAAGAAAGCAGGTGGCATAAGTGAAATTCTGTACCTTTATATGCTAGAGACACTTTGCTACTGGCAACAAGAGTCTCATTTCCCACAGGGAAGTGTCCATCAGCTAACAGGAGGGAATCAACCAACAAAGGAAGTCCTGGGTTTCAGAGGAGAGCAGCCTCTGTCATGAAGGTGTTCTTTCTCAGTTCTCCCCAACCTCCTTTCCAGAATCTTTAAACACCTTTTATCAGTGTCTTCCACTGTCTGAAAATCCCTCAGCCCCTGTAGCTGACACCCCACAGTTAACAATTATATTGTCTATAGATATATCATTTTTTGCTGGCTCCAGAGGTGAAATCTTGTTTTTCATTTCCAATCTGGGTACAGAGTGGTCAGACCAGCTCAGCTGCCCTTTCTCTATGTTGCCAAGTTGATTCTAAAAATATTGCCAATTGGTATAATGATTTGCTTCTCTAGAAGTCTCTGTCACTTCTATTTTCTAAATTTTCAAAACAGGCATGTAGAATGAGCCATATTCTACTTTTAAAGAAGAGAAAACTGATGGGCATACACCCTGGTGATCCATCCAAAGGTTTTCATCTAGTTAAATAGTAGGAGGGCGAGACCCCATAACCCCATTCATTTATCCAAAGGTACTTTTACTGTAACATGCTGCCTCTCCCTCTAATGATTGATTTGGCTGACAAAGCTCAGTTTCTGAATGAGTGATATGAACCAAAAAGCAAATTATCGAGAGCCATGTGTCTAGCCCTGACTAAGCCCAGCAGAGCAGATGCTGATTTGCTGGAGACAGCTACAGCGTCATTAAGGAAACGGGATTTCACATCTGGAGGCACCAGAGAATCATATATAACCATCGACAATATAATTGTTAATTGTAGGGTGCCAGTTCCAGGGGCTGTAGGATTTCAGACAATGAAAGACAGTGACAAAAGGTGTCTAAAAGCACTTTGAGCTGATCTTGAATAATGGGAAACACTTGGAAGGTTAAAGGTGACATAGGTGGGCAAGAGAACAACAAAATATGCAAAGAAAAGTCATCTTGGGACTAAAGATCAGTCTGCGCTGCCACTTCACCCATTGTTTTATCCTCAGGGCCTCCCTTGGGGCTGGAGGAAAGAGCAGGTAGTCCCCATCCTCAAGTGGAGCTCCCTCCACCGGGCAGTGCATCCACTGAGCATTGCTCCACGCTCAGCATCCTGCCAGGTGAAACAGAGCCTAAGGAGGTAGAGGGCTAGAGGTATCACACCGCAAAACCATCTGGCTTCTGTGGCCTAACTCAGGCACTGCTTGCTTGCATTCTGCCCAGCAGACCTGACAGTTTAAATCCTTTATCTCCCTCAGATATGTAGCACAAACGCCTTCATGAAAGTGAGTTCGCCATGGAAAATAATCTTTTCATCTATGTTTGTGTTAAAGTCATTATTTACAACCACCATGATTTGGGGGTCCCCAAATACCAATCTAGGCATTTTTATCTCTCTTCAAAGATGTCTTTGTGTAGACATTTTGGAGAGGGAGATTTTGAAACAAGGATAGCTCAGCTGTCAACCGCATGTTGAAACTTCTCTGCTCCTGGATAATGCTGAGTAGCTCAGTGATGGTTAAAAAAAAACAAAAAGCAAACATGAGCAATTGCACAGACTGCATTTTCCCACAAGAGCAACCAGCTCTTAGAGGTTTTTTCCATTTCTTTTGGGGGAAGTAGGGTGATGATGCCTCCCAGACTTCTCTCTGCCTCTTGCTAGTCATTCCTTCTCCCGCCTGCTCTTCTTGCCCTTACTCTGATCCCCTAACCTTGGCTATCTTTTCATGAAGCTCCAGTCTGGAGGAGAAACAGACACATGTTCTCCTATAGGCCTGCAGTTAAAACTCCTAGAAAGATACAAACTTACCTCTCTGCGGACTCCAATATGACACTCCACAATGCTTTGAAACTTCTTACCATTCTAAACTGTGTGTTCATCTGTAGGTTTTATGAGGCACCTTGAACAGTTTTATAAGGCACTTTGAGGCACTGCCATGCAAACTAATAGAGTTATGATTAAAAGGAATGCCTCTGAAGCAGCAGTCATGCCCATTATGTCTTTTCTCTGCTGATGATCTCTAGGCTTAGCCCTTGCTTCAGGGACAGGGCTCACACCATAGCCAATGCCTTCTCTAGCAAACCGTCCATCTGTAGCACAGCATCCAGTGTGCCTTCTTGGTCTAGTAAGACTTTTACATTACACACCCTGTCCTGATGCCCTATGAGAAGCTTGAAACTGTATTTAGATAGGAATTTTTCTTCTAGACTCTGTTTTATTTCATTATTATTATTATTGAGAGCAAGACACACTAAGTCTGTGGTTAAGTAGTTTAAAATTTATTTTTCTTCAAGGTTCACCTTAGTGAAAAGATATTGTTCTTAAGTTTACTCTTGAACTCAGAAAGGATGTTCTGAGCATACATGTTGGTTTAATGGCTACTCTGTGTAATTCTGGACACTTGGACAAGCCACTCCATCTTATTCTGAACTCAATATATAGTTTCTGTTAAGCCTCCGGACCCCACTTTCTTTCTTCATCCTGACAGAAAAACACAGAGTACCTTGACCACTTTGTGGCCTGGCTAGCTGCATGCTTTCCCCTGTAGGCTTGAACTCAAGCCAGGGCCGTGAACATTCCCAGGCATCCACACACTTGTTTAGGTTGTTGCCCAACATACTGAAAAATAAGACATATTTCTAAACAGGTACACTGAGGCAAATTCCTTAAACTCTTATATAAACCCTACAACCTGACCCCCTCACTGTAGACATACCTGAGTAGAACAGCTCTTTTCCTCCTGTCTGTTGGGAGGACAGCTGCAGCAATCTGTATGTAAGTCCCCTCAATCAATGATTTTTGACTCATCACTCTGGCATTTAGAATTTATTTCTTTGGAGTCCCAACTGGCCCCATCTTGCGACAGTTTGGGGCAGTCTCTTTTGGGAATTTCCCTGCCACCAGTTATGGGGCAACTCCAGCCATGGTGGAAATGAAACACAGTGTTTCACTAAGTGCCCCTTGGAAAACATTTGCATTAGAGCTGTCAGTTATTCTTGCCGAAATGCAGATTCCCAGGTCCTGCAACAGAACTACTGAATCAGAAGCTTTGCTCCCAGCAGTGCTCCCAGAATTTGCATTTGTTTTTCAAACTCCCCAGCTATTACTTGTAGACAATGAAATTGGCAAACCACTAACCTAACTTATAAGGGCATAGCCATTTATGGCATCTAAATGATTTGAAAGCACTAGTTTGAATTGAGACATCAGAGGAAGCACTGTCTTGCCATTTTACTAAAAGCCCTTCTTCCCAGGTGAGCTTTGTCAGAACAACCTTGAAAAGCCAACTTGAAAAACGGAAGTGCCATTAGGCCCCATTTAGTAACTGCAGAATTACTGGGTAATTTTTTTTTCAAGCCATTGGGTACAAATTATATTTTCTAGTGTGTCAGCATTTTTTTAATTCAAGTTTCCACTAGTAATCTGTTTTGCTGTGAATACTGGGTAAACTTCATGCCCAGCAGCCAAAATTTTTGGATGCAATAACTCATTTACAGAATTCTCATATATTCATCAAGGAATGAAAGCATGATTTCATAGAATTGAATTTTAGAGCTCTTATGTAACTGAAAATTATATGGACCAATTTTCTCATTTTAAACTGGAAGCACTGAAGTGATTTTTCTCTTCCCATCCCCATCTCTGTCCCCAACTCATCACAGCCTGCCTAATTCTAAACATCTCCCTGCTCAAATGCCACATTCTTAGCCTTGCTTGGTCTGTTCTTCCCCTCCTCTGTGCTGTCTCAGCATTTTGTCTCAACCCCTTTAAAGCATATTACACATCTGCCTGATATTGATTTCATTTATATTCCTTTTTACCCCAATAAATCGTCAAAAACAGATAACATATTTTGTTCATCTCTATGACTTGTAGGCCATGCAATGTACACAGTAAGTGCTTAGCACATTTTCATGGAAAAGACTTGGCAGAGAGCAACCTAGGAGGTAGTGGAGGAATGGATACTCCTATTATTACTGTACATCACTTTTATTTATTTAATTCTTACCATGCACCAGGCACTGTTCTAAGACCTTCTCAACCTTAAATAATCAAAAGGGTTAGGATCTATTTTAAAGAGAGTTTATCCAAGTGCAAAGTTGAGGATGGCCCACCCAGGAAACACAGATTCAAAAATATGGCAGTGTTCCCAAGTGCAGAAGTTTGGAATTGTTTACATATACAAGGCTTAGGGAAGTTTAATAGAATTTCAACAACATCTTTCTATGCGAAGCTTAATGCATAGTTACAAATGATCTGATTATGTGAGATGGTCTGGGTTTTTTTTCTTCAGGAAAGGTATATTTATTATAATATTCCACACTGAAGATGTAATTGTCATGGGGTCTTGGGTGCCATCTGGTCCGAGTTAGGTGGAGGACAATAAAGGAGGCAGTTAATCAGTAACAAAGATTGGAAGATTGGAAGTGGGGAGGCCTGGTCTCTGGTCTCTCGTAGTCATTTATAGAACAGGAACACTGAGAAGGAGAGTTAAGCTATCATCTGAGAAGCAACATTGCAAACACGCTGTGTGACTCAGTCTCCAGGGCTTAACTTCCCCTATGAGACAATACATTGAGCAGGTTCTGAAATTTTATTTTCTTTTACATCCCTTATGTGTGTCACCTCACAACAACCTGCAGACCCATACATTATTATTTTCTTCATTTTAGAAATGAAAAACTGAGGCACAGACAGACCAAATAACTCGTCCTGGATTCTGAGACTAGAATGTGAGAGAGCCCTCACTTGAACAGGAAAGTCAGAACCAGGGACTCTGATTCCTCTCATACTAAAACATGAGGGTCCTCCTTTCACAGGCGTACATTTCCCACTGTGTATGCCTCACCATGGCCAAACAGGGGGAGCCTGACGCCATGAAAAGCCCGAGCAATCACACTCTGTTACAGGTTAGAGGGACTACATTTCACAGCATGGACACAGACGCAGGCCATGCCAAGAACAAGGCATATTTTTAACATATCAGGTTTTTTATGGCATGAGCCAATGACGGATATATATGAAATTAGCCAAATAGTAATTGTCACAGGTAAAAAATCATGCAGATACTTGTTTTGGTGCCACACTCCAGCAAGTAACTTGGAAGAAAAAGCCATGAACAATCCACATACCTGTATGGAGACGCCAAAGTCTTTCTCAGGATGTGAAAAACCGGCAAATCTCTATGGAGAAGACAACAACAAAAAGGAACAATACAAAAGGTAGGCATACGCTTGCCAGAATCTACATAAGGTAGTCACAGTTCAATCACTTAATCCCAGAACACTGATAACTGCTTGTTAGTAAGGATCTTCATTGTATTTGTGGATTGTCAGCTGCCCAAATCCCTTTGCAGCTTTTGCTCTACCTCCATCTCAGCTGTTAGCAGTTTTATTGCTTCTTGTCCTCCAATCCTGCAAATCCATCTCACCATCAAGTAAGTGGTGGTTGGTAAATGAAGTCAATTGATCAAAATCTGAGCTCACCTGATTTCTCTGTGAGCCTTTAGCCAGCTTAATCACATTTACATCTGTTTGCCTGCTTCCACTATCTCACCTTCACTATAGTGACACTTCTACTCCAGGCTTCCTTGACTCACCGCAGCATGACTCAATCACTCAGGTGCGTTAAATTCCACCAATCTGGGCTGGGCGCGGTGGCTCACACCTGTAATCCTAGCATTTTGGGATGCTGAGGCTGGCGATTCACCTGAGGTTAAGAGTTCGAGACTAGTCTGGTCAATATGGCAAAACCCTGTCTCTACTACAAATACAAAAATTAGCCTGGCATGGGGGCGGGTGCCTGCAATCCCAGCTACTTGGGAGACTGAGGCAGGAGAATCGCCTGAATCGGGAGGTGTAGATTGCAGTGAGCTGAGATTGCGCCATTGCACTCCAGCCTGGGTGACAAGAGCAAAGCTGCATCTTAAAAAATAAATAAAAATAAAAAATTCCACCAATCTGTTTTTGTCCAGTCCTTACAGCAAAAGTTATATAATTTTATACCCCTACAAGCTCCTTTATTTAAACCCTTCCTTTTCATATTTATTATTATAAAATATTAAAATACTGGGGATTGTACAGACATTTGTCTATCTGTCTCTCTCGCATCAGTGTTGCCTCCTGGAAATCATAACCAACATCTCTTCTTTTTAGCCTGGTCTTCCTTACAGAGCTCCTGACATAGTCTCTTGCTTATAAAACTCGCTTAATAAATGCATGCCTAATGTAACTGAATAAAAGTGCAGAGTCTAGGGTGCCTTCGACTCGAATGTTCATTGTTTACTTTTGCCAGCACCACTTCTGGTTTGGTTTTGTTTTTTTTTCTAAGAGTTTTTTCTGTAGATTTCAAAATGTCCATGGTCGTTTCTCTTTGTGCTCATTCCTCTAGATATGTGAAGTTGCATCTTCTCTTAATCAAGAGGTGGCGTTTATTTCCCCTTCTTTTGCTTCTGGGCTAGACTTTGACTTGTTTCGGCCAATAGAATTTAGTGGGAATGATAGCGTGTGAATTCTGAACGAGGTTTCCTGAGGCCTTGCGTCCACTGCTTGCAAACACGGCTTCAGTTGCTAGAGGACTGGTAACACCTGTCCAGTCATCCTGATGCCCCGTTCAACAGCCAGCCAAGCCTGGAAGCATCACTGCCTAACTGACCCACAGCTGGCTGTGAACACACAACAGGACTAAGATGAGACCAGAACTGAATCCAGCCTAACTTAAAAAGTAAATAAATGGTTGTTGTTTAAAGTCATTATGTTTCGGAGTGATTCATTGCACATTAGTTGGCTGATAGAGATTCTGAGTTCTGACACTCTGTTATCTCCATCTCCAGTAAGCAAGGACCTGCTGCGGAGGCCTCAGAACTCCTACCCTGGCTCTGATTTAGCCCTCTCGTGTTGGGGGGTTAGAGAGACTGCAAATGGCCCTTACCACTGTTGCTGTCTGGGTTTATTCAAACTTGAGAGTTTTAACCTCATGTTAATAAACATGTGGCTGTTCAGGCAATTTGTTTGGGTATAATTATGCCAGTCTCTGAGGAAATTACTGCCACCTAAGTTATTACAGATACACCTTGGAGACACTGCATCTGGCTGGTTCTTGTTCAGTCAAGTGTTCCCTTGCCACAGACCAATATGTAATGCTCTAAAACTTTCTTTGTCTAAATTCCTCTGGCTTCTTGAGATGAGTTTTCCCAGTGACACCCGGCATAAAACACAGCTCTCAGGACTGAAAATGAAACAGTATGTCTGAGGACTCACTGCAGCGAAAAGGTAAGAGGCTCTCAGACTTAGAAGGACAACGCTAGCTTGAGTCTCAGGTTTTCTTTTTCTTTTCTTCTTATTGTCTTGAGAAAATGAGGCTGTTTTGCTTCCATTGAATGCCCTGTCTCATAGAAGAATTGACAGAATGTTCAATGTCCATGAATTAGACATCTTTGATCTCCAGGGACTTGTGGAAATTCCTTTTCTGTAAAGTCTATTTCTATTTGATCCTTTGAAGAATAGTGATCTGTGGCCATAATAAAGTGGATAACTTACAAAAAAAGACCTTTGTGCATCCAAGCAGTAGCATATCAAGGCCAGAACAATGGGAAAAGTCCACCGCAGGTGCAAATAATAAAGGCAAATATTGTCTGTAGAGAATTTTAAAACAATAATAAAACAGACCAAAACAAAATCAGTCTGCCTTTCATTATTAGCATGAGCCAGCACTGCTAAACAATGCCATTGATAAGATATTCCCTTTCATTGGGATCCCATTACCCTGACTTCAGTATGTCCCTGCCTCCATGTATGTATGTCCTCTTCAGAGGAGCCCTGTAGGGAGGCTGCAGACCTATCCTGATGAGTCTGGCAAAGGTTTGACCATTTCAGGACCCTCTCTACAGAGGCTGCTTTCAGTCATTCTTCTCAACTAATAGTCTCAATAGTGAGAATTCTGTATTTTTAGATACTGAAAACAATTAAAATCCAGACTGTTCTCTGCTACCCCAGAACATAAGCAGCAGGGATTGAAAGAGATCTTGGCCCTCCCTGTGCATGGAGGTACAAAGGTGAGGGCATAGTCACCCTAAATTTCATGTTCCAAATCTAGTACCCTCCCCTGTTTTCAGAAAACCTGTAACCCATATACACAAGCTACACTGTGACATAATTTGTGTTGTCTCTGATAGCTTTGAATTGTTTCCAGCATCTAAGAGGCATGGTTTTCAGACCAGCCAGATTTGATCAGCCTCATCTGAGAATTTATTAGAAATGAAAATTCTTGGGCCCATCCTATGTCTACTGAATCAGAAATTCTAGAAGATGCAGCCCAGTGATTTACATTTTAACAGGTCTCCAGGTAATTCTGATGCATGCTAAAGTTTGTCAGCTCTGCAATAGAACAATGATTCATAACCAGAAAAATATATCAGAATTACCTGTATGCATATATCAAGTGTATTCCTAACACTCAGATACAGTTGAGCTGAGATAAAACCTGAGCATCTGCATTTCACAATCTCCCAGCAGTTCCTCATAGAGACTCCCAGTTGAGAATAACTACTCTGGAGAAATGAGACTTCAAGTAACTCTAAAATAGGCTTGGAAGAGTTGTTCCCAGGACTTAGTTGCCACAGACAGTTTTAACATAAGCTATGCCAATGGAGTAAGTGCATAGATTTGTTTGAAAATCATCTCTACTATAACCAAATGTCTTGATTTCATATTTATACCTTATAAATAGGCTCCCTTCACAATTTTGTTCATTTGTCTGACACTTCAGGCTTCCTGCCTTTCTGTAGGGACTGACAAGAAAAGAAGTGAAATGTATCAAGTGCCCAACTAGTTCCAACTCTTTGACGTGACTGACTGTACCACACAGTTGTCTCCGTGTTGAAACCCACTACTCATACTTCAGAACCCTATTGAAGTCCCCTTTTCTATGTGAAGTCTCCCTGAGATCCCTCACTTTGTCTCTCAGCACTTTTCTATCTACTTCCTCATCTGAGCTCCTGCAACACTTTGTCTGAACCATTTGTTGGACAACTTTCAAACACTATGCTAAGTGAAATAAGCCAGGCACAGAAAGACCAGCACTGTATGATCTCACTCAAGTGTGGAATGTAAAAAAAGCGGATCTCATAGAAACAGAGTAGGAAGGTGGTTACCAGAGGTCCGGGGGTGGAAGAGTGACTGATGGGGGAAAGGGAGGCATTAATCAAAGGGGACAACGTTTCAGCTGGACTGGAGGAATAAGGTTTAGTGATCTATTGCACTGCATAATAAACACAGTTAATAATACTGTGTTATAAATTTCAAAATTGCTAAAAGAGTAGAATTTTAACATTCTCATTACAAAAATATAAGTTGGTGATATGTTAATTAGCTTAATTGAATCTTTCTATAATGTATACAACATTCAGAACTTTCCATTTTACCCCATAAATATACACAATTATTATTTGCCAATTGAAAATTCAAGGAAAGATTTAAAAGACAGCAGCAACAAAAGTAATGCTTAAATACTTTGACTAGTTATATATGTTTGTTTCCTGATCTAGGACATAATGTCTTTTATTTAAGAGAACATGTCATATAACTACAATCCCATTATTATGCTGGTCACAGAGGAAGTATTCAATACAAGCTTGTTGTTTAGTTGTCTCTACCTGTTATTTAAGTTCAATGAAATTGTGAACTCCTTGTTGATAGTGAGCAATTCTTCATCTAAAAGAAAAAAAAATAATTGGACTCTGGGGAAACTACATTGAATGTCTTTTTAAAATGCTGTTTGATATTTTTCCCATATAATCTGACAGAAAGCTGAAATAAACTTCTATTTTCTATCTTCCCTCAAATCATGGAAAAGCCCTCTATGGATCACAGATGTGTACCTTGAACATGGCGTGCATGCCAGTCATGTACAGGTTGTAATTTTATATACAGCAAGGAGCCCACAGGATTTCTATAAGACAATTTTAACACACACTGTCTTTATACAGATCATTTTCAATTGTTGACCTTCCTTAGAACAAGAAGCCCAGCCTGCTGCTACTAACCCTACAAATTCACTAACATCATCTCCACCTGGATTCTCAAGAAACTAGAACTTCCTACTCCATTTATAGAATCTAGGCCAATGTGTCCATTTATTTTTGTTTTAATTTTGTTTTTTTTTGTTGCTGTTTGTTTACTAAAAGTTAAAGCTAAGCTTTAACTTTTGAGTAACTGGCAGTCCAGTGACTGACAACAGAACGAAGTACCTCTTAAGTGTGGTCAGTTGCTCCAATGACCATGAAGGCTGTGGTTCCAGGAGTGTACTAGGAAGGAAATCATTCCTGGGATTGGCTTCAAGCTAACTCTAAATTACTGCTTACTAAGAGGTACCCAGGTAAGTGGGAATGTATCACAACAAGGACACTTTCCATGATTAAAAAAAAAAAAGAAAAGCAGATAGAATCCTTCCACTTGATAATACTAATACTCTGAGGACAGCAGATCTTCCAACAACACGACCCCCACAGATCGTTACAAGGAATCAGGCATGAAAAGTAGTGTAATTTTATAAGTAGGAAATAAAAAGTTTAGACAACAGAAGTTAGGGCAAGAATGGCAGAATGGTCAACTTCTGCTTCTGGTAAGATGCGAAAAAAAAAAATCAAGAGACTGTTTCTCTCATCCTAACAACAAGGTAAGGCTGGACAAGTTGGAACACATCATTTTTGTTTTTGTGCTTATTCACTGATTCACTGGCAACAAGAGGACACAGATAAAACTAAACAGAATTTTTAAAATGGCAAGCCTTTCCTAGGATGTTGGAAAAGTGGGGTTTTTTTTGTTTTGGTTGTTGTTGTTTTCATTCCTAGTGAAAAAGCAGCAGCCAGGAGAATCCTCTCTAGCCAGGAATAAGAATAAAGTATTATAACCTCTACCAAGGATGGTGGATGGCATGTAAAAATTGAGAGATATTTACTGAAGTATAGAAAGCTAGAGATGAAAATGGAGAACAAAGACAATATCACAATAACCCAAAAAGCTGGCAACTGGGCTACAAACACAGGGACATGCAAAAACTCACTTGTGCTAAAATCCTAATTCCTCTGTGGATGTCAAAAAGTAAAATAAAATAAAGCATACAGATAGATTAATTTAGCTCCCACAATAACAACCTGATAGATGAGGGATATGCTTTTCTTAGAATAAATAATATTTTTGTCTATCACTAGTATTTTCTTACACAAAGATAAAAATAATGAAAGTATAGATCCTCTAAGCAAGAAAATGAGTTTGTCAAGAGAGAAAAGGATGAGTAGAAACAGAGCCATAGGTGCCCCCAAATATTAGAATTATCTTGCAAGGAGTTTAAAATGACTGTAATAAATACATTAAGACACCCTGTGAAAAAGCAGAACTACATACATGAAGATATAAGAAATCTCAGTAGAGAGATGGAAAATACAAAGAATAAAAGAAAGTAAATGTGTAAACTAGAAGTGAAAAATACAATGTTAGGAATTAAGAATTATTTAATGGCATTGACAATAGACTGACAGTAACACAACAGGAAATAACTGAAAGACTGTAAAACTGGAAGATATATGTAATTCAAACTGAAATTTAAAAAGAGCAAAAATTTACAAATCTACAAAAAAAATACAGCGGAAAAAAATCAGAGATTTTCTGATTTTTTCTGCTTTATTCAGAGATAGATATTATTGAATAGACAATCACATGTTTAATTGGAATCTTAGGAGGAAAGGAGAAAGAACATAAATGGGTAGAAATATTTAGAGAGATGTGGCTGAGATTTTTCAAAAATTGTTGAAAGATTTCAATTTCTCATTAAAGATCACTGAAACTCAGGACCAATAAGAAGAACAGTAGAATAATGTATACCAGAGTCACACTGCTTAAAACCCAAAATGAGAAAAAAAAAGTATTAAAAGCAGCCAAAGGAAAAAGGTACAAGGGCAAACTGATAACAGAAAACAAACAAAAATAAAAAATCCTAAATTGTAACCTGTAATAATAGATGTCAGAAGTCAAAAGAAGATCATCTATAGAGAATTAGAAAAAAAAAATCTGTAAGCCTAGAACCCTATCCTAAAAACTAAAGGCAAAATAATGACATTTCTAGAAAGAGAGAAAAAAAACATAATTACCTTTCAAAAGGTTTGCCCACAAGAACTACAAGGAAAATTTCTTCAGGCTGAAGGGAAATGATAATGGATGGAAAAACAAATGAGCAAAAAGGAATGGTAAAATTTGAGTAAGATTTGTATATTAAATAACATTATTGCATCAATGTTAAATTTCTGAGTTTGGTATTGTACTGTGGTTTATTAAGATGTTAACATTTGGGAAACTGGAGTGAATTCTTTGTATTACTTCTCTAATTTTTGGAAGTCTATTACTATTTCAAAATTAAAAGTCAAAACACATTATAGAGGCAGGAACAAAGTTGGAGTATTTATAGCATTTGATTTCAAAACTTACTATAAAGCTACAGTAATCAAGAAACTCTGATATTGATATAATTATGTCTATAAATGATATGGGTCAAAAAAACAACATAGAGAGCCCAGAAAAAGGGCCTTGCATATGGTAAGTTGATGCATGACACTGTCATGAAGGCAATTCAACAGGGAAAGTGTCATCTTTCCAATACATGGTGCCAGAACAACTGAATATCTGTATGAAAAACATATTAACTGCAATCCTTACCTCACACCATACATAAAAGTCCATTTGAAATGATCATAAACCTAAATTTAAAAGCAACTCTATAAAACTTCTAGCAGAAAAATGAGAGAATATCTTTGTGACCTCAGCATAGCCAAAAATGTATTATATAGAATACCAAAAATATAAACTTTAAAAGAAAATATTTCTATATTGGACTTTATCAAAATAAAAACTTTAGGTTTTTGAAAGATATGGGTAATGTAATAAAAAAGCAGTAAGAAACAATGAAATATGATATATAAAAATACCATACATATGTAGCAAAGAATTTGTGTTGCAAATACATAAAGCATTCCCACAAATTAGCAATAAAAATTAAACAATGCAATAAAAAAATTCAGTGAAACACTTGAACAAACATGTTATAAATAAAAGATACACATATGGCCAAGACATGGAAAGATGCTCAATGTCATTAATCCTCAGGGAAATGCAAATCTTAAAATATAGGATACCATTTTGTAATCACTAAAATGACAAAAGGAAAATGAATTAATGAATGAATAAATAAATAAACTGAGAATACCAAATGATGAAGATTTGGTGCAACTGAACCCTCATATTAATAGGAGTATAAAATCACTCAACAACTTTAAAGACCTATTTGTCCATTTTTGGAAAAGTTAATATTTAGCAATCCTATCAGCCAACAATTATATCTCTTGATTTTACCCAGAATAAATTAAAATACATGTCCACAAAAAAACTTGGAACACCCTTGTTCATAACAGTAAAATACTGGATATATGCCAAAGTTTTCTCAACAAGAAAACTCATACACAAAATCTGCTGTATTCATACAATTTAGCAATAGAAAGGATCAAACTATTTATACAACTACATGAATGAATTTTCAAAACATTATGTTTAGAGAAAGAAGTGAAATGCAAAAGATGCATGCTATCTATTTAAATGAAATCAAAAATAAGCAACACTTTGGTAATGGAAATCAGGACATTAGGTGCCTCTGGCTTGGAAAGAAGCACAGTGCATCTTTCTGAGTGAAGAAAATATTTTACATAATATTTTGTGTACTGGTCATATGGGTATATGTGTCAAAATTGATCAAATTGAATAATTTAGATCAGTGAATTTTATTGCATGCAAATATATCTCTAAAAAGAGAGGGAGGAAGAGAAGAGAAGGAGAAACAGAAGGAAATAAAGAAATGAAGAGAGGGAGGGAGGAAGAAAGCAAGGGCAAGATGGTGAAGACAGATCATATGCTCCTATTTAGAACCAAAACAGACATTTTACAATTCATTGCTACAGAATTGGCTCTTTCAAAAAGCAAACATTTACATATTGTCAAGTTAACCCACCCTTACATTTCCAAGAAAATTAACAATTCAACTCCAAACCTTGCTCTCCTCACATATAGATAAGTAGACTCTATAGAAGCTGAGTTTTTTTTTTAATGTTGAAGTTTTAAAAATCAGATTCCTAACTGAATTTCATAGAAAATTGAGTGCATATTTCAAGGTTTGAGATTGTACACAGCAGGCCCTGTGCCCTCTCTCAGGTATCCGGTGGATAACAGCTTCTTTCTACACCCCAGCAGGATATAGAAAGTTTCCTCAAGAACATGAATTCAAATGCCCTATTAAGAAGCTTCTGGAAACATCCTACTCTAAAAATTAAAATTTCAGCCACAGCAGGTTCTTTTCTTTCTCCTTTTAAAAGAAAAAGAGAAGGAAAAAAAGAACTTAGCAGTGAGGACCTTACACTCTTAGAGAGATTCAATTTTTAAAAGGAAATATCAGGTTTAATTATTCGGAGGTCATATACTGTACTTAAACTTCATCATTCATCCCTTCGCAGATAATAGAGTGAAATTAGGGGAAGATTTCTTCATAAAGAATAGGTCTATCAGTAAATGAAAGTAATATTAACATTTTCTTCATTCTAACAGCAGAAGCAGCCACCTATTTCTCTAAGCTGTTTTTTTTTTCTTCAATTTATAATTTCCAAAAATGCCCACTGGTCAATTTCTGATAATTACACCTGGAGAGTCAAGCATTTCTTTTATTTTTCTCTAACTTCATTTATTTATTCTTTTAATCTCTCAGCAAGAGGGAGGAGGAGCCTGTTTTTGGTCATGTTTAAGTGAATGTGACACTGCATTTATTTATTTATTGTCTTTTGGAGACACAGTACCTATTAAGAATCTCTTCCCACTCTTTGCACCAGCCTTTCTCCCTGGAGTGGTAGCTAAATTCTGAGGGGATTTCCAGCCCTGAAATTATTAGGAAGAAGAATCCTTATCTGAGACTACCCCATTACCTCAATTGGTTTCCCCTAAGTTAGAAACTGTCCAATCTGGTCTTTGGTTACATACTTCTCTAAGTCCTAGAAATTGGCATTTCCTCAAACCAGTCACCTGTGCCAGCCACTTCTTGCCTCTGCATCCACTATCCACACTGCCTGTCTTTGGCTCTATCCATCACCCCAGATGCGACCTGCTTTTAGACAACAAAAGCTCTCCCTCAGCTAACTTCTGCTCCTGCTCAGGGGCAAATGTGACTGATTTAGCTGAGTTCTTTCTTTTTCTTTAAGGTGGGAGGAGTAAGGGAGGAGTTCTTCTTAACTGTTTAAGCCCTTGCACCTTGATGATGGGTAAAGTGAGACAGTAGAGAAATCAGATAGACATTTAAATGCAGGCTCTCAAAGATGAATCTCTGTGATTATACAGTTTAAGCAAATGAAGAGTATTGACTGAAATCAGAAGTGCCAGACGTGTCACACATTATTTTAAAATATCATTTATTTATGCAAAACATGTTTGTCAAATGTGTACGCTATGCTAGACGCCATCCTAGAAGTTAAGGCTAGACAGAAAAATGGCAAGACTTAACCCCCGCCCTCTTAGAATTCATCAACTAGAAGAAAGCCAAAAAGGGGACTACTGATTCTAGGTTTTTCATAAATATGGGGAAAGAAATGGGTGCTACAGGAGCCCATAAGATGGGCCCAACTCTGGGGGAAAGGAGAGTATTCAGTAGTGTTTCTGCCTTTTTTATTAAGTAAATTAATTACTAAATAGCTTTATATTCCATATAATGTGCTCAGAATTACATTAGGCATTGAGAAGTTCTACCTTAGAACAAAGAAATGGTGATCCTAATTCTAACAATAAGACTTAATTTATACATTTGCTAATGATTATCCTTGCTGTTCAAAAACAAATATAAATATGATTTTCTCTATGCTCAGTTGTCCTCTGTCCCTCCTGGCCACTGATGATTTCTCAGCAGCATCTACCTGTAACACTCACTCAATAAAGAAAGAGTTGACAAAATTGAGAAGTTGGACTTTGCTCATCTTGTACATAGCCATGCACAACAGCCCTCCCAGCTCAGACTTAACCAATGCCCAGATAATAGTGAACAGCAGAAAAAATGCAGCCATCTCAAATGTAACGCAAACCCTCCTGAGACAATAGTGAACAGCAGAGAAAATGCAGCCATCCCAAATGTAAAGCAAATCCTCCTGAGACAATAGTGAACAGCAGAGAAAATGCAGCCATCCCAAATGTAAAGCAAATCCTCCTGAGACAATAGTGAACAGCAGAGAAAATGCAGCCATTCCAAATGTAATGCAAACCCTCCTGCTCTTTGAGATGATAGGCTGCTTCCTCAGTGTACAGTCAAGGTTATTTTCCCATAGTAAGACCAAGGCAACTCCTTTTTGGTGCTCACACTATTCACAGCCTGCCTTTGACATCCTGTGGTGTCTGCTCCGGAGGTCAGGCTGCAACTTTCGATTCACACCATTTGATTAAAAAAATCAGAGATGTGTTGCCCTTGGAAATAGGCTGCAGCAAAAATAGATCAAAATATCCAGTGCCTCTAGGAATGTTCAGGTTATTGTCTCTTTATCCAATTTCTTTAGATTTGTAAAGGCAGGAAGATCTCTAGGTCTCTGAAGAAATTGTACAGCTAAGAGTAGATTTAATAATATAAACTTTTCGCCTGCACAATAATAGCGACTCACAAAAATCTGAACTCACAGAGCATTTAGGGTTGTGACATCCTGGGGAACAGCAAGAAGTTGGAACTCATATTTATCTTTCCATAATTAGACTTTGCTCGAGCTGTCACAAGGAACATTGCAGCACTCTGAGACACCAACGGCATTCAAATTTGGTGTGATGCTAAAAATGAAGGCAGGCTCCACTCTCAAGCAAGCTGATCAGTTTGGCAAAATATCCCCAAAGAAGGCATGTCATTCAGAGTGTTGTTTAAACTCATTGCAATGTTTCTCTGGAGTCACTTCTCCCTCTCAGGCATGCCCGTCTACTTGAGATAGACAAAGGTTGCACATTAAATACCTCCAAAGACTTTTTTGGAGACAGAGATTAATGTGAGTGGTCATTAAAAGCTGTGTCAGGGCCTCGTAAACATAGGCACCATGCAGAGTTTGCAGAGCAATCCATCAGTCAGCAATGGTCCAGGAGGGCCTGTTCTAAAGGCAGTGAGAGCCACAGAGGGTCCTTGACCAGATCACTGGCATATGGAAAAGGCTGTCTCTCTTATGGAGATGGTAGGTTTGACAGCTGGAGGGGAAAACCTCTTAGAAGACAGTGTGACTTATCAGAGATTTGCAAGGTCCTAATCTAGGCAGGTGACCGTGGATATGGAATGGATGACTAGGAGAAGCCATGAAAACAAAATGGACAAGAGCAGAGTTAACGAAATAGAGGGACTTGAACAGGTGGAGGTTGATCCGGAATCCAGACAACTGCATCCTGGAAATGAAGGAGGCTGTGAAAGCATCAGATATAGAAAGCTCAGCTAGAGCAGTCTGCGGAACAAGATGATGCAGAGGTTTAAGGTGGTGTGAGAGCAAGCTGAAGAGCAAGGAGTCTTCAGGAGTCTTTGAGAAGAAGCTCTAGCTGGGTCACAGAGCCGGCATTTTTCACTGCCCCACCTCAATCCCTCCCCTCCCCTCCCTATCCCACCATTGAATTTCTCTCCTGTTAGTAACCACAGGTCTCACAGCAGCTTCTGAAAGCCTTATTCTAATTTTTGGCCACAGGCTCCTGTGTTGAATCTAAGGTAGGGCAGAGGAAGTTGGCTGTGCACAGAGCCATCCCTATCTACATATCCCAGGCACTCCCAAGGGAGGAGAAGCACAAAGTGTTTTGGAAATGTAAACATGTTAAGGGAACAGTCGTCTATCAAGGCCACAAGAAGCATTGTGGATCCATGAAGGCACAATTAGCAGCTGCAGAGATTACTGCCCCAGAAATGTAAGAGAGAGTGACACTTACAAAGACATAGGAAGAAGAAAACAAATTAGGGAGGCAAAGAGCAGACTTTAACCTTTTTAGTGAAGCTTGTTTCCTTTTAAAGTTGGTCAGAGCTGATCAAAAAGATGGCTCAGTGAATTCTGTGTTGCTGCTAGAATTCATTTTATCCTTTGTGCTTATAACATTATCTTTCCATTAGGCTTGTTTGCTTCGTCTATTGTCAAGTCATTGCTTTGCTTAATCTAGCAAATATGTATAGAATGTTTCATGCTCTCTGGTACTTGGCTAGATACTAGATGGGACTGGCACAAAGGCAGAGTTAATGCAGGGAAGTGGGAGGACAGCAGGCAAGAGGAGACACAGTGCAGAGGAGGGAAGTGCTGGCTCATAGGTTTAGCCAGTCCTGGATGTCAGGGTTTGGCAGAAGCCATTCTTAAAGTTCATCACAGCAATTAAATGTATGATAGAGAAAGGAACGATGCCAGGAGGGCAGAAGAACAAACTAGACAGAGAAGTGCCATTGAAAAACACTGCAGCATCAAATAGATCGATATGTTTTGAAGATCCTCAGAGGTTACTGAGTGTTTTCACATCATGCAGGTAGCAAAACTCTCTCAGCATGGAAAAAAGGAATGAATGGACTGAGTTATACAATAATCCTGGCTCCTGACATCAGTTCACAACTGACCCTAGCAAAGCCTCCTGAGCCTCAGTCTTCCCCAATGGCCAAGAAGGAAGGTGACTTTCATACCTCCTGTCACCTCTGACAACATTCTTAGTGGCATTCATTCAAAGACACACTTCATTTCTCACAAAACTTTTTCATTTTCTGGTAACTGAAAATTTCATATGGTTCACCATCAATATCAACTCCTACCTGAGTTTGCCCACAAGCATAATCATAAATGAAACTCATTCTTAAACGTGACTTCATTGCCCTTCAAAAATAGAATCACTGCTAGAGTGAGTGGCCCATATGCATTCATCACTTCACAAGGTAAAGCTCCTTGGCAGGCCCTGGGGAAGGAGGAAGCAGAGGAAACAAGGCAAGGAATGACTTCTTAGGTGGAATCCAGAAGCATGTTAAATCAGATATGACCTACCTTTGAAATATGTCATTTCTGAATTTGTTTGCACATATTAAGAGAGAGCAGATTTTCCTGGTGTTATTTCTTCATGAGCCTGATCATAGAAACCTTGAAAAGGAAACAAATATAGTTCAGTGAATCAAAGTGTTCTCTGACTCCCTTAAACCTATTTGGTTTTAGGAAGGTGGGGCTTGATCCTTTGCATGGGCTGCCTTGAATGTACTTCTGCTGCTAACCTTATCACTCGAATGTAATTACTTCTCCACGAGTGTTTCAAGGACAAAGACCACATCTAAATCACCTCTGCATTGCTGGTACCTAGCATAGGCATATGACCCTGAGTAGGCACCCAGTAAATACTTGCTCAGGCACCCAATGAACAAGCAAATGAATAAACACGGCAAGCGGGTAATGGCCTAGTTTAATAGGTCACCAATGGCTACTTTAGAGATTTAATAACATGTGCTACCAGACTGCACTCTGCCAAAGAACTCATCGGTGTGCTTCATGATCATTTCTCAATGGCGGATATGTAGCAGTAACAGCCATGATTTGAGCCTCACAGCATGCCAGATTGTGAGCCATTAGCTCATTTAATTCTCACAACAACCCTGAGACACTATCATTATCTTTATTTTATAGAGGAGATAACAGACGCTGAAAGAAAGAACGTAACTTGCTCAAGGTTATTTCAGGAATGTGATTTTGAAAATCCACAGCCACCTAACTCCAAATCTTGGGCTCTGAACCACTATGATACATGCCCTCTTCAGAGACAACACAACAGACTGAGTTCAGTGTCCCAGAATGTGCTACCTCACAGAGGGGTTTTATGTTGAAAGAATGAGAGTAGCCAGTCCAAAGACCACCAAGCCAGATTGCAGTCCAAAGCCTCCCATTGACTTGCTAGGTGACCAGGAGAAATTACTTTTTATATTTTAGGCTTCTCATTTCAAATAGTGCCTATTGAATTCTGAAATCTTTTTTCTGGAATATAAAATTCTAACTCTAATAAGCTGTGTATTTTAACACAGCTTTTCCCTCTATCAACTTTTTCGCAGGGACTGCATCTCCTCTCACCATTCTTTGTAAATGCAGACATGTTTTTCAGTTTTGAAAAAGAAGACAACAGTAAAACTCTGAGCTAAGTGGAGTATTAAAATGAACAGGAAAGGATTGTTAACTGAGTTTGACGTTGGAGGTGACATTGCTAATTTCTACTGCCTCTTCTGTCTTTATGAAATTCATGGAATGACAGAATATCTGTCAAGGAGTGGCAGAATTCCCTGTCTTATCACAGATCTGTGCAAATTTAAAAGCTATGCAGAAGGTCAGTGAAAAAGAGGAAAAAGGAAGGGTAATGTATGCCAGGTAATAATTGGAGACAGAAAGAAATTTTGGTGGATTTCTACGATGCAAAAGGGTGGACTAAGGAACTGGAAATAAAGATGCATTTAAAAAATAAAATACAAACTTTCCCTTTGGCTATAATAATTTGGTAAATAACTAATAAATTATAATTACTTATACAATTTAGTTCATGGGTCACTATCATAAAACTTCTCCTTTGTGCAAAGCACTGCACTGGGCTATGCTAGGAGGAGCTCAGAGGAGGTAT
Organism: Callithrix jacchus; assembly: GCF_049354715.1. Classification (NCBI taxonomy): domain Eukaryota; kingdom Metazoa; phylum Chordata; class Mammalia; order Primates; family Cebidae; genus Callithrix; species Callithrix jacchus. The sequence goes on from NC_133515.1 coordinate 93,790,929, forward strand.
CTCCTGCATCCTATCTTTCAGGAGGAGTTCACTATCTCATAGGTTAAACAAGGTCAAAACATGAAGAAAAAAAAAAAACAAATGTTATAAAACATATGATGCAGTATTCCCAGAATCCAGCATTGAACCTTACAAAAAGTAAATGTTCAGATGAGTACAGAATGATATTGAAGTAAAAAGGGACCCTGTGTCGTATCAATCCCACGTGGTGAAGATGAGAGGAAGAGCCGGCTCAGGGAACTTTCACAGAGAAGGTGAGCTCATCCTGGGCTTTGGACAATGGGCAAGATTACAGATCTGCTGATCTTGAACACATTTAAGCAAATATCATCTAGGGCTTATGACATCTTTAGAACCCTCATCTATAAAGCCTAGACAATTTCACCTCTCACTTCACATCCAAATTGTCTCTGACTTGGGACACTTCCGAGTGCTAAATACTGTGAGCATGATCAGTTGGTCTATGGGAAGTGGGTAATAAGATGCAGAGGCAGATTTTTCAAGTCACCATTTGTTAGACTTTCAATAGAGATTATTTGTTGATACTCACTATATAGTTGCTGCTAGATCAAAGAATGAGAGTAATTCCCTTCAAAATAGAGTGCTTCAGAGAGGTTATCTATCAGTTTGCGGACCAGAGGAGGGCCAGTGTTGATCTTTGCATTGGCCCCTCCCACCTGTGATCTTGCACCTGAGATCATTGGCGCCCTCAAGGTTAACTGCAGTGGAGGTCCAGCCAGAGCTGCATTTGCAGCAGGGGCTCCCACCGCAGAGCCCTTTCAAGAACCACACAGATCAATTTCACCTGAGTGAGATCATTAAGATACTGACTAGGAAGTGAGTTCCAAAATAGTCCCTTTGTTCTATCTGCATCAGTTACTGTATTTGTAAAATGGGAATAACAGAGCTGTTGGAGGGAACAATTATTAAAAGTGATTATGAAGAACTTTGCAATCTGAAGTGCTTGTTAAAATTGAGAAGTGTTCAATGTACCCTTCCCAATTCCCCCCAGACTATGAAAACCCCATTTGTAGAAATATCACAAGCTTGCCTAGACAGCAAGTATTTTGAAGCGTATGCTTCACCATTTAAATCTGTCATCTTGCAAAGTAGCTCATTATTTCAGAAATATGAGCATTTTAAAGGTGCTGCTGCAGTCCTCAATCACAAGTTTTCACTGCTTTTATTTAAAATAAGCCACCTAGAAATCAGTCCCCAAATCCTTATCTTTGCACATAGGTTTTAAGTAGCAGTTATATATGTGTGTGCATGCGTGTACACTTTAAGTGTGATGTCTAGGTGATGTCTCTGTTAATTATTTCTGTTAGAATGATCTTTCCCCTTTAGAATTCCCATTCTGTTGAACAATAAGGGGAAGAATTCATTTTCTCTTGTACACCTCATTGAAATGAGCTTTAGTGAGAAGTTAACTTAGCTAATTTGTTTGCTTTGTGTAATTATTATAATCACTCACTAAGTACTACCAGTGAGTAAGCACTAATATCCTACAAGAACATCACAGGCACTCTTTATAAAGTCTTTATTTTAGCCCATGAAATGTATCTTTGCTTCCTTCTCTATTGCAGGGAGACAAAAGGAATGAGAGAAGCTGAAATCCAATTAAAACCCAAGTGTAAATAAACTCAGGTTTCCCCATGAGAAGGTGGCAGTGAGTAGAAGGGTTGAGATGGTAACACAATGGAAACAGTCACATGCTACAGAAGGCAGTGTGGCTTCATGGTTAAGGGTTTGGGCTCCATCATCAGACTGCCAGAATATGACACTTGACTCTAAAATTCATCGTGTAACCTTGGGAATGTTACTTGTCTGTGTCCTAGTCCCCCCACCTGCACAATGCAGGAAATGATGGTGCACACATCAAATATACATTGTGAGGATCAAAGCAGAGCATAAGTATAGACTACTTAGAAAAGAACTTGACACATAAGAAGTGCTCCATCAGGAGCTGCTGCCAGTAGGAACAGCACAGATTTGGAAAGACTACTAGGAACAGGTACCAGGGCCCCTTTACTGGACGGAGCTAATATAAAGAGCATGGAGCCACAGTTACCTATCTGTACCAAATCCTCTCACCATGCAAAGCAGTGGAAATGGAAGGGAGACATGCAGGAGAGTCAGAAAACTGGGCTTCCACTTCTAGCTCTGCTACGTGTGTGCATCCCCTTCTAACCAGTCCAGACACCTGGGCTAGCTGTCTTACACCGAATCTTAATTCTGTGCATGTGAAAACAGGGAAATAGTAACTTTTACCACAGGTTTCTTGTAGGAGTCAGTGGAGAGAATGCATGTGAAAGCACTTTGCACGCCCAGAAGATCCAGCAGCTACACACCTGAGGGAATTAATGCTGAAAGCATATGGCTGTCTCTATTTTATTATGTAGCGTATCTGTTTTCAGGTCATCCACATCCACACTGACAACAAAGCACAAGTTTTACGGCCCATCGTCCTAAGAGGATTCATCATCAAACATTTCCTCCAAGGGCAGAGTGGGACACTGGGCATACGGGACTTTGACCTAGAAAGTCCCTGCCTGCTGCTTTCCCCACAGAGGTCTGATGTGAGGAAGAGAGATCTCGAGACAACCTGTCGTTGCTTGTCCCAGCTAGATGGAAGCTGTCAGGGTGACTCGCTAGCTGCTGTTGTGGGTGAACATGTAATTTTTAAAAGAGCAAAGGCCTAGGGATTTCAGAATATTCATACAAGGTGGTGCTTGTGTTTGCCATTCACTAATCTCCTTGTTCAGTGTCCTCTCTGTGGTGGTTGCCCCTGGCTGTCCAAGGGATGTGCATTCCAGTTCTGTGGGTAAAAAAAGGACTAGTCCAACATTTTATTCAACCAATATTGATGAAGTGCCTTCTATCTGCAAGGGCTGCTGACAAATATTGAAGGGATATTTGTGAGCAAAACCAAAACACACCTTACCTTTTATTCATTATTTATTTAGCAAAGGCTTCTTCACTCTCTACTGCATGCTAGATAGTGTTCTAAACACTAGAACTACCGTAGGAAAGAAAGCACAGTCCTTGCCTCCATGTTTCTTGAAGCTTGTGTTTCAATGGGAAAAATGGATTGTAAATTAATTCTACAATCAAGTATTTCATTACAATTATGGAGCCTGCAATGAAAAGAAAGTACAGAGCACTATGGGGGCATTTTACAGGGGATCTAACTGAGAAGTCAGGAAAAGCTGCTTGGAGAAAATGAAATTTCGTCCGTGATCAAAAGGCTGAGTATTAGCTAGCTGGGCAGAGGAGTGGCAGAGAAGGAAAATGTTCAGAAAAATAAAAATACCATGTTTAAGTCCATGAACAGAAAGGTTATGAATTTTCAAAGAACTGCAAGAAGGTCAGTGTGGCTGGAGTGCGGGGACACAGGGGAGGAGAGATGAGAGGTTAAGCTGGTTGATTAATCAATTAGACCACATGAGGCCACACTAGGGGTTCCAAGATCTATGCCATGGAAATGGGAAATATTTAGAGGTTTATCAGGAAGATTGCATAATAAAATTTGTGTTTTGAAAGACAACTCTACGTATTCTGTGGAACAGGGATTGGTAGAGGCAATACTGGATGTAGAAAACCCACAGAACGTTACTACAGCAAACTTAACTAAAGGCAGTGTGGGATAAGAGTAGACAGTGACTGTGAATATGGGGCTAAAGGGAGTAGCAGAGGATATCTGGGGGATGTTTTATGTATTACAGTTTGCTCAACGTGTTTTCTGGATGGTTGGCATTAAGAGAGTGGTGCCAAGCAGAGTGGTGCCACAATCGACCTTGGTGGTACACAACATTCCAGGTTTGCCACCGAGGTCAGTTGTAACACCCCATTTGCTCAGAGAGGTAAATGTGGAGATCCCAGATGGGAATGGATGAGTTCAAGTCTTTTTTTTTTTTTTTTTTGTAGCACTTTAGGTATTTGTGAGACCTCCATGGGAGGTTGTTCGACAGTTGGGCTGGAGCTCAGAGGCAAGGACAAAGCAGGAGCTGGAGATTTGGGATGTTATTGGGTGGACTGTGTCCCTCAAAAAGATATCTGAAAGTCTTAACCCCCAGTCCTTGGAGTGCAACCTTATCAGAAAAGAGAGTCACGGCAGATATAACTAAGAAAGGTGAGCTCACACTAGAGTAGAGAGGGATCCTGCTCCAGTATGACCAGTTCCTTATGAGAAAAGGAGAAGACACAGCCACATGAAGAGAGAGTACAAAGTGCTGCACCTGCCAGCCTAGGAGCTCCTGGGACCATCAAGGGCTGCAAGAGGAAAGGACAGATTCTCCCTACGGCTTTGGAGAGAGCAGAGCCTGGCAGACACCAGGATTTCAGACTTTTGGCCTCCAAAAGTATTGCTTTAAGCTACACTCTTTGTTGTACTTTGTAATAGCAGCCCTGGAAAGTAAGACAGGGGTTCATGCATCAATTGATGGTCACTGAAGCCAAAGTTGTGGTGAGATCATCCACAGATAAAGCAGAGTGGCGACAGAGCACCCAAGTCTGAGATGTCCCAAGGTTTAAAGATCAAGTGGAAGAGGCTAAGATGACAAATGAGACAGAGAAGGAGCCATTCATCCACCCTCAAAAGATGTTTGAGTGAGTTGGCAAATGAAGTGACATGGAGTTAAAATCGTTTCAGCAAAAGAATCCCAAACCCCAAAGCACCACAGCTAACACGTGGCTGAAGATGAAAGGCCAAGTCTGCCCACCAGGAAACCTGCCTGAACCCAAAGCCAGAGAGTCCCAGCCTTCTGACTTCACAGTTTAAAAAGACCTTGGTTTTCACAGAAAATGAAAGTACAGAGCATATTTTGATACTCAACATTTCAAAGCTGAATATCCAAAGTTAATTGGGGGAGGAAAATTCTCATCTCATTAATTATATAAAAATAGAAATTCTTTTCCCTGGTCATAATATTGAGATTTTCAACAGGTAATCACAGGTTATCAATCCTGCCTCAAATTAGAATTGCCTAGAATATTTCTGTAAAAAAAAAAAAAAACACCAGTGCCAGGGACTCACTTCCACAGATTTATGCTTTATTTCATCTCAAGGAGGACCCAGCTATCAGTATTTTTAAAATGCTCAAGGAGGACCTAGCTGTCAGTATTTTTTAAACTTCTCAAGAGGATTCCAATGTGTAGTTGAGTTTGGGGCCCACTGGACGGGAGTCAGAGGCCCAAGTGCTTCTCTGTTTCACATCAAGGGATCAGCTCTGCACCCAATCACCCCCTTCCTCTCTTTTTACAGAGAAACGAGGCTGTGTGTGTACATACCGGCACATTTCTACATCTGTATTGATCTATGCGATTATATCTATTCACAAGTGTGTATCACATGAGTTTATTGATTTGTTGGTTAATTCAGGGAATACATATTGAGCATCTACAAGGCTCTAAGTTTCCTCATATTCAGCAAAGCATTTAAAATAAGACTTAGACCCTCCTTCCATGAAATTCAGTCTGGAGTAGGAAAATGATGAGAGCAGGCTATAGACTTACCATCCTAAGAATATAGGATGGTTAAGTCTCTAATCAGGAATAAGCACAGGGTGTTGTGAAATGTGGAGGTCTTAATTCTGCTGAGAGGAACAAGGAAGGCTTAATAGATAAACAGTGTAGTTTTTTTTCCCCTAATACAGTGCTATTAATAGGTAAGTGAATACAAAGAGGACAGTCCTGATGGAAGGAACTTCTTGGACAAAATCACAACGGTGCAAAGGTAGCTTATTTGGGAACTCCACAGTGATTGTGTCATGCTTGGTGCAAAGTAAGGCCCAGCCATCTTGTCACAGAGTCCATGCTGCGGACAGGAGTGCAGTCACGAGAGGCTGTCTGTGCCATGACAAGGAGATTGTGCTCCTCAAACTTGAAGTTTTTCTTAGTCAGCTCTAGCTGACATAACAAAATATCACAGACTGTGTGTGACTTAAATAAGACTTTATTTCCCACAGTTCTGTAGGCTAGGAATTCCAAGATAAAGGTTTTGGCCAATTTCTTTCCCTGGTGAGGGCCTTATTTCTGGCTTGTAGATGGCCAGCTGCCTCCTGGCTGTGTCCTCACATGGTAAAGAGACCTTGTACGGATACAGGGTCTCTTTACCATCTCTTCCTACAAGGACACTAATCTCATCATGGGGGTTCACCCTCATAATCTCATCTAAACCTAATTACCTCCCAGAGGCCCTGCCTCCAAATACTACCACACTGAGCGTTAGTGTTCCGGTGTACATTTTAGGGCGACACAAACATTCAGTCCATAACAAGTGTATAGGCAAAGCACCCGGGTATCTTGTTAAAGCACACATTTGTACACAGTAGTTCTGGCATGGAGCATTTCTAACAAGTTCCCAGGCGATGCCAAAGCTGCCTGAGTTAGGACCATTCTTTGAGTAGCAAAGTTCGCGGCCACCTCAGAGCCGGGTAGCACAAATGGACTCAGAATGCCTCTCTCTTTTTTGATATTTTATAAGAAAAAATTTTAAACATACAGAAACTCAAAGAGCATAGTACAACAAAAACTCCTACTTTTTATTAATATGCAATAATTGTAATGTTTATGGGGTACATGTGATATACTCCATACATGCATACAAGGAATAATTAAATCAAGATAATTAGGATATATATCACTTCAAATATCATTTCTTTTTTTTTTTTTTTTTTTTTGAGACAGAGTTTTGCTCTTGTTACCCAGGCTGGAGTGCAAAGGTGCGATCTCGGCTCACCGCAACCTCCGCCTCCTGGGTTCAGGCAATTCTCCTGCCTCAGCCTCCTGAGTAGCTGGGATTACAGGCACATGCCACCGTGCCCAGCTAATTTTTGTATTTTTAGTAGAGATGGGGTTTCACCATGTTGACCAGGATGGTCTCGATCTCTCGTGATCCACCCGCCTCGGCCTCCCCAAATATCATTTCTTTAAGAACATTCTAAATCATTTTAGCTATTTTGAAATAAACAACAAATGATCGCTAGCTTTGTCACCCTCCTGTGCTACTGAACACTAAAGCCAACTCCTTCTAACTAACTGCATTTGGACACCCAACATCCCTACTCCTTTCCAGCTTCTGGTGTCCATGATTCTACTCTCTACTTTCATGAGATGAACATTTTATAGCTTCTTCCAGCACATGAATGAGAATATACAATATCCGGTTTTGTGTGCCTGGGCTACTTAACATAATGTCTTCCAGTTCCATCCATGTTGCTGCAATGATAGAATTTCATTCTTTTTTCATAGTTGAATAATATTCCATTGTGTATAAATGCTGCCTTTCTTTAACTATTAATCCCTTGATGGACACTTAAGTCACTTCCATATCTTGACTATTGAAAACCTGTAATTTTTAATATTTTGCTATATTTATTTTTTGCTTAATTGCTTAAATGTAAATTATAGACATCATGACATTTTACTACTAAATACTTCAGTATGCATCTTGAAAAAGAAAGACTTTCCCTATGTAATCATTACTCATCAAAATAAAAAATAATTGTTAAATGTCATCGCATAGCATAGTTGAATTTGCATTTAGGACGTTGTTTCTGGTGACTGTGTGGGAAGTGGTATTTGTATGAGAAGATATATATGTGTGTAAATATGTGTATGTGGGAATGTGTGTCAGTGTATGCCTCTACCCTCAAGGAGAACCTAGCTGGCAGTATTTTTTAAACTTCCCATGAGGATTCCAATATGTAGTTGAGTTGGGGCCACTGGAAGGGAGCCAGAGGCCCAGGTGCTCTGCCCCCTCCTCTATTTCACATGAGGGTAATAGCTCTGCAACTGTGTGTTCCAGTATACACTTGAGGGTGACACAAACATTCAGTCCATAACAAGTGTATATGCAAATCACCTGGGAATCTTGTTAAAACACACATTTTTACACCGTAGAATCTGCATTTCTAACAAGTTCATGTGTACACAGATGTATTATCCATGTTGTTGTGTGTGTGCTTAGAGCACACAGAGAAAAAACCCTGAACACCAGGGATTTTCCTGTTTCCTGGGTCTCAGGATGCAGCTGCTTGCTCCATGGAGGCGGCTGCTCAGGGCGATGTGGCTGCTGCCTCCCTACATGGTAGGGACTGTTCAAGTCCATGACTATCCTCACGATACTTTGGCAGATGTCACAGCCTCCGTGTACCCAGTGCATCTTAACTTCAGCAGGAGAGGAAACATAACAAGAGATTATAAATGTGTCAAATACATCAGGATCTAAAAATCAGGGAAGTACCTGGAGTTTAGTCAGTTCATATTGAACAAGCAATTTGCATGAGACTAGGTTGATAAAGAGGTTCTGCAGGTGAGTGACGGATACTCTGATGGGCCTTGCCCTCCCTCATTATGGCTCTATAGAAGACCCCGGTCCACAGAGGGAAGACCACTATGTGAGGTGATCAGGGCCTATTACCAACAAAGATTTCTTAGAGAAAGGCTTGGTATCTCTTTTCTTTCCCCTTTCCCCTACTCCAAGCAGTTTAACATATTCACATTCTACTGAGGTCACAGTCAACAGTATTGAGATGCTTGAGGCTTTGCAAAGAAAGAATCCACACTGTAACGATGAGCAGATGAAACATGAGCTGATCAACCGTACCCAGTAGTACCCACCCTCCCCATGGTTACCTCTTATTTTCTCAGCAAATTGTCATAAGTGATCTCAGCACCACGGAACCAATCCAGGAATGACTTCTTGCTCCAATAATATTAGGCTGATTCCAATAGGGTCAAAACTATATCTTAAAAAATACCTAGCAGAATGTTACAGGCAGAGTCTGGCGTGGGGGCGCAGAGGGAACTTATGTTGAATTGATCTCCTTTCCCCTTCTCTGGACTGCTCATTGCCAAGAAAACCAATTCTACACAGCACTGATCGTGACTCCACTATTCCACATGCACCGGCAATGCAGAACACATAGTTAAATATGGGCTTGCAAACCAAAGGGACACAGGTTCGAGCCTCAGCTCTGCCATCTCTAGATGAGGAGTTTCAGCAAATCTTTTTACTCCTACAAACCTCCTTTGCCTCTTTGTATACATGGAATGATGAGATCTGAATTGCAATGTTAATGGAAAGAATAACTGAGTTAGTACTTACGACTTGAGTTTTGATACCTATTATTTCAAACTAAACTAAAACTCAAGGAAGACACTGCCTGTGTCTAATATTACTGTCTAAAATATATGGTGTATATTTATAAAACACAGTGGTAGATTCCAGGGGAGTTTAATAAGTATTTGCTGATGGATTGACATATTTACAGAATCTGAGACAATTTATTGGAAAGTCTATTAATTCATTGAACAAATGATATTATGTATTTACTACATGTAAATCCCTGTGGAGAGGGAATCCAAGGGGGAGACTGATCTGATGGGCAACTCCCAATCTTCCCCGTGTCAGCTGCAGCAACTCCTTCTTTACCTGTCTTATTACATATTAAAGCTAGACAATATATTTTGTTTGAAAACTTATGTTAATTTTATATTGCTAGGATAGGAGCTGGGGATAAGGAGAAAAGCAGCACCTGGATTACTTAAGTCCTGAGATTGTTTTACGTAGTCCAGGGTCATACCACAATGATATAAGGCTTAGCTTGCTCCCAGCTGTTGGGAAGTTCAGCTGGGGTGTCTCAACCTAGCCCTAGGTTTAATGAGTTCCCATGAAGTTCTAGCATGTTTAACCATAATATCCTCCCCCAGACAGTTGCCTTTGCAAACACTGAATTTCCACACACCCCACATACTTCTTGCACTCTCTGCATAGAGCTCTAAACACCTAGAGACCACAGAGCAAAAGATCTGAGAGGCCAGCACTCCCCACAGTAGGGCCTGTGGAAAATGGACCCAGGGGAAAGGTGCACAAGCTGTACTTCTTGCCAATGTTTCCCTGAGCCAGAGACCACTGCTCACTCTTCTACAACCAAGATGGCAGATGGACTGCAAATGGCCTCCCTTGATCCTTCTCCACGAAGGATGCCACTGTCTCCATGTGGCTTGTTTCTCCTTAAGGACCACAGTTGTTTTTATAAATCTCTACTTTCAGCTCACCTCTCTTCAGTACCAGCCTCAGGAGCTGCAGGAAGATAACTTTAGTGTGTCTTTTTAGTTTTAATTCGTCCGTGAGAATTATCCAGGAGGAACTGACATAGACAAGGATTGCTCCAAAAGTTACTATTGATCAGCTTATGTAAGCAAAAAATGCAGGCATTATTTAAAAAGCTATATGAGAAATAATTCCATTAGGGGGATTACATGTACTTTCAATCTAGCCATGACCTGACAGAAATTGGCCTGTTTTATCATTTTAATAGCCAACAAGCTTGGCTTCTTACTGAAACTGGATTTCAAATCTGGACAAATGGCTCTACATTTTTAAAATTTTTACTTTCATAAGTTGAAAAAAATCTCAGGATATGCTAAAAAAAAAAAAAAAGGAGGATGTACCCTTGAAATTATTCATGGGAGCAACCCTTTGTAGCTGTGTGAAGTGGTTGTGTATAGGAAAGGCTATTTTTGGCCAGGCGCAGTGGCTCATGCCTGTAATCCCAGCACTTTGGGAGGCTGAGGCAGGCAGATCACAAGGTCAGGAGTTTGAGAATAGCCTGGCCAGCATGGTAAAACACAGTCTCTACTATAAATAAAATACAAAAATTAGCTGAGCATGGTGGCATGCACCTGCAGTCCTAGCTACTCGGGAGGCTAAGGCAGGAGAATCACTTGAACCCTGGAGGTGGAGGTTGCATTGAGCTGAGATCGCACCACCGTACTCCAGCCTGGGTGATAGAGCAAGACAGGTCATTTTTGAATGGCTGTTTCTGAGAAAACCCACTGGCCTGTGGGTAAAGTTTCAGTTTCAAACCTCATTCCTAACCTGGGATAAGACATTAGCTTAGTAAAATAGATAGACATTTCTTAAGACCATGAATATATATCTAAAATTCAAAGCTAGAAATATGCTTAATGGAACCCTAAAAGCTTTATTGTTAATGTCAGAGAAATATAAGTATGTTCACTGTTTCAATAGTTACCTTTAAACAAGTACAAACCCATCAATTAGGAAGAAAGGCAAAAATAAAGGTTTGATCCTGAAACCAAAAAAGGTTTCCATTATTTTGTGGATGATGAAATAGTTGTTATTTTACAAAAGACAGTCCAGATAAAACCCATTAAAAACAACAAAAAGAATCATTTTAATAAATTCACAGTTAATATTTCAATGAAGTTTTCTTAGATACAAAATATAACCATCAGAAGATATACTGATTTACAATGCCACCTCCAAAAATAAAATAGTTTAAAATCAACTTGAGAAATTTGTAGAATCCATCTTTGTAGAATCATAAAGTATAAAACTGCCGAGAAGGATAAAATAAGAGAATTTCACGCCATGTGTATCAGTTCATTCTTACACTTCTATAAGGACATACCTGAGACTGGGTAATTTATAAAAGAAGGTTTAATTGACTCATAGGTCCACAGAGCTGGGGAGGCCTTAAGAAATTTAGAATCATGGAGGGAGGCAAAGGGGAAACAAACATGTCCTTCTTCACAAGGTGGCAGCAAAGAGAAGGACAGAAGGAAGAGGGGGAAAGCCCCTTATAAAGCCATCAGCTCTCATGAGAACTCACTCACTACCACAAGAACAGCATGGTAACTGCCCCCATTATTCAATTAACTCCCACTGGGGCCCTCCCACAACACATGGGTTTTATGGGAATTACAGTTCAAGATGAGATTTGGGTGGGGACACAGCCAAACCATATCACCATATCCTTACATGATAAGTGAAAGCACAATATTGAAAAAATATATAAATTTTCCACAAACTTATATAGTTTTTATGTGGTCCAAATTAAAATACAACAAGATTTAGTAACTTGACAAATATCCTAAAAGTTTTCTGGAAAAAGATACATAAAATATATTGTCCAGGAAAATTCTGACTTAGTATAGTAATGAAGGGATTCAAACCCACCCACACATTATAGAACATTATGAGTTATCATGATTAAAATAGTTTGGTACTATTCTATATTGGTGCTAATTTTAAGAAATTACATTGGTGCAAATCATTGACTAATGCATTTGGGGAAAACAAAGATTTCTTACCTACAACTTTTATATTAGTTAACAAATCAATACAGTCATAGAAGAAAGCACATACATAGTTATTGTAATCCAAAGTAATAAAGATATTTCTAAAGCATCTTCAAAACGCAAGAAGCCCATGAGAGAAAATATTGATAAATATTAGTACTTAAATATTCTTACTTCTCTATGGCAAAAAAAATAGTCAAGAAATGAACTGAATAAATTCCCATACATCATAAGGCAATGAATTTTCTTAACATACAAGAAGTTCAGAACAATCAATGACTGAGGTGAACAAGACAGTATAAAAATAGACAAAGATATAAATATTCACAGGAAGAGAATTATAAATGGTAAAGACAGGAAAATGTATTTAACTTGAGTCACAATTAAAACAATGTAAGTCAAAATAAGATTCTACTGCTCCTTCATTAATTTCATAACAACAAATTATTTAATATCATAATTAGTGCTAGCAAAGATATATAAATCTCATAGTTGCATATTGTTGCATCTTTTTTTGATAGAGCATTTTAGCAACAGATTTCAATTTTTAAAACTACAGTTTTCTCTGTCTCAAATTTCACTGTTAGGAATTCATTATGAATATCTCAAAAATATATCCATTGTAGTAATTTTGAGATAAAGATTTTTCTAAGAATTCTATTAATTATGCACTTATTAAATTGTGTTGCACGTATAAAAGAACACACAGTGATAAAAAATGAAGAATATCCAATGTACTGAACTGGGCAAAGATCGCCAAGATATATTAAGTGAAAACAGCAACCTGAAGAAGAATGTGAGTACCATACATGATCCCGTGCATATGGAAATTCTGTAAGGGAGTCGGTGAGTGTATGGATGCACTTGTAAAAATTTGGAAAACTACACAGAAAAATGTTATCCTTAATCACCTTCAGGTAATACAGGAAGGAGATCAAGCTTTTACTTTTTATTTTGTACTTCTTTTTTTTTTATTCTGTTTCTATAATGCATTATTTCCTTTTAAATTGAGTAAAGGAAGGGGCATTTGGGCTCATTTTCTTTTCTCATCTCTATGGCTTTTTCTTCATAGAGATAGCTTTATCATTATTTTTCTGATATTAAAAAGTAATATTCATGAAATCAACCCAACTCAATGGATAATTGGATAAAGAAAATGTGGAATATATACACATGGAATACTATGCAACCATAAAAAAGAATGCAATCATGTCTTTAGCAGCAACATGGTTGAACCATGTTGGAGCTGGAGATCATTATCCTATGTAAAATAACTCAGAAACAGAAAATCAAATACTGTATGTTCTCACTTATAAATGGGAGCTAAATAATGGTATCCATAGACATAAAGAAGAAAATAATAGACACTGGAAATTCCAACAGGGAGGAGGTTGAGAGGGGGATGAGGGTTTACAAATTACTTATTGGCACAATCTTAATTATTTGGGTGATAGGTACACTAGAAGCCCAAACCCCACCATTATACAATATACCCATGTAACAAACCTGCATGTGTAACCCCTGAATCTATAACAATATAAAAGTAACATTCAATGATTTGTCAAAAACTACTTAGAAAAATACTGTAAGCATAAATAAGTAAAGTCATAAAGAAGAAACTTCAAATTCATAGATGATCCTCTTATGACTTAGAGAAAGCCACTAGGGTGAGAACATGTCTTTCAATAATTTGTTAGGTGCATATATCTATATTATTTATCAATGAGATCATATCATGTTTGCTGGTTACTGGGCTTGTTGACATTGGATTTATCTATTGTAAAGTATATAAGTTTATAACTATATCCATATAACTATTTCAAAGATGATTTCAAGTCATTTTCAAAGCCTATATAGAATTACATTGCAATGGCTATTTTGTAAAATTTATTTAATTATGAAATCTATTCATGGGCAGTTCTAATTTTTTTTTTGCTAATTTTAACCTCAGTATGATGAATATTCTCTGTGTGCATCTTTTTACACTTGTCTTTACACACACACACACACACACACACCTATAAGTGAATATATACCAAGAGGTGCAATTTCAGGTCAAAGAAAAATGATTGTTTTAATCTTAATATACTGTATTAGTTCATTTTTACACTGCTAATAAAGACATATCTGAGACTGGGTAATTTATAAAGGAAAGAGGTTTAATTGACTCAATTCTGCATGGCTGGGAAGCCTCAGGAAACTTATAATCATGGTGGAAGGGGAAGCAAACATCCTTCTTCAAATGGTAATAAGAGAGAGAAGTGTGAGAGCTAAGTGAAGGAGAAGTCCCTTATAAAATCATCAGATCTTTTGAGATCTTTTTTACTATCACAATAATAGCAAGGGGAAACTGCCTCCATGGTTCAATTACCTCTAACTGGGCCCCTCCCGTAACACATGGGGATTATGGGAACTACAATTCAAGATGAGATTTGGGTGGGGACACAGCCAAGCCCTATCATAGAGTGTCTTTTAAAAAACAAACAAACAAAAACCCTTCAGAATCCATGTTATTAGACTCTCAACAATGAGAATGCACATCTTTGCCATGACTTCTGCCAATCCATCTTTTCCCTGATAGCTTTGCACGCTTCCCTGTTCATGCTATAAGCTTAAAATAAGTGCATAGATATATTTGGGAACTTTCATCCTGTTCTCTTTACCTGTTCACTCATTTTTATGTTAATATCACCCTGATTCACATAGTATAGCTCAAAAACATGTTTTAATTCCCTGAAAAGCTAAGTCTCTCTCTTTTTTCATTTTTTTCTCCAGAAATGTTTATGACTTTTTCTCACATTATCTTTACTAATGGTCTTTAAAATATTTTTATAATATTTTCTTAAAACTGACAGATTTGATATTTTGATTTGGGAGAATTTATAGCTTCATGACACTGACTATGTCCATTTTTTTGGGTCTTTTGTTTCTCAGTATAATTTCATAGTCTGCCTCACATAAGTCCTGCATTCTACAGTAGGTTTATTCTTGTGGTTTTATGTATCCTATTGTAGCTTATTTTTATTATAGTATATCATTGGCTATTTTGCTATATAAAAAACATATTACTTTTTCTTTACTCATCATATTAGTCTGTTTTTATGCTGCTGATAAAGACATAACTGAGACTAGGAAGAAAAAAAGGTTTAATGGACTTACAGTTCCATATGGCTGGGGAGGCCTCACAATCATGGTGGAAGGCAAGGAGGAACAAGTCACATCTTACATAGATAGCAGCAGGCAAAAAGAGTTTGTACTGGAGAACTCCTCTTTTTAAAACCATCAAATGTTGTGAGACTTATTCACTATTGCGAAAACAGCACGAGACAGACTTGCCTTCATCATTCAATTACCTCCCACCAGATCCCTCTCACAACATGTGGGAATTATGGGAGTTAAATTCACGATGAGATTTCGGTGGAGACATAGCTGAACCCTATCACTGATGTTCAGCTGACCATCTCATGAACTCTTATTTGTTCTAGTGTGTTTAATTTTGTTTCAGTTGATTATTTCAGTTCTTTCAGGTAGACAATAATATCCTCTGCAAGTAATACCTTTTTTTTTTTTTTTTTTTTTTGCTGTCTCAGGCAATGCTTTCAAATGTTCTTCTAAGTTACTAAATGATTTTCTTTTCTTCTGAGCTTAATATATATTTATGTATTTCTTAAGTAGAAAAGCATCCTGGCTTTGGTTTTAGCAAATATTCATCTATGTCTAGACATATCTAGAGACTTTATGGATTGAACTCCCTAGAAGCTCAAATTCTGAGTACCAATGACCTTGACCATGGCCACTGAGAAGAGGCATAATTTGAGTATATAATAGTATCTGATATTTGGGTATCTTGCCTTGCAACCCATTGGGTTTATATCTGCTTCAATGAAGAAGAGTGGGTAAACTTATTTTATGTTTAGCCAAAACTATAAAAACATTGCTACATAACCATCATTATTTCAGCTCTCTCTAGCGAAGTGCAGTGCAGAGTGCAGGAAGTCTACTTCTTTCATAGTACAGTAGACCACTGGAAAAAGGGGCACTGTCTGATCTTTGATGTGTCAGTGCTGGTTCCAAGGAGGAATGCCAGTGCCCACTAAAAAGTGAATTATTCCCAGTGAAACAAGAATAGTATCATTGGGACCAAGTGCTTAGTACAGTATCTAAAACCCAGTGTTTGGTGGATGAATAAACTGATGTTGGCATGTCATAGAGTCCTACTTATTATTGGTTTTTTATTCAATTATCTTTGAAAATTTCAGCTCTTGTTACACATATTTTAATGCTATGTTAATTATCAGTTGAAATTTCTTTATGAGCAAACTTTTTATCAATATTAAAAATTGCCCCCATTATCCTACGTGATGTTTTTATCTCTGAATTTTGCTTGGTCTAATACTAGCACTGCTACTTACTAGTTATTTTTGTTTTCTTTAGTTTAGCATACCTTTGTTACTATTTTTTTTTTCCTGTTTGGAGTCATTTCATTTTTGAACGTATTTTAGGTAGTATATTGTTAAATTTTTATGGTTTAACATAATCTGAGGGTCATTCCCCTTTAATGAAGTAGCTTAACTTTTCCATTATTAATACCTCCATTATCATTAGTCTTCTTCAGCTTCTGCAGTGTTATTCTTTCCTTGTGATTTCTTTTCTCCTCTATTTTTATTCTATTGGCTACTTTAGTATATTCTCCATTCAGTGTTTAAAAGGTATTAATACGTCTTTTAACTTTATTAATAGTAAGCTCAATGGTTTAAAAAAATGTAACTTTGTACTGTTATTAAGAAAACTGAAAGCTGCCAGAAATAAATAAGTGTATGAGTGAGTATTATAGAAATGTACCAATTTATCCCCTTTTTTCCTAGTTCTTGTTCATTCAATCTAAATTTATGCACCACGTTATTTTCTTTTCGCTTTAAAAAAATTATTCCACGTTAGGAAGAGTCTTTTTCAATGGGTGAATAAAATAACTGGTAAATATTCCAAATGCATTTAAAGCAGTTATTTGGTCATCTATCTGTTTTACCTTCACTTTGTTGTTATGGTTGTGATTGTTTTGCCTTGGTTTTGCTTTCATTTACTGAGTTATGGCTACTTGTCAGGCATGAGTTACTGGTTTTTGACATACTTAATCTTGTTCTGTCATCATAAAAGCCCTGGAGGAGTAGTAGCTGCTATTCCTATTTTAGTGTGGGAAAAACTGAGGCTTTTAGAGATTCAATACATCACCCAAGGTCCTAAAACTATGAGTGTGTGGAGCCAGAGTTTGAGCATAAGTCTGTGTCTCTCTAACCTCCACATCCTTCTACACCATACTCAGCAGCCTCGACTAACATTTGTTGAACGTACACAACGTTCTGTTTACGTGCTCTGAAATTGGGGAATCTCTGAAAGTTCTTTCTGTTTGATGTCCTTTTTATGATATTTACCTAAAAACATAATATTCCCTCACAGTTGTAAGCCAGCCCCAGATCCCTTCTGTGCCACCGTCTCCAATAATATCCCCTTACTGCTTCTGTTATCCCTGCTCGTACTCTCTGGGATTCCTTCAATGGTTTCTCATCATTTATCTCGTTTTCCTATATAAGAATTCCTCACATTTGCTCTTTCTCTAATTCGCCACTTCGATTTGATGCAATATGCAATTTGCTGTTTTCTAGTCCCACTCAGTTTTTAATTGGACAAATCAGATTCCCATTTCCATGCAATCCTCCACAGTCTTTGTGAGTTTCTCCCTTAGTGTCATCGTGGTTGCAGCATCTGCTTTGCTCTTGTTGAAAACACACATTTTCTACTGATTCGAGAAAATGTATTTCTATTGGAGGCCATTGTTCTAGTTTTCCAGGGTGTGTGGCGTTTTGTTTTGTTTTGTTTAAATCTGTATTATTTATTTACAGGCCTTGCATTTTTTTTCTCCCCTTGTTTTCTCTTACTTAGAAAGATAAAATGGAGAGTATATACTATTAGTTTTTAGCCAAGTAGAGTTAGGCTGGCTTCTGTCAAAGATTTGTGTCACTGACTGAGTCTTTAAGCTCTGGAACAAATTGAGGATGAAAATAATATATAAAACAAATTTTAATCTCTGTTGCACCTCAAGCAGCCTCAGCAAAGTGGTAGTGACAGAGCTGGACCGAAGGGAGCTCTATCCCCTACTAGGTGGTAGGCTGCCCACAACAGACATGAACCTCAGTGTGTCCAGTCGTAGGTAGGGTCTGGAATCAATATCAGAGAGAAAATCTGGAGCTGTGTTAGCACCACTGGAGTCAGTGGTGGCCTGGCAGTGAGCAGATGTGACAGGCGGGCATGCCACCTTGCCTTCGGCACTCTCCCAGCTGCCTCCATCTCCTCTGTTTTTTTCCAGGCATGCCTTTTGTTCCCACATAGGGGCCACACATTAGTCCTCTCAACATCTTCAGTATGGTGCAGTGTCAGCTTTTGTTAACAGAAGTTACTTGAAATTCCCACCATGTAGTTGACACCCTTGTTTCCATAGCTGGTGAAAATTGTTCATAACTTGTATTCTCCATTGATCATTTCAACAGGGCAGGGAAGATAGATCATCCTGTCTTGAACATGAATGGGATTACTCTCCATTAATTCTTAATTTCCTCTTCTCTTTCATTTCATTGGCATCAAAAATAGAAAAGTTATCAGTATCTTCATTCCCTCCCCTTGCCCTTCATTGATTGGCATCTCTTGACAAATCTCCTGTCTTAGCAGAGAGACTGACATTCTTCACTCACATTGAAAACACCCTGGGAATTTTCCTCAAATAATTTATAAAACTGTACATAAAATAAAATAAGTTACCATTTGATTTATTTTTCACTGTTTGGATGCCCCTAAAATTCCTCTTAGTTCAAATTTGTATCTTGTATTTTAGCATCCTTAAGTAATTGCATCTACATTTGATGAAATGTGGGTGAAGCTTATATTTATTAGATTGCAAATTATTATGCAATGTGCAACTTTGATTAGCAAAGTGCACCATAGTGTTGTTATGGATGAATAAGAGGGAAAATGTTTGGTATTACCCAAGAGAAATGAGATGAAAATTTTAGTCCACAAAAATAATGAAAACAAATGGCTTGATTGTCCTATATGCTACACCACAAAAAGAATTATTGCTAACATCTTTCTACCACCTGGCTCTTGAGAATACTTGAATGGTACTTTAGTATTTGTTTTCAGAATATGCAATTTATAGCTGACTAAACCATTTGTACCATTTCCCATTAGCTGCATTGAATGCATATTTATTCAAATATATTTCATGTACATTTGGCTATGAAAGCAAACATATACATAAAAGAATATAAAAATAACATACCTAAGCATGACAATATAACGTGGGCTTGGTGAGTTAGAAATGGGGTTAGGGATATTGCTAAGAGTCCAGCAGGACAGTAACTGAGTTATAAGATAATTATTCCTCTTCAATGGCTCTCACCATGACAACTCAGTTCTGAAATTCAACTATTATTCAGCTCAAATTATTGTCAAAGTTTAAAGCTTGAATTTTATTGACCTCCTTCTGATGTCTATGACATCTAATCATCTGGGTATAAGAAACCAGATTGTTAACAGCAAGAGCAGCTTCAAAGATTCTTACTGAACATACCTGGACAGGTCCTTTGTGAGGCCCAAGCTATGATTCAGTCTCTGGGCTCCTTATACATCCATAACCACTTGGGCCAGCAATTGAACATGGCATTCCCATCTTCCTTACTATGAAGCTTCAAATCTTTCACAGCCCAAATATTACAGTTTGTTTTATAGTTAATAAAGGCAGTCTTGTGACTCAAATGGCAAATCTCTGCTCAACTTTTAGATGGAGAAGTGGAGAGGAACAGAAGCAAAAAGGAGGAAGGAAAAGAAAAATATAGAAAAAAAATCATTACTATCAGTACGGTCTGATAAGATTGTTCAGAAGTTCCCTTAAGATTATGTGGGCAAGGATACCATCTATTTAAACCACTGTCTGATTTTGATCCATCTCTACAAACAAAAGGAAAATACTGTTTTTCAGTGTCAAGTTGAAAGGAAGCAGTGAGTGGCATTTTGCTAGTGTATTAATTTGCTAGTGTTACCGTAACAAAAATACCACAGACTGGGTGACTTAAACAACAGAGATTTACAGTTCTGGAGGCTGCAAAGGTGAATATTTGGAGTATCCAAATGGGTGCTGAGGGCTATGAAGTTACTCAGATCCTTTCTGGGTAAATAATGCCCTGTCTCTGCCCACAGGGAGTTCACTATCTAGAAAGGGGGAACCAATCCATAGACAACCAATCAAAACCTAGCCTGCCAATTACTCTAGATGTGTGAGCAAAATGTGGTACAAGCTCATTGGATGGAGCTATTTCTTCTGAGTTGCTAATGGAAGGAGGAGGAGTCAGGAAAGATGTGCTGAGAAGGAGATGGGACAAATGTCCTATTTACCAGGGAAAAGTCGAATCAAGCACCTCTTTCGGGAGTAGCATGGAGATAATGATCAGGATGTGGGCATGTTCAGAGCGCCATCATCAATAGAGCTTCAGTGTTTAGAAATTGGTAATACAGATCTTGAGATCAGAGGAGATGTACTTACCATAAAACATTTTGATTGTGGAATGACAGGCATAGAGCAGGACATGGGTGAAGTGGAAGCTATGGACAAGAATGAAGGGAGTATAGAAAATAGTAGCAAGAGCAGAACTTCAATGAACATCAGTACGTTGAGGGGTCAAGAGGAGCCAGTGAAAGGGCTCGTTGGAAATAGAGAGGCAGGAAGTGAGGCAGGAGAACAGAGTACAGCACACCCCACAGGAAGCTGTTTACGGGCCAGGAGAGTCATCACACAGGAAGTGGGTGGATTGCAGACTGCAAGCAACCATAGTCATTTGTTGTTTAGAGGACCAACATTTCAAAAAGGGCAAACAGGTTCCAGATCAAGGAGAGACAAGAGCTTTAGTAACTAGGATGCTGCTTGTGGCATGCTTGTGGCCTGATTTCAGAGGAATAGCCAGCAAGAAGCCAGATTGGAGAGGGTGAGTAGTGAATGGCCCCAGAGACTTGCAGGGAGCAGGGCCAAGCCTTGTAAATAACAGCACTGAAAAAAAGAGGGTGAGTGCCCAGAAGAGTAGGGAGCAATGAGTTAAGAATAGAGGGGTCAGAAGCAGGAGGTGGTGATCTCCAACACAGCTGGGCTCTGTGCAGGAAATGTTAAATATGTTATTCCAGTCAGTCCTGCCAACAACTTGTTACCCTATCTGACCACGAGAAACCAAGCTCAGCAGTGTCCAAGTGTAGGTCATTGATAAATAGACAAATTGAGACTCTTGAGCAAGTAGTTGTCAGTGTTTTGTTTCTTTTTCTGGTGGTGTTTCAATTAACTAGGAGAAAAAGATAATTCAAATATTAGAAGTCAAAACCTTCTGAAACCTGGGTTATGACATTCACAGGACAGCTATGAAAGGAGCATAGGAGAGGGGGGTGACCTGATGTATGGGAAAAAGTCCTCTATCAGCTTTAGTGTGCATTTACTATGGACGTGAAAGTGCCCAGCAATCTGAGGTTGCAGCTGCCTAACTTCTGTGTCGTGCAGTGCCCAGTGCAGGCTCACAGTCCTGGAGGGCACCCTCAGTTCCCGGCATGTCCTGCTGGAGACCATAGATCCCCTGGTGCTGGGTGAGCAGTTGATAGGGCAAGGGCACTTTCTCTTCCTACCCCATCTTCTTCATCGGCCACCTGCTCAGGTAGCATGGAGCAGCTAAGGGACTGGACTCTGCAGTCAGACTGGCTGCATTTGGGTCTTGGTTCTGCCACTTACCAGCTATGTGATGTGTAACACTGGATGGGTGACTTAATCTCTCTGTGCCTCCATTTTCTTACCTAGTGGTGATAGCTCCATGTAAGAAAGATGTTATAATAATTAAATCTCTGAGTGTTTGTCAAAGGCATTATTTATTTATTTAATAAATGCAAAGATGCATTTATTAAATAAATAAATCTGAAACTAATATAGGTCCAACCAACTTTTGTACTTATTGCTTGACAGAACAAGAATGTGGAATAAGAATACATTGTAATTATTTACAAATTCATATATATCTTTGTAATATATATGTAAACTATATATATATATATTATATAGATATAAACACCATTAACTACCTGCAGAATTTTGTTCAGTGCTAAACAGAGGATATTTATTCCCATTTTTATATGAGAGGCTGAGGCCAAGGTACTCAGACAATGTGCCCTTGAAACTTCATATGTCCTTGGAGGAGCTGGGCTGAAAAGCCTCTTGATTCCTCTTCCAGGGTTTGTGAGCTTAGAGGTTAGCTTCAAAAGCTCTCTGCTACTTCCTGCTGAACAGGTGCCATCTGACTATGATAATCTAACCCACCAGAGGGTAGGTCCTCTAGCAAAGTATAAATGCTTTGAAACAGTGTGATAGGCAGAATGAACGCTCCCAAAGATGTCCACATTCTGGTCCCCAGAACTTGTGACTGTTTTACCTTACATGGCAAAAAGGATTTTATAGATGAGAAAAGTTAAGGATCTTGAGGTAGGGAGCATGATGACATCAACTGGTGTACTACAGTCCCACTGTGGCACTAACAACCTGGAGTTAGGGCAGACCCCACAACTTAAAGAAGACTGCCCTCAGTTCCGACTAACCAGCTCCAAATCCGGGGCACCCATGACACCCTCTCAGACTTGATAATTCACTAGAATAACTCAAAGAACTCAGCAAAGCACTATATTTGCAATTATAGTTTTATTAAACTATAAAGTTTTATGGGTTTTATTAAATCTAATTCAGACTTCTGACCTCCAGAACTCTAAGAAAGTAAACGTATACTCTTTGAAGCTACGAAGTTTGAGGTAATCTGGTACAGCAGCCTTGAGAAACTAATACCAGCAGAATCACACAGGGGTCAGGAGCACAGGCACTGGCACCACACTGCCTGAGTTTCAATTCTGATTCTTCCATTCACTAGTTGTGTGGCCTCAGGCAAATTTAATGTTCTTTCTGTTCTTCTGTATCCCCAAAGTATTGCCTAAGATTTTGCACACTGTTTCTACCCATAAAATGCTTAAAACAGTAACTAAAACTTGATAGTCACTGTTATTTGGTGCACAGTATTTGAAATGTATGAAACTACTCAGGTGAAAACAGTAATGGCATTAACAGTGGGCTGGGCTAATGTCTCCCCTGCCTTTTAGTCACCTAAACATTGACTCTGCTACTGGAATCTTGATCCTGGGTCATTATTTAAAATCTCTCTCTTTCTCAATCTCTCTCTATTATTCCTCCCCCCCCCCCAACTGAAGGCACTTTAAACAAATCACTGAGTGTACCAAATCCCTCCCTGCTCTTGGGTCCTGACATCCTGCCACGCTGGCTTCGTTTCTCAGAGGTAACCCATACATGTCCTTTCCCTGTCCCTGCAGTACACTCTGCACTCCACTAATCCAGGCTGCAGCCCTGTGATGTCAGGGGTGGCTGAATGCCCTGGCCCATAGCCCTCATCCTCTGGGGGTCCTAAGCCTTTCAGCAGTTGCCAGCATGGCCAGAATTTTCTGTGAGTGGGTTCTGCTGGTGTCAGCCACCTCTTGGTGTTGCATGTCCACTGGAGTAATGGGCATCTACTATGAAGACTTCAGGTGAAACTAATCTTCAGCAAGTCCTAGAAATCTGGAAAGGAAGGTGCCTTAAAGTTCACCTTGTCCAGTGAACTCATTTTATGAGTAAAGAACAAGAAAACTCTAGAAGAGAACGGACTTAAGTTACCAAAAAGTGTATGGACTAATTCAAACAAGGGCATAGGTTTTATCTTTATTTTGTCAACTGCCTCTGCTTTGAGCTTGACAAGATAGGACCACTAAGCCTCCCAAAGGGTCATTTTGATGAACAAACTTTAGGGTGATGGACTGTGGAGGCAGCAGGGCTGGGACAGATTCTTGATAGCCATGCCTAATGAGTTACTCTGGCCCTCGGACCATGCATGACTCAGAGAGATGGGCAGCAACCTGATCGAAGGCCACAGCCAGGACGTGGCAAAGTGAGGAACACACTTTGGGTTGTAGAGTCTCTACTAGGGAAGAACAAATGCTAACTACTGAGAAATAAAACTCTTTGGTTCCTAAATTTGATTTTGATGATGGGACACATTTAAGGGCGGCTGCTGCATGAGTTGCTGGGCATGACTTACTGATATGAAATGGTAAGGCAGCACACTGCTCTCAGCCTGGTACCCTGGAAGGGAGCAATCTTCCCTCTCTTCAGACACCTGGTGAATAGGTAGGTACATTTTCAGCAGGACCGATGACTAACCAACTGCTCAGAGTGTCTCTGTCAGTCACACTGATGAGGACACTGAGGTATACTGAGACCAGCTGTGTCACACCCTCCTCATGGACCCTCCCCTCAGCTTCCCATTGATGGCAGGATATATTGAAACAAGCTGTGGTCTCACCCTCCTTATGGACCCTCCCCTCAGCTTCCCATTGATGGCAGGATATATTGAAACAAGCTGTGGTCTCACCCTCCTCATGGACCCTCCCCTCAGCTTCCCATTGATGGCAGCATATATTGAAACAAGCTGTGGTCTCACCCTCCTTATGGACCCTCCCCACTTGACTTCCCATTGAGTGCAGGGAAAAGTCAAAAAAACTTGTTAGGGCTACAAGGCTCTTCTGAATTGATTTTCAACTTTATCTCCCAGCATTTCCCCGTGCACCTTCCCATAAATGATCGCAAATGTCTGGCTGGTCCCCAAACCAGAACTTCTGACTTTCAAGGGCATTCTCCCATGCTAACATGCTATCCTGGAATGCCCTCCAAAGACCAGGTTGCCTCTTTCTTCATTCACTTTATATAGACCCATTTATCCTTCATGAACCACTCAAATGTCACCTCCGGCTAGAAGCCTTTCCTGACCCCTTGAGGCAGTCAGTGTTCCCTCTGCCATGTTTTCACAATATAAACTGCCTGTTACCTGTTTGACCACCTACATCATTGCATTGGGATAATGTTAACATAAACTTCTGAGCTTCCAGAGGGCAGAGAAAACACTTTCTTTTTTTCCTTTGTGACCCCAGTTCCAATCACAGGGTGGGTCCCCAATTCATGTTTACCACATGGATAAATGAGCAGTGGGAACTAATGTTTCTTGACTGGTGGTCACATGCTGTGCCAAGGGTTGTGCACATATTATCTCTGTTACTATGTGAACACTTTATCTGGGTCATTCTGCATGCGCAAGGTGAGCCTGGACTACAAAGCCACATCGTACTTCTGCTCCTGTCCCCAGAGCACTGAGAAGGAGAGATATGAATAGGGTAGAACATCATTACCCAATTCTGAGAACTCAAGAAATCTCCCTGTGGATCTAACCATGTCTTCTTAGTCTATTTGGGCTGCTGTAACAAAACACCATACAGTGGTTCACTTAATAAAGAAAGAAAAAGAAAAAAGAAAGAAAGAAAGAAAGAAAGAGGAAGAAAGAGAGAAAAAGAAAGAAAGAAAGAAGAAAGAAACAAGAAAGAGACAGAAAGAATGAAAGAAAGAGAAAGAAGAAAGAGACAGAAAGAATGAAAGAAAGAGAAAGAAAGAAAGAAAGAAAGAAAGAAAGAAAGAAAGAAAGAAAGAAAGAAAGAAAGAAAGAGAAAGAAAGAAAGAAAGAGAAGAAATCTATTGTCCACAGTTTTGGAGACTGGTGAGTCCCAGGTCAAGGTACCAGCAGATTTGGTGTCTACGTGGTATCTAGTAAGGCCCTGTTTTCTGTTTCATAGATAGCACCTACTCTTTATGTCTTCACAGGGTGGAGTGGCAAGAGAGCTCTCTGGGGCTTCTTTTATAAGGGCACTAATTCCATTCACGAGGGTGCCACCCTCTTAACCTAATCACCTCCTCAAAATCCCACCTCCTAATATCATCACATTAAGGATTAGATTTCAACATAGGAATTTTGAGGGAGACAACAACCTTCGTACGCCAGCAATGGACTAGATGGCTATGACCTCAGACCCCTTATTTCCCTGAGGCAGGTCTTTATCAGTTAAAATCCATCCTTATACCACCAGAGCCAGCTAAGGGCAGCTCCCTCCTTCCTCTCTCTCTACAGATGCCCTTGATCCAAGCTCTGGTGCCCCCTCCTGGCTGCAGCCTGGGTACTTGCATGGGCATTTCACTTCCCGATGGTTCTTCAGGCTCCTGTTCTTTTCATCTCTGGTTCCCTGCTGCTCCCTTCCTGCTTAAGGCTACGCATTCATTTATTTTCAAATTTGTTTCCTGCTTCACTCATCTATCTAGAAGTCAAAAGTTTACTATTTCATTTATTGTTAGAATAAATAACCCAAACTGAGGCACAGGTAAACATTCTATAAAATCTTAAAGATCCAAGTAGGATGCCCAGCACACACGTTACAAGAAAGACATTGCTAGGCATTTTCATTCTTCTGAGGGCTGAAGTCAAAGAAAAACCTACCCAGGGGCTACGCTGAGGCCAGAAAGTTCTATTTTCATCCAACCAGTGGCTCCAGGTACCTGACCGGCTCTCCAGTAACACTGTGTGCTAGGGCACGTCTAGAAATTCAACTGGCCTCAAAATCCCTGCTCTGAAATCTCCATCCTCATTTTAAATAGGTGATTAAGAGATTTCATGTTGTTAAAACACTTTTATACAAAGAATCTTGAATGACATGTTTAAATAAGTAGAAAACTGTCTTGATTTCCATTCCCACAGCCAGGAGCTTGGGGAAGGATGAGGAGACAGGCAGCCAAGGACTGCTCAGAGCTGACTGTCAACTGTGGCTGTATCTGAGGGCAGCCAGGTACTGCAGGCAGACAGCAGGGCTGCCCAAGCTCATTGATTTTTATAATAGGTCACTTTCACCCAAACTCCTTCTTCTTCCTCCTGTGAACATAGAGGCCCAGGGCAAAAGGGAAGTTTGTGTTGTGTTTCAGTAAGCGCTACCTGAATCCATATAAGCATATGATTCTGGCTAAAATTGAATAATTCACTGAACTGGCATCCTTTTAGCATCTCTGCAGTCAATGCCTCTCAAAGAACACTGCTACAATTGAACTAGAAAATTAGAGCTTTTAGCTGGAGTCCCCAGAGATGCATATGTAAAACAGAATAAAAAGTGATTGTCATTTCAGTTTGGGGCATAGAATTAATCATGGCCAAAGAGAGAGTGCTGAGTCCAGTGGGAAGGGCCAGCAAGGGTCACTAGTCACCATCACTCCCCAGCAATGCGGTCAGCAATGGAAGAAACATGTCTCTTTTGTTACACGGAGTATCTATGTGGTATATCTGTTGTTGTACATAACCTTTACAGAACCCACCAACAACAGCAAAATTATTTCCCAGTGCAGCTTTCTTGCTTTTTTTTATTTTATTTTATTTTTTTTGGTTTGTTTGTTTTTCTCTGCTGAAAAATTCAAAAGCCCAGCCCCAGGCAGTGGAAGCACAATAATCAGGCCATGAGATGACAAACGTACTCGTCCCTCTTTCCAGGCAGAGTGGGGCAGAAGAGGAGTCCCAGAGCCCTGGGGGAGGCACAGTAAGCAAAGCAGAGGCTGTGAGAGTTTCTAGAAGCTTCTCTTTGACCAGCACAATTGGGTCACTGAAAGATCATCAGTCCAGATGCTTTTCAAGCAGAGAAAAACCTCACAGCCTCAGCAACAGCAATGGTGATGCATCCTGAGATCTAGTTGCAGTGTGTGTCTATGGGCGTGTCAGCTTAAGGGCTTGGAGGCGCTGGTGCAAACACAGTTAGAAATATCCAAAATGTGGCCTTTAGCATAGGCATCAGCTGGAAGAAATCCTCAGGCTCCAGTTTAAACCTACCGAATCAGAACCTTTATTTTAGCAAGATCACTGGGGAATTCCTATGCACAGTGAAGCATGGTTTAACACAGGTTTAGAGCTCTGTGTCCTTGTCTTTGGGAGACATTTTACAGCTCCTTAGTATTTTTCTAGATTAGCCCTTATCAAGGTAGGAGACAGAGAGAGAGATCCCCCATACCTCTTCACCCATCAATTAATGTGAATGCATTACAAAGAGAGGCCTCCATTCTCCTGGACTTTCTGTTTGGCATAAATGATCTGAACACAGGATCCAACATGAACACAGAACTGTAGTCTATAGGTCAGTGTCTTAGGGAGAAGGTGATCGCAATCGACCAGCCCAACAGGAGCAGCTTCCTAGAAAAGAGGCTTGACCTGTAAGTAAGAATGAAAGAAGAGGGCGGGGAACCATTTATAGAGGGAAGCTCCTAACTGGGAAGATCCGGAGTATCATTTGCAGGAGAGGCTGCGTGTGCAGGGAGGGCCCTGCAGTGGATGGTAGGTGAAAGCCCCTCCCGGGAAGCACTGGGAAGGAGAAGCATACATACTTCTCACCTCCCTTTGTATTTTCCCTCCTCTCAGACCCTTGTTCTGACCCTACCCCAGCCGCACCCCTGTCCTTGCCCTTTCCTCTTCCAAGGCAACATCCCAGACTCCACCCCTGCCCTGAGCCACACCCCTATCCCAAACCCTACACCTGTTCCCCCCACTTCTCAGGAATCAAAGCTCCCACTCCCCAGCCCAATCTTATCCTCTGCTTATTGATCTTCTACCGTATCTACACTCCAACAATCCCCACACCTCTCAGGGCCCACCATAGCCCCATCCCTCTCCTGAGGGACAGCAGTCCTGAGTAAGGGAAAAATTATGGGTAGGCCTGTTTAAAACCAAGAATGTCTCCCAGAGGCATCCCAATTCTCCTCTTTTTGTCACCACTCTGCCATCCACATCCCCTTCTTAAGCTCATAAATGCTACTGAGGTTGAATTGGAAGAAAGGCTACACATAGCAAAGAAGGTGGAGGAATTCAAGTTGACTCTACCTGCCTATACTTTGGGGAAACAGGGTCTGAGAATAGGTCTGAGGAGAGGAAATAGGGTCTCCCTGCCCAGGAGAAGACTGCCTACAAAGGAAAATGGCCTCTGGACTTATCAGGTGATTGAAATAGTATATCCTGGCTGGGTGCTGTGGCTCAAGCCTGTAATCCCAGCACTTTGGGAGGCCGAGGCAGGTGAATCACGAGGTCAAGAGATCGAGACCATCCTGGTCAAAATGGTGAAACCCCATCTCTACTAAAGATACAAAAAATTAGTTGGGCATGGTGGCGTGTGCCTGTAGTCACAGCTACTTGGGAGGCTGAGGCAGGAGAATTGCCTGAACCCAGGAGGCAGAGGTTGCGGTGAGCTGAGATCGCACCATTGCACTCCAGCCTGGGTAACAAGAGCGAAACTCCGTCTCAAAAAAAAGAAATATTATATCCTCAGGACTGGACAGTTATCATTACAGTCTTGTATATAACCAAATGAAATGAATATGCTCATTACTTTCTGAAGTCTCCATGCTCTGGACAGCCTGGGGTTGCAGAAAACAAAGAACACTTGGGGCCAGGTAGACCTGGGTTTCAGTTCCAGCTTCACCCTCTTATTTTGGGAACTCAGGCAGATTACTGAACCTCTCTTTGCCCTAAATTTCTCTTTTGTAAAATGGAGAGTAATACTGGTGATCTTATAATGTTACTTTAATGAACAAAATAATCATATAAATTAAATGTCACATCAGAAAGTTGGGTGTATTTTTCATTTATGATAGCAAAAGAATAGTATCTTCAAACATATTTTCTATACATCAGAAGTTGTTTTCTAGCTTAAAAAGTTTTAAAATATCTAAAAGCTAAATTGAACTTGAGGCTTTAATTGGTTGGATAGTGGAAGTAATGGCTAACAACAACTCCAAATTTTGGAGAAGGATTAACTAAGATAATATTTTACCAATACAAAATTGACAAAAGTAGGGAAGTCAGGATAATCTAATTGAAGGGGGAGAAGAGATGTGACAAGACTGTTGTGACACTGTGTTTGTGAAATACCTCTAGCGCAGTAAGAACCAAAGGAAGTCCAATATTAACATCATAAAACAGCAATAACATCGTTAATCTTCCTCTCTTTGCACATCTATTATCAAAGTTAGTCATCTGGCTTACAGTCAATAACACATTAAAGTATTTGCTGATTTCAACTCCTTGGTACTAAGTACAGTTCTTGTGTAATGCAAACATAATTTTTGAAATGCAAACATAAGTTCATTTACCAGTAATCCTGAATTCATTAAACTAGCATCTACCTGCTTATACTGGCATCTTTGGGAATCAAATCTTACACTTTTAAAACTTAGATAAATAATTTCCCAGCTACAGTATTTAGAGTTGCGCCACAATCAATTTACAATGAACTGTGTTTTGCAATAAGTGATCAAGAACTAATAAAAATCAAGCATTGTTTGTGCATTCGCAAAATGAAAAAAAAGAATGACAGTTGAAAAGCATATTTTGAAACGTGTATTTTTCAAAAAAATCCAAAGTTCCAAAGTTCAAACCTCATTCTTTACTGAGTTAAGTTTCATGTCAAGAAAAGTCATATCAAGAAAGTCTAATTTTGGAAAGTTTTCACCTGAGGGGAAAACAGGGTCAGTCTGAAAGGAAGTTCAGATGCATTTTCTGCTATAGTGTTCACTGTTGCCAACATGACAGCAACATGTTGGAATTTCAGAAGAGGAAAAACACAGAAAGAGGACATGCAAACAAATGCATCTAAGGGTTTCTTCAAATCAACTCCATGTCACCAGCAGCTCTTCTCCAGAGGGGCACGGAGAGAGACAGATACTCTCAGCCTGAATACTGAAAGGGAAGTCCTTCCCATGGAGCTTGCTGCCTTATGTTCCCATGTTCACATCTGGCTATCTCTAGGGGGTATCTCCTAAGGGAGCAACCCATTCTCTACTTAATAAATTCTGTGCTTTATGCATAAAAATCAACACCTTCGAAAGGGCTCTGTTCTACTCTGTGTGATGCCTTGGGCTGAAATGACTCTCTAGTGGATAGAAAAAAAGATAATGAAGAATATCTCTGGGAGATTTTTGGCAACCCATTTTGAACATGCCATCCACAAATATTCATTAAACACCTAGTATCTAAAATGGAGCTTTGAGCTGTAGGGAGACAAAGTATCAGAGTGCCCACTGCCCGGAGGGCTCTTGTAAACTAGTAGCTGATGGATTCTTTCTCTTTAAAATTGTATAATCAAAGAAAATTTTTAGGTATTTTGTCAAGTGAGCTGAGTAATTGCATCTTTGTTCAAACATAATAGACTACGCCATTAGCCACCTTTGCAAGGAAAAATAACTTAACAATAATTGTCTTCACTTATTAAGCATCTGCCTCATAGTTCCCAGAAAAGAGTATCATGATACCATTTAAATTAAATTGTTATTTTCATCAGAGGTTTGCAGCATATTTTTATTGGCGTGGGGGTTGAAGTGTGTGTTGGTTGGTTTTCAGACAAGATCAGTAAGAAAACCTGAAAGAAGCCCCTTACCACCACCAAGATCCAAGAAGGCTTGGGCACCCACGCTGAACTCTGTATTGTATACTTGTTCCGAAGGTTTCTGACCTTCTACCCATCTCTTGTGGTTTTGTTCTAAAATCCACATGCCATTATTGGACCAGGACAGGCTTTGAAGATTATCTTGGAAATGGACTTTTCCAGGGTCAGAGGATAGCTGTTGATAAAGACTCCAGTGGCTGATATGCACAGAAAACTCTGATGCTACTTAGCACCCACTGCCTGAGACACCCTCACTCATGAGTCTGAAGGATAGGGTGTCATTGAGCAAGGATCACTGCTTTTTTCTATTTGTGTTTTCAGCATATAAATCACCTACAAGACACCACACTGGGCATTGAAAGGACTCTCCTAATGTTCACCCAGATGAATGCTACGTCCTAGAAGCCTTGTCCATCCGATCCTCCAGTTCTCAGTATTAACTTGTGCCAGTCAACCACTGTGTTGTGTTTGACTCCACAGTCTTGTGAAGCAAGTTTGCCTCTTTACTGAATGGCTCTCACAAAATCTCCGGTAGAGTTTAGTAGACCTGCAATACATCTAAGATGTCACGTTTTATATCAACTAGAAGGATTTGTGCTTTCTTTTTTGATTTAACAAGAAACTAGTTCAACTTATCCTTGACTGATGGGAAACTGAGGAAGTGAGTTGCCATTATTGTCAGATCACTGGAATCCCTGAATCTTAGTCGAGAGCCCTTTCTATCATCCAGCTTCTAAGAAACCAAATTAGTCATCAAGATCTGGCATAAACAACAAGATTGACAGGGTATCTTGAGGAAAATAGCAGCTGGAAGCTGCTCAGTTTATAGTATAAAGGCATTAATTTGGGAATTAGAGACTTGCAGAGAGACTCACGTAACAGTCCACTATTGTCCTGTGGAGTATTTGTCTCTTCTCTCCTGCCTTCCAAATGTCATGTGAATGTCACTCCTTGGCTGACTCTTCCCCCAGAATCTTAGGAGCATGGGAGGGCTATGCAATGTGGCTCACAGCTTCTCCTCTGGAAGAAGAGAGTGGTGATGTTGAGTTAACAACAGAAGACTCAGCATCTGTGGATTCATCAGTGTTAAAAACTGTGATGGGGCAAGGCTCTGAGTAGATAAGCAAGGGGACTTGTGAGTTGTGTCTGAGTCTGTTCTCACGCTGCTATAAAGAACTGCTCTAGACTGGGTAGTTTAGAAAGGAAAGAGGTTTAATTGACTCACAGTTCTGCATGGCTGGGAAAGCCTCAGAAAACTTACAATCGTGGAGAAAGGGACAGAAAACATGTCCTTCATCGCATGACGGCAGGAGAGAGAAGTACTGAGCATAGGAGGACAAGCCCCGTATAAAACTATCAGATCTCATGAGAACTGACTAACAAAAACAGCATGATGGAAACTACTCCCATGACTCAATTTTCTGCACCTGGTCCCATCCTTGACACATGGGGATTATTACAATTAAGATGAGATTTGCTGGAGACACTAGTCAAACCATATCAAGTTGTTAAACAATTTAGCAGAAAAATGCCCAATCAGGACAAGTCTTTTCTAATCATATCTCTCTGTCTTTCTCTCTCTGTTTCAATAATTGCTTGGGCCTGAAGCACTTGGAAAACTTCCTCTAGTAAAGATAATGTTCAAGGAAGAGAAAAGTGCTTTTTTAGACATTAGAGGTCACAATAGATGCTTGTGTTTTGACAGTCGCCCTCCAGCAGGGTGAGTGAGAGAGAGCTTTTGGAAGATTTAAGAGACCTCTTCCCTACAGAACTAGGAGAGAACCAGGGGGAGTAGCCTAGGGCTTGAATACAAGCTGATCCCAAACTTATGCAGACTGAGTGGCTACTATCGTCTAGATAGTTCAGAGATGCTTTGGGTTGTACATTGTTCCTGATGAAAGTCAAAGCCAAATCAATGAACAAACTGTTTACATCACGGCTTAGCCAGATGGGAAGTTTTATTAGTGAATTATAATAATACACCCTTTGTTCATCCCATACTTATTGACCACCTACTGTAGTAGATAGAGTGGGTACAGTACATGTAGTAGGTCCAGGTGCTGTGCTGAGAGTAGAAAATGCATAGATGAATACGATGAAATGCCTGCCTTCAAGGAGCTGGTAATCTAGCTCAGAGACCAACTTAATAAGTAAGCTACTGCTTTAAAATACTCTAAGTACTATGATGAAAGAACAAAGGACATGGGAACAGGGAGGACTCAGTGTCAGGCTCTTCCTTTGTGAGCAGCAAGCTTTGTAGAGAAAGAGATGATTGGATCAAGCCTTGTAAAATGAATAGACTGTTTACATCACGGCTTAGCCAGATGGGAAGTTTTATTAGTGAATTATAATAATACACCCTTTGTTCATCCCATGATAAACAGGCAGAAGAGTGTGCATTCTGTGAGGTGGTAGTGCAGTTCTAGACAATGAAAATGGTACATGCAGGAGGAGACAGACACGTGATGACTAAATTGTACGTGTCAATTTACAGTTGGCTGTGGTGCTGTTGTTTGGTCAAATACTGCTCTAAATGTTGCTGTAAAGATATTTTGCAGATGTAATTAACATCTATAAAGAGTTGACTTTAAATAAAGATTACTTTCTATACTATGGGTGAGCCTCATCCAATCAGTTCAAAGCCATTATGAGCAAAAATTGACCTTTCCTGGAGAATACAGTATTTAGCTTCAAGACTGGAACACAGAAATCCTGTTTGAATTCCCAACCCAATGGCCTTGACTACAGACTTCAGACTTGCCAGCCCCTGCAAACATGTGAGTCAATTCCTTAAAATAAATCTATTAATATATAGTCGACCCTTGAACAACCTGGGTGTTAGGGGGACCAACCCCTTGTGCAGTCAGTAATTCATGTATGGCCAGGTGCAGTGGCTCACGCCTATAATCCCAGCACTTTGGGAGGCCGAGGCGGGTGGATCATGAGGTCAAGGGATCGAGACCATCCTGGTCAACATGGTGAAACCCCATCTCTACTAAAAATACAAAAATTAGCTGGGCATGGCAGTGCACGCCTGTAGTCCCAGCTACTCGGGAGGCTGAGGCAGGACAATTGCTTGAACCCAGGAGGTGGAGGTTGCAGTGAGCCAAGATCATGCCATTCATTGCACTCCAGCCTCGGTAATAAGAGCGAAACTCCATCTCAAAAAAAAAAATTTATGTATATCTTTTACTCCACCAAAACTTAATAATTAATAGCCTGCTGTTGACCAGAAGCCTTCCTGACAACACAACTAACACACATTTTGTATGTTGTATGTATTATATACTGCATTCTTACCATAAATTAAGCTACAGAAAGAAAATGTTACTAAGAAAACCATAAGAGAAAGTATAATCACTACTCATTAAATGGAAGTAGATCATCATAAAGGTCTTCATCCTTTTCACCTTCGCATTGAGCAGGCTGGGAGGAAGAGGAGTTGGTCTTGCTCTCTCAAGGGTAGCAGAGATAGGAGAATATCTGAGTAGAAGTAGACATGTTCAGTTCAACCCTGTGTTGTTTAAGGGCCTAATGTATAACTCTTTTGTTCTATTTGTTTGGGGAATACACAGCAGGTGTATTATCTGATTAATATGCAGCAGGTGCAAGATGTGCCTAGGTAACAAGAGATTCATTATGGCAGAAGTGCAGAGAATGGTGGGAGATGGAGCCATGAGAGAGACAGCGTGATTGTATAGAACTTTTTGGGTCATGCCCCTAAATCTGGATTGTATCCTGTAAGTATACAAGGGGCACTGAAAAATTGTAGGCAAGGATTGTCACACCATGTCCATTAGAAAACCTCTCTGATAATCCTCCAAATAGAAGAGGGATGGGATGGGACAGAATTGCTGGCAATAAAGGATGGCCTCATAGACACTATCTCACTGTTGTTTAAGCCTTAAGATAGAGCCTTCACTATCATTCCTTCTCCTTTGTGTCTAGTGCATTAGGTCATCTTAGCCTCTTCACCTTGGATTACAATGTGTGGTAGGTGAGATATACAAGCAAGCCAGGCTGTATTGGTGACCAGAATTTTAGGTCACCTGTCCCATAAGGGACACTAACACAAGACCCATGAACATAGATATTTTGGCTGTAGTCTGCCTCCTCAGGCCTATCAGCATTGTAATTGTCACTTTCCTGAGTGACACCCTTAGAAATTTATCACCATGTCACATTTGGCAGCTGAACCAACGTGCATCTTTTATTTATGTATGAGCTGAGCACTAGGGAGCAGCGAGCCTGTGTCTCCAGATCTATAGGGCTGCTGATCTTGAGAGAGCAGCATATTTATTCAAAACCATCCTGAGCTGCGTGAGACCTTTACACATTTGTAAGTAAATAGACTGGGATTATTCATGCTTCCCGTGCAGGCCCCATTCATTGCCTTCCCTAAAGGCTGTAGGCAGCTTTGCAGGAAAGAAGGTTCCAGCCAGTCAGAAGGGCAGCATTCATCACCAGGTGATTTGTTTACTGCCTTTCACCCAAAGGGCTCCCAGCTGCATTGTAGAAGAATTACTAAGCTGCCAGAAAAATGTGGCTACCTTCCCCCTTGTACTCTGGAGACAACCCCCTAGCAAGAAGCACAAGGGACTGAGCAGAGAAGGAATTCAATATTTGCCCCCTTATAAGAGCCTCACAAAGGGCCACCCAGGCTTGATTTCATTGTCAACCCAGCAGGTTCAGTGCTGCATGCTCCAAATCCAGGACTGTGCAAAACCCAAAGTGTTTTCTCTTGGTTATCAACAGCTTAACAAGGCCTCCATGATATTTTTCTTTACTCTGGGGCTCTACAAAGGGATGAGACCAAGTACATTGGATTTGGGTCCATGAAATACTAAGAATCCAGCCTAAAATCAGGTTCTGCTGTCAGGAAACTCTTGAAAACTCCTTTGGCCTGTATTTTTCATCACTTTTTCTCTTTGGGAAGAAGTTTTATAGTTCTATAAGTATCAATCCAGCAAATTCTCAATCATGTTTTCAGACAAGACTAGGCATCTAGGAATGACTTAGACATGGTATTTAAAGAAGTCGGTCTGACTAACAGAGCATATGAGAAACAACACAGGGTGACGAACATGTATCCAGAGACTCACATGGCTTTAATTTTTACCAATAGAAGATTAGGGTCCATCTCCTTAAGCTACTTCAATCACTGGGAAGAGAGGTGGAAGCTTAGGGCACAGGGTGAGCTTCAAGCTGGAGGAGTATTTGCAGAGCTCTAGTCTGTCATTAAAACCTTGAACCTTTGCTCTTGTCCAGCAAATGGGCAAATCCTGATCCTTTGATGGAGGACAAGGTAGAGAGAGAGTACCCAGAACACTTGTGTGGCCCTAAGTGCATTGTTACACAGCGCCGAGGATCCATATTGTTCACCATTTCAAAGAGAAGAGAGATGTTGGCACGGAGATCCTGATCTCCAGAGCCCGAGATTTATAGCCTGTATTTCAGCCTGATTTCCTTGTGGGAGAACTGTTGGCTGTGGTGTGGTGGTGTTTCGTTTTAATGATCTCTCCTACATCATTTCTTAGTGTAAACTAGAAGAAGCCCATGAGCGATGCGGAAAGTAGCTGACAAGCATTCTGCTGGCCTAGGGCACTTTGTCTTGGAGACGTCATTCTGTCCTCTGTTCTAACTTTTGCTGCTCCACTGTTGATCTTTTTCTCAGGCACAGCCGTGTTTTGACCATGGGCCCCAGAGAATACAAAAGCATAACTGATATGTATACCCACTCTACCTGGGACAATGAGGAACTCTGTTCTTCCACAGCCACTCGCCCTCCACACCATACCCTCTTTCTGTGTCACTTTGTTATAAGGGCCTGTGGTCAGAGGTTGTCATATAAACCTATATCACAGATGTCGTAATTTGCATATTCACAGAACCATCTAAAAATGATACAAAAATCTGCCAGAAACATAATATATTTTGAAGATGGGTGACTAACACTGCAAACATTAGGGCACTTCTTGTAAGTATCATTAACTCAAGGATGCTTTATAATGTACATATAACACAGACATTAGAGGGTTTTTAAAAACTGTAACAGGAAAACAAAATGGAGACTAATTATTACAAAGTTTCACATTGTGAAATTGTCAAAGAGTAGATATGACTTAAAGTAGTTCATGACCCCTGCAAAGCTTAGGCCCAGTGAATTAATTCAGTAAGAAAATAGTTTTAGAAAGAATAAGCTGTCCTTGCCTCTTAGAATTGTTCCTGTTTCTAATTAAGAACAAGTAGGAGACGGGGAGATTTGTGGACAAAAGACTTTGAGTCGAGGTACCTTCCTCCTCACCACATCTGGACACACCTGACCTCAGCCTTCGGCCATGTTTTATTCGTCTGACATTGAGGAAACTTTACCAGGTCATTCATTGAAGAGCGGAGGATTAGAAAAGGAAAATTTTAAGAGAACTGACTCAAAAGCACAGTGGGATAGAGGAGATGGTTGCCTGAGAGCCATTTCTTGGCAGTTGTTGCTAAAAACGAATAGGCTCTGACTTGATTTTAATTGATAGTTCTGGTCACACTGGGAGCAGCTTTGCCCCAGAGCAATCAGAGGGAGAAGCTTTAAAATGGCCGGAGGTGGCTAAGATGCATGGAGGCTCTGGCAAGCGTAGCAGCTGGGTCTTGTTGCCTACTTGATAGTTGCTGTTGCTGTAAGCTGCTCTGGGAAGACAGCAAAAATGCAAACCACAGAGAGAATTTAGTGGCTGTTTTAATATTTGCTGAGTGTCCATGAAGTATTCTTGCTCAATATAAGGAGGATGCTGAGATGAATGACACCACCCCCACTCTCGAGGAGCTCCCAATGTACCAAAGCAGACAGACAGACAGCCACGGGAGTAATTATTCAGAGAGTAAAGCATGACAATATTGCCTGGGTGGAACTAGGGGTAGTGGTACAAAACAAATATGGAAAGATAGTTTAAAGATAAATGATATGTATAGGTCGATGAGTTAGGCTTTGATTTTTATAAAGCAGGGAACAATTGGATATCTTCATCTCCTACTTCCTGCTACCCTTAAAAAGAATGTTAATTCTTAAAAAAAAAAAAAAAAACTTGGTAAGGGACTGTAGGTAATCCATGGGGAAAAAAAAACCAAAAATCTTGATGTTTTCAGCCTACAGGGAGTAGTGACAAGGAAAAGAGACAGAAAGAGAGATACAGAGAGATGAATAAGCAGATTCAATAAAGATGGTGCCTTGGGATAGTCAAGAAAAGGTGTCCAGTAGACAGCTCCATTAAGGGAATGAAATTCAGAAAGATCATCCACTTTGAGGATCAGGATTTGGGAGACCTCAACCTATAAGCATTGTTTGAATCTGGGAGATTGAACAGTGCTGAGTACATAGCTATGTCAATGGCCAGTCCTACTGGCCAATGCTGGGAAAGCAGATCCAAGGGCCCAAGTCCCTGTTCATCCCTTTCCCTGTATTATGAAGACTGAAAGAATGTAGACATCTTGGAGTCAGCAGAACAATGCTCCCTGCAAAGACATCCATGTTCTAACCTCCAGAACCTGTGAAATATTAGATTATATGGCAAAGGGGAATTAAGGTTGCAGATGGAATTGAGGTTGCTAATCAATGACATTAAAATAAAATTATCCTAGATTATTACAGAGGTACTTGTAAGTGGAAGAGAGGAATGGAAGAGAAGGTCTAAGCCAGAGAGACCAACGCATCTCACCTGGACCTTGAGGGAGGAAGGTCTTGAAGACAGAAAAAGAGGTCACAAGCCAAGGAATGCAAGTGGCCTCTAGAAGCTGGAAAAGACGGGGAAACAGATTTTTCCCTGGAGCCTCTAGAAGAAACTCAACTCTGCCAACATCTTTATTTTAACCCAGTGAGATCCATTTAGTACTTCTGATGTCCAGAACTGCCAGTCTCTTTCTCTCACCTTCTCTTCCTAGGCCTTAGCTCCTTTCCACATTTCTCTCTTTCTCCACTCTAAGTGCTTCTCTCTGCCTGGCCAGTACCAGGAAGCAGCAGCTAAGATGCCATTATTTGTGGGTTCTTCTGAGTATAGTAGGCCCTTACCTGGAAGGAACTCTCTCCCACATCCAGGAACCGGCAGTTGCAGAGCCTTTGCTGAGAGAATATACAGCCAGGGCTCATACCTGGACATGATGCTGTCAGGATCAGCACCTGGGAGAGAGAACAAATAATCCACCAGAAGACTGTGATGCAAGTACAAAGGCCTCAGACAGTCCCACTGGGGGCTCAGGATCTGGGATGATCCCGCCAAGCTCTCTCAAATTAGGACAGGGGTATCAGGCCTTTTAACCTCTGTATCAACCAGCCATTGGATGTAGGATACGCCCTGGAAAGGGGATGTGACATTAAAACAGGCAGTTCTCCTCAGCTGAGGATAATTGTGGAGTTGGGTCTAAGACTCAGCTATAAGCTGCTAGCCACCAAAATTCCCAGTCCTAAAGTGGGTATATGGGTGGTACACTACAGCATCCTGTATAAAGGCCATCATTTCCCCTACCATCAGGTTTCCCTCATTCCCCTCCTTCCTCCACCCTCATCTTCAAGGGCCACACCATCACTTCCCCTCCCAAGACACACGGATCTCTCTCTTCCTACAGAGTGTCAAAGTGCATTGCACTTGCCTTATTTGAAATTTTATGTGAGTTACTTGCTCTGCGACTTACCGGCCAGGGTTATTTCCCCAGGCTATTTCAACCCTATCCCGCTCCCAGTCTTCATCCACTCAACCCTTGCACACGCATCACCACTCCAACATGCACATATGCACACACGCAAGGCAACAACATATCGGCCAGACCATATGGCATAAGGCTAGCCACACCAATATGTTTGTTAGATATTTGATTGACACAAAAGAAAGAGAAAGGGCGTTAGATGTAACTTTAGAATGAGGAGAATGTGCTGGAGTAGCAGAAACACATTTCTTGGATGGCTGATAAAATTCTTCTGCTTCCAATACAACAACTCCAGGAAAGCTGCTCCTGCTTCTAACCCAGCACAAAAATCTCTGCCAGGTTTTGCTGCAGAATGAGCACAGCACTGCTGGAGGAGCAGCAAACTCTTAAAATGCATCCAGCGCCAGAACTGGGGCAGTTATAATATGGGACATTCAGGCTGTGCCCTTCTCTGCACCCCGGCCAAGTTCTTCCAGCTAAACCATCTCTCAATTGTATGTGACATAAACTTCCAGGTTCTTGGTTCCCCGTTTAATAGTCACACAAATAATGGTCTTAATTGCTTGTAAACGACCTATAAGATTTTAATAGGAAAAACTAATGAAATGAGAAAAGAATGAAGCTGCCATGGCTTGCCCTATCAAAATAAAGAACCCCACCCGGTTATAGCAGGTGACCCCTGATTTTTGCTTTATCTTTCTTACCTTTTCATTTCGTTGGTTATACCTGTGGGGGTGACAGAACTGAGAATACCACTTAGTGAGTTGTTATTGGTCTGAAACTGTCTTATTGCTTTGTGGAAAGAAATCACAGGAAGCATTTTTAGATATTGATATCTGTTTGTCAGAGAAACTACAGTCATTCATAGAGGGTTTCGACTGGTCAATTTTGCAGAGAATCAACCACCTAGAATCTGTGGTTTCATATTTCCAAATGTCTGGCTTCACCTAGGATTCACAAAATGGGCACAGGAATCTTGGACCATCTTTCCCTACCCCTTAGCCTCCAGTCTCAGTCCTGCTCCCAATTTGCAGAAAATATTTTCATGCACTTTAGATTGGTGTAATCACTCATTCTTCAATTTATTTCATTTGTAAATGGGAGCTTAGCTGACTTTATTATTCTGCATTATTAAGCATCATCTGTTTCCAGATGGTCTGCAGAGTCTGTCCGAGCTGAGGATGTGTGTCCCTGGGCTTTTGCTAATCGATCACTGGGGGCACATGGTCTGCGGGCTTCACTTTCAATAACTGGTCTGTGTTTTTCCAAATGGATTTACATTTTTATGTTCAAATGATGACTTCTCTAGAGACACATACCATGAACGTCTGGCTTGCTATTATTACATGTACAAGTCATAAAGCTATGTAATAAGACTCATAAAAACATGCAAACAGTTCTTTCCCAGGGAGGAAAGAAACATGATCAGCCCTAAAATCTGAAGCTTTGCAAAGCTAATTGTTCTGCTGGGAAATGACAAGAAGGAGAAGAAACCTTCCTCAGAGATGTCCATTTTCAAATAAATAAATAAATGCATAAATTAATTTATAATCAAGCAAGCTTGGGGATTCCAGAAAGTTGTGTGGCCAGGAGAGCCACCTCTGGTGGTTGAGAAAAGAGACCTGGAATGTCCTCTTCCAGGAAAGAATGTGCTCTTCCTCCTCCCTGCCACGGACCCCTCTGGAACTCCATCACTCACCTTCTCCACCTTGGGAATTCATACATGAGGCCAACCTCTCTATTTGCTACTTAACATTCTTTCTTTCTTAGCAGCACGAGGCCACACTGGTCCCTCCTGACTGGAACCCTCTGGCTCATCACACTGCACTCTCAATTTTATTTTCAGCCTGTGCTTTTTCCTCTCTGGGGAGTTCATGGCTTCAGCTCCAAAAAAGATTTCAGGCTCTTAAAGAACGTATACCTCTTCTACATTTACTATCCAACCCACATGTCCTGTATACGCTTAAACTCACTCAACAGTTGCTATAATCAGTAGATACTCAATAAAAGCTGCACAACTTAGGCCTTCAAAGCCATTCACACGTGGATTCCCTGTATCCATGTGTGCTCACCTCAGTCCATTTTTCATCCTGCAGCCACAGTGAATTTTCTCATGCAACTCTGATCACAGCACTCCCTGGCTTAAATCCTTCCCGAATTATTAACCTGCCCAATAAACCCGGCCATGTCCTGCCAAGTCTAGCTCCTGCTGTCCTCCTCAGGTCCCTTTACATCTTTCTGTCTCAGCTCTCTCTGCTCCAAATACATGAAGCTGCTTTCATTTCCTGCATGCAGGGCTTCCTCCTGTGTGAGATATTTCAGTCAGGCTGTCCCTTCTGTCTAAACCCTGTTCCCCTTCTTTGACAAGTTAGCACGCACTCCATGACCTACTCATCTCTCAATTTGCACTTATTCAATGTTCCTTCTTCATGGAGCTCTTCCCTGATCTTGTAAATCACTTTCAACCCTCTGTTCCACAGTCACATGGTACTTGATACTTCTCCTCTGTATAATTTCCAACAGATATAATTAATGTAATTATTTGATTAATTGCTATCAACCTCTTTAAACTTGGAACACAAACCTATTTCTTCCCCCATAATAACAGGGACTATATTGCATGTATCACTGCAGCCTACAGTTTAGCAGATCCTGAAATACAACAGGCACTCTATCAACATGTTTTAATCAGTCAAGGAATAAATACAATCGATAATACATTTCCAGTTGTCCCTCCATCCCTTGTCTTTTTCTGGCCCAGGCGTCTTGAATGTGTGGTAAAATGTTGATCATAGGTACTTCAAAAAATTTCACACCTATATCATCAGGTACTGCAATTGTCCCAGGGAGGTCCAGATCACTCTCAGTGCCTGCTCCCTGGAACCCCCCTCAGCCACATGATTGAGCAACATCAATAAAGTGAAAGGCCCTAAGACTGGAGAGGTACATGGGATGGTGAAACATTTGGCACTGCCTGCAGATCCATTCTTCCTGAACTGTCCTCTTCCCTTGGCCCTCATGCTGCCATGGCTCCCTGGACTCCCTCCTCTCCTTCTGACCTCTTTTTCTCAGCTTCCTTCAAGGACTGATTGAGCTAGGTCTGCCCTAGGAATGTTTATGGTCTGTTCTTGGACCTATTTTTGGAGCTGTCTCTTCTCACTTTGATCCTCAGACCTGCCTATCCAGCTACCTCCCGCACATTGGCTCTCTCACAGACACCTCAGTTCCCAATAAAAAAAGACGAGTTCAGGTCCTTTGCAGGGACATGGGTCAAGCTGAAAACCATCATTCTCAGCAAACTAACATAGGAACAGAAAACCAAACACCACATGTTCTCACTTATAAGTGGGAGCTAAACAATGAGAATGCATGGACACAGGGAGGGGAACATCACACACCAGGGCCTCTTGGGGCATGGGGGGACTAGTGGTGGATAGCATTAGGAGAAATACCTACTGTAGGTGACGAGGTGATGGGTGCGGCCAACCACCATGGCAAGTGTATAATTGGTGCAGCCAACCACCATGGCACATGTATAATTGTGTAACAAAACTTTATGTTCTGCACATGCATCCCAGAACTTAAAGTATAATAAAAATATATAAATACATAAAAATTTAAAAATGAACTTTTCCTCTTCTCTATTCCCAAGCAGTAAAATATAAAACGGAAACTCTCCTCTTCCCCTGCATTCCCCCTTTTAGGGAATGACATTGCCATGAGTTTTTGTGATTCAAGCCAGCCAGCCTTGAGTCATCCTTGACCATCCATGTCTCCATCCCTACAACTGATTATTCACCGAATTCCACTCCTAACACCTTCTGAAAAGCTATCACATCTGCCCATTCTCTGCCATCTCCACTGCCTCTGCATGGTTTAGCACAATGATCTTTCACCTGGACAACTGTAACAGCTTCTTCTCTAGTCACCCTGCCCCCTTGTAATTGCTCTAACTACAAACCAATTTCCACATCGCAGCCAGAGTAATATTTCTAAAATAAAAATCTGATCAGGCCACTTCCCTGTCTAACCCATCATTGACTCTCCATTGCTCGCTCTATTAAATCCAGCAGCTCAGCATGGCGTTTTCCTGACACTTTCTCCCATCAGACTCTCAGGTCCAATCGTCCTGAACCACTTGCCTCCTCACCGTGATGTCTGTTCTCTCTGGGTTTTTTCATACATTCCTACTTCCGCCTGTCCATTCCTACTTGATCTTTAGGTCTTAATGTAGATATTTCCTTTTCTGTAAAGAGGTCCCGGATCTGCCTGGATTAAGGTAGTTATCCTTCCTCTGTGCTGCCAGAGCAATAGCCACCGGAGTTGACCCCGTGCTTACTCTAGCAGTACTCACCCCTTTAATCTTGGAATGTAATCTTCTGTTTCCTCCCTCCTTCTTAGCTGCTCATTATTAAAAGCCATATTGCTCTGGGCTTTCACCAAAGGCATGATCCCTTTGCCCCAAAGTCTACAGCCTTAAGCGCATCA
This sequence comes from Callithrix jacchus, assembly GCF_049354715.1. Lineage (NCBI taxonomy): Eukaryota > Metazoa > Chordata > Mammalia > Primates > Cebidae > Callithrix > Callithrix jacchus. The sequence continues at coordinate 93,835,659 of NC_133515.1, forward strand.
AGATAAAGAGGTCAAATAAAACTGACCACAGATAAATGAAGAAACTCAAATGGCACCTGCGCTTTAAGGCTTATTTTGATTTAGAAGATACAAGGACAGACTTTATTTCACATGGACAAGGAGGCACATGATAAATTGTGGGTGAGACTTTGAAATGGAAACCGATGTTAAGCTCAATGCCCAAGGCTTGTTATGTGATCCTCGATGCTGTGCGATTGTGGGCAGAGACTGTGTCTATCAGGGAAACCCTAGTGAAATCGTTGTTCAAAGAATGGCTCATTATTGTAAAAGCTACATATAATTGGTAAAAATCCAAATTGTAAAATTCATTGTGAAGATTCTGAGTTTTCAATCTTTTTCCTCAATATCCCCCTAGTCATTAGGTATAAATTCTGAAACAATTTTTAGATGAAGGATGCACAGACATACTGTTGCTCATTGAGTCATGTCTTACAAGCCTACTGTGTGTCTGTGTGAAGCTCTTTGAGGAATACAGAGATGAATAAAGAAAAGCTATAGTGTCGCAGACAAGCACTGACCTGGGAGCTATAGCTCCTTCCTATAGGATTTTCACAAGCCTCTTGTTTGTTCCAAAACTTGGTTTCCTTTCCTGTACATTTGGGAACATCATACTTACCTTGACAGGCTGCTGTGAGAAGTGGAGGTGACAACATTTTTGAAATCTCAGATTGTTTTAGTCCATTCAATCTGCTATAACAAAACCATGGACTAATGGCTGATAAACCAGACATTTATTGCTCAAAGTTCTGGAGGCTGGAAAGTTCAAGATCAGACACTTCTGCTGAGGGTCCATCTCCTAGGTTCATAGTCTGCCTTCTTAATATGTCCTCGCATGGCAGAAGGGAGAAAGCAACTCCCTGGTGTCTGTTTTATAAGAGCACTAATCTCATCAATGAGGGTTCTGCCTTCATCTCCTCCCAAAGGCCTCATCTCCTAATACCATCTCATGAGGGATTAGGTTCTAATATACAAATTTTGGAGAGACACAAACATTCAGACCATGCACAGATGCTCATAAATATCATTTATTTCACAAAATGAGGTTCCTTTCCTTAGCAAGCTTAGCAGCTAGCAAGAGAGACAGACACACACACACACACACACACACGCAGAGCGAAACATAACACAGGGTGGGACTGAAGTCTTTAAGAAGGTGATTTAACAGAGCAGGCTGTCCTGAGACTAGAGCAGTGAGCAGTGCCATGATGGACACTCACCACCTCCCAGGTTCTCCTTTCCTCCTGCCTATCTCGGACTTTGCTCACACCCCCCTTCTGGGCTGGTGAGCTGCTCTCTGGTACTGTCGCTGAATTTGGGGGCCTGAAGTATAGTATGGTCCATGTGAAACCAATGAAAGCCGTTCTGCTGCCTCTAGTTTTATTATACTGGTGAGTCTCCCTTTGAAAGGCAATTTTGTCTGTAGCAATAAGGCCAAACTAAGATGTCAAACCATTAGATATAATTCAGTCCCCTGACTCTTCAGGTGATTTCTGTTGAAAAGTTTATTTCCTTAGGAGTCCATTTTTCCTCCTATTGCCTTCCCCATAACCCCATCCCTTTAGTGTCTCTTCTTGTGCAGGTGCCTGGCCTCCTGCAGAATGCAAAGCTCGCCCTGCGCTCCAGACAACACCTGCCTCTGCTTCCACAGGAGTTAGGCACTAGGCAGAAGAAAGAGCTTGTGCATGAGACCCAGCTCAGCCCCACTGGCCTGCCCGCTGCATACCTTTGCCTTCTCTGATTCTTGAAACGAAAATACATTCCCTGTACCACATATACTACCCCTTCCTGGCCTTCTCCTTCCCAGCTTCATATTCCATGTTTGCTTGATGTTCTACTCATCTTCCAAGAGAACTTGTCACCTCTTATAAACTGTTGCCAATTCTTTTTAAGAGAATGTATTCATTTTGGCCTGCCTTCACCACCCTATGGGCAGAAACCAGGTAATATTTGCAGTAATGCATATTTTGTTTGCTCATGCCACCATCTACATGATGCAGAAACTCAGCTCCCTGTCAAGCATTCCCACCAAGACTTTCTGGAACTTCCCATGCTGTGTCTCACTGTGGCTCACATATGCCCATGGATAAGTCTGTTCCCAAAGGGAACTCCATCTCTACCTCTGTCTTGAGCAGTGTTTTCTATCAAGCTCTATTGCTTCCTCTCTGAAAACTATGGTCTCCCCAGGGTCGTTTATTGCTCCTGTGGCCCCTACAGCTTCCATCCTGCTCTGAGGACACCCTAATCTCCACCAGGACCTGTCTCTACCTCCTGCAACCCCATATACCGCCATGTGCTTATTTTAGAAATGTATCCAAAATGTACTGCAGGATAAGAGTTCTGCAGAATGCCAAGATGTGTTCCATAGATTAACAAGAACCCGCTAGATTCCATGATTAAATAAGGAATACTAAATTGTTGCTTCTCAAAGTATGGTCCTTGAACCAGCAGTACCAGCATCACTTGGTAGCTTCTTAAAAACACAGAAACTCAAGTCTCACCCCAGACCTGAATGTTAACAAAATCCCCGAGTGAATTGTATACACACTGAAGTCTGAGAAGCACTGCTCTAAATCAAACAAAATTAAGCAGATTTCTTTATGCAAATTACTCCGAGCTTTTAATATGCTAGTATATAGTATAAACTCCAAGAAGCACGTAAAGTATGCAAGACGAGTGTTCCACAAGACACATGTTCAGAATCCTTGCATTGGAACTTCACCGTGCCCAATGGTGCTATGGTCTACAACGGCTTGGGGGATAAGATCTTCTTCTCTTTCAGCCTGTAGATCATATTCTGAGAGTAGTATGCTAGCAAATGTTTAAAAAGCAGCTCTCCATGTGACCAAATAGTCCCGATTTATAGGACTTGCCAAACTCCATGGTGTAAATATTCCCACCATGGCTGATTTCAAGCTACCATGGTGATGTCACTGGAAAGCAATGCACACAGGCAGCTCTGGTGAGCAGGTAGGAGGCAGTTCCAGCACTACACTAGTGAGAGTGCCTCAGCCATGTGCCTGCCCCCTGCGATTCAAACACGTTTAAGTGGAGTATCTAGTCCAGTTTGTACTTCCCCCTTCCATCCCTTTCATTCACCCTTTAGTGGCAGACACCAGACTATACTCAGAATTATCCTTCCATGACTAAGGGTTTTTTGGTTTGATTTTTTTTTTTTTTTTTGAGATGGAGTTTCGCTCTTGTTGCCCAGGCTGGGGTCAATTGTGCGATCTCGGCTCACTGCAACCTCCGTCTCCAGGGTTCAAGCAATTATCCTCCCTCAGCTTCCCAAGTAGCTGGGATTACAGGCATGCGCCACCACACCTGGCTAATTTTGTATTTTTAGTAGAGATGGGGTTTCTCCATGTTGATCAGGCTGGTCTCAAACTTGCGAACTCAGGTAATCTGCCCGCCTCAGGCTCCCAAAGTGCTGGGATTATAGGTATGAGCAACCGCACCGGACTCCAAGGTTTTATTAGTAGTACCAGCTTCACCATATTCTTTAATCATCCTTCCCTCAGAATGAGCTCTCCCATCAGATTCCTTATTCTTCCAAAGGAGCAATTTCTAAGGCATTAAACCCACCAACTTGCCAGACCTGGTCTAAACATCCAGTGCAGGTTGAGAAACACACAGAGCCTGTGCTCACATAGCATCATGTCAAGGCTTCCATGATGGCACACATTTGGCATGCTGTGCTGCAATTGGCTGTGCTTCCCTTTCCCCTAGTATACCATGAGTTCCTTCTGGCAGAGTCTGTGTCTAAATTACCTTACTGTCTACAGTGCCCAACATGGTAAGTGTTTGAGGAGGTCATAAGCACAAGAAAGCATGCTCATGGGACAGCCTGAACGTGCACCCACTCTCCTTCTGAATCTCACTACCTTGCCCAGTGTTTCTGCTCCAAACCACAATGAATTAAAGAAAACAGAGGTAATGTTTCCTCACTCCTGGATTCTTGAAGAACAGCCCAAGACTTTTCCCCAAGTTGTACTGAGGTCAAGCCCAACCTTGGAACAGATTTGGTAAAAACAGAAATTTCATTTCCCCTTTTTTTCCACTACCAGTTTGGATAAGATTTCTGATTCTGGCCTTCTGAGGTCTTTCTTCTCTAAAACATTTAGTCTTTCTCTCTCTCCTTTTTAACGTGCCTTCACTGCAAAGTTTGCCCATAAAGCACTATTCCAGGACAGAGATCCAAGCAGATGGAGGAAAATGAATAGGGAAAAGTTTTGAAGAGAGGGCCTGGGTAGCTCCTATGAGGCACATAGTCTGCTTCCAATAAGTACTCCTTAAATTCACGAAAGTCAGAGTTTTCCAGGGATCTGAGATCATCCGTGGTGTTTGGTGGATGCTGGCCTGGCTAAGATTGGAGCCCATTTCCTGTAGTGAGGGTGCCTGACCTCAGCAGGAGGCAGCTGCTTGTCTCTCGGAAGGCTCAGGCTTACAGATGGAGCACTGAGCTGGGCCTGGGATTTCCTGCCCACAGTAAAAAATCTGCCTGTCAAGAACTTCCACAGAGCCAGGAAATAATTGGATGGGGTACAGCTGGGAATTCCTGGGCATAATTTTGCGTCATTAAAGGTGAAAGGAGATGGTTTACTCCTATGGGCTTTACCTTCCATCCTTCGAGCCTTGCCCTTTCAACTCTGTGAGCCATAAGGAGTCCTAACTCCTACTGTATCTGGCACTAAACACAAGTGTGCTGAGCATCTACTACGGGCTAGACCCTGTGAACTAGGCTGAGATACGTAAGAAACAGTCTCATTCCACAGGGAGCTAGAGTAAAAAGATGCATGGCCACATTCACATGGTAAATAAGAGGCAGGGTTGAAATAAAAATACAGATTTCCATATTTCCAGCCTGGAGTTCTTTCTTTACAGATTGCTCTTGGGAGCTGCCCTTTGTGGAACTGGTAATGTTTCTCACTTTGAATCTTTGCCAGTGCTAATCTATGTCATTTTGGATCTTCCATAGCCTTTCCTGTAGTCCAAATATTTGTGAATTGATTTACTGAAGATATTTGCTGCTTCCAGCCCTTTGATAAAACTGAAACTGGAATTACATTACCATCTTTCTTATCACAAGAAGAGAAACTGCTGGGCATAGAGGCATATTCCTGTAGTCCCAACTACTTGAGAGGCTAAAGTGGAGACTTGCGTGAGCCCAGGAGTTTGAGACAAGCATGGGCAACATAATGAGACCCTGTCTCTAAAAATATATATTAGAATAAAAATGAAGGAACCTTTCATTGATAAATCGTATTCACTCAACAAGAACATATGAAGTGCCTACTATTGCCCAGTACTGTTACAGGCACTTGAAAAACAGCCATGGGGAATCAAAATGAATCTATGTCCTTGTGGTGTTTGTACTGTAACCAGGACAAATAGAAATAAACAGTAAACTTAATTTAAAAGTAGATTGCATGTAACATCAGAAAATGATAAGTGTACGGTTTTACTTTGGTCTCTTGCCAGGCCTATTCAATCATCCAGCAATCTGCTTTTGGAGGAACCTTTATGAAACACAGATCTCGCCATGCCAGTTCTCTGATTAAAACCCTTCAATTGTTCTCGTTGTGTCGAAGATAAAGCCCATGGCTCTGATCTTAGGTTATCCCCTTGTCACCAAACCTACAAGCGTGCAGGACCCATGGACACACCATGCTATTTTATGACTTTCAAAGAATCTGGAAGAAGAATCTGTCATCCCTTCTTCTGGGTCTTCATTCAACTCTGTTCTTCATGGATCTTATGTAATATTGAAGGAACCATCCCACCATGACCTACCTCTGCCTCTCTATTAGCCCATAACAGCCATGGATCGTGTTTGTTTACTTTTATATACCTAAGACTTCTAGGCTGAATACTTATTTATTGATTGAGAAGACTGGCCAATTTGTGATACCAGGGACATGACACAGAGGGTAGTTAATTTCAGGCCAAGGACAAGTAGCCATCTCATTTCTTAAGTTCTGTGTATTATATAGGTTAGAGATTGGCAAAGTGTCACATGCAGTCCAAACGTGACCTAATGCCTATTTTTGTAAGTTACATTTTATTAGAATATAGTAACTCCCTTCCATTGACACATTCTTTAAGGTAACTTTCACCCTATCATAGCAGAGCCAAGTAATTACAACAGAGACTGTGTAGCCCCTGAGGCACAAAATATTACTATCTGCATCTTTACATAAAAAGTTTGCTGTGCCAGTCAGAGTTGGTTTGATCAAATTTTTTTAATGTACACAGTTTACATAACTTTTCCCCTGATTACTCCAGAAAAAGGTGCAGAATAGGCCCATAGTCAAGGACTTTTGGGCAAGTGAATATAGAACAGCCCAAAGAAGATCAATTAAAAGATACAGTGCATCATGCTAGCTTTTCAAAGGAAGGCTTTTTCTTTCTTTCTTTCTGACAGGATTTATATGATTCTGCTTAATATTAGAGCTTGACATGTTAAATGAATACTCCATTAAGGAGATTATAGCAATGAGCGTATTAAAATGTCCTGCAATGACATTCTTCACTGCTTCAACATATATTTATTGAGCACCTAATATATAAATAATCCTTATTATCATGATAATAATTCTTGTATCAAGCTCAATATTTTAAAAGCACTCCTGCAAAGTCAGGGTCGACAGGGAGCAGGCTCTGAGATGAAGAGTGGCCTACAGGAAGTGTCTTGGACAGTGCTCTCAGGATTAATATCTAGAGTGAAAGAAAAGGAAACAGCTCTGGGGAGAGAAGCAGATTGCACCGTGGAGCTGCAGAGCAATCACAACAGTCTCAGCTTATCCCACAGGGAAATCTGGAGCTGGAATGCTCTTCCAGAATTGTCTGCAGTAGGGGTGAGGGAGGCCTTTATGCGTCTGCAGTCACTGGCCTTTGAGGCAAACTGCTTATAGGAAGGGGCTCTTCACAGCTGAGGTCACTTCCTGGAAAGGGCGGACAGCTGTGGCCTGTAATCTGTAAGCCATATACTCGCCTTCGGGGGAAGACCTAGGCAGCACAATCTTAGGTACACTATAGTCTACTCTTGTGCCACCCAGAGTCCTTTTATTAAAGTTCCAAGATTACCCCCTCCAGGATTCATGGGGGCCTTTTTTTCTTGGGGTAAACTTGCAAAAGAAACACTAGTCGGTTCAATTACAGCTTCTGCTGCTACAACTGGTCTCAAGGCCTCAACTGACAAAAATCATCTGCATCCCTACCACCCGTTCTCGGTTGTCTTGCCCTCCATCAGCACCTCTGCTACCTAAGTGGCATGATCCAGGCCCTCTTCTCTGAAGAATCTGAGCCTCTGGACATCAGGCCTTTCTCAGGCCATGGCTGCCATCCTTGTCCATTTACTATTAAAGTTAGGCAAAGGGGTGCAAAACGTATTTTCCCTATCCTCATTATACAACAGTAGTCTTATCGTCTCCTGACTATCAAGGTCACTTGCCCCTGACTTGATGGCAACTCCTTTCCTTGCCTGGTCCCTTGGTACAAAGAGCCCATAGTGCCTGGTAGCAGCTGAAACTCACTGTTCAATGGAACTCTTATCAATCCACTGGTACAAGCACATCTGCTTTGGAAATCAAGACCTAATTTTTTAAATCCACAAAGCCCAGAGTTGTGGCGGCAGAAAGCTGTAATTCCGATTGCCCCAAGTAGTTTTCTGGGAGTGATGATGAAGTGGGCCATTTCTTCTTTTATCTCTTGTTTCGCAAACACATGTATTCTACCTATTTGGGACACAGCATTCATTTATCACTCTAGCTTTACCTCACTACCATACTTTTACCTCTTTTCCTTCTGACTGCTTTTATTATTTGGGGATCCTACCATAATATTCCTACTAAAGAACCTACTTCTTTAAAAAGGTCAGCTCTGATTATTAGGGACAGCCACCGATAAATTCTGGGAGATGCTGGTCCCCTTCTTTTTAGTAGAGCTCATAATGCTTTGAGAAATGGAGCATCTCCTGTGTCCTCTCATGAAATATGACCAGCTTGTGGGCTTTCCACATTATATGGTACATGGTATTCTCACATGCTAATTTTTCGGAGACTTTTGATCCACCCTCTGCCATAGCAATTCTGGTATTTCTGCCTTACATGATTTGAGCCATCACTTTCTTTAAGCTTTTCAGTGCCATCCTAACAACATGTTAGAACCCTCTCCTGGGGGTCTTGCCAGGTTGTTAAGTTCTGTATCACAGACGAGTGCATTCATATTGACAAATCCTCCCTCATCCAACTTAATGTTGCATCCCCCTCGCTTCAGCACTCTCAGAATCCATTCACATATGTATGCTACTCTCCTGCTTCCTGTAGATCTACACTCCTCCTACATTTGGATTAAAAAAATATTTTTTAGTCCCTTTGCATGTCTAGCGCTTTCTTAGCCAATTTGTTCAAACTTCAGATGAAGACATGAGATGAAGTCTGCCTCCAGCAATGCAGGTAGTAACCTCAGGGGAGGGAGCCTTTTGCAGCCAAGGGTGATGCCTGAGAGAGCTCACAGCTGGGGACCATCAGCCAGCAGAAGTCCTGACATCTGGGGAAATAAGTTATTCAACAGCAAAGGGGGCTGTCTCTGAATAGCACAATCCAGCATCTACTACAAGTGTTTTCCCAACACCTTCCTATATACCTGGATGACGATAAGACCTGTCTCCAAGGAGGTTAGTTCCTGCAGCAGGAGATCTAACAGGTATGAAACTTTTCTAAGGGAAAATTGTGCAATCAGACTATCGCAACAGAAAGGGAATTTAGACTCCATTCTGTCATAATGAGAAAACAGGCTTGGAAGTCATGTGACTTACCCAAAGCTCAGATGGTTTACGGCTGAGACTAAAAGCTGTATTGATCCTGAACCCTGCTCCAGGCATCTTCTCCAGGTAGCTTTTATCCTCCATTTGCCCTTTTATAATACCTGCTCAATTCAGAGGTGGTAAATAAATATTAAGATGAAGACTTCTAGGAAGCCAAATTCCCATCCAGTAAACTACTTACACCAGGGTGAGGCGGGGTATGAAGCCTCCCCGTCAGGTGCACCTCACCAGTGCACAAGCACTGCAGATGAGCCTGACATTCAGACCAGGTGTGGTCTAATGCCTGCCTCTGGTATGTAAGGCTCTGAATCATTGTCCTGCAGGGTGAAACGTTCCCATAAAACAGGAAGGAACTTAGTGATGACCCTATCCAATCTCATTTTACGAGGGCAAACAATTTGTTCCAGATCACAGTGTGAATTGTGATACAACTAAGAACAAAAGAAAAGCAGGAGAAGGTAAAGTACTTGTCCTTCAGGAGTTAATCCTAACTCTAGTGTGGACCAAACTTGTCACTTCTGTAACTGAGCGTAGAAACCCAAGAGCAGACAGGACACACTGCAGCTTCACACAGAACTCAAATGCTGCCTCTCACCAGCCAAAAGGCCCTGGTTGGGGCAGATGGGCAGTTGCTGGTGATGTTTCACCAGGGAGAGGATGAAAGAGGAGAACAGATTCAGTTCAGTGTTTCCCACTGACTCTACCCCAACTTGTGTGTGACTGTTTGTGTTTGCATGTGCATATATGTGCATGTGTGTGTTAGAGATAGAGAGGGACCACTAGAGGCCCCAGAGCTGCCTCTTTTCCCTGGGGCATTAGACCTTATGCTCTAGGCCAACTCTGACCAACCATCTGCAGCACAGTCCAGACTTCTTCCTCTCTTAATGACTCCCCAAGATGGAAGAGCCCTTTTAGGATTGTCCTGTGTACACAATTAGGTCTTGATTATTGTATATTAGGGACAGAAGTACGACATGTTTGTGGAAAACCTCAGTAGGGAAGGTTTGAAACCGTGATCTAGATAATCAGCTTTGAGAAGGGAAGCCCTGGGGTTGGGGTAGGTCAAGGGTGTCTCAGTTTTTCTGAGGGGTAGCCATGGAGACCTGTAAATGCCTCCAAAGAGCATGCAAAGGAACTACAGCAAGGCAGCACTCAGCTCCTCCTAACCTGTGGCCTCCCGGTACCCGTAGAGCTATTTAGCAGAGCTGAATGGCATAGTCTGCTCTAGGAAGAAGGTAGTTTCTCAACCCTTCAAATGCTGATAAACCATATGTCAGTAACATTGCCAGTGGGGTTTCTAAATTGGGAAGGAGTCTTCAAGAGATGGATGCTTAGGTGCTAGCCAACAAGAGATTCCCCAACACTGGCTTGCCTCAGTGGAGAAGGAAAGGGCAGAGAAGCAGCCCCATAAATATACAAGCTCCTTTAAACTACAACTATTATAAGCATAATATTCTCCTCTATTTCTCACCCAGGCATCCTTGTGTTGACACTCAGTCCTATATATCTTTGCATTCAAACCTTCGGGGTTAGGATTCCACTCCCATCTCAATGCTGAAACGGTGCTCATGACTACAACTTCTCTAAACAGAACCCTGATAGTACCCCCGTGAAGTCACCAATGATTTATTAGACTTTCAATGTGTTTATTTATCAATTTAACAGGCATTTAAATGACTCTTATGTTCTCTCCCCTAACAGATACTGCAACCTAAGCTAATAATACAAAGAAAATTCAGAGATCACATTTCAAGAGAATATGATGTCCTGGCTTCTGCTGACAGTCTTCATGTTAAGTGCTGGATGTTTATGAAAAGGAAGAGATGATCCCCTGGGGTCATTTCAGAGTCTAATTCCTCCCTGTGAAGAACTCTCAGAAAGAGAAACTGGATTCAACCAGGAACCTAAGGTACCCTTACTCCCAGCTTCCTGCTTTCAGGGAAATTAGGTTAGAACAAAGAATTAGCTGGTCGCTTTTGAACATTAAAGTAATTCAAACAAATAGCTCATTAATTAAATTACGATAAAAGGTCAGTTGCTGGCGATTTGAAAACCAGGTTTGTAAGAAGGGATAAGGAAATAGAGAAGACCTCAGAGTTTAGCAAATAACCAAATCCCTGGCACTTACAGAGGTGCCACTCCCTGTAACCGGACTGAATATCTGTGCCCCTTCAAAATTCATGTTAAATCCTTACCCCCATGGTGATGGTATGAGGAGGGGAGGCCTTTGAGCTGTGGTGATTAGGCCACAAGGGTAGAGCCCTCATGAATGGGATTAATGACCTACAAAAAAGGAAATCATCCTCTTTCTACCACATGCGAATACAACCAGAAGAAAGCTCTCCATAGAACCTAACCCTGCAGACACTCCGACCTTGTACTTCCAGCCTCCAGATCTATAAGAAATAAATTTCTGTTGTTTACAAGCCACCGTGTCTATGGCGCTTTTTTGGAGCAGCCCACACTGACAAAGACACCCCCACAGCCAGTGCCACAGATAATGAGTTAGAGTGAATGCAGTCAGGACCCAGGATCAACTGCAGCTTGGGGCCTAGGCCCAGAAGACAGACAGTGTCTGCTGCAGGCGGCCCGGCATGCAGTCTGGCAGTTTTATAAAAATATGGCTCCTTCTTAGAGTCATAAAAGACTGGGATGCATAGGACCCTAACACTCTGAAAGCTATTCCCTCATTTGACAAGTAAGGAAATGCCTTAGAGCGGTCTGACATGTCGCTGACATTCCTTAGGAAGTAATTGTCAGAACATGACTGGATCCCATTTTATCTGACCCCCGGCTCAGTGTGTTTAATCTATCGTATCCCACCATCTCTCTAAATGCCTCTTTGGGTAAAGCTGGCACTCAGACAGCATTCTAAGGGGAAGCCAGCACTATCGGCATCCATCGCCAGCCTGCCTCCCCTCCTGTGACCCCCTGACACCTCTAGGAGCAGCAGGACCAGCTCTGGCTCCCAACTCCTCTTTGGCTCTGCCCAGGCTGCCTCTTCCACAGAGGACTTGCTTTCCTCCCTCTTCAGTGTTCATCCAAATGGTTTTCTTGAAGGAATCTGACCTAAGCGAGATGATTCTCATAATCCTAAAATGGGTGCTTTTCTGAGCTTAAGCCTCCCCAGAATTTAACTCAAATGCATCTCTCTGGGCAAAATGCAGAGCTGTTTTTTAGTGAGAATCCTTCCCATGTGGCCCTTGCATTCCCACACTATTCCCAAGTCACAGCCTTCAGGAATATGCTCTCAAATATCATCTAATTCTTTACTCAAAGTTTAGTCTGCACATCGACAGCCTTGGCATTGCCTGGGAGCTTGTTAGAAATGCAGAAAATCAAATCCCACTCCAAAACAACCCTTTGAAGAGATTTCCCTTCCTAGGTGCAGAGCCTCTCTGGGAAGATAAGAACCACCAAACAGGCAGCTCCGCAGATAAGGCAGTGGCCCTCAGAAGCCGGCTTCTGCAAGACAGGAGCCACGGTGGAAGAGTAATCAACTCTCCCTCCCAGGAGGCAGCTGTGCAGAGGTCGTGTCTAGAAAAGAAAAAATGTCATTACTGCCCATGGGAGAGTGTAATGACCCAAATTATGGCCTGACAGATGAGGCAGTGCCTGCCCCAGGGAGGCCGCTGAAGCAGGCACAGCTTACAGAGGAAGTAGGAAAGAAATGTGCCCCTGGGCAGCCTGGGGGAAGTGGGACTTTGGTTTCAGCTGCAGACTTCTGCTTGTACATTCTGAGGCTATGAAGTCCCCTCCTGGGAGACAGGGCTTCCTGGGCTAAGGGGAGAGAGGAACAGGGTAATACATTCAAGTTACCCTTTAAGCAAGGCCACTTGACCTGGCCACTAACCATCCTCTTCACCAGCATCTTTAAAGAATACTTCTTTTTTGTTTATTACAGATTTTAATCTTCCAGAATTTTTATAGAGGATAGAATTATATTTTTAAAAACACTGCTACTTGAAGTGATGAGGGGGGTGGAATATAATGGAAATTGAATTCACACTAGAGACAAAGAGGGCTGAGTCCCAGGCCTAGTTCCATCACTGGGCAACCTTGGGCAAGTGAGTTTCCTCTCAGGGCCTTGTTTTCCGCATAATGTTACTTTATGTAATGGGTCTGGGGATTAGACATCCATTCATTCAAAAGATGTTTACTGAGCACTCATTCTAGGCTGGGGCATATGCTAATAAGTAAATATTAGTGATATTTATAGTAACAGTAATAGGAGCTGTGATTGCAGTCGTTGTAGAAGAGTCGTAGGGATGGGCAGAGATTTAAGTGTCAGACACAGTTCCAAGGACATTACATCATTAACCCTATGAGATGAATGTGCCTTTGCAAAGATGTGGGGATCTAGGGACCCTCTTATACTTCCAGAGGGGGTATAAGTAGGTAGAACACCATGAATGGGCATGTGACATCATCTAGGAAATTTGGCAATGCATACACCCCATGATCCTACAATTTAGTTTCTATTTACTTGCCCCAGAGAAGCTCTTGCACAAATGAAGGAAGAAGCATATAAAAATACACTTAGCATTGCTTCAACAGAAAACACTGAAAACAAACTAATGGCCCATAAACCAAACACATTGTATTTATAGAAGAAAATACTTCTTCAATCTATCTGTCTATTTGTCTACATAGATCTTAAAACCTAACTACAGGTGCCGCAAAAGGAAAGATACATTATAATAGCATTTACGTAAATCTGTAAAACACATATAACTATTACCATATACGATGTTATGGGTATATAACAACATCTACATGTGAAGAAAAACATACATTTATGAGCATGGAATGATAGGAAGCTAATGACAGAAATTACCTAATTTTAATGGAAAAAAATAGACTGGAAAGATTAAACCAAATTAATGGACCTAATCCATTGCAAGGCACAGGTTTGGTATTCAGTAATAATGATTATTTGTCCATACAAAGATGATAAAGGAATCACTGTTGGGATTTGAAAGATGCGTAAGGAAGAGCTGGATATTCACCAAATAGCTGAGATGATTATCTTTTACACTGACTTCTTAGGCTTTTTCCACCTACACTTTGAGAGAAAAAAAAAAATCTTTTTTAGTTTAATTTCAACTCTAAGAAAATGATGATCTCAGAGAGTGTGATATATCATCCCAAAGAACTTTTCATTTTTTTAATGCCTCTCTACGACTTTAATAAAGTGGCATTGCTTAGATTTTGGTCATATTGGCCACAAAAAAAAAAATCTTATTGTTGTGTTCTGAAATGTGCCAAAAGCCTGATAGCATGTTCTCCAGGTACAAACCTGTCCTTTTGTTATAATGTGCACGATTGTCCACAAATATGAAGTCCACTGCCAGTTTATTTTACAGGCTGGTCATGAAGGGACATTTAAATTTATGAATTCTAGTGCCATGAATTCTACAAAGACTGCAAGGAGAATACTGTTCTCATCATTTGTCAAGTGGAATATGCTCTCAAAGATCATCTAGTTCTTTACTCAAAGTTTAGTCTGCACATCAACAGCATTGGCATTGCCCGGGAGCTTGTTAGAAATGCAGAAAATCAAATCCCGCTCCAAAACAACTGAATTAGAATCTGAATGTCAACAAGATTTCCATGCAAAATCTGCAAAGCAGTGACTTTGCCCAGTGGTTCCCAAACCTAGCAAAGAATGACACGAACTCTTTCGGCATACAGATCCTCGTGCCTCACTTTCATAAATTAATATTCTTCCATAGGTCTATAAGGAAGTCTAGGAATATCTTTTTAAATTTTTGAAATGATTTCAAATATACAAAATAGTTCCAAGACTATTAAAAGCATCGTTCCCCTCTCCTGCCCATCCTCATGTTACGTACTCGAGATCGTCTGAGATTAAATTACCAACATAAAGCCCCATTACTCCTGTAACACTTCATGTACATTTCCTACAGATAAGGATCTTCTCTATAACAATAGTACACCCATAATAAGGGAGCTAACATTGGTTTGTTAATAATTATTATAGCATGTGACACCATTAGAGCTTGGCCAGTTGTCACTATAATGTCCTTTACAGCAAAATCGTCTAATCCAGGAACATGAGTTGCATTTATTTGTCAGGTGTCTTTAGTCTCTCTCCTTCAATCTCGAACTGCTCTTCAGTCTTTCTTTAATTTTTATGACTTTGACCATTTTTGAGGATCACAGTCCAGTTATTTTGCAGAATATCTTTCAGTACATGTTTGTCTAAAGTTTGCTCGGTATAAATTTCTGGTCATGCTCTTTTCCCCAGAAATATCACGTAAGAAGTGAAGTGTTCTTCTTAGGTGCATATGTCTTATTGCATCTTATCAGAGAAGAGATTATTTCAATGTGTCCTATGACAGGTATTATTAAACATGATCTTTCACTATGGGGATGACTGCCAGGCTTTTCCACTATGAAGCTACTCATCTTTCCTTTATAATCAATATGTATTTTGAGGAAAGTTAACTTCAGGGGCTATCACATGCCTCAACACACTTTTACTCACTAGTTTTAGCATCCACTGATGCTTCTTGGCTGAGTTAACTAATACCATGCTATGTGGTGACTTTCAAACTCCTTAATTCCTTCAACATTTATCAGGTGCCATTTCACTGTAAGGAAACATTTTCTCTTCTCTCCATCCATATATCTATATCAGGACAGACTCAAGAATATAGTTTATTCATTGGGTCATAATCTTTTGCTATCCTTACATATTTTGTTGCTCAAATTGTCCTAGATTTGACCAAAAGGAGCTCTTTCAAGCTATATCCTCTGTCCTTTTGACATGTTTCATTATTCACGAGTACATCCTTATTTTGTGGCACAAAAATATGTTCCAGCTCATCTAGTACTTTCCCTGTTCTCAGCCCTAGAATCAGGTATTTCTTCAAGGAGCCATGGTTTCTTTTAGTGAAGAATGATGTTTAGATATCAAGATATCAATTTAGGTGTGTTCATTGTTATCGAGTTATCACTGCTACTGCTTCTTCTCAGTGGTAAGAGATGTATGTGTGTATGTGTCTATCATATATACAGATATGTATATTAATTTCTTTTTATTTTTTTGAGATGGAGTCTCCTTCTGTCCTCAGGCTGGAGTGTAGTGGTTCAATCTCAGCTCATTTAAACTTGCACCTCCCAGGTTCAAGCGATTCTCTTGCTTCAGCCTCCCAAGCAGCTGGGATCATAGGCATATGCCACCATGCCCAGCAAATGTTTTTGTATTTTTAGTAGAGATGGGATTTCATCGCACTGACCAGGATGGTCTCAATCTCTTGACCTCATGATCTGCCTGCCTTGGCCTCCCAACATGCTGAGATTACAGGCACGAGCCACTGCACCCACCATGTATATTCTATACCTGCTTATATGTATCATTATGTCTATATATTGAAAACCATAAATTCATGTGTCAAACTCAAATTATAATTCAACACTCCTGAGTCAATTCTAGTTTGTTTGTCTTTTTATATTTCTAATTTTCTTCCTTAATAGTGAGAAGCATGGCTCCAACAATCCAACATGTACTTACTTATTTGCAAAGTCCCCTATGTAATCAATACCCTGTTACTAGTCATGGGCCTTTTCTTTCCTTTTTCTTTTTTTTTTTTAGTAATACTTGGGCTTGTTTGTCGAATACTGTGCCACTTGTACTTAGACAGAGTTCAGGTGACTGTTTTTTCCTCACTGCATTTTTGACAGTCTTGTATTATAGCACCTTGTTTACCCTGACGTCCCTTTCATGTGCCATCTCCTTCTTGAGACTATCAAGTTTTCTAAGCCTGAGCCCTAACCTTATTTTTCTTTATAATCCCAGCTCCCATCACAGACTCCTGCATCTTATGCTCCTATCCCCAGCCCCGGCTGCGGAAGCTCCTCCCACCTCTCTCAGGCTTCAACACCTCACACTGGGCTGCCACAGTTGCTGCTAGGCTGTAAAGACACTCTACTCATCGTCCTCCTGCAATGCCTCTGCCCCTGCCCTTGGGGAACACACTTCTCACCTATCCAGGCTCTGATACCCACTGCCAGGCTGCACAGATGCTTCCATCACCCTGTTTGGGCTGTAACACACATGCCAGACTGCCATCACTGCCCCAGCATTGCTCTTCACCCTGTTTAGGCTCTAACACACATGCCAGACTGCCATCACTGCCCCAGCATTGCTCTTCACCCTGTTTAGGCTCTAACACACATGCCAGACTGCCATCACTGCCCCAGCATTGCTCTTCACCCTGCTTGGGCTCTAACACACATGCCAGACTGCCATCACTGCCCCAGCATTGCTCTTCACCCTGTTTAGGCTCTAACACACATGCCAGACTGCCATCACTGCCCCAGCATTGCTCTTCACCCTGCTTGGGCTCTAACACACATGCCAGACTGCCATCACTGCCCCAGCATTGCTCTTCACCCTGCTTGGGCTCTAACACACATGCCAGACTGCCATCACTGCCCCAGCATTGCTCTTCACCCTGCTTGGGCTCTAACACACATGCCAGACTGCCATCACTGCCCCAGCATTGCTCTTCACCCTGCTTGGGCTCTAACACACATGCCAGACTGCCATCACTGCCCCAGCATTGCTCTTCACCCTGCTTGGGCTTTGACACCCCACCCTGGGCTGCTGTGCCACATTTTCCTGTTCAGGTTTCCTTCGTACCCAACTCGGACTCCAACATCGGGCTGCCTCCACCTCCACCCTCATCTCCTCTTGTGCCAACACCTCTTCATTCTACCTGGTCCTTGCTATTACCATGTCAGATCATGGCACCCTCTCAACCAGCATAAAGCCACATATCACTTTGGCCTTGATTGCTTGGGCCCACCTCGAGCTCCTATTTTTAAAACAAGCTTGTTTGGATGATTCTGAAGAATAAGCCCAGCAGTGAACTTGCGCTGGCAGTCGAGGTCCAGTTGGTAGTTCAACCTCTTACCCACTGCCATGATTCTCTACATCATGCTTAAGATTGCCTGTGGCTGCCTTTCACCCAAAAAGGAAGCTCACACATTTCCATTCACGGGAAGGTCCTTCACACCTGAAGTTTCATTCCTTCTCATTTTCATCCCTATTCCTTAGTCTACTCACTTCAGACAGAGTCTAAATAATCACATTTTTCTCTAAATCTTCTCTTTTACAGTCCTAAAATCTGTAGGCTCATAAACATTTTCTTATGTGTCACAGTTTTTATATTCTTTGATACTTTAAAACTATTCATTGGGAATGTTCTAGGTTGTGAATATTCTTCTCAAAATGTGATTACTATTATAGTGACCACACCACCTTTAACTTGAAATACGTACTTCTAATGATTCATCCTAGGACGCATCCAATCTTCCATCCCATATATCAAACAAGGAGCTCACACTGAGTTGGTTGTCCTCTAAAACTCTTAGGCCTTTCTCTCACAAATCTCTTTATTTTACTAAAGAGAAAATGGATCCTCACATAATTCAATGTGATTTGGTCCCAGTATATGAATAAGATGACAGGAGAAATATATAAAGTCACTGGCTTATTTTAATCATATTCTAACATTTTGTGTTTACTTACAAAATATCAAATGTTTATATTTCTTATGTATTTATTGAGGACATTTTTAAAACAATCAAGCTTCTCAAAGTTCCCTTTATTATGGAGGTTATTGTCACTTACTTTTGACAGGGCTACATTAAAAAGAAGAATCTCCAAGTTCACTTACTTTGGACCTAGGAATTAACAATAAACCACTTCATTTAAATGAATTCTTAGGCATAATCCCAACACATAAAACGTATAAAAGGGGATCTGCCCTTTTTGTAACTTGTTGTCACACCTGCTTAGCTTTTTCCTTGTTTCCTGTAGTATTTCCCAGGGCCTCTGCATTATATAGAAGATTCACTGGAAGGATTATCAAGGAGCTGCAAAATATATTGAACAGTCATTTTGCCACAAATAGCTGACCAGAAAGTGCAGTTTCCATTACTAGCCTAATAGGTGCCCAGTCTGAGTGCTGGAAAATGTATTATTAAACTCTAAACCCAGCTTCTGTCAGAATGAATTAGCCGATCCTCAATAGGAAGGTGATGATTGGAGTCACTTAGAGATGTCATAGAGACAAGCCATCCATCTATTCAACCATCCATCCATCTATTCATCCATCCATCAAAATTATTATAAGCAGTCAAGATCCTTAAACTGGTTATAGAACAAATATCTACATTTCTCCAAAGAATGTCATTAGCCAAGTCCATTGGTTTATTAATCTCATGAGTTTTACAGATGGTGGATACCATCACATCCCAGGTGCTTTCCTGTCATAGGGCCAGATGAGGCTTTTGTTGAGCAGGGCTGAGTGGTGGTCTTTCCCTTTGGGTAAGAGTCAAGGTATTCTCTAGTTTCTTCGAACTGCAATCACATATGCTCTTTCTTAATCAGGCAGGCTCTCTAGTTCAAGGTAAGGCCTCCTCTGATTTTCATCACTTATTTTTTCAGTCTTAGAGACACAGTTTCCTTCACCATGATTTTAAAGCTTTTGGCTGATATGCATGTCAAGTTTCTATAACAAGGGGTTGACAACAGAGGGGATAGTAGCATTTATTAAATAACTGCTATGCATTAGTGTGTTATACGCTTGCCTTGCTATAAAGAAAGACTTGAATGGTAATTTATAAAAAAAAGAGGTTTCATTGGCTCACAATTTTGAAGGCTTTACAAAAAGCATGGTTCTGGCATCTGCTCAGCTTCTAGGGAGGCCTTGTGAAGTTTACAGTCATGGTGGGAGGCTAAGTGAGAGCAAGCATATTGCATGGCAAAAGACAAAGCAAGAGAAAGAGAATAAAGGGGGCTGCCACAAACTTTTTTAAATGACCACATATCATGAGAACTCATTAACATGAAGACAGTACCAAGCCATGTGAGATCCACCCTCAGGATCCAAACATGTCCCACCAGGCCCCACCCCCAGCACTGGGGATTATAATCAAAATGAGATTTGGGTGAAGACAAATGTCTAAACTGTATCAACTGGATAGTGTGCTAGGTGTTTCCCACTTTGATTCATGATTTTCTCATGGTTGCTACTTTCTCACCTCTCAGACCTAGCTTCAAAGTCACCCTTGACTAAATGATCTCATTAGGTCTCTTTCATGCTATTTTCTAAATTTTAATCTAGTGTATTCCAATATAATTTTACAATTATCAGCTTATTGCCTGTTTCCACTAGCATAAGTTTCCTGAAGGCAGCAGTTATGACTGTTAGATAAGTTACTTATCTTGTGAATTTATTCATCTATTAAAAATGTATTCCTACCATTAGGAACTCCCTCACAGAGTTATACGAGGCAGAAAATGCAGCTATAAACATCTGTTTAGTATGTCTAGTCTCACCATAATATGGGTAGACTCTAAGTCTAGACTTGGGAAAAAAATAATAGAAGGTATAATTTGTAGCTGCCTATTTAATCCACATTTTCAAATTCAGGTTAGTGATTAACAAAGTTAACATTAATGAATTCTTTATTTCTGATTCTTTCATCAATTTTCTTAATTGGTCCTAAATTCAGACAAATAAAAAGGTCTACTAAAATATCAAGCCTGATCTCTGTCCTCTAATGTGGTCAAAGTAGTAACATACATAACAAATGTCTGTTTTTTCATCCCTGAGAAACAGGACACCTTTCCTAAACAAGGCGCTAAAACTTCAAGACCTACTTTCGGTGAGATTGGAATTAAACATGGAGCTAAAAGGAACAGAAGAGAAACAAGGGTGACATTAAGAGTGCGGCTTAATTGAAGTTTAGTCCAAATTAAGTTGTTTTTGTTTGGGGCGGGGTGAGGGGCAGTTGTTGACTTCTGTGAGGAGACACTCCTGTTTCCCAGAGAGAACACAACAGCAATAGCTCTTGCCCTACTGGCTGGGGTGTAAAACAAAATTGGGAGCGTGGGTTTCAGCAGCAGGGATATCTAAGGAGCGTTGCTGGGTCATCACTAATGCTGTGGCCTTTTTATCTAGGATAGTGGAAGAAAAAGCAAGATGAACAAGTATTCTCGGGTCAGGACAGTGCCAGCCAGCTTCTGGCTGCCAGACAACTTGTCTTTGGCCTCAACTCTGCACCAGCTCTTCAAAATCCTCCTACCCCCCCAAACAGGCATTGAAAAAGGAGATGGTGTAGGCAAGTTTCATAAAGAACTAACATTTGAGACGGGCACTAGGTAGCAAGGAAACTTGTCCAGTCCAGGAAGACAGGAGTCACAAAGGATGCTCAGTAGCCATTGAGTAGACATTTACATTTGCAGCAGATATTTTGAATGAGGAAGAACTGGGTGATCAGTCCGACAATATATTTGGAAGCTCTCTATTTTTGTGTGTTCAGAACATCACATTATTATTTATTACATTCCAAATAGTCAAGTTGCATAATTTCCTAGCTCTTGCCACTCTATTTTGTCTAGGTTTGAACAAATTATGTCTATTACAGAAAGTCTTGCAAAAAGAAAAAGTTGTGTTTTCAAGGAGTGTATTCAAATATTTTCAAAATGCAGAAAACACCTTTGAGTTACCCCTCAAGAAGGTGGTGTAGGTTCACCCTTAGCTAATATTTGTGAAGAACTTATGCATGATACATGTTGTAGAACTGACAGTAGTAATAGAGCAGGGTTTTATTTGATTTAACTTGCTCATTGCAGAGAGCCATGTATAGTCTTGTTAAGGTGCTATATAGCATTTTAAGTAAAATGGTGCTGCAGAGGAGACAGGACAGACTTTCCCACGTCTCCCAAAGGCAGCCTCAGCCTGCACCAGAAGAGTCTGGGCATGAGAAGAAGACTGAACAAAAGCCATGTGCAAGATGAGCCCATTTTAAGTGAAATGGCTGTGTGGAGAGTCCCATCAGTTCGTTTGCAAATGGACAAGTCATAAACCTGCCTAATGACTTGGAAACTCAAAATTGCCCCCTTCATTTTAGAAAATTTTTAATGTTGTCCTCTCCAGTGAGCACCATTAACAGACACTCCTCACTCCTGCACATGGGTTGCCAGTTAGGCAAGGATGTTTTCAGTAAGACCAGAGGGGAAAAGAACTCTCAGCAGGGGAAAGATCTGTACAGAGAGAGGAGCACAACCCACCCAATCCATTGAGCCAGAGAGACTGCAGGGTGTGCAAACCACAGAGAAAGCAGAATTTATCTCAGCTGTGATTGCATTTTCCAACCATTTTAATCTCTCTTTCTTTTGACACTGTGTAATAATACTTTCTTCAAGGAATGTTCTTTAATCTTATAATTTGAAAACAAATTCTATTTCAGCTGTCCTTCTGGTAGGCGATCTTTAATGGTTTTGCTATAGGTAAAACTGTCATTATGTTCTGCCTCCCCACTCAGCTTCCTGGATATCAAATTGCTCAGATACTGCAGTTTTTGTCAGTGATAATATTGCCCTTTCAAAATTTCTCTGTAAGCAGGCTGAAAGGATTCATTCAGAGCAGTGGTGTCATTAATTTATTTAAATGCATTTCTCGAACAAAGCAGGTTAGTTGTTTTGAAATGTCAAGGTCTGGGAGCAGATTTGAAAATACTCTACAAAATACAATTGTCCAGGCTTTCTGGGGGAAAGACAGTGGAGACTTGTTAAAGAAGCAAACTGACATGTGGCCACAGGCTGTTCCCAAAGGCCCCAGCAGTCTTGTCCAAGGAGATCAGCAGCATTCACTCTCAGCTCTGTGGCAGGATCGGGCTCCTGCTTACAAAAAGGGCTGTGTTGTAACAAAATGGTTTTGCTGTGGATGAAAGTCAGCACTAATCTTTCTAATACAAATTGCTTCTCCCTTAAGGGAGTTGTTTGCAGGCAGATTGTTTTAGCTTTGCAAAGTTACTAGGCCCATTGAATGGGAACCCAGGTGGAGTGAATTCTACTTGCTCAACTGGATGAACTGGGGTCTAGGGAACTTCAAGTTAGAGGAAACAGAGGCACTGGACCAGGCAGAGGAAGATGAAATAGCATGTTGAAAACCTGCATGAAATGCGAACAGGCAATTCTAAAGTATTGGTTGGAATATGTCATTTAAGAAAGGAGTAAAACATATCTTCTTCAAACATAGCTCTTATCACTCTGGATTTTCAATCACCCAGATGTTTTGGCTTTTCTCATTCCCCTGCTAAAAAAGCAATGACTCCCTATTGTCTACTGAATAATATATAATCTTCTTAGCATGACATTCAAGACCCTCCACAATCTGGCATCAGCTTGTCTTTGAAATTGTAATTCCCATTACAACGCCCACACACGTCGTACATACTCAAGTGAAATTAGATACCCCTCTGTTTCCTAATGATGCCAGGCTTTTTTAACCCACCCTCATGCTTTTGTGACAGCTGGAGGCCCTCTCTCCTCTTCACCCTTTTGTCAGCCCCCATTGATTCTTCAAAGCCTGGCACAAATGCCTGAAAACTCACCACATATTGCAAGGAAGGTCTTTACCTTCTGATTTTTCATGACACTTGGTAAGTCTAAGGCCCAGACCACAATGGACTGATGAGACAATGATCGAGATATACATTAAGCATTCCCTCTAGAGAACGAATGAACTCCCCACAGGCAAGACCAGTCCTTACCCACCCACCACCCCTTTACTCAGAGCTTCGCAGCCCTGCAGCCCATCTTAGTCACCTGGGAGCTTCATACAAATAACAACAATTGGCTTCAAATGGTCTGAGGCTGGGGTCTAGGCATTTTTGCTTAGTTTGATTTTAGGGCGTTTCATTTGTTTTGTTTAGATTTTTTACCATCTGAACAATTTTTAAGTTTTCAGTTCAGTAATGTTAAGCATATTCCCACGGTTGTGCAACCAGTCTCCAGAGCATTTTCATCTTGCAAAACTAAGACTCTATACCCATTAAACAACGACCGCTTTCCCCACCTCCAGCCCCCACCCCAGCCACCACCATTCTATTGTCTGTCTCCATGAATTTGACTAATTTAGGTATCTCACATAAGTGGACTCGTATCGATAGTATTTGTCTATTTACGGCTGTCTTATTTTACTTAACATCATATCCTCGAGGTTCATCCATGTGGTAGCATGTGACAGGATTTCTTTCCTTTAGTAAGCTAAATGACATTCCATTATAGTTATATGCTACATCTTCTTTGTTCATTCATCTGTCAGTGGACATTTGGGATGGTTTCACCCCTTGTGTACTGTGAATAATGCTGCTATAAACATGGATGTGCAAATGTCTTTTCAAGATCCCACTTTGTAATTTTGGCTGTATTCCCAGAAGTGGGATTACTAGATTATACATTAATTCTATGTTTAATTTTTGAAGTAGTCATCATACTGTTTTCCACAGAAGCTGCACCATTTTATATTTCTACCGACAGTGTATAAGGGTTCTAATTTCTCCACATCCTTGCCAAAACTTACTTTACGTTTTAGTGCTAGTAGCCATCCTAATGGGTGTGAGTGGTGTTTCCTTGTAGTTTTCATTTGTAGTTCTCTAATGACTGGTGATGTTGAGCATCTTTTCATGCTTATTGATCATTTGTATCTTATCTTTGGAGAAATGTCTATTCAAGGTCTTTGCTCATATTTAGTTATGTTGGTTTTTTTTAATTGTTGAATTATAAGATTTCTTTATGTATTCTACATATTAACCCTTTATCAGATTTGCAAATGCATTCTCCCAATCTGTAGTTTGCCTTTTCACTCTGCTGGCTGTGTCCTTTGATGCACAGAAGTTTTTAAGTTTGATGTAGTCCCATTTGTCTGTTTTTACTTTTGTTGCCTGTGTTTTTGATGTCATATTCAAAAATTCATTGCCATACTCATTGTCATTAAGCTTTTCCCCTATGTTTTCTTCTAGGAGATTTATAGTTTTGGGTCTCATGTTTAAGTCTTTAATCCAGTTTGAGTTAATTTTGTATATAAGAATGTTATTCTTTTGCATGTGGATATCAAGTTTTCCCGACACCATTTGTTGAAAAACCTCTTTTGCCCTTGCATGATCTTGGCACTTTGGGCAAAGATTATTTGATCATATAAACCAGGATTTATTTATGGGCTCTCTATTCTATTCCATTGGTCTATGTCTATCTTCAATCCAGTACCATACTTAGTTTTTGATTACTGTAGCTATGTAATAAGTTTTAAAGTTAAAGAGTGCAACCCCTCTAGCTTTGTTCATTTTAAATATTTTGTTGTCTATTCAGGGTCCTTTGAATCCATATTTATTTTCTGATAAATTTTTCTATTTCTGAAAATAATGCCACTGGAATTTTTATGGGAAATTATGTTGAATCTGTAGGTTGCTTTAAGTGGGTAAGGTATTTATTAGAAGCTCCCCAGGAGACTCCAATGCATAATCTCCACTGAAAGCCATTGATATGATTTGTCTGTGTCCCCACCCAAATCTCAACTTGAATTGTATCTCCCAGAATTTGCAAGTGTTGTAAGAGAGACCCAGGGGGAGGTAATTGAATCATGGGGGCCAGTCTTTCCCATGCTATTCTCATGATAGTGAATAAGTCTCGTCAGATCTAATGGGTCTATTAGGGGTTTCCACTTTTGCTTCTTCCTCATTTTTCTCTTGCCACCACCATATAAGAAGTGCCTTTCACCTCCCACCATGATTCTGAGGCCTCCCCAGCCATGTGGAACTATAAGTCCAATCAAACCTCGGTTTGTTCCCAGTTTCAGGTATGTCTTTATCAGCTGTATGAAAATGAACTAATACAGTAAATTGGTATGAGTAGAGTAGGACATTGGTGAAAAGATACCTGAAAATGTGGAAGTGACTTTGGAACTGGGTAACAGGCAGAGGTTGGAACAGTTTGGAGGACTCCGAAGCAGACAAGAAAATGTGGGAAAGTCTGGAAACTCCTAGAGACTTGGAGGGCTCAGAAGACAGGAAAATGTGGCAGAGTTTGGAACTTCCTAGAGACTGCTGAATGGCTTTGTCAAAAATGTTGATTGTGATATGAACAATAAGATCCAGACTGAGGTGGTCTCAGATGGACATGAGGAACTTGTTGGAAACTGGAGCAAAGGTAACTCATGTTATGTTTTAGCAAAGATACTGGTGACATTTTGTCCCTGCCCTAAAGATTTGTGGAACTTTGAATTTGAGAGAGATGATTTAGGGTATCTGGTGGAAGAAATTTCTAAGCAGCAAATCATTCAAAAGGTGACTTCAGTGCTGTTAAAAACATTCCATTTTAAAAGGGAAACAGAGCATAAAAGTTCAGAATATTTTCAGCCTGATGATGCAGTAGAAAAGAAAAACCCATTTTTTGAGGAGAAATTCAAGCCAGCTGCAGAAATTTTTTAAGTAGCAAGGAGTCTAATGTTAACCCCCCAAGATCATTGGGAAAACCTCTCCAGGGTATGTCAGAGACCTTCACAGCCGTCCCTTTCATCACAGGCCTGGAGGCCCAGGAGGAAAAAGTGGTTTGCGGGCTGGTCCCAGGGTCCCTGTGCTGTATACAGCTTAGGGACTTGATGCTCTGTGTCCAAGCTGCTCCAACCATGGCTGAAAGGGGCCAACAGCTCAGGCTGTGGCTTTAAAGGATGGAAGCCCCAAGCCTTGGCAGCTTCCACAGGGTGTTGAGCCTGCCGGTGCACAGAAATGAAGAATTGAGGTTTGGGAACCTCCACCTAGATTTCAGAAGACGTATGTAAATGCCTGGATACTCAGGTAAAAGTTTGCTGCAGGGGTGGGGCCCTCGTAGAGAACCTCTGCTAGGGCAGTGCAGAAGAGAAATGTGGGATCAGAGTCCCTACTGAGGGACTGCCTAGTGGAGCTGTGAGAGGAAGGCCACCATCCTCCAGACCCCAGAATGGTAGATCCACCAACAGCTTGCTCCATGTGCCTAGAAAAGCTGCAGACACTCAATGCCAGCCCATGAAAGCTTCCAGGAGGGAGGCTGTACCCTGCAAGGCCATTGGGGCAGAGCTGCCCAAGACCATGGTAACCCGTTTCTTGCATCAGCATGACTTAGATGTGAGACCTAAGTCAAAGGAGATAATTTTGAAGCTTTAAAATTTAACTGCCCTGCTGGATTTTAAACTTGCATGAGCCCTGTAACCCCTTTGTTTTGGCCAATTTCTCCCATTTGGAACAGCTGTATTTACCCAATACTATATCCCCATTGTATCTAGGAAGTAACTAGCTTTCTTTAGGTTTTACAGGCTCATGGGCGGAACGGACTTGCCTTGTCTCAGATGAGACTTTGGACTGTGGACTTTTGAGTTAATGCTGAAATGAGTTAAGAGTTTGGCGGACTGTTGGGAAGGCACGATTGGTTTTGAAATGTGAGGACATGAGATCTGTATGGGCCAGGAATGGAATGATGTGGTTTGGCTGTGTCCCTATCCAAATCTCAACTTGAACTGCATATTCCAGAATTCTCATATGTTGTGGGAGGGACCCAGAGGGAGGTAATTGAATCCTGGGGGCCCGTCTGTCCCATGCTATTCCCGTGATAGTGAATAAATCTCAGAAGATCTAATGGGTTTATCAGGGGTTCCTGCTTTTGCTTCTTCCTCATTTTTCTCTTGCTGTCACCATATAATAAGTGCCTGTCTGAGGTCTCCCAAGCCATGTGGGACTGGAAGTCCAATTAAACCTCTTTTTGTTCCCAGTTTTGTGTATGTCTTCGTCAGCAGCGTGAAAATGAATTAATAGAGCCACCACTGTCTCTCTACCGTGGCTGACACAATGCCTTGAGAATGGTCATTAAATGAGAACTTGTTTAAATCAATCAGTTACTAGCATACATTTTGTAACTACTTTGGTTCATAAAGCAATGCAACATTGTAAAATTAGATTTAAAAGGTAAACAACAAACAAACAAACACAAAAGGCCAGCAAATGAGCCCATGATCAAAAACAGCCAGGCATTGTAAAATGATGCACCCTGAAAGTGGACCGCATCTGTAACTAAGCCTGCTTCCCAAAAGAACATCCCTCACTGCAGGAAGAAAGCATGTGGGTCCAGTGAAATGAACAAGGGGGCAGAGAGACAGGAGGTCAGAACCCAGCCTGATCATGGCCAGCTGATTCTGAACTCTCCCAGAGATTCTGGTAAACTAGATACTGGTGGAAATGGAAGTGTCTTGTTAACCAGATACAAGTGGGATATTCCACCCAATATCCTCCTGGGTGGAATTTTCCGGATCTCTCACCTTCTACTCTACTCCCCAGGAAAAAATATGCAGCCATCCACAGTTCTGGTTTAAAAATCAATATTTTCTCTTTCTCTCTTACCAGACTGCACTTCCTCCTAGCTCACCATGCTTTCCTGCAGCTTGAAGTGATGTACATGTTCTTTGCAGGCCTCCTTCCTTCTGGGAAGTCAGCATCCATAGAACCATAGGCAGGGAAGTGGGTGGTAGAGAGAGTGTTGCCTATGACTTCCCAGAGGAAAAATAGAGTGTGTTCATGTGACTATGAAAGCACTCAAAACCGCTTATAAATTGTGAAACATTCTTTTAAAGGTTTACTTCTTTTATTTTTTACTTACAAAAGATGCATTTTTCACAAAAATAAAAACTAAAAGCCTACTGCTATTGTACTTAAATGTCCTGGCTTACCACCTGTATTGACTGGGAGGGGTCCTGGAGGCTCACAGGATTCACATCCCTCTGGGAATACAGCTCCCTCCAAGCTGCCTTGATGGAGCCAAGTTTGCAGTTCTCAGCTGCAAGTGAGGGAGCTCTCCAGGCAAGACCAGAACAATGATGCTTAGCAATTTGCTTGTCTTAAAAGAAACCCTCTTGAAAAATAGATCAGGCTCTCTTCTAAAAAGGGTATTAAGCCTTGGCTCAGAGATAAGAAAGAGACAAAGAAGGTTCCTTTCTTTGGAAATGCCCCAGCTGGGTCTTCAGCCATCAGGAGTTTTTCTTCTGAAGATAGTGTTGAGGGAATTTCAGGAGACTAGAAGAGATAATGCTCCCTGGACAGGAGCCAATCAGTCACCCCAACCACAGAGCTGCAGCTTCCTCATTTTGGAATGGTAACTCTGACAGTCGGGTACGTCCTGGTTGCTGTGGTCGCCCTGGTTCTCATGACCTGGGCAGAAACAGGATGGAGTGTACATGGGCGAGTGTGACATAAATGCCCATAGAAAGAAAGTAGAAAAAGGGTAGGAGGGAGAGGAAGAAAAAAGGAAAGAGAAGGGGGAAGAGAAAGAAAGAAGAAGAGGCAAGGATGAGAGAGGTGTCACTGGGGCACTGCCTCTGGCACATGCAGGCTCATCTTTGGAGGGTTTGAGTTTGCTGTGGGGCGAGAGAATTCAACTGCAAGCAGGGCTGGAAAGAGAGAGTGTTGCACATATTTCTTCATTCTGAAATATTGATACTTTTCACAAATTGCACTCCAGGCTAAATAATCAAAATCAGTGGATGAAATCCTGAAAACATCTCTCTCCTCTCATGCACATGAGGGAATCTGCTCTCCTTACCTACCTCCTTATCTGCTCATCCTCCCAAATGCAGCTCAGACTCTATCTTCTCATGACAGCCCTCACTAACTACCCTGCGTTAGGCAGTGATTCCACCCGCCTCCTTCTCTGAACTTCTAGAGTATTACCAACTGTAAAATTCAGTCAGCAATGAATGAGTCATATATTGCATAGGGCTATCTATCTCATTGTTCTTGCAGAGTGCTATTAAATATGAGATGAACATATGTGCAGATTTAGCCCAGACAGTACTTGTTTGCACAGGTTAGTCCAGATTAATAATTATCACCCCCTTTTACTCTCACAAGGGTCTCTGCTAGGGAAGATAAATAATACGGTCAGCCTATTTACATGTTAAATTCTGTATCATTCCAGACTCCCTAATGAGACTCTAAAAGCTCTTTGGGGATCCCTGTCATCCTCCACACCAGTCTGGTTCCTTATACTCTGTGCCCAATAATGTTTTTATTGTGAGCATCAATCACCCTTTTTGTTTTAGAAGATGGAAAATGAACAAGTCCTCAAAGCTTATGAACATGCTGAATATAAAGAGGAAAGTTTTCATCTTAACTTGGGCCCTTGTTGTTTTCATTGTTTAAGATTTAAAACATCACATTCCAGAGCTGAAGACGAGGGCAATTCCCAGACTTACATCTGATGTTTAAAGATAATGGTGAAGGAGAAAGTGCCAGTTCAAAGGCAGACAGAGTGTTCTGCCCGTCCTTATGCCTGCAGACTCCTCACCTTCTAGCAAGTTCCAGCTGCCTACGCTGGTCACCTTGGGTTACTTGAAAATTTATTTATTTAATTTCGTTCTTAGAGTAATATAAGTGTACTTGCAAATAAAATGAGAATTTAAATGACAAACATTCTGACAACAACAATCTAGAAAATGAAATCTCTTCTCCCTGACTGAAATATTATGCTCTCGAGGTGAAAGTGAAAAATGACCTCTTTTGTACATCTCTGCCTTCATTTTCTTCTATTGGGAGAAATAGGGAGATGGTCCTATTAACCCCCATCTATTCATCTACTCATGGATCCATATTTATTATGCACCTATCACGGGCAAAACATGGAGCTCTGTGTCTGAAGAGTGATAAACAGACGCAGTCCCTGCCTTCATGTAGCTCATAGTCTAATATGCAAAAGAGACACCAAATGCTAGTGCAAACTGTTATGTAATTAATGTCTGGGTATTAAGGATTGTTTCAGCAAGAGCCTAACAGAAATTCTTAACCTACACTGAAGAGTCAGAAAGGACCTCACTAAACAAGAGACATTTAGGCTGAGACCCAAAAGGTACATAGAAATCTGGATAGAAGAAGAAAAGAGGAAGAAATTTCCAGGCGGAAGTAGCAACTGGCACAAAAGCCCTGAGGTGGGAGTGACTTGGTAACTTTGAAAAGGAAATCTGTGTCAGGCTTGCTGAACAATGTGGGTGAGATACAGAAAAGGGGAAGACTCCACCAGGATTGATTGGCTCCTTGTTCCAAAGTTCGGTTTCTTTCTTTTCTCTTTGATCGATTGCCCCCTATCAGTTACCAAGGTCGGCAACAAAGCAGGAGCTGAGTAGACATCAAAATCACTGCCGGGTCTTAGGGAATTTCAGTATGGCTTACATCATTTTGGGAAACAATGACAAGAATTATGCTTAGTAGAACCCTGTGCCCTGTGTCCTGGCAATAACATTTTGAAAGACAGGCACACCTAATCACCATCACTTCTAAACAAACTGCTCCACTTCTAAGCACTCCTCATGTTCTACTATTCTCCAGGAACAACCAACACATGGGTTATGAACTTTTGTGAATGCCAGCCTGGCTGTGGCTGTGGCTTGCTATGCTAAAGGCTACCAAAATTAAAATGGAAAAGGCACAGTTTCCATCCTTAAAAAGCTTCAAATGAGCAAGGGAAATATTGAGAATAGAGTTCTGGCAGGTAGACAGAAAACAGACTTTGGAGTCAGAGGCTTGGGTTGAAAAGCTGACTCTATCACTTGTGAATTTTGTGAACTTACACAATTTTATTAACTTCCCTGAGCCTCATTTATTAATTTGAAAAATAAAGATAATAACCACCTGCCTCCTAGAATTGTTGGGAAGATTGAATGAAGTAATATTTTCAGATACTGTATGTGTGTGAATGTGTGTACAGAGAATAATATTTTCAGATACTTTGGGAAGCTGAGGATGGTGGATCACCTGAGGTCAGGAGATGGAGACCATCCTGGACAACATGATGAAACCCTGCCTCTACTAAAAATACAAAAAATTAGCCAGGCATGGTAGCAGGTGCCTGTAATCCCAGCTACTTGGGAAGCTGAGGCAAAAGAATCGCTTGAACCCATGAGGCGGAGGTTGCAGTGACCCAAGATCATGGCACTGCCCTCCAACCTGGGCAACAAGAGCAAAACTCTGTCTAAAAAAATAAAAAATAGTCTTTTCTGTGGTGCCTCAGAGGCTTTCACCTGCTTCAAGATGAGGCTGAACATCTCCTTCCCAGTCACTGGCTGCCAGAAACTCATTGAAGTAGATGATGAACGCACACTTCATACTTTTTATGAGAAGCCTTCGGCTATGGAAGTTGCTGCTGACGCTGTGGGTGAAGAATGGAAGGGTTGTGTGGTCCGAATCAGTGGTGGGAACGACAAACAAGGTTTCCCCATGAAGCAGGTGTCCTGACCCATGGCCATGTCCGCCTGCTACTGAGTAAGGGGCATTCCTGTTACAGACCAAGGAGAACTGGAGGAAGAAAGAGAAAATCAGTTCGTGGTTGCACTGTGGATGCCAATCTGAGCGTTCTCAACTTGGTTATTGTAAAAACAGGAGAGAAGGATATTCCTGGACTGGCTGATACCATGTTGCCTCATTGCCTGGGGACCAAAAGAGCTAGCAGGATCCGCAAACATTTCAATCTCTCTAAAGAAGATGATGTCCGCCAGCATATTGTAAGAAAGCCCTTAAACAAAGAAGGTAAGAAACCTAGGACCAAAGCACCCAAGATTCCAAGATTCAGGGTCTTGTTACTCCACATGTCCTGCAGCAAGAAAGGTGGCATATTGCTCTGAAGAAGCAGTGTACTAAGAAAAATAAGGAAGAGGCTGCAGAATATGCTAAACTTCTGGTCAAGAGAATGAATGAAGCTAACGAGAAGTGCCAGGAACAAACTGCAAAGAGACACAGACTTTCCTTTCTGCGAGCTTCTACTTCTAAGTCTGAATCTAGTCAGATATAAGATTTTTTAACAAATAAATAAGATCAGACTCTCAAAATAAAACATAAATATAAATATTTTCAGATACTGTGTGTGTGTGTGTGAATGTGTGTACTCACTTTCAAGCAAGAAGAGAGATGGAGAAAAAAATATCAACAGAAATTGTTCCCTTCCTTAAATTTAGAGACTGAGGGGAACAGAGACAAATAAACAGACATTGTAATCACCATGTAAAATGTACGTTCAACAATGCACAAAGAGATGATGAGTAAAGGAAAAGAGAGACAGAGGTGACTGGAGGAAGGGACAGATTCAGGAGCCATCTCAGGTACATTCAATTATATGGATTTGAAAGAAGTGAGATAAAATATTCACAAGGTTTTGTTTCATACGGACAATCTGAAATCACGCGAAGCCCTGAACGCAAAATGCATTGACATGGTTCTTTTCTAAACTATTAGGTCAAATGTGAAGCTTTGTTCATACTCTAACCACATGGCAATGGCATGTTGGCTGGCAAACAGACATGCCTGCCTTCTAGACGTTTAGTCTTAACTTATGCAAGTTTCCAGCTATGCATGGTCTTTATGTATTGTGTCCTTGCAGGAAGTACAAGTTATCTTGCATTTGGGTGTAGGTGGGGAGAACTAATAAGACTTAGCAAACGAATAACGGAGAAAGAAAATGCTTTAAGGAAGAAGGAACAATAAAGGCTGACTTTTATTGTTCCTTCTGTGACTTGTCACCTGACAAAACCATTTAATAAGATACCTTTAACCTGAAGAAAACAAGTTCCTCATTGAAAAGTGTGCAAAGATGTGTTGGACAATTGTGTGTCAGGAATATTATAAATGAGATTCATGAGTCTCATCAGCTATTGGACAAGAGGAAACAAAGGCTCCCTCCAAACCAGAGATTTCAAGATGAAGAGGTCTTCCCTATACTTCTGCTCAATTTCCATAATCGTTGTTGTGAATACCTTTCCTTTGGAACTGTCTGTATTGGTGAGGGTTTAGGACTCTCAGTGCTGCCTCCTTGTGAATGATGAGCTTTTAAGGCTGCTGGTGTTAGCAATACTAATAAGACTATTACCTTAGGAGGTAATAGTCTTACCCCTATCTTACAGATAAAGAAACTGAAAGGCAAAAAGATCAACTAACTTGTCCAAAATCACACATGTGAGCCATGAATGAAACTCAGGAAGGCTGAGTCCATGCTCCTATTCACCTTATTATCCCACCAGCCCCAGAGGAGAGACAACTCTTGACTTCCTAGCTCTATAGGCATAGAATATGGTGAAAGTGGGGGTTCTTTGAAACACAGGACCCTGGAATGTCTTTTTCCAGGATCATCTTCTTTCCTGTGACAAGTGACCCTGCTACCATCTCAGGACTGTGGCTCCAGCAAAACTTGGAAGGGGCAGGCAAGCCCCTTAGAACCTCTGCTCCACTGAACTTTTCTTTTGTGCTACTGGACTGTTAATCTCCTGTGACCCAGGGTTAGAAACTGCCAATTTCTGCAGCTACACCATTCCAGATTTTCTCTTACTCATACGACTAGGCTAGTTCTGACAACCTCTGGACTAAGAACATGTTACCTTGGTTTTTTGCATTCAGAGGGAATTAACTTAGAGAAAGAACAATAAAACAAAAAGTAATTTTTAAACTTATGTATCCACTCTCTAATGTCATTATAATGATGATGACCAACTCTTTAGAAAGACCAGGTGGGTGTAATGTCTATTACATCTGTTAATAGCAGCTAGACCTCTGTGCTAGGCACTCTCCCTGGTTTAATAATACGTGTGGAAGAAGGCATTACTTAGAAAATCCAACTCTCCTTGCCTTAAGTAAAAGTAGAGATGAACTATCAAAATGCTGCTGGGTAATCTTAAAAAGCACAGAAACTGGAATAGGGCTAGATCTCAGGAATACATGGGACAAGATATAACTTGGGATTCATTTCCCAGCTCATATTCCCACTCCTCTCTGTACATCCACTACACATCTCTTCCCACTTTCTTTCTCTCTCTCTTTTTCTTTCTTCTTCTTTTTTCCTCCCTCCGTCTCCCATCATCCACCCCTCCCTTTCTTCCTTTTTCCCTCCTTTCCTTCCTTCCTTTGTTTCTTCCTTTCTCTTCCTTCCTTCCTCTTTCCCTTTCTCTCTCTCCAGACCAAATTCTTCTGCTTCTCAGGTCCACATGGCAAGAAGGACAGCTACTCTAACATCTCCTTCATTTGTGTTTACTGATATAGGACAAAGAAAGAAACTGACCCAACTCCCTGGCTCCCAAGTCTGAACCTTGAGCCAATGAGCTATGACCAGGAATAGAATCAGCACTGTGACTTTCATATGGCCACATTAAGGATGAGCAGGAGAGACAATTATTAGAGAAGAGGGGCTGAAGAAACAGCCCTTTGAGTGTCTTTACCAAGCAGCCACCACACCAATTAATGTACCTGGAAGTTGTCCTCTGTGAGGTAAAGTGTGCCAGGCAGCTTTGTCTAACGTACATGAAAACCATGGGCATGTGCTTTGGTTCACATGTGCATAGCACGCATGCAGTTGGTATTCTGTAATAATAAATAATTACTGCACATTTAAGGCCTGTCAAGAGCACTTAGAAATCACAATGTTCCTTTAAGGTGGTAATGCAATTGTCTCTACTTCAGAGAGAGCAAACAGAGACTGCGTTTTAGGGAAATGAAGTGACTTGCTTACGTTTATACAGCTGGCATATGTTAATATCAGCACCTGAATCAGACTCTATCTGACCTTAGACTCAGCACTCTTTGCCACCAAGACATTCTCTTTTTAATTGAGAAATGTAGATTAAGCACTAAGCCCAATGCCAAAATTATATATATATGTAGAACAATAAAATACAAAGTAATTTTTAAACTCATGTATCCACTCTCTATTTTTATTATGACAACATTTCCCATATATAATATATATTATCTATTATATAACAGAACTACCAACTGTGTAGATACAAAATTTTGACCTTGATTCCTCTCACCTACTCAAAATGAAAAGCTGACACTGCCCACCTTATTAACCTCAAATGACCTCAGAAGGCATTCCAGAAAAGAAATCCAGCTACTCAGCAGCCTTAAGAAGAATCCAACACCATGAAACTTTTTTGCCTTGGTTTTTCAAGGAGGTCTTCTAAGTCCCTAAGAATCAGAGGTCATTCTATGGCATGAACTGTCACTTACAGAGAAAGGTCAAATAGCAGCCTAACCCCTATTCGATACTATTCATGGCTGAGGAGGCATTTGCTGTGTTTGGAATTCTAAGTGCATGGCATGAATGAACTCAGTTTTTGCTGTTTCTATTTTATAGGTGAGGAAAACAAACGTGAATATTTAATTTGGCCTAAGACTAGAATCACAGACAACTTTCAGATAAATAACAGTGCAAGAGATACCGGAAAATCCAGTGTGTGGTATTGACAGTCGACAGTCGGTGCTGAGAGATTTCAGAGGTAAGACCCATCCTACTGGCCTGGCTTCTCTTTGAGCCACAGAACCCTGTCCTCTCCTCTATGGAGGTGGGTATCAGACTGCCCTAAGCATGCCTGTTTTCTCCATCTCCCGCACCATCCTGCATGTTTATCATCATAGTATTTCCAGCATCTAGCATATAGACAGTAGACATGAAAGGCAAGGAGGGAAAGGGAGGCAAGGAGGGGGAGAGAGGAATGGAGGAAGAGAGGGATGAAAGAAGATAGGGTGGGAGAGACGGAGGGAAGGAGAAGGAGGAAGGAAAGAAGGAAATGGAGGGAGGGAGAAGAGATAGGGAAGGAGGGAGGGAAGGAGGGGGAGGAAGGGGAGAAGGAAATGAAGGAAGGGAGGAAGAGAGGGAGGGAGGGATAGAAGGAAGAAAATAGGAAGAGAGAGAAAGAAGAGGAGGAGAAAATGAAGGAAAGCAGGGAAGAGGGGAGGAAATAGTGGGAGGGAGGAAGAGAGGGAGTAAAAGAAGAGGTATTGGGACATCCATACAGGTTTCTTACAGGAGAAAATACTTAGTCCATCTGTCTTAACATCAAGGCAAGTTTTTGCACAAGGCATCTATAAACCTCGGTGAAGATCTAATTGACACGTGCAGACCACTAGCTCTGGCAAAGAGACAGTACCCACCGAGTGGCCACCGGACTCCTTGATCCTGGCAGAGAAAAGCAGAACCTGTCCCTAAAGGCACACGAGGCAGGGGCTGGTGCTTCCCCTATGAGGAGGAAAGGGGCATGAAAGTGGAATCACTCCCTGGCCAACACTGTTTGTGGGAAAACGACCGTCTGAAGAGCATCTTCTCAGCCTTCAAAGAGATCCTCCTAGTTATGCCAATTAAATTTCC
This sequence comes from Callithrix jacchus, assembly GCF_049354715.1. Classification (NCBI taxonomy): domain Eukaryota; kingdom Metazoa; phylum Chordata; class Mammalia; order Primates; family Cebidae; genus Callithrix; species Callithrix jacchus. The sequence continues at coordinate 93,872,525 of NC_133515.1, forward strand.
ATTTCTCTTGTACCTTCAACTCCTGTCTTCAGAGAAACCTAAGCCCACAAAGCAGGCACTCTGACCCTATCCGGAGAAAGAGTGTTAATTGTATAACTTCTAGCTGTGGTGCTTCAGTCGTGTAAATCGAAAAAGTAAACCTAATTTGAGAGATATGTAAATGACAAACTGAAAGAATTAATATTTAGCTCTGTGGAAAACACAGCTTTCCTCCTCATTATGGAGGCTGATTTCTCTGTAAACAGAGGAAAAATGAATTGTTGGAAGCTCCTCAGAATGTGCAGCTGAGGATGCCTTTATATTAATGAGGAAAGTGATGCTGATTAATAGGCAGCCCCAAATCCAGAAAGAAGGTTTCCTCCCTTCTGTCGTCCTGCCAGCCTGGGAACAAGTAACCTAGCAAGGTCCCCAGGCAGAATGAGAGCACAGTCCCCTGGGTCTGTTACTAGCTGGAGCACTTGGAATCTGATCGTTCTCCTTTCAATTACACTGACAAACATGGCTAGGCTTGAACAAATTGGCCCGCATGAATTAGGCTCCATTATTACAGAACTCCGCATCTTCCGAGCCTCCCTGACCATAATTAATCAGGACCCCTCTACTGTAGCTCACAGCTAGTTCAGGAAAATATTTTCCGACAGTTTAGCCAAATAACAGTATTGATTTTTATCCTAATACTTTCTTCTACTCATCCTATCTCTTATGCTGACAGTGAATTCCACGTTTCCATGGCTCTGTCGCCAGCATTGTGTAATGTGTCCTTTAACACAATCAAGCAAGGGACTAAACTTCCCATTTTACAGAAAAGGAATGTAAATCACAGGAAGGCAGGAGTACCTTGATGAATAAGAACTTGAGTCTTCTGCCTCCTAGACTGTCAGTAATTATCTAGATCACCCCTGTCTGGGGGAAGAGCTTTTATCCGATTTTGCCACCCTCTGGGTCACACAAGCCAGGGGCCACCGAGGAATGAAAGCAAAGTATTCATTATTCATTTGCCTTTTTTCTCCCAAATAAGAAGGAAAGCAGCCTCCTCTTTCCGATTCATGGTCTGCATACTGGCCATTGTTTGTTCCTCCCTATACAAAGACAGAGTTCACTGTGAAAGATCAGAGGCCAGACTTCATATGTCACCCAGCTCTGGGCACTGCAACCTGTCCTCAATTTCAGGTAGCCTTTAAAAGACTGGTGACCTTTGAAGCTCATGAGACTTATGTCCCTGCAGTGGATGAAGACCTAAGCAAGCAAGAAAAGCCTTGGTAGGGTGTGGAAACATATTCTTTGGCCAGGAGTCCAGCCTGCAGAGATGCACGTATGAGACCTGAAGCTTATGTACAATTTTGACAGCCCATTTTAGAAATGTATGCAAAGTTACTAAAACAAAATTTTGTATAAAAGAGAATATTTACTTATAAAGAAAAGATAAAGTATATCATAGCATGCAAATTTTAGAAAACGGACAAATACACAAACATCATAAAATGAAGATAAAGAACATGATATTTGTATTAATTAACTGCCTAATATACTTTTGTTAGTACCGTTCCTACATTTTTGTCTGTACGTGCCAACAATTTTATGACATCATTCTCAAGGCAGAGAAGGGAACTCAGCCTTTTCCTCTTCAGGTTTCTCCACCACTGGCCATTGGCATCCAGTGCTGGGCCATGTAGGACATATTCACAGGGCAGCATGGCCTCTGGCCTCATATCCTCCTGCCAGCACCAAGCAGGTCATCTCAGCAGGTGGCAAGAGCATTCTGGAAGCCATTCATACAGCAGGACAGTCAGTTACAACTTACCTCTGCAAGGAAGTGACTTTGTGTGAGTCACAAAACCCCAACTCACTGTAATTGCAATGCGACTCTCCCTTTAGCTGGATCCAAGAACTGTCTAAAACTACTCCACCAACAACAAATTAATAGGATTTGTCTGGAGAAGGTGGGGAGAAAGAAAGAGTTGCCTTAGCTGATTGTGTTAGAAACATCTTAATGTCACAAATCTTTTAAAAATGATCATTTGATCATATTTCTAAGACTCCTCCCCAGACATTGAAAGGGACTCATGGCAAGCGCAGAACTCTAAACTGAAGCTTCTTTATCTTCATAAAATTACCACTGGGTCCCTTGTTATTCTCCCTGTGGAGGAACTAAGAGGAACGCTGCAAGAATATAGCTTTAACAGATCTGGCATTACCTAAAGCACCTAGACTCTAATCACAGGCCCAGCTGAAAATCTGACCCAAGCATGCCTGAGATGAACAGACCTTAGTTAACAGCAGGCTGCCATCCTCACAGCAGATCTGGTGTACATCCACAGGCTGAGGTTCTCACTCTTTCCCAGGACCTAATTGGTCCACTAATCCCTCTGACAACCACACTTTTTCTAGGAAGGAGGAAATCTGGATGTGAGAGTTCAGCAGATAAACACTTTTGCCCAAAACTTGAGTCTCTATTTGGTACCCAGTGATCTCTTTGGCTTATGTAACAGAAATGCATGGCTGGGCGTGGTGGTGGCTTATGCCTGTATCCCAGCACTTTGGGAGGCTGAGGTGGGTAGATCACTTGAGGTCGGCATGTGAGACCAGTCTGGCCAACATGGCAAAACCCCATCTCTACTAAAAATACAAAAACCTGTTGGGCATGGTGGCATGCCCTTGTAGTTCGTTCCAGCTACTCAGGAGGCTGAAGCAACAGGAGAATCTCTTGAACCCAGGAGGCAGAGGTTGCAGTGAGCTGAGACCATGCCACTGCACTCCAGCATGGGCGACAGAGGGAGACTCCATCTCAGAAAAAGAAGAAAAGGAAAAGAAAGGCAGGTACATGATCCTCAGCCCTAGGGTTAGACCCTGACTCTCACATAAAATGCAACGTGTCATCCTCAATATGAATAAGTACATGCACGTGTAAGACAAGTAGAGGCATACCATTAAAACAAAAAGTACTTTAGGAGTCTCCACCTACCACGTGATCCTCCCCATGAATTTGACAGCCTTGTTAAAGACAGAGGATTTGAATAGCTGTACATCTACTGATATGCTTTTCTCTTATTTATGTCTTTAGTTAATTTCGTGGTTCTCATCTTCTACACAGGAATATTACATAAGATTGTACATTTAGAACTGTGCATATTTTAATTTATGGGTAGTAGAAAGGTTTTCAAGTGAAGTTTTAATGATATATAATTTTCACCTTACTTGTTGACTTCTGGACTTAACCACAACACAAAATATGACTTCAGAGTATTTTTGTTCATTAAATCAAGAAAGTAAATAATTTCCAATGAATAATTGTAAGAGAAACACTTTGGTCCTATAACCTGGGGATGGGGAGAAGCAGAGTGGAAGCAATAGTGTGCAGCATTCTGATAAACCTCCCTAGACACAAAAAGGAAATTGCACCTCTAATCTCAGTATCTGATTAAATATGAAAGAGAGACAGGGTGGTGAGGAAACGTCACATCATCTTGGATAACTCTTGAAAGGAGGGCTTCAAAGCTCCACATCATAGGGCTTTTAATTGAGATTCCATATTTCTCTTATGAATATGAACTTGTACATTATTCAAGGAAATTACATTTGGTTATAAACATTGAAAAGACTTGAGTTTTTTTTATTTTTTAATATCTGTGTTATTCAGATGGTAATGAAAATCAGAAATTTCAAACTGGCAAATAACAGCTAAGAAGAGTACAGCAGGGAGCCTAGAAGTCAATGTGTTCAGCCAGTTATCTGGTCAAATCTCAGTAAAGGCAATTCCGAGAGATGACCCCCTGCTTCCTATTTTTTCCTTCTGTTTCTAGCAGGTATTAAACTTAGATTTTTCTTTCATTTTTAAATTCTTCTCTTGTTATGGGTTGTTTAAATGTGATTTTAACACACATATGTGTTTTTTGATGATTGGTTTCCAATCAGATTTTATTCTTTCATCCCATCAACGAATATTTATTCAGTACCTACTATGTACCTGACGCTATTCTAGGCACTGGAAATACAGCAAGGAGCAAAAATCCCAATGACATTCTATTACATTAAATCACATGAACCTGCCACACGTATACGTCAGTAATAGTCCAGATTCAGCATTCTGACATGGTGCAAACTAATGTTTGGGAAACAAAAATATAAACATAATTGGTAAGGATTTCTGTAGTGTTTTAGAACCTCTTCTTAGATTATAGTCTTTTACACAATGCGCTCTTATTAGACCCACCACATCAGGTGAACTCTTTGTACTGACTTCTTATCCCAGCCTTAAAACCTGAAGCTCAGTCCAGGAAGCAGTAGGTGGCCTCAGTGAAAAAGCTACATTCTGTAATTTTCCTACCACCTCACTTTTGCTTTCATACATTTTGGCCCATGATGAATGTAACTTTCTTATTGGCTCAATGATGGATTTTTAAAGCATTTATCATTCTTCTTTCAAGAGTTTTGTGGAGTTTTGTTAAAAACCAGGAGGTTTGAGAGAAGACTGGTTTAATAATATCTAAAATAAAGTAAGCTGCTGGTGAATCTTGAGAGCATTTTCATTATACTATTACTCTCAGTATAAGATCTGCTGCGAGCAGACCACATGCCTGATAAACTAGACGTCTGTTCAGTTTTGATGGTTCTGGCTTTTGGTGGGGTGTTCCTTTTAACAGAATTTTGGAATTAAGTTCTCCTGAGAAATTTCAGGACCTTCTGCAACCCACTGATGAATGAACGTCTATGAACCTCCTGAGAGTTACAACACACCCATATATTTCTATAGTTTGGTACAAAGGGCAAAAGAGAAAACTGTCTTCCCAGAGACAACAGATATTTGGGGGCTCTTGCAGCACTAAGAGGGTGCAAAAAAAAAGCCCTGAAGCTGGAGGGAAAAGGCTCTTCCACTCATCAGCTTCGTAAGCTTTGATACATTCTTAACCTTCCCAAGCCTCCGTTTCTCACATATAAAATAAGACAAGTTCCTCCATTCCACAGATTGTTAAATGAGAGAACATACGTTAAAGTGCTTTGAACACTAAATATAGTTTCTGCTAAATATATAGAAAGACAATTTTCAAAAGGGGAAAATAAAATTTCAAGGAAAAGCAAGAATGTGTGGAGCAGGCAAGGGAAGGCAAGGGAAAAGGGACAGTGGTTGCAGATCACGCTGCGTTGCTGCTGCCACTGTGCCAGCCCCTTGGGTCTCAGTGAGGCCAATGATGCTCCAGAATATGAGACAAGCCAGTTGGGAGCAGATTGGACCCAGCTTCATTCAACATTACTGCCAGTTATTTGATTACAATAGAACCCAACATGGTGCAATGTATATTGACATGTCGTGCCTTACATGGGAAGAACAGCTGTTCCAGGGGAAAGTTAGCTTTCCCTTCTGTTCCAGAAAATCCAGCACAGCATCATGGTGCAAGTCCATCAGCCTGTTAGAGTAGGCAGATAGCTAGACATGAGCAGGAAGGGAGAGCCCCTGAAAAAAGGAAGGTCTGGAAAATCTCACACCCCAGGGACTATCCAAAACATGTAAGCTAGATATGAGCAGAGAGGAGAGGAAATACTCATGCAGAAAGGAACATCCCTTGAGATGCCCAGTAATCACTCACTCTGCAGTTAACTGGTCAGAATGTAGTTAACTGCATGCTGATAAGGAGGAAAGAAGAAAACAGAGAAATTCCTAAGTGATAGGCAGGCACAATCTTATAGATTTGACTGCCATACAACCTTCCTGGGGTGGCAGTAATGAGTAATGCAGCCATTAGGTAGAATTCAGATCCAACACTGGGACGATGTATGTGCACTAACTAATAGTAATGATAAAAGAGATAGAAATTATTTAGGTAGATAGTGAGGGCAAAATATTTCTTGGCAGAACTTCCCTTCCAACAAAAAGCAGCCCTAGACATTACTTCTTTTCTAACAAAGAGCAGCCTGAAAGATTGAGCTGCAAACATAGATAAGGAAGCTGGAAGCTCAAACAAGGGGAGGCCTGCATCTACACCAACAGAAAAGCGCTACCTGGGGGCCAGGCATGTCCACCATGGGGTTCCACCTTCCCTTTTTTGTTAGCATGTGTACAGTAAAAAAGAACTGGGCAACAAGGAGAATCTCAGACAGAGAACCCACCTGCATATTAAAAGATGGGGGTGGGGGCTGCCAGAGACTCACACCCTATGCAGATAGCACACCTGGTCCTAATCTGTTTTTTGCACCCTATGTAGATATGACACCACCTCCCCACTAGCTCATGTATAAAAACTCCTGTATTTTCACTGTGGATTTAAGATACAGTAAATTCCTTTTCGAAGTTTAGCCTGTTGACTTCCTTTAAAATTCAAGAGGGAGAAAAACTGTTAAGTTTGATGAGTTCTGAGCTTCTCTTCAAAGAACCAACAGTTAGTATGTTCAGCTTTCCTGTTCTTGGTTCTCCATTTTAAAGTTTAAATTCCTCATTCTTTATGCCTCCTTGCCTCTAGTTTCAGTAAACAAACCCCTCCGACCCTCTATCACCTGTTCTGTCCTTAGGCTCCTTAGTCACCTGTTCTGTCCTTAGGCATCCTCAGTCACCTGCTCTGTAACTGTCCTTCCCACCGAAACTACTCACCTCGCCACTCTGGCTCATAGCCTCCCTCTCTTTAAAATAGCCAATTGGAATTAGCTTAGACTGTGCAGTTCAACCCTAGCCAATAGGGGAAAGACACAGCAGTAGGGACTAGCTGCATTAGGAATATGACACTCTTCCCTGCCTTATCTGGTGTGCTCTTGCCATTGCTCCATCTGTGAGACACACTGCTTCTATAAAAGTAAATTTCCTTTGCCTGAGTGCTATTTTCACTTTGCAGCACTGAGCATTTACTTCCAACAGTGGATGAGCAACTCATTTTCCAGGGTAACCTCTCTGTAGCACAGAGCTATTCTCTTTCTTTTGCCTATTAAATTTCTGCTCTTAACCTCATTCTTTGTGTGTCTGCATCCTTGATCTCCATGGCCATGAGACAAAGAACCTCAGGTGCTACCCTAGACAATGAGGCTACCTCAGTAAGGAAAGGTCCCACAAGCATGGGGTGGGAATTAGGTGGGAAAACTGGGGGGACTTAAGGAATAAGCAGGAAAACTAGACAAAGAAAAAGGTGGAGGATTATGACAGAGGTTGAAACTTCAAGAATAAATCTGGTATCATAAAAACAGAACTCTCATGGACTACTGGCTCATTCTCTTTCAGCAGCCCATTCTGCCTCATCTTTCATAGTATCCTAGTTCTCTGAATAAACTCTCTGCTATTTCCCTCAATAAATTATCTTTCTTTTGGAGGTGGGAGTGCTAAATTTTCTCTTGGCAGAATTCTTTCTTCTAAGTATTACTAAGAAGCAATTCCTGTGCTTCCCAGCAACAAGCCCATATGAAATAGCTGCATCCTCAGCATGGTTGTAGGACAGCTTAAGGCATGTGAAGACTCCATCATATGGTCCCACTAGATGTTCCTATTAAAGAACATTAAGAATGTGTGGGTTTGCACCAATGACATGTCAGGCTTGCCCTGTACAACATGGGTGGACCTCCTCCCAGCCAGGCACTCATGCTGTTTCCTCCTGCCTCCTCTTCTCAGTACTATTCATGCTCCTCCAGTTGCTCCAAACATCATACACAAATGAGCAGGGCTGTGGTGGGAGTGGGTGCAGTGCACTGATGCCACTGACATGCTGTCCATTATGTTTGGATGCTACTAGTTGCGTGTGGTAGGAGAAGTTTGTGTTGTACCAGCACATGCCTTGGGAAGACTTAAATAAAGCAAAGGTTTGTCCTTTTTTTTAATCTACAGACAAGTTGCTCTAATAACTCAAAGAAGTGAATGAGAAAGCAGCTGCTTCACTACCCATTGATTTTTTTTCAGATATTTCAATATCTCATGATACAATGAAACCATATAATTTGTTTCTCTAAAAAAAAAAAAAGAAGAATTAAAAATAAAAGAAGAAAAAACTGTGAACTCTTCCAGGAATTAAAGTCAGAGTCCCCAAACAACTAGATAGAGAATTTCTAGGCAATTAGAGAAGGAAGCATCAGTGACCTTGAGCATGAATTCACAAAGAACAGCACAGAACCTGTATTTATACACTGCTGGTGTTTTAGGGTTTGTATTTTTCCATGGCAAAGTGGGAACAGGCCAAATGAAGAGAATACACTGCTTTGCAAACAAAACAGCTTGAGTTCACATCCTTGCTCCACCACTTCCTCAGAGTGTGAGCCTGGGCAAGTGAAACCATGTGGTAGAACCTCTGTTCTTTGTCTGCTAACAGGTAACAAAAATGCACATAGATTCAACGCACACAATCCATAAAGTGTCTAAATACAAAAGAGCTCTATAGATGTAAATTCATTCTCCATTGTACATAGTATCACACATGGTCCTCATACCAACCCTCTAAATCACATGATCTGCCTGAGAACTAGATTATAACAAATGTCTGGAGAGCTGATATTGCCTGAGGTAGTACAGTACGAAAAGAAAGTCAACTACTAAAGGTATGTATTAAGATACATAAAGAAAAGGGCATTTTCCAGGTCAATAGCCGCATACCGAGTGCCAGGGAATGTGCTGATTTGCTTTAGCAATGAAATCACATCTGGAACCACAGCTGCAATTGGAGTCACTATCAGATTGAGTTTGTGGTAATTTACTGTCATTCTCCAACATCCATCTGTCTTCTACACCAGCCAAATAGACAAGTTGAATTAAGACGTGGTAGAAGTCACATCTTACATCTTTCAGGTCTTTGGTAGTGGCACCGGTAGTGGCATCGATATCCAAAATTTCTCTAGGAATGCATTGTGCTTTAAATCTGCCAGCAATATGCGGTGCTGTTTCTTTAGCCATGTTATTCCTTATCCTGACATAAGGGTTTTGAAAGTGGAAGTAATTTCTCCTATTGTCACTCCTAGTATTCTACAAAAGAAAGTTTTGAATTACCCACAACTTTGGCCCATTTTGTTCCCAGGGGAGGACTGCTTCCACCAATAGGTACAACCATGTTTACTTAAACTGTAAACTGACAGATAACTGGCACTTTGGATTCCTCCTGGCACCAATTCAACAGTGAAGCAGGGGGCCACTGTACTAATTAGAATAACTGATGCTTTTAAGAGGATATAGAGTTTCTACTACTACATATTAGAGGCAAGGAGGTATTTACATGCAATTCAAGAGAATCCCTGGAGCATCTCCTAGTACTCCAGGACCTACAATTAAAGTCAATGGAAACTTCCAATGATCCAATATAGGCAGTATTATTAATATCCCAGACCTTTTTGGAATGAAGTTTTGAATCACCCTATCTGATAAGGAACCATAACCAGCTGAGGTACTTTGTAGAGGCAAAGGAAATATGGAATGAGTAGTGGAAAAAGGTAGTAATAAATAGCGGCTCAAGCCTGTAATCTCAGCACTTTGGGAGGCTGAGGCAGGTGGATCACGAGGTCAAGAGATCAAGACCATCCTGGTCAACATGGTGAAACCTCCACTAAAAACACAAAAAATTAGCTGAGCATGGTGGCGCATGCCTGTAATCCCAGCTACTCAGGAGGCTGAGGCAGGAGAATTGCCTGAACCCAGGAGGCGGAGGTGTGGTGAGCTGAGATCGTCCCATTGTACTCCAGCCTGGGTAACAAGAGCGAAACTCCGTCTCAAAAAAAAAAAAAAAAAGAAAAATAGCAGCTACAATCATGTAGTCAATTCCAGAAACAAGGATGATGATGGTTATTAATACTTTTTTCTTAAGATGAATGTGATTTGGTACATATCAACCAATGTTTTCTCTTTCCCTCTTCTATTCATTCCCTTACCAAGTAACATAAGCTATGGTTAACTTTATATCTCAGAATCTAAGTTATAAAATATCAAAGAAGAAATGTGACTCAACAAGAAGAGTAATATACACCACCTGAAGACGAATAGAAGGAATTTGTATCCACCTTCTGGGAAGAGGATTACTTGCTTTTAATTGTATAAGAGATAGTTGCATTATATTAGGCTGAAGCACAGTTTTTCACCTATCTTCCCTTGGAGGATAAGCATGTTTAAAAGAGGTATATAACAATTTAGCTAAACTGAAACTATGTTTCCCAGATCCCCTTCCCTTCATAGTCTCCATTACTATAACAAAAGGAGACTGCACAAGATTTAGAAGGCAGAATGAAACAGTAGCCATAGTCATGTGCTCGGAAGGTCAGTGCAGGGCAGCTGGAGGTCATGCACATCATTGCTGACCTGCTGGCTCACCTGGCTGGGTACGGGGCAGGAGCCAGGCTCATAGCATCTCCAGCTTCCACTGCATCTCTTCCTTCAGGACCAAGTGCATATTTCTCTATGTGATAAAGGAGCTAGCTTTTCCTATAGGTCATCTGCATCATCAAAATGAGCCATGGAAGTAATGAAAGACTGATGTTTATTCTAGACCATTCTGTGGGTTCCAGGACATCTTCACTAGTCCTAGTTTGCCCCTGTATTCCTCTAGTTAGTTTATATCCATCTTTTCTTCTTGACTGATGGCCCTACTGCTTTAGACTCTAACAATATACACTGAACTAAGAGTGTTCCATATGCTTTGTAACCAGCTCCCACAATTGCATACATCCAAATCCCTACAGTAAATCCCCTATGATATAGAACTCTTAGCATTTCTTCTCTGATCTACGCTAACTACAGAGTACACAATTTAAGTGGTGAAGCTGGAGCTCACACCCACCTTGTCTCTAATACTGATTCCAGGTGCCTTCCACTAAACAACTGCTGCCTCCACCACAATCATTTGGGGCCAGGTCACTGGAGGGTGTTGGCGGTTTAAAATGAGGTGCTGGCCATCATTCTCCCTCTTTAGGAAATGGAGACATAGAGCTATATGAAGACCTACAAAATAGTAGGATGATTAAATGTCTGGTTCAAGAGAACAGATTAACAGTCTGACGTTGGCCTTGAGGGGAGGTCTCAGGGAGCAGGCCCTCTCCTAGGGACTTCCTTCAATTTGGCCCATTCAGCACTTTCAGTCGCAAATTGCTTAATAAAGACAGAAGGTGTGTTGATCGAATTTTCAGATGACACAAGGGTGGGTCAGCTAGCAAAAATGCTGATTGATAGAATCAAGAATTCAAAAGACTTGACAGTATGAATAAAGAGTCACAGCTAACAAGATGAAACTTAATAGGAACAGATAGCAATTTTTACCCTTCTCAGCCCTACCCTGGATAGCAGTGGTGCCAACAGCCCTCACTACACTGGAAGATGGTGCTGGGATATCACTTGAGCTCAGTGTAGGCCGAAGCACAAGATGCTTAATGAGAAGTTTGCTTTAAGCAAACCCTCTTGAGTTCAAAAACTATCTCCAGAAATACAGGCTTAGAGAGACTTAGCTTAATAGCAGTCTTTGTGAAAAAGACACTGAGCGCAATATCAATCAATGCTGTGACGATGGAAGTATTCATTAGTACTTGGGCCTCATTATTCAAAGTATGCTGTTTCAATACAAGTTGAACATCATTTTACAGCTTGGCATTACTCAAAATCACAGAGCTGAGGTTTGGGATACAATGCTAAAGGCCACATTTTAAGACAAAGGGTTTGACTAATATGGTGATGATATATAATTAAATCATATAAAGAACATATTAAAGAGAGTGATCCTAAGAGTTGGTTTTAAATAATTTAAAGTTTTCATACATATAAAAAGAAATAGAATTTTGTTCATATTTATAGATGACAAGTGAACGGAAACAAGAGAAAGGAGCACTTTTGCTCACTATGCACAGGCATATAACACAGCAGTTATGTCTGGGGTCTGGAGCCAAACCACGTAGGTGAGAGTTCACAACCCACTCCCCAGCCATGTTGCAAGTCACCCGGTTTCTCTGGTCTCAGCCTTCTCATTCACAAAATGAGAAAGAAGAGAGTAGCCCCTCATATATTTGTTGTGGGGATTGAGTGAAAACAAACAGTATTTACCTCAAGTGGCTTTTGTGAGGATTAAATGAGGCAACACATACTTGTTGAGCTTTTAGAAGAGGTCACATGGTCCAAGGTCAATAAATACTCACTAGATTTATTATTATAAAAAAGTGCATTGTGATGTTTATAGCTATCCCCAAATAGAACACCTGCAATGTAAGCAAACTATATCCTTAGTCTGCATGTGTTTAAGACAGGCTGTTCACTGATCAGGGATATCGTAGAGTGGTGTTTCTCACACTTTAATGTATGTGTGAATCACCTTTGCATCTTATTAAAATGTGAGATCTGAATCAGCAGGTCTGGGGTGGGGCCTGGTATTCTGCATTTCTAGAATCCTCCTAGGTAACGCTGAGGCTGTCAAGGTACCACACTCTGAGTCGCCAGGTTGCAGAGGAATTTTTGCACTGGATGTGAAGAACAGCCTTAAGTCCATTCTAGAACATTCAGATTTTGTGATGTTATAAACCTGTGAATGGTAATTGCATTAAAGCTACATTGAAACTGAGTTATCTAGAGCAAGTGACTTAACCTCTTACCTTGCTTTGATAGTTTCTGCAAAGCATTTTTAAAGAATTGAGTACTTTTAACAGCAAAATCCAAAGTCCTCAGATGGAAGCGGAACTACTTCAACAGAGGGTTTCATTTCCTAATTGGCTAAACATCTGTTCCAGTTCTGAGCACAGATTTATCTTTATCAAATACTGATTGGTCTCTGGCTCCTGCCGGCTGCTGTGTCCTGTTGTGTCGGGGAACAAAGCAGGGCAGCTGTGGGAAGTCAGGAAGCCTCAGAAGGAAGGCCACGAAGGGCTGAGAGGCAGAAAAGAGAGAGGCATATGTTTCTGGCAGGAACAGGAAATAGAAAACATGACTTGCTTAATAGCTGGATAGAACCAGATCAGGGGCTAGGAAAAATCATAAAGATCACCTGATCCATTGTCCTTCATTTTCAGATAGTGAAACAAAGATTTTGTGGGAGGTGATGGTCTTCTGGAGGCAATACGTGCAGATGATGTCAGAACTGGAAACCAGGACAACTGGGTTCTGATCCAGTGCCTACCCCTGGCCCACACCTGCCTCACACCTCCTCCTGAGGACCCCTGCCCCAGGAATGCGGCTCAGCCTTTCCACGGCAGGTTTTTCTTCATGCTTCAGTTGCCCCCACAGTAAGGAGGGTTGAGGAAGATTCTGAGGAGACAGAGAGCAATAAATAAACTATTGTTCGCTCAGGTTAATTTCTCAGGACAAAGCTACTCCAAAAGATCTAAAAAAGCATTTCTACATCATTCAGCTTGCTCTCTGTCCCTGATTTATGAATACGTCAAACAGCAAATGGGACCCAAACACCCATGGCCTTGACACCCTCTCAGGAGCCAAGGGCCAGAGTTAAGCCCTGGTTCTCAACACTTCTCCCCTGCAGGCTCCTGGGTTCTCTCCTACACCCTTTCCCTTTTCAATTGTGCATGGTCCTTGTCTCGATAAGAATCAGAATTAAAAGGTGTTCTGACATTAAAAGGCATGCCTACTTTTCTGTGAGGATTGGGTCACAGAAGAGCAATGGGGTGACTTAGAAGTGTTGGAGGAGAGAGGGGAAGCTGAGATGCCACCCAGAATTATTTCAGACCCATAAGGCCCTATTTCCCCCCAAATTCCATGTCTTCCTGTTGGTTGAGAGCTTGGACACTTTTGGAAGAGCATCAAACGTCACGAAATCACACATGTAATGCTCACATGAAATGACTAGCATCAAGATCTGTCCTGAGAGGCTGACTCTAGGTGAGGTGGCCTCCACTTAACTGCAAGCCTTTTCTACATGGACAGGTTGTCTCTTTCTACAATGCACTGAGAACCTATGAATGGAATTTTCCACTCCTGGCTTCCTACATTCCGTGAAGCAGTTTAGGAATGAAACCTTATCTCTGTATATGACCTAATGTTCTCCCAGAACATGTGGCTCTATTTCTTACTTTATAAATTTGCTGAAGAAAGAATCAACAGTAGTAGCCATCCATTATTTAAACAAAAGAAGATACATTACTTTTTTGCCATAAAGTTGTAGCAACAGATCTATTATACATACCCACAAAAGAAGAGTTCCTAAGTAGTGGTATTGAGAGACAGCTAGAATCATGCATTTGTTAGCCACTCTGAGACAGCATTGACGGTCCAGCCTCCAGAGTACAGCCAACATTAAGAATTCAGAGGCTGCTACTCAAAGGGGAGATGGCGAATGATTCTCTGTATTTATTGGGTAATTTTTCAGTTTCCATAGAACTGAAGGGCTGCCACCCATTTATAAACGTACCCAAGTCTGTGATACACATGGGTGGGCAGCGACGCCAACTCCAGGCAGCAGGAACAGTTTGAGCAAGGTAGTGGCATTGTCACATTGATTATCACCTAGAAGGCGTTGGAAAAATGGAAAGGACTAGAGGAACAACACATTGCTCTTCTCTATCTTTTGCTGAGACATCTCTCCAACATCAGTTTATATTGAAAACGGCTTCCATGATTAGACCAATGCACTAGAAGATGTGGCAGAGTAAACATTTTACCATGCAACTTGACATGGCAAATGAGTAATGCATTGGAAACAGATCACATGAACAATCAATTCAAACACAACCTAGTAAATCCTGCTGCCAGCCCCACAGTCCTATGCTTGTCATCCCTTCTTCAGCTTCAACATCACAATGGCAGGCAATAACAGAGCCAGTGTCAGAACACAGCTCCCCACAGAGAGGAGAGCTCCCCAGAGGATGAGTAAAAGAAGGATGTGCGTCAATGTCCTGGGTATAACCAGCTGGAGCCGGTGTTGTGAGGAGCAAAGGAATTTATCAAGATAGTTGTGGGTAAAGAAAGGGAGATTTATTAGAGAAAGTATGAAAATATGTTACAAGACTACAATGGGCAGCAGAGCAGAGAAGAGTGTGCAAAGAGGCAGGGGCCGGAGGGATGTTTTAGAGGGTCATGCTGAAGGGATGACTGGAACATACAGAACGAGGTTGTGGACTTAGGTCTTGTGCCTGGTTCTCAGAACAACTGTTTATTGTTCTCCCTGACCTGGGACCCTCCCCTACCTGGGTCCCTTCCTCATTGTTGCTTACTTATCAGGACTCTACAGTCAAGACTACAGCCATCCTCAGTAGTTAGAAATTCTCTTCTGAATATTTTTTCATGGAGGCTTTGGTAGTTTTCTACTGCCTTAGAACAGGCCAAGTCCTAAGGGATAACCACAGAGAGGGAAGATTGTGTAGAAAGATCAATGAGAAATGACCACTCTGGTTTTGCTTGTGGCTGCGAAGTCAGAACTAAGAGGCCTCTTATCCATATTTGCATCCAATTTTCTGAGTTTGCTTTAATGGATATGACATTTCATTAATTCTGATTCATTGTGTACTCAAGCCAAAGAACATGCAGTTTAGCTACATTTACTGACAGAAAATAGAAGCTGAAAAATCCTAAGTCAGAGAAATAACTGAAGGTGTGTAATTACTCATTACCCAATCAGCTACAAGATTCAGAGGGCAAGAATGGCTTGGAGATAAATTGCAACTTTTGTGAGTGAATCTGACAGTCTGGGTTACTAGGTATGTTTCTTGTGATTAATGACACAAGGAAGAAAGGTTTAGAAAAGGTGTTTGCACTGATTCCACTACCTCTAGGCTGACCCTTAAAATGTTTCTACCAGTTACCAAGGAAAACGTAAATTACAGTAGCAAAGTGTGCATTTTATATAAAAAAAAATACAAACATATTACATCCATAACTTCTTACTCTAATTAAAAAGAAACTCAAAATGGTAAGTTTTAGGATGATACCAGAATGGGTTATTCAGCTACAGATCTCAACTTTCTCAGAAAATGCCCTTACTAAAGAAAAAACCAACACAGTTGGAGCTATTTATCATGGTCAATTAATGTAAGAGTTTAAATATAGCACAGTTCCTGCATGGGTTCTGACATTGTTCGATGTTTGTGCATTAATAAAATAATAAATTATTATAATTTAGATTTCTCATTTTCCTAACTTTCAGATTTCTGGGTGTCAAGTGGTTACTTGGCAGGTAACTCATGAAATGTGTCCCAGAGAACCTTTCTGGGAATGGGAATGCTGTATTAAGATAAACACACACACACACACACACACACACACACACACACACACAAACACCACCAAAACATTGAGAAGCAGAACCGGACGGTATCCTGTGAACCAACAAATGGAAGGGGCTGATGGGGCTGAGACGTAGAGAGAAGTCTAATTCACTAGAGATTGTTCAGGAAGGTTTCACACGGAAAGGAAGACTTGCATGGGTCCTTGAGGATGAGCTGGGATGGGTTCCAGAGAGACAAGAACTTGAATAATACAGTGGTAGAAATAAGCCTGATTTGGGGGAGAGGAAGTATTTCAGTAAGGTGACGGTAAGAGGATTCTTATTCATAAAGATCAGATGAATATCTGTTCTATGTTCATGATATTGAGCAATGATTAGAACCTCAGCACGACGGGTGGTAAAGGCAAAAGAGAGGTGGGAACAAGAAGCCATGAAAAGGAGACTTGTTGGGATCCAGGGACTTGTTGGGACCCAGGGACTTGTTGGGACCCAGGGACTTGTTGGGACCCAGGGACTTGTTGGGACCAAGGGACTGGATAAACAGGTACATGAGATTTTATGGCTGGCTCTGAGACCTTTAACCTGACCAGGAGGTCGAGAAGAGCAATCAGCTTTAAAGTAAGATAATTCATTTTTTTGCAAGAAGATGTGCTATAGAGATTGGCAACTGAGGGCAGATGTGCAAGCAGGCATCTGGATCAGGAAGCTGTGAATGTGGGACTAAAGCAGAAGTGCGCACCCAGAGGTAGGTCCGGGCACAGACAGCAACCAGCTCTGTATGGTTACGTTGAGTCCAGCACCACATACATTTCCCTCAGTACCGCTGCTGAAGCCTCACATGTGCACTCTTCATGGGCAACTCCTTTCCCAATCCGTCCTTACTATGCAGCCCTCGTTCTGAACAAACACAGGACTAGCATCCAGAAAATATGTCAGCATCTATTTATGGAGGACAAGTAGAGCCATGTGCGGAGAAAAAAGGTCCTGTTAATATTCTGTTGAGAAGGTCCAGCAGATGGTTTGATGGGGCGGATATGGCTTTAGGAGTCACTATAGTTGATTTGTGATTAATGTAAGCATCGAATTTGAGAGTCATAGGACCCTTTGAGAGCATTCAATAGGGTGTTTTCAAACGTTTTCAGTCATGGAAATATTTTTTAAAATAAAAACTAATATGGAAATGTAAAGAGCTAAGCTGCTCCTGTTGGGGAGCTGGGTATGGGAGTTTTCAGAACCCAGGAGACCCCTCCATGAAGCACTGTTTGTTCCAGTGCAGCTGTCCTATGTGACAGACGGGGATACTGAAGCCAGATTGGGGATCCCAGAAAACACAGGCATACAGGGACTGTGACACAGGACTACAGGCTCCCAGGCTAGGACCACACTGCTCCAGAAAAAGAGGAAGAGGCCCCAACCCTACTCTGTATTACATCACCCCAGGATATATACAATAGAATAGTGTTTAAAGTCCCCTTAAAAAATCAGTAAAAACCCACTGCATATCTTTATCAACCACAAAAAAAAAACATAAAAAAAAAATTAAAGGGCAGAGTTTATCCTCAGAGATGGGACAGAGGCCAGGAGAAGGCACTCTAGGGTTCAACCTCTCCCCCAGTGCCAAATCATAAGGTGAAGCCATCCACAGAATCTGCCAGGTGCCCCAGGGCAGAAGCAACACTTCCTCTGGTTCCCTTAGCTACACCAGGTTGTTTTCAGCATTCAGCTTCCAAGTCATCTTTATGCATTTTGTAGTATCCCTGCTCGAAATTTCACCCCAACAAAGTGTCCTGCAGAGACTCGCGCTGCACAGCTCTGGCTTCAGGGAGAGGTTGCCTGGGGCCTTCATCCATTTTGAGAAGAAAGCAAGAGTCTAATTTGCTGTGAACTGTCATGAGCAATAAAAGGTTCATTAACTTTAATTGTAAACACTTTAAGTCCCAATCATTGTAATGAAAGGATAAATTGAAAAATCAAGAGTTAAGTACCCTTTTAAAAATTCATATCTTCTATCTTCACCTGGCCTTTTAAACCAGACAAAGTCAAATTAAACAATGCATAGAGTGCCTGGCCCCAGCTCCATCTGAATAAAACCTCACCCACCCAACTTTCAAGGTCCAGCTCTGATAAATCCTCTCTCAACTGGAAGGAATCTACCTACTCATAGTACCCAAAAGCACTTTTGTGGTACTGCTAATAATGGAACTTGTTTTTGTCTTGTCTTACGTTTTATTTGTCCTGATTAGACTGAGTTACCTGCCAACAGATACCCCACATCTTGCTCATCCCCATCATTTTAGATCCAGCAATAGTGTCTCCTGTGCAGATAGTGCTCCAGAATAATTGCAGATGGAGCAAATGAATGGTTTTTTTTTTGGTTTGAAAATGTATTATGAAATACTGAAAAGTGCATTAATTTGTTTAGCCTATATCTGAAACTGGATTACACATGATTCTGAAGAATTCTAGTGTCACATACATCATTTTGCTTTGCAGTCTCACACCTAACACTATCCAGTTAATATATTTGCTACCTTGATATTTACATACTGCAGTGGAGTACCTAAGTTAAGATGACCAATTTTACACTTTAAATTAAATTCTTCCTTGTTTCTGCCTATGATAATTCTTTAGTTCTTTTAACTAGGCTTTAGGAAAAGGTGTGGTCAATGGACTTCTGAGAAAAGAGATTATTTGAGACAAACACTTAAAATCTTTGTTTTTAATTCAAAAGCAGGTATCCAAGTTATCAAAAATGTTCATTCACTTTTCTATGGGAAAAATTAAGTGGGTATGTGCCCTGATCTTGGGAACTTAGCCTCTCAGCAAAATCAAATGGCACAAGTCACATAATTTCTGTATAATTCTTCCTGTGATTAGAATAGCAATTGAAATGACCACTCCATAGATTACAAGGTCTTCATTTGTGCAAATGATGACTGACTTTTTCTGCCCTCAAACTACTAAGATTAATTAGGTACAAAGCCTATACTGAATGATCTCCAACAAACCAGCTTACTTTTGTCCTAGTATATCTAGTCCTACAGTAGAGTCGACGAATGATATCAGAATAAGAATTCTGCTGCTTAGAAAAAAAGAAGGCAGAAGGGCTTTGTGATGTATCTACTTGGGTAGGCTGAACTACATTTCCCAGAGTTCCCTTTTCTGTATATGTCTGGATAAAAGGCACAAGGGAGATTCTCAGAAATTTTGGACAGAAGGTAGAAGGAAAACAACAAACATTTTGTGGCATACACACATTGTTACTGATGTGCTGATGTGCCTCAGTGATGTGAAGCAGCATCAAGCCCAGACATATGTATTTAAGTCTATTACAAAGGTCCCCAGCTTCTACAAGATACCTTTCTCACAAAAGACAGAGGCAACAAGAGCAGACACAAATTTCAGTGCATTATTGTGGGGATGTAATTTATGTTTGTAAAGTTTCACCTGTGCTCCTGATATTCCAGCCTGCTCGTGATCTTCCTTTCCTAACTGTCTGCCTTGGACTTCAAGATCCGGCATAAGAGGTGGAGACAGCCTAACAAGGACTATTTCGCCAGCCACCACAGTTAAAAAAGGCAATTCTTTATAATAAATCCATACATTGATAATTGATGGATGATAGATAAATAGATAGAAGACAGATGATACATTGATTGATCTCCTGGTTCTACTGGCTCTGCTTTTCTGTTTGAACCTTGAATGACACAAAAGCTTTCTTCAGATTGCCATGTCATGATGACCACATGGAGCCATATTTGCATATACATCGTGCTGGCTGGCTATCTATTTATATAACTTATAAATAAAAACGTGTAATTGGAAAAAGAAAAAGCTATTTAAATTCTATCTCTCTGCTGGATATTTAAATTCTATTTTCTTAATGCACTCGGGAGACAGTTCTGGATTCAAACCCTGGCTCTGCCGTTGTTTTAATCTGTGTAAACTTGGAATCAATGCCACTTAATTTCTAACACTCACTGTTCTTATTAAAATGGGGGATAACAATTTTTCTGGCTTATAGAGCTAATATGAAGATTAAGTGCCACAATATATGCAGAGTTCTGAGTGTACTGCCAAGCACAGAAGGCACTCCCATGACCTTCCTTTATCATCTTTAGAAGGTACTCACGTGACCTTCCTTTCACACCTTTCAAATCCTATCTATCGTTCATTTCTTACCTAAAACCTTTCCCAACAAACCCAGCCTACCATGGCCTCCACTTCCTATTCTACAATGCCACCGATGTTAACATCTTTATGTTCTATATTCTGTGTACCTCATCAGCCTGATGTTATGTTTTCAGATCAGGGAGCAAGTGTTATACTTCCATATCAATAAAAAGAATTGCAGTTGGTTAGCCCTTTACCTCTCATCATGTACTGTGACATATATTGCCAACTTAGACCCCCACGGTGGGAACAGTTAACACTTGTGGATATGATAAAGTGGCCACAGTCTGTAATCAAGGTATATTTTCAAAAGCATTAATCTTATTTTATTGCTTATAGTCAGGAGCAGTTTGAATGGCTATGAACAAGGGAAAGCTACTAACGGATGGGCTGGTTATTAAATAAATGCTGATAACTCAGACAATGCCTAACTTGACCCCCTGAAGTTACTCATCTGGATTTTGGAAAGAAGCAAATAAGAAAAGGGTGGTGTAAATAATCAATATTCTTGGTTTAAGGGTACTGCTGAATCAACCATCAGTGTCCTTGTGACCTGCGCCTATTGTAGGAAAATTCTGGGGAACTGCAGAGTGGAATGTTGTCTTCCTCCTATCATCAATATGGAGTCCTCCAGCTGACCTAGTATCTGTTACCTTTTCCAAGGCAGAGACACCAACTTTTGTGGGGAGTAAGTCTCCTTTAAAATGTCAAAAAATGATTTTCTTCTAAATTTTAATATTTATTGATTTATATATTCTATTTAAAAAGATTCTATGAATTGTGTAATTATTTTAAGATAATTTGTATTTTATAAATTACTAAGTTATCAAATATATGCATTTCAAAGATTAGTACATAAATGTGCAAGAGATTTTTTTTCTATCTACCATAAATGCCAGACAAGTATATGGATTTACACACTTTGCTAAAGCCTCCATGTCCTCTGGGGTCCCCAGCACCCCTACTGGAAACCAGTACTCCAAGGCAAATTACCCTGACCTGAGGTGACTAAGACTGAATGAGTAGAAATACACTTTTTAAGCCACTTAGCAGTGTTCACATCAAAGGCCACTGAAAAAGGATTAACCTCGGATTTGAAAGAATTGTTTGCCAGGGATCAAGGACTGGTTTTAAGACTGAAACACAGAATAAGGATAGATGGGCAATTCTCTCTGTGTGTAGGTGTAAAGAGTAACATAGCCAAAAGATCTGTACTAAGTACGAATCCCATTTAACATCCTATGAATGGTAATGAAAAGAAATTCAGTGAGAGGCTCATGTCTCAACTGACTATCAGTCCTTTGCTTTTAAACCCAAATTGACAGAAAATAGAAAACATTTAGAGTCTTCAGGATTAGACAGAGAGTGGAAAGATAAATTCAGTGTGAAAAGTATTACATCATGTAACTGGAGAAATTATTTAATTTTTAAAGAGTGATAAACCCTGAAACATCAGCTATGTCTTAAAACAAGAATTGTGGAATTTCCACAGAACACTTCCTAAATCCTTTACCTGTACAGACTGCTCTCAGGAAATCAGATGATAAAATATTGGGCTTTGTCATTAAAAAGGACCTGGAATCAAAACAGGAAGTAGACTCCTGCCCAACCTGAAGTGTCTGAGGCATTCCCACCTAGATTCTGCTGATGTTCGCATTACCACATCCAAAAACTAAAAATTCTAGACTATCATATCAGAGAAAGGAACGTAAAAGTTTCAGTCAGTCTGAAAAATCCATATATGAATACGTCAGCTCTGCTATCGCCTTCCCCCACCGGCATAACACATTCCCATGGCTTCAGTATCATATCAGCATTAATACATGTAAAATAAAGATCTATTTATTACATAGCGGCTAAAGCCTTTGATGAAATAATTTGCATTTGGATATTCCTACTTAGCATACAAGATTAGTTTTTATCCCCCTGAGAAGACTAGACCTCTCACCAAATCTCAAATAAGGAAGGCAGGTCTCAATTCTCACTCACAGAAAAAAAAAAAACTGCATTGGAAAGATTTTTTATTTTCCTGAGTCTTAACTTCCTTTTTGTCAAACGCTTTTCATCACAGGCCATTATCTGCATAGGAAGTACATTGTCTGTCATGGCAGACAGAGAACTAGGCCTATTCAGATATGGAAAACAATATGCATTCAAATTCCCATTGAATATAATCAAGAGGGCTTGTTTTATATTACAGGGTGATGATTCTGAACCAACTCTAAGATCTCTGGAGCATCTTCTCAGGCCTTCTTAAGACATGTGTGGTCTGGAGAGAGCTCATTAGATTACCTTACTTGACCTCTCAACCTTTTCAGTGGGTACTCCACCATAACTCAGTATTACACCTTTATGATAGCCTCTGTTCTCCAAGTGGCCCAAGATACTCCCTGGGAATATGGTATTGTGAGCTAGTGACAATTTTGGCTGCTCAAATCTCACTATATGGCAAAAAAAAAAAAATGCATTAGCTAACAAAGAAGGTTAAAGATCATGGAATCCAAGCCTATTCTATGTATCTAGAACTATGTCAGGTATTAGAAAGTCTAGAGAAAAAGTGGGGTGAAGCGAGGTAAACACATGAAAATTACACGCAAACTTACTCTCTCTGTGCTGTGGATACAAGCAGAGATCTTCTAACTATAAAGTCCTCTTCTCAATGTTCTGGAGACCCCCAGAGTTACCTAGGACTCTAAAACTCTTCTCATCTATTTCTCTAAATGTTTTCCAGCATCAACTATTAGTAACTTGAACTCCAAGTTCAGGGCCAGATCCCATCAGTGTAAGGCTTGCTGTGTAAGGCGTGCTCAGAGAAAGGTGACTGTCAGACAGAAGCAGAGCTCAGGGAGGCCTGGTGGTGACAGCTCAAGAGGGTGGCTGCAAACTACTTGATGAATCTTGCTGAGACCTGTCTTTGCTTTATGACCATACTCACATTTAAAAATGGGTGGGTAACACATTCGACTCAGAGATGAACACAATAATTGCCCCATCAAATGGTTTCAGGATATTGAAGTCTTGAAGGAAAAAAGAGGCCAATGAAGTATAGCCAGAAACAGCAGAAGAGGCAAGAGCACCTCTTCCTGCTTTGCCTTGGTAGTGTGAAAAGCAATAGGAATGTGGATTATTCAGTCTTATCCAGCAAGAGATGGAACACTGAAATCGAGTAATTAAAAGAGTGATTAACAAAAGGACTCTCTGCAAGAGAGCAGGCAGAATGTAGGGAAGATGCAAGGGACACTGCAATACCCTGGGGCTGAGAGTGAGTCTTCCCACCTCTAGGCCTGAAGTGTCCAGAGAAGAGGACAGGTATAGGAACCTGGAGAAGGAGAGGCAGTGTGGAAAAGTTATCCAACAAGAACTGTGACCTTCCTGCCCAAGACCAACCAACCTCACATGACTCTATAAGGCAGAAAAGAAATAATGCCCAGACAATACACTCTCCTTCCTCTTCCTGCAGAATTCCTTCCAGGGTCCTCACTGGCTGAACCCATCTCAAAGCAACAGACAGAAGGAATGGGAATGAGGGGGGTGAAGTAGAGTGGGAGGGAGGGAGTCCATACAAGCCAGCCTCCAGGAACATGAGCACGGATGGAGAGGAGGGCTGCCAAAAATGCAACTTGAGGGTCAAATGGAAGACATCCAGCCTGGAGATCAGGAAGTACCATGCGTAAAAAATCTTCAGATAATCCTGATAATGATAACTTGAGGCTTATGCTAAAGTATTATATATTTATTCACTCATTTAATCAATTTTTTTAAGCTCAGCTCGTGGAGGTGCCACCTTCTCCCTAGCTGACAAATTCCTTCCCTGAGGTGCGGGGAGCCCTCAAAGCATAGGACCACATATTTATCAGGAAGAAGAACTGCAGCTACAAATCAGAAGTGAGCATCACATAGCGAGGAATGCCTGCAGGAAATGAGACTGCAGCAACCATAGTTCAAAGCATCAATTCCAATGCAGAAGGGCAGCTCTGTAAAGAAGCAGGGGTTTAAAATCTCCACACATCTGCTGCCACTGTGGAGCATGTATTTGGTTTCTTTAACACAAAATAGTCTGTTCTAGACCATTTCTTTCACACTCATTACTTTAAACAGTATGTTCTGGGCCACAAAGCCCCAGAGAGCTGTGACATATTGTGAACAATGTCATGTGAGCTTGGGTCCTGTGCGGGACACAGCAGTAGGGAGTAGACATCAAGGGCACCACAATGTTGAGAAGTTGACCCTAGAAATGAAATCTTGATTGTTTATAGCAAGGGATAGATAGAAGCCCCAGGCTCCTTCAGAGCCATGCACAGGAGAAGACCTCAATCAAGCAAGACAAAATTGACAGCTGAGAATGGCTTCTGAAGCATGATGAGAAGCTCTTCCAGGAAAGGCAGCAGATTCCATTTCTTATGTATCTGAAAAGGAAAATCTGGGCACTCAAAAATTAAAGTAATGTGGAGCAATGAGTCAAAGAAGAACCATGAACTCAAGATGGCTGGTCTTTTCATTTTCCTGTTTCCTAAATACTCTTTGGGTGTCTGCAATAGGCCAGGAATGGTATCAATTATTATGACTAGAGATATGGATAATGCAGCTAACCAGATATAAGCTATGAAACCAACTCCGAGAGATGCAATTTACATTCTCCCCCAAATCCCTGGACCATATTTCGTCCCATGTTTGTGACTTTAATAGCCTGCATACTCAGTGAGCAAAGGAACATCATAAACTTCTTTTCAAATGAGGAAGATCATAATTGTTCTCAAAAGAAAATATTCAATACTGAAATTAGACTTGCTTGACAATTCAGATGGATTTTCACTGCCTTATGCTTTCAGTTTCCATGAAAAACTTTCTCACTCAACCTCCAGAGATTCCAAGTTTTTGCCATATTGCCCCCAAAATTATTAACATTTTAATCTTGTTTTAATTAACTCTTGCTCCAATGGGATAAAACTGACAGGATTGGAGTTTGCAAACCAGAAACTGAAAATCTGGCACACTTGATTAGCAACTCAAAACAACTGTGGAGACAAGGGCAAACCTCCAAGCAAACACAACCACAAGGAGAGGAGCTGTATGAAAGCTTTGTCAGTTCTTCCCCTCCACCCACCCCTCCACCTGCCAGAGCCTGTCCATCATCATTCCATATTTGTGGGAAGCCAAGTCCCAGAACCCGAGGTCAGGAGACTCTCATATGACAGTAAAGGGCATCAGGATGTTATCTATCTCTCAGAAGCTGAAGAAGTAAGCTTCAAAAGATGTAAAGTATTAACAGAACTGACACTCCCTCCTCCACTTCTCTTGCAGCACATCATGTACTCTAGTCTCCTACTTCCCTGGTTTTTCACTTCTAGTCTCCCTTGCTGGTTCCTTTATCTCTCTCTTGGTTTCTTAACCCCCTGTGTCCCAGGGCTCATTCTTTGGTTTTTCTCTTTCTCTCCACATTTATTCCCTTGGTAAACTCATTGATCCTCTGATTTTAAATGGAACTTTTATATAATTAATTCCTACATCTACATACTTCTCTGGGAAGATTTCTGCCCCCACCCAGATAGCTGCATATGTGCCTCTCAATTTCGTTCAATAGTCTTCAGACTCTACTTTTTATTGAAGTCTACACCGAATACTTAATTTGAAATTGCATTCCTTTGCTATCCTCCAGAGAGCAGAAGTAAGAATGTCCAATATCGCCATTGCTATTCAACATCATATAGGAGGTTCTAGCCAAGGAAATAAGACAAGAAAAGCAAATAAAAGGCATCCAGATTGAAAAAGAAAAGGAGAAACTATTTCTATTTGCAGATGACATGATTTTGTATATAGAAAATTCAAAGTAATCCACAAAAAAATCTTTCAGTGCTAAAAAAAGTTCAATTTTCCTTATATACACTAGCAATGCATGATCAAAAAATGAAATTAAGAAAATAATTTTAATTACAACAGCACATGAAAATGTTTAATATTACTAGTCATTAGAGAAATGCAAATCATAACCACAATGAGATACCATCTCATATCATTAGGTATAACAAAAAAGATAAACAATAATAGGTATTGATGTGAATATGGAGAACTTCAATCTTTGTACATTGCTGCTGACAATGTAAAACCATGCAGTTGTTTTGGAAAACAGTTTTAAAGTTCCACAAAAAATGTTAAAACAGAGTCATCATTTGACCCAAAAATTTTACTCCTTGGAATATACTCAAGAAAATTAAAAACATGTGGCCATAGAAAAACTTGCACATGCAATCTTTAGAAACCTTATTCCTCATAGCATAAAGGTAGTAACAATCCAAATGTTCATCAATTAATGAAAGGATAAATGAAATGTGACACATCAATAGAGTTGACTACTATGCAACCATTAAAAGTTACAACAGGAATTAGCCATGAAAACATACTTGTATGTCAAGCTTGTCCTACCTGTGGGCTGCAGACTACATTCACTCCAAGATGACTTTGCATGTGATCCAACACATGATCTGGCTCTGTTAGGGGAAGGGTGTCTGCCATTAGCGAGGAAGTCCACCACTACCAAGGCAGTCCACCATTACCAAGGCAGTCCACAATTACCAAGGCAGTACACCATTACCGAGGCAGACCACCATTACCGGGACAGTCTGCCTTTAGCAAGGCAGTCCACTATTACCAAGGCAGTCCGCCATTACAGAGACAGTCCACCATTACTGAGTCAGACAACCATTACCATTACATAGTTCTAACTATACCTCTATAAATAAAACCACAAGGAAGTTCACACAGCAGCTGGGCAGAGCCCACAGCCGCTCAACAATGCCTCTACTGGTAGACTGTGACAAGGCTTCCTCCTCACTGGGCAGGGCATCTCTGAAAAAAGGCAACAGCACATCAGGAACTTATAAATAAAGCCCCACGTTCCAAGGACAGAGCACCTGGGGAAAAAAAGGCAGTTATGAGTTCTGCTGCTGTAGACTTAAAGGTACCTGCTCAGCAGCTCTGAACGAAACAACAGAGCTCATAGCTCAGCACTTGAGCTCCTATAAGAGACAGACTGTCTCCTCAAGCAGCTCCCTGACCCCTGTATATCCAAAGAGACACCTCATAAAGGAGAGCTCAGGCTGACATCTGGTGGATATCCTTCTGGGACAGAGATAACAGAAGAAGAAACTGGCAGCAACCCTTACTGTTCTGCAGCCACCACAGGTGATCCCCAGGCAAGCAGGGGATCCTAGAGCAGTCCTAGAACAGAGGGGCCTGACTGTTAGAAGGAAAACTAAAAAACAGAGGTTTTTTGTTGAGGTTTCATCCTCAACAAAAAGGACGCCCACTCAGAGACTCCATCCAAAAGTTACCAACTACAAAGGCCATAGGTAAATAAATCCACAAAGATGGAATAAACTAGTACAAAAAGGATGAAAACACTAAAAACCAGAATGCCTCTCCTCCTCCAAGGAATCACAACTCTTTACCAGCAAGGGAACAAAGCTGGATGGAAAATGAGTCTGATGAATTGACAGAAACAGGCTTCAGAAAGTGGGTAATAACAAACTTCTCTGAGCTAAAAGAACATCTTCTAACCCAATGCAAAGAAACTAGGAACCTTGAAAAAAGGTTTGACAAAATGCTAATGAAAATAAACAGCTTAAAGAGGAATATAAGTGAACTGATGGAGCTGAAAAACATAACATGAGAACTTCATGAAGCATACACAAGTTTTAATAGCCAAATAGACCAAGCAGAAGAAAGGATATCAGAGATTGAAGATCAACTCAATGAAATAAAACCAGAAGGCAAGATTAGAGAAAAAAAGAGAAAAAGAAATGAACAAAGCCTCCAAGAAATATGGGATTATGTGAAAAGACCTAATCTATGTTTGATAGGTGTAACTGAATGTGATGAAGAGAATGAATACAAGCTGGAAAACACTCTTCAGGATATCATCCAGGAGAATTTCCCCAGCCTAGCAAGACAAGGCCAATATTCAAGTCCAGGAAATACAGAGAACACCACAAAGATATTCCTCAAGAAGAGCAACCCAAGGCACATAATCCTCAGTTTCACCAGGGTTGAAATGAAGGAAAAAATGCTAAGGGCAGCCACAGAGACAGGTCAGGTTACCCACAAAGGGAAGCCCATCAGACTCACAGCAGATCTCTCTGCAGAAACCCTACAAGCCAGAAAAGAGTGGGGGCCAATATTCAACATCCTTAAAGAAAAGAACTTTCAACCTAGAATTTCATATCCAGCCAAAGCTTCATAAGTGAAGGAGAAATAAAATCCTTTACGAACAAGCAAGTACTCAGAGATTGCATCACCAGCAGGCCTGCCTTACAAGAACTCCTGAAAGAAGCACTAAACATAGAAAGGAACAACCAGTACCAGCCACTCCAAAAACATACCAAATAGTTAAGAGCATCAACACGATGAAGAAACTGCGTCAACTAATGGGCAAAACAACCAGCTAGCATCAAAATGGCAGGATCAAATTCACACATAACAATATAAACCCTAAATGTAAATGGGCTAAATGCCCCAATCAAAAGACACAGACTGGCAAATTGGATACAAAGTCAAAACCCAACAGTGTGCTGTATCCAGGAAACCCATCTCACATGCAAGGACACACATAGACTCAAAATAAAGGGATGGAGGAATATCTACCAAGCAAATGGAGAGGAAAAAAAAAGCAGGAGTTGCAATCCTAGTCTCTGATAAAATAGACATTAAACCAACAAAGATCAAAAGAGACAAAGAACATTACATAATGGTAAAAGGATCAATGCAACAAGAAGAGCTAATGATCTTAAATACATACACACCCAATACAGGAGCACCCACATACATAAAGCAAGTTCTTAATGACCAAGCTTTCTTAAAACATTATAAGATTTTCAGCAAATTTTTTAGCTCATTGGCTATCATTAGTGTTAGTGTATTTTATGAGTGGCCCAAGACAATTCTTCTCCCAATGTGGCCCAGGAAAGACAAAAAGATTAAACAGTCCTGAGATATGTGAAAGAAGCCAGATACAACAGGCTACATACTATATGATTCAATTATTTTTAAATGCCTAGAATGGGCAAATCCATAGAAACACAGAAAGTGGACTAGTGGTTTCCAAGAACTGGGGGGAGCAGGAAATGAATAGTGACTGCTCACAGGTACAGGGTTTCTTTGACAAATGATGAAATGTTCCAGATAATAGTGATGAATTACATACTTTAAAAAATGAATTTTATGGCACATGAATATCTCAATACAAACCATATGATGAAAATATAAAATGCATCAGGAAAAAAACAGTTGCATTCCCACACCTTAGTACACCTGATTTCTTAACCCATATATGGTTTAACTTTTTCGTATCACTTAATCACCTTCTAAATTATTACATAAATTACTTATTAATTTTATTAAAAGACCGTCTCTCCCCACTGTAGACACTACAAAATAAAACATATAAGGACAGGGATTTTTGTTTCTTTCTCTGGTATGCTCAGTTCCTAGAACAGTGCCTGGCATAGAAGAGGCTCTCAGAAATTGTGCTGACCAGGTGAGCAGGCTGAAAGAACTTTGTTAATGTCTTTAGAACAATCCCATGTTCACTCAGAAGAGAAGTATGATTGCATCTAAGCCTACATGATAAAACTCATCAGGTGTTTGCTTTATTTATTTTCCTTTCTCTGTCCTTTTCTTCCTCCAGGCACGACTGTTTGCACACAGTCCTACTGGGAGAGGGTAGTCACTACTAATTGACTAACTTCATATCCTTACCCATGGGGGCCGCCTGCAAGAAGAATGAACTTGTTTTTCTTTTAAAGAACAATGATCCTTAGGTCATGCAGGCCTCCGTGGTGGCATCCAGAAATTTGATCACTGAAGGACACAAGCAGCTTTGATCATTGGAGGGATCTCACCTCCCACATACCTACCTTACTCATAAAAACTCCCAGTTATATTCAAAGGCAGGTCAGATTTGAGCGTTTGCCTCTCCTGCCCTCACATATTGGCCAAATCGAACAAACCCTTCTCTATTCCTAAGCCCCAGTGTGTCAGTATTTGGCCTACTGCACATTAGGTTCTCGAACCTAACTTTTGGGGTCCTACAACACGATGATCATGTCCTTTCATGAAAGGAAGTTGAGGGAAATGCAGTTACAGAAACATGTTAGTGGGGCTCTTAAAGAGATTGCCTGGGGGCTTGGAGGATCATTTTATTTTGGAGGATTTCTGAAAAATCCAGAGCATGCTGTCTACTATCCTTTGAATATATAAGGCTCAATAAATAGGTAAGCTAATATTTAATCAGCATTGTGGTCTGCCATATGTTAATTACTACTGATGCAAACATGACCTCCAAGTAGAACTCCAGTGGTTTAAAGCCCCAATCCTGTTTTCTCAGCTTTAGAGTCCCTTTCCACCTCTTCTCTGCCTATCCCACTCATCCTTCCATGTCAAGGCCTCTTATTCCTCTTCCAGGAAGCCTTCCCAGCTGTTCAAGTCCACAATGATTTCCTTCTTATTTGACTGCCAGGTAGGATTAATGTGATTTATAGCACCTGGCATCAATGTGCATCCATGTGTGTGCGTGTGTATGTGTGTGTGTGTGACCATGACCCTCTCTCATTAAAAAAACAACAAAAAAACTAGCAGTAAGTTGGCACGCAGTAGGTCCCTTACTGAAATGGATGAGTAGAAGGCAATTGAAGACAGTGATTTGTATGTGTTGTGTTCAGACAACATAGGAAATCAGTCCTTTGACAGCAAAAGAAAAGAAAAGAAGATGAATCTTCATGGTTTGCATAAAAGTATAACTATTACAGGTGGCCCAATTCCCAGTTACTTTGTTCCTGACACCAGAGACCTGTTTTTCAATCAAAATTGCAGCAGCTGTGGAGCTGTAAGGCTGGGCTGGCACCTGGGTCAGAGGTTCCCCATTAGTGCTGGCAGATTTTTCATAATCAAGACACTTCTGAAATGCTGAACCCTACGCAGTGCCAAAGGTTAACGATTCAGTGTGCAGGGACTGAAGCGCAAAGCAGGGCATCAGACAGCTCGGAGAGCGACGCCACCGGTGGACCTGTTCTTGAATGCTCCAGTTACATTCTTGAATCTATAGGACATTTGCCTCCTTGCTGAAGAGTCATTCTGCAGAGAACACTCATTAAGCAGGCTGCATTAATCCTGTTTTCCTAACCCTGGTTCATGTTTACGCATTTGACAGGCAACGTTTTTGAGCAGTCCCTCTGTATGCCATTGAGTCTGGTTATGCACACACAAAGAGAACTGGAGAGTGAAGGGGTCACCTGCTGAGTTCAGTGTAAACTGGCAATCTAGATAGTTTTGCATAACAATTACAACTTGCTTGTCGTTGCAAAATATTAGTGGTATATTGAGAGACTACTTAATTCCACTTCATCCCCACTGGTGTTTGCTGTTTCAGATCATGATTATTGAGCAAAATAAACTAAAATTAATTTTGATTAAAATTTGGTGACATGCCTTGAGAAAACTGGTGATAATCTGTGGTGTCAGAGCTGGGGATAATTGTTTCAAGAAACCAGTCTCTCTATAATTCATTAGACTTTAACGTCTTACTGCTTTTTTCTTTCCTTTCAAAGAACATTACTGAGGAAGTTTTGTAGGCTGGCTCCTTGGCTGTTCTTGGATATTCTGCTGTTATTTAAAACTCAATCTATTCCAAAGAGAACTAGCCAATCCCCTCCTTCCCCTGCCCCATATCATTTCTGGCCTTCTTTGTTTTTCTGTTTCTATTAATGATTTCATTCTTTAGCTTAAATGCTTCAATTTCCTTCATTTGCAATACCAGCTTAGCCTTTTAAGTCTAATCAAAGTTGAAAAATCATTCCTATAGAACAGGAAACATTTCCTATGCTATAGTATAGTATAGGGTTCTCCAGAAAAACAGAATTTATATATATTCTAGGTATAACCTATGTATATATATACACACACACTGTGTGTGTGTGTGTGTGTGTGTAAAGAAATTTATTATGAGGAATTCATTTATGTTATTACAAAGGCCAAGTCCAAAATCTACAGGGCGAATGTCATAGTTTAAGTCCAACAGCCAGTAGCTGTGATAGAATTGATGAGAGCTGATGTTTCACTCTAAAGGCATTCAAATGGGCTAATTCTTTCTTATTTGAGAAAGGGTCAGCCTTTTTTTCTATTAAAGACTTCAGCTGATTGGATGCGGCCTACCACATTGTGGAGGAAAGTCTGCTTTACTCAGAGTGTTGATGTTGCCTTAGTCTAACCCATTAATACCCTCACATAAACTCAGAATATTTGACCAAATATCTGGACATCCAGTGGCCCAGTCATATTGACCCATAAAATTAGCTACCACAATATGGCTTGAAGGACTAATATTTTATCCCTTCTTCTTGGGTGATCTCAGAATTTCTTCTACATTGTTGAAGAGCCCTTGGCTAGCATCCCTGCCTTCAGTCTCTCTCCCTCTCTACTCCCAAGAGTACTTCCAAACTAGAACTTTACATAATCATATTGCACTACAGACAAATAACACTGACCTCTGACTTCCCGTCTCTACCTGGCTTCTGCTCCAGTTTCGCACTCCCAGAAACTTCCCTGATTCCAGTCAATAGTTTTTCTTCTTTCCTGGAGTTTTATAATTTCCTGAAAGTGTCCTGGAAGCCAGGCCTTCCTTGAGTTCCAATGTGATCACCCTGTGCATTTAGTTTTCCAATATGAAAGCAATATAGCAATATGTATTTATTGTGATTATTATGTCTATTTCTACAGATACTAGACATTTCTCCCTTTATGATATATATTTTTCTATGTATAGTTGTATACCTATAGAAAAATACACAGATAAGGTATGGAAACAAAGACCACTCAAATGAGAACAAGCAAGGATCATTCAGAGCTTGCTAGAGCAAGGAAGTCAGCCACCATTACTTGCAGTTCAGAGACACTCAAAGGGAAGCAGGGGAGTATAGAAGCTTTAGAGTGAACAAAAAGAGAAGGTTCAGACAGGCCTCTATTGGAGGTTGTTTGCCTAAGGGAAGCTGCAGGTAGGCAAACTAGAATGAGGGCATCCTATGTAATTGGTAAGGAGAGCATATTTAGCTTTCCCAAGTTAGTTCTAAATTGGAAATGGGCAAAAAATACTGCAGCTGGCAGTTATTGCTTAAGTCCTGACTGTTTGGGGCTGATTGCTAAGGAGGTTGTGGTTTGTCCTTCTGGACTGATTGCTACAGATTGTGAGTCAGAGTTCTATTTTTATACATGGTCTGGCCATGCCCTGTTGGTAAAATCAGTTTCTCAAGAGAGAGATGAGACAGAGGGAAATTCTGGTGAGATTAAGATAGTATTAGATCAAGGCCTAAACCACCTGATGCTGTCCTAGAACACTACAATGTGAAAGGTCTTCAAGTGAAATAGATACATCCTGGGGATAAGGTACAGTTAGAAAATAATGATTTTACCTGATGTTTGGTCCCAAGCCCTAACACATGGCTCTGATGAGCAAGAGGAAGAATTGCTTTTCCTTGTGCTGGGAAAACCAAAGGCCCTACCCTCTCGGCTTCTCCTAAGCCAGAATTGGGATCTTGCCTCTTTCCACTTTAAGGAAGGAGAGTCCATGACAGGGTCCTGGCACCAGAGAGAAGAATGGAGAGAAAAAGATCGCAGGAGAGAACACTTGACCCAATGGCAATAGCTCTGCCCTCTTCTCCATGCCTGCTTTCTTATACACCCACTTCTAGGAGGAGAAGAAGAATATCAGTCAAAGATACAGCATCACTTTAATTCTGGCAAGATAAAAGCAAGAGAAGAGTCACACGTATCTGAGCAATACCTCACAATTACACAAAGATGTTTTACTTCCTAATATATTACTCAATAAAATATGTCCAGATTGGATTCTGCCAGAGAGTGTGGGGTGGTTTAAACTACTTCTTTACAAAAGCCATATAAAATTAATTTTTGTGGGTTTTTTTTCTGTTTTTTAACATCACACACTTTTCCCTTGTCATTTTTCTCTGAAAAGATTGTTTGTTAAGGTTTTACAGAACTACACTACAGAACTAAACCAAAACTTAAGTAATCCCCTACTATGAACATTTATGTTTTTTCCTAATTTTCACTGTAAAAAGAATGTAGTGCTGGGAATCCTTATGCAATAGTCATTATACAAATCTCTGATTATATCCTAAAGAAAACTTCCTAGAAGTGGAATTACTTATTAAAAGTTTTGGACATTTTAAGAATACATATTCGTAAGACTTAATACATGCTTCCAAATTACCCTGCAAAAATGATTATGCCAATTTACATCCTCAATAGAAGAGTAGAAGAGAAGCCAATTTACCACAACCTCTTCATAGCTTTTCTCTTTGACAATAAAAAAAAAAAGATGAGTTTGTGTCCTTTGTAGAGACATGGATGAATCTAGAAACCATCATTCTCAGCAAATGACACAAGAACAGAAAACCAAACACTGAATGTTTTCACTCATAGGTGGGTGATGAACAATGAGAACACTTGGGCACAGGAAACAGAACAACACTCACAGGGCTAGGTGGGCAGGGGAGGGGAAGGGATGGGAGGGGAGGGACAGCCAAGGGGGGGCGGAGAGGATGGGAGGGATAACACTGGGAGAAATGCCTGATGTAGGCAATGGGCTGGGGATGGTGGGGTGGCATAGGATGGAAACAGCAAACCACCATGGCATATATGTACCTAAGCAATAATCCTGCAGGATACAGGATGTGCACTTATACCCCAGGGCCCAAATACAATAAAAATAAATAAATACATACATACATACATAAGTACATAAATAAATAAATTTGGATTCTCCTAAAAATAAAAAGAAAAATATATTATTTTAAATTAATATTCTCATTGGTTATTGACATTTCTTCATTTAAAAATGGCTTATAAACTTTATATATTTTCTACTAAGGTATTCATTTTTATGTTGATTTACAAGGGGGCATTTAACTGAATTGGAATTAATTTTGTTACATGAGGTAGAAATCTAACCTGAGTATTTTTCTCAAAGGTAAATCAATTGTTCTGATTCTAACGGTTGGATAATTAATTTTTCCAAGGATCTGAAATACGATCAAATCACATGACTGTATATGTATTTTAGGAATGTTTTAAGACTTTTTGTTTATTTTATTTATGTTTCTAGACTGTCTTTGACAACACTTTTTCCTCTTGAAAGGTATGACTGAATTTTTCAGTTTTGTACATTGTCATAAACAATAGGGCAGGTAACATATGTATGTCTTTTACACAATATTATTAAATAATCTTCACTTGTTCTTCTAGGTCAACTTTAGAATAATCATATCATTTTAGAAAAGAAACGCTGTGACTTTATTTGAAATTCTGTTAAAACTATAAATTAGTTTGCAGAAAGTTGACATGGTTACAGGTCAGTCTTTCTATGTTTGCATCAGGTGACTCCATTTATGTACGACATCTTTTATGTTGCTCATTAATGTTAAGTGGTTTCTTACACATCTTAAAGATTTCTTTTAGGGCTGGGCATGGTGACTTATGCCTCTAATCTCAGCACTTTGAGAGGCTGAGGCTGGTGGATAGCTTGAGCCCAGGAGTTCAAGACCAGCCTGGACAACATGGTAAAACCCCATCTCTACTTTTAAAAAATACAAATATTAGCTAAGTGTGGTGACACACACCTGTAATCCCAAGTACTTGAGAGGGTGAGGTGACAGGATCACCTGAGCCCAGGGAGGTAGAGGCTACAGTGAGCCATGATCACACCACTGCTCTCCAGCGTGCGTGACAGAGTGAAACCCTGTCTTAAAAAAAACAAAGAAGACATAAGATTTTTTTCCTTGCTCATATGAATGACATCTTGTCTATTTTTTTCTAATTGGTTAATGCTAAATTATGGGAAAGGGAGTGCTTTTTAAATGTTTGCTTTCTATCTTATCAACTCGCTAAGCATCCTGATTAGTTACACATCAGTTTTGCTAGGCAAGAGATTCGAACATCAAAAATAAACTTAATTTTGCTAACCTGTTTCACTAGTTCTGCTGGCATTTTTCTGTCTTGTCTTATTTCATTAGTGAAAACTTCTAGAACAAATTTTAATGATCATGAACATGCTTATCATGTTCCTGTTTTAAAATGAGTGCATCTAGTGTTTAATCCTTGACTCTGATAGTAAAGCCAGCTTGGCCATAGATTTGCAGCACTTTCCATTGCCCCATATTTGTCTCATTAGCTTAATAACCTTGGAATTGGAAATCTGTGTAGCCAATAAGCAAAAGGAATAGATTCTCTGTCCATATTGTTGCTGTAGCAATTTTTCTCTCACATTTTAAGCTTACTCATTTATTAACATATATAGGCTCTAGTTCAGTGGTTCTTAATCCTTGCAATACATTGAATTCACTGGGGAGCTTTTAAACTAGTTGATCCCTGGGGCCTCTGCATTAGGATTTTTTTTAAAGCTCTCCAAACAATTCTAATATGTAGCTAAGTTTACAATCCACTGTCATCAGTTTTCAGACTTAAGTAAGCATAAAAATCAGCTGAAGAGCTTGTTTAAAAAGGCAGAATACCAAGACCCAGCCCTTCCTTCCCAAATTCTGATTTGGTATGTCTTGGGGAGGGTCCCTTAGCTGTATTTTTAACACATATTTTGAGAAACACCTCTTTGATTATTATCTATCGAGACGCTTGCAACCCTAGCCACATATTAGAATCACCTGGAGGGCTTTGACAGCCTCCTGATCCTTCAGTACCCACTTTCAGACATTTTCGTTTAACTGTAGATGAAAATTCCAGCTCCTGGAGTGCTTTCTTTTTGACACAACCCCTTCCTCAAATTTTACTAATAACAAAAGCCCCTCACTTGATCTGCTTCTGCCCCAAACCCATATATTAAAATTGGGGTTTATATTCTCTGAGCAGATAAAGAAAAGTTGTAATTGGGTGGACTAAAACAGTCTCCATTTCTTTTGGAAGTAGATTTTTCTATGTGTTCTCCATTTACTGCAGTCTTCTAACTTTGGTTCAGGGCTATGGGTGTGCTGCTCATCCTTCCAAAAATAAATGCATCAGCCCCAGCCCAGGGTCAGGATTTCCAATTAACTACAGATCTTATCATAATTAACGCAAATGCATCTCAAACATCTTCACAAGTTAATTCACACTTTTAGGCTATTAGGTTTTTCCATGTTTTTCCCCGAATGCATTAATATTTTAGTGGGAAGCCCCGAGACTGAGTCACCAACTTTTATAAAACACTACCTTGTGGGGAAA
Source organism: Callithrix jacchus (assembly GCF_049354715.1). NCBI lineage: Eukaryota > Metazoa > Chordata > Mammalia > Primates > Cebidae > Callithrix > Callithrix jacchus. Next base: position 93,910,063 of record NC_133515.1, read on the forward strand.
TCACAATTTATTTTTGTAACAAAAGTTGATTGAGGGCCACTCTGTGCCAGACATCGTGTTGTTTCATTAAATGTTATTTCTCATTGATAAGGCCTATATTTTTACTAATGGGTAAATTAGAAAGCCAGGACTCAGGCCAAGGTCTTTCTGTTTCAGTACAACTGTCACAGGCTTCCTTGGCTGAGGGCATGGTGTATGGATGGGCAAGGGTCCCATCATCCCGTGGTTCTACTGCGTATGGAAACTCTCACCTGCCTGCTGCGCTAAATGGAGCAGGGAGGAAACCTATCTGAGCAATTCAGACAACGTGGAATTTGTTTTGCTGCAAATAATTCAAATCATTAAATTCAACAAATACCCATTAAGCCTCTATTATGTGTAAGGCTCCACAACCCTTCGCAAGCGCCAACTATAAATTAGATTTGGTTTATGTGAAATCTTCCCCCATTATTGCTAGGCTACAGCACCATATTTTCATTTTTGTTCCACTTATTCTCTTTTAAAACAGAGATATACATTCTCTCAACTGTGTTAAGATCAGACATCCCTGATGAACCAACTTCTATTTCAGACAGAAAGAATAAGGGCAATGTGCTGGTTTCATGAAGCAGCAGAAAGCTCTGCAGTGATGATTCTTTACTGCCTCCCTAATCCTTCTCTAAACTCTCCTAAGCTGCTGGATCGTGTCCTTCCAGAGCCCTTTGCTATCTGGGAATACTGATTTCTCATTAGCCCAAAGTGAAGTTGCCACAGCCCCATCTGTTCAACTTTAGTGCTCTCCATTCCCAGCTTGGCTTAAAAATGCAAACTCAAAGACGACTTCCCCACCTATGACGTCAGTACAAGGCCTCTGGGTCACTGTGTCCTGCCTACTAGAACAAGCCATATAAGCAAGTCTGTACAATATGCTCCACCACTGGGGCTGGGCAGTGCTTTTCTTCCAAGGTGGTAATAATAAGGGGATTGTGGTTTAATCAGATCTGATCCAAATTCCTCTCTGGATCTCCCTTTTGAATATGCTCCTTGAGACCTTGATTTTGCCACACAATATGCGAAAGACAATAAGGAGCTTAAGACAGACACATATCTAAGCCCCCTCTGAACTAGGGAAATCAAAATTGCAACAAATGCCTCCCAGTCCTCAGAAGTGTGAGGCATCAGTGGAGCCAGGCTGGGGAAGATGATTTGTTCTGTATCCACCTGCACATCCTGTGGATGCTGTAAATAATAAGAGCTTGCTCTTTGACCCCCTTTCATGCCACTGAGATTAAGAAGCCAGGACCAGGGAAGGTGCCCAGAGTGATGTATTAGCACCTTGATCTCAACTCACTTTATCCAGGCATAAGGAATCAGATACATGAAATTTAGCTGAGCGAAGTCAATCATCATGGAAGAAAACAGAAGTCAAGGTCACTGATCATTTGTTCAATAGTTCAAAATTCTTGTATACCTACCCTCTCTACCATATGTTTGAGTGCCTTTCAAAAGATACCTAAGTTGACTACCTTTGTAAAGATGGAGAGAAACAACAGGGACCATGCATGTCTACCTACCCAGGGCTTCTCACCATAGTCAGTGGTAACTGAATAAAAGGTCATCTCCATCAAGAGGGACATACTTAGGGCTTAAAAAATAGTGCCAAAGGAATATGAGGAGAGGGAGGCCTCAATATGCTGGCTTCCCAGTGATGACAGTTTGACCTGTGGAGAAGGCAGGAGAGTCAAATGACAGAAAAGAAGGCCTTTGGATGGTTACTTTGGCCCTCAATGTAGCATCCTGAATCAACTACCTGCTACAAAGAACTAAAAAACCTAAATTTAATGTCTTGACTTAGCATGATGAGTCAACAAAGTAAATCATTTCAAATCAAGGAATGAGTGAAGAATGGGGCTTCAGGTTTAAAATAATCACTGAAGCCAACTTGAGTTTTAAAAGCATTCAGAAAACCTGATAAACACAAATATCAATACAATGGAATATTATTTGACCATAAAAAATGAAGTAATGATATATACCACAACCTAGATGAATCTTGAAAATGTCATGGTAAGTGAAAAAAGCCAGTCACAAAAGACAACATAGTATATATAGATTTAAGTGAACTTTCCAGAATAGAGAAATCCACAGTCACAGAAATTAAATTAGTGGTTGACAGGAGCTAGAAGTAGAGGAAAATGAGGAGTAACTGCTACTAGGTGTGGGTGTCTTTGGGGGTAATGAAAATGTTCTAAAATGAAACAGTGGCAATGGTTGCAAAACTCTGAATATATTATAAATCACTGAATTGTTCACATGAGCAAATTGCATGCAAGGTATCAAAGCTGTAAAAAATAGGAGAGGGATAAAGAGAGTTGCCTATAGAGTCATTGCTGAGGCTAAAGGTCAAAATATTGATTAACTCTAGAATGCAAGTTACATATGCTTGTTAAAATTTCTAGGGTACTCATTAAAAAAAGAAAAATAGGGTATGGTTTCTCAGATGAGCAATGTAATAATGAAACATAAAATCAAGAGTAAGACAAGAAGGGAGACAATAGAGAACAGACAAAATAAATAGAAAACGTAAATGCTACATGGCCAAGTGCAGTGGCTCATGCCTGTAATCCCAGCATTTTCAGAGGCTAAGGCAGGAAGATCCCTTGAGCCCAGGGCTTCCAGACTAGCCTGGGCAATATAGTGAGACCTCTTCTCTACACAAATATAAAAAGAAAAAATTAGACAGGTGTGGTGACAAGCTACCTAGAAGGCTGAAGGGAGAGGATTGCTTGAACCTGGGAGTTCAAGGTTGCAGTGAGTAGTGATCACACCATTGCATTCCAACCTGGGTAAATATTTGCTTAGGACACCGTTAAGCCTCCCCTCACCTTGGATTTAATATGTAATCAGTAATGAAGTCTTTCAATGCTTCTCCATGTTACCGTTCCTCTCTGTGTCTATCACTACCACCCTAATTTAGGACCATGTGACAGCTTATCTTGACAGCAAGACCCTGTCTCAAAAAAAAAGATGCTATAAAAAGGAAACACAAATAAATATATTGAGTATGAATATATATGTAGAAATAAATATATTGTGTATGAATATCAGTAATTATGAAAGATATTGATGGATTAAAAGATGAAGATTGAAGATGATAAAAATAAATTCAGTTTTGTGTTAGATATGTCCTACATCTCTAAGACATAGGATACCACAAGATTGAAAGTAAAATAATGAAAAGATATAAATACCAGATAAATACTGAATAAAGAATATTGTATCAATATTAGACAAAACTGACTCAGGGAAAAATACGACTAGAGAAAGAAGAAAGGTCACTATATAATGTTAAAAGTTTCAGTTTCTCAGAAAGTCGTAATTCTTAATACATATGTACTTAATATATATCCTGAAAATATTTAAAGCAAATGTTTCTATATCTATGCAGAAAAATATACAAACTATCATGTTAAAGATTTTGTTTAACAACTATTTTGGTAGCTATTAGCCTAAGCAGGGGATAAAACCATTAAGAATACCAACTGAAAACTATTAGCTCCACCACATAATGGACATTTCTAGAACATTCCACTCAACAATTAAGACATAAAATATTTTCAACTAAACTCAACAATATATTGGACCATAAAGAAAGTCTCAACAAATTTGAAAGTATTTGGTTTCATGCTAAATTCACAAAACAATTAGGTAAGAAATAGTAGCTAAAAGATAAGTAGGAAAATTTCACGTTTAGAAATATAAGCATCCACTCCTAAATCATTCACAGATCAAAGACAAAATCATATTATAAATTCAAAAATAGCTAAACAATAATGCTATGGAGCAAATTCCTGCATTATGAAATGCAATTAAAATAATTATGACAGCAAGACCAGACCTCAAATGCTTATGTTAGAAAAAGAAAAAGGTTGAGAAGTATTGAACTAAGCAGCTGTCTTAGAAAGTTAAAAAAGAACAGCAAATTAAACCCAAAGAAAGTAGAAACATAAAATAAAGATAAGAACAGATTAATAAAATAGAAGCAGTAAACAATAGAGGATAAAACAAAAGCTAGAAGTTGGCTCCTTGTGAAAAGTAATAAAATTAACAAACATCTAGCAAGATTGATCAAGATAAAAGCTACAGAACACATGAATAAACAGTATTAGGAATAAAAAGGGGAATTTAATTACTGATGCCACCAAAATTAATATGATAAGAACAGATTATGAACAGCTTTATGCCAAGAAAAAGGGAATTTAGATAAAAGTTAACAAAATTAGCAAAATTGTAAGGTGAGCAGAATAGCGCATTCTAAGCAGAGGGCATTGTTCGAGAAAGAGCTGAAGGTAGAAATGGCATTGGCTTTGAGGGATACAATCACTGATTTCTTCTATAAGCACTAAATCGCAGTCTGTGTGATATTCCTGTCTAGTTATTATAGGAGACAGACGGAGTCCACTTAAATATTACCCCTAAGTGTTTAAAGAACAGTGGAGGGCTTAAGGCATGTACATGATGTGTAATGGAAGAAAATGGAAGTTAGCTGAAGGTTCGCTAAAAAATTAGTGATGACGGGGCCTAGGTTTTTGTGTTGGACCATGTCAGGATGAGGATAAAGAGAGGATGGACAGGGAGGTTGGAGGGCTCTGAAAATGAAGCTGAGAAATTTGGACTTCCTTCAGGACCGATGGAAAACACTGAGGTTTCTGTCTAAAAGAGAACGATGACCAAGGTTTAAGATGTATCAAGCTGATGTAGATATACACATATGACAAACGGGATTTTGAAATGTTGAAAGATGAGGCATGGTGGCCATTTTGGAAAATATTGTGGCAATCAAGACCTAAATTAGGGTGATAGAGACAGACACAGAAAGAAACAGCAGCACAGAGAAGCATCAAAGGCTTTGTTACTGATTCCATATTAGACCCAAGGTAAGGAGAGGCTTAAGGATGTCCTAAGATGTCTAGCCTGAGCAAATAGAAATTAAATAAACTTATGACTATTTGTTCGGTCATTTTTTTGTTGTTTGCTTTGAAGGAATGACTGGGAATTAATACAATATTTAATGAGTCCTAATTTCTCAAATCAGGTAGCATGTGACCTACGGGAGAAGACAAAGGCTAGTTCAGATATGAAGACTTGACCATTCTGGCAACTGGACCTTGGCTAAGAAGTCTTTCAAAATACTGCCAATCAACAAAGCAGCAATGTGAAGGTTACATTCAACATCAAGGATGTGTGAGGATGGACATGGTTCTTCAATGCCACTCTTTGATCCTTACCAAAGTCTACTGCACATAATGTGGGAACCACTGAGTCATGCAGAATTCTGGGACCACTGTGCCTGGGTGCACAGGGCCTTCAGCCACCCAGGGTCCACCCTATTATCACATAAATAACTTTGCGCTGTGTATTTACTGCCTCACTGGGCTTAATCCAAATGCCAGTGAAACAGATCCAGGTGTGAAGTACCATGACACAGCAAGAGGAAATGGCCTAATCAGAAAGTCAACTCAGGAAGAAACTTACGGAGGGTGTGAGGTCAGCCCTCTTGGTTTTCAGAAGATGAAACTGAGGTTCCAAAAGAGAAATGTTTCCCCCAAGACCTGTAGTTTCAAAAGGATGACTGAGAGCTAGGTCATCCCCTACCAGGTAGGCTCCTTCCACTCCAACTATATACTGCCTGTGGGCAGGTAGATTCTACTTGGAACTCCATAAACCACTGTGGGGCCTGGTTACTCATGCTTTGTGATTCAACCTGCTTCCCTGGGTTGTGGATTATTCTCACACCCTTTCCAAACCCTCCCCAAACCCCTTTTCTGGATCCTAGGGTGGAATTCATTCTGCAGCTCTGAGGATCAGGATCATGGGGCTCTATTTTCCGAAAGAATGGCCCCGGGTGGCAAAGCAGTATATGGTATATTCTTTGCGTGAAGAGCAAGGTAAGAGTCACTAAAAGGCTTGGAAGAGCAACCATCGATACTCACCCTATGTGAGATATAAATGATTCTCATTGGTGTAGCACCAGCAAACTGGAGGCACCTTGAGGAGACCAGTCTTCATGTAGCTATAGGCCTGACAAAGACAGGCAGAAGGTGTTCAGTCAACTAATTCTGAGCTGATAGGCTCTAGGAATGCAGCATTCTAGATAAGTTTACTGTCATGAAATAAAATTGTGCCTCTGTTTTGTGTCCCGTTGAAATGGACAATTTTTCACAATGCATGACACCTGCACTTCCATCTCTTCTACTTCTTAACAACTTGTGATCACCAAGTTGCGTATCTTTTTAAAATGAACTCTGATGTAATAGAGGAGGAAGACTGAAAGGTTTCGTACTTTGTTTATGCAATAAATAGCCCCAGACTGCTGCTGTCTTTGAGTTTTTATGTCTGCATTCGATGGTCTTCCTGTCTCTTTTGTGCAATCTGGCTTCAGCAGCCACTTCTCAGTGCTCCTTTCTTCCCTCACTCAGATACCCCAGGCACCTCAATCTCCGGAGCCTGGAAGAAACATCTCATTTGCATATTGTGAGGAGTAATGGAGCTGCGCAAAAGATACAGTCACTAAGACCATCTGTGTGGGTCAAGAGTGGGATTAATCCTCATCACCGGTAAAGTTGTGCCTCTAGAACAGAGCAGCCCCGTACCGGAGGGCGGAGTAGCCCCGTACCGGAGGGCGGAGTAGCCCCGTACCGGAGGGCGGAGTAGCCCCGTACCGGAGGGCGGAGTAGCCCCGTACCGGAGGACAGTCATACACAATGGGGAAGTTAAATTTAGCTCAGCATAGAGATGTCTCCGCTGGAAAACAAAGAACCATAGGTTTTCTGATCCTTTTCAAATTTTGTTTTTCAACTTGTTTGACTCAACTGTTACCTCACACTTGAGAGATACAGACCAGACAATCACCTTTTTTCTGTTGTAGCCAATATTCTCATTATACATACTGCTAGATTAGCATTGCCATATCGTAGTTTGGTACTATGGCCGTACCTCAGCGTTCTGTATATCCTAATTATCCAGCACAGAAATTTTAAACAGAAAGTTGTCTGTTGACTGGATTAAGGAAGACGTAGGATTATCTTCATTGCTCTCGCCCAGAAAACTATACATAATCAGTAAAGACATTAATTTGTCATAATATTTAATAAGCTTCCACTGTGCACCAGGCACAGCATTATCTAAGAAGATGCTGCCATCTAAGAACCAAAGTGCTGCTGCAGAGTTGGCCACTGAGTGCTTTGCTGCCAGGTGTGGCTGATGGAACCAGACGTCGTTTTGTTTATCTGTTTTTAAAATCTGTTTGTTCTGAATTATGCCAGCTCTTCCTTCTTTTCTGTTTCACATTCTAGTAGCACAAGGTGGGGATTCTTTTCCCTGTGGTTAAAGAGAGTACCGGGGCAGCAAGAGGGAACATCGAGGCATCGGGACCCAGAGCAGTGGGTAGATTCTTAGAAAGGGGTATTTGAAGATGGGAGAAGTAAGGGCTTGAGGAGTTCAGTGACAGGGCACAATAAGGTAAGCTACCTTGCTGTTTGGTTTGAATCACTTCTATGGAAAATCAGGTTGCATGACATATTTTCAAGATTGAAAATTCAATCACCTTTGCTGTCTGACCTCATTTGACCTGGCAGAAAAGAGGGTAAGGAAATGGTTGGGTTTGCAACTGTCCCTCTTTAGAGACAATAAGCTCCCCATGGGCAGGAGCTTTCTTCTATCTCACTGCTGTCCCTTTACACCTACTCTGTATAGTCAGTCTTCCTTGTCAGATAAAATCCTGCACAGTTCCTACAGCATTTTCACTCACTTCATGATTTGGAAAGCCCCAGTCAAGTCTAATACTAAACTTTCAAACCCTCAAGCTTTGGTTTGTCCCAGGCTCAGAAACCTACCTCCGACATTGGCAGAGTTGGAGGGGCATGGACAATCGCAGATTTGGTTTGCTTCACCTCTTCCCCTACTGACCATTTCTGGCTTCTCCACAGTCAGGTGAAGGGAAGGGAGAAGAGATAAGGAGGGAAAGAAAAGGCCTCTCTTGCCAGGCAGAGCTGTAATCCAGTGCTGGTAAACTGAGTGTAGTAATTGTCCATATGTTGAACTTGATTCTTTCTCTTCCAGGTTGCTTTTGTGGGTATTTATTCTCCTCCCATCCCCCATTCTCTGACTGCAGTTCCCCAGGACAGTCTCTAGCTAACCCCCAGGTTGCTCCACAGCAATCTTTCTGCAGAGCCCACCTCACTCCCAAGCAGGATGCCTCGTGGCCAAGGTTCTTTTGCGTGATGGTGCATGGCCTCCTCTGTCCACCAGACTCTACATCTGGCCCACAAAAAACAAGCACCTTTACCCCACTGTGGTGGAAGGGCCGCTCACTCTGTGGTAGCCCTGTCTCTGCTCTGCCACCACAAGGAACTCCAGCCAGCTGCTCACCTGCGACTTTCTCAGGTTGAGCCGCATCCCAGCGCCTCTCCCTCCTAAACATTACTAGCCATAAATCAAGCTTTCTGGATCTTTCTCTGAAGCCCCTTCCCACTTGGCTTTGAGAAGGAGGGGGCAGAAGATAGGATAGGAGGGAATGTACAGCACACTAACACTCTCTCCATAGAACCCCCCACCTCTCCATTCTCTCCTAATTCCTTCCTTTGCCTCCTACAATGGAACTTAAAGGAAGGTGATAGCCAAGATTGACCAGCTTGTTGTGGCATCACCCTTTAGCATGGTTTCACAATTTTGGGTCAGAGAACACAATACCAAAGTAGAGTTAACAGGAAATGTCCTATTTTAACCATTTGTTTCAAAAGGTAACATTTAAGAGATGAAAGGGAGTTGCCATTAATTTTTTCACTTCCGTTTAACAGGTAAGGGAAATAAACTCCAGCTTTTGTTTATACTGCTACTAGGGGGAAGTATTGCCACTAGGGGGGAGTATTGAGACTTAAACTACAATCGGCCTCAACCACCACACCTACTGCTCGGAGCTCTCTCGGCCCCCAGCTTCACAATGCTTCACTCTGCTCATCTCCTTCCAATTGAACTTAATACAAGAGACGGTGCCACTTGACACCCGGCTGAGCCCTGAAACTGGGGGCACCTGAAGGTCCACAGGGAAAGCCATACAGGCTGATTCTCCTGCTATTATCAATCCTGGAACTAATGGTGATAATTGAAAATAGTTCCATAGCACCTCTAAGCACCAGTGTAAGCATTTAACATCTTTTAACGACACGTATTAACTACATAATCCTTAAAACTACTCCCATGAGGTAGACACTGTTTTTATCTACCATTTTACAGATGAGGAAACTGAGGCATTGAGAAGTTAAATAGATTGTCCAAGATCATTCTATTAACTTATGAAGGCAGATTCCCGGTCCTTCCATTTAGATACTGACTGTATATCTGGCTTGCAGCCATTTTAACACAGTCTCCCTGTGATTCAGGTGAAGGTCCGTATGCACTAGGGCCCAGTGCATCATTTATCAAGAAACAGACTTAGAACCGTCCTCATAACTGTGGGACACCATGGTAAGTAGGCCAAGGATGGACCCATCAGCAGCAATGGGCCAAGGAGAGTCAGTGTGAAGGACAACTGGAAGTGTCCTCAATTCATTCTTTTCCTCTACTTCCATAGTCCAGTTGTTGAATAAATGAAATGTTTATTGAACAAATGAACCTGTTCCCAGTCCCCTGAAGAGTGTAAAAAGAAGTTTACTTTTAATATAGTTTAAAAACACTCCATAATCTAAAACATAGCTCACACTATTGAACGACTTCAGCAAATCTTCTGCACCACCTGCCAAGGTCATAGTTTCAATCTCACCTTCAATTATTGATAGATAGCCTGATAATTTGAGAAAAGAGAAACAGACTTTTTTCAAGATTTGGAAAAGGAAAATCCTTTTAATAAGAGATTCCATCCTGATTACATAGCTCTTATCAGGAAATCCCTTGAAAGCTGAATTCCAGAAGGTAACTATTAAAAATGCCATTGAAAAACTGGAAATTATCTGCTTACACAGCTTAGAACAGACCCAGGAGGGATTGTATATTTGGTGCAAAACAAGAATTAAAGATTGTTCTTGTGGCGAGAACTGGACTGGAATTTTTGAACTACTTTTGACCCCACAACTCAACCTTTTTTCACGGTTTGGCAATAAAATGCTCAGGGAAGTAAACAAGAAGGCAGGAAGCTGGCCATTTTTGACTGAGGTAATAATGAATATACCATTAATGATGCCACCAGTCAAGATTTGCAACAAGAGTGGATCAAATTGTGTTATAGAAATAAAAAAGGCTCAAGCCCGGGCAGAGCTTGGCCAAAGGACAAGGAAGAAATGTAACAAGTCAGGAGCCCACAGACTGGACACAGATTCGCCTCTTCTAATGAATACCTAGACATGGGGGTCGTAAGGCTCTGGAAAGACTAAGCCCCAGGGTCAGTGCTTCAAAGTCAAACTCAAGAGTTAGATCAGGAGAAGCCACATGGCCTAAAATCTATATTTACCTATTCTTAATACAGGGGTCCAAAGATACCAGTGGACTTATGCCAGCAAAATTTCAACTTGCTCAGCCCTGGCCACATTACCTTTGAAAATGGTCTAACCTATCATTGGATTTAGGACTGCTTATTTTTTAAACTTCTTCAGCTCACTCTGAATTAAAATGTTTTAAGAAGCACTTTCAGAGGCAAGACCAATTATGCACATCATGGGAAACTGACATGCCTGTGTTCCTCCATCTCCCCACCCTCTGCCTACCCTTTTACTGAGTGTCGGGTTTCATATCCCTTCATACCCCAGCATTTCTGGCTACAGGATCGGGGAGAAGACTTCAGGGCTTTCGAGCTGAGCTTGGAGAAGTTACTATCTCCCTGGGACACCTAACAGACACACAAGTGAAGGCCAAGTGGAGAATGACCTTGTTACTTTCACATGTCCAGCTGACCTAACCTTCAACCACTGGCATCGGAAAAGGCAGCCCCAGAAGGATCTGCTGGTCACAAAATCATGCTGGTTCTTCCTGGTGGTACCTTAGGACACTTTGGTGATAGAAAATTCATAAATGGTTTGTCTAATGTCTCTACCAAGTATCGAGACTAAGCTACAAATTAGGCATTATTGTGATCTCTTGTTTCTCATTATTAAATACAGAAACTACAATTTTAATATATCTTGTTGAAAAGAACCATTTAAGCTAAATATGAATATGGCTTTTATCTAGGATTAATGAACTGAATATTTTAAACTGTCCAATTAGGAAAATGTTTGCCTTTGAGGCACTGAAAAAAAAAGAGTCGGGTTCCCCCCACTGCTACTCTTAGATCAACACCCCAGTGAAAGAAAACACTATATAAGAATATACACATTAATTTTTCTTTCTACTGAAATATGTGTTTATCATACATGTATTCATCAGCTTTCATGCATGCTGTCAGATGTGGAAAATTAGCTTTTGCATTTACTAACTCCTCCGCGGGAAAGAGGTCCCTCATATGTTTAACAAAAAGGAGCTTTATTGTTTATGAGATTGAAAAATAAATGTTGCCATGGCTTTAAGATCTGGTGATTGGTAATCAGTTTTCATAAATGACCATGAATCACATCTGTGCTGGCCGGGCTTTGTTTGGAATATGAGATGGCTGTTCTGTCTTACAAGCAAGGAATTATTAATGTACCCTCCCTGGAGGGTTTCAATTTCACTCGTACAAATAGCTGTATATCTACCAAGTGTATGTTCAGTGTGCCTATCTATGAAATTTAAAATTATATGCTTTGTGTAAAACAGAATATATAATAGACTCTGAAATTGAATAAAACTTATTGGACTCATTTTTTATCCTTTGTGACATTTTTTTCTAGTAAGAGAGTTCAGACAAAAGGCACTACCACCAAGGAGCCAGGAAGGCAAAGTCCCGTCCAATTTAAATAATCACTCCTTTCTGTCATGTTTTACAAAGAGATGTATTCAAACATGCTCTTTGGGCATTTCTATATTCCGTTCTTAGTCTTCACAAATATGAGCAAGCAAAGATCCCCTTTACTCCTTTTGTATGTTTTTGCTACTTTAAAAAAGTATAATCTTGGCGATTGTCTCATTATAAAAATGAGAGAGCATTCTTCTGAGATAAATAGGACAGAAGTCTGGCTTACATGAGATTATAATTTAGTTCTGAATTTCACATCCCTCTTCTTCTCAACAAATAAGGTGAGAAATAAAGTCAAAGATAATAAGGAATTCATGGTGATCCCAATCACACCATCCACCTTTCTAAAATCCTTCAGTGGGATCTGGCACAGTGGTTCACGCCTATAATCCCAGCACTTTGGGAGGCCAAAGTAGGAGGATCTCTTGAGGCCAGAAGTTCAAGGCCAGCTTGACCAACATGGTGAAACCCATCTCTACTAAAAATACAAAAATTAGCCAGGCATGGTGGCACATACCTGTAATCCCAGCTACGTGGGTGGCTAAGGCACAAGAATCGATTGAATCCAGGTGGCAGGGGTTGCAGTGAGCTGAGATTACATCACTGTACTCCAGCCTGGGCCAGAGAGTGAGATTCTGTCTCAAAAAGGATAAAAACAAAAATCCTTCATTGGTTACCTATATCTATATGGCTTGAACTTCTTAGCATGGCTTACAAAGCCTTTGCATGATCCACCCCTTGAAATTCTCTCCCACATTCTGTCTCCCACTCCACTTTCCTAATACCTCTCTAGGCATCCGAACCTCTTTTCATTCTGGGAATGCAGCTCTCTTGCTCTCTCTCTCTCTCTCTCTCTCTCTCTTTCTCTCTCTCTCTCTCTCTCTCCCCCCCACCCCCAACCCCATCCAACCCTGCCTCTTTCTCCTTCTGATTGGATCTAACACTACATAAACTAAGAGTGGTGCTGGCTGGGCCCTGTAGGCAGGAAAATCTTCTACCTACACAAGTTCTATGTGTCTATTCCTGTGAAAGTGAACTGCTCACCTCTCAGTATGAGAGGGGTCCAGTGTTACTCTCTTGACACCAATGGCCACTTAATATTTTCAAGGAATGGTGCCATTTGGGTGTTCGGCATCCACCTCTGTTGCTGGCAGGCTGGGCTGTGGTGGTGGAAGTAAGTAGATTAGCCTTGGTAACTCAGAATCCATGTTGCTGAACCCATGTGTAGCATTCATCTCTGCCATAATGGCCACTCTGTTCATGCATCCCTCAAGCCAGCATTGAAGTGACTGATGACAGGCTGGCTGCCATCATCCAGCTGAGTCATTTTGCCTATTTGGTTGTTTAGTGTCTCTTCTTTTGGTGATCTCTGGTGGGTACCAACATGTGCTATAAAAATCTTTACACTTCATGATAATTCACATTTGTCCACGCACACGTTATCAACCCAGACTTCTTTGTCTGAGTTGTTCTTTGTTACTGATCTTCCATTCTGTTTCTATTTGATACTGCCTATGAGGTCATATGTATTAAACTTTATCTCTTTTCATACAGAATGGATGGTCAAGGGCATTATCCAAAGCTCTTTCTATTAGGAGAATTTTCTCCCACTGCTGTTTTTCAAGAACACCCCCAGGCTGTAGTGAGGTGGCTGTCCATTTTTGGTTTTTACCCATGTAGTAAGTTTACCCATTGGTAAGAAAGATCAGTATTTTCCTTTTTCCTCAACTGCTTGCACGAGATCCCCCACACAGTCATAGGCATGAGCCAAGGGAGAATCACTAATGCAATAGTAGTGGGTGTCACAGGGATCTGGGCTACCTGCTCAGGTACCTGCTTGTGTCCTCTGGTCCTGTTCATGCCCAACCCAGGATGCACCACTTACAATGGATTGTTGTGGGTCTACCCAACCTATGACTTGGAAGGTCTGACAGGACTCAACTTTTGATGGAGAGTTCCAGACACATGGTCACCTGTTGATCCACTGTCAGGCATTCTGTCACTATCAGGGCTCAGTAGTATACTAGGAGCTGATTTTTGTTCTTTTTAAAAACTAAAACAAAAAACACACAAACAACAAAACATTCTCCACTGCAGATAGCTCGGCTTTACTCCAGAACCTCATGGTCCCGCTTTGATTCCATCACTGGAGCTTGTCCCAACCCCTAGGTGGCATCTCTTGTCACCACAGATGCCTACAATACCATAGAGTCTACTGGCATATGGCTGAAGAGGTAGGACTGCAGAAACCCTTCCTGTTCTGGGCCTTCTCAAAGCTGGCAGCCTTTTGTGTTACTTACGTATGGGCCAGACCTATATCTCCACGTGTGGAATATACTACTGACAGAACTGAACGGTCCTACCAGCACTGTTGTGCTCCCTTCTTCAAAACAGAGGGTGCAGGTTGCAATAATTTCTCTTTTCCTTTCAGAGGAATGTTGTATCATGCTTCTAACCAATGGGTTCCTAAAAATTTTATGAATATAATAGGTTTCTGAATGTCTGCAGAATTCCTCTTCTGCTCCCCATGAGTCTCACCATAGCTTTTAGTATGCCAGCTACCCCTTCTTCTTCTAACCCAGTCAGCATAATGTCATTGATGTAATGGAGAAACGTGATGTTCTGCAAGACATCAAGAGGTCCTAGATCTGTGTCATCCATTATGGTAGCCACTAACCTCATGTGGCTGTTGAGCATATAAAATGTGACTAGCGCAACTGAGAATCTGAATATTTAATTTATATTCATTTTAATGAATTTAAATTTAAAGACTGAAACAGTGTAAGATTTTTTTTTTATGAAACATAACTTCACCTTTTTTGTAAGATTACATGGTGTGTTAACCATTTCATGGAATAATATTACTATATGTAAAGCACATATTAAGGGCATGCATTACTTCTAGAGTTACATATAAACACATCACTAAGTGGATGCCAATAAATTTATAACAATTTTTTTCAGGTATGAGTGTAATACTGCATTTTTAAAAATATTTTTTGTAATCAGCAAACATCCTAATAATACAAATATAAAATATAATTGGTAATGAAATTAAAATGTTTACTATTATTTTGATTATAATGTAATTAAAGCATTTCTCTAGTTTAAAGAAATAAATAAGGATAAATTTTTAAACATCAAAATGAAGGCATATTATTGATACAGAATTGAGTGAAACTGTAATAACTAGTACCACAATTGGAAAGGTAAAGACAAAAAAGACTGGAAGAAAGTATGTCATACATTTCGTGATGCATGGTGACTGCAATTTGTTGTAGCAAAGCAAACCGAAAAACAAATGTGGTTTGTTGTGTAACAATTTTTTTTTTTTTTTTTTTGAGACGAGTCTTGCTCTGTCACCAGGCTGGAGTACAGGGGCATAATCTCTGCTCACTGCAACTTCTAACTCCCTGGTTCAAGCGATTCTCCTGCCTCAAGCTCCCAAGTAGCTGAAATTACAGGCACGTGCCACGATGCCCAGCTAATTTTTGTATTTTTAATAGAGGCAGGGTTTCACCATGTTGGCCAGTATGGTATCAATCTCCTGACCTAACGATCCACCTGCCTCGGCCTCCCAGAGTGCTGGGATTACAGGCAATAACAAAGTAGAAAATATTGAGACACTTTCAGCCAATATATGATGAATTTGATAAGGTCTCTCCTAAAGTAAAAAGGGCAATCAATAAATTTAATTACCTGAATTAGAATTCAATATCCAACAACAATGGGATCTGAGCTTGTAACTTTGGCCAGCTATGAAATATCTTGGATTCCTACACAAAACAGAAAATGATTTCTGAAGTTAGAGATCATAAAATAATTACTATTTCAGTTATAGAAAGTCTATTTAAAAATTATGAGAAGCCAGGCATGGTGGTGCCCACTTGCAGTCCCAGCTGCTCAAGGGTCACTTGAGCCTAGGAGTTTGAGTCCACCCTAGGAACAGAGCAACAGCACATCTCTTAAATAAAAATTTTTAATTAAATAAAGAACTTAAAAATTATGAGAAAAATATTTAAAAATATGTTTTACAAATAATAAAAGATCATCAATTAAGCAATAAAGCAAGTATCATTAGAATACGAGGCCTTTTTAACACCATCAAAAACAAATTGATTCAAATTTGAAAAATTGCAAGTAACTTTCCTTGGCTTTAGATAAGTCACGCAATATTAAGAGACACAGCCCAATTAACAAGTTGGTATATTTAGTCTCATTTTGACTTCCAAATGTATAAACAAATGTCAATTTTCAACCTAAAAACTCAGCCTCATCGCACAGACTTCTAAAGTGTTTTATAACTCTCACAGAACATTTTCACCTAAATATGAAAACTTTGTTTCTATCACTAATACAAGTTTGACTTAACACTACTGTTAAGTTACTGGAATTTTGAAACAAGACACTGATGTTTCCCTTATTGATTTGTCCCATTATCTGATACATATTTGAAATATTTGTCTTCAGTTTTCTGAAGTAAACTCTAGGAAAATAATCATTGATGTCGTTGTTAAAACTATGCAGTGTATATGTACAAAAGCTATGAATTGTCACCAGGTTACAGAACGTTGGAAAGAACTAAAAAAAACAATAAAATTAATAATCTCATACTGCTTGAGTAGTGGAAGAGCTGTACAGAAATCCTGGACTACAATCTCTAAATACAATAAACTGTAAACTTCTCAAAACCAAAAGAATGCTTGCCAAATATCCAATAATTAAAAGCAACAAATGGCAATGCATCTACATGTTCTCACTGATGTTACGCTGCGTAGGAATAAACAAACTTTGAAGCTCTATAGAAAATAAAAGTTTATTTGTGACCTAGGTACACATATATGCAAATTTATGCTGAAATTAAGTTTTTATAATTTGAATAAATAACATTTTTTACGTATTTTTCCAACATGAATCAATATGGAGAAGTTTTTAATTATAATCAACAGTATTACATAAACTGATTACAAAAACTATGAGAAAAACTTGGTGAACACTTTTTGATATGGATAAATTTAGGGCTGCTTTTCAATTTGCGCACTAACCCTCTGCATTCCATTTTAATAATACTGAGTTGACAAAAGAGCTAATGGAGTCCATTAATTTTAGCAGTCTTAATTTTGAAATGGAAACACATCTGCTTCAAAGTCAAATCAACTCTTTAAAAAAGATATATTCATTGTATCAATGTGGATGATGTATTAAATTAAAAATTATTCTTTTGGTAATTGATTCAGTTATCAGGTATCTTTAAAATATGTTTGAAACAATTGGGCATATGAATCTACTTTTCAAATATAAATTTTATGAGATCACATATAGTCCACGAAAATTCAGCATCAAAACTGAGATATGCTGTAAGTGTAAAACACATCAGAAATATGGAAGGCAGTGTACCCAAAAAAATCTCACTAATATTTTTATGTTGGTTTCATGGTGAAATAATGTTATTTTAGAAACACTGGGTTAAATAAAGTATATTATTAAAATGAATATTTTTTATTTCCTTTCTTTTTTAATGTGATTACTAGAAAATTTAAATTATATATGTGGTTCGTATTTTATTTCTATTGGACAGCACTGATCTAGAACTCCCCAGACTATATTATGATAAAGGGCAAGAGTGTTAGCATAGACCTGGAACAAAAATTCATGAGTTTATCCATTACATATGATGTGAACGTGAACTGTTTCTAAACCATTTTTGTGAATGCAATAGAAAAGATCCAATGGCCAAATCAGTGGCTGCTTACCATATACCTGAGGCTGTATCAATCTGCTCTAGAAAATGACACATTTGGCAAGGCAGCCATGATTGGGACTACTACGTGGTTGAGTTTGTAGTAATCTACCATCCTCCTCCAAGTTCCATCCAGCTTTTGCCAGGACCAGATTTATGAAATAAATGGAAACATCACGGTAATCTACCATCGTTCTCCAAGTTCCATCCAGCTTTTGAAAGGAACAGATTTATAAAATAAATGGAAATATGATGGGGACCACTATTTCTGCATCCTTTAGATCCTTTAAGTATGACACTAATCACAACCATCCCCTCCTTGATGTGATATTGGTTTTGATTCACTATCTTGACTACAGGGATATGATGGGGCAAGCGGAAGATCCTAGTCTTCCTTCTATCTTCAGTAGTAAGTCTGACTACACAGACCAATGCCCCAGTATGGTTCTCACACCAACTGCAAAGTATATCAAACCTTAATGTATATTAAAGAAGGGAAAAATGACCACCAGACCTCATACAGGACGTTATATGCCTGCCCTTCAACAGTAGCATCATATAATTTGGGTCTTCAGGTATCAATATCAACTGAAGTCCATGCTCAATAGTCCTTGGAACACCTTGGTGATCTCCTTTCCTCAGTGCAGTCACTCATGTAAATGACCTTAGGTGTCTTTGGAGAAAAACTTGGGAGACATCACAGTACATGTATGCCATGATGTTGCCATGGTCTTTCTTCCTAGAGACTTAACTAACCCCCTGGGCAATATTCTTAGTTCTGATTGAACTCTAGCAAAACAAACCTACCCTGGGTTAGAATTTAACCACTATCACCTTAAACGTCAGGTACTATCACTATTAAGTTGTAGCTTGGTTCTTGATTTTGAGATGGGAGCTTCTTTGTATGAAACCAAAGATGCCCAGATGCTCTCTGGCTTTCCATTGCATTTACTTACCTTCAACTCTTCATTATCTCTCTGTAAAGCATTGGTGGAATTTAGCAACAGCCATCCAATCCTAAAGAGCCCTTATAGACACTATTCATTCATTTCATACATTTACCTCAAAAACCTGATATATCATGCATGCTAGTACATTTCCTTTTCCCAGTTCATCATCTCATTTCATCACTCATGAAAGTTTTGACAAGAGGAATGTTATCTTTGGCCAAGGGCTGTCTGCGTACCAGTGATTAGTACACAGGCCAATCACTTATTGTCAATCTGATAGCTAGAGATCTAAAGCCCCATTTAATCATCTGCTTTTCTTAGACCATGTCCAGTACCAGTTTTCACAGGTTGAGCTCTTTGGAAGCAGATGCCAACAAGGAGAGATCAAGTTTTTGATGAAAAACATTGTTCTCTGGAGAAGGTGCACTGGACTGGGTCTTGGAATATAGGATTGAGATAACAGAGAGGCATGGAGACAATGATCTGTACATTTTTTTTTTAACAGAGTAAAAAAAATCAGTACTTTGGGAAGATGGACTTAGTGAACAGGGTAGATCTGGGGAGAAAGGAAAAGGAATTAGGGACTTATCACATATCGGTAGACTCCAAAGAATAGACAAATGGAGAACAGAAGCTTGAGAGTTGAGGTTTAAGGAATACCCACTTATGAACCACAGGAGAAAAATGGAAGGAACTCATGGTGAGTGGGGGGAAGAACCTAGGCAATGCCTTAAGAATGCCACAGAAAAAGAACTTTGTAGGCAGCTCATCAGCGGGGCGAGCCTACCACAACTCCCATGAGCCAATTTGCGCAAGTACTACACTGATACTTAATTTCTCCCAATTAATTTTTTAATGTTCTCTCATTCATTATTTATAACAAATGTGGTTGCCAGATCTTGGATTCTGTCTAACCTCAAGGTTAGAGCGTATTTCTTTAAATACACAAAAAGAGAAAGCATGTCTTTCCTGAGGAAGTGTCTAAAAAAGAGCTGGAGATAAAAAATCTTTTAGTGGATCATTTTTTTCCTGGCTACTGCAACAGCATATCTAGATATCTCATCATTACCAATCTGAGGGGTCAGTGATGCAGCCAATGGACAGAGATCTTGTGTCCAGGACAGAGATCTCCAGAGATGCCCTATTGGTTTGCATCCTTCTGCTGTGATCAGAAATAGGCCAATTGGCAGCACCACAAAGCTATGGCTCTAGTTGTAAAGACACAAGGTCCACTTAGGGGAAGTGGCAGCTTATTATTTTCACCTTGAATAAAAGTGTGCATCGCTAATCCTCTGTAAAAGCTTGAGCAACCATCTCCCTCCAGCATTTTGGAAACATACAACCATCAAAACCCATGTGCCTCACATCCAGGTTTATTTTATTATCCAGCCTGCCTCTCTCTCCTTTCTTCCTAAATCTGTGTCCTCCAGAACCCCAAATCAGGTCCCACATGGTCTAGGTCTTTTCAACAAAAGCTCCTCTCACCTTCTTGCCTTACCTCAAACATGGCTTTCTCCTGGGAATCCCCTCTGCTTCCCTCACATCTTGAGACAGATCATTCTTGCACATCCTCCAATAGCTGCTCAGTGCTATTTCTAGGCGATTTCCCACTGCTTTCTCGTAAGAAGCCCCCTGCTTCTTCGAAGTTTATGTCATTCTGCTTATGGACCATTTTCCTGCCCCTCATCATCATCATCTTTCCAGTCCCATATCACATCTCTGTCGAAAAAGCCTGCAGCAGCTGCCCCTCTCTTCTCTACCCAGAGCCCTGGAGCCCAGGATTCCAACATTGCACTCACTCATCCCAGTCCTCACTGGGCAACTTCTTTTCTGTTTCTCTTTCCTCTGTTTGCATCATGAACAGTTTATCATTGCCAACAGCCACTCTATTTCTGAAACAACAACAACAACAAATCAGATGTTGCCTTCTGAGCACAACACTCTCTTAGGATGATCCCTCTCACACCTCCCACAGCCAATCTTCTGCACACAGAACCCTCTGTGGAACCATCTCTTGGTCTCTGAGAATGCACTCCCGTCTTCATTTTCTTCTCCAGTAACCTTACACTCTGCGGTCCTCACTCAGTCACTTTCTTAAAATGTCCTCAACTCTCTTGCCAATACACATTCTAGTTTGGGCTACCATCACCTCTTTTCTAGACTAATGAAGCAGCTTATCAACTGATTTACTGGTTTCCCATGGATTCTCCAATTCAAGACTCCAGGGTGATCTTTTTTATTACCAAAGCTGATCACATCACCTCCCCACTTTATACACTTCGGGGGTTCTCCCATCCTGCTTGCTTACAAGGACCTGCCTGATCTAACCAATTGCTTTCATTTCAAGTCTCATCTATTCAACACATTTATTAACTTCTGTTCCCATCCTCCTGTCATACTCAAATACTTTCAGGTCTCGGAATGTGTCTTCCCCGCCATTTGCCTCCCCTCCTTTCCTTTGCCCACTTCCCTTCTCAATCTTTCCTTTCCCTCTGCTCCCCTCTCTCACTCATCTCTTTCTACAGCATGGTCCTTATCCCCAGAATGATATTTTTCCTCTCCACTTTCCCTGATATCTCCTATTTATCCTTCAGATGTCAATCCCTGCAGAAAGCATTTTTGACCTCTAAGTTGGGATAGCTTTCCCATGCCATTAGCATAAATTATCTCAACATTATAAAATTATTATTATCTAAATTGGAATTGCTGCAATTAGCCCCCATCGCTCTGTTCACCATCACACTTGTCACTCAGGCTCCTCCCACAGCAGAGCAAACCACCTTTCTCTCTCCTCCCACCATCTCTCCTGTAAACTGCATTGTTCATATTTTCCTGAGCTCACCTCTCCTCTCTAGCCACAACACTCTCCTGAACATTTCTCCATACACCAAGCTCTTTGATGACTTTATATCTGCATGATTTTTCCTCCTGCTTAAAAAAACCTGTCCTCTCTAGCAGGAGACTTCCCCATTGGCTTGAAGATTTAGCTCTGACGTCAACGATTATCTAAGTCCAGTTCTCTTCTTCGTGCTTCCTCAGCACTCTGCTCAAAACTCTCAGAGCACAGAGTGCTGTAATTCCAGACATAAATGTATATGTCCCACTGAGACAATGTCCCGAAAGGCATGGCTATCTAATCAACGTTACATCCATGAAGCCTTGTATACAGAGGAAGGGTTTCAGTAATCATTAGACAAGTGTGGAACGGTTCACAAACCTCTCCTCAAGTTCCACAATCTTCATGATTTTCCCAAATTCAGGTCTGCTCTTCAAACAATCACAATTGTCAGAGAATCACCCATTAAAATGTATGTGCCATTTTCTTTGCTTCTAACTAGTCAGTATTTATGAACAAAACTGTCTAAACCACACTGTATGTTTTCATGAGACCACAAGAATGTGCTAAAGGCAAGGTTGGTTGTTTTGACCATACATTTCCATTTTTCACAGGAAGACGATGATACAATTTTATTCCAGAACAAACCACAAGCCTAAGTAAGAATTTATTAAAACAAATTTGCTGTTTTGTATGTTTATTATTTCTTCTCAGCCTTCCAAATCTACTATCATCTGAATAAAAGGTGTGAAAATGAAAAAGAAACAGCAAAAAAGAATTTGACCTTTACTCTAGAATTTGATTAATGACTAACTTTCTTGAAAATGGTGTTATTTCACTAAAATATTAAAGCCTTTGGATTGTTATTTATTGAGCCCAAAAACAACACATTTCTACAGTGTATTTGTTTTATGTCTCACTGTCATTTGAAGTGAAGTTAGTTCACTGAAATTACATCTCATACTGAGTAGCAGTCAAATATACATTGCCAGTGGATCTGACTTGATACCCTGCCCTCTCACTTTAACAATGAGTCCATAAAATATTGGGATATCAAGGAAGATGGGATGAGTGTCATGGGAGAATTCTGCTTTCCCTTTGCTTGAATTTATCAGAAGGTCTAAGGCAATAAGGTATTTATTTTTCAACCAATAAACATTTGTTGGGTACTTTCTAGGTACCTTGGTATGTCCATGAACTTTGGGGACAGAGGAGCAAAGAAGAGAGACACCACCACTGCCCTCTGAGAGTTTCCAGTCGAAAGGGGGTGGGAGGCAATTGAATAAGGAGCTACAGTAATGTATGGTAAGCGTTATTACAGAGAAAGGGTAAGAGTATCATGATGCCCACCTGAAGCTTGTAGTCTACTGGGAAACACTAGTCTAGTGGCTGTACAAAATTCCAGAGTTTACTTAAGGATTCTGGTGCAGCTAAACTTGGGATGCAGTAGACTACAGTCAGGATGAGCAAAAGGGTCTGGCCTCAGGCCACCATTTTGTGTTGCCATAAATAACTGGAACACTGAGACAGCTGGTCTGCCCCAGTTCTTAGACTAGAAGGAGACTCATTGTTCAAGACTGTCAGGTGGGAAAACAGAAACAAGAAGTGAACATTCCCTAGCTCTCCAACCAATAGATGCCAATAGGTTTGATCAAATTTTCTTTTAGAAATAAATGGAAATAATTAAGTTATCAGACCCTATCATGTCTAACATAGAGTAAGTGTTCAAAAATATTTATTGGGTAAGTAGGTGAATAATTTTACAGGCTTTCCATCAAGGCAAAAGCAGTCTCTTCATGTGACTGATGATAATCCTTGTTATTGGACCCAGTGCTATCTGATGACTTGTCCCAGAATATAGAAAAGCGGTGTATGTTGAGTCCTTCAGGAAGGCTGGAACCTTAAAGTCACCACCTTAGAGTAAAAGACTCCAATAGAACAGCTACAGAGGGAAAGTCAGTATCCCACCTTTATTTGTCTCTGAAGACAAGAGCCTACAAACTTGATCCCTTTGGGTCTCCTACACTTCTACCATTCAGGGAGAAACTACCAGCTGCATTTACAACTAGACATCCCAATCAATGCAAATGTGTCTTCATTACATTTTACTAAATTTTCACTCAAATTTGATTTCCTCAAAACAAAAGTGCCTTGGGATTCTAAAAAGGACCCGTTTTCTGTACAAATTTGGAAGAATCTGTCAGTGGAATGATCCTTCTTAGAATATCCAAATCAGCTATGACCTCAGCATAAAGCTGTTCTATAATGGATTGGAGATGTGGTAACTTCCAGACCTTACTTGGCAAAAAGATCTCTGTCTTTGCCAAACCATTTAGCAAGTGTTCACATCACGTCATCTGTCACGGTTGTGTTTAATAAGGTGTGTGCTTCCACAGCTACCCCCATCAGGCTGATAGGAGCTTGTCACCTACTAGATGGCTGCAATCACTCTTCCCAATGATAAGGGGATAGAGGAGCATTCTGTATCAACAATGAAATCCTGTGTCTTTTAGGGGATTCCAGAGATGATCCCTAGAGGCTATGACCTAGAGATACAGAGCAATTAAAATACTCGGTGGGGCCAGGGGCCAGGCGCAGTGGCTCAAGTCTGTAATCCCAGTACTTTGGCGGGCAAAGGCAGGTGCATCACAAGGTCCAGAGTTCAAGACCAGATTGGCCAACATGGTAAAACCTCGTCTCTACTAAAAACTACAAAAATTAGCTGGGCATGGTAGCTCATGCCTGTAATCCCAGCTACTGGGGAGACTGAGGTAGGAGAATTGCTTAAACCGGGACCTGGGAGCCAGAGGTTACAATGAGCCGAGATGGTGCCACTGCACTCCAGCCTGGGCTACGGAGCGAGACTCCATCTCAAAGAAAAAAAATACTCAGTGGAATGGGGTAGAAAATGGACACAACACAAATGTCATAAGAGCTACCTACTTTTCTCAAGCCCAGTGAGAATTAAAGAGCCAGCAGTTCAGAACTGTTCAAGGGATAATTTTGTTTCAGCCTGGAGATTTTAAACAAATACAACTTTATTTCAGCTTTATAGATGCAAAGGCACAGGTAAAGAGAGAACAGGCATATTGCCCACAGACATCAAATCAACAAAATATTTGAGTGTAGAAACCAAACCTTTTACCTGAAAATGATCTTCACTAGAGCTCTCAAACTTTTCCAACTAAATATCTTTAATTACAGAAGAGGGTATGCACTCAACCCCAAGGGAAGGAAATATAACTCATAGCAGCTGGGCATAGGCATAAAATTTCTCTGAAATAACATGTTGCAATTTTTAAAATTTTTGCAAATTTTATATTCTACTCAGTGAAGCATCTGTTGGCTTAATAAAAAATCATTTTTCCTCAAAACTACTAGACAAAATTGATGCTTCGAGAAGATTCCATGTTTGTTCTACATCTTTGTATATCCTCAGGGATAAGGTCACTGGAGTTGAAGCATCAGAATATAACCACTGTTTCTTTGTCATTCTTCGCTCATTCCATCCTAAAACAGTCTTATCATACAAATCCCACTTCGCTGCCTGAGCCACCTAGACTTATTTCCTGAGATGTAGTCATGGTGGAACACGACAAGGAAAGAACCACTGTCATCATGCAGTTCTTGCTTTTTAACCTCAACCCTCCAGCCTTGAAAGATTTTCCCCAGCCCTATGTCCTGACACCATTGGATTGGTAGATGTGGGTGAAGAAAGAAAGAGTCATGAATCCTGGCAGAAACAATCTAAATAAGTTGGATCCTCACCTTCCGAATCTGTACATGAGTGCAAAAACATGGAAGGTTCACAGTACCAATGACTACGAGTTGGTCGGGAATACAGAATCAGGAGGTTACTAAGGATCCTTGGTCCATTTGCTAACTCTGAGCCTCTTCTCTTGGGAAAGGCAATATTCTATAGTAGGAGTCAAATTCCTTCTTTCAGTATCAACTCATTTGTCTTTTCTACTGCATTTTTATTATAATCATTGCCAAATGTTACTTTAGATGTACACACTTCACTTTAGATGCAAAATATTAGAAAGAAATGTACACAAATAAGTTAAGCCATTGACGCCATGCTGCATACCTTATGTTCAGTCCAAGACTGGCTACTCTCATATTTTTATATTGTGGTATTGTGCAGACATCACACACCTGACACTATAAAGTCGGGTGGTGCTCCTTCCTCTGCTGGAGTACTCTAGGACATAGCACCTTTGATGGCTAATTTTATGTGTCAATTTGACTGGGCCATGAGATGCCCAGATATTTGGTCAAACATTATTCTGGGTGTTTCTATGAGGGTGTTATTCTGGGTTATTCTGAGTGTAATTCTATCAGAGTGTTATTTTCTGAGGGTGTTTCTGGATGAGATTCGCATTTGAATCGGTAGGCTGAGTAAAGCAGATTGCCTTCTGTAATGTGAGTAGGCCTCATCCAGTTAATTGAAGGTCTAAATTTTTTTCAAAAGGTAGAGTAAGAAGGAGCTCTCTCTCTCTGCCTGTCTTTGAGTGGGGACATCAGTCTTTTCCTGCCTTTGGACTCAGACTCACACTAGATCTTATACCATCAGTTCTCATGGTGCCTAGGCCTTTGGACTCAGACAGGCTCTATACCATTGGCTCTCCTAGGCCTCCACTTTGTCAACTGCAGATGGTAGGATGTCTCAGCCTCCATAATTGTAGGAGTCTATTCTTTATAATAAATCTCTTGTAATAAATATGCATACACATTTGACCCTTGAACAACACAGGTTTGAACTGCATGAGTCCACTTACATGTGGATTGTTTTCAACAAAATGCAGATTAGAAATGCAGAGGTCAAGGGAGGGAAAACCCTTCTATATAAAAGGCCAACTTTTCTGATGAGTGGGTTCCATGGGCTGACTGCCAGACTTGAGTGTGCACAGATTTTGGTATACGCAAGGGGTCATGGAATCAATCCTCCATGTATATCAAGGGATGACTTTGTACATATACATACATATGTCAATAGCTCTCTTTTTCTGAAGAACACTGCCTAGTATAGCACCCCTCTCCCACTCTCTCCACTACACCTGGAGCTACTCGGAGATAACTTGTGGCCATTGAATACACCAATGTCATTGTCTCCATTGCAATTAGATAGTAAATGTATTTTTCTCTCATTTTGAAATGCTCCCTTTAAAACAGAAGCATTTACTTGATCTGTGCTATCTTTCATGACTATTGAATAACTGAATTTTATGGTATATCTATTACTAACATACTTGGATTCCACAGAGGAATTTATATGTGTTTCTTAAGTTTAATAAAATATTATGCATATGTTTTTTTATGTTTTGGCAAGATTTCCATTACATTGGCTTGGTTCAGTTTATGCATTTTTTATTTTCTATTTTAATATAGGCTTTGCTCCCTGGGAGTTCTATTAGTAATGCTGGAAGACTTGGAGCAGGCTTTTAGAAGTAAAAGTTGTTATTTAAACGCTTCCACAATGCATAATTAAATACATGGCAGTGAAGGATGATATAGTACATTTAACAGATGAGGCCAATTACAGTAGCAACTTTAAGGAAAAAAGTTAGAATTCTAACCCTTGCGTTTGGACCTCAGAAGGTCAGCTAATTACCCATCTCCCCAAACTTACAGCATTGCCCAGGCGACCACATGATCTAATAAAGGAAGCAATGACTAGGGGGCAATGTCTCCAATATTCCAATATTAAGAATAAACTGATGTCCCTAAAGAACTTGCGGTGGCAGGAAAGTTCCCATAGGTTAGAAAGGGGCTACCAATGTCCCCAAACATATCCTATGGACAATAGCTCCCTGATTGCTGAGGACTTTGTCTGAGCTCCCTTTCACCAGTCTGCGTTTCCCTCACCTCATCCAGATCTTTCTGTTGCCATATGACCTTTGCACAACTTTTCTAGCACTATGGCTGTGCCTCCCCTAAGCCTACTGCCATCCCACAGTCGCACCTCCCTCTTCTCTTTTGCATTCTATACCAAAGACCCAGAGGGAATCCCCTCACACTCTGACCCACATAGCCCGTGACTATGAATATCTCACTGGAGTTCTGCTGAGAAGGCACCCATGGATATCAAGCCTTGAGCCCAGGTCAGATTCTATAATCATGTCCCTAGAACCTGTGCTGGGTACCAGTGATGCACAGGACAATAAGACAGAGTCCCTGACTTGGAAAGGAAATCAGACATAAATGGCTCATTTCAGTGAAATGTCATGGGGGCTAGGAGGCATATGGTGCTGAGGCTTAGAACAGAGTCACTAACTTAGACCTGGAGTTCGGGAAGGGCTTTCTGGAGACAAAACCTGAACTGAATCTGAAGGAAGTTGGAAATGTGAATGATACATGTAAAAGGCTTCCTTAACCCTCACATACTGTACCATCTCTAACTGCTAATGTGCTTTTCTAAAAATAGCCCCATTATATAAAACCCAGGTCCCAAAGCCACAGGGCAACCTGTCCTAGTTCCTGGAGTCCTCAGTGGTCAAGACCCCCACAGGACATCATCCAGGAAATCATCTGTTTGATGAGTCTAACACCCACCCCACCCCCCCCAGCCACTCCCCCCCACACACACACACTCTCCTGCTCTCCATCCATGGGGCACCATCTCAGCCTGCAGCATCTCACAAGGACACTGTGTTTCCTCAATTCTGCAAGTAATGAAGCTTAAAAATGGCTTCTTCTTTTGTGGGGGAAGCAGGGATGTGGGACAAACATCTCAATGCCTGAGAAGAGAAGTTCTGGAAACACAAAGTAAATGGTGCTCATGTGCCCTGATTGTGAAGGGTATATCTTCCAATCTTTAGTGAATGGTTACTACACCCAATTTAGATTTTCAATCCCACAGCCTACCCTGCGTGGGAAGACAAAGAGCCTCAATTTCCAGGTTTATAAATGTCGAAAATGGGATATTCTCACTAAAATTGTGGTGAGCATTTATGTGTTCATTAAATGTGATTGCTGCAATCATGACATGTACCTTAAACTCCCTTAACCATTTAAAAGAAAACTTAAACTTCAACAAACCCTATAGCACGGCATTAAGACCCAGTTTGTATTTTTTTTCTTTTTTCCTTTTAGCAAACCAATTACAGTGCTAGAGTGGGTGAAATACCCCAAGGAATAGTTTATAAGATCATATAGCAATTGGGCCAATTTATAGTAGGTAACTGAGAAATGCCTAACATTGTCATTTCTCCTGGTTAGGGCTGAATAGGAAAGAATGTGATTAATAAATAGCTTAAGCAGCAAACAGAAGGTAGTTACGATGCACGAATGCTCTGGGGAGATGAGGTATTGAGAGAAACATTACAATAAAATACAGGCAGGCGCTTTGCTTAAAGGGTCCGAAACAACTTTTCAAAACATCACATTAAGGAGATATTTGGGCTGCAATTGCTTTTTAAAATTCTGTTTAAATGGCCATTCAATTAAAAGGTCAAATCTAGATATGTTAAGGTGAATTGAAATCAAGGAGATCTTTTCAGGGTGCAACACATCTGGGGGCTCAGGGCCAGATCCTTGACCTCTCCTCTCAGCTTCTGTCTGGAAGACAGGGCAGGGCACTGTCTCAGAAGCCTGTTGTGACAGTCCCGGCTCTACAATTCCATAACCCAGGAAGGTGAGGAGGCATCATTTGGGGGATGATGGGCAGAGTCAGCAGGTCTCATTATCTCTCCAGGACAGAACCTCAGGCTCCCAGGGGCCTTTTGTTTTACACAAGCTGTTAAGGAAACACACCTCATGCTGTATGAATGCCATTCTTCAAACAGAAGAGTGAAAGTTCCAAAGAGGCAGACCTCTGGCCTTGAGAAATCAAGCCTTTCCCGTGGCTTTGGCTAAACTGTGAAGCTTGAGGATAAGCTTATCTTAGGCTTCCTTCAATCATTCCTTCTGCCTCTTTTTCTTCCTCAAACAGTCTCTATAAGGGACATCTGTTTATTTTGAGTACCTGGCATCCTTTCTCCTTTTCTGGAAACAATACTTCCTGTTCTTTAGAATGGTCTCTCCCCACTCCAGACTGCTCTGAGGGGGCTGTCAACGACATTTTCCCATTCACTCTGTACCCCAGCCACAGGAGAGTCTCACAACACAGGCTTCACCCAAAATGGTAACCCCATCCCTCGAGCCACAGTGTGAGGCTCCGGGATGATGTTATAACCCAATCCACCCCCATCAGGAGCGCTCCTTCTGGTTTTATATTTGAGTGTCTCTTATTAAATGAGTTAAAAGCTTAGATGATGGAGCCTGGAGCTGACACTAGTCCTGCCTCCTGCCCCTGTTGCCACAAGGTAGAAGCCTGTCTACAGTTGAGGAGAGTCCTGACTACTAACTCCTTTTCTGTCTCTTCTTTCCCTATTCTGATGTGGTATGTCTTTCCTTTAGAGTTGTCCTCTCAAATCATGGTCAGCTAATCCCCAACAGGTTTACCTAATTATTTGTAAATGTTAGTTGCTCTAGCTACAGTCAGCTACAAGTCTACAATAAAAAAAAGTACATACGGCCGGGCGCGGTGGCTCACGCCTGTAATCCTAGCACTTTGGGAGGCCGAGGCGGGTGGATCACGAGGTCAAGAGATCGGGACCATCATAGTCAACATGGTGAAACCCCGTCTCTACTAAAAATACCAAAAAAAAAAATTAGCTGGTCATGGTGGCGCTTGCCTGTAATCCCAGCTACTCAGGAGGCTGAGGCAGGAGAATTGCCTGAGCCCAGGAGGCGGAGATTGTGGTGAGCCGAGATTGCGCCATTGCACTCCAGCCTGGGTAACAAGAGCGAAACTCCGTATCAAAAAAAAAAAAAAAGCACATACATCGAAAGAGTGTGAAATGGTAGGGTGATTAGAAAGCACGTAATTCAGGTGCTAATCCCAAGTATACAGTGGGTGCTCATCCTCAAGAGCAGAAGATTCTGCAAGATGGGAAAAGTAACTGGGAATCTCTTCAGCTCCTTCATGTTCTACTAGGTTTAGGAAATAGAAGAGACCAGTGTGTGGAAAGCACAAAAAATACAGCATTTTAACAATATAGGTGGAGATTTTTAGGAGTCTGATAATCCTAAATTAGAAAGTTCTTCCATGAAGGATGAGATCCCTGTTGACAGGAGTATTCAACTTCTAGGCAAGGATATTTCTTAAGAGATTTACACAATGGAGTATAAGAAGAAATCACTAGTCGTGGATTCTAAAATTCGAAAAAGAATCAAAGCAATAGCTCAAAGAGTGGTATGAAGCTACACGACACAGTTTATAAACACCCCACCCATCCTAGTGAAAGAGTGGTATGAAGCTACACGACACAGTTTATAAACACCCCACCCATCCTAGTGAAAGAGTGGTATGAAGCTACACGACACAGTTTATAAACACCCCACCCATCCTAGTGAAAGAGTGGTATGAAGCTACACGACACAGTTTATAAACACCCCACCCATCCTAGTGAAAGAGTGGTATGAAGCTACACGACACAGTTTATAAACACCCCACCCATCCTAGTGAAAGAGTGGTATGAAGCTACACGACACAGTTTATAAACACCCCACCCATCCTAGTGAAAGAGTGGTATGAAGCTACATGACACAGTTTATAAACACCCCACCCATCCTAGTGAAAGCAGAGAGCAACAATGGGCCCCATTCCTTATCAGGAGGCTGCTTAGATTCTAGATTCTTGAGGCTCCCTAGTGCCTATCTGAGTTCAGGAAGGAAGTCTAGCTGGAGATGCTGAACATGCTGGGCTAGGCATGCTTGGGGTGCAAGTAGCTTAAAGTGCAGCAGAGACAGAGCATGACAAGGTCAGCCCTGAAAGCCACCTTGGTTCAAACCTATGAACAAATAACCAGAGTAATGGTATGATGTTAGGTAACTTTAAAAAATTCCTCTCCTGAAACTGCTGCTCTACTCGTTACTGATGCCTGGAGTTCTAGCATAGAGCCTTCACAAGGCTTTGATCACCGTTGAGAGACAAAGAGAGAGAGTGAGAGATCCTGAAATGGAATCATAAACACCTTAGTTGAAGAATTATATAAGAGTTTGGCAGGATAGGAATAGCATCTCTTCCTCTCCATGCCACTGATCCAGCTCAGGCTTCAGTGTACCTTAGTGAAATTCTGAATCAGCCTCCTAATTCCCCACATTTCCTCCTCCACACTGCAGCCAGAGTGAGCAGTATTTCAAACATGCAGACCTGACTGTATTGCCCAGCACCACTGAAAACCCTCCTATTCCCTCATTGACTTCAGATCAAAGTCTTTGAACATCAGCATCATCTACAAGTTCCTCAATGATTTGGCCCTAACTCTCCACCCTCAACTCCAACCCTTCTTGCCTCACATTGAGTTTCCCATGCACTCCTTGTTATTTCTCATCTCTGTATCTTAGTTTGAGTTGCTGCTTCTACCCAAAACATCTTCCTAAGCTTGGAGTCCATACACCCATGCACTCCTTGTTATCTCTTGTTAACTCCTTGTTAACTAAGGAGTCCATACACCCATGCACTCCTTGTTATCTCTTGTTAACTCCTTGTTAACTAAGGAGTCCATACACCCATGCACTCCTTGTTATCTCTTGTAAACTCCTTGTTAACTAAGGAGTCCATACACCCATGCACTCCTTGTTATTTCTCATCTCCGTATCTTAGTTTGAGTTGTTGCTTCTACCTAAAATGTCTTTCTAAGCCCGTTTATATTAATAATTCATATTTACTGTTCAAGAGTAAGCTCATACTCTTGGTTTTCATACTCTTTCTCCTCCCACAAAAGCCCAGTAGCTTCACCAAGGGGACAAAGTGTGATGGAGCCAGAGGCAGGGTGAAAGAGTTATAGGAAAAGGACATTGACAATATTAAGTGCTTTTTAGGCATTGGGCACACCATGGGCTCTCTCTGTTTAACTCTTACCAATCATGTAGCCATCATCTAAACCACTTAAGTGTCAGGCCCTTTCAGAGTCCATGTCCCAACTTGGGGCTATTAGAAATACGTCATTTTAGGAGAAAGATTTAGTTGAGATTTTTAGAAGCTATCTTGTTCTCCAGAGTTCCCAGCAATTGCAGAAGGCCAAAAACCACTCCAGCATGGTATATGGAAGCCAACACCAAGAGGCTGACTGGCAGCCACCAAGGAAGCCAGCTGCTCTGAGAATGGAAGCCAGGGAACACAGTATACTGAAGTGCTGCTCTCACTCCCATTTAATGAGCTTTGGCAGAGCTGCATCCAGCTGTATGGACTATACCTAAGTATAGCAATGCCCTGAGAGTAAAAACCCCAAATGAGGAAACACCATCAGGTTCATGTTTATCTGAGTCAGTCTTGAATTGATAATACAAACTAGTTGATAAAATTAACTAGTTAATTATAAAAGTCAACAAATCAAAACAAATGAATAAATAAAAATATTTCTTTGCTCATGCCACATGTGTTTTTGAGCATCTCTTTTGTGCTTAGAGCTGGGGGCCGGGTAGGAAGCCATGTTAGGTTATTGCAGCTACAGTATCCTAGCTCCTTAGGAGCCAACCATGGAGTTAGAAGTAATGTGGGCCGGGCGCGGTGGCTCAAGCCTGTAATCCCAGCACTTTGGGAGGCCAAGGCGGGTGGATCACGAGGTCAGCAGATCGGGACCATCCTGGTCAACATGGTGAAACCCCGTCTCTACTAAAAATACAAAAAATTAGCTGGGCACGGTGGCGCGTGCCTGTAATCCCAGCTACTCAGGAGGCTGAGGCAGGAGAATTGCCTGAACCCAGGAGGCGGAGGTTGCGGTGAGCCGAGATTGCGCCATTGCACTCCAGCCTGGGTAACAAGAGCGAAACTCCATCTCAAAAAAAAAAAAAAAAAAAAAAAAAAAAAGAAGTAATGTCATACTTACAGTTTTCCCTTGAGTCCACAAAGCCAGGGATCAATGAGACCCAAAGCAATGATAAAAGCAAGACCTTTTCCTTGACCAGGGCTCCTCTTGGGTTCATGGGTGCTGGCTTCCCTGCAAAGCAGAAGGATTAGGGAGGCATCCACTACGGGCCAAACTGACTTCTTTAGAGTTTTTATAAGAGAAAAATTAGAATCTGGTGAGAGATGCTAGGGCCATGGGAGAATTTTTTTTTAAAAAAAGCAGGATTACATTGATGAAATCTGGAGATTAATTGTTTTGTTCTGCAGAGAAAAAGAAATGCATCAATACTAGGTTTGTATAAACCAGGATCTACTGCATGCCTTCCTTAGATGCTGATGGGGATCCAAATATAGAACACAGATTGATTATTGAGGCATTCTATTATGCTTTAACTGTATACCTTTTAAACCAAGTCTTCTTTAAAATCCAATAAATGTAATTTTTTAAAATGAAAGGCCTTTCATAAGATGAACTCAGGTTAAACCAGGTTCTTAGAGTCATTACAATCACTGTCATAAGGATGAATTAAGAAGGTTGTTCTGGTCTCCAATTTAATAACACTTTTGACTGCCTCGTAAATTGTGTGATATATGGTAATTTGGCATCCAGTATTTGATTGGCTTGCTCCTCCAACCCTTACTCATAAATTAATGTCATCATGAACATAGACAAGTTCTTTCCTACTTTCTCCGGGTTCTTTTAAAATAGCTATTAACCCTTGCTCACCACCAAGACATTATTAATTTAACAACAAAAAAATGGCCATTTCAAGACTCAAGAATATATCTAACAATCCATGTGACTAGTTGCAAACAGAAAATACCTGTTTTCTTCTCAAATAATCAAAATGTAAATTTTCAGTATGCTTTCCATATATTAGGTTCTATGGAGGTTTATAATTATATGGAGCCTAGTCCAAGCTCTACTGAGATTTAACATCTAGTTGGGGAGAAAAATACTCATGGAAAGAATTCCATAGATATCAAAGTTTTAATGGATATTCTCTAATTAGTCTAGTTGGGAAGACAGACAGTTAAATGCATCTTTAACACTCTGCTATGACTGGGGAGTAAAGGTGATTTAGGAAGACATCAGAGAGCACCAAGTCCAGACTATGAGGTCAGAGAAAGCATCTCAGAAGTTATATCTAACAAAAATGTGTGTATCAGGTTGAAGGCAAAAGCTGTGTATTCTTGGAGGTGAAGAAAAATGAAAGTGGGAATGAACACTGTTTATGTGAAGAAATGAATGAGGTTTAGAATGAACAAGGCATAAAGGGGCAAGGAAAAACTGTGAGAGATATGGCTAGAGAGGTGCAAAATAGACAAGCAAAGAAAAGTCACACAAACCATTTGTTTAGATTTTATTCAAAGGTCAATTTCTGAGCAGGGGAGTTTTCTGAGCAGAACTTCATGATGTGAATTGCATTTTTCTAATGCTTGCTTTCACTATAGTAGTGAGAACTGGTTTGGGTTGGGCAAACTTGAAAGTCTGGAGATAAATTTTAAGGAATCTGCTGTGGTAATCGGATGAGATATGATGGTCACTTAGACTTGGGAGATTACCAGGGAAATGGAGAGAAATTCTTAGATTTAAGGTGTATTTTGGAGGTAGATGCAGTAGGATTAGATGATTGAGTGTATGTGACAACTGATGGAGAAAAAAGGGTCAGTGATGATACCCCTATTTCTAGCTTGGACAAATGGGTGTGGGAGGGTCACTGACTGGGATGGGAGCCCTGGAGGGGGCTCTTGTTCATGAGGGAGATTAGATCAGTTCTGACTATATCAAAATTGGGAATTTCTGTGTAGAATTCCCCAGGGAAGATATTTGGTAGGCAGTGAGATTTATAGATTTAAAGCACAAGAAAGATCTGCAATCCCAGGACAACCTACTTTTCAAAAGCACAGTCTAGAAAGAGGGTGGCACACTACAGCCATGTGTGTTCAGAGCCTGGAGACATGGAAACAGGGTGTGACGTCAAAAAGAGGAAATGTTCACATCCTGTTATGGGAATCTGAAATGGCCTCATGGAGGTGATATTTGATTTAAGACCTTTAAAGATGGTAGGACTTCAGTGAGTTATTAATGAAAAAGTAGGCTGTTTCAGTCTGGGATACCGAAGCAAAAGCACAGAGTGAAAAAAATGGATGACACTACAGGAATTACTAATATTTCATTTGGCTGTGATTTAAGTTCTGTTTGTGGGTGCATAGTGGGAAATGTGGCTAAAAAGATGATTGAGGTAATACGACAGAGAGAATTGACTGAAAGGCAAGAAGACAGGGCTCTATTCTGTAAGTGATATGGATTATTTTGGGGGCATTGGAACTGAGAAATGAAGGTCTTCATGATTCACAGACCACTCATCTTTCTGAAGCTTGACAAAGGAAGTGGGACTAGAGAGGCACCAGTATAAATTGGAAAGATTTTGAACTCCGAGAACTCTGGATTCCTAGCTTTGGCACTCAGAAGCTATAGGAGCTCTATGACCCGGTTAGTTCCTGTCTCCCTGGGTATAAAGTAGACAGTGTGATGCCCAATTCTCATGGCTGCTGCGAAATGTAAAGATCATAGGTTTAAGGAGCTTGGTGCATAGGAGACAATTAATATATGAAGAATGATTGTTGTTGGAATGAGGTGGCTGTAGTAGGTGTAGTTCTGTTGTCACCTACTCCTTGGCCAGGCTGGCCCCTCAGAAGCATGACACAGTAATAAAAGCAGACATTCCAGCTGTGGGAGGGGCAGAGAGAATCACATTTCTTCTCAAACAAAAGCAACACAATCACTTCCTGGTAGACAGGAGAGAAGTCCTGAAGTAGGAGACAGAGTTTCCATTGCGCACCGGCCCAGCCTCACACGTTTTCACATATCTGTCCCATAAACAACAGAAAAGAACTTGCAAATGAGTGCCTGGGGTCCCGCCATCTAAGTCACTGTCCAAGGCATGGTTTCTGGGGAACCCTGAATCTGAATGTGGGAATGTGGCCCAAAAGTAGATTTTTTTTTTTTTTTTTTTTGAGATGGAGTTTCGCTCTTGTTACCCAGGCTGAAGTGCAATGGCGTGATCTCGGCTCACCGCAACCTCCGCCTCCTGGGTTCAGGTGATTCTCCTGCCTCAGCCTCCCGAGTAGCTGGGATTACAGGCACGCGCCACCATGCCCAGCTAATTTTTTGTATTTTTAGTAGAGACAGGGTTTCACCATGTTGACCAGGATGGTCTCGTTCTCTTGACCTCGTGATCCACCCGCCTCGGCCTCCCAAAGTGCTGGGATTACAGGCTTGAGCCACTGCGCCCAGCCAGAAGTGGATATTTAAATAAAGCACCTGGGCTTTTTCTCCCAGACCCATAATGATGTCATAAAACTGAACACATAAGACCAAGGCAGCAACTGTTTTCCACACATCAAAGATTCTAGCTAGCCTGCTCACAGGGGTTAATGAGTCAAGTCTCATTGAGTACACCCTGTTAGAGAAGGCCTGGACAGTAGGAATTTATGCGTGGCATTTTATTTCTTAGTGGTCAATGATAAACTCTTCTTTTTGAGAGCTTGAGAATAAAGAAGGATCCTACTCAGACCTGGAGTTGAAGAGCATTTGTGGACTGAGTGTAATAGAATAGTCCAACAAGAAGAATCTTATCTTCAGAATAGACAAGGAAAAGAGAGAGCCACCAGAAGCATTACACATTAATTGTCAAGGTCTGTGTAGCTTCTAGAGGTTACACTGCTTGCAAGCTAACAAGTTAACTTTCCACCCTTTCATGGCTGCTTTCTTGAGTCAGAGAAAAAAGCCTTTTTTAACTCAAAACAAAATCAGTAGCCAGAGCATCATCACGGTCACCGAGCCCCATTGCCTCAGGGCCAGCACAGGTGAACCTGGATGGATGAACACAAAGTGGGATTCATTAGAAGAGAGAAATACTAACCCTGGGATGCATCGCTTTACAGCGGTGTGTAAGAAAGCCTGCTCGCTCTCTTTCTTGAAGGAGACATTACCTCATCCTTCAAGGACGCTTGCTGCAAATAAATTTTGAGAAACGGCCTAGATAAAGAGTGGTCAGGGCCTTGTAATCTCGGCATACTCTGCAAGATGTATAGGAGCGCAAGAAGCCCATGAAAGAGTGTCTCCTAACACTAAACCCTGCCCCACTGGGGCTGACCTCCAGCTGTGTAACTCAGCATCCCAATTCATTCTCTTTTCAGTTTTTCTTGGAAAACTAAGGGAGACCCTTAAGACTTACTCGTGTGATGCCATTCTGTAGGTGCCTATATGTCATAAGTCTCTTTAATGAATCCCTAATGACTGGTTTATTATTACCAAGGGTCAACACACACCCGTGCCCCCACCCCCACCCAAACACACACACACACACGCACACACACACAGAGGGAGAGAGAGAAAAAAATAATTTAGCTCCTTTTCAGAGCTGTCTCCAGCTTTATAATGCTGAAATCAAAATATTCCAGCCCTAGGGAGAAAACTTCCGTTAATTCTCGAGGAGTTCACAATCTGCCACATAAATCAGAGTAATACGGTAAATTGTGATAAGCACAGTGACACATGTGGAGTTCGATTAAGTCTTTTGTTCTCCCTGGGGAAAGGAAGAAAGGCTTCTTTACATGATATAGCAATATCAAATTATCTGGTTTTTTTTTTAATATTGCACATCTTAACGTCGTATCTGGGGTTGTTTTGTGAAAAGTGAACTGATGAATAATTTAGAATGGTATCTTAACACCTCTCCCCGAATATAAAAAATGTAATCTGACTTAATTGTATGTTGCCATGATAACATTAAGAAAGTCCCCAAGGGGTAACTGGGACATGCCCAGCTTAATGAAAAGTCAAAGGACATTACTTGAATTTCTATGAACTCCATTTTCATGCTTGCACTGCATGTTTTTGAGATTGTGGCAGTGGCCTCCCTCTCCTGAGAGCGTGGAGTGCTCAGCAGTGTCTGTGGTGACTCGCCTTTGCTTAAAGAGCTAATTAACTGCTTATCATGATTTTCTCATTTGGAAATCAAGAGGCTTATGGAAATCTTCCGGAACCACAAGTTAGGATTCATGCAACTTCATGACTCATTGAAGTTGGAACTCTTGGTAGAGTTTTGCTGTTGTTGTTTTGTCATTTTTTTTTTCCTGATGCATCTGTAACACTGCAAGCCATCCCAGAATTGAAACTGTGTGCCTACAAAACAACAAAGTGAGTGCCTGGAGGGAGAAAACATTCAGCAGAAGCCAGAACTACCAAGGCAAAATATGTCTGTATTCACAAGAGGACAAACTCCACTCAGGGCTGGCCAGAGCATCGAAGGATTAGGTCACCTTATATGTATAGGCAGAGAACTAGATGCTGTAAAAGTCAGTCAGAGTCAACAAAAACTAGGCAAGAATTGGGGATTAGGAAGGGTCAGATGGTTCACATTATCAGTGTTCAACAGACAAGAGAGTGAGCAAGAGAGATGGTCAGAGAGAACTTAAGCCCTGGAAAACTCATGGCCACCGATGGTCCCTAAACAGCCTCAAAGTTGCACGGCTTTACTTCCCAGATATGCATGCGTTTTGTAAGCCTCCCTCCTTTCTTCGGGGGTAAGCCTGTGCTTTGCACAATAATTGTCATTTATTGAATACATGTAAAACTTAACAGCTATTCAACACACCTTTGGTGCCTCCCCCTACTCTCCCCTCCCACTCCGCACACATTCCAGCCTTGCCTCCCAGGCCGGCCCACAGCCCTTTGTTCACTCCGTCCCCTCCTCCTGGAATCCTTCCCCTTTCCCTGCTCTCCTCATCTCCACCCATCTAGTTATCTTTTCTTCAAGGCACAGCTCAATTGCTAGCTCCCCTAAGAAGCCTTTCTCGATTTCGGCCTTTTCTTCATTTGAATTCCTTATTTCTTCATCTCTGCTCTCATGATGCTTAATTTTTATTTGTATTGTAACATTTATTGCGCTTTCCACCCTGTTCTGGGTATGTGTGTACCGTTTCTCTGTAGCTCACTAGGGTCAGATTATTCCTTGAAGACAAGAACCATGTCTCTT
Source organism: Callithrix jacchus (assembly GCF_049354715.1). Classification (NCBI taxonomy): domain Eukaryota; kingdom Metazoa; phylum Chordata; class Mammalia; order Primates; family Cebidae; genus Callithrix; species Callithrix jacchus. Next base: position 93,949,434 of record NC_133515.1, read on the forward strand.
TTTTCTGTTTATACATACTGAGCACAGTGCTTTAAACTCAGTACATGACTCATACATTTATGCTAAATATGAGGCTGAATTTAAGGTTAACACTGACCATCTTGGAATGGAGGAATCCTTCTGAATTTCCCAGCAACCTACAGTGTTGGAATCCAAAAAGAAAGTTACACTCTGCAGCCTGAAAGCTCACTGGGGTTCCCGAAAGAGCTAAGGACACCTCAGCAGCAGAACCCCTTCCTGTTGGCCACACTGTGAAGAATGTGTTACAGGCAAGAAAGGAGGAAGGTATGAGAAACTCAGGTGCCAGCCTCCAAGGCCAGTTCTGTCTCTGGGTGCAGCTCATCACCTGGCCTTTGGCAGTGGGTATGGAGCAGCCCATTACTGTGATTTGCAATGACACATTTGGCCCAAAGTAAATGCTCATTTTGCTTCTTACAGGTCATAATGTTTGTTTTCACTTGAGCTGCCTCTTTGTGAAGCGGGGCACTTAAATCTCCCAACCTTTCCAAGTGGCAGTCACAATAAGTCCCTGCTTAGAGTCTCCGCAAGTGACAGATGTGTTCACAAGTGCATAGATTTAAGACAAAATACTCAAACAAATGCTATCATGCTATCCAATTGCTCAAAAGACCAGTAGCTTCCCCCAAATCCAGGTGGCCCTTGAGATATAGGTCTGCCTGGTTCATGGACCTTCTTTGCTTTATAAAAATGGTACTCTTTAAAAGAAAGTGACATAGCAGACTCAGAGATAAAGATGGACAGGAATCTTGGATATTGACTTGAGAATCTTTGGCTTGAATAGTGATAGAATCCAGGCCAGTTAGGGATACAGATACATCTAAAATTGATTCAATTCGATTCAAAGTATGGTAACTATTGATAAACCCAATAGAGGGAGAAAGAAGTTCAGCTGAAGATCGAAGTGGGGAAAAAGAGAAAGGTATGTAGATTATGGCTGAAGAATTCTAACTCACTTCTAGATCTTAGGGTTGTCTAGTGATGGTGAAGCCCTGGAAAGCATAGTAGATTTTAGGAACTGAGGACAAAAGAAACAGTTTCAATGCTGTGATATTAAGTAGTTGTTGAAGCCAAAAAGAGAATGAAAAGCAGGGACAAAAAAAATTGATTTTGGTGATTAATTAATAATTAAAGAAGGTGGCAATCAATTTGGGGGACAGCAGAAAATGGAGCTGTGGGTGTAGAAATAAAGAGGTAAACAGAAAGCATGAATTAGAAAGTTCAGAGATATTGGCCCTGGACATGGTTACTCTGTTCAAATGCAAATAACTTTGAGAAAGGTCATCCTTTTAAATGATATCAGACATTTACCTTCATAAGGAAATTTTCATGTTGATTTTTGAGGCTAGGATTTGATAAGGAGCTGAGAAGAGGGGACTGGGAGTGGACTGTGGAGTCTGAGGTAGGAAGGGAGCACTGGGTGGGACGTAGAGTAGATAGAAGCTGGGGCCAGACCTTTCACCAGCAAATGTTAGGAAGGAAGATTGGGCTCAGGAGACAGAATGTATATGAAGGTCATGACCCTGGATGGAGCAGACGAGCAGGCAAGCATCTTCCTTGGGTCTGCATGTATTCTGTTAACACAGAGGAATGGAGAGTTTGTTCTCTGAAGCTAACTTGTCACATTAGGAGCCAACTGCTGTCCACAGATACCCAGCGATAGAGACAGAGCCTTCAGTGAAAGGCACAGCAGGCAAATGCAAGGTGATTCATCTTGTTGTTAGCTCTCCACCAGAGTTAGGATGTCCCCCAGAAGCCAGGAACCAGCATGGTATCCTAACCAGTGACAAGGTGCTTCTTCATTACAGCGTTAGTGACCTAAGGAAAGATCCAAATGATGGCCCAGTCCTTGAACACCGTTGTTTCTGCAATAACTGAGAAGCATTTGTACCATGTTAAGCCTTTTGAGAAGCCCATGCCCTTGATGGGTCCATCTTCCTTGGACAAGTCCAGCCAGCAGGAAGCCTCACAGTGTACTATCATGGTGGCCATCTACAGCAACGCCCTGGCTACTTTAGGGCTATCCAGCTCCACATAAAGGAAAACTCTAATATTGCTCGGATTCATGATCTTCCATCGCTCTCAGAGCTAATAGGCTAATGCTTTTCAATAATTCCCAACCTAAGATGCCCACTTCCAAATGGTCTTCCTCAAATACCAGTGGACCTCTCCCAATTGTGATCTGCTTGCACAAGTAACCAGTCCAGGACAACACATCCCTCCACCCATCTTCTCTGTCATCTATAGAACCAGCATTGAAAAAAAAAAAAAAAAAAAAATTGGGGAGAGGCCTGACCCTGCAGGAACTCCAGAAGCCAGACCATGTGGGAATTCCAGGTTGAGGACCTGATTTTATCTGTTCTCGCTGATGAGTTAAATTCTTTGGTTTTGTCTTTAATCCATTTCTATTCAACTCTAACTAATTTTGTCACAAGATTTTCTCTGAGGCTTTACAAAGCAAAATGTTTTCTTAAACCTACATGTTGAAATGTATTCTCAATGGTGCCAATTCAAAGGTGTTTGGCAGAACATTTTTAAAAAATATATCCATCTACCTTTTTTCATCATTCCATGGATTTTCTCTTGGCTTCTGAACTTTCTTTACTATTAATATAGGTCCCATTATTAAGTCAAAAACTACAACGTGCCTCCTTTCCTGGATAGGAACAGCAGAAGAGAGAGAGGAGCAAATATCAAAACTGTCAAATTGAAATTCCAAAAGGATTTGAGTTTGTATTAAGATCAAAGTAGGCCCCTTTTTAGTCACGTAAAAAACTGAGGTATTAGGTACCTGTGGATAAGCAAATAGTATCTTTGAGTTTGTGACAGGCAATGACAAAGAATAAATAGCCTTCTCTGGTGGTAGATACAAAATCTTCATTTCTACCTAGTGTCGAAATTTGGACATGAATGTGAGTACTAAGTACTGGAGACATCAAAGCTAAATGCTTTGAGTGACAAGCCATCATCATCATCATAATAAAATCAAATAACACCCCTCCCTCCCTCCCTTCCTTCCTTCCATCTCTTTCTCTCCCTGTTTCCTTTTTCTTGCTGATTTTATGCAAAGGGCTAGCATTCTCATCGCTCTTTTTTCAGGTTTAATCCTTATTTTAATAAAGTTTTCAAGCAAAAAAAAGAAAAATCAAATAACATTACTATGTGTTCATGTACATAATCATTACAACAATTCTATAAAATGGATCTCATTTAACTCATTTTCCAGATGAGGAAACAAGACATAAGGATTAAGTACATTTTGCAAATTTACACAGCAGTACATTGGCCCATCCTACATCACAAACCAAAGTTCTGATGTCCGGAGCCTTCCTTCCATTCTGGACACCATCTTGTCTCTTCTTCAGTGCCTCCTTAACCAACAATCAAATCTTCCAGCTGAACAGCCCTTAACAACAGCTCAGCCTTTCAAAAGGCCAAGTGTAGCCTGCTGTCTGGAAGAGGAAAGTACTTTTGGTCCCAAGCATACATGTCCATTCATGGGTCTTTATGTTTGAAAAGTTCTGACAACATCACTAGTCTGACTACGAATTTGATTTGTTTTCTAAGTAATAGCTAGAATCAAGGTCGGCAGCCCAGGAACTGTTTATCCATGGAGTCAAAAATCCCTTGTTTCAGTTACTTTTAGGATAGCTCTGTATGCAGAAGCCACACATCACCTCTGAGAGAGACATTAGAAGTGTTCAGTGTTCCACAGTCACTAAGCTATTGAAGGTGGAATTTGGTTTGAAGCTTGTATGAGAAGTGATGGAGCACTAAGTTAAGGGTACTGCTTTGCAGTGAACAGAGCGCCCTGTAAATCTGGGTGCCCTCCCTGATGAGTTGCATGGAGTCAGTCATGGCTCTTCCCCTCCTCTGTACCTCAGTTTCCTTATCTGTAAAGTAATGAAAATAATATATTTCTTTTAGGATGAACCTGAGGATTAAATAACATGTGTAACATACTGGGCACATACATATTGATACGTGTTACTTCTATCCGTCTTCCAAAATAAATTTAAAGGCAATGACTGACTTAAAACTGAATTAATATAATAATTATAGTATTAAAGTTCACTTAAAAATAACTTGTATTTGAGTTGTATTACACTGAAGCAAAATGAAAATCCGTAAAAGTTTTTAAATGCCCAGTTTTGTTTCGTTGTTTAAATATTTATCAGATGTCATTCAAATATGGTAGGGGCTGCTACAAGAGGCTCCATGAGTCACTTTCAGGTCTACAGGTAGAGGACAACCTTGAAGACTTGTCCAAAGGAGTTCCTTGTCAACTCCAACCCTGGTTCTAGATTTGTATCAGAGTAGTGAAATTAATTACAGAGTCACAATTAATTATCTGTAATGGAATGAAACGGAATAGAATCAAAAATATCCAAGTACATCCTACATAGTGAGGTGATTGTTTTATGAAATGTTTGTTTCATTTTTATAGCTATGGATATACATCTACGTACGTATATGTGCACCAGATGCCACTATCAAATATATTTCTTATTTTGGGTCTCAGTCTAACATGTGTGAATGCCATCACTTTGAAAGGTACTCCCAAGGCCCCAGAGTCAGGTCTTTCTCCATGGCTAGAAGGTTCTAAGAAATTTGAGGAAGGCCTGGGTGAAGTGTCATGGTAGCACTTTGTGAAGCTGAGTGTGGGGTGTGAGAATTGGGCTCAGCTGGCTACTCTTGATGTTCTACTCTGTCATTTTAAATTTTGCCGCAGAACTGGTTCATCTAGAGACAAAGATCAATGGCTACTGGATAGATACATGAAGTTGTCAGAGCAGAGGTGGCATAATTCTATTCGCAAACAGCTGCAGGGTAGGCACAGCCTTTGTCATGTGTTCAGCGCTTGTGCTCATTCAGTTTTCAGGGGACTCTCTCACGAACTCAATAAAACACATTGTTCCTCCAAGATCTCCAGCTAAGACAGGCTGAGGGTTGTGGAAAAGAGGAGACCAGGAGAAGGTTTTCTTTGGAGTAAATACTAACTTATTCAGTCTCTTGGGATTATTTACTTCCCTTAAATAATGGTCTAATTATCTTCGTTTTATATTTTCTTCTCGTACCATAAAGGAGAACAGCTGAACTGTGATTTTATACTCAGACTTGTTGATATCTCATTATCTTCTAACAGTTCCTGTTTCCTTTTAATTCCTGCTTGTCCCTTTCCACCACTTCTCATTTCAGAAATCTAAGGCTAAACCATGATATATGTGATTTACCTTTCAATTTAGTTCCAGAAGTAAGATATATGCATACTCTTTTTAATATAATCTGATTGATTTTGGTTACAGTTGTAAGGAGAAAATTTCAAAGAGACACTATCAGATCAGATAGAGAATGTGTTAATATAATCAGAGCTTCTAAGAAAAAGCAATTTTGACAGATTAGGAATTGTATCTTTGTGTGGCTACTGCCCAAGTTGTCAAACCCTCTTCCCATGGTGACAGCAGCCTCCTTCAAACTCCAGGGATGCTGTCTTCTCATCTCACTGTGAAAAGCCAGCCTGGAGCTATATTTGGACCTTTCTGTCAAAGAAGACTGAGAGAGAGGAAGTAAGACACCTACTTGAAGTTCGCAGCAACTGTTCATGGTGATATTACTGCAGAGGCTCCATTTTACAGATATACAAGGTGAGGTATAAAGAGAAAATATTACTTAACTTATCCTTCTGAGAAAGGGGTCTCTGTTCATCATGCGAATACTGGCAATGCTGCTGTACCTCAAATTTGTCTCTAATAAAAAATCCACCAGCAACCAAAGAGGTCTTTATATTAGCCCGAAATGTGAAGTAACTAGTGAGTAAAATCCATCAGAGACGTCTGGAAGCCCATCTCCATGGCTGTGGAAGATGTGGGAAGGCAGATACAGCCTTTCAGTCTCTCTGCACAGCCATCAGGGATGCTGGCAAGAAACTAGCCACCAACCCAGGGAAAAAGAGCAGAGCAGCAGTGCTGAGTGAACAAAGCAGATATTTAGTGCTTATAGATAATATCCAACTGCAGCATCAGCGAGAGCTTGGCCGGGGAGGGCATCTCCTAGGAAACCATCAGATAACACTGGGAGAGACAGGCTTTAACATAAAAAGAGCTGCAAGGGAAACAATACGCGTTAGCTAGAAATGAACCATGTTTCATAATGCGGCAGTCATTTCCTGTACAACAAACAGGTCTCCACTGCTCACGTGGATGCACCCATGCTCAGAGCAGGGAATCCTACGCTCCTGGCCTTCTGGAAGTCAGCACCTTCATCTACCAGGTGAGGCCAGAAAAGCAAGCATGGCTAGGCAAAACAGAGAGCAGACAATTCACCTTTCCAGTAGGCCCTGGGCACTGGAGGCAACGACAGTGATCATAAGATGCAGAAAAAGCATAATACTGGGATGGAGGGGTCAGACACTAGGCCTGCAGGGTGATATGCATGGCCTCATAGGTAGTCAACAGAGCCCCAAAGCCCTCCAACCTTCCCTTTCCCCACTGCCCATGACCTCATCTTTCCCCTTTCTCTCCTCCAAACACACATGAGCACACACACACACACACAAACACACATACACACATATGCATCTACATATGTGCATATACGTAACAAAGACATATGCACACACACAGTCATGCCTCACTTAACTACAGGATATGTTCCAAGGGATGCATCATTAAGTAATTTCTTGTTATGCAAGCATCACAGAGTGTACTTACACAAACTCACATGGTGTAGCCTACTACACACCTAGGCTGTATGGTGTAGTCTGTTGCTACCATGTAACAAGCCTATACAGCATGTGGCGACGGCATACCATAGGCAACTGTAACACAATGGTGAGTATCTGTGTATCTAAACATGCTTAAACATAGAAGTTGTACAGTACAAATGTGGCACTATAATCTTATGGGACAACCATCATATATATGGCTTCTGATTGACCAAGACATTATGCCTTGCACGACAGTACACACATGTACATATACATATGCATACACACACACACTCACGTTCACATGCCTTTTAGAGGCCTGCTCCACTTAAAAAACTACTTCCAGAATTCACTGGGAGGTTGTCACATACAAAAAAAAAAGTAAGCTCCTTTAAAGATATTCCTTCCTTCATTTATTCATCTGCCTATTTGGTCAATGGAAGCAAGTGTGGACATGCCTACCATCTCCTTGGCACACTTCTGGAATGAAGCCTGGGGCAGCTGAACATCTCTTGCCAAGACCAAGTCACAAGTCAATGCCAGCAGAGCCAGAGGTGGACCTGGGAACATTCATCCTCTCACTGATGACTGCTTACACTCTTGGTTGCCTAGCAACAGGTGGTGATAGCACAATCACAAATATACTGCAGAATAATCTCAATATTGTCACTTAGCTGGGTTTTTAAGGAAAAAGAAAAAAAAAAGTTTCCTTGGAGAATTGGAGAATTCAAAGGCTGTTTCCATGTGGCTGTTGTTTCCTTGCTGGGCGTGGTGCTCCTGTCTGGTTAAAAACATGTTTCTGGCCGGGCACAGTGGCTTAAGCCTGTAATCCTAGCACTTTGGGAGGCCGAGGTGGGTGGATTACGAGATCAAGAGATTGAGACCATCCTGGTCAACATGGTGAAACCCCGTCTCTACCAAAAACAAAAAATTTAGCTGGGCATGGTGGCGCATGCCCGTAATCCCAGCTACTCAGGAGGCTGAGGCAGGAGAATTGCCTGAACCCAGGAGGTGGAGGTTACAGTGAGCCGAGATGGGGCCATTGCACTCCAGCCTGGGTAACGAGAGTGAAACTCTGTCTCAAAAACAAAAAAAACATGTTTCCATCCAAATGCTTCTCCCACCCAAAAGTGTCCATTTGAGAAAGTGCATGTAGGTCTGCACTAGTAATTGAAGACATCAGCTATCATACTCTGAACAGCTCACAGGGGCTTTGATCCAAAATTTCGGCTCTGTCCTGATGACCAAAATTTTCTGAAACTCATCTGAGCTCCCTTCAAGATGAACATGGTTTGCAAAGTCAAGCAAGAATAGAAACAAAATTGCCAGAAAACTAAAAAGACAAGTCATTGTCACCTCCACTAAGAGGAATGTAAGAAGTGTGCCTTTTTTTGAAGGAAGACATCAGAACCACAGACTCATGTTCTGGTGGGAGAATTTCAGGGTATTCATATTCATTTATTGCAGGAGTGGAAAGTGCATGGGTTTAAGATCAGACAGATCTAGGTGAATCCTAGATTCGTCACTTAAAGTCTACAAATCGAGCCTTAGCTTAATCCATAATTCAAAACAAGAAAATCATCCTAAAAGCAATCCCACCAAACTGCTGTAAGACTTAAGAGAGCTACATAAGAGAACATGCCAGTTCCAGTCAGGACGCATGATAGGTGTTTAATAAGCACTCCCGTCTACTGCCTTGCTTTCTACCGGACAGAAATGGCAATGCCCTTGGTCTGGTTCCAGTTACAGTAGCTTTAGTTGCTGAAACAGGCTCCTGCTGCATTAAAAGAGAGCTCTAATTCAGCCTCCTCACAAATGCAAACTGACTGTTCCATTAGGACACATTAGTGATGCTCCCTGGTACTAACAGTGAAAGAGTCACACTCCACATTTTACAGACTCTTTAAAAGACTCTCCTCTCTCAATCTGTCACAGCTACTTCTAAGTAGAAATCCCTCCCCTCCCTCCTCTCTCTCATTGCCCCCACTTGTCCACTGTCTCTTTTATTCCACTTCCACCTTCAGCCCTCACCCTGGACATGATGACCTCCCCCTTCCCCTCCTCCTGCTAAATTTAGAGGCAAGCTGTCTCCCTGGTGTGAGAGGTCCGGGGCTGTGGCAGCAGGGTACAGAGCTGATCTGGAGTTGGCTGTCGGCAGTGAGGGAAGGACAAATGTCAGGGAGACCTGCTCCCTGGCCGCCCTCCCTCCAGCCCCAGCACCGCTCCTCAGCAGCCTCTCTTGACAGGCAGGGTAAAAGGAAGAGGGCACAGGGGCCTTTGAAATCTGGCTGCCTGTCACTGGAGCTCAAAGAGACCAAGGGCTTGTCAGAGCACAAGTCACTGGGGCTCTTTCCCTTTCCTAATTAATTCAGTTTGCCCTGGAAGGAAAGGAATTGTGATATACCCAGAACTGAGTCAAAAGCACAGCTTACCAGTGCAATGCTGTAGCATCTTAAATCTTTTGCAAGCACCAGTCCCCTGTCCTTGGCAGGAGAAGTTTATTCACCCCTCCCAGAGCAGCATCTCCTGGGCAGCTGACCCTGGGGTGGCCATCTAAAGATCGGTTCTCAGCTGGGCACAGTGACTCACATCTGTAATCCTAGCACTTTGGGAGGCTGAGGCAGGTGGATCACCTAAGGTCAGGAGTTTAAGACCAGCCTGGCCAACATAGTGAAACCCTGTCTCTACTAAAACTACAAAAATTAGTTGGGCATGGTGGGACATGCTTGTAATACCAGCTACTTGGGGGTCTGAGGCAGGAGAATTGCTTGAACCCGGGTGGCTGAAGTTGTAGTGAGCCAAGGTTGCACCACTGCACTCCAGCCTGGGTGACAGAGCAAGACTCCTTCTCAAAAAAATAAAAAATAAAAAAAATTGAAAAAAAAAAGATCCATTCTCCTGACTTGATCCTTGGCCCATGTGCTGGCCAGTGTCAGGAATCCTGCCCCCAGAGCTTTCTCCCTTCCTCTGGGCTGTCCCCATCTCTCAAGTCTGCCTGAAAGCCAGTACCACTGTTTAAAACAGAATGGGTGAATTTCCTGCCTTTTCTGAGAACATGTTTGGAAATGCACAACTCCTCTGTTGATGAAAAGAGGTGCTAGAGGAATTGCCAGAAGAAAGAGACAGGAGACCCCAAAGGCAAATGCCCTTAATTCACCATATAGCCGATCCTCCACCTTAGACCACTGTTTTGATTCGGAAGTTGATTCTGAAGTTGTAATGTGACTAACCTTATTAAGTCCCTGCTGTGCACCTTGCAGAGCTGCACTCACCTGTGTTCTGTCCTACAGTCCCCTCTCCAAGGAGGGGTCAGCAAGGACAACCCACACTCACTTGCCACCCAGGCCTACATACTTGGAGTCTTCTTAAAGAATACATAGAAAGCCAGAGAGCAAAAGGAGGCATCAGCAAGAGCTTTATTGCAAAGCTGGAATGGCATCAGGTCAGTACCCAGAAATGGAGGGGAGAGGCTAGAAATGAGAGTGCTCAGGGAGAAAACCAGTGTTGGCTAAAGACGCTCTGAAGCTGAACACCAAAAGTACTTGTTAAATTCAAGCATTTATAGGGAGAACTTGACCTTCCTTCTCTGAAAGACACTTCTTGGGTTAGGGTGGCAGCATGTACCCTACCTAGGGTGGCAGTGTAGACAGCATAAGATTCGAATTCAGAAGTCCTGAGTTCTGGTGTCAGCCCACTCTCCAATCAATGAGATGGTTCTAAGTCACTTCATCTCGCTGAGACTTACTTCTTAGATCTGTAAAAATGGAGGGCAATAGGCACCTGGTCTACCTGAAAAGGTGGTCTGAAGATTGAGGATGCTGGTGCATGGGGAAGAGCTTTGTAACCTGTGATTTAGGAGTTGTGGTCATACAATTGGTGTCAGTGGCAACCCTGACAATAGAAAGCTGTACAGAAGTGTGTGAAAGGGGAAGTGATCCCTTTAAGTCATAGGTTGCAAGATAAAGGAAGGTTGAGGAGCCAACTTTGGGTTTGGTGGCTGTAGCTTCATGCTTCATGGGAAATACCAGTATATGGGGCCTGTTGGCCACATTTCTGCCTCTACTTCTGTGTCATTAACATTCTTTTTTGCAACCTCTGCCTCCCGGGTTCAAGTAATTGTCTGCCTCAGCCTCCTAAGTATCTGGGATTACAGGTGCCTGCCACCACGCCCGGCTACTTTTTGTATTTTTAGTAGAGATGGGGTTTCACCATGTTGACCAGTCTGGTCTTGAACTCCTGACCTCATGATCCACCCACCTTGGTGTCCCAAAGTTCTAGAATTACAGGCATGAGCCACTGGTGCCCAGCCAACATTCTTATAATCAATCCAGCAGCACAAGCATGGGGACAATTTTTTCATTCAGTGTGCTGTGTCCAGGTCTTTTAAAGAAATATAATATATGCAGGAGATTGTAAATGCCTATGAAATGCTGGGGTGGACAGGTGTTCTATCACTACGTAGCATAACAACACATGTCAATATTTTATGGCTCGAAATCTGAGCCTCCTTTCTCATTCAATGGCTACCTAGTGTGACCTCAGATGAACTGTGCAAGAGTGTCATTCTAAGAAAATCAAACACACAGTCATAAAATGGATGAGTTCAATGTTAGCCCAGGGTCCTCTCTGCCAAGACCAGACTTTCTGGTAACTCTGTAACTATTCAGAAACAATGACTGTGTACATACCTAAAACAACGCAGCCTGACCAGATATTCTATAATATGTCCAAATATCAAGAAATTGGAGAACTTAGGGGTACTCCCTAAAGAAAAAAAAATGCATTATGCTTGTGCCCGTCTGTTATAAATTACAAGCAGTTACTGTAGCGAAGACATTTATTTTAGCCAAAGAGTTTCTGCTAGCAGAGGACCACACGCTTGAACAGAATCCTTAACTGCAGCTGAAGCTCAGAAGCCTGTGACTGATCTGGCCTCTGTTCACCTCCAAGTTGCAGGCCTCCTGTCTGGGAAGAAAGCCAGGCTCTGGGGACTGGAAGTGAGTGGACGTGAATGAATAACTTGGTAACTTCCTTGCTACAGTTATGAAGAGTGTAGTGTTATAACTGTATCTTCCTATTGCATATTTTATTTACAACCTGGTGTTTATTCGTGAAAGCTCTAGTCACTGAAGAACATGTAAGTCATCACAAGGGAGAATCATTCATTAGTTCAATAACTAGTAATTGAACACCCAACATATTTCAGAAGCTGTGGTGGGAACTGGGTTTCTAAACATAGAGGGGTTTCTAATTCTTCCCTTATAAGAATGAGTTACCCATGGACGCATACATAGAATGCATTAACCAGGTCTGATAGCAGAAGAATAAGGAGAAGAGTGTCTAGAGGTGACCCTCAGGAGAGGACACTGGCAGGCTGACTCTACTGTGTCACCTTCTGAGGGGCTGAAGGTGGCAGGCCAGCTCTTTTGGCTTGGAGTTTTCCCTCTTTCTCCAGAGTTGGGGTAAGATGAGACTCTGCCTGGCCCTCCTAAAGAAGCCACTATAAGGACTGCAGAGATCGGCACCCGCCAGGACTTGTGAGAGCACAATCTGATTTTATGTCCTCATGTAGAGCAATGGAAATGAATATTTAAAGGTATGGAGCCATAAAACTGTGGGATATGAGAAAAACATCAGCCTTTGAGGCCCGGCTGCTCCGTAATATGCACGTTTATAGTTCCCCAACTGCCTCCTGCTCATTCACAGAAATGCCACACCTGAAAATTGGCATCATGCCCTTCACCCTCAAAGTTTAAAAGTTGCAGAGAGCAGTTCTCCTAATTGTAGAGCTAAGTGGAGTGGAGCAAAGGCACAGCTGCTGCCCCGTGGGCCTGAACAGGCCCCCAGGAGCCGGCCATGCCCCTCTACCTTTGGCTCAGCATGTGTGAACATGGGATCCCGGGGCAGTGAGACAGGATAGGAAGCAGACTTTGCAGCATGGTGATGGACCAGTCAAAGGGAAACTGGACTTTATGTTTTAGTCTCTTGTTCAAGTGTTTCCTCATTACGGTAGTAAAGAAAATATTTCAACTAAAGCTATAGCTCAGTGTTTTCTTCCAGATTTATGTATTAAAATACTAATCATTGGGGCTGTTTTCATACAGACCCACACATGCATAGATCTACACACAGACACAGGCACACACGCTCACACATGCATGCACACTTCCTCTAAACACACTGACACAGGCCACATTTCCTTTCGTAGACACATTCGGTGAAGCTCCAGTTGGTCCTAACTCTTCCCATGCTGCTTGGATCACAGCACTAGCATTTCAATGGGCAAAGCTCTGAGATAGAGAGCCTCTGTCTCCTGCAGCCTCTCCAGGGCCATGGTTGGATCAGAAAAATCAGTGATGCCCACTACTCTGGGCTCACATTCTGTGCAGCACAGGCCCCAGGACTCCCTCTGGGCACCAGCCCCAGGGAGCTGAGTCAGGAGGACACCCAGCAGAGTGAAGGTTTGGAGCAGCCTAACCAAAGAATAAATCTTTCAGAGGCACAAGCTACAGCTAAGAACTTGACTGCCAGGAAATATCACTTTTCCCTCTGGAGCAGTCAAGCTGAGAACACAGCTACAGGCTGCTGGAGCAGGTGGGCCGTTCTCCAGCACCAGCATCCTTCCGGAACACAGCATTCAGAGATAGAGGTGTGGGCCCTGTTGTCTCCAGGTGGGGAAATCAAGGAGGCCCAAAGGCAGGGATTAAAGGACACAGAGGAGAAGGCCAAGGCTGCTAACCAGAAACGCCTGCTCAGAAAGACCAGGCCCACCCATGGCTGCTAATTTCAAGCTGCCTGGTAGAAAACAGGAAACCCCTCTGAAGCAGGTGTAGTGTCCTTGTTCAATTTAGCCAAGATGGGGCATGCTGGGTGCTCAGACCCATGCTCAGCTTCCTAGAGACAGTTTCTGTCCTCCAGAAAACCACAGTCCAGCGGATCAGATGCCCTGATGACAGGATAAAGAACATGAAGAGAGAGACATGACATTGAAAAATGCATGACCTGGGAAAAAACTTGACTTCAAAATGCCAACTTTAACCTAGATGCATGTTGCTCTGGACTCGGGAGTTTTCAGAATTGAATTATTTCAGCAGAATAAGGGTGAGTGCTTCTCCTCGCTCCCGAGATTCCTATTCTTTCTCATCAGGATGCCACAGCCCACAGCTGACTCCAGGGACAGGAGTCCAAGACCTAAGTTCATCCAGGAGCTATGGCCAGTTCTGAGCAGAGCCAGCATCCCCCTTAAAGGCTGCAAACTTCCTACCATGTAAGACTCTGCTGTAATAGTCATTGTTACCATCATCATCACCATCATCATCATCATCATCATCATCATCATCATCATCCAGCAATAACCAGACACAGATTATCAAGGACAGATACTGGGTCCTTTTTTTCTCCATACCCTTTACAGATCCTGACGCAAAGCAGTGTTCAACAGGTGTCCTTGAGTGAATACATAAAGTGCTTCATGAGAGAGATGTAGGGAAATGCAAATCTTCCTAACTTTCCTGTCTTCCAGGATCACCATAGTCTTCTCTATGCAGATAAAAATAATTGAGGACCTCTTCTGTGACTGGAGAAAGACCATGACTCACAGCAAGTTCCTCCCTCTTGGGACTGCTGTGAGCCCAGGAAAGGTGTGTTGTCAGGTTCACCAGGGACAGCTCTTCCCTGCTGGTTTCAGAGCAGTGCTTGAAGCCCTTCTCGGCTGACCTCCTGTTTGTGAGGTTCCTCCTGTGCCCTGTGCTTCTGCTTGACTTCTCCCCATACATGGGCACCCTCTCCCTTTTCAGTCCCCACACAAGCCTGGCACTCAGCTGTGAAACATCAGAGCTTCATGCCTCCTGAGGATAAACTAAGAGGAGACGATGCTGGGAAGGAAGGCCTCCAAGGGGAACATCAGAACCCACTGCTTCCAGTGCCCATCAGCAATGCAATCCCACGGTGGGGAGCAGGTCCCTTCAGGCAGCAGCGCCCCTCACCTCTGCACTCAGGAATATACTCTCATGCCCCACCAAGCTGCTGGGCACTCCCAGAGGGCAGTTCTCTGGAGTTCTCTCCTCCCCTGCTCCCCTCAGGTCCAGAGTCACATGTCTTGTCATCCACAACTCTAGGGAGCCCGGGCAAAACGGTTACACTCCTAGTAACCCTCCCAGAGCTTCTGCTCTGGCTACAGGGAGGGCAGGCAGCCCCTCCATCATCAGGAAGGGCGGTTTGAGGCCCTCCTTCCTCTCTCCTGCTTTTGTATGATCACCCTCTTCCTCTCTCCTGCTTTTGTATGATCAAAGGGCTTACTAATGTCCCTTCAAAGACAGGTTCTACAGCCACCTCAAGATTATTGAACACCTGCGTGTGTTTGTGACATTTTTTGGCTGCATACTTGTCTGGGATCTGCCACATGTGGAAGGAGAGAAAAACCTTGCAGGGTCTTTGCACACCAAGCATCACAGAGCCCAGGCCCAGAGATCTTTCTCTGCCACCCAGCACCCTTTAGTGTCTGCCCTGCTCTGCGCAGAGGCCCAGAGAGAACTGTCAGAGCAGATGGAGCCAGGAGCAGGGAGGCAGCGGCAAATATCTTCCTGCCACTGACATCTTAATAATCACCAAGTTTTCAAAGAAACTTCCAACCACAAGGAAACTTCCAGACAAAACTGACTTCCAGTGAAATGCATTTACCTCACAGTTCTTCTCCACATGTACTTTATGACAGCACCGTGAGTCTCCTACCTTGAGTTGAAATCTTGTCAGCTTGTACGAGTAAAGCAGGATGGAAGTGAGTTTGTGTTGAGTAAAAAAAAAATGTCAGTCAGGCTCCTAATTGCCTCTGAGCCTGCTAAGGAGGCACAGGGCCCCTGCCTGCACCCATGCTACCCGTATCAGCCGCTGAACTCTCACAGTGGCCAAGGCAGGGGCTGCTTCGTGGCCAGAGGGCACAGTCTGCACACTGGACGCATGACAGTGGGGTGCTACCAGCTACCTTGACCTCATGACCTCAGTCCTCCCTACTGTGCAGCCCCCTCAGAGAGCAGGAAGACCTGCAGAGGATCCCTGTCTGCCCCCCTTTAGGAAAAAAATCTGAAGTCATTTACATGTTAGTGAGAAGACTGACAGTTCCTGTGTCCTCGCTCTTTGGGATCCATTTCCTCAGCCTGGGCTCTCTTGGCAGCAGCAAGAAGGTGGGGAAGATGGGAGATGGATCTGAGAGGGGAGACCTGCTCCTTTCCTCCTCTGAACCTCTTTTTTTTTTTTTTTTTGTGATGGAGCCTCATTCTGTTGTCCAGGATGGAGTACAATGGCACGATTTTGGCTCACTGCAGCCTCTACCTCCCAGGCTCAAACTATTCAAGCGATTCTTCTCTCTCAGTCTCCTCAGTAGCTGGGATTACAGGCATGTGACACCACACCCAGCTAATTCTTGTATTTTCAGTAGAGACAGGTTTTCACCATGTTGATCAGGCTGGTCTCAAACTCTTGACCTCAAGTGATCCACCCACCTCAGCCTCGCAAGGTGCTGGGATTATAGGTGTGAGCCACCACACCCAGCCTGAACCTCTTGTTAACCAGTCTTCCTCTTCCAGGTGTCCCGGTCAACTCTTTGTCCTTTCCATATCAAATGCTGCCCATCTTTCAAAGCTCTGCTCCCATCTGCCTTCATCCACAAACTCATCCCTGACTCTCCCAGACAACAGAAACTTCTCCCTTGCCTGGCCTGACTCCTGTTACTCAGAGAGAGCTGGCCCAGCTGAGGGGCCTTGTAAGGCCTCTGGCTAGGGAGAACCCATCACATCCCTCCTCACCCACCCGGCCCTATGGCACTGGCACTGCATTCTCTCCCTCCATCTCATAGTGCAACCACACAGAGGGCTTCTCACACATGAGGCAGAGCATGTAATGCAAACCTGTGTGGTACAGAAAGATGGGGGAATGGTGTCCCCTTGTTTGTCTTAGAGAAATGTCCCCCTATGGAGAAAACTCCCCCCGACCAAGGCACACTCCCAGAGTCTTGCTCAGTGCTGCTGGTGGAGGCTAGCGGCCTGTTGGTGCTGAATATGACAGCCCCATCTCCCGACTTGCTTTTGTTCTTAAAGTTCATGGCTTTTCTGGCAGCCACAGGGGACAGGACCGTGGTATTTGTCAAGAAAATTACACCTGTACCAAGGGACTGAAAAACAGGTGAGTGAAATGTGCCATGATGCGGTACCAGAGGCCCCACAAGGACAGATGTCAATAGCTCCTATCTCTCACCCTCAGTGAAGTGATCCACGGGGACTTGGAGGATGGCGAGGGCATCACGGTGGGGAGAGAACTTGGATCGGGGGAGGAGGAGCTGAGGATATGGAAGCTCTAGCTAGGTCTTGGACCTGGGGAGTAGTGGAAGATAGGATGCTATCTGGGAATAAGCCCAGGGCACTGACAATTGAGAAACCTGGGTTCTAGTCACAACGTGGGTTTGACACATCATAAGGCCTCAGGCAAGTCAGTTCATCCCTCAGAGCCTCTGCTTCCTTTTCTCACTGTTGAATGAGATGACAGCCAAACACACAGGTGCTTTAATGCTTTACAAGAAAAGAAAACATTGTCAAGGGATAGGTATAGGGATAGGTATAGGGAGTACTTATCACAGAGGTGGAGACCATGAGCCAGACCCAGAAAATGTCGCAGAGGAAGAAGGGTCAAGCCTGACCACGCCTTAGGAGATGAGAGTTGAAGTGGGGTCAGGCAGGGAAATTGCAAAATTGAAAATGAAGGAAGTTGTCCTCTGAACTAGGTACATGGGGCTGGATTTACAGAGAGACATTGGGCTTAGAAATGCACACTTAGGCTTCTTTGCATGAAAATGGTAAGTTCAGCTGGAGGACTAGAGCGGTCAATGAGCTAGGAAGAGGCTGCAGAAAAGCAAAGAGGACCCCCAAAATTTCTGTGCAATCCTGAAGCTGGGGCCATTTGTGTGTATCTCTTCCCAACTCAGTGTTCAATGACTTCATATTAAAAAGTCACTGAAAATCAGCTGTGGGGGTATGGCAGTATTTACATAACAGAAAACTGCAAACTAATTGGGATGGTTCTTTACAAGCTGGTTATTAGACATGTTTACAGCTACCAAAGGACATCTCATATTAAAGAGGAGAGAAAAAGCCAGTCAAAGAATACTGAAAGCAGACTCAAAGATGTAGATGCAGAACCAGGAGGGAAGAATGCCTTGAACGCAAGGCAGGAGAGATGGCCCAGAGTAGAAGGTCTTGTGGGTGTGGACTGGGTCCAGAGGAGCCATCTGCACTCTCTCACTAGTGTACTCTGTGACTTCAGACACACGTGTTAGGACAGCTGGCTAGCCCCAAGCCAGAGGAGAAGATGACGTCAGTGGGGCATGTCTATTTTACACCACTTGGTCAGGCTCCACTCATGACCTTGGCCTCACTGTGATAGTGACAACATGGACTTTCGCCTGACTTTTTGTCTAAATTCTTGGCTCTTCTGGAAAACGGAAGCATGTCCAAAAAGCTATTTTCACAAAGTCTAAATCCTACTCTGACAAAATTTAACGATACGTGGTAGAGAAACTTCCTACTTCCCGACACATAGACATGCTAGCAATGAGAAGGAATTAACATACCGGCCAGATTGTACTCAGACCCTCCTCAGACACTGACCACCCCAGACTCATGACTGACACAGTGCTGGGAGCCTTCTTGACTCCTCCCAGAGCTCAGGGCTCATTCTCTGCAGAACTCTGTCAGGCAGCAGCTACATTATGTATCTGCTCAACGCTCAGGCAAGAAACCATTATGTTCACGGATCATTATTGACATCCTGACATTTGTCACCTCCTTTCATAGCAGTTAAATCTTGCTTTATCTGTAAATGTCACCATGTCATTTATTCATGAAAGGGGTCACATTCCTGAAATAGCATGCTTCGGTTTAAAAGGGGAGCTTGGCTTTATTCGCAGTGGGTAATCCTCAAACAAACTTTACTGCTGATAAATGCTTTTTTATTGGAGTTTCTTGGCCTTAAATGACATCCTTAAATGTAGAATGCGGTTCTAGGTTTGTGGAAATAAAATCTGAATGTTGAACAAGAGAAAAAATTATTGAGATTAGAATAAGTGAAGCTTTTCTGTGGCCACAAGTAGTAAGTTGGATGTAAACAGATTTGAATTTACTGAGAGTAAGCCATAATTTTAATATGATTGTTATGCTTCTGGAAACATGCCGGTGGCCTTTTTGAATCATTTATGCCACAGAAACCTCAATGAGATCAAGGGCCTTTAACCTTCCTGAGTTCATCTCTTAGCTCGGAACATTAGAAAGGAAAAATCAGCAAACTCAATGTACTTAGTCCTCCAACCCTCGGATTCCAAGGACGCTGTTTGGGGAGATGATTAACTCATCTCAGAACTTATGTTTGCAGGACAAAGTATTTCCTTTTTTTTTTTTTTTTGAGACGGAGTTTCACTCTCGTTACCCAGGCTGGAGTGCAATGGTGCGATCTCAGCTCACTGCAACCTCCGCCTCCTGGGTTCAGGCAATTCTCCTGCCTCAGCCTCCTGAGTAGCTGGGATTACAGGCACGCGCTACCATGTCCAGCTAATTTTTTGTATTTTTAGTAGAGACGGGATTTCACCATGTTGACCAGGATGGTCTTGATCTCTTGACCTCATGATCCACCCACCTCAGCCTCCCAAAGTGCTGGGATTACAGGCTTGACCCACCGCGCCCAGCCCAAAGTGTTTCTTTTCTTTACAAAGTTTGCTCATAGTTTATTTTAAGTAGGGTAACTACATAATTTATTATCCAAATGTACACCTTTCTGAAAAGAGGTTAAAAAAAATAATAAGCAGGTATTAATTGATCTATTGATACATCAGCCATTTACCCAGACAAAACATGACATACAGCCACCCTAACCTGAAGGCTTTATCAACTGTATTGGATCACCATTTTGTTTTAGAGGTTTGCATTCACCAGCTGATCATTAAATATTACCCCAAAAAGGCTTTTTAGTCTCTGTGTACAGGGTCCTGCAGCTATTTAACTTTTAACTCATTCTTCTAATCCAGTGGTTCTCAAAGTGTGGCTGGCCCATGGACTGACACGGCCTGAAGAGGGTGTTAAAAATATAAGTTCCCAGTCTCTAGTCAGAGCTACCAAATCAGAATCTCCAATTTCTTTGAAGATTCTGCTCAGGCACCTGCATTTTTAACCCGCCTCCCAAGTTCTTCTTCCACACCCTAAAATTTAAAAGCCAGCTGCTCTGATCCAAAACTCTGGCTTGCTCTAGCTACCTGTGTGTTCTGGTCACACTGCAATAATAAGTGGGTGGGTAAATGC
The DNA here is from genome assembly GCF_049354715.1 of Callithrix jacchus. Classification (NCBI taxonomy): domain Eukaryota; kingdom Metazoa; phylum Chordata; class Mammalia; order Primates; family Cebidae; genus Callithrix; species Callithrix jacchus. The sequence goes on from NC_133515.1 coordinate 93,969,492, forward strand.
TGCTCTTTTTGCCTAGAAAAGTAACTCGCAGATGGGGCATGAGCTGGAAATACATTCTCTGTTGTGCACAAATACGGAGGCCGTGACACTTCCCGCATGATGCCATCAAACATCATCCTCTTCCCCCACACAGAGTCGTGCATGTAACCATTTCACACCCACAAGGTGCAGGCTACATGCATAAATACAGTCTCGGGGTAGCAGGGAGATAAGAAAACAGTAAGATGACATTGGCGTCATTGCAAAATGTGATTGAATGCAATTAAAACTGCTCACTTTAAGGAGAGAAAAGGGCTGGGGAAGATTTCCCCGGGCACTAATGAGATCCTTTGTGAGTGTGCCATAGGCTGCAGTGACAAGTATCACAGACCACAGCCGAACCCAAGCTCCTGCTCCCATTTGTAATCACAGGCCAGGGTCATGGTCTTACGGCCAGCACTGACTCATATAACACCCTCATTAGTTCACTGGCATTACCATGGCCCTGGTGACTTCGGACCACTGATGGCCACTGAAAGGGACCAGGAGGGTGGCTGGCTAAAGCAAGGCAGCAGGGGCGGCACATAATCAGAGCACATTTTATTTGTGGGTGCTTTCGTGTGTACATTTTTCATTATTACCTCCCTCAATTTAGTTCGTATTTCCTGGTTACCCCATGTGCTAGGCACTATTACGGGCCCTGATGTCACATGTTGCATCAGGCACAGGCTACACGGGCCAAATGGGTAACAGCCAGGAGAGTGTCCCTCACACACTGTGGGCAGAGCCTGAGGGGCACAGAGGTGTGCCTCCTGGGGGACCAGGGACTGACTCCCTGATGGAGGGGCCTCAGGATCAGTGCTCATTGAGCGCCACTGTATGCAGAACCAGAGGGAGAGACTCTCAGAGGAAAGGTGAAGGTGCAGGGCAAGAACTCTGCACAGGATGCGTGGCCTCTGTCCTCCAGAAAATTCCAGTCCAGCAGAAAAGACACACCAGGCACATGGAGACAAGCTACCAGCAGCCATTGTTCAGAAAGGCCTTGCGTGGGGACTAGTTTTTGAGAGACGAGGGCAGTGAGGCTCAGAGACATGAAGTGACTGGTCCAAAGTCACAGAGCAAGTTAGCGTCACAGCTGGGATTAGAGCGCGGGTCTCGCAGTTCCTTATTCAGCGATCTTCCCTCTACACCACAAAGTTGGACGTGTTCACAGAGTAGTTTAAACTCATCCCAGGGAGTATTCTGCTCTGACTCAGCACATGCACATCATCGCAGCCTTGGCAACTTCAGATTGCTGATGGCCACTGAGAGGGACCAGAAGGGTGGCCAGATAAATCAAGGCAGCAGGGGCGGCAGATAATCAGAGCCCTCCCGTGCACCCTTACACACGCCATTCTTCCCCCATGAGACCCTCTCCTCTCTTCTTTACACTTTGTTTATTGATCCTATCTTTTAAGAACATTTCGGCCCACAAATCCCATGGGTACCCTAGAGATGGTGGCTGTTCTGAGCTGTCTTACACTGAAACAACGGAGGAGGTAGCCTTTATCCCTCTCACCCCCACTGAGTCCTCGAATGTGGGCTGTTCTCAGGGAGGGGGCCTGACCTTGGACAAGACTAAGGAAAGTCATCTTGGAGAGAACTGAGGATAGTAGGCCACCAATGTGTCCAGCAGATGGGCAAAGTTCTCTGTCCTAAAAGGGAGATTTGGGCAATACATCACAGCATCCTCTACTCCAGCTTTGCTACTCCACAAGAAGCTGCCCCAACAACCTCAGCCCTGCCCTGCTCAGCCATGATCCTTCCCTCCTCTGACCTCTAGGGTCCAGTCTGTGTCATTCACTCTGCTTTTACGGTCTTTCTTCATTGTCATTTGCTCTGCTCTTATGGTCTTTCTTCATTTCTCTATTCTCCCTTCAACAAGCATTAACATACAGAACCTGCATGTTAGGCCTACAAAATGAATAAATAAATATGGTATAGTTGCCACTCTTTAGAGCATAGTAGCCCTGCTTTGCCAGGCCACTTGTGTAAACCAGAATCTCTCCTCCTCCACAGAAGCAGGAGTCTTGCCCTTCTTCTGCTCTGTTGCTCTAAGTCTGGGTGGGGCTGAGCCAAAGACCACAGAGGAGCCCAGCCCCAGGGCTAATCTTCACCTCTGATCCTCTCTGCCACTGCAAGGAGCACCTGGCACCTGGCCCTGCACAAAACACCTACCTGGGAAGCAGCTGCTGAAACACCTCGAACCCTCACACCAGCTGAGAATCCTCCACCACCACTGAGCATGGGGCTCAACCTTCCTGCTGGGCTCCAGCCTAAGCTCATAGCCACTATAGACCAACAGTGAGAGTCCTGGAAGGAAGTCATCATCTGCCCAGGAGATGCTAATTGAGAGCCCACTATGAGTCCACCTTAGGAATGGTGAAATCTCAGGGTCTCTCCATTTGACCTTCTGTACCTCAACAACCCAGCAAGATCCCTGATCTCACCTTCAAATATCCTCCTTCATAAGCTTCCATTACCATTTAAGCAAACAAATTCGTCCTCATTCTTCTCATCTGCTCAGAGACTGACATTCACTGAGCTTTAAGGTAAGGAAATAAAGTTCTGGCCAGGCATGGTGGCTCATGCCTATAGTGTCAGCACTTTGGGAGGCTGAGATGAGTGGATCACCTGAGGTTGGGAGTTCGAGACCAGGGTGAAAGACTGTTTCTACTAAAAATACAAAAATCAGCCAGGAGTGGTGGTGCATACTTGCAATCCCACCTGCTTGGGAGGCTAAGGCAGGAGAATTGCTTGAATCCGGGAGGCAGAGGCTGCAGTGAGCCAAGATCGCACCATTACACTCCACCCTGGGAAACAAGAGTGAAAAAAAAAGCTCCAGTTAAAATGTCAAGCCAATATTTTAAAAGCATAGGTCCGATTCTTCCCACTCTCCAGATTCTGCCAACTCACCTGCTTTCAGCAGCCTTGATAGCCCTCCCTGAGCTGGGTGCTAGGAAGACTCAGGACACAGTTCCTGGTCTGGGGAATCCAGTCTAGCTGGGAGGCAGAGCAGATGTCACAGGGCCATGAGGGGGCAAAACTAGACCAGTTAGAACACCTGGCACCCATTCTTCTCAGACCCAGGACTCTTCAGAGCTATGAGATTTATTTGAACAAATGTCCTTGCCTCACTGAGCCTCAGTTTCCTAATAAATGGAGAAAATATCAACCTATCAGGTTCACTGTAAAACTGAATGGGAGTGTGAATGTCAAGCACTTCACACAGGGCCTAGCACACAGTAGGTCTGCACTTTCATAACCCTCCTTCTTCTATAAAAGTGGAATGTAACTGTAAACATCAGCTCCCACTCCTCCCACTCGGGAGGAGGATTTTCCTAACTGCAAACTGGCACATTGTCTGACTTGCTCTGTGCCTGTGAGAGAGTAGATTAACCTCCAAATGCCTCAGGTTCCTCATCTGTGGACAGTAATTGCTGTCCCTCTAGCTACCCAGCTCCAGTTATCATTGAAAGCAAAGTACAAGCTATGTTTCAGTGTGTCTGGGAGCTGGCTGGGAGACAGTTTCCAGGGAGGTGCAGGGTGGGGTTCTATTATGACCACTGGGATTGAAAAGACAGCTCTATTTTCTACTCTGTCTTTCTATTAAATTGATCTCCAGCCCTGGAAATTAATATCCCCACTGTATTTGAGTGAGGTGAGGTAGCTCTATTTTTACAAGCGCCGCAGCATCAAGCCCTGATCTGGGATGCTGTGACCTTTTGCTGGGCTCTGCATCAGGGAATCATAATTCAGGGCCAGCCTCGGCTATGGAAACCTCCACAGGCCTTTTATGACATGAGTGCTATTGAATATTCTATAAAATCTCCTTGAAAAACTGGCCCACATTTCTTTATAATCTCCCCAGACTGTTTCTGGAGTCTCACTATAGATTTTTTACTCTAAAAATCCATAGTGTTTCTTAATGAGAATCCAGGCCTCTCGTCAGGGATTGTGGAAAGGATAAGGTTGGATCAGGTCTGCAGGTAAGGTTGAGGTGGAGCCACAGATGTCATTCTGTTTCCGTTAAGCCCTTGGGTGGGGCTTTGGAGCTGAGGAGCCTGTCAGCAGGATTCAATCAGTTCCAGTGGATGGAAATGAAGGAAGGAATTTAGAAGTGGAGACCTACACCCCCACGCTCCACCGGATTCCAAGTTCTCCTAACCTGGAGGAGGAGAAGGTCAGAGAATAGGACCCAACACTTGTGTGCCTTCTGAGATGCTCCTGACTGTCTCTTTCTCTCTTTCTCTTGGCTGGAGCCCACTTGCGCCAAGCTGTCCCTCATTTTTCTACTCACATGAAGCACAGCATCGTGAGTATGGGATCTGGCTTACCGGACATTCAGCAGGGGCTATAAGTTCCACTGGATATGACCTTGACGAGTGAAAAATGGAACTGGAAGGTAATTGGACAAATACCCTCTTTTCTTCCCAATGTGTTTTACTTCAAAAGTATGTTTTTTCCTCACCAACTTTCCCATGTAGCCCAGGGCACCAAGTTGTTGTGCCTGTTGAGGAACTAATATCTCTCTGCAAAGTTCACATAAACCTCTTGGCAAAGGGGCAGGTGGCATCGAATTATTTCCATCTTTCCTTGATTCACTTCCCTCTTCCAGCCATCACCCTCACCACTTTGAGTTGTTACTTTCCAAATAGAGTGTTATTGCTTTAGTGCTATGAAGTACTACCTTTATTATTTTAAAGTGCCAAAAGCACTGCCTTTATTATTTTATTATTATTATTTGAGATGGAGTTTTGCTCTTGTTGCCCAGGCTGGAGTGCAATGGCGCACTCTCAACTCACTGCAACCTCTACTTCCTGGGTTCAAGCAATTCTCCTGCCTCAACCTCCCAAGAAGCTGGGATTACAGGCACCCACCACCATGCCTGGACAATTTTTTGTATTTTTACTAGAGACGGTTTCACCACGTTGACCAGGTTGGTCTCAAACTCCTGACTTCAGGCAATCCACCCGCCTCGGCCACCCAAAGCCCTGGGATTACAGGCATGAGCGCTACACCAGGCCAAGCACTACATTTCAAAAGAACGTGGGCTATCATACATGTGGCTTTGCCAAAAGTGACGATCAACTAAGTCAGCAAAGGGCTCTATCAGAAGCAGATGGGTCTCTTGGTGATCCTGGGAGACAGAACTTCTCTGTGACTAATCTCTATGCCACACCACCCCCTTTTGCCTAGCACAGGCTTAGCATATGGTAGAGATTCCATAAGAAGCTGAAATACGTTGCATTAAACTGAGCATGCTAAAACCAGAAATAAACCTGAACCCTTTCCCCAAAAAGGTTTTCTAATCAGGAGAATGAGCTATGAGCTTCCACTAGCACTGCCCCTTGAAGTAACCACATTTTCAAGAAACCCTGTAAAGGATCATGCACCATATACTTATCCTTCAAACTTTTACAACTTTTGAAACTCTTTTACAGGCTACAGTTCATCAAATTCTCATAGAAAGTCTCCAAAACAAAGAGAGTAGGTAGCATTTCATTTTAATTGACACTTAACGCCCAGGGAAACTAATCCTTACAGATGTGACCTGACTTTCCCAAGCTCATACAAAGTCCAGGCCCTTTACTGTGGTGCTATTTTACTAAAACAGGAAGAGGTCTCAGGCACAAATTCACTGACATGTGCTCTTAAATACTAACTGCACAGAGGAGGGAGACCATTCATATTGCCTGGCATATGCCTTTTGTCCAAAGACCATAGCTGTATTCATGTCCTCAAATGGTCAAAGGGAACACGGCGATCCCTCTGTAACATGGTGAGCAATAGTCTCTCTTTGTTCTTCTCTGCATTGCTAAGTTCATCTCAGTCCCCAAAGATCAGCCAGGCTTCCCAGCATGGTCTCTGGTCCTGGTCTTCCAAGGAGGTCTCCCAGCATTGGCAAGGGAGATAGATCACAGGAAAAGAAACACATTAGGATTTCCATTCCCCAAACCGGGTACTTTGGACTCCAGCAAGCACTGGGTGGTGCCACTGTTTCCATCACACTCATGTTCTGTTGCGAGTGTGGGACACGTGCAGAAGGAGTTACTGGTCTCTCTCAAACCCCATGCTAACACCTCCCCTTCCTCTCCATGGTTCGATAGCACTCAGAGTTTCAGCACACAGCTTAGTGTTATCATATACCTCCTAAAACTGTTTTTCCAAGTTCTCAATCCACAAGCATTGACATCTTACTAGTTGCAAGATATTAAGGATATAATAAATAAGGCATCATGTTTGCCTTCAAAGAGATCACAGTCTAGGAGGAAGACAAACACCTAAGTAGACAATTGTAAGACTGTGGGGGGACAACAGAGGTAACAACAGTTACTCAGAAGAGAGTAACTAACTCTCCCTGGAGTTGGGAGACACTTCACCGAGGAGGTGGCATCTGAATTGGAAGCAGTGGATGAACAGGAGTTTGCTGCAGTTGACAGAGAGTGTCAGAGGACACAACTTGCACCAATGCACAGTAGGAAGAACCAGAACCATGGAGGCAGCCAGAAATTCAGATACTAGAACAAGGTGTGTATGGAAGGGGAAGAGAGAGACTGAGGCCAAGTCATAAAGGGTGTTAAATGCCAAACTGAGGAGAAAGTCTCCCCATTTCCTCAGAATCAGGGCTGGTATCCTTCATAATTCTATCCCTCCCAGACCTTGTCCAAAGCTGATGACCTGAGAGTGGTCCTGTCCCCACCACACACACTTGGAGCTAGACCACTTGAATCCCACAAAGAAGAACTAAGTGCCTCAGGAGACTTTGGATGGAAAATCCAGCTTCATTGCCAAGGCTCCTTCCCGGTAGGAACTATCCCTGTGAAAACGAGACCTGGAGGCAGGATGGAAAAGCTCCCTCTTGTCTGGCTGCTGAGGCTTCGTGGGATCACATAAGCCCAAGTTGCCTGTTAGCCACCGAAGCCATTTTTTATTCCAAGTAAAGAAAAGGACCAGCTGTCCGTCTGCCTTAACTTCCTGCCTGACCCAGGAGAAAGGAAAGAAAAAGACAGACAGACAATAAGACAGAGCTTTATGAGCAAATACAAACAGATACAAAATGGAATTGGGCAATGAGACATGGAAACAAAGAGCAAGAAATAGAGTGAGACAGAGACACAGAGTCAGCCCAGAAAAATCAAAAAGCAAAATTATGTTTTAAAAAGAAAGCTGAAGAGATCAAATAAAACTGGGGGAGTTATAACCATGTTAAATGATGAATAAATTCGGGGCTGAAAGAAACATGATAAAAAGATTTTTCTCTTCCAACGGTTTGACCACCAAACAGAAAAAGAAAAGCAACATAAGGAAATTCCCTGAGTAATGCCTTGCTGGCCAGTGCTGGGGACTCTCTCCATCCAGCATTTTCCTGAGGCCAGAAGCAATGTTGGGCTCTGGAGCCAACTGAGTGCCAAATGCTGAGTCCTGAAATATCACCTCCACCTCCTGCATTCATAAGTTCCTCCCGCAGGAAGCCAACTAGGGCTGGATTCTCCCTTTACTGAGGAAACAGAGAGAGGAAAAGCACTAGGATTTTGTGGAAGGCTCTAATTACCTTGGAATTACTCAGAAGAAGGTGCACACTTGTATTTTTTTTTTAATCTATCTATTTATTTATTTATTTTTTACAGTCAGAAATCTCAGTACGGCTCACTAGCATGACTAGTTCCAGCTTCCTCAGCAAAAGCTCTTCTCTCCGATGTTCCTTCTTCAAAAGCCTGCGCTCTTTACTGACTTCCTGTCTGAGGGCACCTGCCTGCATACTCTGCCCGAGCCTGCCTGCTGCACAGCCCAGGGCCAAGCTCTCTGTCACCTCACTGTCTGTGTCATGGGCCCTCTCACTTCAGTGGCTCCTGGCATGCTCCAGCGACAAAACCTCAGGAGATACTCAACTCCCGTTGTTCTTCCCTGAAGGAACTTGAACGGATACAATGATTAGAAAAATGCAAAACAGACACAGGAAGGCAGAAAAGGCAGACGAAACTTCTGCAACTTATACCAACAAACATGTTGCCTCCTCTATGTGGCAGACACATTTAGATGCATTGTCTTTTGTTAATTCAGTGCAATTCTAAAATAATCTGCTCCACTTGGAGCATAGAGGCAAACCCAGAGACATTAAAAGGGCCTCTGAATCTAAAAACAGCTGTCAAAGAGCCCATACATTGTACTCTAAAGAAGAGGTAGTACCACCTTCATGTCCTTCCCTGTGGACTTAAAATCATGTTTAAAAATGAAGATGCCTAGGATGCTTTTCCTGATCCCAGGGCTAGTTAGTAATTTTTAAATCCACGGACAATGGAACAGCACTGAGAAGGCAGAGCCAACAGGAGTAGTTCAGGATAAGAACTAACTGGCACAGTTTTATGTTGGAAGGTGTCGCTATATTATAGCCCTACAAGAAAATGGGTTCTCCTAAAGATCAAGAGAATTTAGAGCTATGGGGGCACCACGTGGAATAGCAGCTTCATTTTACAGATGGGAAAACTGAGGCCCAGGGATGAGACACCCTAAGTAAAGTGGTGTCCTGGCTGCTGTTTTCGGAAGCAGGGAGGAAGCAATCCATCTTTCCAAAACAGTTCCATGAAGTATGTGCACATCTAGCCAAGGAGACTTCTGTAATCTGAAATATACACTTTTGCAGACCAGTTCCTTCCCCAAGGACACAAGATAGGCAGTGTGTCCAGGCACCAGGGAGAGGGGGACAGAAATCCAGTTGCACAGAAGTTGTACAGAAGGCAGGCAGCTGTGCTTAGCGCAGGAAGCTAGCACAGCCGGCAACAGCAGGTCTGTCTGCCTGAGATCTGGACTCCCATCTCTGGAGACCTAAAGAACTAAAAATCACGTATGGCCAGAGGCAGGGAAATCACCCAGCAAGCCTTGGGCGCGCTACTGGATTTGGGCAGCTCCTCTGCTGAATTTTAATGAAGTAATTAAGAGCTAGATAATAGAGATGGGCTCTGCAGAGCAACACTCATGGACCTAACCTCTTTGATATGTTCCTTCATCAGGAAGCAACTCTATCACTAGATGACTTCATTAATATTCAGGCCAGCTCTCTAGCTCTTAAAGTGATCTATGCCAGAGTTTGTTAGTCTTTTAAATTAACTGCCGAGGCCCCCTGAAAAAGAAGAATGAATGCATTCTAAAGAAAGGACAATGTCACAGAGGGTGCTAGAAGAGATAAACCTGGCTTGTATTTCGTTTTCAGAAAGTAGTCTGGATAATCAAGAAGAAATAATTATGGGACCACTCAGTGCAGACTGACAAGGGAAGATGGACTGGGGCAGAAAGGGTCCAGAGAATGGCAGCCCACAAGAGCGAGCAGCCTGTTTTCACCAGGGATACCTGTCTTTTAGAGTTGTCCTCCTGGCAGATACCTTGACTACTGGACAACCCAGGGGTTAACTCCTTAATCCAGAATAAAGATAAAGAAGCCTAATGCCTGGGCTCCAAATGGCCCAGAGAACTTTGTTCAGAGAACCCTAAACTTCTGCCCAAGAGATATACCTTTGTCCCTCGTGGTCAGGGCACAGAGAAGGGCTGACTCTCCTTTTTGCTCACCTGGTATATTCTCCCTGTTCCCTTTGCCTCCTTGTTCTTTTTTTTTTTTTTTTTTTTTTTCATTTTTCAAGAGGCAGTTAATAGAGTTATAAATATGTGAGCCAGCCTCCTTGTTCTTCAAGGCCCATATAAAACCTCCCCTCCTGCAGGGAAGCTTCCTGTATTATGGAGGCTTAGAGCTGGGACCTCAGACTTCAGCCTATTCCATCTTCTCTCCCCATCCTGTTTTATCACTTTAAATAATTCCCAATTAAGAAGATCCAGCTTCTCCATGACTATTACAAAGGACAGGAAGACTACTCTTGTACAAGTTCAGCATCAGGCATTTCTTGCTATAAACATGTACTTCTACTGAAAAGGATTCCATTTCCCAACTACTTAAATGTATTAAAAATAGCTTTCTGGTGTGGCTATAAGGGAACAGCATGGGGAAGCCTTATTGCGACAGTCTTATTCTGTATCTTGACTGTGATGGTTACATGAAGCCATGATGACCACTCCTCTGCCCCACACACACATGTAAGTTCATGCAAAGCTGGTGAAACCTGCAAAGGCACTGTGGATTATACCAGTGTTGATTCTCTGGTATGGATACAGAATCACAGTTATGCCAAGTGTCAACAATGGAGGAGGCTGGGTGAAGAATGCAGGGACAGTCCCATATATGTCTTTGCAATTTCCTGCCAATCCATGGTTATTTTAAAATAAGAAGTTAAAAAAGTAGCAGACATCTTTTGAAAGAATGTGTGTGCTGTGCACTGTTCAAATGTTTTTTAGGTATTCACTCACTTAAACCTGAAAACCACCATAGAAAGTAGGTACTATTATTTTCCCCATTCTACAGATGGAGACACTTACGCACAGAGAGATGAAGTCACATTCCCACAATCACACAGCTAGTGGGTGGTGGAGCCAAGATTAGAACCCAAGCTGTCCGATGCCAGAACATCCCTGCCTGACTGGCACTTTGCCTCATGACACTACAGATCTGGCAGAAGGAAGATGAATCACTTATTTAATACACCATATTCGTCGCCATCATCAATCTGTTAACAACTCATGTCTCTACAGAATTCTGTCACTCAGAGGAGTTTCACACACTCCATCTCATTTGAGCCTCACAACAATCCTGTGAGACAAGTTTTTATTTCCTGTAGTTCCCAGTTGAGAACACTAAGCTTCCAGGCCTCAGACACCAAGTCCTAGGCCCCTGCCACCCGGCATTCTCAGTCTTCTGCTGCTTTCTTGAAGCTATCAGAAAGTAACCCAGTTATTCCAAAACAATGAGCCTTCATTAATTTTAGTCAGCCTTGGGCCGGACGCAGTGGCTCAAGCCTGTAATCCCAGCACTTTGGGAGGCCAAGGTCGGGAGATCGAGACCATCCTGTCAACATGGTGAAACCCCATCTCTATTAAAAATACAAAAAAATAGCTGGGCATGGTGGCACATGCCTGTAATCCCAGCTACTCAGGAGGCTGAGGCAGGAGAATTACCTGAACCCAGGAGGCGGAGGTGGCAGTGAGCCGAGATTGCGCCATTGCACTCCAGCCTGGGTAACAAGGCGAAACTCTGTCTCAAAAAAAAAAAAATTTAGTCAGTCTTTCCTTGGAAACACTAACCTGAAATGTCCATTCCCTTGAGGAGCTGGCTAAAGGAAGAGGATGGAGTGATGCACATTTAGGCATCAGAACTGGTTGGCTTAATGAGGCAGCAGGATGCAGTCTCTGGAGTCCCACCCTCTGGAGAAGTCCCAGGGTATCCTCTCTACCTTCCAACAGCACAGTGTCAGGGCAACCAGGCACTCTTACAAGCATATGCCCCGAGGCCCCCAGTAATTCTAAATAGAACCAGCTTGTACAATTCATTGCCTACCTCTCTGCCTCATCCAAAACACAGAGGAAAGAAGTGACAGGAGCAAATGAGCAGGCTCCGCCCTAATACAGGAGGATTTAGGGAACCTCTACAGGGGGATTGGGGTGGCGGGGAAAGGGAGCACACAGAACTTTCTACCAGAAAATAGTGACAGTCTAACATGGCGTTTGATATTCTATCATCAGCAGGTCATTTGCTTGCCGAGAGAAGACTTTTTCAACTCCAGAATCTCCTTTAAAAACACAGCTATCTCTGAGAAGGTTTATTTCTCATATTCTTATGGAATAAGGTGAATCAAGATCAGCTGGCAGCCAGCCTTTGCTGGGATGAAACATCGCAGTGGGTTCTGCTGTCTTCTGAGGGGTGAGGGAAGTCGGGAAGGGAGTACGGAAAAAGGAAGGAGGAGCATGATTAAGAGTTGTTTCTAGAAGGGAAATTGCTATGATCTGAATGTTTGTATTCTCTACCCCCAAAATTCCTATGAGGAAACCTAACCCCCAATGTGATGGAACTAGGAGGTGGGGCCTTTGAGAGGAGATTAGGTCCTGAGGCTGGTGTCCTCGTGTATGAGATAAGCGCCCTTATGAGAGATAAAGAGAGTTTATTTTCTCACTGTTTCTCTCTGCTCTCCACCATGTAAGAGAAGAGCAAGAAGAAAGCCCTCTGCAAACTGGGAAGAGAGCCCTCACCAAACCTGACCATACTGGCGCCCTGATCGCAAACTTTCCAGTCTCTGAAACTGTGAGAAATACATTTCTGTTGTTTAAGCCACCTGTTACTCTGTTAGAGCAGCTTGGACAAATTGAGTCAGAAAATGATATATTTCTAGGCATATTCTATAGCAACGCTCAGAGAGCAAAAGCTCCAACAATGTTCATGGGTACGGGACATTTCTAAAAGTTCTCCTGGCATTGACCTTGCCCTAGAAGGACTATGCCTGTCCTTTTCACAGACTCTCCTCTGATTTGCATCCTAGAGGCTCTTACAGAAAGCCCTAATTTTGGAAATCAAGCCTATTCAGCCTGGCTATGTTTCAATTCATTTCAATAAGACTTAGCATACAATTATCATCTAGATACTCAGAGTAGGGTACCAGGTGGGCTGTTGGGAGCACAAAAGGGGATAAGCTATGCTCTCTATAGTCCCCTCTTTGGGAAAAGGTAATCTGAGCATCCCGGTCCAGAAAAGTCAGAGTCCCTCTCCAAGGGGCTTACATCAGCCAGCCTGGAGCCATCAGATTCTTCTGCTGATCCCTTCTCTAGTAGAGAGTCCATGTGTCAGTGAATTCATCAGCAATTGCTTGAAAATAATGATGCATAGCAAACAATCCCCAGATCTCACTGGACTTACAGCAATAAACATTTGTTTTTCTCCCTCATTCTGCAGGTAGGCTAGGATTCAGCTAATCTCAACTGGGCTCAGCAAGGCTTGGATCTGAACTAAGAATTGAGTTCACACCAGTTAGAATGGCAATCATTAAAAAATCTGGAGACAACAGATGCTGGAGAGGATGTGGAGAAATAGGAACACTTGTACACTGTTGGTGGGAGTGTAAATTAGTTCAACCATTGTGGAAGATAGTATGGCGATTCCTTAAGGACCTAGAAATAGAAATTCCATTTGACCCAGCAATCTCATAACTGGGTATATATCCAAAGGATTATAAATCGTTCTATTACAAGGACATGAATGTTCATTGCAGCACTGTTTACAACAGCAAAGACTTGGAATCAACCCAAATGCCCATCGATGATAGACTCCACAGGGAAAATGTGGCACATATACACCACGGAATACTATGTAGCCATAAAAAACAATGAGTTCGTGTCCTTTGTAGGGACATGGATGAACCTGGAAACCATCATTCTCAGCAAACTGACACAAGAACAGAAAATCAAACACCGCATGTTCTCACTCATAGGTGGGTGTTGAACAATGAGAACACATGGACACAGGGAGGGGAGCATCACACACTGGGGTCTGTGGGGGTGAACTAGGGGAGGGACAGCAGGGGGTGGGGAGTTGGGGAGGGATAACATGGGGAGAAATGCCAGATATAGGTGATGGGGAGAAAGGTAGCAAATGACATTGCCATGTATGTACCTATGCAACAATCTTGCATGTTCTTCACATGTACCCCAAAACCTAAAATGCAATAAAATGTATACTTAAAAAAAAAGAATTGAGTTCAGGTATACTCCATATGTCTCCTGATTCCATGGACCAGAAATCACTCAAGGTTATGTTTTCCTCATGGCAGATAGCAGAAATGCAAGAGGCCAAGCCAAAAAAAACAGATTCAAAGCCTCTGCTCATATCATATATCCTAACATCCATGGTTAAAGCCACAACTGCCATCCACAGGATATATATTCCTGTTCTAGTGGGAGGTATTCCCAAGTCACATGAAAAGCCCATGAATACATCATTCTACTATAGGAAAGGAGGAATGAGTTAAGATCAATAATCCATCTACCATTCAATAATAACTAATTTACTGTTTGAGGCAAGTTCCTAAACCTCAGACGCCCCTGACAGAGCAGAGCCTCTGAGGCCCAGGACATCAGACAGAATCAATTAGCCAGTCAGTTCCACTTCCCTTCCATTGTGGCCTAGCACAACAATGGCCCATTGTAACCAATAAGCAGCTGTGCACACAAAGGGAAACATCTTTCATTGTGTCTTTCTGGCTTTGTTCCAGTCCCCAGTAAAATACAAACCAGAAGCTCAGGCAGTTTTTGCGCAGGACTAAGGTGAATCATGTTTGTAGCAAGCCTGACAACCAGAGACGGTAGGATAATAAGGTCAGATATCATGGAGCCATACCTTACTATCGACTCTCCTCCACTATCCTTAGAGGCTGTGGTTTCCCAGCCTCTAAGGAGTACCCAGAGTCATCTAGTCCTCATGGCCAAAGCCTTATATTAATATCTGCCATTTTCTGAAGGGCTTGCCATGTACCAGGCACCCTGCAAAGTATTTTATTTTGATGTACTTCTCTGAAGGCCCTGTGAAGGGTCACCCCACTTTACAGATGAAGTTCAAAGAAGGAAAATCATTTTCTTAAGGGTACACAGCATGGGGTTTTCCAGGGGCAGAGATATAAAGATGAATGGGACAGAGGTCATGTGGCTGAACACCAGCTCTTCTTTTAAACAACATTCAAGTCGTGAATCCCAATTCTGGGGTCTCAGTTTCACCATGTGTAAGTTGTTACCATATAAGCTGACAGAGGATTCAGTGAAAATTGAGTAAGAGAGTTTGTGTGGAGCTAAGATTTTGGTGCCCCTGGTGGAGCAGACACAGAGCTCTTGAACTATGACTTCAGATGTTACCTTTATCTCGGACGGCCTATCTTTAGAACATCTCTGAGCTACAGCGAAGCTCAGTGGCAAAAAGTCAAAGGAGGAAAGTCTGGGTCATAAAAGGATATTCTCTCTTGAGTCTGACTGTGAGCTCCTTTCTCCTTAGTGGTGTAGTATGGCTTCCCTGGACCCCTTGCCAACAGGCTGCTCCATGGCAGTCCAGGAGGGAGGCGACTGTCACCCTCTGCTGACAGCGCAGTCACAGTGCCTCTGGCTCACACAAATACGCAGTAGGAGTTGCTCAGTTGTACGGCCATCACGCAGGCGAGGGGCATACACTGCCGTTTTCCTCAGCTACATCAGCGTTTCCGGGCCAGCTCCTCAAAGCTTGGGGAGCCAACCCCTCTAGGAATAGGGGGGCTTCAAAGACAGGGAATTTTGAGTGGTTAGGTCAGATAGAGCCCGCACTGTCTCTGAGGAGGTAGGCTAGGATAGAACTCCTCTCTAGTCCTATCAGATTACTCAGAAGGGACTCCACGTCCATCACACACGGAGACCCAGTGTTCCTCAGAAAGACAACCCCCAGGGCTAGCTGGGGCAGTAAAGCAGTCCTGAGGCCACTTTCTCTGCCCTCCGGTGCTGATATTGCTGGCACCACTTTTGAAGCCAATGTTGAGGAACGGGGCTGGTTGTTGATGAAAGGAGAGATAACAGGTCTCTTGAAAAGAACCCAAGAGCTCCTCAGTGGTCAAAGGGGAACAAAAGGCGAGCCAGGCCCAGGTCAGGTCAAGCCTCTCTCTGGAGGAGGGCTCCCTCCACCCAGCTCTTTCCATACCCTGTGTGCCGTTTAGAATGACAGGCATGGAAAAGGGGAAAGAAGGGAGCCAAGGTCCCCGCAGGAAGGCCTCCTTGGCAAAAGGCTTCAATCACATTGTCCAGTACCCATGGAACTGGGGAACCAACTGAAGGCAGCTGAGGCTCCTATCTAACTCCTCCTTCCTTGTATTTTTTGCAATAAGATGTGATTAAGGCCAGAGAGAGCCCCAGAAGTTTCCCTCTTTAGAAAATCATCATCAGAGGCCTATTTGGCTTTGGAAAACAAAATAAAACAAAAGAGACAAAAACACTTGACCCAAACTTTCTCAAACAGTGAGCCATTCTTTCTGTCAGCACACTGGCTGGTATTCTTAATAAGTTTGAATAGGAAAAGTACCTTGTCATTTTTTTCCATGTTTTCTGCCTCTGCAGCCCCAGGAAGCCCCTCCGGCTGGTGAAGAGCCTGCCTGGAGCTCGCACAGCCTCTCACTCTCCTCAGCGTAGTTCGTGCCACACCGGATTGGTATCATCCTTGCTTCCACCTTCTCAAAGGAAGAACATTTTCAGCTTTTGTACATTCTGGCTAATTGGAAGGACATTTTCCAGGTCCATTAAATAATAAAGCTATATTTTACTCAGAAGCCTTCTCTGATGCTCCTATGTCCTCATTCTACCTGCTGGAATGCCACAGGGATTTCCTCTTCTTTGAGTGTTGGGGCTCAGTGCTCATGTGTCCCAGGAGATATGAAGCCAGCACCGGGCTTAAGTTCAGTCCTCCTAGGTAAAGGGTTCAGCAACTCAAATGCAGGGGCCATAGTGGACAAGTCTCTGTACCCCAAGCTCTAGCACCTCCAACAGAGCAGGCTGAAGGCATATATTGAGTCAGCCTTTACTCAGTGATGCACAGCTGGTGGCAAGCCAGCTCCCTAAGTCACTGTAAGTTCAAGTACCAAGGCCAGGATCACCAGCATTGCCTCCTGTCCTGTCTCCTTCTCCAAACCAGAGCAACTCACATTCTCTAGAAGATGCTCCAGTCCTGTCTTTCCCATCTCTCTGCAGATAGTTCCAGAGGAAAGCTGCAGCCATGCAGGGAGGGCAGGGAGGAGGAAGGGTGTTCAAGGAAGAGTCAAACCCTGGTCTACAGGGAAGGAAGCTGCAGGCCTGGGAAACCAATGAGCTCAGTACAGACTATGAGACTCAGCTGCTCCCACTCTACCATTGCCCACCTCCACACCTTCTCACCCATCTGCACCTCCCAGTACCTCATATCTGGAGCAGCTGAGCCCATTGCAATCTCTCTGGAAGGCATTAAGGCCTAGAGGGAACTGGAGGGACTGAGGAGCAAGAAGTTCCTCCTAGGAGTCTCTAACCAACATGTGCAAGATCCTAACGTCAGGAACTCAAAGTCCAGACTGTATCCATCAGCAGGTGTTCTCCATCATCTAGGTGAAATAGAGCGGCTTGAGTCATAGTCTCGGCCTCCACAAAGTGCCCACTTAAGATGGGAGGCAAGACTCACACAGAAGCAAGCTAAGGACATCATGCTGTGGATGGATAGATTGCACAGGTGACACAGACATTCAGAGCAGCAGGAATTCACATGAAGAAAGAGATCACCTGTGATGGCAGGCCCCTAAAGGTGGAAGGTTTTAACAGGCTCCCAAATGAGAAACACGTCAATTTAAATAGGGAAAAAGCTCAAATTTTCAACGTTAAAGACTATGTAAATATGGGCTAGGTGATAAGATATGCAAACTGTACATTTGAAGCAATGGCAGAATAGGCCATTCGATGCCACTGTATGAAATGATGCTTTCTTCTTAGGCTCGATATTAGTTTAAAATAAAATAAAACCATTTCCCGCTTGATTACAGTCAGAATCAGGAAGAATTTTCAGTCTGACCCTCGGTAGTGTTTAAAACAGTGGAAAAGAACAGATAAGGCATTGAATAAAATAAATGTTTCTGATCTCAATCCAGTTACTGCTGAATGCAGCAGCGGATTGGAAAGGTAGGTCGCCTCTGGCATTCTCAGCCATAAGAAATTTAACGATGGATGAAAATGGATAAAATCAAGATGCTCTGATAGAATGGGAGGCTTCAATATCTCAGAAAATTAGGAGCCTTGTAACCAATTTTACAATGGCTGGATTATAGCTAAATAGGATTTTAAGTCTATTGTAAATGAAAGGAAATCTAACTTAACTGGGCCACATCATTTTTACTGAAATGCGATAAATGCTAATTTCCTTACCAGGCACCAGTGACTTGGCTTGTGATAGCTGTTTGCGAGGTGCTCAAGTCTGACCAATCTCAAATTGGCCTTTTCCAGTACTAAGGCTGAGCCTTGAAATCCAACGTTTTCAGGATGGGGAGGGCATTAAGGGAATCAAAGTTTCCCCTTTTTTGCTCCAGGGCCTCATCACTGGGTACCGAAGGACATTCAACTACTTCTTAGAACCACCTCTCTCTGCCCACTTCAGCATGACCAATATAGTCTCCCAAGCACCCGATTTTAAGATCTCTCCCTCTATACTATTTTATTGTAACTGTTTATGTTCCGAGCAAAGTATAAACAACCAAAGGCAAAGCTTTCATAAACACAAAAGGTAAGAGACAGAAGAGGATAGGCCAGCATGACAGTGAGCAGTAAGCATGGCTGGTGCACAAGACACCAGATGGAAAACAACGTATTCGTATCTATTACCGAAAAGCCTCCAGGCTTTCCAATTCTGGGGTAATTATTTTCTTTAATATCCAAATAAAATAACTGGCATCCTCTTTCATTTCCCTATCATACCACTTCCCTGGGAAAGCAAACATGATGTGATTGCTGCTAGTCTCCAAGGCAACTGCAAACAACCAGTTGACACTAGATTGTAGTAATTAACCAACCTTCCTGAACACTTGATGTACATCCCCAAGTGTCTGCTGTGAGGACCTGCCTTTTGCTTCTCTCTTTTGTACGCCATACTCTCCACATGCTTGGTGGCAGTCACCATATCTAGCCCAGTGGAAAACCCCTCTGGATGTGGCAGAGATTGCCTTGTACGTGGACCAGAGTGTTGCCCCGTATTCTCTCTCTGCATGAAAGGAGTATGAGTCATCTTTCCCTTGGTGAATTTTCCACTGGGAAAGAAGGTGGAAGGATAGGGTTGCATATCCCCTTCACCCCTTTTATCTCTGCCTCTATCCTATCTGGGAAGGATATTTTTCAGCATAATGAAACATGAAAATTATGCTGAGTATGGCATTTCATATAATAAGCAAAATTTTACAGACTTGAAAGAGCTAATCCTAGATGCCATGGTTCTATCCCCACCCTTCCAAGAAGCAAGTAGGGTGTTGTTTCCTCATCCCAGAGCCTGCTAAAGCCAGGATGCTTGGGCCATCGACAATGGGTATAAAAAGAATGAAAGAAAGAACTCCTGGAAGCCCATTCAGGGATAGCTCCCTATGAACCAAAAGGCAATTTGATGAGAAAAATAAATGCATTTTTATACAATCCTGTGAAATCTCTGTGTGTTGGCGATTGGCTGATAGTAATAACATTTTCTTTCTGGTGATGTCCTAACTAGCATGCCTATCTAGATGTTTCAGGGCCTAATGGAGCAGTGTTTCGGAGTTAGATTTGGAGCGTATCATAGTTTGGAATCAGAAGGGTGAGATATAAATCTATACATGTAAACTATACATGTAAATATGCACTGCATTTATGTATGTGTGTGTGTATGGAATGTATATGTGTATGTATATGTATATATGTATATGTGTCCAAGGCATGCATGGTAATTACCAACTGTCAATTGGAATCCTGAAGGAAGGTTAGATGTGTCACTCCCATACTCTCACATTTAGAGAAAACTTATGTCTCCACTCCTGGATTTTGTTAGTCCCTCACCTTCCTCCAGCCCACTCTCCAACCAGCCCTTACCCACCACTCCCCTGGTGCACTCCCACTTACTCATTCATTTGGCTTCACCCCACTGACCTCTGTGCTGTTTCTCAAAGAGCCAGGCAAGCTCCTCCCTGTCAAAGGGCTTATGCAGTCACTTGTTTTTTCCACCCAGAATGACCTTTTCCCAGGTTGCTTCACATCCTGCTTCGTGTTAAAATTTCTGCCCAATTGTCACCTTCTCAGATAGGCCTTCCTTATTTAAAAGAACATCTCACCCTATTCTTTTATCTTGATTTTGTTTTCTTTATAGCACTTTGACCTGGGAAAACCCAAGTACTATGTGTATACATAAATATATATGTGTATGTGTACATTCACTGTCCACAGAACCCAGTCAGCCCAAAAGCTGCAGGAGAGCAGGGTCTTTGTTTACTTTGCTCACTCCTATTTCCTCCAAATCTAGAAACGTGCTTGGCATGTTATAGGGTATTCAATAAATAAATGACACAAACATTTTATATAATTTTAATGTAGGAGCTCATGTTTTTTCCTCCAAATAAGTAAGCCAGTATCCCCATTATTGGCACAAAATACTTCATCACTTACCTATTAATTGTGCAGTGCTGTCTTTATCATAGACCAAGTTCCCGTATTTACACGTTACTTTATGAGTTTTCTATTCTGTTTCTCTTTCTCTTTCTCCACTTTTTTGAGGCTGACTTATTTATAAACCTAACATAAGTTTCTGGAAGTTTGTCAAAATCTTCAAAGAATCTAGTTTAAATACTGATTGAGGATTCATGGATTAATCTGGGGAGATTTGATTTATACCTAATGTCAAGTCATTCCCATCCAGGAACACGATGACTCCCTCCATTTACCTAGATTTTCTAATGTCCTTTGATATTGCTTTAAATATATTCACTAAAGGACTTCTGCAATTCTTCATTAGGTTAATTTATGGGTGTTTTATATATTTATGCCCATTATCTGCATCTTGTTTTCTAATGTTATTTTCCAGTTTATTATTGTGGAAGTAGAGGGAGGTTACTGATTTCTGTAAATTGTTCTTGTATCTAGGAACACCGCTGAGCTGTCTTATTAGTTCTAATTGTTCGTCTGATAATTTCAGAGTTTTCTATATAAAATACTGTACCATATGCATATGTTGGCAGTTAACTTTTTTCACTTTTGATTTTTAGTCATATTTATATTTCCAGTGATAATTTTAAGCTGTCTTTTCAAAATCCAGTATCTTAAGAATTATCGTGGGCCTTTCTGTGAGTTATAACTGGTGTGTACAGTTTTCAAAAGCTCCCAATGTTATTCCGATGCATTGTCTCACCCCTACCCCACATGAAGAGCTATGGTGTGGGCTCTAGCAGTAGTGTGGGCTCCACAATGGAAGATAAAGAAATGGTCTAAGGCATAGACTTTGCCCTTGAATCACTTACTGTCTCAGTGGGGAGACAAAACATGTGCTGGACACCATTGCAATATTAAGTACTACATTTTCTGGGAAATTTTACACATGAAAGAGCATTAAGTAAACACTGTAGGAGACAGTAAGAAATAATAGCTTGGTCATGTGTAAAGGATTCACTGTGACTATTAGACTTGATTTTTCTAAAGGACAATAAATAACATGGAATTCTGTCTTGCTCCTTTAGAAAGAAGGTTTAAGCTGGCGATCTCCTCCACTGCCCATCAGTTTGTTTTGCAGCTAAGTATCCACTAGGGAAAAATGAACCACATTAACACAGGAAGTTAACATGGTGGAGGGCTGCTAATTAAAGTCATTTACTTAAAATTAAATGGCTCTGACACAAGTGTCCAACTTGAAGTACATGACTCAATCTGTTATCTATGACAGTGCACATGCACGTACATGTCTGTGTATTTGTGTTTAACTTTTAAAATGATGTTATAATGAACCGTCACATTTGCTCTCAACAGGCTGGCCATGGGAACACTGTCCCAAGCAGAAGTCATTAATAAACTAGTGGCTCTTTTCCAGATGCTTTAGGAAATTTTTATAGAAACATGCACTATGTCTCGAAGTAGAGACTTTTTAAAAACTGAGCCCACCCAACATCCTCACAGCAAATACATGAGAGTCTAGGATTCACGTATTTGTTTTAGATTCACTGCTAGTTTCAAGTTTCTCTTTTTTTTTTCCTCTTCCTTCAATAGTATATCCCCTGGCTTAAAACCATATTGGAGCAATGTAGGGGAAAATACTCATTTCTAGCATCTACGAAGTGGTTTTCAATGTGTGGACCCTGACTAGCAGCATCAGCTTCACCGGAGAACTTGTTAAAATTAAAAAGCTTGAGCTCAACCTCAGATATACTGAATCAGCCTCCCATTGATTCTGATACAGGCTGAAATGTGAGAACCACTCTCCTAATAGGATGCCAGTGCTGCAGGAATCATAGGGCAGTCCCCAAAATGAGAGTGGGTAGAGCTTAAAGGATGGACTTAGATGGTTGGGTTAGATGATTTGGTCATCTTTTAACACTTCGGAAAATCTCAATTCATCATGTGACTTCCAACAATTACACTGCAAACAACTCCCCAGAGATCCATCAAGCTATGTTGAAATGTCAGCTTTTAATGGAAGCTGTTGATATGAATTGGGTTTATTTTCATTGAGAATACTTTAACCCACATTTCCAGAATTGCAGAAGGGCATCCAAGTGCCCCATGGTTAATAGATAGAAACCTGATCATCTGGATCAGCAGTTTTATGAAACCTAACCATCCTTTACAATCATAAAGTGAAATTCAATATAACTTTCCTATGCACAATTTTAAAAGAATAAAATATCCCAATGTTAATATAAAAAAGAAACAGAAATTACATAATTTATAATAAAATAACATATATTTTAGAAAGTTAATGACTACTCGAGAACACATAAAGCAGTTAGATGGCTTCCCCCGGAATGAAAACTCCACAAATGCAGGCATACTGAATTTATTATCAGCAGCACTGCTCTCAGTGATGGAATATTCCAAAATGGTGGACAACACTTGCTACAATTCCAAACAAAACAGAATCGAATTTTCTCCCAATTTACATACTGCTCACATTCCTGGAAAATTCAGTGTCTAGTAAAATAGTGCAAAATAAACTTTGTGTTTTTATGTAGAATGGAGTTTTTCTCTAGGCTCAAAAATTATGAACACATTTTTCATCTACGTGAATACATGCTGGGTTATTTGAAAATCAGGTGAGCCATGGGATTACAGTTCTTACAATATGCAGAACTGTATCACATACTACACGGTATCTACCACAATTGGTTCATGTCCAGCAAATGTCAGTGACCCTCTTCCTATCATTGTGATAACCAAAGTGGCCCACTTAAATTTCCAAAACACCCTTAAGAGGTAGTAATATAACCACTGATCTAGACAAAAATCCATCTAAATATTCATTCATTTGTTACTTACTCAACAAATTACACAATTTATTTTCCAGCATGGTCCTTGTTAAGTGATGGGACCACAGAGCTTACATTCTATTAAGGGATGATGCAGTTTGAATATCCCCTCCAAATCTCATGTTGAAATGTGATTCCCAATGTTAGAGAGGGGGTCTGGTAGAAGGTGTTTGGGTTGTGGGGACAGATCCCTCATGAATGTCTTGGTGCTGTCCTTGCCATAGACAGTGATTTCTCATGAGATCTGGTTGTTGTAAAGTGTGGTGCCTGCCCCTCCCCACCTTCTCTTGTACCTGCTCTGGCTATGTGATGTGCCTGCTCTCACTTTACCTACTGCCCTCAGTAAAAGCTTCCTGAGGCCTCCCTAGAAGCAGATGCTACTGCTATGCTTCCTGTACAGCCTACAGAACCATGATCCAATTAAACCTCTTTTCTTATAAATTACTCAGTCTTGAGTGTCTCTTCATAGCAAAGCAAGAATGGCCTAAGACAGGGGACATAGAACATATGCAATCATCAAGAGACCACACGGTAGTACATAAATAATGCTATGCATAAAAGAAGTATGAAAAGCTATAGGAGTTCATAGGATGAGCACATCACTCCTGTAGGGACTTAACGAAGACACAGTGGAAGGTGTACTTTGATAGGGCATTGAAGGATGGGCAGGATATAAACAGATAGAGACAATGAAAGGCATTCCAGGAAGAGGTTATGGTTGAGAAAAAATATGCTTGAGCCACAGTTGGGAAAGATACAATCAGAATCTCAGATTTATCAGGCAACAATCTTGTTGTTTCCAATTTTCTATTAAAAGTCCCTGAAAACCCTACAGGCTTCTCTTTTCTTATTACTATTGAAAAGGAGCCATCATAAACCCACCTATCTTTCAGACCCCAATGATGTACACGTCTCGGGTTCTATATACCTGTCTTAATATTCTTCTGGCCAAAAATGGCTTTACAGAACAATCACGTGTTTTCAGATACATTTTGGTGACACATGAATCTCAAGTACACCAATGATGTAGGCCTCCTATCCCATCCCAGAGGCCACCCTGACCCCTATAGGAAAGGGACATATAGGGCATTTCTCCACATTTTCTCTCACTCCTGTTTACTGGGATCTTACATGTCCTATGTGTTACCTGCTCCTTTAAGCCTCTTATGTCTCTAATAGGACATAAATCTCCTTCCTCTGAGTCTCTACAGCCACTGCTTCCTCTTTGCATTCTGTACTGAGCACTCAGTTATGTGAATTACGTGAATGGCTTGCCACCCCCCTCCCCACAGGATATAAGGAGACCAAAAGGAAAGAGCCCATGTGTAATCATATCTCTCTGGGTTGACTGACACATTTGTGCTCTCACCCTTGTGAGTTTTAACAAGCAATGTCAGGGCTCTAGCATAGAGCATGGCAAACCAGCATGAAAGGCTCTGCTTATCATAGGAAGCCAGATGAACTTTTTATTTTCTATAAGAAGATGGAGGCAGGAGAGTTTCTGAGCCCAGGGGAATCACAACAAGTGAGATCAGTAGCGAGTTTGAGAAGCAGAACTCTGTCAATCTACCCACGAGAAAAGCTAGCTTGTCCCTATAGGAAACTGATGCTCAGATACATTGTTCACTTTCCTACCAGCCAAAAGAACTGGTCTGCCGCTGTCTGGTGTTTTCAAGGCAACCTCTCACTTTCTAACGAATGGAGCCAAAGAATGAAGTGATACCAGAAGTAGGGATTTAAGGGCTGCTCTGGAAATACCAATCCAAGAGAACCACTAAGCAGTCAGCGCATTCAGGGAAGCAGCACCTAACTCTGGTCCCTTCTGTAAAAGAAGGGTAGTTATCTAGTCCAGAATGGCCACAGACAGGCAGTGAACCTCAAGTCTCATTGCTGCAAATATTCTTAGTATGAATCTTTAGGATTCTCTCAAATACATTTCTTCAGGACCCCATAGGGGTCTATTGCAGGCGAATTGATGGGCCTCCTCCTGCTAAAAGATCTTCCTTACTATATCAAATTCACCATGTTATAAGGTGTCAAGATTGCTAGAATAGGCATCTTATCCTGGTCCTCTCTGTGACTATCCATGTCTGACTCGAAGGAAGTGCTCACCAAAATAATTGGGAACTGATGAAGCTAATTTCTCAGTGAAAAAAGAAAAAAAAGTTGGACTAGAGATCCTATAAATCTTTATGGAAAATATATGCAGAAGAGATTTATGCCCTTACAATAATCATTGTGCATTATTTTTATGGTGTTATGATTTCAACTTCTTCAAATGAGAATACTCCTTTTTATTATAAAAGCATGCTCTTTATTTAAATAAATCCAAAAGATACTGACATATATAAGGAGGTGAGTATCAGTTCCCTGAAATGCCATCCTTCAAAGACAATCAGCATTAACACTTTTTTGCTATTTCTATATATTACTATATTCATACATATTTTTGAATGCCTATACATACATATTCTTAAAACGAGGTCATTCTCTTTATATCATAAAACTGACTTTCTTAATATAATATATCGTGGGCATGTTTCCATGTAGGAACACAATTAATTACCTTATTTTAGATAGTTTCAAAGAATTTTATCATATAGACATAACAATTTGTTTAACTAATCCCTGTGGATAGGTGTTTAGGTGATTTCCATTTTTTGATAGTAAAAACATTGCTACAAATAAACACCTCTTGCATAAATCCTTGCATACTTGTATTTTTTTAGGATTTGTTTCTAGAAATAGAATTGCTGAGTAAAAAGTGATGTATGTTTTAAATTTTAGGCCTTGCAAAATTGTACTCTAAAAACTGTGAAATTGTGTGATAAGTATTTTCAAAACAGAAGTTGAGATGCCTGTTTGCTTACACCCTTATCAACAGTGGATATTATCAAGCCTTTAAATCTTTATCAATACAATAAGTGAAAAGTTATATATTATTGTTGTTTTAAATTACATCTTTGACTATGGAACGTTTTTTTCACTTGTTTATTGGCCTTTTTGTACTTTGATAAATTACCTCCCCATGTATTTTACTCATTTTTTTCTCAGGTTATTCATCTTTTCACTATTGATTTGTAGGACTTCTTTACACTTTTAAAATGTTAACTCATTGTTTGGTGTATTAACTATATATGGTTCCAGTTTATGCCTTGTAGGAAATAGATACACAGTAAATATTGGTTGACTAAATAAACGAATGAATGTTATACTTTGTCACACAGAAATTCTAAATGTTATAAAGTCAAATTTGTGTTCATTTCCATTGTGGTTTCTGGCCTTGGTGCCAAGCAATGAAAAGCGTTTTTACTGAAAAGATTAAGAGGAAATGTTCTTCTCATAATAGGATTTCTGAAAAATTTAATATGTAATCCAGCTGAGCTTTATTAATGTGTAAAATGGATTGCTTTTCTTGCTAACTCAGGCCAATTCTTCCAAGATCATTGACTAAGAAATCAACATTTTTTCCATTGACTGGAAGTGTTAGCTCCATCATATATAAAACTCTGATATAAACTAGGCTCTGCTTGTGAATCTTCTCTTCCCTTTCATTTTTCTACCTATTCCTATGTCAGTACCACATTACTACCACTACATTTACTTTACAGTATACTTTGATATCTTATAGGGCATGTTCCCCGCTCCGGAAGCTTTTTCTGAAAAATTCCTGCCCATTATTATTTAACTTTTCCTTCAAGAAGAAAGTGAGAGTCAGTTTCTCAATATTTTAAAAACTTGAAAATGGTATTAAATTAGCACTAAATATATAAAATATTTTGTCCAGAATCAACATCTTCATAGTAGTTTTCAACTATAGAAAATACACAGATTTTAAAAAATCGACTCTCCACAAATTTGCATGGCTTTGAATGTATTAATCAGTTTTAAGCTAATTACAATGAAGTCTAATTATTACCATTAAATCATTATATCCATTTGACATCAAAGATTGAATGCTAATTATAAAACAAATCAACTCCCCACTGACATTTGTTTCAGATTATTGGATGACAGTTTTGTTAAAATATGACATCTAGTTGATGACAGATCCTCTAATAATTGAAATGTTTGTGACTACCCCAACAGATAAAACTTCCCCCAAGAGTGGGCCCATGATGGGAGTTACACTTTCAGGTACGAGTGATTTTAATAACAGTGATGATAGGATTACATAGTGGTGCAGATTTATAGTGGGCATACATGTGAGTAATATCTGATCAGTTTATTCAGTCTTTCTAGAAAAACAAGGCTTAGGGGGAACTTTGCCAATATCTAGGGGAACAATGTTGGGGTCACATGAATATCCAAAGGAAGACAGAGGATATTGGAGAGGCAAGGATCCCCCATGTCAGGAGCAGGCACAGGGCCTGGTGTGGCTCATGGCAACAGGAATTGAGTTGAATGGAGGTGGAAAATGAGGCCAGGGAGGCAGCTATGGGCCAGAGTACAGAAGTCTGTATGAGACTTGGTAGGTATTTAGGAGGTGAAAAATCTCTACAATGAGAATTACAAAACATTGCCCCAAAAAATCAGAGATGACACAAACAAATGTAAAAACATTCCATGCTCATGGATAAGATGAATCAGCATTATTAAAATGGCCATGCTGTCAAAAGCAAATTACAGATTCTATGTGATTTATTAGACTACCAATGACATTCTTCATAGAACTAAAACAAACCATTTAAAAACTCATATGGAACCAAAAAAAGAACCTGAATAGCCAAGCAAAAAGAACAAAGCTAGAGGCATCACGCTACTCAATTTCAACTATAGTACAGGGCTACAGTAACCAAAACAGCATGGTACTGTTACAAAAACAAACACATAGACCAGTGGAAAAGAATAGAGAGCCCAGAAACAAGGCCACAAACCTAAAACCATCTGATCATTGACAAAGCTGACAAAAATAAGCAATGGAGAAAGGACATCTTACTCAAGAAATAGTGCTAGGATAACTGGCTAACCATATGCAGAAGATTAAAGCTGGTCCCCTTCCTTACACTATATACAAAAATCAACTTAAGATGGATTAAATATTTAAATGTAAAACCCAAAACTGGAAAAACTCTGGAAGACAACCTAGACATTACCATTCTGAACATAAGAACTGGCAAAGATTTCATGACAAAAGTGCCAAAAGCAACAGCAACAAAAAGTACAAATTGACAAATGGAATCTAATTAAATTGAAATGCTTCCGCACAGCAAAAGAAACTATCAACAGAGTAAACAGACAAGCTACAAAATGGAAGAAAAATTTTGCAAACTATGCATCTGACACTTACAAGGAACTTCAATAGATTTACAAGGAAAAAAACATTAAAAAGTGGGCAAAGGACATAAACAGACACTTTTCAAAAGAAGACATACACATGGCTAACAAGCACAGGAAAAAAAGGTCACTATGACTAATCATTAGTGAAATGCAAATCAAACCCACAATGAGATAACCATCTCACACCAGTTAGAATGACTATTATTAATAAGTCAAAAAATAACAGATGCTGAGAAGGTTGCAGAGAAAAAGGAACAGTTATACATTAATGTTGATAGCGTAAATTAGTTCAACCATTGTGGAAAGCAGTGTGGGGATTTCTCAAACAGGTAAAACAGAACTACTATTCGACCTAGAAATCTCATTACTGGGTATATACCCAAAGGAATAGAAATCATTTTATCATAAAGACACCTGCATGCATATGTTCATTGCAACACTTTTCACAATAGCAAAGACATGGAATCAACCTAAATGTCCATCAGTGGTAGAGTGGATAAAGAAAATGTAGTACATATATACTCTGGAATACTATGCAGCCATAAAAAGAGAATGTGATCAAATCCTTTGCAGGAACATGGGTGGAGCTGGAGGTCACTATTCTTAGCAAAGTAGAACGGGAACAGAAACCAAATATCACATATTTTCATTTATAAGTGGGAGCTAAATGATGACAACACATGGATACAAAGAAGTAAACAACAGACACTGGGGCCTACTTGAGGTTGGAGAGTGAGAAAGAGGAGAGGATAAGAAAATAATGGCCGGGCACAGTGGCTCAAGCCTGTAATCCCAGCACTTTGGGAGGCCGAGGCGGGTGGATCACGAGGTCAAGAGATCAAGACCATTCTGGTCAACATGGTGAAACCCCATCTCTACTAAAAATACAAAAAAAAAAAAATTAGCTGGGCATAGTGGTGCGTGCCTGTAATCCCAGCTACTCAGGAGGCTGAGGCAGGAGAATTGCCGGAACCCAGGAGGCAGAGGTTGCAGTGAGCCGAGATCGTGCCATTGCACTCCAGCCTGGGTAACAAGAGTAAAACTCCGTCTCAAAAAAAAAAAGAAAGAAAGAAAGAAAAGAAAAGAACTTGGGTACTAGACTTAGTATCTGGGTGATGAAATAATCTGCACAAGAAACCCCCGTGACACTAGTTTACCTGTATAACAAACCTGCACATGTAACTCTGAACCAACCTGCACATGTAACTAACTCTGAACCTAAAATAAAAGTTTTTTAAAAAGAATTGGAATTTGTTCTAAGCATGATGAGAATTCCATGGAGGCTTTTGAGCAAGAGGAAAACATAATCTGATTATGTTTCTTTAAAAAAAATTAAGACTCTGACTGCTAAATGGAAAAGAAGAAGGAGGAAGGAAAGAATGGAGAAAGGGAGACAAGTTAGAAGTCCAGGCAAGGGGAAAATGCAGTTTGGAGTAAGGAAGTCACAGTGGATGAGGTAAGACGTGGGATTTGGGATCTATGTTAAGATTATAATTAACAATATTTGCTGATTAACAGGATATTTCCGAGGTTTGGAATGAGCAACTGGGTTAATGGCATCCCTTATCTCGCTATGGCTCTTCAAATCCTCTAGCCTGACCCCATCTTCTACCCTTTCTCAATTCCCTTACACAGGCCCTCTGGAACTTGTAGTTCAGCATCAAAAAATCCCTGATATCCTCAGCCCTTTTAATGAGTATTCTCTATGCCATCTCCCTCTACCTTGCCGCTGAAGGCACTGTTCCTTACAAGCTGCTGCTGTGATGACTATTTACTTTCCCACATTCTTCACCCTCCTGGGCCAGGAAATAATAGATATTTTTCATGCTCCTCATTGCCACTTCTCACTAATTTAAAAATGAGAAATTTAGAAACTGAGCCACTAGAGCACCAATGAAAGTCCACTTCCTGTTTGCGAAATCCTTATTGAGGATGCTTATCATCTTTACATCATGGCTGACAGCCAAGTTAGAAATTCAGTCAAAGATTTTAGAAACACAACACCAGGCTTGAGTTTTCATTTTCTCTTATAAATGTACCATTGTAAACTAAGCAAAAAGTGAATAATGGGGCATGCACAAGCACAGACTTCAGGGTATCGACTGCATCCCCAGAACACAGGGATACAGTCTCCAAGCCCTATTCATTCACCCATGGGGAATGGCTGTCAGTGGAAGATGTAGATGGTAAGATTCTAACCACAAGTTTTATCTCCTTAGAAAGTCCTAACTGTGGTAGATCAGTTCTGCTATGCAAAGTATCTACATATGTATGCAGGCAGGCAGGGACTTTTTTTGCAGGTCCACACATAGGCAAGAAGTATTTTCCCCAAGCGAAATAAATCTCTTGGGGCTATCTCACTGTGACACTCTTTTTTTTTTTTTTTTTTTTTTTTGCATATATGTATACATATCTTTTCTTTTTCTCCATCCTCCCGTCACCTGTATCTGGCATTTCTCCCCATGTTATCCCTTCCCAACCTCCCTACCCCCAACTGTCCCTCCCCTATTCCCCACCAAACAGACCCCAGTGTGTGATGTTCCCCTCCGTGTCCATGTGTTCTCGTTGTTCGACACCCGCCTATGAGTGAGAACATGTGGGGTTTGATTTTCTGTTCTTGCGTCAGTTTGCTGAGAATTCACAGCCAAGAGATCCTACACTGGGCAAGTCAGGAAGTGGAGGGTTCCTCTGACACATGGCCCATCCTCCAGAGAGCCACTCCAGCTCTACAAGGCCTTGGTCCTCTCCGCTATAGGCAGGGGCAAAGCTGAAGCTTTCTGCCATCTCTCAGCTGCCTGCTTTCTTGAATACCTTCTACTTCTAATAACTCACTTCATGTATTTGATTAATTAAAGGATGGCCCACGGCTTTTAAGTATTCCCACGGTAACCTTCACTTAGCCCTCTCACAGCACTCATGGCATGTTATCTGTCTATATGACCATCTCATTAAGCCATGAGTTCCTGAAGGGTATCTGTGTTCCCAGCACTGGGCCTCTCGAAGAATTGGTATCAATGCATAAAGAGACGACATCATTAGTTATGTGAAATGCTTAGTAAAATGCGTACTCCCAAGAGGATGTATTTTCAATCACTCTTAACCATAGCACCGTATACTGAGAAACCATCCTTTCTGAGGAGTTTCCATGAAGTTTTGTTACTTTTTCCTTTATACAAGTTTATCTTTGACATTTCCCTCAGATTTATGCCACACTTAATATGAGGTTGGTGCAAAAGTAATCATGGTTTTTGCCATCAATGTTATTGGCAAAAACTGCATACTTTTGCACCAACCTAACAGTAAGTAAATGGGAAAACTTACTAGGAAATGACTAAAAGGTAAGTTTTCTTTCCCTTCTGAATCAGTCAGTTTCTGAAGTCTGAAATCTGTAGGGCAAACAGGCAGACTGGAAACTCAGAAGGGAGTAAACATTGTATTTTTGAGTTCAAAATCTACAGAGCAATACAGCAGGCTGGAGAAAAAGTGTTGAGGCAGAATCTCTTCTCCAGGAAACTTCAGTTTGCGCTCTAAAGGCCTTCGACTGACTGAAATAAACCTACCCACATTATCAAGGATCATCTCCTTAACTTAAATGCACCTGATTGTAGTTGTTCAGCACATCTGCAATATAGTTACAGAGCACTATCTAAACTAGTGTTTGACCAAACAATTGGGCACTGTAGCCTAGCCAAGTTGACACACAAAACTTAAGAATCACACCTTCATTCTGGGGATGACAAAACTTGCACACTCACGATAACCAAATAGAACACAGGCAACATGTATTAAACAACTAGTTTAATATTTTGGGTAGTAATAGAAATTGACAAGCTGATTCTTAGGACCTAGGCTAGCCAAAACAACTTACAAAAGGAACAAAATTGGAAAACTAATGCTACCTTTTATCAAGTCTTAACACAGAATTAAAGGAATCAAGATGGTGTTGTTTTGGCATAAGGATGGCCACACAGATACATTGACTAGAATGCAGAGTCCAAAAATATATTTGTACATACATGCTCAATTGATTTTTAACAAGGGCCAAAGTAATTCAATTTGAAAAGATGCTTTTTTTCCATAAATGGTGCTGGAATAACTGACTATTCATTTAAAACAAATTATGAACCTCGATTCTTAGCTCACCTCATACACAATAAATAATGAGAAGTAGATCACAGACCTAAACATAAATGCTAAAATGCTAAAAGTTTCTGAAAAAAATATAGGAAAAAACATGCATCTTGAAATAGGCAAAAATTCCTCAGATAGCATGGCAAAATCTTGAACTCTAAAAGAAAAAGAAGAGAGTATATTGAATTCTGTCGACTGCTTAAGATCTGCTCTTTGAAAAACAACATCAAGGAAACAAAATGGCAGAATATTTCAATAATCATATCTGATAAAGCCTAGTATCCAGAAAATATTTTTAATCCTACAATTCAAGAATAAAACAACCAAGAACCCAAAGTTTTAAAATGGGTAAACATTGGAAAAGACACTTAAGCACATAAAAAGATGTTTAATGTGACTAATAATAACAAAATGCAATTTAAACTATAATTTGATGCTACCACATACTCACTAAAATGGTCAAAATTTGAAAAGTTAACAGCACAAGTGTTGATGTAGCAACTTAAACTTCTATCCATTGGGAATTTAAATAGTAAAATCATCCCAGAAAACCATTTGGGAATTTCTTTGACATTAAATAACTGCCTATCCTATGACCCAGCAATTTCATTTCAGGTGTTTACTCAAGAAAAAATGAAAATATATGTCCACATAGAGATTGTAGAGGAACATCTTTAGTAAACTTATTTATAATAGTCACAAATTGAAAATAACCCACATATCCACAAACAGGAGTATAATTAAACTGTGGCATATTTATACCATGTAATACTATTCAGTAGTTAAATAGAAAAATCTATTGTTATCAACAACATAGATGAATCTCACAAAAGCTGTAGTGAAGGAAAGAAACTGCACTAAACAAAATACATCCTGAATTATTTCTTTGACATGAAGATCAAGAGGAGAAAAAACTACTCTACAGAGCTAAAGCCCAGAACAGTAACTGCCTTTGGCTGGGAAAGAATTTTTTAGAAAGAGGAATGAGAACATTCTGGGATGAGGGTGAGGTCTTGATAAAGATATCTGTTAGAGGAATGTATACATTTTTCAAAATTCAACAAACCACATACTTAAAATGGGTCTATTTTATTCATGTAAATCATACCTGAATGAAGAAATAAAGTATTCCTTGATAATAGCAACAATTCGAATGTAATATTTAAATATGCCATTTATAATAGAAAAATTCTAAGTGATGTAGCCATACACAAACCTTCTCAAATTAATCTAACAGTAATGCCAACAATATATTTTGGAGAACTCAATAAGCTAATATTAAAATATATATTGAAGAATAAAAGGCCAAAAGTTATCACGATGATTGTGAATTAAAAGATTGAATAACGGAGCATGTCCTGACAAATGTGGAGACTGACTCTAAAGCTACAGCAAATAAGGCAATGTGATATTAGCAAAGTAATATAAAAACAAACAAAAAACAAGTATACAGAAATGTGTATAGAATAGAGGTAGCACTCAAATCCATAGATAGACCAGCCAATTGTGTTGGGAAAACTATTTATCTACATGGAAAATATTAGGGCCCCACTTGACAGTATACATTCCTGTCAGTATTCAATAAACTAAAAGGTAAGAGTAGAACTTAAAAGTTTTAGATAAAAAGATAAATCCATACATTTATGGCTGTGAGGTACTATAGGAAAGAGTTTAAGAAGATACATGCATGCACGTGTACGCATGCACACACACACACAGACACAGTAACAGATAAGACTGATATATCTGGCTCTATTGATAATTTATTACTTATTAATAAATCACCCAAAACTTCATGGCTTATTATGCTTACAAATCCACAGTATAAGTAGGCTTTGGTGGGGATGACTTGTCTCTTCTCCACATCTGGTGCTACTTCACTGAGGGTAACCCAACTGTGAGGATGGCTCCCTCACAAGCTAGAGATGGAGAGCCTGTGCAGGCTGCAGCTACAAGCTCAGCTGGAGCTGTAGACCAGGAGCCTTGGTTCCTTGCCTCATGAGCCTCCTTATAATCCTCTTGCACTTCTTCACAGCATGAAGTCTGAATTCCAAGACAAAGTATCCCAAGATAAACTGGCAGAAATAGCATTTTTGTGTGTGTGACTTGGCATTAGAAGTCACATAACAACACTTCTGCCAAACTGTACTGGTCAAGGCAGTCACAGGGTCACTCCCAATTTTAGGTGTAAGAGACATAGATTCCATCTTTTGAGGGAGTAGTACAGTTCTAGAAGAGTCTGTTGGACAGCAGACATCCTTGTGTCTATCTTTGGAAAATACAATCTGTCACACTGATTAAATTAAAACAAAAAATGCCACAAAGATTAAAAAAAGCTATGGATTAGCAGAAGCATTCAACACATGCTACTGTGAAATATATATCCACAATGTATGAAGAACTCATACAAAGCAATATTAAAAATACAAACAATCCAGTAAAGAAAATAGTAGAGGATATCAATAGATTTCTTACAGAACAGGAAAGCCCAAAGACTGATAAAAATAGGAAAATACACTCAACCACAGTTTCAACTTCATTTATCTTTCATCTGGGAAACATAAATTACAAAAATCAGAAATAATTTTAAGCACATCACATTGGCAAAAACCGTGAGTCAATATCAAGTGTTTGCAATGAAGAAAAGAAACTAGAAATCTCATGTACTGTAGGTCATAGTTTAACTGATTAAATACTTTTGAGTATTATGCAACATCTGGTAAAGCTGATGATACACACAACCAATGACTCACTTTCTACCTCCAGTTTCATATATAGAGGACACTCACATACATGCAGTAGGAGACACTGCTACAGAAGAATGCTTATTACAGTACTGTTTGAAATGGTGAAAAATTAAAAACAATGCAAGTGTTTATCAGTACAAGAATGGCTATATAAATTGTGGCATATTTGTGCAACGAAGCATTATATACAGTAGAAGTTATTTTTAAATAAATGAAGTAGCTCTACAATAATAAAATATCATAATACATGCAAGAATGTGGATCAGAAAACCAAGTTGCAGAATAGTATGTCAATATAATGTCATTTACATAAAGTTGTAAAACATGAGAAACAATCCTATGTATTGTTTAGGAATATATACTTATTTTGAAAACTGTGAAACCCATTTACAGTGATACTAAACACAAAATTCAAAATAGTAATTATCAGAAAGGGAGGAAAGGAAGATGTAGAATGAGATGAGATGTGGGTACATAGCATCCTCCAACTTCATGCAAAAGTTTTTGTTTCATTAAAATCAACGCAAAGATAGTTGTTTATTACGCTCAAGGACACAATGCTATACATTTAAAATATATCTTGATAAAGTCCCGTGTTTCTATACCAAAGCTCCACAGAATGAACCTTATAGTTAATCTAATCCAACAATCCTTTCCAACATGGTCTGAAACTCATTTTACAGATGTAAAAACTGGTGTCCAAAAAGAAGACTAGAGTTCCTTAAGGCTACATGGTGAGTTACTAACATTAATGGGGCAAGGGAAGACTCCTCACTCCCAGATTAGCCCTCTTCCTCTATACTGTACTCTTCACAGTACAGTGTTTTTAAATTTTATTATTATTATACTTTAATTTCTGAGATACACAGGCAGAACATGCAGGTTTGTTACATAGGTATACACGTGCCATGGAGGTTTGCTGAACCCATCAACCCCTCCTCTACTTAGGTATTGCTCCTGTTCTGTGAAGAAGGTCCATGGTAGCTTGTTGGGGATAGCATTGAGTCTGTAAATTACTTTGGGGAGTATGGCCATTTTCACAATATTGATTCTTCCTAACCAAGAGCATGGAATGTTTTTCCATCTGTTTGTGTCCTCTGTTATTTCCTTGAGCAGTGATTTGTAGTTCTCCTTGAAGAGGTCTTTTACATCCTTTCTTAGTTGTATTCCTAGGTATTTTATTCTCTTTGTAGCCATTGTGAATGGTTGTTCACTCATGATTTGGCTCTCTGTTTTTCTGTTATTGGTGTATAGGAATGCCTGTCATTTCTGCACGTTGATTTTGTATCCTGAGACTTTGCTGAAGTTGTTTATCAGCTAAAAGAGGGTTTGGGCTGAGACGAAGGGGTCTTCTAAATATACAGTCACGCATCTGCAAATAGAAATAGTTTGACTTCCTCTTTTCCTAATTGAATGTCCTTTATTTCTTTTTCTTGCCCAGTTGCTGTGGCTAGAACTTCCATGGAGTGGTGAGAGAGGGCATCCTTGTCTAGAGCCAGTTTTCAAAGGGAAGGCTTCTAGATTTTGCCCATTCAATATGAGATTGGTGGTGGGTTTAATATAAATAGCTTTTATTATTTTGAGATACATTCCACTGATACCTACTTTGTTGAGAGTTTTTAGCATAAATGGCTGTTGAATTTTATCGAAGTTCTTCTCTGCATCTATTGAGATAATCATATGGTTTTTGTCTTTGGTTCTGTTTATGTGATGGATAACATTTATAGATTTGCGTATGTTGAACCAGCCTTGCATCCCCGGGATGAAGCCTACTTGATTGTGATGGATAAGCTCTTTGATGTTCTGTTGCATTTGGTTTTTTATTGTTGCCAGTATTTTATTGAAGATTTTTGTGTTTATATTCATCATGGATACTAGTCTGAATTTTTCTTTTTCAGTTGTGTCTCTGCCAGGTTTTGGTATCAGGATGATGTTGGTCTCATAAAATGAGTTAGGGAGGATTCCTTTTTTTTGTATTGTTTGGAATAGTTTCAGAAGGAATGGAACCTTTGGAATAATTTCAGAAGGAATTCACCAGCTAGTCTTTGTATCTCTGGTAGAATTCGGCTGGAAACCCATCTGGACCTGGACTTTTTTTGGTTGGTAGGCTATTAATTGCTGCCTCAACTTCAAATCTTTTTATTGGTCTACTCAGGGTTTCAACTTCTTCCTGATTTAGTCTTGGGAGGGTGTAAGTATCCAGGAATTTAACCATTTCTTCCAGATTTACTGGTTTATGTGCATAGAGCTGTTTGTAGTATTCTCTGATGGTAGTGTGTATTTCCATGGAATTGGTGGTGATATCCCCTTTATCATTTTTTATTGCATCTACTCAATTCTTTTCTTTTCCTTTTTATTAGTCTGGCTAGTGGTCTATTTTGTTGATCTTTTCAAAAAACCAGCTCTTGGATTTACTGATTTTTTTTGAAGGGTTTTTGTGTCTCCATCTCCTTCAGTTCTGCTCTGATCTTAGTTATTTCTTGTCTTCTGCTGGCTTTTGAGTTTTTTTTTTTCTATCTTGCTCCTCTAGCTCTTTCAATTTTGATGATAGGGTGTCAATTTTAGATCTTTCCTCGCTTCTCATATGGGCATTTATTGCTATAAATTTTCCTCTAGACACTGCTTTAAATGTGTCCCAGATATATTTCTCCTAATGCTATCCCTCCCCAACACCCCCAACCCCTGACAGGTACCGATGTGTGATGTTCCCCTTCCTGTGCTCCCCACTCCTATTCAACACTGTATTAGAAGTTCTGGCCAGGGCAATCAGGCAAGAGAAATAAATAAAGAGCATTTAAATAGGAAGAGAGGAAGTCAAATTATCTCTGTTTGCAGATGACATGATAGTATATTTAGAAAACCCCATCGTCTCAGCCCAAAATCTCGTTAAGCTGATAAGCAACTTCAGCAAAGTCTCAGGATACAAAATCAATGTACAAAACTCACAAGCATTCCTATATGCCAATAATAGACAAACAGAGGGCCAAATTATGAGTGAACTCCCATTCACAATTGCTACAAAAAAGAATAAAATATCTAGGAATACTTACAAGAAATGTGAAGGACCACGTCAAGGAGAACTACAAACCACTGCTCAAGGAAATAAGAGAGGACACAAACAAATGGAAAAACATTCCATGCTTATGGATAGAAAGAATCAATATCATGAAAATGGTCATAGTGCCCAAAGTAATTTATAGCTTCAGTGCTATTCCCATCAAGGAGGACTTTAAAATGTGATCTTGGCTGCAACTCTCTGACCCAGACAAGAGTGACAGGTGTGACAATTATTTCTGAAGCAAACTATACAGAAGAGGAATGGCAACTATCTGAGCCTTCATACCTAGGTTGGATTATAGGTCTAGGTAGAGTGTTGTCTAAAACTCTGCAATGAAATAATCATTCCTTTGACTTCAGCTTTGCCTACAGGAGGTATGAACCCTTCAATATTCAGAGTAGGTTTAGAATGGTCCAGAGCTGATGATTTCTATGAGAAAGGACAAGGCTGGACCCTCTACACAATTACATGGGATTATACTGAAGCCCATTCATTTTACCTCAGCTAAAATCATCTAGGGACCTCCCTTTAGGCCTGAGTGTGGAGGTCCCAGAGAAAATAGCCAACCATCCTACAGTCTAGGAAACTGACCAGAAAGTGGCAGGGAACCAACTTCTATTTCCAGACAACATATTAAAATTTTTGAAGTCTTGTAAATAATTTAAGTAGTCTAATACTCATTAACTTTAATGTATTCTTCACAACTGCTTCCATGAAATACTGATATGTGAGCTATTTTGTTTCCTTTTCCTCTTTTTTTTTTTTTTTAGCTTAATGAAGCTTTTAGTCTTATTGTAAGCAGCATCGTTTATAATGGAAAATAGTCTCTTTGGGAAGCACAACAAAATATCTCCCAAAAATAATACAAAAGAAAGGCAAGCAAATTGTTTAGACCTTCCTCCCAGTTTTCTATCTGACCAAAAGCTGTCAAAAACCCTGGCTGGGATCTTTGAATTATGAAGGACAGTACCAATCCTACTAGCACATAGTACATAATGCTCACATAGTCCACCAGCATGTGGCTTCACAAAGCAGCAGGGGCAGGAGATGATGGCAGCAGTCCCTGTTCTGACACAAATCACTAAGTGACCTTGGGCAAGTCACATTAGCCTTCCTGAGCCCTTCTCTTCATCTGTCAAATTGGCATCATGATACTGACATATACTACACAGAGCTTTCAAAATTTAGATAAGTGCAGGGAGCAGGTTGGAGATACAACTGTTTCTGGTTGAAAGTGTCTCAGAGATGGCAAAGCTTCTGTGCTCATGTGTGTGACTCCACAAGTCACTGGACCAGTTAAAAAAAAAAGAAAACAGAAAGAGAAAGAGGAACCTGAAGGCTACTTGAATCTTCTGTGACCAAAATTCCTTCTCCTACTCTACCTCATTTCCTGTTCTATTCTTCATCCTTCAACTTACCCTTCCCTATCCTTTACATGTACCTCAAGACATGGTCCCAAGACAGGGTCCTAGTCACCATACAGGAAGCTCAGGGGCTTCCATTGTCAGCGGCCCAATTCCCCCACCCCTTCATTCATTCCTCACACTACTTCACTCAACAGCTCTAGGATTCAACTGTTGCATAATACATCACATTTCTACCTCTTTTTACTCAATCATATTAACCCCAAAAGAGGTTCTTCACAATTAGGTGGAAATAATTCAGATCTGCTGATGTCTACTTTAAAAGCACCATAATAATGCTGAAGCAGATCTCACACCTACCCCCCAATTCCAGCTATGCTCAAAAGTGAACTATATTTTCCTGAGTTTTCTTAATCTTCATTCTAGATTAATTAATGCTCTGTGCCTTTCTTCCCAACTGTCCTTTCATTTACACTTGCAATGAAGCTGAGATAGTTAAAGAAAAACCAAGGCACCATCCAGTTTCGAGGTTTCTTCCTGGGCACAAAGAACATCATTAACCTTTGCACTACGTCCTCCCTCTCTCTATAAACAGATGCTCACACCTCTTGTACCTGGATGATGACTCTCATCTCCTGTGCCACAGTGGCAGTGTGCATTTTCTTCTTATGTGAAAAAGATAATTTTAATTTCTACTCATATTTCTTATGAACACTGAAAACTCTCCCTATGATATTTGACCCGTATATTGAGAAGTCATGGCTTGGGCATATTTTAATCAGTTAAGGTAAATTGACAAGTAATTTGATGCTTTACTTCTTGCTAAATTTCTAATATCCTTTCTTTGAAATCAGTTTCTGCAGTTTAAATAAGTCACTTGTTCTTGATCTTCTGAATTTTCTTTAAAATAAAATTCAGACTGATCTGCAGGAAATTTCAAGATTGAAGTGCAGTAAAGGTGAGCTGGATGCTGCCTTTTATGTGATATAATAATCATTTTTACCACATCACCTGTATTTCACTAACGGAATGGAATAAACAGGGGACAAACACTGTTAAATAGAGTTTTTCTTGTTTTCTACATGACAGAATATTCTGATATTTTCATTACAGTTTCCAAATAGAAACAGATGACGGTATGCCTGATTTTACACAGTACTGGGCTAAAGGCTATAGAAAGGAACTCCAGTACATGTTTACTGAGTATGTGCAACATGCCAATCTGTGCTTGGTTAGGGACGGGTGTGAACAAGATAGAATCTCTGACCTTCAGCAACAGACACTCACGTGGGGAAAGGCAGTCATGTAAAAAGTCATAATCCCATATAATAAATGCTATTAGAAAGGAAAGCAAGACCCAGAGAAGAGACCCTATCCCGGATTACCAAGAGGCCAGAAAACATTAGTAGCTGGTTAAGAGAAAAAAGGAAGGGGATAAAGATAACAGTGAGACAGGGGCCCAGACACTGAAGGCCTTGGAGGTTGTATTGAGAAGTTGACTTCACCTTGAGAGGGATGTAAAGTTATTGCAAAATATTTAAACAGAGAATAAACATAGTCAGGTTTTTGGAAAAAAAAAAAAAGACATTCTGTCAGTAGTATGGAGATGAATTCAATGAAGAGACAGTCTGGAGCCATGAAAAATTAGAACAGAGATGGTAGCAGCCTGCTCTAGAGTTGGCAGTAAAGTTAGAAGGAAAATGGTTTTGCTAAATATTTAGCAGTAGAATCAATAGGACATGGTGGTCGGTTGAATGTAAGAAGGATTCAAGAATGATGGAAGCATAGAAGTGAGGAAGGATGTGCTATGTGAAACATCTGTAGCACAATCCCAATGAGATTCTGAAGAAATCATTGAGTACATAGATCTGGAGCCCGAAAGTAACATAGAGTCTAGATGAATAGTTGTGGACATTGTCACTTACAGGTGTAATTGAAATAAATAAGATTGCCGAGGGAGTGTGGTGGTGAAGGGGAGTGTGTAGAGAAGAAGAAAAGGTCCAAAACAAAATCCCGAGAAGGCTCAGCACTGAAAAGACCCCATGAGGTGAAAGAAAGAGCTTGCAAATAAAACAGAAAATTGCTGGCTAGAGAAGTAGGAGGAAACAAGCGGAGTGCAGTGAGCATCGGTGTCCTAGGAACCATGACAATACCAAGCAGATATTTTAAAAGGAAGAACGAATGCTCAGACACCAATGGACAATATTCTATGCAGCTGAAAAGGAACTTGAAAAAAGTGTTCTTTATCAGTTGTTGTGCATTTTAGGTAATCAGGATTCAGCAAAGGAAAACTCCCAGATTAAAAAAAAATAGAGCACCTAAAATTAGTAAGTATCTTTGCACATCCAATGATTCACCCACCAGTTCTGTGAAGGGAGCTGCTTGGGATCAGCTGGATCTGAGCCAAAATCCTATCCCTGTCAGTGACAAGAGATGTGATCTTAGGACGGTCAAATGAACTCACTTTCCTGATCTGCAAAATGAAAATAATACCTCCACTGCAGGATTGTTGGAAAGATTACAGATATAAAGAGCTTAGCAATGGGTTTACCATATTGTAATGCTTATTAGTAAATGTCTGTTGAATCTGAATGCATTATTTTACAAAAGTCCCTATCCTCCAGGGTCTCACAATTCTTGCACAGGAGAGGTCACTAAACTACTGTGCCTAATTGCAGGCTTGGCATCTTTCCAGTCTACTCTCTCAGATTCCATTCAAATACAGTCATCATCTATAAAAAGGATAGGAGGCTGAAATTAAGAAAACAAGTCCTTGTAAAATACATCCAGCACTGTCACAGCTCTATGTGTGGCCAAAGGCAATCAATAGCAGCACTCACAGTGTGTAGAGCCTGCTTCCCGGCTGGAGTGAGGGCAAAAAGGCAAAGGAAGAAAAGAGAAAAGGTACAGCAATAGCACATTGTGTCTTTTTGGGGAGAAAATTATAACTACCAAGAGAATGTTCTTTGGATCTCATTTGTCACATGCAAATTAATAAAATAGTGTGGTCAAGTTTCCTGAAAAGAAGCAAAAGGATTTATAAACCTCTAATCCTATTTTATTCATTCCTTTCTCTCTGAACCTATGAGAATCAGAAAGTCCAGAGTTCTGATCTGAGTTTAGCCACCTTCTAACCATGTTCTTTGGGTATATTGCTTACTATTTCTAAGCTTTGGTTTCCTCAACTATAAGATGAAGATGAAAAAACAGTTTATTAAGCACACATACTAAGTGCTAAGCATAAATCTTGGGCATAGTAAGCACTCAAACGACTGACTGGGGTTCAGTAATGTTAACAATGGTCACAGCAACGCTACCTCTTGGCCATGTCCTCCTCCATCTCTCCAGTCCTTTCCCTACACTCTTCACTCCTCTCAGCAGTCTTCACAGCTGCTATCGGGTCAACCAGCTGTGCAATGCAGAAAGCAGAGTCCCTTCCTGCCCTAAAATAGAGTCACCAAACGCCAAAGGCCACTGTGATAACAATTCAGAAGGAGCCC
The DNA here is from genome assembly GCF_049354715.1 of Callithrix jacchus. Classification (NCBI taxonomy): domain Eukaryota; kingdom Metazoa; phylum Chordata; class Mammalia; order Primates; family Cebidae; genus Callithrix; species Callithrix jacchus. The sequence goes on from NC_133515.1 coordinate 94,012,494, forward strand.
CACCTGGAGGAGGGCCTCAACTTTGTCGCTTGCAAATCCTATAACCATACGAAAGTCACTTAGTTCCTTCCGTGAGTTTGTTTAGACATACACACAGCACAATTACTAACACTGACCTCCACAAAGCTGTTCAGAGAATTACATGACAACAGTTATATAAAGATGCTTGGAAGTTGTGAAATATTATATGAATGAGAAAATTAGTAGTAGTGCTACCCAAGTGCACAGTGGCTGCTGTTTTCTGTTGTTATCACACTACCACAGAGCACGCTATTGGAAAACCCAGCAGATCCCACCGGCACTTAAAGAAGAATTGTCTTCTTTGAGCACTTATAGAAGGCAATGGCTGCCGGGCGCGGTGGCTCTCGCCTGTAATCCCAGCACTTTGGGAAGCTGAGGCAGGTGGATCACCATGTCAAGAGATCAAGATCATCCTGGCCAACACAGTGAAACCCCATCTCTACTAAAAATAAAATAAAATAAAAACTAGCTGTGCGTGGTGGCACACACCTGTGGTCCCAGCTACTCAGGAGGCTGAGGTGGAAGAATCGCTTGAACCCCGGAGGCGGAGGTTGCAACAAGCCGAGATTGCGCCACTGCACTCCAGCCTGGGGACAGAGCCAGACTTCGTCTCAAGAATAAAGAAAAAGAAAGCAATGGTTGCTAAATTTTCCTGTGGCACTCCTAGACTAGAATGCTTTTCACCTTTTACTTTACCTTATTACTTTTTAGTGAAACAATTACAGACTCACAAGAAATTACCAAAATCATACAGAGAGGTCCTCTATACCCACCACTCAACTCCCCCCAGTAGTGATATCTTACATAACCATAGTGCATTATGAAAACCAGTAAATAAAAATTTAAAGATTTAGAAAATGATATTATAAAATGATACAAAGAAAGCATTTTGGAGTAGGTCAACCAAAACCCTGGGAATCATAAAAGAAAATAAATCAATAGGTGTAACCATCTGCAAATATTTTTAAATTCTAAATGAAAAATGTAAACAAAATGAAAAGACAAATAGAAAAATTGCAATATATGTAATGAAGTTCTAATTTCTATAAAATGAAAGTAAATAAAGGCAATTTGGCAATACCTGTCTTAATGTAAAACAACCAGGTCCTTTAATTCACCATTTCTGGTTATTGATTGTATTACTATATTGGTAGATACAAGGTAAGGTATATGGTACTCATTGCAGTAGTGCTAATAATATAAAAATGTTTAATAATATATCGAGTGGGCTGGTTTTTATAAATTATATTTATAACCATGTAAAAGAATGTCACGAAACTACTGAAAAAAAATACTTCATGATTTCACTCGTGGAATATATCCTTGAAAAGTTAAATATACAGAAATAGAGAATAACAGTGGTTACCAGGGGTGGAGGGTTGGAGACGGAAATGGAGAGATACAGGTCAGAAGATACAAAGCAGCAGTTATGTAAGATGAACAAATCTAGAGATCTAATATACAACATAAGAACTATAATTAATAAATTGTATTTGGGGCCGGGCACGGTGGCTCAAGCCTGTAATCCCAGCACTTTGGGAGGCTGAGGAGGGTGGATCACGAGGTCAAGAGATCGAGACCATCCTGGTCAACATGGTGAAACCCTGTCTCTACTAAAAAAACAAAAAATTAGCTGGGTATGGTGGCGCGCGCCTGTAATCCCGGCTACTCAGGAGGCTGAGGCGGGAGAATTGCCTGAACCCAGGAGGCGGAGGTTGCGGTGAGCCGAGATTGCGCCGTTGCACTCCAGCCTGGGTAACAAGAGGGAAACTCCATCTCAAAAAAAAAAAAAATTGTATTTGGTATTTTTGCAAATTGATTAGGTTTTAGCTGCTCTTGCCACAAAAAATGAGTAATTATGTGAGATGATAGATATGTTAATTTTCTTCCCTATAGTTATTTTATTACCTATATGTAACCCATACATCATGTTGTATACCTTAAATATACACAATCGAATTTATTTTTAAAATAATTTTAAAAAGGAATGAAGTGAATTCCCATGAATGGAAAGTGATTTCAAATATATACTGTCAAACATATAAAGTGCAGAAGAGCATATGGTATGCTTGCATTTGTGTCTGCCTCTCTTAAAAGCAATCCACACATAGTTTACCTGTGAATGGAATCGTTCTGGAAAGATTTATACAAAGATCTGTGGCTTGAGAAACCAATTTTTTAATAAGGGATCTTCTCCATTTACCTCTCTGCCACTGTCTTCTCTCACTTTTTCACCACAAAGTTCAAAGGTTTCTCTCTCATGTGTATTAAAGTTTCCCACAGTTCTCAAAAAAAATTCTGGCTTGAGTTTAAGTAAATAAACAAACAAATAGACATTAAGAGTTGAAACTATCTACCCATTCTCCATTCCAAAATATGGTGGGAAAAGGTGCTAATGTATTTTCCGTTAGTGACAATAATAATTAACATCTATATACAGCAATTTACAATTTATAAACACTTTCCTATATGACTTCAACACTAATCTTCACGACCCACTATGAAATGAATATTTTCATCCCCATTTCACAGATTGATAAGAAAGTTAAGTAATTTGCTCAGATTTATACAGCTAGTAAATGGTGGACGTGGGCATCAAGCAGACAGATCTTGTCCTACTTTAATTATTTACTAGTGCATGTATTAATATTTTTCAATTTTGAAAAAGAAACTACTTTAAAGATGAGTTTTAAAGAGAACACAAGTAGTGAGAACTAGGAAAAATCATTAAACCTGAATATTAGCAAATGTTAGATCTGGAAAAAGAAGTCTTTTTATCAAGAATAAGCGTACAAAGTAAAACAGAACCACATACTGTTTATAAAAGATGCCACAACTTCACAGAAGAATACTACACTATTCAAGAAGCAGTAAAATAATAAACTTTCTTTAAAAAGAAATATTAATGGTGGGAAAAATAAATAATAAGTATAAGGATGCCAGAGATAGAGACCTAAGTGGAGTGCAATCCCAGACCCAGAAGTCTTGGCAGATGGGCAGCAAACTGAACAGAGTGAGAGAAGTTTGTCAAGGCTCATCTTCAACAGGCGCCACATCAAGTCATGCAGGAAGCAGCCATGATGGATTGTTGATTGCCATGTGGCAGCCCTCAGGGGCCCTGCAAATACTGTGGGGATGAGATCCACTGTTCACAGGTAGCACAGTGAATGACAGGCACTCGGCTACGTGGTGGGAACATCTTCAGTCAGGACTACTCTACAACCCACTCCAGTAATTTAAGAGTGTCTCTGAATTCTCTTGGCCCTATGAAATGTGTGGGGGGTTGCTAATTCAGTGAAAACATTTTATAACTAACAAATGAAGACGTTTTTCCATCTGCTTTCCACCTAGTTTTTTAATGATATAATAGCTTGTGGAAGTAGAGAGAGCTTTATAAATTAGAATGAGTTCTACAAATATATGGGATGTCTAGAGTGTTTTTCCCCCAAAATAATTCTGGCAGAAATTTTTCCAACACTATTGATTTTTATACAAACTTCTTAATTTTTACTATAAAGCAACATGTCTTTTTTGTTTTATTATCTTAGTTAACACAAATTAGATCCCAGTATCAGCCTTTAGTCTTGTTTTAATTATGCCAGAAATACCAAAACAAAACAAAATGAAAATCTCTCACATTGATGATCTGCTCAACTTCATTCACAAATCTAGTTTCATCTCAAGTTATGAAAAGGATTACCTTTTCCAAAGAGTAACTTTTAATGTGTATGTATAAAGACTGTTTTTCTGCTTGGAGGCAGATTCAGTCTAAATTAAGAAGCCTGAAATCAAATCCTTCTTTTTCTGTCTATAAATTAAAAAAAGGAATGTAAAGACTATTAGACATATGTTCTAATTTTATTTTCCAATCACATATACTGGTAAAATAATTTTAGGCTATCAGAATGTGTATCTGTTTTGTTAAATTAGCTAACTCATGTTTTGGGTTGAATAAAGCATAGTAGCAATAGAGTTTTCTTCAGTTAAATGTGACAATGTAAATATGTCTATTGTTCTTGTGGTATTCACTATCCTGGATATAGGCTAGCAAAGACATTCTTCAGCTGAGCCTGAACAACAGCAAAGTGAGATGGTTCATATCCAATAACTTTACAGGTATATAAATTATTATTTTAATTGATGTATTAAATAAAACATAATTCAATATAATTCTATAATTAATACCTGTCTAGTACACATCTAAAAATATATCTCAAATACATTGATCTAAAATAGAAAAAAAAAAGCCATTTGTGCAAAGCTATTTAAAAGTACTGCCATTGGCAACTTACAAAAATTAGAAACCGTAAACAGAAAGATCAGCTACCTGTTCACCAAAAATAAGTGCTTTCCTTCCATAGAAGAGGATGTGGCTGCCTAGGAAGGAACTAGCTATCATCTACCCTCGTTTTCTCTGTCTGCTGACTGAACACAGAAGACTCCAAGACCTCAGGGAGAAGATCCTAGGCCCCTGAATCACCACATGTTAGGAAGCCACTTGGAAGCCATGAACATTTGCACCAGACCTTTAAATGAGCAAGAAATAGACTTTCATTGCATTCTTTAAGCCACTGAAATGTTGTGCTTAACAAAACCACCAGGTCCATGCTAAATTAATACTAACTAATGTTCAGTAGTGAAGACTGATTAAAAAAGAAGCTACAGCATTTTAAGACAGGTAGATAGTACCCTGATATTTGTGGACAACTTGATTAAGAAGTAGAAAACAAAACTATATGTGCAGAATATTATAAGACAAAATGCTCTGAAGGGGTCATCTGATATTAGCCATAAAGGAATGACTAATACTGAATACTGAATTTCTGTGTTAACTGTTTCTTTATAACTAGTCTCCACCGTAAAGGAATATGGCTAATTGTTAGGGGAAAGACTCATTAAGAATCCTTCCACCCATACGATCCATAGGTTGGCAGAAGATTGTTCATATGGTGTCATGTGTCAATATAGTCATCTCTCCTCAGAGATATAAGCATCTCTGGGGCAGACACTGTGTTGAAGTCCCATGTACCTAGCACAGGAACACGTGCAAATTACTCACCACCTACTGAACAGATGTAGAAATTCATTTATCCAAAGACAATTGCTCCATTCAGATTTAACTACACGTTTTTCTAAAGGTAGTCTATTCTCCTTTTCCTAATCTGCAATTTCTTAGCCCAATCTCTTTAAGCTGTTCAGCCTCTTTCTCTAAACCAATATACTGAGCAAACCATATAAAAAGCAATAGAGAATTAACTTGAGATTATCAGACTAATGATACAACTATCACAGTGTGGAATGCTTTATGAAAAGAGTATTATTGCTGGAGAATAAACGTGAACACATTTTTTAAGGTTTCACCAGGCAGCTACATCTGTGTGCATGTGACAGGTTTTTGTTTGGTGTTTGCCTGAGCTGCTTAAGGCTTTTGTCCAGTGGAGGGACAATACGGCCTAATTGCTACACTCCATTTGTCCTACACCTAAGAAACCACAGCTTCCTTCTTTATTAACTTCTCCCAGCAAAACAGAACCATGACACAGAACCTGAACTCAATCCAATTAGGGAACTTTTAAGTTGAAATAAAAGAAAGTGGCTCCTTGCATACCTCCTAATACCTGTTTTCCAGAAATAGATCTGAAACATCCAGGTGGGCCAGAGCCAGCAACTTCGCTTTCCTGTCACCGAGTCACCACTAATAAGAGAAAGGACACCTCTGTATCACCGAAGAGTATTTCCTTATCTGCCAAAAGAAACTCATATTCCCCTGGAGGAAGCCAACCCTTCCAATCTCACAGAGGTTTAATGGGTATTCGCCACTAATCTCCTCCCTTGCACAACATTTATAAGGAAGCAAGTGAGCAACCCACTAGCTTAGCTCTGCTTAATGGATTATTGGTCTTTATGTTTCCTTCCCTAGCCCCCTTACATTTTACTCTCAGTACAGAAGCTACACCAAACCTTTAAAAATAGGTCAAATCATATCAATCTTCTCTCAAAGCTCTGCATTGGCTTCCCATTTAGCTCCAAATAACAAACTTAGAAGGGACTTAGAAAGTATTTATGATCTGACCCCCTGCGATCTCTGGCATCTCTTCCTCTCCCCTCACTCACTCTGCTCCATGAACACTGCTTCCTTGCTATTATTCAAACGCAAGAGATCACTCAAAAGCCCATGCAAAGCCTTTACACTTGCGGGTCTCTCTATATGCAAGCCTCCTCCTTTTCCAGACATTCACTATAACTAACTCACAGACCTCCTTCAGACGTTTGCTCTAATGTGACCTTCCGAATGAGCCATCCCCCAAGCACACACACACACACACACACACACACACACACACATACACTATCCCTCTTTCCTGCTTTATTCTCCCCTATACCATTTATTATCTTCCAGCATACTAAATCTTTTCTTAATTTGTTTGTCTGCTTTCTTCTACTATAATCTAAGCTCCATCAGGACAGGGATTTTTGTCTGCCTATTTACCATTGTACACTCAGTCCCTGACTCATAATACGTATCCAATGAATATTTATTGAAAGAACAAATTAAAAGCCTATTATGCACAAAAAATAGTGTGCACAGTAGTGTTACCACTGTATAGACTACATGACTGTAATAACAAAGTAACAATGGATGGTCTTTGGGAAAAACAATGTACCCGTGAACAAACTTGAGACGAAGGGGCTTCTCTGAAAATAGTGATTAATATTCCTTATTTATCATCACCTTCACAAAAACTCAAACTACTATATTTTCTCATTCATCCTGTTTGCTCTCCCTACCACAGTCTACAGCCACCTCAATTCTTTCTTTTCTTTTCTTTTTTGATAGTTGTCAGATTTTGCTCTTGTTCTGCTAAAAAAGATTGTTTGAAGCTGATTCTTTTCTATCTTTGCTTCAGAGTATGTCCATGATCTTCATTTAATTCCTGAGCACAAATTACCTTACCTGGATACAGTGGTTTTCCAACTGTTAAAGAAAAGATGTAGCCATTGGACCCAAAAAGAAAATTAAGCCTATTTCTAATTCTAATACCATGTAACAAAGCCCTGAGTTCTCTAGTTTAAGAGGCATTTAATAACAAAACAAGTTGTTCTCAATTTTCATACTATACTATATTTGTACATAGCTATTGATTAGGCATTTTGTTTCTAGGTTATTTTCTTTGGATTCTCTCATCATTGAACAAGTAACAGAGTTTTTTTTTTTTTAATGACCACAATATAAAGCTGCCTCGTCTTTCCCTGAAAAATCCTGAAACAAAGAGAGTGCCCACTATTTCTTTTCCAGTCTTTCCCTAAAGAGTACTGTTTTTCTGAGGGGGAAAAATGCCATCTTAGACACAAAAGAAAGTAATACTCAAATATAGTCCAGGGCAGCCCCTAGCAACAATACAGGCAGATATTACGTTACTATTTATTTATAATAAATAATTCTACAACAGAAGTTGGGGTATTTTACAGAAGACTAGCTGAACTTTAAGAGATGTGAATTTGCTCAAAGTCACAAAGCACTAAGTAACAGAGCTAGGATCCAAATCTAGTCCTGCAGACCAGCCTCTGTTCTTCCCACATAGCTCTGCTGCCTCTGCGCCAGTGCTGAGTCCACTCCTGACCAAACCTCCTCAATGGAAATTTACAGCCTGGAACTTCCTATGTTATTAAGGAAATGAATCATTTATACTTGGCAACGTTTACTAATTCCTAGTGAACAGATTATATAACACTCTGCATTCAATCATTTACTAAGCCGCTAAATTACTATTTTAATCTAATGTGAAAACAGCTCTGATATTGTCAGTGTTAATGAGAAATTGCCATATACATATTAGTGACTCCCACTCCTAAATAATTGATATCTTATTCATATCACAGCATGATGTTTGGGGCAGCCCCTAGCAACAGAATGATGTTTACTAGAGTTAAGTTTAATTTTACCATGCAACTTGGAAGGCATAGATATTTACGAGAATTAAATCAGGCATTTTAAATTTGACGAAAACAAACCATACTTTATGGTATTAGAATCCAATGGATAGCAAATCTACTCCAACTTTCCCTACTCCGGACTTCTAAATTTACCTCCAATCAGACAGATCATTAAGATTCAAAAGTAACAACTGCATAGTTCTAGGTTTAAATGAAACAACATCAGAGCACAGGAAAAATTATAAAAATTTTCTTCTAAGTTAAGACCAAAGAGTTAAAATGTAAGTCAGATGGCAGGGCTGAATTCCTCTACCCTTGATTTGCTTCCCAAAATGCACAAGAAATCTCAGAATGAGAAAGACAGTTGCAAAAGCATTGGAAATTGGTAATATTAACAAATGATTTCTCAATGGAAAAAAATACCTTTTAATTTACAAAAGTATGGGCCAAAGTAATGGTAGATTTCTGCAAACCGCTGCCTACTTCAATCTCAAAGTCAGTGAGTGGTGGCAGGAACAGAAAAAAAAACATGTATGGAAGAAATAATGGAAAGTTTCCAAATGTAGTGAAAACTATAAACCCACAGATCCAACAATTCCAACTAACCACAAATACGTACAAAATATGAAGAAAAGTACACCAGGATATATTATTATCAAATTGCCCAAAAGCAGTGATAAAAGGAAATCATAAAAGCAGCTGGAGGGAGGGGGTGGGAGGGGAAGCAGAGAGGGGTAGACTAAGCAGAGGGGAGCAAAGATCACCGTGACAGCAGATTTCTTGTCAGAAACATTGTAGTCAATAGAGAGTGGAGCGAAATATTTACATACTAGAAGGCAAAAAATCTGCCCATCTATTTTTCTATATCCAGCCAAAATATACTTTAAATGTGAAGGTGAAATAAGGAATTTTTCAAGCATGTAAAAGCTGAAAAATTATCACCAGTAAACCCACACCACAAGAAATGTTAAAGGAAGAAGGCAGAAAAAGCAGGCACTTTCTTCAGGCAGAATAAAAAGGATAAAAGGTGGAAATATGGGTTTAAACAAAGGAAGGAAGAACACTGGAAAAGGTAACCACATGTATAAATATACGAGACTGAGTTTAAAACATTTAAAAGTAAAACATCTGAAAACAAATGTATTAAAGAAACGGAAGCAGACAACTGCAAAATATACCATATGTGAGGTGGTATAATATCAATTGAAAGTAAAAGTTAAATATGTAACTATAAGCCTTAAAGTAACCACTAAATTAACAAAGCTAAGAGCTATATCTAATAAGCCAGCAAAAGCATTTGCAAGAGCACTGGAAATTGATCATATTAACAAATGATTTCTCAGTGAAAAACAAAATTTTTAATTTACAAAAGCATGGGTAGGGTCCTAGGTCAGACAGAATACAATCAATTAATCCAAAAAGAAGGCAGAAAAAGAAAAAATGAGGAATGAAGAATAAAATAAACAGACAGAAAATAAGATGATAGGTGTAAAATAGATTTAAATAGGTCAACAACCACATTAAATGTAAACAGCAATGATCTGATAACACAGTTTAAAATCCAGAGACTGTCAGATTGGATACCATAGCAAGTCCCAACTACATGCTGCCTGCAAAAATGCATTTTCAACATAAAGAGACAGATAGGTTAAGAGAAAAAGACTAAAACACTATGCACCATAAGACTAACCAAAAGAAAGCTAGAATGGCTACATCAATATCAAAGTATTATTCAAAGAAAAGACTATTAATAGCCATTAGAAAATAAATTCATAATTATAAAGGGATCAACTTATCAAAAGGAGATAATAATCCTACACATTTCTGCACCTAATAACACAGCTTCAAAATACATGATGCAAAAACCGAAAGCACTGCAAAGAGAAATAGACCCAATCACAATTACAACTGGAGATTTCTACATGCTCTTTCAAAAAGTGATAGACCAAGTGGATACAAAATCATGAAGGATATAGAAGACTTGAACAAAACAATGAACCAACTTGACCTGATTGTCATTTATGGAACACTCCAACTCACAACAGCAGAAAACATGTATTTTTCAAGTACACCCAGAACATATACCACATTTTGGGCCATAATATAAGTCTCAATAAATATAAAATGCTCAAATCATAAGTCTGCACTTTCATTAGGGATTTGTAAAGTTTTCAGATTTTTTTCTTTCTATATTACTGGTGGATAAGATTCGTAAGTTCATGGGTCAGGAAAAACATTCTCACACTCAGTCCCTCCCTTAAAAAGTTATATCAGAGCTTACTGTGTAAGGACATCAAAAATGAACATGTTCCTCTAAGCTGGGATGAGTTTTCAGGAGATGGGACCTCCACCAACTATTGAGCCAAAGAACCTGAGTCTCTCCCACACACAAAAGACTGTAAATACCTCCAGCAATATTAAGGCAATATTGAGGAAGTTGTTTCTTTTTTTCTCAAAATCTCTTCCTCGCCTCTTTTAGCCACTGAGGTTGTCCTAGATTTTATCTATACCCCAAATTGCAGTGAACAGCCAATGATTTTACTTGAAATAATTGCTAGTCTGCATTGTAGATTTTTACATAAAATATGATGTGTAACTGACAGCACTTCAGACCCAGATAGCAGCAGTATTTTAGGTTTCACGTGGCAATTAGCCACAAAATTAGGTCAACAAAAGACAGGATAAGTGATCCCAAAGAAAAAAAGCATTTATAAGATGGAAAATGGGATCAGAGGAAGACATGACAGAAACATATTATAAAGTTATTAGAAAAATTATCTAGATTATCCTTCTTAAAAGAAATGTGATCTTTTATATCATACAAAATAATATCCTTTCTATTATGGTCCTATAACTGCTCCCATTTATAATACTTGGCTATCTTGACCAAGAAAATATTTTCTTGGCATCTGCTTTTCTATATCTCTATCCATTTTGCAATCTGCAATAAACTCTCTTCTTCTCACTTTAAACCTACAGAAAATTTTAAGTGAGGCTGACACAAATGCTAGAGCTTTATAGCAGTGTTCTGATGCATGTTTCCAATGAACAAAAACCTCCGATAAGCCTCCTGAATGCCAGCCCCTCCAGTTCAGAGTTAGTGATTCTATCTAGACTACAGATATAGCATAGACCCTGCGGTGAGAGCCTCAGTGATTTTACAACCTCTACTACACTGGGATGATTTTTAAAGTCAAAGATAGAGCTGCCCCTAAGGTCTCACACCCAATGAGACCTAGGAGAGACAGGGAGAGCAAGAAGAGGGGAGAAAGAGAGAGACAGAGGGATACCATAAAGCCACCACAAAAGGTAATCCGTGATGAGACCTACAAAAAGTTGTTTGTTTCGTTTGTTTGTTTGTTTTGGGGGGGTTATAACTCAGAGAATTTTTTTTTATTAAGCGCATAATAGTTACACATATTTTCTGGTATATGTAATATTTTTGATACATACGTATAAGGTATAATTATCAAATCAGGATTACTGGCCTTTCCATTGCCTTAAACATTTATCTTTTCTTTATGTTGGGGACATTTTAATTCTTCTCTTCTAGCTATTTTGAAATATGCAATGCATTACTCTAAACTATAGTCACTCTACTGTACTATCAAACACCAGATCTTATTGCTTCTAACTGTGTTTGTGTGCCACTTAATCATCCTCTATCCCCCTTCCTCTTATACTTCCCATACTCCAGTAAATACCAACCTACTCTAGCTCCATGAAATCCACTTTTTGTCTAGTTCCCACATGTAAGTAAAAATATGCAATATTTGTCTTTCTGTGCCTGGCTTATTTCACTTAACATATCATTTTCAGTTCAATCCATGTTGCTGCAAATGACAGGATTTCATTCTTTTTTATGGTTGCATAATAGTTTTCCATAGTGGCTGTACTAATTTACATTCCTGCCAACAGTGTAGGAGCATTCTCCTTTCTCAGGGAGGTTTTCTGTGGAGACTCTCTTTCCTCAATCTTTTCTCTTCTCTCTCCTCCATTTACCATGTTTTAGCTAGATTGGCCATTTAACAATTCTTAGAACAGAATAAGTTTCTTCCTAATCAAGATCATTGTACCTGCAGTTCCCTTTGTCTGGAATGCCCTTCCCTTGGATTTTATCTCTCACATGTTCGATATACTATCTCTTCAGAGAGAACTACCCTGGCCATCTCTCCAAAGTCAAATCCTCTCATCCAATTATTTTCTAGTATAGCACCTTCTAAATTCCCTTCATAGAACTGACAACATGCTTTTGTTTATTTATTTCTGTATTACTTAACTGCCTCACCCACTAGAATGTAAACTTTTTGTGGGCAGAATCTACATCTACCTACATGGCCATTATATCCCCAGACCTTAGCACAGTGCCTGGGAAAATTTTTTCAAGCAGAATAAAAATGTATTCAGTAAACAACTCATCACTACACATCTTCCCCTTCAGAACCCAGAATTCAGTTTATAAATCAAGCTGTGAAATCAGATGAGAAGCAGTTGCCTATGTGCATTCACATTGTCTGTAAGGGGATTCACATATGTGCTGGAATCTTTCCTTTCACCAAGGAAAGGTACCTTATCCTCCAGACTCCTTAAAGCTTCCACCCAAACAGCAAACAAATGGGACAGACAAGTCAATATGTATGCATAAAACTTAGTTATTGTTTATACCAACCACAAACAAGATGCGCAAGAGACACAAAAGCTCTACAGTAACCACAGAATTTCCAAGCAGAAAAATTTCAATTCAACACTTTTGACACATAGAAAAACATTTGCCCACATGATTTTTGTTGAGAAAGGCAATGTGAAATGGGCCTTGGGATCTCTGCACATTCTTACTGGTTATGCCAAGCATGTGATATACTGACAGCTCTCTTTCCAGGCCATTTTTCAGGGTTACATTTGCAACAAATAATCTTTAAGAATCAGGTAATATATCCTTTTAAAACAAACAGAGAGCTTGCTTACTGTTTGTTATACAGGTGGTGAATTCTCCAAGACCAGTGTTCTCAGCTCTAATCAAGGCCAGCCTCAAGGGCATGCAATCTGTGTGGTCTCACCTTGAAGAGAGCCCTGCACTTGGCTTAACACTCTTCTTGTGTCATCTTACTTTCTTGATGATTTTATCATTGAACTTATATTTTGTAAGTAAAGTACAAGGAGACTTGGAGCACACAAATAAGCAGAGGAGAGATGTACAATATGCATGTCCACCATTCCTTGGGGCCCATTCACATGTAATATTTGCAATACCTCACCAGCACAGAATTCTGGGATTTCAATGAGACTCAAACCAAGTACAAGGTAAGCCCGTCATATCTATGACTGGATAAGTGAGGGCTCTGGCAGCTCCATAACCCCACCCTTTTCACTGTACCAGAACTTGCTTAGAATACACAAAAACGCAATGACATTCTAAAAAATAGAAGCTACCAAGGAACCTAATCATATCCTTTCTTAATCATGGTACTTCCTTGTATTAGCCTGCCACTTATTCAAAATGATGGCATAGAAGGAAAGGGAAAGATACAGCAAACCATAGTTTCTTTTCATTTTAGTCCTTCCTTACTCATCAATAAGGCAATGCTAGAGAACTTAATAGAATACATGGATATCAAGAAATAAAATAAAACTGTTGAATTGGAATTGGTTTTGTGCATTATTTCCACTGTTCTGGAAAGTGTTATACTCTAATGCCTTTAATGGCACTGGCTTTTGAATAATGAGCACTGCATTTTATTCTGCACTGACTCTCACTACTTATGTAGCCATTCTGGCTGAAATAAAAATCCACTGTATGCATAGCATCCATCTTGGACTCTTCATGTTGCCTCTAAATAACCTGGGGACAAGGAGAAACAAAAGAAACATGCTTATGTTCATGCTGACTGGTGTACCATGAGAAATAAAGTTTGTCTCTGACCCAGGAATCGTGTGTCTTTTGCTAACGTCTATGAAACAGTAACAGGCTAACTTATTAGCTTGCAACTAGGATAAAATTTTAGATTCTGAGAGTTCTTACACCAACCACAAAGATAACAAGAAACATAAAAGACCTACTATAGCCACAGAATTTCTAAGCAGATAAGCCCAGTTTAACTCTTTTTCACTTAATGCAAATTCTTCCCCTCATGATTTCATTCTTTGTTGCACGATTTTATTTTGATGATTTTTTTCTTCTATCTCATTTAGCCAAGCCACACTAGTATCCTTCCTTCATTATGCTCTTTAGATAATGAAACTGTTAACACTCATTAATTTGTTGTTTTTCCATGAGGTCTCATTAATTTGAATATTTTGCCTTAATTTATTTAATTAATGCATTTTATTTCTACCATACAATCCTGATAACTTTTCCTTTCATTCACAATAAATATGACTGCTCAATAGTGCAGCTAATAGAACGTTTCCTTGTCACATGTCTTTATTACCTATTCAGACATCTTAAAGAGTTGCTATTCACAAGGACCGGTCTTTCCAAATGTACTATAATGTAACTTCTCTTTCACTGCTGATCCTGGTAACAAAGTTTCTAGTGAAAGATGAAATTAAAATATTACCTTAAAATTCTCTCAAAAGTATTATGATCTCAATCTTGCTTAAACTCTATGCAGATGATACGGTTTGGTTATGTTCCCACCTAAATCTCATCTTCAGTTGTAGTTCCCATAATCCCCATGTGTCATGGTAGGGACCAAATGGAGATAACTGAATCATATTGGTTTCCCCTCATCCTGTTCTTGTGATAGTGAATTAGTTTTCACAAGATTTGACGGTTTTATAAGGGGTTTTCCTCTTAGCTGGGCACTCATTCTTTTCCTTCCTTCCACCATGTGAAGAAGGACATGTTTGCTTACCCTTCTGCCATGATTGTATTTGGAACTGTGAGCCAATTAAATCTCTTTCCTTTATAAATTATTCAGTCTCAGGTATGTCCTTATAGCAGCTGGAGAATGAAATAATGCAGCATATATGTTATGAACATATATATTTGTACAAGCAAAGAAAAATTGAGGAAAATATACAAATTAATTGCAACTCAGATATGTGAGTAGAAAAGCAAAAAAGAAGACTTCATGTTTCTACTGTCTGAATTTCGTAATTAAAATATTTTACTTTTGTAATAAAACAAACCAACCATATTAAATTTTGAGAAATTATTTGCAAAATACTTACCGGTAACAACAAAGAATTATTTTCTATTCAATGCTGCCTTATCCAAAAATTCTATAGCTACACTTTATTATCTATCACATGGAATATGAAATTCTTCCCTTGATATTCAGGGCCTCTCATAAGTGGCGCTTATTCTACCACCCTGCCCACCATTGCCAATGAACATGCTGATCCTCCCTCTTCTTTCCATCTGCTGTTGGTGGTGGAAATAATTCAGTGAGCCCCTCCTTCCAAAAACACAGATCATATTCGCTTTTGCTTCCAGAATTATTTGCATGCTGAACATCTCTTTTCCTTACCTCCACATCATCTAATCTATCCATCCAGCTCAAACCCATATTTATTTTAAAATATTCACTGAGCTTCTATTAATGTTAAATGACACTTAAAATAAGATTATACTGTTTGCTACTTAATTGGATCTTACTCTTCTGTGAATGTTATTCTTGAAGCCAAGCATAGAGATGTTTAAGTTTATTGAAGGTAGAGATCATACTTTATAATTTTACTATTGAGTCTAAAGCACCTTAGAAGCAGTGGATACTACCAAACAAGAGGGCATGGTTTGCCCTCATTAGACCACAGAAGGAAAGGAAGGCAATACCAACATAAGAACCTGTCAGAAAAAAATCTGTCAGAGGGGAAATGTGCATATTCTACTTAAATTTACCCTAGCAACAGAACTTTTGCCTTATGAAGAAAAATGGCATTATAAGGTAGCTAAGTTAACGATATTGCATGATCTATTATAGAATAACTAGAAGAGTTTAAATGTTCACATCACAAAGAAATGACAATGTTTGAGGTGATGGATAAGCTAAATACCCTGATTTCATCATTACACAATTCATATATGTATCAAAACATCACACTGTACCCCATAAATGTATTAATTATGTGTCAGTTGAAAATGAAATAGAATAAATTTTAATGCCACTATAATGAGAAAAAACATATGCACATAACATAAATGATTAGGGGTAGAGTTACATTTGGTCTAGTTAATGCCAACTTAGAAAGTTCAGGCATGATTGGAAGGGGAGGTAGAGCAAAAAAGCAAGACTATAAAACAGAACATTTTAAATTATGCATAAAAACTTAACTTGGCTCTTGAGAGGATTTCAGGTATTAATGGTCTCTTGATTCTCTTGTTGAGTCTGGTCAGGTTGATGAGATAATAAGCAATTATGTTTTATATCCATGTTGTCCTATAATAAAACTTGTTATATTCCTACATACAGTAAAGGAGCCACGAGTTAAGGAAAGGTATTACAGAAGCCTACTCTTGTGGGGCCTGTAGGAGTAGGTCAGCTCTGGAACTTTTAAGACTGTTTGCCTTATTCATCCCATAACACTCAGGAAGTTTGGGCTTGCCTAGAAATGGAAGTAGGTCAGGCAGTCAACACCTGAGTTCCTTAAGGCTCAGTTGAATATTTGGATTGAATCACTGTCTTCCTTTTCGTCTCAGTCTTCTGTGTTCACTCACGCTTCCTCATTCCATCTCTCCCTCTTCAGCCATGTCCCTATTACTCTACCTATAATTGGATTAAAGGACTAGAAGAAACAAAAACCCTATGAAATCTACCAAAAAAAAAACATATTCCATAGAAGGCAAAGCAAAAAATAATATTCTACATCTTTAGTAAGTTTCTGTGCCAGAGCTATCTTTTATAGGTAATTTAGTCCCTATATATCATCCAGTGTTCCAGCACATGGTAAAATGAAATTATTATTGATATGTTCAATAAATAAAGACTCCTATATTTATTTTTTGATTGCTAAAAATTCTGTTGGTATCATTTTCTGCCAGAAAAGAAAAGTGAGGGCTACCAATATTTCAATACTGAATATCTTCATGTATCTTTTACCTCAGAAACTATGACACATAGTATATTTATATCAGGGCAACTATATGATTATAGTGGTGTCTACAAAGCATGTGCAGGTGGTTCTTGGAGACTTTTTTAGCAATTGAAAGGCATAACACCAGCAATATGAAAATAATCTCTACTGCATTTGAACAATCTTGAGGGTAGAGCTTCATGCTCAATGATTCAAATAAGAATTGTCTTTTTAAATCAATCACATAGAAGATAATGTGTTAATCATTACAAAGAACATGAAAAAGACACAAAAAAAAAACCCAAAAAACTTAGAATGATATGAGTAGCCAAGTTATCACAGTTTACCCGGGTCTTTCCCAGATCAAGCATTGAAAGTATCACATCCTGAGAGCCCCCTAAGACCCGGACAACTGAAATAGTTGGTTACTGAGGCACTTGATTGGTTAAAGTGGTAATGAAGGTAAGTCTAACTATGGTCAAAACTGAAAAGTCATTTAAACTTCAGGCTTTAGTGTCAGGTCTAAAACCAGAATATAATTGCATGATCTGCAATTATATTATAAACTAAGAGTGTTCAGACATTTAATTATACCTAAGCCCCAACAAAAGGAGTTGATACTTAGATTTTCTCACACAAATGTCTCAGAATTCCAACTTCTCTACACGCAATGCAAAGTTTAACCCTTACTCTTTTTGTTAAAGAAAAACAAAATCTTTAAAGAAAGTTTAATTTTCCTTGACAGTTAATACTTTAATCTGATTTAAAGTATAAAAACTGATGAGTTATAATATTATGACTATAAATAAGTATTCATTGGATTCTTTCCTCGGAGGCTCTCTTGGCACTATTTAAAGGAAAGTTATCTACTGCAAAAGGTTAATCAACTCAAACTCAACAAAAGGTCAGACTTTAATTGAAAGTCCAAATGTCAAAATCTGAGACAGGCTTTAAATAGAGCAAAACAAATTTAACATGTTGGATGCTAAAAATTCTCCCGTTTAAATTTGCATCCCCAAGTCCTTGCTAGGATGACAGTATATAGTTTGTTGGAATGACAGCAGACACTTGCTAAAATCACAGTACACATTCTGATGATAATTTCAGAGCATATATGTGAGAAATATTGGTCTATAGTTTAATTAAAATCCCTTTTCAGGTTTTGGTATCAGGGTAATGCTGGCCTCTAAAAAATAAGTTAGGAAGTCTTCTCTCCTCTTCTTTTTTTCTGTGGAGGAGTTTGTGTAGAACTGGTATTTCTTTTCTTTTCTTTTTAAGACAGGGTCACATTCTATGCCAAGGCTGGAGTGCAGTGGCATGATCTTGGCTCAGGGCAACCTCTGTTTTCTGGACTCAAGCAACCCTCCCAACCCTCCCACATAAGACTCCAGAGTAGCTGGGACTATAGGTATGTGCTACCACCCCTGGCTAATTTTTGTATTTTTAGTAGAGACAGGTTTTCAACATGTTGCCCAGGCAGGGCTTAAACTCCTGAGTACAAGTGACACACCCTCATCAGCTTCCCAAAGAGCTGTGAGGACAGGCATGAGCCACCGTGCCCAGCCTAGAACTGATATTTCTGCCTCAAGTGTTTGATATAATTTGCCAATAAAATTGTCTGGGCCTAGAGCTTCCACACCATTAGAATGTCTTCAGTTATAAGTTTATTTAATTTAACAGATAATATATACATGTCTATTTCTTCTCAAAGGCAGTTTTGTAGTTTGCATCTTCAAGGAAATTTTCAATTTCGTCAAAGTTGTAAAACTTATAGGTATGAAATTTTTAATAATATTCCCTCATTGCCCTTTTAATATCTGAAAGCTGTATTCTGGTATTTTTTTTCTTACTCCTGATATAAGTAAAAAACTTCCACATTTTTTTTTCTTGATAAGTCGGCCTTGATCAGTCGTTTATATTGCTTTTTCCGAAGATCAGCTTTTATTTTTGTTGATTTTATTCACTGTTTTCCTGATTCCATCTTCATTTATTTCTGTTTCTGTATTATTTCCTTGTTCCTACTTGCCCTAGGTTATATTTGCTCTTTTTGTTTTTTCACAGTAGAAGTTTAAATCATTGATTTGAGACTCACTCTTTCTGATATAAATATTTAATGGTATAGATTTCTCTTTAGAAACTACATTAGCTGTATCTCATAAATTTGGATTTGTTCCACTTTTGTTTTTATTTAAATAAAAATATGTTTTGATTTTCCATGTAACTTCATTTTTGATCCATGGATAGCTTCACAGTGTATTGTTTCTTTTTTCTTTTAAGTATTAGTTGTATTATTGATTGCTAGTTTTAATTTAATTATAGCAAAAAAAAGTATGATTTGAATTCTAGTAAGTAAGAGGCGATTTTATCTATGGCCCAAAATATAGCCTGTTTTGGTTTATGTCCCATGTGCACTTTGAGAAGAATATATATCCTGCAGCTGTTGGATAGAGTTTTCTATAAATGTCAACTAAGTTGGTTAATTGTATTCTTCGAGTCTTCTATATCCTTACTAGTTTCTTATCTACATGTTCTATTAATTACTAATATTGGGATCCTGAAATCTGCTATTATAGTTGTTGATTTTTTCTTTCTCCTTTATAGATTACTAAGGTTATCTGCTTCATTCATTATGAAGTTATCTTATTAAGGGGCATAAATGTTTAGGATTGTACACAGGTTATCAGTAGTATATAAAGACTCAAAGAATACAATTAATCAACATGATATAGCTGGCATTTATAGAATGAAGCTGCCCACTATTTGCTCTTCTAATCAACAATGTATAAGAAGAAAAATTCAAAAGATATTCATTGCCAACATTGATTATAATAGCCAAAAACGTGAGAACTACCAGAAGTAGGGAAATAGACACATAAACCATGGTTTATTCATATGATGAATACTATGAAGTAGCTGAAATGAATAAATCTTCATGAGTCAATTGGATTAAATCTCAAAGACAAACTGTTGAATTAAGAAGCAAGTTACAAAAGGATGCATGTAATATCATAGAACTCAGCTTTACATCTATCCAACTAATTTATCTTCTCTAGAAAAAAGCAAAAAATGTAATCGTATTAATTTAAAGATATTTGATATAATCCAAGCAGTTCATTCTACTAAAAATACTATGCGAAGTAGGATTATAAAGAAACAAGTGCAATACGACAAATATACAATGAAAATTCTAGCACAATCATGAGAAAAGTAAACACAGAGATACAATTAATAAGCTAATCATGGAGGTAAATTAGATTTATAATGAATACTAGATTAACCCAAAAGAAAGTAGAAAAAGAGGAAAAAAGAAACAAGAGATGGCATAAATAAAGAATAATTCACAAAAGGCAAATTTTAAATCCTGTCTTATTAAGAAGAAACATGAAATAGAGATAGTTTAAGCAACTCAATTTAAAAAACAGAGATTACAAAATTGGACTGAAAAAATACACTGTATTTTATCTACCAGAAATAAACTTTATAAAAACATGGAATGTTGAAAAGTATGATTTTTAAAATACCAGTAAATGTTAATCAAAAGAAAGCAAGAATCGCATCTGAAAGACAAACTAGAGCTCATATCAAGGAATATTAACAGGTTTCAGGGAGATATTACATTACATTAAAGGAGATGATTCACTAAGAGGATGTAACAACGCTTAATGTGTATGTATCTAAGAGTAGATCTTTGAAACACATAAAGAAAAAAAAAGATGGAATGAAAAAAATAGAGAAATCCACAACTTTAATTGGAAACTTAAATATTTCTCTCAAATAATCAATAAAGACAGGAAATAAAACATCAGTAAGGACATAGGCAACCCGAAAGACTCTAAAACCAACTTAATTTAGTTGACATTTATAGAGCATTCTTGCCAGTAATAGCAGAACACATGTTCTCTTTAGGTGCACATGGAACCCTGAACAAAACAGAACGTTTTCTCAGGTATAAAATAAATCTTAACAAATGTAAAAGATTGGAATTGTCAAATTTGTGTTTCAGGGTCACAAAAGAATCAAGCTATAAATTAAAAACAGAAAGATATCTGAAAAAAGTCAAATATGTGGAAATTAAAAATATATTTCTACATAACCAAGGGATAAAATGGGAAATCACAAGGAAAAGTAGAAAATGTTTAAGCATAATAAAAACACAGGATACCAAAATATGCTTATACAGATAAGCAGGATTTAGAAGAAAATATATAGCATTACATATTCATATAAAAAAGGTATTTCAAGTTAATTACCTGTATCTTTAAACACCAGAAAATAAAAGCAAAAGTAACCCAAAGCAAGTATAAGAAAGGAAATAATACAGATAAGAGTAGAAATCAATAAAGTTGCAAACCAAAAAACAATAGAGAAAATGAAAGAAACCAAAAGTGAATTGTTTGAAAAGATCAATGAAATTGATAACCCTTTAGGCAAGCTGATAAAGAAAAACAGAGAAGACACACAAATGATCAATATGAGGAAATGAATTAAGTACAGCTACACTCATCACAATGACTGAACTGCTACAATATAGTACTCAATGAAAAATGTCATTTATATAAAAACTGAAAAATGAAACATTTAAATATTATTTTGTTAACATTGAACACAAATGTGGTAAAACCATACAGAAAAGCATTGAAATGATGATCACTGAAATCAGGACTTTGGCTTCCTTAGTAAAGACAGCACATGTAATTAGGGTGGGGCACACAAAGCCTTTCAAAGGTATTGGTAAGGCTTTGTTTCTCAACTTGGACAACAGGGCCTCTAATATTTTTATTGTTATTAGTTAAGCCACAGGGGGAAAAATCACTCTATTTTCCAATTACTTAAACAATAAACCTGAATTATTTTTAACTCTAAAATTCCTTAACAGAAGCTAGTGGCTTTCAGGAAAATTGCCAAAAAATATCCACAATTAGCAAGGATAAGCCTAGCAGAACTTTTTTCATCTCTAGCCGTAACATAAACTCTTGCTCTTTGTAGTCTAACAAAATAGCACAGATTTTACAAGATGCTTTCTTTTCTTGGGGAGAGAGCTACCACATAGCAACTCAAGGTACAGCTGAAATAACCTGCAATGTTGAAACCTCTAAGCTGAATATCAGTGCTGGCAATATTCTTTATTTGAATCTCTTCTTATAAGTGGACATTTTAATTTTCCCCCAACCCACCCCACTCTTCCAATAAGGAAAAACAAACCAAGATAAATAAAATCAAACGGTTCAATGGTAAAGATTAAACCTTAATTTTTATATTAGCCATAAAACTCCATGAATCAAAAAGGAAATGTTGAAATGTTCAATATGGTTTGCTTTTTATAACTATTTGCTTTTTAAGAGAATCTGAGGATATTCAGCTTGTTCATTTCCCCACAACTATAAAAGTGTGTCCTACTAAAGAGGCTGATCACTAAATTTAACAAAGGAAAGATTCTAGATAAATGTTTATCAAAAGTCATTCCTTCAGCAAAAAACACAGAGATGTTGTTCAGGGCTGCCCTTAGCCTTCTGAGAGTAGACATGTCCGCAACTAGGAAAGGGTTATGCAAAAGGCAAACATGGTAAGATATCAAAGTTTCTATTCTGTTAACAAATATGTTGATATTTGAAAGCATCAACATGATAATACAGAAACAGCAATAGTAAACGTGGTCAAAATCAATGACATTTTGTTGGAGCCCAGGAGAGGCTCCAACAAACGAGAAAAGGTACAGATAATAACATCATTGGCACAGGATTCCCTAAATCACATTGTTACTAATTCTATCCCAACAAGGACATGAAATCTTCGAAACCACAAACATAGGCAATGTAGCAACTCAGATATTCCAACTTTTCAGCGGCCATTAGCAGTTTATAAACTTTCCTGAACAATTTATGTCTTGGGGAATTTTATGGACAGGGAAGAAATGGAAAGGGTTATGTCAATGATTTATGTAGAAGTCAACTAGAAACCCCTACCGAAATACTTCCACTTTTGTTGTAAATCTTCATTACCATATTTAATTGAGTAGGCCATGGTCTCATCAAAATTCAAACCCGTTTACTCTATTTTGACACTAAAAAATGTCTGATTAACAGAGTCAGTGGGTTTCACATCTATTACATTTTGTTTTTACATCATTTATGTCAAGGAAAACATCTACACAGTTTGTGCCCAATTGTCTCCCTTCACCAACCTATGATCATTTATGGAGATATTCTCCAAAATTAATCGCAAGATCCAGGAGATCATTAATAGGCTGTCCCTGCTGGGCTGGAAAGATGATCAGCAGGACAGAGGGCAACACTGATGTCTTGCCCATTGGTCAAGCTGCTTATGCTCAAAGACCAGAAAGAAAAGTAACATGTTGCAGTAATCACCACTGTGATGATGCGGTAATCGCCAGTGTGATGATGCCATAATCACCAGTGTGATGCGGTAATCGCCAGTGTCAGGCCGTAATCACCAGTGTGATGCGGTAATCGCCAGTGTGATGCGGTAATCGCCAGTGTGATGCCGTAATCGCCAGTGTGATGCGGTAATCGCCAGTGTGATGCGGTAATCGCCAGTGTGATGTCGTAATCGCCAGTGTGATGCAGTAATCGCCAGTGTGATGCAGTAATCGCCAGTGTGATGTCATAATCGCCAGTGTGATGCGGTAATCGCCAGTGTGATGCGGTAATCGCCAGTGTGATGTCGTAATCGCCAGTGTGATGCAGTAATCGCCAGTGTGATGATGCCATAATCGCCAGTGTGATGCGGTAATCGCCAGTGTGATGCGGTAATCGCCAGTGTGATGCGGTAATCGCCAGTGTGATGTCGTAATCGCCAGTGTGATGCAGTAATCGCCAGTGTGATGTCATAATCGCCAGTGTGATGCGGTAATCGCCAGTGTGATGTCGTAATCGCCAGTGTGATGCAGTAATCGCCAGTATGATGTCGTAATCGCCAGTATGATGTCGTAATCGCCAGTGTGATGCGGTAATCGCCAGTGTGATGCGGTAATCGCCAGTGTGATGATGCGGTAATCGCCAGTGTGATAATGCGGTAATCGCCAGTGTGATGCGGTAATCGCCAGTGTGATGATGCGGTAATCGCCAGTGTGATGATGCCGTAATCGCCAGTGTGATGCGGTAATCACCAGTGTGATGCGGTAATCGCCAGTGTGATGCGGTAATCGCCAGTGTGATGATGCCATAATCGCCAGTGTGATGCGGTAATCACCAGTGTGATGCGGTAATCGCCAGTGTGATGATGCGGTAATCGCCAGTGTGATGATGTGGTAATTGCCAGTGTGATGATGCCGTAATCGCCAGTGTGATGCAGTAATCACCAGTGTGATACGGTAATTGCCAGTGTGATGATGCGGTAATCGCCAGTGTGATGATGCCATAATCGCCAGTGTGATGCGGTAATCACCAGTGTGATGCGGTAATCGCCAGTGTGATGATGCGGTAATCGCCAGTGTGATGATGCGGTAATCGCCAGTGTGATGCGGTAATCACCAGTGTGATGCGGTAATCGCCAGTGTGATGATGCGGTAATCGCCAGTGTGATGATGCCATAATCGCCAGTGTGATGCAGTAATCGCCAGTGTGATGCGGTAATCGCCAGTGTGATGATGCGGTAATCGCCAGTGTGATGATGCGGTAATCGCCAGTGTGATGCGGTAATCACCAGTGTGATTCGGTAATCGCCAGTGTGATGATGCGGTAATCGCCAGTGTGATGATGCCATAATCGCCAGTGTGATGCGGTAATCACCAGTGTGATGCGGTAATCGCCAGTGTGATACAGTCACGAGCAATCATTTAAAGAAACAAGCTCAAAAACAAACTTTAAAAAAAGTACCTCAAAGACTACATAAATCGAAGGCAAGAATAACAGAAACCAAAGAGAAAAAAAAACCCTTTTATGATGTTACTGTAAAAAACAAATCAAGCATGTTTTTACTAATTTTAAAAACTGTCAGCTCCTTCTTAGTGAAAACATGAGTCCATATGGCATATCGGGTCTGCTAGATCATGAGGATATGATCCCATATATGAATTTATTTAAAGGTGACTTTAAAAGGGACAATGTTAATCAATTTAACCATTTACTTTTAAGGTATCACTTATCATTATAACTGGCTGCCACTTTTTCAAGTCCACACAAAACCAGGACATCAACAAATTGGACTGATGTTATCTTGAGCTCTCATTTATTTATACCTTGGTTTATTTGGTATGGAGGCATTGTTTAAAAAAATAATTAAGCTGTCTTAAAATAAAGCACATTTAAAACAAAATAAATACAGTCATATTTAGAACCTAGCAAAAGTATCATAGCCCAGCACTCTACCCAATCACCTGAATCTTACCGGGAGCCTCCAGCAACCAGGCAGAATCACAAGTAAAGATGAAGTCATCACAGAATCTTCTGAAAGGTTATGTTTCTCTTTTACTGCACATTAAATTGACTAGTTGGCTCCGTATCTCCACATGAAATAAGTGGATTCATAGTGGCGAAGTTGAGAGCATTTTGAAATCTTTTCTGAGAAAAACTTAAATGCCAGCTCTAGCACACACAATCTAAAGTACTCCAGAACAAATGGCTATTAGTATTGACCCCCTCCCTGTGTCCCCTACATTGCTCTGTGTAGCTCAGCAACGTCCTAATTGCAAAGATGAAGTTTCCATATTCCCCAAAGCAATCTCAAAGGACTCCATAGCATACAATTCCACAGCTAGAATCTACAGATTAATCACTGGGAAAACAGCTAGATCTCTTCCCCCCCCGAAAAAACTAGTGCCCAGGGAGGGCAACCCTTCACATATCTTTGTAGCTGCCAAATAGTAAGAGATTAAATGTGGTACTATATCCATTAAGCTTCGGAGGATAATTTTAATTATGTGTGTATTATCCATTATTGTGCATATTCTTAAACATTATAGTGGAAGAATACACTAAACTCCATCATGACTATTCCATGAAAAAAGTAAAAAGAATGAGAGTGTGCTCTGCAGATCCATGGCCCATATTTCTCCAGATTCTGGGCACACATGGTGCACAGCTGTTGCCTAAATCTGGCCTTTGGGGGCCAGGATGAAAGAAAACACAATTAGAGGTGAAATAATTAGAGGTGTTTTCCTTTGTTTGTTTGCTCTCATTATTTGAGTGGGAAGAACAAGACAACTTTCTGTATGGCAAAGTACACAGAAGAATTCAAACTTTTCATCTAATTTGTTTCTTAATGGCAAAGTTACAGTGTTCTTTCTGGAAATAAATTTACCGTCATGGCCATGGAGTACAAGAATACAAAAGAAATGTCTTTGTTGGTCTGAGCTAAAATTAAAATACATTTATGACACTAAATCCTACTCTGCCCCACTCCTTAAATATTAAATAAACAGTAATGCAGAACATACTCCAGCCCACCTTTTATTATAGATAACTGTAATTTCCTCATCTCCCCTATCAGAAATAAACTCCTTGAGGTCAGGAATGATATTATTCATCTGTGTTCCAAACACAGATCTTGCATAAATATTTATGAAATCATTTGCATCCAGCCAAGACACCAAAATAACTGTAGATGAATCAGTTCTGAATCCCTGAGGGAAATGCTACGAGAACAAGATCTCTTTTGGAGTTATGATATTTGAGACAAGTGTAGTCTATTCACACAGGTAACAAATTGTGCTTGCTGGCAGTAATTTAGTGCAAGGAAACAAGGTGGACAATTCAAGGAAAATCCTCATGTTTCCAAAGCAGAGACATAACAGAGTGAAGATTTTTTTTCTCTCTCTCTCTCTCCAACATCATCCCATGTGTATATTCCTACTGGATTGTTTTTATACTAGTTATATAATTTTAAAACATTTGTTATCCTCAGGAACACATAACATGATCTCAAACTGATATTATATATGTTTTATTAATATATAAATGTGTATTTCATATTTATATAATACATATTAATCTGTGAGCTGATTCTAGCCTAAAAGCTATCAGTATGATGTTGGCCATAACGTCTCTGAGAAAGTTTTAGGCAGAAGGAGTTGTGTGGGGGAAAAAAAAAATCCTGTGCCTCAATTTTAAAGAGGCAGCCAAGGTTGGATTAAGCACACGCAAGTAAGGGCATTAAAATAGGTTTAAATTAATTTTATGTGCTACATGTATAGATACATATGTATGTAATGCATTGAACTAGTCATCATTAGAAGAATAAAAACAGTCACTTTTACTCTCTCACTCTCTCATATTTTTAATAGACATAAAACCTTTCATGCATAATCACTCTTGCAAGAAAACAAAATTCTTAGTTTTTTTGAAAAACAAAAAGTAAAGTCTTTTTTTTCTTTTTAAAGTCTTAGTGATCTTCTGTCACTAAGATCCTCTAAAGTTTTGGTGCAGCCCGGGAGACAGATCCTTTAATCAGCATGGTGACAGTACCAAAGTAAGAAAATCCCAAGGAGAAAACAAACTTTTAGAAGCAAAATTGGGAGTAATAAAAATAATCCCCACCTCATTTCCATATTGAAGATTTTTATTTCAATTATTTTTTAATTTTTAGGGTTTATTTTATAAAAAATGATATCATTACTTTGAGAAAACTCATAGGTAAAAACTATGAAAAAAGTGGGTTTTAAATATGGGTAAAAAGTTATAAAATATTTCTCTGAATTAGAAAAAAAGGTTTTCTTTTTCATAGGATTTAATATCTCCATACACATTAAAAATGATAACTCTGTAAGTCATGTTTTAACATAGCATATAGCTGCATTTACACATTGAAAAACGTTTTTAAACCTAAATAAGTCCTTAGAATAAAAGTTTTATACAGAGTGTACCAAAATTTAAAAACTATATGTTTCTCCCTGTATTTCTCAAGTTGACTGCTGTTCCACACATCTGATCCTAAATCCTGTCACAATGTCTTCTGAACTTACAAAGCTCAAAATCAGAAGACACCTCTCATTTGTATTAACAGCACCTTAATTTCAGAGTGTGATTTTTCAACAGCCTCATATCATCCTGAGCATAAGGAAAGTATTCTTCGTCATTCTGCCTACCAGGAAGTGACTGGATCCATCTAAGAGCCAATACACTTATATCTAACCCTAGAAAGCATCTCTTCTTAAATTTGAAGAAAAAGAAGAAGGGAAGGGAAGATTACATTTAACTACTTTTATATTTGAATCACAGCACAGTTACCCTAGAAATGCTAATTTACTAACTTTCAAATTAAAAGATGACTGCCATGAAGTTTTATCTTGAGTAAAGTTCAGAATTATTTTTACTAAGTAGCTTCAATAGGTTGGTGGCTTGGATAAATTAAGTTGATGCAGATCTCCCTTTTGTTACACTTAATCTACTATGTCTTTCCCCATTGGGTAATTGTAGGTTTGCTATTAGAGGTGCAAAGCTCTTAATCTTCCTCAGTATGATAACTACAGCCACACTGTCCTGAGGACAATCGTGAAAAGAGGCAGAAAGCAGCAGCACATGCTGTTCATTCATCGGGTGCTGATAGTGCTTGTGACATGGGGCATTGTTCTGATTTACTTGAACAAATCTTCAGAGCTTTAAGTGATTTCAACAGAGACTTTAATCTCTTGCTGCAATTAGTGCTCTCCACAGACTTGACATATTATCTAATCATTACATCTCTGGCCTTAACAAATCTCACTGCCCTTTTACTAATTTGATTTAAAAAAAAAAAAAAAAAAAAAGGCCTTCTTGTTTCCAGAGCTGGTGGTTTTTACCTCTAAAATATATTCTGATAACATTAAAATACATATAAAATGCCCACTTATAGCTCACAATATATATGACAGAAATCCTTTGTTCTCAAAATTCTACACTCTCAATCGTTTTTGAATTTTCTAGATGTTAAGAGAAATGTATATGAGCAAGGGGAAAAGGTCAAAAGTGGTTTTCTATTTTATATTTCAGTTTTCACACTGGCTTTGAATACCACAATTATTTTGTGAAAAACTATCCACTCATCTCCACAAAAAACCATGCAGACATTTTCTCTGGTTCCTATCTTTCTATAGCTACTGCCTTTTTCCAAAACATTTTCTTATAAAACTAATTAAACTCAGAATACAAAAGAAGAACAAAAGACACATATCAAACTCATTACCTCTCATTTTATTTTTGCCAACAAAGAAAGGAGAGAAGAGGAAATACATGGACATAAAACATAATTGACTCAATTTTTTTATCAGCGGCTATAAAGGTCCATAAAGGGATATGGTTAAAGTATTTGCTAGGAGATAGTCAGGACTTAACAGTGGATTGTCATAAGCACAGATAAACAATTCAACGTTGAGTTCCATGCTTTTTCTCTACCAAGCCTTTATTCATGCTGTTTTTTCTACTTCGAATGCTCTTTCTTCCTCACTCTGAAAAATTCCACTAAGCCTTCAGGGCCATTTCAAATGCATTCATCAGTGAAGCCATACTCCAAAATACCAAGGCTAAACTATTTCTTCCTCAGTGCTCCAAAACATATTTTATATTTTACATTATAATTTATAATCCAAACTCCTTATATATCTCCCCTCCACGACCACCAGGGTTAAGAAATACCCGGTATTACATAGAGTAGACACACATTTATAGCCAATCAGCTTATACGATCTCTTACACAGAAACAATCAGAAGCCAAATGGCAAAGCAAAACTCAGTATATCCTTTTTTTTTCTCATCCCTGTGATTACCTGGAGATATATATCTTTTCAATGAAATATTGCACAGCCATTAAAAATATGTTTACCAAGAGCTAGGGAATTTTTCTGATATACAGTTAGGTGAAAAAAGCAGAAAGTTAAATTGTATAGAATTTTGACTTCAACTATGTATAAAATATATATATTGAAAAAAGACTGGAAGAAAATACCAAAGTAAATAGCCTTCAAGATCTTAAAATGATCAAATAATATTTAACTCCTCTTTCAAATTCCTAACTTGGAAGTAAGTGGGTGGTTCTGACACCCCAAGCAGAATCCCCACTAACAATTCCCAAAACTTAGGGTGGCAGAGACTGCAGACGGAAGTGGACGATGAAGCAACGGTCACTGTGGATTCTGCCCGAAGCTCTAAGCAGAGACGCCTGTCCCCGCACACAGAAGAATGGGCCATGATACTCATCCCGGCCCACCCTTAGAAAAGCCCAAAGTGAGCAAGAGAAGCTCCTAGGGTGCAGAGTTTGAGAAGGCTCCCATTCTCAGGTTCCTGCAGTCCTGCTAGGCTTGCCTCACACTAGTCGGCCTCATACTCTAACCAAATACAGAGTATCCACCTGTTTGGTTACATTAAAAAATAAAATAAAAACAAACTTCTAAAAAGATGCCCATTATCATATGGGTGAGATTCTTGCCAAGAGGCTGCTGTCTACTCTTTCTCTACATCATTAAAAGCAGTTAGTCCCCTAATCTAGCTAGGCAAAATTTAAAGTAGTTTTACTTTTCTTTCTCTCTTAAGTTATATAAATTCCAATATTGTACCAATATACACTTCCTCTACCACAAACACAACCATCATAACAAAATGAACAACAGGGAATTAAAGGGAAAAAAGCAGCCATATGAGAGAATTTTATAGTTCGAAAGATATTGACCAATCTAAAATAATTAAAGCAAATATGCTTTTATGAAGCATATTTGCAGCAAAAACGAGACATTATTAACTATGATGTTAGTATTCTTATGCAAATTTGAAAACACTGTATCTATAAAGAAAAAATAACAGAAACAGATGTCAAAACACACTATAAATTTATAATAATTAAAAAGTATGATATTAGCACCAAAATAAACATATACTAGAAATGAACACAGTAAACATCTCAGAAAGAACTCTATGTATATTAAGAAATAATTGATTTGACCACACTGATATTTAAAAATTTGCGTATAACTTTAAAACCTCATTGCAAACAAAGTTAAAAGGTAATCAAATGTAAACAAAGCTAAATAGAAAAACCAAAACTAGGAAAACAACTTTTACACGAGAAAGAGAAACTAAATATTCTTACAACATAAAGAGCTACTTTAAAAAGAGAAATAGGGCAATATCTCAAAAGATAATTCAACTCAGAAAAATACATATTGATCATTGCATTAGTTTGCAAGTGCTGCCAAAACAGAATACCACAGGCAAGGTGGCTTACAACAGAACTTTATTTTCTCACAATTCTGGAAGCTAAAAGTCCAAGATCCAGATGTTGGCAGAGTTGGTTTCTTTTGAGGCCTCTGATTTGAGGATGGTTCCCTGTGTCTTCGCATGGTTCTTCCTCTGTGTCCAAATCTCCTCTTCTTCTAAGAATGCCAGTCATATTGAATTAGGACCCATACTTTCGTAACCTAATTTTAACTTAATTGCCTGTTTAACAATCTCCTCTTCCAGTAGAGTCACATTCTGAGGTACTGGGGGCTAGAGGGTTAGGACTTAACATAAGAATTGGCTAGGGGAGGATATAATAGCCCCCCGAAGCACCTACTATTCACCATTTTTCTAGGCACATCAATATACAAAGCAGATGACAAATCTTTGCCTTATCCAGCTGACATTCTAGCAGAGCTGTCCATGACAGAAAAACAATAAACAGCAAACATAATAAATGATATAATATGTTAGCCAGTAAGAAGTACTACAGAATAAAACTAAAAACAACGTAGTTTAAGAAGGATCAGAAATGCATAGTGAAGATTGCAATTTTAAAATAGGATAATGAGGATAAGCCTCATCAAGTAGAACACGTTTGACCGAAGACAGGCGCAAGAAATGATTGGGAAATTATATATACTCAAAAGAATTATAAATAAACAATAAACGTGAAATTTGCTCAACTCCAACAAAGCATCATTTATCATCTAGCAAACTGATGAAAACATTTTCAAAATAACACCAAATGCTGGCCAAGGTAATGAATTAAGGGTTAATGGGAGTATACATTTGTACAACCACAAAACAGTAGGGAAATTAAAAGAGAAAGTCTATGGAGAGAAAGTTCCCTATATTGTATCATGATCAAAGATGAATATAAGATGAGTCAACAATCTAAATATGAAAGGCAAACACGAAAATAAATAAAACAAAGATTATAACAAAAGAACAGTTTAACAAACGTCTACATGACCTAATGATAGACAAATATTTCTTAAAAGAGATTCCAAAAACACAAATCACACATTTAAGAAAAAGATGGATTTGATTCTGTTCAACAAAGAACACCACAGACAACAACAATGACTAGGAGAAAATAGTTGTAACATCTGAAACCAATAATAGATTACTCTCTCAGGATATATGGGGAATATTTACACATCAAGAAGAAAAATGTTCTGTAGAAGTGTAAGCTTATTTTAAAACAAAATCAAAAAGAAAAGAAAAATAAAGGAAGCCTATGAATAACAAACAATTCCCTGAAAAGAAAGCCTGAACGGCTCATAAATAAATGAAAAGATGCTGAAACTTACAAATAACCAGAGAAATGCTAATGCTAATAACAAGAAAGATACTAATTCATATGGTTGAACTTAGAAAACTGTCAAAAGAGGAAAATACCAAGTGTTGGCAAAGCTATTATAAGCAGACTCCTCACACACTAGAGAGAAGTGTCACCCAAATGTAATCTGGTAGTATTTAGGTTTAACTGTTTGCCCTATGCCCCAACAATTCATGTTTGCAGATGAATTCTTGCTCAAAGAGTTCCATGAAGGGACAAATGACATGGTTGTTCACTGCAGGTACATTAAACAGCAGGTAAATGGAGCCTGAGTGTCCACTAACAGGGAAATGAAAAAGCAAAATGTGGTGGAGATATAAAATAAAATACTATCCTGCAGCTAGAACTAGGTGGTCTACAGTTAACTACAACAAACTAGATATACATACAGCAACATGGATACATGCCAGAGGCATTGTTATGAGTTGAAAAAATTAAGAAATATATATATTGGACAATATTATCTATGTAAATCAAAAACATACACACCCACAATGTAACTAGAACTATACAAGGATACACATATATTTGAAGCTATATGTCAAACATGGTATCAGGATGGATGTCTATCAAGAGTAGGCAATGGAAGTGGCAGCCCTTCCATAAAGGAAGGAAAAGAAAACATGAAATAAAACAAAGAGGGGAAAAAAACAAAAAAGGTAAAGCATGAATTGATCATAATAATATGTTAAGAACTGAGAAGTATTATAAATTCAGATCTCTCTACCTGAGGGCCACAAAAGAGAGGGAAGATGAAAACTATCCCATATAAATTGTTGAAATAAGTGCAATGCCAATTAGGAGTCCAATTTTTGAAGATGAATCAGGTTTAAAATTTAATTTAGAAGCATAAATAGTTAAGAAGAAGCATCAAAATCTTCTACAAAAAGAGGAGAGAAGATTTACACTTCCAGTCATTAACAAAAACAAAAGTTTACAATAATTAACAAAGGATAGTATGGGTGTCAGAAGAAAATACAGTCAGGGAAACGAAGTTCAGAAGTGTACCAAAGGTTGCATTAGATTCAGGGTTTGAAGGAGTTAGCCCTTCTTCAGTCTCAGAGCAAGTCCTTTATCTACGCCCTTAAAGCATACTCTCCCATTTCATCCATCGATTGGAAAGATGTCCACAATATACCAAATCAATAGTGAGTTGCCTATCAACTCAGGTAAATAATTTTACTTATTTTTATGATCATTCTAAATAAAAAAGAAGCTAGATGAAACCTCAAATTTTATCTAATCCAATCATTCTTAAATGGTTGTCATCAAAGCACTTCCACTTAGTTTGTTTAAATACTTATTCCTTTAAAATCTCACAAAGTCTAAAGGAATGGCAGTCAGAAAGTGAGGCTGTCCGTTTTGGCTATTCAGTGTGGAATCCTCCACACCCTCTGATATGATTTGGATTTGTGTCCCCACCCAAATCTCATGTTGAATTGCAATACCCAGTGTTGGAGGATGAACCTGGTGGGAGGTGACTGGATCATAGGAGCGGACATCCCCCTTGCTGTTCTCATGATAGTGAGTTCTCACAAGATCTGGTTGTTTAACAGGGTATAGCACCTCCTCCTTTACCCTCTTCCTCCTGCCCCTGCTACGTAAGACATGCTGCTTCCCCTTCACCTTCCACTAGGATTGGAAATTTCCTGAGGCCTCCACAGCCAGGCTTCCTGTACAACCTGCAGAACTGTGAGTCAATTAAACTTCTTTTCCTTATAAATTGCCCAGTAGTTCTTTATAGCAATGTGAGAACAGACTAATACACCCTTCTCACCCATTTTCCCAGTACTCTGAGTACCCTCTATTTACAGGAGTTTCTCATCTATTTGTACTGGAAGACTCCCTCTGCCCTATCCCAACTCCCCCCTACCAAAAGTCTCTGACTGATCTTTAACGTTTGCAGGTACTTGGGGAGGTTTTCAGAAAGAAGTAACTCCCAAGGAGAGAACTGAAAGAGAATGAATAGGACTTAGCCATAGGAAGGAAGTGAATTAATTAAATTAGAAAACATAACAAAGCAGAATAAGATCCGCAGTTTGAAATAAATCAAGGAAAATAGTATGTCCGTTGGAAATATAGTGCTTTGATGCTAGTAAGATTCAAGCTAGATGTGCAGATCAGGACCCACAGCAGCCAAGCTTGGAGAAGTGAGAATGGAAGATGTAACCAACAGCCTGACTGTAGAGAGAGAAGGGCAGAGCTGGAGTGACAGAACACCAGGAAAACTCATTTCAGTCAACTGGGAGATTGAATGAAAGAAAAAGATGAAAAAGACAGAGTAAAGCAAAAAACAGAAGTAAAGCAAAATATAAGAAGAACATCTGTACATTTCAGTATGAAAGCATCCAACCAGGAAACAAGAAAACAAAACAGTTGTAAAAACTAAAGCCATATAAATGTGAGAAAGAAATAATTTTAAACAATTTAGGTTGTAGTTTAATCGTAAAACTAAAAAGTAAAAATATTTTCTTAAAAATATACATTGTAATTTTGGATAAGTTAATATTTTTAGAATATACTAATTCAATTTATTAATACTTAGACTATCATCACCTTATCTCTATGTTAATGTTCAGTTACACATTAAAAATATACATTACCTTTAATATAGTCAACATTAATAAGGTTACATTTTAATATTTTAGAATAATTTTCCTTTCACGAAAAACAAAATATAGAAAAAACTCATTTAATGTTTACTGTATATGAACCAAGAGTAAAATAAGTGAAAAAGAAAAAAAAATAATCCAATGTCCTCTGTAAATATTACTGATGGCCTTGACTACCCTTGATCTTTTGAACGAACAGCCTTTCTACATTTGGAAAATTCTCATCTCAAGAATTCACTTTCCCAGCATAAAAGTCAGAACACAAAATGCAGTCTGCTTAGCATTCAGGCAGGTGGGTTAGTTTCAAATGTGCCTGTAGAAAACTTCGAATCAGATATCAGCAACAGAAGGTAACAGGCTGTGTGTGGAAGTGCCTCCTCACCTGCATTCCATGTGTGGGTGGTGGCAGAGGTGCCTGGGATTCAATTGCAATAGCAGTGAGGGGATGATTTTATCCTATCTGATCACTTAAGTTCTCAGTACAAACGACCTTGGTGATGCAGCCTGGGTGGCATTAGTTTCTTCTGAAGCAGCACAGGATGACTGTAGCAAATGATGGTTTCTCCATCAGGTTACATGTGGAACATGGTTTAGGTTTTTTTCTGATTCTCTATGCATCCTAATATTTTTGTGCTGACATCATTTTTCAGAACTTCCCTAATCAATCAGAATTTACTCCTGACTGCTGCTGATGCATCTGCCAAAAAAGGAATCTAGTACCTAGTACCTGAAGGTGCTCAGTTATGAAACTGCTAACCAAATTACCCCTGTGGTCACTGGGATGATGTGACCATTGGAGGCAATGCCTTGAGGGATCTAGTGACCAGGGCCATAGAAAAGCATGAAGAAAAAGGGAAGAGCACAAGGAGTATGAGCTCTGTAAGGAACTGTCTGCTACTTACTCTACTGGACAGCTTAAATGAAGACAAGTTCGAAGTCCTAAATTCTCACCTCAAGGCAAAGACTTAAAAGCACAGAATTTGTGTAACAGTGGGATAAAAAGTTATTCGCAGCTATAACAAGGCCAAAGTAGCTAAAAATATTTTTTTCTTGCTGATTCCTTATCTTAATCAGAAATATTGGCTTTATACCTTCATCAAGTTTTTTCTGTGAAAAGTAGAACAGTAATTGGAAAATATTATGCCCCCAAACATTAGAATGGAGACGTATAGGAGGTTTGAAATAACATAAATTATTCCAATATCTAAATCTGCTGAGGAGCCCTTGCCAAAAGCAGCCCATTCCCTCCTGACTTGTGGGGCTGTTTTTAATTTGCTTGAAGAGCAAGTTCTTTCAAGATTTTTCTAAAGCAACTATTTTTTAAGGAAAAGACAATTCCCCTCAAACCCCTTAAGATTGTCACTGGATCTATAACCAGAATCAAAGTGAAGCACTCCATAGAGAGCCAGTTACAAAATTCAATCCAACAGAAAAACTTAATCATGAAAAAAATCACCACTGCAAGGGTGATTTATATATATATATACTTTAAGTTCTGGGGTACATGTGCAGAACATTCAGGTTTGTTACATAGGTATACACGTGTCATGGTAGTTTGCTGCATCTGTCTCCCTTTCGTCTACATTAGGTATTTCTCCTAATGCTAGCCTCCTCCCCATCCTCCCCTATCCCTCCCCACTCCCTGCTACCCCTTCCGTAGGCCCCACCCCTCAGTGAGGAAGTTTAAAATGCCCACATGGATTAACAGAAACTTTGAAGTAAGATGACAAGAGGATTAGACATGAAGTGTATGGAGAAAGAGGCACAAGGATAGACCTCCCAGAAAGGGCCAAAAACGTGAAAATATTTGCATCTCATATGATGATCACCAGCATGCCACCTCTACTCGAGAGGCTCCCAACAAAAATGAAAGAAAAGACAATGAAGCCTGTGAATGTCAGTCAATTTCCTTTCCCAGATAACCCAGTACTTGCTTAATAAATTTATTAATAAAATGGCCATGGTGGCAAGGGTGAAGGTTTGCAATGTTTTGTTAATACATACTTTGCCTCACCTGGATGATCTCATTGCAGAGAAACAAACTTGCAAGCAACAGAAACTGACAGTGAACTTCCAAGAGGCTACCAATCCCAGAGGACCAACCAGCAGTTAATTTCACTGAATTTTTCCTATCATGGAAAGCCAGTAATTTATCCTTACAAAAGAGACACTTTTTCTAGACTTGGATTTGCTTTCCCTGTTTGCCACTCTTCTGCCATAAACTGTCAACTGAGTACTTACTAAATGTGTCATTGAGTGTCATGATACCACACACACTGCTTTTAACAAACAACTAATTTTAAAGTAAAATAAGGAAGAATAATTGTTACTGTTTATGGAATTCATTGGCCTTAACAGGTACCTCATTACAAAATACAACTGTCCATTAAAAATGCTGAATTAGTTGATTGAAGACACACTTCTCATTCTGTTCAAAAGACAATAACGTAACACCTTGTGAGGTTGTAACGCAGTCCTAATAGATGAAGAATATGCTCTGACCCAGTCATCCATGTATGTCCCATATTTTCCATAGCCAGAATAAATAGTTCCTGGAACCAAATGGTGGAAATCACATCTAACTTTTACAAATAACGACTTACTTGCAAAATATTTATGTCCCATTACTATTCTGGTCTCTTCTATTTTAGATATTCTCATTACCCAAGAGAATGCTTTCATTCAGGGATGCAATAATCAGTCCAATTAAAAACCTAAAAAAAAAACAATACTCAGTCTGCTACCTGGCTGTTCATGACTCCTAATACCACCAGATGAATAGATTCTTTAGAAAACGCAGGGATGGGTTGTAATGTTATTGGCTGGAGTGATTGCTCCTAATTTTCAATGGAAAATAGGAATGCCTTTTCACAACTGGGATGAGGAAGAGAATGAATAGAACTCCTGGAGTTCCCCTGGAGTGCCTCCTGGCACTACCCTGCCCAGGGCTACAGAAGTGTAGGATGATGCCATCCAGGCAACACAACAAAGGTTCAGGATCCTCAGAAACAAAGGTTTCTATCCTGTCATGTAAAGAAATAAAATAAGACCAGACGAGGTGCTGGATTAAAGGAAAGAAGCCATGAAACAAATGGATAATAAGAAGGAAATAAAATCATAGTAACTATGGACTCATAACTAGTTGAAGAAGCAAGAGCTGTAGCATCTCCCCATATTTTCTTCCTTGCTTTGTTGTAAATGTATTTATAAATTCTATCTAATTTATTTGCTCCCTCCAGTTCCACTCTTATTTTTGTCTGGGATGTTTTGATAGTGGCTTATTTCACATTTTGGTCCACAAATTATAG
This sequence comes from Callithrix jacchus, assembly GCF_049354715.1. Taxonomy (NCBI): domain Eukaryota; kingdom Metazoa; phylum Chordata; class Mammalia; order Primates; family Cebidae; genus Callithrix; species Callithrix jacchus. The sequence goes on from NC_133515.1 coordinate 94,050,871, forward strand.
AATGTCAAAACAGGATTACAATAAAACTAGAAAAGAAATGGATATCACTCAGAGAGGCCAGACTTACAGTCAAATTAATTAATTTAGGATACGTTGGGTTGCCCCTTTTGAGAGTATTATGATCATGTATTTACTTCCTTTTTTTTAATACTTTACATTCTGGGATACCTGTGCAGAATGTTCAGGTTCATTACATAGGTATACACATACCATGGTGGTTTACTGCACCTATCAACCCATCATCTACATTAGGAATTTCTCCTAATGCTATCCCTCCTATAACCCCGCACCCCCTGACAGGCTCTGGTGTGTGATGTTCCCTTCCCTGTGTCCATGTGTTTTCATTGTTCAACTCCCATTTATGAGGAAAAACATGCAGTGTTTTGTTTTCTGTTCCTGTGTTAGTTTGCTGAGAATAATGGTTTCCAGCTTCATACATGTCTCTGTAAAGGACATGAACTCATCCTTTTTTATGACTGCATAGTATTCCATGGTATATATATATGCCACATTTTCTTTATCCAGTCTATCACTGATGGGCATTTGGGATGGTTCCAAGTCTTTGCTATTGTGAACAGTGCTGCAATAAATATATGTGTGCATGTGTCTTTATAACACAATGATTTATAATCTTTTGGGTATATACCTAGTCATGTGATTACTGGGTCAAAAGGTATTTCTGGTTCTAAATCCTTGAGGAATCACCACACTGTCTTCCACAATGGTTAAACTAATTTACATTCCCACCAACAGTGTAAAAGTGTTTCTCCACATCTTCTCCAGCATCTGTTGCTTCCTGACTTTTTAATGATCGCCATTCTAACTGGCATTAGATGGTATGTCATTGTGGTTTTGATTTGCATTTCTCTAATGACCAGTGATGATGAGCATTTTTCCATATGTGTGTTGGTTGTATGTCTTCTTTTGAGAAGTGTCTGTTTATATCCTTTGCCCACTTTTTGATGGGTTTTCTTTTCTTGTAAATGTGTTTAACTTCTTTGTAGATTCTGGATATTAACCATTTGTCAAATACATAGATTACAAAAATTTTCTTCCATTCTGTAGGTTGCCTGTTCTCTCTGATGATAGTTTCTTTTGCTGTGCAGAAGCTCTTTAGTTTAATTCGATCCCGTTTATCAATTTTGGCTTTTGTTGCCATTGCTTTTGGTGTTTTAGTCATGAAGTCTTTGCCCATCCCTATATCCTGAATGGTATTGCCTAGGTTTTCTTCTAGTGATTTTATGGTTTTAGGTTTTATTTTTAAGTCTTTAATCCATCTTGAGTTAATTTTTGTATAAGGTGTAAGGCAGGGGTCCAGTTTCAGTTTTCTGCATATGGCTGGCCAGTTTTGCCATAGGGAATCCTTTCCCCATTGCTTGTTTTTGTAAGGTTTGTCAAAGATCAGATGGTTGTAGATGTGTGGTGCTGTTTCTGAGGCCTCTCTTCTGTTCCATTGTTCTACATATCTGTTTTGGTACCAATACCATGCTCTTTAGGTTCCTGTAGCCTTGTAGTATGGTTTGAAGTCAGATACCATGATGCCTCCAGCTTTGTTCTTTTTGCTTAGGATTGTCTTGCCTATATGGGCTCTTTTTTGGTTCCATATGGAATTTAAAGAAGTTTTTTCTAATTCTGTGAAGAAAGTCAATGGTAATTTGATGGGGATAGCATTGAATTTTTAAATTACTTTGGGAAGCATTGATTTTCACAATATTGATTGTTTGATATTTGTATTGCATTAAGAAAGAGCATTTTATGTCTTTCAGAAGTTTGAGTATGGAATATGAGTGTTTATTGATATTGGGTAGCCAAATAACCAGAAGGGGCATATTGTATTTTGGTCTTTGGTTGGCACTAGTGGCAGGAATGGACATTTCTAATGATTTTGAGGTTCTAAATCAGAAACGGCATTGATAGGGAATAACAACTAGCAACAATCGCATCTAGGGTTACACAGGGATAGTAGCAACAGTGACAGTGTTCTCATTGGGCAAGTTATGCAACATGATTTCAGATAATCCTACCGGATACCTAATAACATTTACAATTAATGTCTATATTGCTTAATTTAGCCAAAGTTAGCTTCTGTGGATTTCAAATGAAAAAAAAAAAAAAAACCACTGTGATTCATTTAAGGTCCTAGGAGGAAACAGGATATAGTTAGGGGTCTTTGAGGAGACTTTTATAAAGGTCTATATAAGGGGTCAAAGAGAATCAACAAGGGATGATACAGTACCCTGAGACTAGCAATAAGAAATCCCCTATGCCTTAAGGAGCAAGGGGACAGTGTGGATACTAAAATGCAGTGAGAGTAGCTATAGGAGAGGATCACCTGACTGGAGCTGTGGTCTTCAGTAAAGGAACACAGCCAGCCCATGGTAAGTTGTAGTGAGGAAGGAAGGTAAGTAAACAGGCCAATCTCACTATTTTCCCACCCTCTGATCTCCTGTCTATGTATCCCATTGGCCAAACCTAAACAAATCCAGACGGTAAGAGATCCCATTGATGTAATCCATAAAGTCAGCCTCTGGGAAACAGAAAAGGCTGAAAAAGAGTAGATATTAAATTTGGAGGGAAAAACAGAAAATATCTAGCACACTCTGGCAAGCACACCCTCTCACTAGACATTTTAGTTTATTTCCAGGTTTACATGGCAATGGTTATTGGGGCAAAGATATCGAGATTTATCAAATTATTTGATAATGCCACAAAGATACAAAATTTCTGAGGTAAGAGGCAGAAAATGGTCTGAAAGAGTAAGCAAGAGTATTTAGGACTGACCAATACTTTGGGTTTCCCACTCCATTTTGCCCTATGTATCTATTGAATGTCCTCCCAGTCCAGTAAACAATCCCTATAGCCTTTTAGTTTTAAGCATAAAAGGGCAAGAACTTCAAAATCAAATTTGTTTTACTAAAATCTGTAGGTATTCAAGCAAAAGAAAAAAACTTTAAATCATCCTTCTAAAATCTATTTTTATCTTTCTTTATCTTTCACATCCAATCTATCAGAAAGTCTTGATATCTCAACCTCCAAAATATATCCCACATACATACACTTTTTCCCATATTTACAACTACTACTATAATCTAAACTATCATCATTGTTCATATAATCTTTTCAACGAGAAGAAAGTCAAATTGCTTCTTCACATTTCAGCAATTCTATACATTATTCCCCTGATGGATTTTCCTAATAGCAATGACCATTACCCAAAATCATTTATTGTTGACTTCTCACTGTCTGTCTCCCAAATAAGATGTTAAGTTCCATGAGATTTGAGAGCTGACTGTTTTATTTACAGATATTCTCCAGATCAAGGCCAGTGCCTAACAAATAGTAGATGCTGAATAAATGTTTGCCAAATAAATAAATAAATGAATCCTAAAGTATTCTTCAATATTGGGATTACTAGTACTCACTATACTGTACTTCAACCAATTTGTGTACTGTGGCTTTCATTGTGTTTAATGTAGGCATTTTTGAGGGGGAGGATGTAGACTGAAACTGATTCTTCATGTTGATTTTTACTATACGGTTATTGATTAACCTTATCGGTGTTCAATTTGTATATAACTATTAAAAGAGAAAATAATTCTATTAAATTGTATTTATGATGTAATATAAAGGCAATGAATGATTTACATTATAAGAGGTTAAAATAACAATGCCTTCTTTCTTTTACTATTTTGCCTAAGAGTCTGTTTTGGTTTTGAACACTAAAATGCAAAAAAATTTTAAATCAAATTTGTTATCTGAAGTCTACAGTATAGAATAACAGAAAATAAATGTAAAAGTTTAGGCTTTTACAAAACCAAAACTGAAAGGTTACAAAAACAAAATTGAAAGGTTCATCAAAGAATTTGCTAATTGTTCTCTCTGTAACAGTAATTCTCAGTAAATAATTCTTTCACTGAAGACCTTGGGAAATAAGACAAAATCCCCGATCTCAAGGAACTTATAATCTATGCAAGATCAAAATTAACAAAGTCAAATACAAGATAAGGTGAAATGTGATTTAATACGGTAGTCCCCTTATCTGCAGGGGATAATTCCAAGACCTTCAGTGGATTCCATAAAACCATGGATCACACCAATACAGACATATACAGTCATCCCTCAGTATATCTGGGGGATTGGTTCTAGTATCCCCATGAATACCAAAATCTGCGAATGCTCAAGTCTTGGATATAAAATGATACAGTATTTGCATACAGCCTATGCATATCTTCCCATATACTTGAAATTGTCTCTAAATTACTTATAATACCAAATACAATGTAAACGCTATATAAATTGCTGTTATACTATATTGTTTCATGTGTATCATTTTTTATCTCATTATTTTTATTGAAATAAATATTTTAATAAAATATTTTTGTTGTCACATTTTCTATCTGCCGTTGACTGAACCCATCCATTTCAGCTGTGGATGTGAGACTATGTTTTTTCCTATACATACATACCTATGATAAAGTTTAACTCATAAATTAGGCAGAGTAAGAGATTAACAATTATAATAACGAACAACAATTATAACAGCTGGGCGCGGTGGCTCACGCCTGTAATCCCAGCACTTTGGGAGGCCGAGGCAGGTGGATCACGAGGTCAACAGATCAAGACCATCCTGGTCAACATGGTGAAACCTCATCTCTACTAAAAACACAAAAAATTAGCTGGACATGGTGGTGCGTGCCTGTAATCCTAGCTGCTCAGGAGGCTGACGCAGGAGAATTGCCTGAACCCAGGAGGCAGAGGTTGCGGTGAGCCGAGATCGTGCCATTGCACTCCAGCCTGGATAACAAGTGCGAAACTCCATCTCAAAAAAAAAACAAAAAACCCACAATTATAACAGTATGCTAATATAATTATATTATATATATTATAATATAATTAATAAATGTTAATGTTAATGTGATCTCTCTCACTCTTTCAGAATATCTTATTGTACTATGCTCCTCTATTTTTTTGACTGCAGGTAACTGAAACAATGGGAGGCAAAACTCTACATAAGAAGGGACTACTTTAACAGTGCAAACAAAACGAGAACAACACAAAAGAGGGGGGCCTATCACTTTTACTAGTAGAGTTAAGGGAGGCTTCAAAAGTCATACTTGAGCTGAGCATCAAGTCCAGATTCTAGGCAGGGTCAGGGTCAGGAGAATTCGCTATGCTAACGAGTTTGGATTTTACCCTGTACTCAGTGCAGACTCTGACAGATTTAAGTTGGAAAAAAAAATATGGCAGGGTCATTTTTGTTTTAGGTAAATTAGCTTCATAGGACTGCAGAAGGCCAATTGAACAGAGAAGAGAGCAGAGGCAGAGAGATCAATTAACAGGTTATTGCTATTTGTGGGGTGGAAAAAAAATAGAGCAGAGATCATCGACTTCTTTGTAAGGTGACAGTGAAACAAAAAGAAAATTTCTCTTCTAATGTTTAGGTCAAATAGCATACAAGCTATGAGCTATTTTTCTCCTCCTAGCATTGACATGAAGAGATTTTTTAGGGGGCCACTGCTGAAAGTCAGGTAAATAAAACTCAGTGAGTAAAAACTGAAAAAGTATTTTACCTTTCCCTCTGGGGTCTTTTTTCTTTTAGGTATGAAGAAATCATATTTGCTAAGAACTTCAAAGAAAACATATTTATCGTTTTATTTAGGTACCTCACGTGGCACATGTAGTCTTCAAATTATATGGCACTGCAGAAAAATGATTCCAAAAATAAAAGAGAGAAAGTGGTAAAATCAGCCAATGTCCCCATTCATTTAGGAATGAACAAGCAGCTCCAACCTGCCTGGCCAGTTAGAAGATCCTTGCCACTAAAGACGTTCTGAAATCCTCCTACTTTATGACTTTTATTGTCTCTGTATTCTGCTGTGTCAGGAAGGCACACTGTAGTTATACCTATTTTATCACAAGTTATTTTTCCCTCTGAACTCTTTTCTGTCTGGCCCTTTTCCCCACTAATACATTTCCCTTGGCTCCTAAAAATCCATCACTCAGCATTACCCGCACATTTTCACTTTCTTCAACAGCCTGTTCTCTTCCAAGCTTACTTTACCAGAGAATCAGCTAAGAACACTGATCTTCAAATACATTCACCTCTGGTTGCTTTATATTCTATGATTCTTCTCTAGTATAACTTGCAAACCACTCCACTCCTTCCTTGATATAGGTAATAATATCTCTAATGAGTAAAGTTGCTAGAGATACACAAATTAGGAGTAAAAATTGCATTTCAATTTAAGCATTTACTCTTGAGGTTAATTCTCTTGGATAGTCAGCCTATGATAAAAAGTCAGTACTGGGTCTCCATCTGGTGGCCAAAATTTCTACTTTTAAATTATAAAGGATCTCTGTATTTTTCACTCCATCTTCCTGAGAATGACTTACCAAAGATGAAACATATGATGAATTACCTTAAAAGGAACGCACAAACTAATTAACAATTCAGAAGATTATAAGTTTAATAATGCACAAATTAAAGACATCCTTAAAAAACTACGTCAAGTAATCTTAAAAATGGACCCCAATCTCATGCAGAACAACAAATAAGAAAGAAGATGTATTCTAAATTGAGCACAGAGAGAAATTCAGTCACACTCAAAAAATGCATTTTAAAGGGACATATTATATGTCAGCTGTTTCCCTAAGTACAGGGATTACAGTGAACAGACAAGCAAATTTCTTCCCTCTAAAAAGCTTACATTCTTGTGGAAAAAAAATGAAAGTATATCTGTATTATAATGTAAGTTTGGCATTAAGGTTATGAGTAAAATAGAGTAACGGAGATGAGAATATGTTACTTTGTGGAGAATGGTCAGGATTCACCTCTATAATAAGAGAGTATTTAAACAATAGACGTAAGTGAAAGATGTATATATTCTTGAGAAAAAGTATGTTGGGGCAGCAATGGCGTCTACAAAGGACCTGAGGCAGAAACATGGTCAAAGATCTATACAGGAACAGCGTGGCTAGAGAATGTGAGTAATGGGAATAGTGGCGGATGAAGTAAGAAAGGCAGTGAAGGGCCAGACATACAGGGACTTATGTATAGGCTGTGTAAGGACTATGAATTCGGAGGAAAACCCTTGGAAGTTTTGGACATGATCACATTTGGGTTTTCATTCGCTCCGGCTATGTGAAGAACAGGCTCCAGCTATATGAAGGTGTGTGCTGGGGGGCAGGCAAAAGGAGTGGCAGAGAGACCAATGAACAGTCTGTTGCAGTAATCCAGGTGAGAAACTGGTGGTGGAGGGGAGGGATAAAGGTTAAGAGGGCTATGTTTTAAAGGGACTGCCAATAGGAATGCCTGCGGGATGTGAGAGAAAAACAGCAATGAACAGTAATGCTGAAGTTTTTGTCATGACAACCAGGTGAACCGGAAGCCAATTACTAAGGTGGAGAACACTGGGGAAAGAGCAGGTTTGGGGGAGGTAAACAAGAATTAAATTTAGAACATACATTTAAATTGCCTATTAGGCATCCTTGTGAAAATGTCAAGGACACAGTAGAATATAAGGGGCTACACTTCAGAGGCAATGTAAGAAATGAAGCTATAAACCTTTAACAATTGGTTTGCACATTGTATTGGTAAATGGAAAAATGTGGATGTGTTCTTCAAAACAGAGTAAAACACATTTTAAATTGAAGGTAGAATAATTCAGGACATGTGGGTAAATTTTTAAATTGAGTAATCAGAGCTCCTCCTACGTGCTGACCATACAGCTAGGCTAGGCACCATAACATACAAAGTAAGTAAGTCTGCCGACATAGAGAGACCTCGTCTCTACCAAAAGTCATTAGTTGGGTATAGTGGTATATGCTTGTAGTCCTAGCTACTGAAGAGACTGAGGTGGGAGGATCGCTTGAGCCAAGACGTTTGAGGTTACAGTGAGCTGTGGCCGTGCCACTGCACTCCAGTCTAAGATGACAGAGGAAGACCCTGTCTAAAAAATACTACTACTAATAATAACAATAGGAAGAAAAAGAAAAGGTTTTCAGGCCCAAAGAAGCATGAGAATAAGATGGAACTCATGTCCCACTTCCCTTCCCCTAACCCTCCCCAACTCCCTCACTAAGTAATCATCTCGACGCCACTTGCTACATCAACTATGTGGACTGAATGCTGCTACAGGTAGCTATAAATTAACCTAAGAATGCCATATGCTGGATACCATAACTCATGCCCTATAGATCAACAATGTATAGCTAATCACTAATCAATATCATTTTTGTAAACTAATGATAATTCCTATCTTGTATTAGCCCACTATTTGTATCACGCTTTTCTTTTAAAAATCTGTTTGTAGCAAAGGCTGAATGAAGTCCTTCCCAAGGCAAATTGGAAGTATCTCCCAGACAGCTGTCCTAATCTTGGCTCAAATAAGCTCTTTAAAATTATATTTGGTGTTTCAGTTTCTTCCTTTAGATCAAGACTTACTGGAGACCTAATTACCCTTTCTTCTTTCCTTTTGCTCCCTTTTAGAATGTGAATGTCTATGCTATGTCTGTCTGACCATTGTATTTTGGATATAGACAATTTGTTTTGATTTCACAGAATCACAGCTGGAGGAAAATTTGACTCAGAATGAATTGTGTCTGAAGTTCCAAATGAGACTATGGACTTTTAGTGATCCCAAATTTCATGCATTGAAAACTTAATACCCAAGTTCATATGCTGATTGATGATGGGGCCCTTGGGAGGTAATTAGAATTCGATAAGATTATCGGGCTGATGATGAAACTGATGGCTTTATCAGAAGATAAAGAGACCAGAGCTGATGCACTTTCTCTTGCCCTCTCTCCATGTAATGCCCTCTGGCATGTGACACAGCAAGAAGAGCCTCACAAGATGCCTGTGTCATGCTCGTGGACTTCCTAGTCTCCAGAATCATGAGCTAAATACACTTCTTTTCTTTATAAATTAACCAATTTATAATATTGTTATGACAACAGAAGATGAAATAAGACACACATAAAAGTGAGATCATGCAGTATCTGTCTGCCTGTATCTGGCTTATTTTACATAGCACAATGTCCTCCAGATTCACCATGGCAAGATTTTCTTCTTTATGAAAGCTTGGCTAATATTCCATTGCATATGTGTATATATGTACATGTACACGTGTGTATATATACCACATTTTCTGTATCCACACATTTATCCATGGACATTTATGTTGTTTGCAAATCTTGGCTCTGTGAATAACGCTACAATAAACACAGGAGTGCAAATCCCTTTTCAATATATACTATTTTCATTTCTTTTGGTTATATATCAAGTAGTAAAATTGCTGAATGTAGCTAGTTCTATTTCTAATTTTTTGAGGAATCTCCACATAGTTTTCTATAATGGCTGTACCAATTTACACAATAGTGTACAAGGGTCTCCCTTTCTCCACACCCTTGTCAACACTTGTTACTTTTTTCCTTTTGATCACAGACATTCCAGCAGGTATGAGATGGCATTTCATTGTGGTTTGATTTCTATTTCCCTGATAATTAGTGATGCTAATCACCATTTTATATGCCTGTCAACTGTTTGCATGTCTTCTTTCGAGAAATGTCTATTCAGGTCCTTTCCCCATTTCTATACCATTTGAATACCACTGATAAAAAGAAGATATTTGCAGTGCCCCAGAATTACAAAGAAATAATATCTAGAACTGACTCTCTAACTTATGAATCAATATCCACATATGGCTATTTAAACTTAAGTAAAATTAAAAAGTAATATATTCATAGATGACCCAGACAAATGGAAACACATCCATACTCATGAATTGGTAGAATCAATATTGTGAAAATGACCAGCAGAGCTAACAGACAATCCACAGGGTAGGAGAATATCTTCACAATCTATGCTTCTGACAGAAGACTAATAACCAGAATCAACAAAGAACTCAAACAAATGGGAAAGAAAAAAACAAACAATCCCATCAGAAAGTGGGCTAATGACAATTCTCAAGAGATTATATACAAACGGTCAACGAGCATATGAAAAGATGCTAAATATCACTAATTATCAGAGAAATGCAAATCAAAATCACAATGTGACACCACCTTACTCCTGCAAGAATGGCCATAATCAAAAAATTTTTAAAAAATAATGTTTGTGTGGATATGGTGAAAAGGGGAACACTTTTTACACTGTTGGTAGAATGTAAACTAGTGCAACCACTACGTAAATCAGTGTGACTATTCCTTGAAAAACTAAAAGTAGATCTATTATTTGATCCAGCAATCCCACTACCACGTATCTACCCGGAGAAAAAGAAGCCATTATACAAAAAAAGATACTTGCACATGCATGTTTACCGCTGCGCAATTTTCAGTTGCAAAAATATGGAACCAGCCCAAATGCCCATCAATTAACTAGTGGATAAAGAAAATGTGGCACACAGGTACACCATGGAATACTACTCGGCCATAAAAAGGTATGAAATAATGGGATTCCCAGAAACTTAGATGGAATTGGAGACTATTATTCTACATGCAGTAACAAAGGAATGAAAAACCAAATATCTTATGTTCTCACTCATAAGTGGGAGCTAAGCTATGGGGACACAAAGTCATAAGAATGATACATTGGACTTTGGGGACTCAGGGAAAGGGTGAGCGGGGATAAGGAATAAAAGACTACATATTGGGTATAGTGCACACTGCTCAGGTGATGGGTGCACCAAAATCTTGGAAATAAAAATAAATCCTAAAAATGCTAAAAAAAAAAAAATTATTTTTCCATCTCAGTAGCCAATAGATATTGTGCTCAATAGCTACACAAGGCTAGTAGTTCCTGTACTGGACATATCACAATAAAATACTTTCATCATCACAGAAATTTCTACCAGAGAGCTCCAGCCTAGAATATATAAGGAATCCCTGCATGAGGATTTAAAAAACCCAACAAAAAAATAGGAAAAGGATAAGTATAGGCTAACAAACATAAAAAGTATGCTCAAACATACTAATAAGAGAAATAAATGTTAAAACATTATAACACTATTACAGCTTTAATATTAATAAAATGAATGCTTAGCAATATCAAATGTTGGTGGAAATGTGAAAGTATAAAGGAATGATCATTCACTGCTGGGAGGAGTATAGACTGGTAAAGTCATTCTGGAAAGCAATATAACACTTCTGAGTCAAATAAAATATATGCATTGTTTGCTGAGTAACTTCATTATTGCTATATATTTTTAAATTATCATAAAGATCCATCCCTGGAACATGTTCTTACATGTTTAATGAAGTGTTGTGAGACAGGCAAGGTAGAGAAGAAAAGGGTACATGAGGGGAAGGAGATGAAGGACTAGAGACAGAAACTGGCAAAGACATGGGTACAAGTAGAAAAACAGAAATGGTGACAATGAAGATATGTGTGACAGCCAAAGGAAGAAAAGGGAGCCTTAAAAATGGAAGTAAATAGTAAGCAACTTTGAAAAAGAGCTGAGTACTCACTCCAGAAATAACAATAACAATAGGTCTAACAGGAGCCATGGCAACCCTGAGGAACAAAGCTGGAGGGCAGTTGTTAAGATCTATTATAAAGCTAGAGTGTTAATTCAATTTAGTATTTGCAGAAAAAAATAAACTGATCAATGGAATAGAATCTAGTAACACACCAACACATATGCAGTCAGTTTATTGCATTTTACTATCATGCAATAGGGAAAAGACGGGCTTTTCAACAAGTTGTACTGAGCAACTGGCTATCCATATTCATAAATATAAACCTTGACCCCTACCTCACAGCATACTAAAAAATTTATTTTAAATCTAAATGCGAAAGCTTTTTTGAAACAACAACAACTCTAGATTACTTTTGTGGTCATAAAACAGTCAATTCTTTCTTAAATTGTAGGCTAAAACTAAATGACTTGGTTTTAAAGTCTGAAGAAATAATTGCTAAGCAGGAAGACAGACTAATAGAAATTATTTAGAACAAAACACAGAGACAATTTAAAAATATATTGAACATAGTTTTGAACAAGTGAAAATGAGAACATCTAATTTACATCTAAACGAAGTTTTCGAAAGAGATTGGGCAAAGGAATATTGAAAGAGATTATGCTAAGAATGTTCCAGACTTGAATGACACCAATACACATATTCAAGAAAACCAGTGAATCTAAAGCTATTTGCAAATATCCAGAATCAATAGAAAAAAAAAGACAAGACAAGAATCCAAATGGGAAGGAAAAGGACAAAAGAAAGAAATAAAAAATTCTCAAATGCAGCATCTAAATTCCCAACAAGTCAAAGGTGTTTTCTAATTTGCAGTCTAAGAAATGCTTATAAAAATCTGCAATGGAAACACAGTCACCACAGTAAGTAGAGGAGACTTAAGCCTATAGCCACCATGTCAAAAGTGCTGGAGAGGTGGAGAAAATCTGCTGGTCAGGTGACTGGTTACTTTACAAAAGGAATGTATTAGTCCATTTTCACACTGCTATGAAGAAATAACTGAGATTGGGTAATTTATAAAGAAAAGAGGTTTATTGGACTCAGTTCTACATTGTTGGGGAGGCCTCAGGAAACTTACAATCGTGGCAGAAGAAGCAAAGGCACATCTTTCATGGCAGCAGGCAGGAGAGTGTGTATCAGCACAGGAAAAACTACCATTTGTGAAACCATCAGATTTCATGAGAAATCACTCACTATCACGAGAACATCATGAGGGGAAACATGCCTATAATCCAATCACTTCCTACCAGGTCTCTCCCTAAACACCTGGGAATTATAATTCAAGATGACATTTGAGTGGGGACACAAACCCTAACCATAACAAGGACTGAACAAATACACAAATATATTGAGGACCATAGGAGCCAGGTTTCTGTCAGAGAAAGAGTTACAAATAAGAAAAGAGAGGACTGGAATTGGAGTTCAATATGAACTTATTTCTAATATACAGAAATGAGTGGATGTGAAAATAGATATAGGTATGTAGACATGTTTATAAACTGTGTGTGTGTGTGTGTGTGTGTGTGTGTGTGTGTCTGTGTGAGATTTCCAGCTCTCCACTGGGAGGGTAACCTCAAAAAGGCCCAGATCTCAGTATATGATTATCATTCTTCACTAAAAGATACCAGATCTCGTTGGATAAATGGCTGATATATACACATAAAAATTCAAAAAAATAAGGCAAATATGATAAACCAAAGAATCTGGGTAAACAGTTAACAGGAATCATTTTGTTCATGTAATATTTCTATAATTTTAAAATTATTTCAAAATAAAGTTTTTTAAACTATGTGATTCATTTCACACCCAAATTAGTAAACATTTAAATTTCAAACAATATTAAATGGTGGTTAAGAATATGGAGAAATGGCAATTTTCATAAACTGCTGATATGATTATAATTTCAAAAATGTGTAAAATAGTCTTGTAGTAACTCACAAAATTGAACATGGACAAACCCTATGGCTTAGCTCTTGTTCTAGAATATACCTTAGAGACATTCTTGAACATTTGTACAAGAATATTTGTAAAAATATTTTATGATGCCATTATTTGTAGAACACTAAAATCAGAAACAACACAAATGTCTATCAAGCCCAATGGGTAAACTATGACATATTCATATAGCAAAGTATTATATAGCAATGAAAAATAATGAGCCATAACTACATGCATCAAAGTGGATGAACCTCAAAAACTTACTAATGACCAAATAAGCCAGAAGAATAAAGTAGGATTCCATTTTATAAGCTTAGCAAAATAAAATGTAAAAAAAGTGCTATGTAGACATACAAATGGGAGCAGTAAAAACAAACATCTATTAGTTATGTAAAGGGGACAATTGTTGAAAAACACTCTCTTTTATGTATGTTTTATTTAATAATTTACTAAAGGTCTGGATCATATGGGATCACAGCTGAGTTTTATGTAATCTAACTGAGCAGAATTTACTCCAGAAATGTAAGAATAATTCAGATTTAGGAAATCTATCAACATTATTGATTATATCAACAAATGAAAGGTAGAAATAGCATAATCATATTAATAAGTACTCAAAAGGTATTTAATACTATTCAGCAGCCCTTCATAATAAAAACTCTAAGTAGAATAAAATTAAAACGAAACTTGTTATTATAAACTTTAAAACCATGCATTAAAAATCAACAGCAAGTAGCCTATATTCTAAAACTAAATCCACTTCTATTTCAATCACTATCTGGAGTAGTATTCACAATCAATATTATTAATCATTTCCTTGGAAATTTTAACACATGCTATCAGAAAAAGTGAAATAAATCTAAAGAATCATTAAAATATTTTTTTATTTGTGACATTTTATAACTAAGATATCAAAATTATACATAAAATAATTTCATACACTGATAACACATAAAATATACTAAAAAATAGTAGATTCGCTTTAATCCATTTAAAAATCATCTGGAAGCAGAAACAAGAAAACAATTCCAATAACTGAAATAAATTTAACTAGTAAGGATAGGACCTACGTAAATACAAAGCTAAAATGTCATAGATATTTATAGTACCTGATAAAATTTTTAAGAAAGGTAGCAGTCTAGCTTGCTTTGGACCAACCTTCCTGGGGGGGAAAAAATCCCTCCAAAAAGCTGCTATGTTCATGGCAAAGACAACTTAATATCATCAAGATATTCAGTTCAACAGTGTATTCAACATAGTTTTTGTTGAAACACCAAAAATTCTTTTTCTTAAAATTGTAAAAAAAAAAAATGATCTTAAAGTTTACATGGAAGGATAAATAGTCAAGAAAAGGCAAAAAAAAAAAAAGTATAACAATGAAGAACATTATGTAGGGGGAGACATGCCTTATTGGAAATCAAAACACATAAAACCAAGAAAAAGAAACAGTATTTGTAGAGCAACAGATAGGTAGATTCGTGGTGCTGAATAGAAAATCCAAAAATAGATTCCAGAATATGCAAAGCTGAATACACTGCAACAGTTTTAGTTTAATCTACAGGAAAATCATAGATTATTTCGTATACAGTCCTGGCAAATTTTGCCATCAAAAAAATAAAATAAATTGTACTTTTTATTTATACCACAGGTAAAAATAAACTACAGCCCAGGCATGGTGGCTCATGCCTGTAATCCCAGTGCTTTGGGGGACTGAGGCATGAGGATCACTGGAGTGGTATTCACAGTCAATATTATTCATCATTAATCAGCAGTTTGAGACCAGCATGGGCAACATAGCAAGACGTCATCTCTACAAAAAAATAAAAATTAAAAATACTAGTTGGGTATGGTGGTTCCAGCTACTCAGGAGGCTGAGGCAGGAGGATCACTGGAGCCCAGGAGTTGGACACTGCAGCGACCTGTGATTGCCCCACTGCACTGCAGCCTAGGCAACAGGGTAAGACACTGTCAAACAAATAAACAAACAAACAATAGATGGCAACAGCATTCCATGTTGATTTAGAACAAGGCTCATGCTAACAATATCTAGAAAAGCATGAGCCATAGCTACATGCATCAAAGGGAACGAACTTCAAAAACTGGTTAATGACCAAACCTTCCAGAAGAATACATAAAGTAGGATTCCGTTTCATAAGGTTAACAAGAGAAAATTTTTAAATATATTATGTAAGCTGGGTGTGGTGGCACACACCTGTAATCCCAGCTACTTGGGAGGCTAAGGCAGCAGGATTATTTGAGCCTAGGAGTTCAAGGATGCAATGAGCTATAATTAGGCCACTGCACTCCACCCTGGGCAACAGAGCAAACCCTGTCTCTAAAAAATAATATATATATATTACTGTTTAGAGATGCAAACATAAATATAAATAACAAAATAGTGAAATCATCAGGGTAACCAAGGTGGTAAAAATGTGTAAATCCAAAATCTAAGAAAATAGAACAGACAAGAAGAGTCAGCTTATATTCATAACAGCATTATTCCCTAAAGCTGTGAATGGGAAACAATACAAATATCAACAGAACACACAAGGAATCACATATTCACACAACGGAGTACCATACAGCAAGGAGAATAAATTGCTGCACATTGCAATGTAGATAAACAAATTTTTTTTATCAAGTATTTTTAAATATATGTGATTTTTTTTTCACATTAAGGTGAATAACCTCCCAAGCTGAACAGTAGGTTTAGGGATCCAATTTAGGGGTCAAAAACATGATGAGAAGCAGGACGGCAATTATTATAGGTATCATGATATGGTTAGTTTTGGGGAATGCAGGCTTAGTAACTGAGAAGGGATAGATTGCTTTGAGTGACTAGTTGGTGATTACATGGGTGTGTTCGGTTTGTGATTAGTCTCTTTTCATGCTGCTAATAAAGACATATAGAGACTGAGAAGAAAAGAGGTTTAATTGGACTTAGAGTTCTGCATGGCTAGGGAGGCCTCGGAATCATGGCTGGAGGCAAAAGGTACTTCTTAAATGGCAGTGGCAAGAGAAAAATAAGGAAGAAGCAAAAGTAGAAACCTCTGGTAAACCCATCAGATCTCATGAGACATACTCACTATCACAAGAAGAGCACAGGAAAGACTGGCCCCATGATTCAGTTACCTCGCCCTGGATCCCAATTTTTCTGGGAGATACAATTCATATTGAGATTTGAGTAGGGACACAGCCAAACCAAATCATTGTGCAGTTCTTTAATACTGCCCTTTACTGGTATATCTTATCCTTCAATTCAAAAAGTTTATTAAAATAAATTCCAACTTAATGACTTCAGTGTAAAACTCAATCAATAATAACTGCAAAATTCAAAAAGCAAAGGGACCTGAAAGATTACAATTCATGCATGAGAGAGATTTTCTTAATTCTATCTGAAAAGCCAAAGTCACAAAAAGCCAGATGTAATTAGTTATATGAAGAGGTAAAACTTTGCTACAATCTTTTGCCATAAAAATTTATGTAAACTGGTGAAATAACAAGGAGTTAACCATCTTATACAAAGCACAAAAGTTAAAATTAGAAAATTCACAGAAGAATAAATCGAGAGTCAAAAAACACAAAGAGTGTTCAAATTCTCTAATAATTAAGAAACTCAAAATAATAAATCATTTTATGCCACTCATAGAGGCAAAAATATTTAGAATACTACAAAATCTATTAATGGTGATGTGAGGAAGGTATTCTCATATATTGTTCATAGACATTTCAGCTGTTTTTGAAAACATTATGGTAACATCTATTAAATTAAAAGCATTCTTCACCCAGCAATCCCAAAAAATCAACGCTATCTCAAAGAATCAAAGTTACCCTATGGAAGGATATATAGGCATGGATGCATAATGTAGTACTGTCAATGTGGCAAAAAAAACTTTAATGATGAGTAACCATAAATAGAAAAGTTACCGAAAACAAAATTAAAATACATCCATAACTTTATTATAGTATATATACATTTAAAAGAACAAATAGAACTACATTACCTATCTTAGAAAGATTTTCAAGAATTATACTAAGAAAAGAAAATGCAAAAAATTATGTCTGATCTTATTTTTCTAGAACAAATAACACAAATGTGTACATTGTATTTATGTATTAATAGAAGTATAATCACTCATTCATTGATTCATATGCATATGCAGAACATCTCAAGTGTTATAATGACCTAGCTCAGGCTGGGGTGGAGGAATTATATTAATAAGGAAAGGAAATCCAAACAAGTAAAGGAAATAAAAAAGTACAGGAAAAAACTACACTTAGGAATGAATGACAAAGTCATATTTATCCATTCATGTTAAATTATATACAAGTCATGTGCATATCATCATGCATCCTCAAAAGAAGTGCTCTCCTCACTTTCAACACCTGAACTGGCTTTTTCCTTAAGTTTTAAAACAGAAGATTGTCATGGAAAGGCAAGTAGAAATGAAGCAAGCTTAAACATGTAAGATTGAATGCCACTAGATGTCAGTAAAACCACCCTAAAAAAATATAGAAACGTTTTTCTTAACTGCTGGGAAAATTTGCTCTTTTATCTACAGTCTTTACCTCTTAGTATATTTATTTGCCTTGTACAATATTCAGATTAGAAGTGCAGATTACCAAAAGGGAAACAAAGTTCCTTAAAAGTCAGACTATAAGCCTTATTAATAAAGGGAATATTGGTTAATTACTCCCTTAGAAAATAGGGAACATACAACCCTATTTAGTAAGGTACCTGTAGTGTTTTCACATTATTTTTAAAAGCTCATGAAATGTGCCCTTTGAAAACATGATAAAAGTTTATATTCAATCAACCATTATACATTTATCTCATATCTATTATGTAGAAATATGGAGGCAAACTGAAAGTGTCATTAGATTTATTCAGTTTTTAATCAAGTAGGAGAAAAAAATGCAAATTAAACAAAATGTTATAAATAAACCAGTGCAAAGTAATAAATAGTGACACATCAACTATCTTGAAACTCAGATATAGTCACATGACTTAGTATCCCAAAACCAAGTAATAAATAAGCAAGCAAGCTACTACTAGGCAGAAAGAATTTGTCACAAAGTTTTTCACTGAAATTCCTACTTTACTCCCTAGCAAGTCTTTTCATTCTTCCTGTACCAACAGTGCCTACATAATGACTTGCCTACATACGTTCCTAGCAGCAATAATCATAATCATAATCATAAACCAAAACTTACAAGCAACTGAAATGTCCTATGCTCACTGAATGGAATACTATTCAGCAATAAAAAGGAATGAACTATTGAAGATGCTAGGAGAGGGATGAATCTCAACATTTTGTTAAGAGAAAAGAGTCAGAGAGAAGAGACCATAGATTGTATGATTCCACTTACATGAAATATTCAGAAAAGAGGCAGCTTTAAAGACAGATATTAGCATTTTCTTAGAGCAGAGGTAGAGGCAAGGCAGTACATAGGGATTAATGGTAGTGTGAAACAGGAATGATAGTGGAGTGATAAAAATGTATTGAAACTTATTCATAGTGATAGTTATACAACTTGGTAAAATTTTAATTTATAATTAACAATTTTCCCACAAAGAAAAGTCCATGCCCAGATTACTTTACTGGTGAATATTACTAAATTTTGAAGACAAAATGTTTTCAGTCATTTTCCAATCCATTGGTACCCTGATAGGAAATCCAGACAAACACACGATTTAAAAACCAGAAATTTACATACCAGTATTACTTATAAATGTAAATGCAAAATTCCTTAACAAAATATTAGCACCAAATCCAGCAAGATACTAACAAGATTGTAAGTGGGATTTAACCCAGGAATCTAAAATTGATATGACATTCAGACGCTCAAAAATCACATACTTCTCTTTGTCTTCACGGAAGGATTTCTTAGGATCACTAGACAGATAATTTAAGGGGAACAATTTAAAGTCCCGTTTCACAAATTGTTCAAGTCACTATGTTATCACCAGCCAATATGAGCTATTGTCAAACTACAGCTCAATTCAGAAGCATTCACGAAAAACAATGAGAAGAAACTTTTCCTATGGACAGAACCCACATCCCTTTCAAATGGAAATAAAATAAACCTGAGGTAGGTTTCGGAATGTCATACAGTGGCTAAAGTGGTGGGTCAGCGCTCAGAAGCAGCAAGTCTGGAAGATTAGAGACAAGAAAATCTGCAGGAGGGGTGTTTGAATGGACCAGTGGTAATGGTCACAGAGAATGTAAATCTTTTCTTGATTCATACTAATGCTCATCATAAGGTATCCACCACAGAAAAGATACTCAAAAATGAGGTGAAGAGAATTACCCATTGGGCGGCTGTTATATAGCCTCTGTTCTCAGCCATGTTACTGATGGCAGTGGTGGGCTGTCTGCAGCAGAGAGGTGCAGGAGGTGGTGGTGGCAGCAGGAGTGCCTGTGGGAGCAGCAATGGTGGTGATGGGTCCACTGTGCCCACGTCCTGGAGGCAGTCAAATGCACCACCCCCATCCTAGTGCAGGCAGCATGTGCAGCCAGGCAAGACCCACCCCCAGGTCTGGAGCCCCCACACTCTAGACCTTGGCCGCCACTGCTATTGGGAGGGTGCAGGAAGGAGGTGGAGCTGGGGCCTTGTTTCTGGGGCCTGGGGCAGGAAGTGGGACTTGGGGACCTGGACAGCAGTGCATTCACCACGGCCACCCCACAAGGGCACCAGGTTCCTGTGCCTTGGAATAGGCTCTGTACAGAACCACCTGGGGCCATGTCCAGGGTCAACCCCACATCAGGGTGATTGCTGGGCCTGACACTCCCACCAGCAGGGCAGGCCACAATCCACTACAGGAGGTTGATATGGTTTGGCTGTGTCCCCACCCAAATCTCATCTTGAACTGTAGCTCCCATAATTCCCACAGTTTCATGGGAAGTACCCAGTGGGAGGTAACTGAATCATGGGGTTGGGTCTTTCCCATGCTGTTTTCATGATAGTGAATAAGTCTCATGAGATCTGATGGTTTTATAAAGGGGAGTTCCCCTGAACACACTCTCTTGCCTACCAGTATGTAAGACATGACTTTGCTCCTCATTTGCCTTCCGCCATGATTGATAGTGAGGCCTCCCCAGCCATGTGAAACTCTGAGTCAATTAAACCTTTCTTTAATAAATTACCCAGTCTTGGACATATATGCTTTATTGGCCGCATGAGAACAGACTAACACAGAGGCGCCACCCTGGGCAGGGCCATCTGTCGAGGAGGAGCTCTGGGTACTCCTGAGTGTTGGGGCCATGAGGGGACCTCACAGAGATGTTGCCCCTGCCCCAGACACCGGCCTGGACCCATTGAAAACCTGGAGCTCCTGCTCCAGGCTGTAAGGGGGTGCAGCCAGGCTGCATACTCCACAGGAACCAGGAGCAAGTAGCAGCACCACCCTCCCAGGTGCAGCTGCAGCTGCCACCGCAATGTCAGAGCAAAGTTAGGGCTGAGCCACAGTGCTGTCACACCCTGGCCAGGTGTGTGCATTCTCAGGGAAGCACTGACATGCCAGCCACCTGCTACCTCTGGACCTTCAGTGCCAACAAGCACAGTGGGAAAGCTGAGGGAGAGGGTGAGGATGGCTCAGCACTGGCCTGCAGGTGCACCTTGGTGCAAGCAGCCTCACTGCCTTGGATGATGGCAGTAGGCAAATGGGCTTCTGGGCAGAAGGAGGCAGGTACCTGATGAGGCCCCACCTTCAGGCCAGGGAGGCCCTGAAGACAGGGGCCCAGGCTGCCAGTCCCCCAGACTGGAATGGGGATTTATGGTGCCTTTTCCGGGCCCATCCGTGGCTGCCCATGAGCCAATCAGCATGCACTTCCTCCCCTCTGAGTCCCATAGAAGCCCCGGGGTTAACCAGAACAGAACAGAGGATAGAGAGACAATGGGAAAACCAGCTGCAGAGAATAGCTACCCTCCTTGCTGAGAGCTGCAAACAACAGAACAATCTGCCTGTGGAGAGGAGCCACACACTCTAGAGCCTACTCTTTGCCAAGAGCCGCATATGATGGGACAACCAGCTACAGAGAGGAGCTACCCTCTCTACTGATAGCTAAACCCTTGGGACAACCAGTTGCAGAAAGGAGCTACCCTCTCTTCTAATAACTGAACACTTGTTGGGATGACCTGCCTGCAGAGAGGAGGTACCCTCTCTGCTAGAAGCTGAACACTCATATTGACACCCTGGCTACAGAGAGTAGCTGCCCACTTCAGGTCTTCTCTGAGCTGTTCTATTGCTCAATAAAGCTCCTCTTCATCTTGCTCACCCTCCACTTGTCTGCATACCTCATTCTTCCTGGTCACAGGACAAGAACACGGGACCTGCTAAGTCACAAGACTAAAAGAGTTGCTGCAATACAAACAGGGCTGAAACATGCCCCTGGCTTGACATGTTGCAGGCAAAAAGAAGGAGAGAAGATCTGTGGCCCTTTGGGGAGCCCAGATCTGGGAGCTTCCCAAGCCAGGGCTATGACTCCCACTTTGGGGCCCTGTGGTTCCTGGCATCTTCAAGTTTCCAGGTACCACTGCATTCCCCAGTGCAGTGAAGCTACTTGCAGTATGCCTGGTCCAGCTGTAGCCTCACAAAGAGCTGGCACCATGCCAGCACCTGGAGTTGCCTGCCCTGCAGCAGCAGCCAGTGTATCTGACTGTGCAGTGGCCAGACCCCGTGTTCGATCACACACCCCTCACCACTCCACATCTTACTCCAGTCTCCCTTAGAGGCATGGGATCCAAGCCAGTATGGTGAGCAGAGCCAAGCCTGATGGAAACAAGCCCAGTGGGCCCAAGCAAACCTCAGGCAAAGGTGCCAGAGTTCACACGTTTTCAGGCAGAAAACCAACACCACAAAGATCCCATAATATTATGACCATGTGCATATGGTCCATGAATGGCAACATGGTAGAAGGGATGGACATTATCAATGAGTACAGTATGTGGCTGCTTCTCACCAAGTCATATGTAACAACCCCTACTGCAGATACTTTTGTCAGCAGAAGAGAGCCGTGATGAACCCTCACTATGGTATCATCTCTCAACAAGAACAACCAGAAACTTGGTGACAAATACATCACTCTGAATGCATTCCACGCTAGACAGTGATGACGGTCCTTAACAGAATTGTTACCTACTTTTGAATGTGGGTTAACTTCCTTGGCTATAGTAAATCTGTCAATGCCTCAATATAAGAACTTACAACTTAGTTACTAACATGAGATCTCATATAGCATCATCACCTCAGATAAGAAGACCCATTTCATGTTAAAGGAGATACAACAGTAGACCACAACTGTGGCAACCACTCATCTTACCACATGGCACATTAACTGCCTGTCTGTCTAACCCAACAGTAGAATGACCTATTAAAGTTTCAGTGCATCCTCCAGATAAGCAAAAATACTCTAGGTTTGAGGCACTAAAACAATGGCCAATGTATGGTGTGCTGTACCCAACAGCTGAAACACACAGGGCCTAAACCAAGTGGTAATAAGTAGGAATAGCCTCTCTAACCCTCTCTTTAGTGACTCACTCGCAAAATATTATTTCCATCTCTATAACCTGAGTCTACAAGAATATAGGAACCTGTTTCTTGGGTGGAAAGCGTGTGATAATTCCACTAAGGGACATAATACAAATTTTCCAAACCTGAAAATGTGCTGCCTAATCTCTTTCATACCTCATGCTGATAAATCAGCAGACAACTAAACTAGTTATAACATTGGGACAGGAGAATTACTTCGAGTATCATGGGGAGCTACAGTTGCTACTAAATATGAAGCCAGAGAGAACTATGCCTGGAACTCAGAGGATTCACCAATGTCTTTTGGTACTTCCATGTCTGATGACAGTAGTGAATAGGAAAGTGTAGAAACCTAATGGGTCCAGACCAGCCAAAATGCTGGCCAAAGGTAAAGGAAACCTAAAACAGTAGAGGAAAATAGGAGATGATCAATATAAATTAAAAACCTGAAAACAGTTTCAACCATAGAGAGTCTATTATGTTCCACTAACCCTTCTGGAGATTGCAATTAGTCATCTACTTGAAGACTTAAAAGACAGACTGGACTTAGTATGTTGGCATGGCAGATGTGAGCAGCTTAGGGAATGGGCTGATGCAGACGCCACTAGTTCTCTGACAAATGCCTTCAGTATAACCCTAATTTCTGTCATAAACAGTGGTATCCCACAAGCCCAGTCACCTTCTAGTGCTGTAATGGCAACTCACCTCAAGCATGAGCAGTGTGTCTTTCCATCTTCTGTCTGAGGACCTTCTCTAACACTACAGAACCCGCTCCAACTCCCATCCTTCAGATGTACAGTTCCGGTATTCATTCTGACACCTTTTTAGAAATTGAGCTCCCATTGCACCTAACAACAACCTCAATAGTGTACACCATGTTACTTTTTCCTCCTCCCCTGAGTTGTGTTCCCCTACTCTCTTCTTCCTGCTCCCAAATAAATTAATTGTATCCAAGATCTTGCCTCACTTTTTTTATTCTGGGGAAATCCACAATAAAAGGTGCAAAATGTGTACAGTCAATGACCCAGCAATTCTAGCAATGGGACCCAGCAACACCCAACAGAAACCATATATATAGTCCTAAAATGGTGCATAGTTCCTACATGTATTTTCAATAGATAAACATTGAAAATTAATGTCATCAAAAGTAGAATTATAATACTTCATAATGAAATGTTATTCAGAAATGAAAACTAATGACTCACAGCTATATACAAAAACAAAGACATATTTCACATATGTAAAAACTTGTGAAAAAAGAGCCAGATATATACGCCTATCACAAATTCCATATATAGGCATTATCCAAAAAAAAAAAGCAATATATTTTTGTTGTTGGTAAGATTCAGTGATTAAAAAAAATTTTAAACCTTTTTGAATTTCCTTCAGTGAAGGAATCACTACAAAAGTCAAAACAGCAGTTCATTTGGAGAGGAGGGCATAAATATTTGAGATGAAAATGAGCTCCTATAGTCTTAGCACTGTTCTATTACTGAACTATGTTAGTGGTTACACAGGTGTGCAATCTAAAACCCTCAAAATGTGTATCTGTGTTTTCCGCTTTGTTACATTTTAAATAATGTAAAAAAAATATGTTACACATCAATGTTACTATGTACCTAATAATAGTAGTATGGATTGAAGGCTCTGGACACTGCCAAAGAAATGGCTATTTTCCCCTTCCCAGCCCTGTCCTTTTCTTTTTTTGAGGTTTTAGATCTTATTCCATTTATTTAATTTTGAAATCCTTGTACTAGATAATTTTTCATTACATTCTTCTTTTCATCTTTAGTCTCAAGTGAAATCACAGTATAATACATGTAATTTTCAATAGCTCCTTTGCTGTCATTCGCTTGCCATAAAATTCACCTTTTAAGAGTGTATGATTTGTTGATTTTCAGTATATTCACAAAGTTGAGAAAGTACCACAATTACTTAACTTGAGAATAGTTTCACTGCCCCAAAGAGAAACCCAACACTCAGTAATAGTCATTTCTCATTCTCACCTCCCCCCAGCCACTGGCAACCACCAATCAATCTGTTTTCTAAAAATTTGCCTAATTTGAACATTTCATATAAATCGAATCATTCAATATGTGATCTTTTGTAACTAGCTTCTTTTGCTTAGCATCATGCTTTAGAAATCCATTTATGGCATAGCATGTACAAAGTGACTTCAATAGTTTGTGGGAAAACTGGATTAAAATGATAAATAAAAATATATAACTTAACTTCTCAGGGTGAGCTCTATGCCGTGGAATACAGTTTTGTAAGCATCAGTGTTCATGAGGGATATCGACCTAAAGAAACTATCATTAGAGTGAACAGGCAACCTACAGAATGTAAGAAAATTTTTGCAATTTATCCATCTGACAAAGATCTAATAGCCAGAATCTATAAGAAACTTAAATATTCAAGAAAAAAACAAACAACCCCATTAAAAAGTGGACAAAGGACATGAACAGCAACTTCTCAAAAAAAAAGACATTCATGAGGCCAAAAAACATATGAAAACAAGCTCAACATCACTGATGATTAGAAATGCGAATCAAAACCACAATGAGATATCATTTCAAATCAGTCAGAATGGCAATTATTAAAAAGTCAAAAGACAA
Source organism: Callithrix jacchus (assembly GCF_049354715.1). Classification (NCBI taxonomy): domain Eukaryota; kingdom Metazoa; phylum Chordata; class Mammalia; order Primates; family Cebidae; genus Callithrix; species Callithrix jacchus. The sequence goes on from NC_133515.1 coordinate 94,076,428, forward strand.
ATGCTGGTGAGTTTGCAGAGAAATAGGAACACTTTTACACTGTTCCTGGGAATGTAAATTAGTTCAACCATTGTAGAAGGCAGTCTGGCAACTCCTCAAAGATCTAGAACCAAAAATACCACATGATCCAGCAATCCCATTACTGGGTATATACTCAAAGGAATATAAATAATTCTGTTACAAAGATACATGCATGCCTCTGTTCACTCCAGAACTATTCACAATAGCAAAGATATGGAGTCAACCCAAATGTCCACCAATGACAGACTGGATAAAGAAAATGTAGCACACATACACCACGGAATACTATGCAGCCATAAGAAGGAATGAGATCATGACCTTTGTAGGGACGTGGATGGAGCTGGAAGCCATTATCCTAAGCAAACTAAGTCTGGAACAGAAAACCAAATAAGACATGTCCCCACTTATATGTGGGAGCTGAACAATGAGAACATGTGGACACACAAGGGAACAACACACATGGAGTCCTGTTGGGGAATGGAGTGGGGAAAGGGAGGGCACTGGGAAAATAGCTAATGCATGCTGGGCTTAATACCTAGGTGATGGGTTGATAAAAGCAGCAAACCACCACAGCACATGTTTACCTACATAACAAACCTGCACATCCTGCACATGTACCCTGGAACATAAAGTTAAAATTAAAAATTGGTAAAAGTGAAGAAATGAAGAAAGAATAAAAAAGAACTAATATTTTTGGAAATTAAAAAATAGAAAAAAACATGTAATGATTATCTTTGGTCAAGAGAAACTTTAAAGTGAATTTAGTATTTCATCACAATAAGTTAATGTTATAATATATTTAATCTTATATTACCCTTTAAAAATACATACATATATAATTTCAGACTTTAAAAATACACACTTACCAAGCCTGTAATCCCAGCACTTTGGGAGGCCGAGGCGGGTGGATCACGAGGTCAAGAGATGGAGACCATCCTGATCAACATGGTGAAACCCCGTCTCTACTAAAAATACAAAAAATTAGCTGGGCATGGTGGCACGTGCCTGTAATCCCAGCTACTCAGGAGGCTGAGGCAGGAGAATTGCCTGAACCCAGGAGGCGGAGGTTGCAGTGAGCCGAGGTCGCGCCATTGCACTCCAGCCTGGGTAACAAGAGCGAAACTCCGTCTCAAAAAAAAAAAAAATACACACTTACTGTGAAAAAATTTTAACTCAAAATAATCAATACGCAAAACCAAAAAAAATTTCCCTTGGACACACACAAATAATAGTAAGCAACAATATCACAACAGCTTTAAAAGTGACATTCAGAGTTCAATATTCCTCTAAAAATAAGAAAAAAAATTATGCTGATATTAAAATACACAGATTTAAAAAGTAAAAGCAAAAAATATTCAGACACTTTGAATCTTCGATATGACAGACTGAGTGGGCTAAATTTCACAATAATTATGCTAGGAAAACACAAATATCTGAATAATTTGTCTTTAACAGTTTTGGATGTGAATGTTTTATTTCACATCAATATACAGCCTTGAAAAATGTATATGTAAATGTTATTTTTAAAAATATCAATAAGCTTAACTGTTTTGCTTACAGATCACTTTTTTCTATATTGAAAGCCATTTTACATGAGACTGAAAACTCATTTTTTATATAAAGTAAAATTAGAAAGAAAAAGATTTAACAATTGTAAACTTTGAAATATAATATTTTATGTAGTAATTTAAATGTTTTACTGTTCTCCACATTTTTAAATAAAAATCTGTTCCCAGCATTTAAAAACAACAGATCTTACTAACTTGACACAAATGTTTTAGGGTAGAAAAAAGCATTATTCTAATATTGACTATAACCTATAAAATAAAAGTTAATCATAAGAAAATATAAATCCTAAGATGAAAATGCAACTTCCTATTTGAAAGTTCTCTGAATAAAACTACACTATTACTATACATCTTCTACGTTAAAATTATATAGCATAATAAAGGCTGAAAAATAATACTTTCAAAATAAAAAATAAAAGAAAAAAGCTAGTTTTAAATTATAAACTATCTTCAAAGAAGGCAACCTAATTTCAGACATATCTTCAGCAATTTTCTTTATTGGACTTGTGTCCAAATAGGAAAAATATCAATTAAAATTAACTGAAATGTAAACTTGTCAAAATGTCATTTTCTGCAGGATTTAATAATTTAAATGCTGCAAATCAATTTTCTAGTATGTATATTTTTATCATTTTCAAATATAAAATATTGTACATTAAGACATAACTGAAGTTAAGAAAGCTACGGAAACTAAAGGCAAATGATTGGTCCTTCCTGATTAAAGTGGTATACCCCTCCCCCAAAAGGCATTATAATTTTCTTTGACATTCAAATTTATTTTCTTTTTAATAAACCAAAATCACTAACTTTGCCATATTTTATGGTGACTAAACAACAAAAGCACCCCAGTGATCCAACAGCTATAGAAGTTGTGTAAAATGTGAGGCTGGGCACCGTGGCTCACGCCTGTAATCCCAGCACTTTGGGAGGTCAAGGCCAGTGGATAACCTGAGGTCAGGAGTTCCAGACCAGCCCGACCAACATTGTGAAACCCCATCTCTACTTAAAATACAAAATTAGCCGAGTGCCATTGCATTCCAGCCTGGACGACAGAGCAAGACTTCGTCTAAAAAAAAAAAAAAAGTTCTGTAAAATGAATCATATTCCAAAGCAGAGAGTCTTCATAAGCGGAAATAAACTTCAAGATCTGGCAGGGCTTAGGGGAGAGGGAATGACACAAAAGTATTCAGAGAGTTTAGGTTACAAAAAGTAAATGTTAAATTCTTTATTCTAAAATAAACACAAACTAGAGATGAACTTGTTTGAAAAAATAGATAAAGTTTCCAACTCTTTAACTTTCAGGATACCAAATTCAAACTTACAGTGTTTCTGGAAATTATTTCCCAACATCAAAGAAATGACAATATCAACATGCTCAGTATAGACATATAGATATTAACAAATTGTCCCTAGCTTGCTTAGGAATCTTCTAAATTTTTGCAAATATTCTTTAAATCATCCTATATCCAGTTCTTCAGAATTGGTTTATGCTAACTCTTAAGTGCATTTGTATGATTTTATGGTTCTATCTTTGCATCAAAACAACACTCTGAACTTGCTCAATTAATATTTACTTGCAAAATAAATTTAAATTCAATAGTAAATGCAATGACAAAATATTAATTCCTTTTCCCCACTGCACATATTCTTCTTAAATATCACAAATATCTCCAAGTAGCTAATAATCAAAAATATAAAACCCAACTAAAATTAAATATCACTAAAAATAAAATGATAGAAAATTATCACAGGGAAAGATGGGATTATGTCTGACTTCTTCTCTATTTCCTTTTAATACATGTCACTCCTACAAGCACTTATATTTTCCAGGGAAATGACAACATCAACTCTCTCTATTGCAATTAAGCCTGGACAAAGTAGCAACTGAAACAAAGGTCAGGAAAAGACATCTGAAAAGTATCAGAAGGTAAAATGGTATTTATTGCCTTTGAAACCACATACAAAGAAGAATAGCTCATCAAATAAAATATTTTCAAGATATCTCACACTGGTGAGCCACGTTTACTAAATAGTAATCTTTTCATTTTTTTAATTTTAATTTTTATTTTCTTGAGACGGAGTTTCGCTGTTGTTACCCAGATGGGAGTGCAACGGCGCAATCTTGGCTCACCGCAGCCTCCGCCTCCTGGGTTCAAGCAATTCTCCTCCCTCTCCTGCGAGTAGCTGGGACTACAGGCACGTACCACCATGCCCAGCTAATTTTTGTATTTTTAGTTGAGACAGGGTTTCACCTTGTTGACCAGGATGGTCTCGATCTCTTGACCTCGTGATCCACCCTCCTCAGCCTCCCAAAGTGCTGGGATTATAGGCGTGAGCCACGGCGCGGCCTATAAATAGTAATCTTTTTCAAAGCAAAGCATCATGTTCTAGGTCACAGAAAATTTCCATGGCAAACTAACATTGTATCCTGGGGAAAAAAAAATATGAAAAATTCCTTTAACATGATTTAATATTGGAAGTTGTTGTACTATGCTTACCACTTTAGCTCTACAACATCTAAACCAAAATAGTAATTACTGGATATCCTTTGTATCATTTGTTACCAAACTAATGCATAAGTGATCTGAGCTTCCATTTCCTTCTACTGAAAAACAAACAAAAAAAAATCAGGAGTATATTGTATTATAATCTTCAAAGCGTTATGGGTCTCATTAAGAGTCACTCAAGACTTACTCATTTTAAAAATTCCTACTATAAGCAAGATTTCCCTTTTACTTAATTCCTAAAAGTCACAATATAAAAGGTAAATAAGGAAAAAATATTGGGTATAAATAAGTTATACATATCTTATATGTATAACATATACTATATATAAATAAACTATATGTATAATTATAAACATGCTATATATATAATTCTATGTAACAACTAAAAACATCTTGTTCATTTAGCAATATATATCCACAATGGAAAAAATATATAACCTATTCCTTCTTTATCTGGAACTACAATAGTCTCTTATTCATAAATCGTTTCTTACTCATAAATTCTATCTTCAGAATAGAAATTTAATGATGAATGTAAAATGATACTAAATACAACTGTGTGTATTCACTCTAAATATAGTTCAGTTCTTGCTTAGCAGCATCAACAATTATTTTAATTTATGATTTCACAAACATACTTTCAAAACAAATATAGCTTTATCAGGATGATCATTTGTATTTCTAACAGTTAGTGAGCATTTATTACGTACCAGGCAACACTGAAAATGCTTCATATGTCTTATTTAATCTTCACAACCCCCCAAAGGGGTGGCTGGTATTATGATTTCCATTTCACACAAGAAGAAACTGAGGCACAGAAGAGTTTAAAACCTTACCCATGGTTTTATCACTAGTTAGATAAAACAAATATTCACACTCAGGGAGTCAGCCTCAGTGCCCATATTTTGCAATGCAAGCAAATTCATAAATCTGTATGACTCAGCAGTGTTGTGTTCTCAAGACTCAATCTGACATTTCGCATGCCTATCAGCCATCTTCCTCTGGATGTCTAGATGTTACCTCCTGCTTTAAATATTAAAAACTCTTCTCTAAAAATGAGTTGCCTTTCCAAATTTCTTTCAAAGATGACTTCCAGTTAAATAAGCAACTGCAGAAGGGTAGGTACGTATTACCATTAAGCACTGCCTCATCAGCAAAGAATGAACAGATATTTCTGTGCTTTTTTGAAAGAGTGATTACATTCTCTAGTTCTCATAATCTACACAAGGATTTTCAGGCAAAAACAAGCATGTGGGCAAGCAAACATGATTTTAAAAAACAAATGAGAAAACATGCTGGAAAAAGACAAACAAGTTTGTTCTGGAGAAAATCGTCTGCAGATAAAAACAATACCTTGAATATTTAAACACTGATGTTAAAATACGCTGAAACTATGCAAAAGTTATGCCACTTTCCTAATTGTAAAGGGTGGCAACTTCTGCATTTAGGACAATACCTAGGCAAGATAAAATAAAACATATTACGCATCTAGGCCATTTCTAACATAATATTTTTACTATTATATTTACTCTGAATTAAGCTTAGTTCAAAATTAGTGTGACTCATTATGTATAGTCTGGACTCCAAATACAGAAAGAATAGATTCTAAGAGATTTTACACATAAAGGATAAAATTTTTTTTTCTCACAAAATAATTCAGGAAGTTATCCACAGTCCTCTCTAGAGCAGTGATTAGCAACCTTAGCTGTGCATTACAATCACCCGGAGAGCTTAAAATACCCATTAGTAAAGCCACAGCTCTTGACCAATTAAAACAGAATGTTTAATTTTTAATAGGGACACAGGCATCAAGAGTTTTTTGAAAGCTTCCCTTGTTAATTCCAATGTAAAGTCAAGGTTGAGAAGCACTGTAATAGAGTCCATTTTTGATGCTTTTGTAGTAAGACTCTTTCAAATATTGATGTCTTAAACCAAGAGGAACCACTAAAATCACTTTGCCCAAGACTCAGTAACTTCAGGCAGTAATGGTGGAAGAGTAATAGAGGTGGTAGGAGCTGAGATAGTAAAGGTAATAAAACCAGTTTTTTTATGTTGTTTTCTTGTTTTAAGGCTATGATTATAGCAAGTATGGAAATTTATAATTAATCCATGAAACCGTATCTCTTATATTTGTCATAACAAAGTCATGATTTTTTTCCTTAAATAGGATTTCAAATCTTTGTTTTGAAGTATAATTTAGTGTTTGGTTTTCTAACTGCTTTTACAACAGCCACTTTAACTCACTTAGTGATTCACTGTGTGTTAGGAGTGCCATGAGATAGAAGCAAGGGCCCAAAGTGGGTTCTTAAAAAAATCTGATGGAAAAAACATTTTAAAAAGGTAGACATATACACAGGTAAAGGGACATTAAAGGATATAAAAGCCAAAATATATGGTTTGGTGCCAAGCATTTATAGGAAACTCTTCTCAAGTAAGCTTACTTTTCAAAAGACAGAATAAATAACAACCGAAACTGGTCGGAGAAATCTGAGTTTAACATCTCAGTTCCTTACCTACCAGCTTTAAATTCATAGGCAAGATATTTAATTTCCCTGAGACTCATCCATAAAGTGGTGATAACAGCTTGGAGGAGAATGCTTCTTTGCTTCTTTCCCATTCCTTATGTTTCCTTCCATATGGAGGTTCACGGTTCGGGCACTCTCCTAGCATAATACTCCTAGCCTCTTTGCTCTCCTCAGTTCCGCCTTCCAGAAGTAAGGTCAATCTCACTGGTCCACTTGGAAGGAGAAAGACATATGTTCGATTAGCGTCTTCTTCCTCTTCCTTTTGGAGACACCGGCCTCAGGCTGTTTTAGGTGGATACCCACCCCCCAAGATGATTATGTTGTCTACACCTATAATTGTCTGTGTAAGTCTAAATAATTCCTTATTTCATTATTGGTAAGCCAATTTTTCCATGAATATAAGCCACAGCTTTCAATATTGTTTTTGGTTTTATTTATTTTGTTTAAGTGTGAAATTTTGCTTAACAATTATCTTTCTCCTTCTGAAGCAGTTTATCTGAACACAGGTTAAAACTCAAAGAAGCGGAATACTAGTTATTAGGCTCCTAAACCTTTATATCAACATCCTTTATAGAGTTCTGACAAGCATTACATGAGTTAATTATATAACATTCTTGGCACAGTGCCTGAAACATAAGCATTCAAAATATGGTAGCTGCTTCTATTGCTACCATAACCATTACTGCTATCAGGAAAGACTTGAAAATTAGATAGAAAAGTGGGCCAACTGTAAAGCATTTATCAATCACTATGGAACATCCAGGTAAAATTTTAAAATACCTTCTGATACTACATCAATAAAAACAAGACACTTCTACTCACTGAAAGAGCATAGCCTGTTATGACTTTAGTTATAGAATGTGGAATAATATACATTTTATTAATAAAGTGAAAACCAACATTTGCCAGGGAACATTCTTTACAGCTTACAAAATCCTCCGTAATTAATCCATACAGAAAGTGAATGTAATGTGCATAAGCAAAATCAGACAATACTATAATGCACAAAATATTAAAATGTTAACAATATTATACAATCAGTTTGACATTTAAGAGATTTAGGAGAAAATACACTACAGTCAATATATTTATAAATTATCTGGTTTAGAAGTATGCTAGAAACACACTCAAAAAACCTAAAGATATATGTCATACAATATAAAACAATATGTAACAGAAAAATTATTCTTCAAAATGAGCCCAGAAAACTAACAATAGCAAGATTTATTAACACGAGATCGACAGACATTTAGAAGTTTTATGAAATCCCTGAAATTGTCAACTGTCATATGTGCGTACATGCATGCGTGGTTAAAATCTTTCATTACATTCTAAAAATTTTGCCATTCAAAAATGTAAAGATAGTGAAGCAACATTTTATAATCATAGTGGCCACTTCCAGTTCATCCATTTATTCAGACTTTCTAGTGAGTTTTCCTGCAATATGTTTTCAATCTGGATAATATTAGCATATAAAAAACTTTTAAAGAATCAAAAATTACAATCTACAGAAAAAAACTGACTAGAAAAATGTCTATTTACGTTTTTTCTTCTGAAATAATTTTTTCTTTATTATGCAATGTTTTGACTGATGTTCTCAAATTCATTGTCTTATTTTCCTGTATTCCTTCAGCTGGTAGTTTTTCAAAAAAAATGTCTTCAACGTAAGTGCTATTGTTCAAACCACCAGGCAGTTCCCAAAATGAAGTTGTTGTACAGGTATCAAACAAAACAGTACTCTGGAAATGTTTTCCACTATCAACTTCCTTTCTCAAATTTCTAGAATGTGATCTTTTACTAATATGAATTTTCCTCCAGAGGTTCTTATCAACATCTTTCCTCTTTGTAGATTTCTGTTTACACTTCTGTTTCTCAGTATATGTAAAATTCACATTTTGTTTTTTGCAACAATTTTGATTTAACAATGGGAAAATAGGCTTACTCTGTAATTTATATTGGATTCCAGTAGATTCAGTAGCAGCAATTTCCTGACGAGCTGAATCTTTAGAATAAGTCGCAAGACCAGATGCAACTAATATGTCTGCCAAATTGTTTTTCTCATGAATGACATCTATTTTCCATTTTCTTTCAGAATTATGTTCCCTAAACTGAAAAACTAAGTCTGGTTTACTTAGGAAATCTCGAAGAAAGCTTTTGGCATCTTCACTCCAATGTTTCCCTTTAGCAGGTAAGATACCACATAAAATACAGGGATAACTCAGCCTTGGCAAATTCAAAATTTCCTCAGGAACAACTTTAAGATTTATAATTTCTGAATAATGTATATAAAAAGAAAATCCATAGTCAATCAACAAAAGACGTAAAGACTGATGTGAGACTTCAGAAATTTCTGCTCTATTCCACTGATCTTCCGATTTGTATTTGAACAAACAACTAGAACCAGGAATTATGAACTTTTGAGGCAATGTTTGTAAGGTCTCTGGTAGATCAGAAAGCAACATAAAAAGATGTTTCATTATATCAAAGAAATCTTCTAACTGAATATAGAAGTCTGACGGATCAGAAACAGAAGTTGCAATACCAGAATACTGCCTATCATTTTGGAATTGTGCCCAAGTAAACGATTTTATTGCACATGATGATATAGAAGTCTTAGATTCAATACTGTAAACAATTTCTGCAGGTCTAAGTTTGTTTTCTTCAATAGGAACTGAATTCGGATGTAAGTATTCCAAAAGTAACAGGTCATCTACCAAAATCTCTACTTCCCAAACAGCATCTAAATATTTCAGGAAAAGGATATTTATTTCCAAATGAGCAAATAAGCACTCAAATGACATGTTCTTAGAATTTTCAAACCACATCCATTTACAAGGTATGGCTTGTCTAGGAATATTTCTTATTTCATTACTAAGCAGCTTGGTATTACATACAGGCACTATTTCATAGATACCACAATCTACTAAAAAAACAAGTACTTTATCATCAACATACTTTTCTTCTACTTTTGATCGATGCCACTTCAAGGTATTTTTCGATTTTGCCAAGCATTCTAAACCTTTTTCAATACTTTCCATTGATAAAAAGGGGGAATTTTTTTCTTCTTCAGTAATTAATACTATTAAATCTGATAAAATTTTTTTATTTTTGGATAACGTCACATAAAATCTTCCACTTTTTGAAACATGAAGCATTTCAGCTTTTTCAAGCTGTCCAGGTTTGAACTCTTCCAAAGGAATTTTAAACAGCTGTTGGTTCAAATTCACAGAACCTTCAGACTCATTTGATCTTCCTTTCTTCATGTCTTTATCATCACCTGGGCTCATCTTTTGAGAGAGAACCTGAGGTATTTGCAATGATGACTTGTGTACTTTTGAACATGCCTTCCATTTCAGTAGTTCACTAATGACACATCTTTCATCACAGATCATATTTACTTCCCATTTCTGATCATGCTTTTCCAGAAATTCACAATAAACTGTTTTGTCATGTACTTTTGAAGTAAAATAATCCACAGTTTTGTTGTCCCATGTTTCATCAAGCTCATTCCATTTTACTCCACTAAGAAAAGAATGGATTCCTAGCTGAGGAACAGTTAAAAATTCCCTGTGAAGTTCATATATTTTAGATGTGTTTACTATTGCAGAGTTACCATAGTCAATAAATTCTACTTCAAAAGAATTTCCTGGCAAAATTTTCTTAATAACTGCTCTGTAAATACAATTGTCACCAGAATATTCTGCTACTACAAGATCTCCCACTAGAAGTTTAACTGATTTTCTCTCTTTAACTCTCTTTGCTCTTGCATTTAGAGTGTCAGCAAGTCTGATAATTACACTTTCATTCTCAGCAAGCTGAATATGGAAACTTGCTGGATTACGGATATTAGATACATACCCTTTAACTTTGGCATTCAAATAAATTTGGGGTTGAGGAAGGTCTTTGATCTGTGGCCTCATAAGGTCATATGGGTTTTGTAAAGCTACTTGACTTAACTCTCTGATAAAAGACTGTGATACAAACTTTACTGATTTTTGGCCCACACCACTTTTCTCAAGAATATGTGCAGATCCAGAGACAATTTTTACACCTTTAAGTCCATCATTCAAATAATTCTTCATTTCGTTTTTTGGCACAGGTTCTATTTTATAGCAAACTGATGGTTTTAAAAACCTGGCACATATACTTTTGGGATGCATCAATTTATCTACTTTTCTTTCAGAATATGTTACTAGACTAGTTTTATTTATCATATTATGGTGATGGTTGTTTTCTTTTTTGCCTTTCAAAGCAGCAGTAAATCTCTCATCCTCATTTATTTTATTACGCTTTTCCATGCAGCATGCTTGGTCACCATGTTTTTTTCCATAAGCATGAAGCAACATTTTAATTTTCTCATTTATATATTGAGGTCCATCATACAATTCTATGCCAAGCTGTCCATCTGACTCCTTGGACAATATTACTGCCTTTAATGATTTTCCCAAGAAATTGTCTTTAAACCAACTACTGATTTCTGCTGGAATATCTACATCTCTAAGATCTGACAGAAAACACTTAATAGCTTGCATAGGTGTAAACAACAACTCTGGAAACTGAGCTGAAATGGCTCTCAACATATTTTCTCCTACTAATTGCTTATTTCCAAAGTCTACAAAGTAGACTAGAAACTCAGATGATGAATCCGTTGGTATTGCTAAAGCTCTGTATGAGAGACCATCCTCTACATACTTAGATATGCACAATCTCATTTTATTAGAATCATATTTCGGACAATTTTTGAGGTTAATAGTCTCTGTGATTTTTGTTTCTATCATCTCTAGATCTTTGTCATTTCTGCCAAGCTGGCAATAAAACTTTTTGGGACTACAGATATGAGATATATAAACTTCTTCTTCACTTCCAATTTTTATATTAAAGGAAGAATAACAGTAACTGTAAAGACGCACTAAAGATGAAAATGGCTCAGATAATGTGATGTACAGAGCAGAGCCACTATTAATAAGAAATTCTTTTGCACTAGTAAATGAGGATTGTAAATCCACTAAGTTATATAAACGGTTTGGATACAGAAGAACTAAGGCATAGATGATACAAGTCAATGATCCTCTAAATGAATAGATAAAATTCCGCAGGTCTCTGTATGCTTCTCTTGTCCAACTGAATAATTTACAACTCACAGGTTCAACTAAATAGTTAAGACAACATCTGAAGGCTTGAGCTTCTAACAAAAGAAAACGTGGGTTAATAGCACAGAGATCTTTAATTAAAAACCTTCCTTGGTAACCATAGTCAACAAATACTATGTCAACTTCTTTTGATAGCTGAGTCAAAACAGCAGCTCTATACCACTTCCCAGAATACTTAGCAACACAAGCAATCTGCCCAATCTCGTAAGGATCAGAATGAATACTATAATAATTCTGAATTTGCTCCATTAGTAATTTTAGGTCTTCTAACTTACATTGGAGCTGGCATGAAAAGTCACCTGGGCCATAATAATAAGAACATTTAACTTCAAGAACTGTTCCTGGCTTAAAAATATGTTCTTTATAAGGCAGGGATGACAGAGGTCCCACAGACGAGGTGAAAGGATTTTTTAAATCTGAGAAATTAACAGCTGGGGACTTTGGCAAAGACAAGTTTTTTTCTATCAGGTTATCTGAATGGTACTTTTTAGATGTAGGTTCTTCAAGAAGGGCAGATATGACTTTTTTAATACTAACTTTGTTTTTAGATTTTGAATTTAACATTGAATATTCACTTACAGATTTTGGAAAATACTCTGGTTCTACTTGCCAATATTCTGCATATCCAGCACGTAACATAAGAGAGATAACGTCAGTATTTTCTGAGGCTTCAACACTTTGAATATTTACAGTGTACTTGTCATCTTTTTTTGCTATAACCTGAAGCAAAATTGCTTTGTTCAAAACTAATTTTTTAAAATAATCAATTGCAGCCTTAGTCCATAAATCTTCAAGAGGAAATATATGTGCAAGTGAACAGCACATGGCTAAGGCAGGCAACTCACAAAATTCTGGAAGCAAAATTTTTACATCAAAAAATGGTATGGAATCAGTATTACCATAATCCAAAAAATAAACATTAATCTTATAACCATTAATTTCAGTGATGACAGCTCTATAAAAATGTCTGTCCTTGCTATATCTAGCACAACAAAACAATCCAGGTTCAGGTTTTCTTAGAATCATTTCATCGTTTTCACACAAATCATAAAATTTGTTTATATTTTTCATTATTTCTTGAAATTCATTCTGATGGTCATTAGTACGTACCCAAAAATTTGATGGGTTTAATACATATGCTATAAAAGCTATGTAGGCAGCCTCTATCTCCATTTCTACTGTTTTAACAGGAAAACCTACTTTTAAAATGCCTTTTTCATTTAAAGATTCTACTGACCATTCAATATTTCCCATAAAACTCTCAACTGCAAAGCTGTTTACATCAGATGCACTTGTCTCACTCAAGATATTGGAGATTTTTGAATCAGACATGGGACAAAATACTTGTGTGCCTACAGTCTTCAGCAGACCCTTAGAATTAACTGTAGACTCTTGACTTTGTAATGTCACATAATACAAATGCTCATCCTTATTGAACCAATCAATGTGTGCATATACCACTTGACCTAACAAGGCCTGTTTAAATATACGCAGTTGAAATGTTCTTGCATCTCTATCTGGATTGTGCAAACATGTCAGAGAACATGGAAATGAAAATAATGGTACTAAAATAAAATCCTGTTTAAGTTTTTTTACATAAAGTGAGGGTATAGCCTCACTACTCCCATAATCCATAAACCAAATTTTTACTTGATCTCGGGACAAGAGCTGCTGAAGAATTCCCCTATGCCACTGTCCATTTCGCCTTTTGGCAACACAAAGTAGTCCAAAATTATCACACGTGGGACTGGTTTCTTGACACACAGTATCATAATGCAAAGTCATATGTGCTGTCAAGTTTTCTAGCTCTGGAGTCCATTTTACTAACTGGCAATAAAATTTACTTGGGCTCAATGCAGATGATACCTTTACACTTTCAGTACTTCCTATTGATAAAGATCGCTGCAACTTATCCAGAACATGTTGAATATCAAGTGAAGTATCTTTATTACCTAATGACAATTCAGGTATTTTATGTTGCAATAAATCTGGCATTTGCTGAGGGAATTCATTTAATATTTCCACAAGAAGACGAAATGAATCTCCATCAACAAGTCTTCCTAATTGTAACTCAAGGGCCTGAGATATAATTTTTGGCACTTCAAAAAGAAACATTTGAAGAGGTAAAATAGCTTGTACATAACCTTTTACTTGTATTCCTACTAATGACTTGAAATAACTCAAAGCCTTAGGAGACCATTTTTCCCCAACTGGTACTATGTTGGCAAAAATACCAAATACTACCCGTGGCGGTAGCTCAAATAAATTGCTACCGGCTGAAGCAATCTGTGGACCAGCAACTCTTAGTTCTTCTCCGCGATCTATGAGGAGCACTGTATACAGTTCATTTTTCTTTTCTACGACTCTTCCTCTCTGCCATTCTCCAGATACTCTTTCTTCCACCAAACAAAATTCATCAATTTCAACATTACTTTTCACTTTTGGCGTATGTTGTATTTCCCTCTGCAATACGTGGTAGTCAAACTCATATTGATTATTATTTATTCCTTGAAATTTCACAAGAATATCCTTGGGAAGACATTCAATATGTGATATTGTCAGATCCACATCTAAAAATGTTGGTAAGAGAGATGTAGAATCCATTTTCTAAAAAGCAAATAATTACTCATTAGCTATCAAAATTAACTGCAATTAGCTTTATGTTTGGCATGTAAACATAAGCCTAAAAATAATTATATGCCTGTATTTTTACCAAATTTAAACATGTTAATAAAAATTATATACACCAAACAAGATGCTGGTAAAATAAAATCTAACCATTCACTGCTTTCTACACTTTTAAAATTTTTTATTGAAATAATTATTAAAACATGTTTTAAATAGATGGAGTATCATCACTGGAAAACAGAGAAGAGTAACCTTTATTTTCCAGAAACTTTAACAAATTCCAACTGGATACTGGACAGATGTGGTATAAGGAAAGGAGCCAAATTAAGCCCACTAGGGACCTCCTTCTCCTCCTGTGAGAAAACGATTTTCCCTCATGTAAACTCTTTCCCACAACCCATAACTCAAAGAAGTGAGTGCTAGAAGGGTAGATGGTGAACCAAAAAGGGGCACATTGTTTGCACTCCCCACTTTGTGTGAATTCACAATACTTGGGCTCTATCAGCATCATTATGCAACTCTGGGATTTATCTTTGAGGGAAATCAGCTGAGACCTGGACACCACTAATGGAAGTAAAGCATAGAATGACACTAAAGTAGGCTGGGTGTGGTGGCTCACACCTGTAATCCCAGCACTTTGGGAGGCTGAGGCAGATGGATTATTTGAGGTCAAGAGTTCAAGACCAGCCTGACCAACATGGTGAGACCTCATCTCTACTAAAAATACAAAAATCAGCTGGGTGTGGTGGTAGATGCCTGTAATCCCAGCTACTCAGGAGGCTGTGGTAGAATTGCTTGAGCCCAGGGGACAGAGGTTGCAGTGAGCCAAGATCATGCCACTGTACTCCAGCCTGGCCAACGGAGCAAGACTCTGTCTCAAAAAAAAATTTTTTTTTAATGAAAAGAAAGGAAAAAAAAAGAAGACAAGTAGGTTAGGTACATCCATGCCTTATCACTGGCATGACTGGCCACAATAAGTGGAAAAGGAAAGGAATCTTTAGCATCGAGGCAAAATTTTCTATCATAGCTAATTTAAGGATTAGGTTTCTAAAAATGATAAGGCAAATATTCAAAAAATATAAATATTTCCCAATTTCAGGCGAGAACCATCATCTACTGTGACAGAATACAGCTCAACTATTCCTTGACACTGAGTTAAGAGTTGACAAGCATCAGTTTATTTCTATAAGGATGATTAAGAAAAACACTAGCTGCCCTTCCCCACAAAATGAGGGAGCCACTTAAAAGAAATCAAGGAAATGCTACTCCACAGAAACAGATGTACTGAAAGAAATAGCAAAGTCCTGTTATCAAAAAGGTCAAAAGGTGAAGATACAACAACTGAGATTAGAATGAACTATACACACATGATAAATTTAAAACTATAATGGGAAAATTAAACCTAAAATAAAGATAAATTAGAAGAAAATTTTGACAGAATACCTCAAAGCTCAGAGGAAAAAGATAAAAAGATGAAAGAGGAGTATGTAGGACCAGAATAGAAAGTCTCACCAAAGTCTAAATGTTTTCATTATTTAGTCACAAGCCTTCACCCAATTCCCACACTTTACTCCATTTATAGACCCATTAATTTCTTACATGAAGAGATAGCCAGGTACGCTCCAGAAAGAATCCTATACTGGATTATACCAAAATTGTCTTCCCAGCATTCACTAAAGGGCCCTGTAACCATTCATATGGGTATATGGGAAAGAAATAACTTACATACATCTTTCAGGAACTATGACACCCTCCTTCTTTATGTATAAAAAGTAGATGTACCCAGGAGATCTTCTTCATTAAATGGAGGTGGTATATATAGTACATATAAGACAAAGCAAGCCCAAAGGCGCAAGAAAGTTTTTGAATAGGTTACTCAAACTATCAGAAACCTATTCTTCCATATCACTATCCCTCCCTCAAACAATACAGACGGCCTCCTGGAGAATTGGTAGGATGGCAGACTAAGAAATGAGAGAAAATCTTCACAGTAGAAAGACCTACCATTACATCTACTTTGCCTAAAGAAGAAATTGCCTGAGTTAATAATCTATGCATATCAATATGCAATGGCTAATAGTTTCTGCAGGATGATCAGGAATGCTGTAGGAGCAAGACTGGAAAACTTAAAAGAAATCTGAAGAAGAGGTATGTGAATAAGACTCTATGAATTGGCACATGAGAAAATTTTAGGTCCCATGTGATACTCACCAAAGAGCCCCACAATGAAAAAAATTCTTAATCGGGTAGACAGCATAGCCTATTCTGTGGATGTGAGTCAACCTGCCTGTCTTTCACCTGCCTCTACAATGCTCACTCAAAGGAATAATAAAAACAGTTCCCAGTACCATGGTAAAGTTCCTACCCTTGTGCATCTAAAGACCAGATGAGAATAACTGGAAGAAAATTCAGGAAAAAATATATATACATAATTTAAAACTAAACGATTCTACACAATGAACAAATATATTATTTTAGAGACACAATTTAAAGTAAGATGTTCTAGATCCAACCTCTACTCAAATATTATAATCCTTAGAACAGTACTATAATACAGAAAGTACTTACACTGTATACACAGGATTCAGATATCGGTACTCAATTAATTGCACAAAATTTGGGAACCTATTTTTCCTCAGAATCAGACTCTAAATCTGTAAAATGAAAAGTTTAATTAAATTAGGATTTTTCAAACCATTTTTCTGCAGCAGAAATACTTCTTAAATTGTAAATGCAAAAGTATTTTTTGGAAAAATCAAAGTACCTATAAAATGGCTTCATTTGTGTTCTAATAATTTCATAAGTTTACAAAATTTAATTGTGAAGTCAGTAAATAAGACTAATAAAGTTATTCTATTAAACACAAGCTGACAGCAGCTTTGTGATACAATTTGATTTATGATGTTTGATAACACAGTATCAGGAAAATCAGGCCCAGACATGGGCAACAGTCTACCTGCTTCCAAAATTATAGATAATCCAAGAGTTAAACAAAAATATGGGAGAGCCACAACTTAAATAATCAATGAGTTAATCTAATGGCACTAACTAGTCCTCTTCTCTGCTTTTAAATTTAGTATATAATATCTGAATGTTTTATATAAAAATTATGTTTTAAAAAATCAAATTTAAATTCAAAGTTCCCAAACACCTGAATTAAATCTAAATAAAAAATATACAGCATCACAGTTCCCCTGAGGTTTGAGGAAAATACAATCTGCAAACACTATTAAAATTGATAGGGAAAACCATTTTTAAACTAAAATTCCCTGATTCTATAGAACATATATTACAGATAATGGCACTCATTGGAGTTTATCTTTTACAAATTAACATCAAACAAGTCTAGACCAGTAGAGTCCACTAGAAACACAACTGAGCCATATCTATAAAGTAACCCAGTAACACCATTAAGAAATAAATGAGACAAATGAAATTAATTTTCATAATCTATTATAACTTAATATATCCTAGTATCATTTCAACATGTAATCAATAGAAAATTATTATGATGATATTTTATTTCTTTCTTAATACTAACTCTTCAAACTATGGTGTACATTTTACACTTAGCATACATCTCAATTTGGACTAACCACATTTCAAATGCTCAACAGCAATATGTGGTTAGTGACTACAGTATTTCAAAGTACAAGTATAGAACTATAATACAATTCTAAGTTTTAAATATCATAGGTTTTGTCAAAAATCTTAAAGCAAGTAAAATAATAGCTCCTTATATCAATAACTCTTCATAATCCTTTAAATTTTTTAAAGGTTTTAGTACACTAGTTTCATTGATCTTCACAATAAGATTCTTCATTTTTCGGACCATAGAAGGGAAGATCAACTGAAACCAAAAATTGATCAAAATTGAAATCTAAAAAGAGATTTAGGTTTCTGATTAGGTTTTCTGCTTATCAGTCCAGTTCACCATGTACATTATTTCTACTGCTTCACACTGTTGTTTCAAGTAAATCATATAATTATGGACAAGAACCAAAATAAACATGAAACATACAAATACAAAAAAAAAACATACAAACAAGCAAAGAATCATTCTGGGACAAAATCTGCTTATTAATTCTTCCTTTTTCAACATTTAAGATCATTCTGCTCGAACTTTGGCCAGTATGCTGGCAAGGTTACTATGTTCCAAACAACTGATTCAAGTTGAAGCATCTGTGCTTTGGTTTTCCTCTTCCCATCTCTTCCATATATTCCTAATAGTTTCTAGATTCATGTTGTTAATGACACTAATGTGATGAAAATAAAACTGGGCATACTATTTGAGTATGCACACTTCAAACATCAGGGCTTCATTTTTTTAAACGTTCCTTACTGAAGTTCACAACCGAGAGTAATTGTGTCCCCAAGGAAATATTTGGGGGCATCTGGAGATACATTTAGTTGTCTTAACTGAGGTAGGAAGTGAGTGTTACCAGTATCTAGTGGGTAGAAGCCAGGGATGCCGCTGAATATCCTATAATGCACAGAGGAGCACGTTCTTCCACAAACAAAGAATTACTCAGCCCAAAGTGTCAATAGTTCTGAGTTTGAGAAACTCTGCTTTAATGAGAGCAAAAGTAAACACCAGATAGGTAGAAAAACTAATTTATTAAAACTATCTAAAAGAATTAGAAGAAAATACAATAATTTTCTACTCTTACTAAGGAAGACTTCTTTTGGGAGACGAAATCCAGAGGCCATAAAATTTTTTAACATATTAATTTTGTTAATTATAGGCAAAAAATAAAGCTATAAACAACATTAAGATCAACTGAATTTATGACACGAAGGATTTTCTCAGGCCAAATATCTTCATCATCTATGACTCCGCTATCATCCCACATATAATCCTCCAGGAAATTCTACTGGGTTCATTCCCACAACATATAAAAATCTGACACTTCCAACTCTGCTGCCACAATCCTGATCTAAACTACGTTCCTCTGTCATCTGTAATACTACCGTCCTCACTAGTCTTAAACTTAACTCCACCCTATCCCAACCTGTGAATGTTCTTAGCATTGTAACCAGATGGATCCTTAAAAAAATATAAGATAGAACATGCGAAGAGAGAAAAATAGAATCGGTGACTTTTAATTTCACTGACTGAAAATTAAAGCCATCAAAGTGGCTTTATGAAGTCCAAAAAAACTAATCATCACCACCACCACAACTACCACCAGGACCTCACATTTTCTTTTACCTTATTTCCTTCCCATTACACTCCCCTCACTTATTACAGTGAAGCTACAATCCCTCCCCTGCCATTCTGTGAATCTTTTCACCTCTGGGCTTTGGGCTTAACTACTGTCAGAGCACAGCTTGCTTCCTCACTTCCTCCAACTTTGGTCAGAAGATCCCCTTCTAGGTGAAGCATGCCCTGACCACTCTAATTAAAACTGTAACCTTCCCACAAACTTAATATTCCCTAAGCCCCTTCCTAACCTCTCTCTCAGAAGCAACAAAAAAGTTCTATGAAATTAGTGGTTCTCAAATCTTTGTTCTCAGGACACATTTATAGTCCTAAAGATCATTGAAGATCTCAAAGAGTTTTCATTTATGTGACATTTATCATTTTAGAAGCAAAAATAGAAATTTAAAATAGACTTAATTCATTTAAAAATATTAAACCCACTATATACATATTTTCATGAGAGATAGTTATATTTCTTAAAACTGAAAAGTCAGTGAAAGGTGACATGGTTTTATAATTTTTACAAATCTCTTTAATGTCTGCTTAATAGAAATTAAGCTGGATTCTCATATCTGCTTCTAAATTCAATTTGTTGCAATTGGTTGTCCTGGGTGAAGGATGTGAAGAAAATCTAGTTACACACAGATACACAGTTGGAGAAGAGACAACTTTAAAAGCTTTTTCAAGGCCGGGCGCAGTGGCTCAAGCCTGTAATCCCAGCACTTTGGGAGGCCGAGGCGGGTGGATCACGAGGTCAACAGATCGAGACTATTCTGGTCAACATGGTGAAACCCCGTCTCTACTAAAAATACAAAAAATTAGCTGGGCATGGTGGCGCGTGCCTGTAATCCCAGCTGCTCAGGAGGCTGAGGCAGGAGAATTGCCTGAACCCAGAAGGCGGAGGTTGCGGTGAGCCGAGATGGCGCCATTGCACTCCAGCCTGGGTAACAAGAGCGAAACTCCGTCTCAAAAAAAAAAAAAAAGCTTTTTCATATAACTGAAGACTTTCTTTGATATGCACAAACACTCAATGAGTAGTAGTTTCTTCGTAGTTTACAATGTGGAATATAAAATTATAAGGGAACTTTTTGTATTGTTATTTTAAAATCCACTGACCTATCTTGTATTTTGAATGAAGTTTTTAAATATGCACGATTTTATAAGGTAACATATGGATTAATTTGAAAATATTGGTTGAGTTGTACAGATCTCCCATATGTTGACATATTATATTACCCAACATCCCCAAATACAACTGATTGGTATCACCGGCAATCTCATCAGAAAAGTCATCAAATTTGGGCACACCATCAAACTCAAAATGGCAGATATACCTTTTCTCGACTTTTTCCAGGTTTTACTTAAAACTTGGATTTTATCATTTACAAATACCGTCAGTTATTTTCCTTGAAGTGAAGAGCCTGCTTCAATGCTCGAAGTATCCAAATCTGACTTAAGTTTGCTACACTGGTTTGCAACTCAAATAGTTACATCAAGTGCTTTTCCAAGAGTTGATCTGCACAATTCACTATCAACAGAAGTGCTTTGAGCACCTCCCATTTCATCACATGGTATATTAAAAAGACATACTTTCAAGGGTCAAGCTTTAATATCATTCATTTTTACTGCTAGATCAAGGACATTTTAAAGTGAAACTGGCACCTTTTTCTTTACTACAAGTGTTTGCTAGTAAATAATACAACAACTACTGATAGTTTGGTGCCATCGCTGCCTTGATTCACAGGGAGGTGCCAGCAGTTTTATCTACCATTACTTTTGCACCATTACTGTCAATATTAACACACTGAAAAAGGTAAACATCAACAAGATGCCAAGTTTATTCATGGGAAAATAATAATATTTTCAATAAATAGTCCTGAAAAAAACGGATACCCACAGGCAAAAGAATGAAGTTAGACGCCGACCTCACACAATATACATGAGATTTACAATGGTTTGACTTAAGATTTTTTAGCTTTACAGTACATTTTTTGGGGATATAATCCCATAGAAATCTAAGCGCTCCTTACAACTTTAAAAGGAGGTATAGTTTCTACTGAATGTGTATTGCTTCCATACGATCGTGAAGTTGAAAATCCTACTACGAACCATGGTAAGTCACAGACCATCTGTTTTGTTGCCAGCATTAAACATTATCTTCAACTTACAGTATTTTCAATTTACAATGAGTGTATCAGGATGTAATCTCATTCTAAGTTGAGGTGCATCTATACATAAACTACCTGAAAATGGATTTAAACCTTTGGGTAAGAACTAAGGCTGTCAATTCCTTAAAAAATGTGGAATACATCTGCATGACTACTATGGTTTAAATGTTTGTCCCCTCCAAAACTCACACTGCAACTTAATCATTGAGGTGTGGGGCATTTAAGAGGGGTGAGTAGGTCAGGAAGGTCCTGTCCTTATGAATGAATTAATCCATTCATGGGCTAACAGGTTACCAGGGAGTGACATTGGTGGCTTTATAAGAAGAGGAAGAAGGACCTGAACTAGCATGCTCACCCCCTGACCATGTGATGCCCTGTAGCACCTCAGGACCTGCAGAGTCCCCACTAGCAAGAAGCCTCTCACCAGATGCAGCCCCTTGACCTTGGACTTCTCAGCCTCAATAACTTTAAGAAATAAATTCCTTTCTTTATAAATTACCTAGTTTCAGGTATTGCTATAAGGAACAAAAAACATATCAAGACAATAACCTAATTAGACAATGGCTTCTTAAATTCTTAAATACGGTTTCAAAAGCACAAGCAACAAAAGACAAAAAACAGATAAATTGGACCATCAAAGTTTAAAAAATAATGTGCTCCAAAGGACCCATCAGAAAAGTGAAAAGTCAATTCCCAAAAATGGCAGAAAATATCTGCAAATCATCTATCTCATAAGGGGCCTGATACACAATATATGTACAGACCCCAAACTTAACAATAAAAAGACAATGCAATCTTAAAACGAGCAAAAGATTTGACTAAATATTTCTTCAAAAAAACATATGCAAAAGGCCAATAAGCATAAAAAGAGATAGTAAACATCATTAGTCATTAGGAAAATGCAAGCTACAATGAAAAGCCACCTCACACACACTAGGATGGCTGTATTTTTAAAAATGAACAATTATAAGTGTTAGCAAGAATGTAGAGAAATTAGAACCCTCCTACAATCCTGGAGGTATTATAAAACGGTGCAGCAATTTTGGAAAAGTTTGGTGGTTCCTCAGAAAGTTAAACAGCAATTCCATTACCAGATACATACCAAAGAAAACTGAAACATGTATCCACAAAAAAACGAACAGAACCATTCTTAGTAGCATTATTCCTAATAGCTAAAAGTAAAAACTACCCAAATTTCATCAACTATTGAAGAAGAAACACAATGTGATAAGTACAAAAATTAGTGGGGCATGGTGGCATGCACCTGTGGTCCCAACTACTTAGGAGGCTAAGGTGGGAGAATGGTTTGACCCTGGGGGACAGAGGTTGCCGTGAGCCACGATCATGCCATTGCACTCCAGCTTCGTTGACAGAGCAAGACTCTGTCAAAAACTAAATACTAATCATAACTTTTTTAAGAAAACACTTGTTTCCCATGGATTATATTAAGGGAAAGTGATTTTTTCCTTCTTTCTGATTTTTCCACTTCTAATTTTTCTATAAATTACCATATATTTCTTCTCTGACAGTGAAGGAAAAAAACTGAGACAAAACTCTTCAAAATGCCATAAAGTTAGAAGAAAATTTAGAAAAATATTTGAAATATTTTAGGATAAAGTGGACAATCAAAGATAGAAACCCAAAAGTCATAAAAAGAATGAAGAACACAGTTAGGTACATATCTGCTAAAATTGCTATACAGAAAAGAATATTGTATAAATAGACAAATGACAGAGTTTTTTCAAAAGAAACTGTAACATGAAATATATATTAAAAGCATCCTTAACATAAAAAAATACGTTCCATATCACTAGTAAGGGTAAAACAAAAATAAAAATTCCTCTTTCATGTACTATGTTAGAAAAAAACATATATGAATGATTATACCCAGAACAAGTGGAAGATGTAGAGAATGAAAGTTCATAGGTTCCAGGTAAGAAAATAAATTCTTATATTTTTGTCATGTAAACTGACAGTACCATTAATATTAAAATCCTCACATCTTTTGGTACCAAGATTATTCTTGATAATTTATCCTTATGAATATAAAAATACATACTGAAAGATGTTTATTGATTAAAACTATAAAACACTGCTGAGATAAATTAGATGACATAAATTAAAGTTAAGGTATCAATTCTCCCCAAAGTCACCAACAGAACTGACATAATCCCAGTTAAAATCCTGGGATGAATTTTGGTAGAAATTCAAATGCTGATTCTAACCTTTTTATGACAATGCAAAGGAACAGAACAATCTAAATAGGTTATAAATAAATAAGCTTCTGGAAAAGATTTAAGTTTGAGAACTTATGCTTACCTGAGTTGAAGACTAATTAAAAAGTTACAGCACGCAAGACACTGTGGTACTGCTGTAGTACTGGTGTGGAAACACAATTCACTGGAACAGATTAGAGAATCCAGAAATAAGACCCAGATAAATAAGGTGAATCATTTAACAATAAAAGATAAATTATTTTCAACCAAGGTGTCAGTAATACAACAAATGATGCTGTAACAGACAGCCATATGCTTAAAAGAGAGAAAAAAAACTGACCATATACAAAAAATAATTGTAAATGGATTATAAACCCACATGTAAGAACTAAATATATAAAACTTCTCAGAAAAAAAAAAAGAAAATATTAGGTACCTTGATTTGGCATACATGTCTTAAATAGGACACAAGAAATTTAACTACCAAAGAGGAGGAAAAAAATCAATACATCAGAGTTCATCAGAATTAAAATATTTTCCTCTTCCAAAGCCACAATAAAAAAACTAAAAGGCAAGCCACAGAGAGTGAGAAAATACTTAGAAAACATAAAGTCTAGCACCTGTCTCTAAAATATATAAAGAACTTTTACAACTCAATAGTAAAAAGATAATCCAATTTAAAAATAGGTAAAATAGGATTGATCCAAGATGGCCGACCACTAACAGCTCAGGATTGTAGCTCCCAGTGAAAGCTCAGAGAACGAGACGCCGCCACATCATTAGACGAATTTTCGTCACTCACCGATTAGCTGATTCCCAGTGGAGGAGCCCCACGGGTCGCCAGCGCGACTCTTGTGGCCGCCGCAGCGGTTTTGCCGGCGTCTCGGCGCAGCAGCTCTTCATGCAGAGCCAACGGGACTGCTTCTCCTGCTGACCGGAGTTTGGAGCTCCGGGAAGTCAGAGCCGCTTGTTGCGGACTCAAGAGGGAAGCCAGACCAGAGATTCCCGGGCAGAAGAGCACCATCAGTCTTATCGCTGCTATTTAGGCCGCCACAGTGGGTTGCTCGAATCCCAGCACTGGGAATCAATAAGTCGGACGTCAACTCAGAAAACTAATTAGAAAGGCGGTTCATCTACAATGAAGGGAAAAAGACAGCCTAAGAAGGCCGAGTATACTCAAAATCAGAACCCATCAGCAACGGAACAAGCCCTGATGGAAAAGGACTCATCAGCAACCGAACAAGCCCTGACGGAAGAGGACTCAT
Source organism: Callithrix jacchus (assembly GCF_049354715.1). Classification (NCBI taxonomy): domain Eukaryota; kingdom Metazoa; phylum Chordata; class Mammalia; order Primates; family Cebidae; genus Callithrix; species Callithrix jacchus. The sequence continues at coordinate 94,101,679 of NC_133515.1, forward strand.
CAGTAACGGAACAAGCCCTGATGGAAAAGGACTGTGTTCCATTATCTGAAGTAGGCTTTAAAAGGTGGATGATAAGAAACTTCTGGGAGTTAAAGGAACTTGTTCTAACCCAATGCAAAGAAACTAAGAACTTGGAAAAAAGGTTAGATGAAATGTTGAAAAGAATAGACAATATAGAGAGGAATACAAATGAACTTATGGAGTTGAAAAATACAACACGAGAACTTAGTGAAATATGTACAAGCTTAAACAGCTGAATGGATCAAGCAGAAGAAAGGGTATCAGAGGTAGAAGACCAACTTAATGAAACAAAACGACAAGACAAGAATAGAGAAAAAAGGATAAAAAGGAATGAGCAAAGTCTCCAAGCAATATGGGACTATGTGAAAAGACCTAATATACGCTTGATTGGTGTACCTGAATGTGACGGAGAGAATGAAGTCAAGCTGGAAAATACTCTCCAGGACATTATCCAGGAAAATTTTCCTAATTTAGCAAAGCAGGACACTATTCAACCCCAGGCAATACAGAGAACACCACAAAGATATTCCTCAAGAAGACCAACCCCAAGGCACATAATCATTAGATTCACCAAGATCGAAACGAAGGAGAAAATATTAAGGGCAGCCAGAGAGAAAGATCAAGTCACCCATAAAGGTAAGCCTATTAGGCTTACAGCAGATCTCTCAACGGAAACCCTACAAGCTAGAAGAGAGTGGGGGCCGATATTCAATATACTTAATCAACAGAACTTTCAGCCCAGAATTTCATATCCTGCCAATTTAAGCTTTACATTTGAAGGAAAAATAAAATCTTTTAGGAACAAGCAAGTACTCAGAGATTTTATTACCACCAGGCCTGCTTTACAAGAACTTCTAAAAGAAGCATTATACACAGAAAGGAACAACCAGTATGACCCTTTCTAAAAATACACCAAAAAGTAAAGAGCATTAACATAAAGAAGAATTTTTATCAATGAAAGGACAAAATAGCCAGTTAATAACAAATGGCAGCAACCCTAAATTTAAATCGACCAAATCTCCCAATCAAAAGATACAGACAAAATCTAACGGTATATCCAAAGATATACATAGACTCAAAATAAAGGGTTGGGGGAAAAAAAAAACAAAAACGTACCAACCAAATGGAGAGCAAAAATAAATAAATAAGAAGCAGGAGTTGCAATTTTCACATTTGACAAAATAGATTTCAAAGCTACAAGGATACAAGGGTAAAAGGATTAATGTAATAATAAGAGATCTTAACACCCAGATACATAAGACCCATAATGAGATTTAGATTCAACGAGACAAAAAATTGATAACGATACCCGGGACTGGAACTAAGATCCAGAACAAATAAACTCAATAGAGCTCTCCATTTTAAACACACAAAATATACATTATCCACAAAATCTAACGATATATCTGAAGATATACAAAGACTCAAAACAAGGGGATGGAAAATAACTCACCAACCAAATGGAGAGCAAAAATAAATAAATAAAAAGCAGGAATTGCAATTCTCACACTTAATAAAATAGATTTCAAAGCTACAAGGATGCAAGGGTAAAAGGATTAATGTAACAATAAGAGATCTTAACACCCAGATACATAAGACACATAATGAGATTTAGATTCAACGAGACAACAAATTGATAACGATATCCAGGACTTGAACTCAGAGCCAGAACAAATAAACACAATAGAGGTCTCCATTTTAAACACATAAAATATGCATTAACCACTTTAAACACTCAAAATATTGATCGGCCATTATTGAAACCCATTTTAGGAATGAAGTAATATTCCTTTTTCCCTCTTTTTCTTTTTTTCCCCTTCTTTAAAAAAAAAATATGAAGATTAGAGAACTGAGAGTATGTAAAAAGGGATAGTGACAAATATTTCATACCACATCTAGAATGTAAGTTCCATGAGATCAGGGACTTTGTTTTGTTCCCTGATAAGAAAAAAAAAAAAAAAAAAATAGGTAAAATATTTAGCAGCCACTTTGTCAAAGATTTACAGATGAAAAATTAGCACTTGAAAAAGACATCAATTGTCACTAAGTAAATGCAAATTAAATTGCACTAAGATAACACTTAACATCCACTAGAATGACTGAAATTAAAGGGCAACCATGCCAAACATCGTTGAGGGTATGGGGTAACTGGAAAGGCCACAGACTGCAGAAAGAACTGTAAAACGGTACAAACATTTTGGAGAACAATTTGGAAGTTTCTTTAAAAGTTAAATATATATCATGTACCTTCCACACGATCCAGTCAATCCACTTCCAAGTATTTACTCAAGATAAATGAAAGTATATAGCCATGCAAAAGCTTGTAGGAGACTGTTCACAGCAAGTTTACTTGTAAGACCCAAAAACAAAACAACCCAAATGTTTGTCAACACAATAAACAGTGGAACCATACAATGGTTGTACATCATAAAATGGAAACTATCCAACAATAAAAAGAAATTAAGCAATGAAACTCATAAAAACATGGATGATTCTCAAAATAATTATGCTGAAACCCAAAAAGAATACACATTGTAGGAATCCATTAGTATAAAATCCTAGAAAATGCAAATTAATTTACAGTAACAGAAAGATCAGTGATTGACTTGTAGAAGGGGAGCTTGGATTGGAGTGGGACCAAAGGAAACTTTTGAAGGTGATGGATATGCTTATGATGTTTTTTATAGTGGTTTCCATAGAGCATACATGTGTCAAATATCATCAAATTGTACACTTCAAATATGTGTAGTTTGTCAGATATACTTCACTAAAGCTATAAGATACACACACAAACAGGCATTTACGCACAACATGAATGTTCATTAATGCAGGAACAGAATAATTCATAGAGGACCTACTTTAATATTTGCAATTACTAATAAAAAATTTTTGGTTCTGATGAATAGGTCTTAATACCTATTTAATTTGGGAGTATGACTGTCAGAGTAATATAAAAAGATACTAAAATGATATCTTACGTATATACATGAATATGTGTTTATATATAAATAGAGGAAAGTGTCACAGGTACATATCAAACAAATAAATTAGGAGATGGAACTGGAAAAAGAGTTCCAGAGGGTAAAAGAGAATTCACTTGACCCTCTGTTTTCTCTCACATGCTGTAAAGAGCTTATATTCCTTGTCAATTTCAAAAGGTTAAAAAAATGAATGTATTATTAAAGTGGTACAACTGACTCATCAAAAATAAGTTTCTTCAATTAAGTGACTCATCAAAAATAAATTTCTTCAGAAAAGCACCTCATTACCTTCACTATCTTTATGTCTTGTGGACTACACTAACTCTCTCTCTCTCTCTCTCACACACACACAACCACTCGTGCACACTTTGGCATTAGGATCTCTCTCACACTCACGCAATCACACCCTGGCATTGCGATCTCTTCTGCACACAACCCTAGTTTTGGTATCTCACACTCACACGCACCCTGGCCTTAGGATCTCTCTCACACTCACACACAGCATGGCATTAGGATCAGCCATCATTGATCCCATATGCTGGGGGCTCCCCTCCATGATAACTGCACTTTTTGACTAAGGGCTGAGTCTGAGCCGCCGCCATTAGACGCAGGGAGAACAGACAGCAGCTGACGACCCCACAACAGACCTCAGATCGCAGTCACCACCCTAGGAGGCCAAAGCCCCTGTGGGTCAGAGGAGAAAAGTGGGAAAGTACAATGGAAACCAGTAGTACCTGGAGCACGCTAACCATACATAAGCGGAGCCGGGGTTTATTAAGAGTCTCTGCTGCGGGTCAGACCGTCCTTCCCCAGCTGGAAAAATACCGCTAGAGCCCAAGATGGCGGCAAAGCCGTGACCAGTTCCCACCCCTCATAATTCCGCAGGGGCCCCAGGGAGCATGTGCGGACTTGAAGGCAGTGTGGTGGGGGAAGGCCTGCAGCTGCGCAAAGCTTCCCGCCTGGTGCTGTCTCTGCCTTCCTGAGGGCGGAGGCTGTGTCGGTCCGGCGTGGTGCCCACTGGAAGTTCATGAAGCTGGAGTTAGGCTCCAGGTGGGCAGCCTCCCAGCCTTGCCTCTCAGGCAGAGGCCATAGAGAGACACTGGACGGGTTAATGTGGTAGAGAGGATGTAATTTGTCATGTGAGTGTGACACCCTGGGGTGGTGTCACCCCACTTCCGGCTGTATAAATATTGGAGATCATGCAGACAGATCCATCTTGCAACTACCAGGATAGAAACTCAGGCGTCGCCAGTGAATTAGTAAAAGGAATGGCTATTTATTGAGCACCAGCTAATCAGATATAGCTAAGTTATTGCAGTTAATTCTATTTTTCTATTTTGGAGAATCTTGAATTGGGTCCTCGAATTAGATGGTACTAATGTATATGGTGTTAATTTCCTGATCCCAGTGGTATATTAGGGTTATGTATGTAAAAGTCCTTGTTTATAGGAAATAGACAAAGTAATGGGGGTTATTGGGCATAATGTCAGCAGTTTACTTTCACATGGGGAGGAGACCTGTACCTTCTACTCTTCTTGTAACTGTTCTGGAAATTTGTATTTTTAAAGAAAAACAGTAGTTGAAAAATTACACTAGTCTCACAAAATGAGCCATGCAACTCCCACTACTATTCTCTGTTCTGCAGCAATTTATATGAGATTATATAATAAGGACAGGAATTAACTGTCCCTTGAAAAATTAGGACCTCATCTATAGAGTCATCTGGGTAGGGTTTTGGGGGAGGCAGAATCTTGCCTTCCACATCAGTTGTTTCATGTTCACAGATGGAGTCAAGTTGTCTGCTTCTTTCTACCATTTCCTCCTTTATTGTGTATGTTGATTATATATTTTTCTTCTTGACAAGTCTTATTAATCCTCTCTGTATTGTTTTATCTTGTTGTAATTGTTCTCCATTTTATTTTTCCTTCTCTATTCTTTCTATTTTGTTTCTCTGACTTTATTACTTTTCACTTTTTTCAGTTTAATGTTTACTCTCTATTTTTAACCTTTCTTATTTTCTGAAAAATATATTTAAGCTGTGAATTTCCCTTCAAGTACTACTTTCATTGTATCTCTTAAGTTTTTAATGGCATTCAGTTTAAAATCGTCCTAATTCCTATTGAGATTTCTTTTGCCATTGGGGTAAAAGATAATTTTCCTTAATTTCCAAGTATGTGAAAATATGTTATTAGCTTTTTGATATTCATTTGAAACTTACTTGCATTAATTGCACTATGCCAGAGAATGTGGTCTGTAATGATAGCAGTTACTTAAAATTTCTTGATACTTGCTTCTGTCCTCGTTCTAAGTCATTTTTAAAATTTATATCCATTAGATCAATTTGTTAATTGTGTTCAAGTGTTACTATATCATTACTGATGTCAGTTATAGAAAGTCATTTTTATCAGCCTGTAAGTCTGCCTATTTGTCTTTTCTATACTTTGTTATAAAGTACATATTTAAAATTTCTGATGAATTGACCATTTTGTCAATTTGTAACAACTTTCTTCGTGTCAATAAAATTTTTGCCTTGCCTTCAGATAATTTACCTGACATTTATTTAGCATGGCTAAATACATTCATTGAGTTGATATTTGCCATGGTGTATCTTCTTATATCCTTTTATTTACTAAGGTTCCTTCTTTTCCTTATACTTTAGTGTGGCTCTTATAAACAACAAGTAGCCCAATGTTATTTGTTTACTCTGTTTAGTCAGTCTTGAAAGCTTGCATTTCCGTTTGGTCCATTGACATTGGTTATAATTTCTGATATTTTGTGATTTCTACCATTTTTTTTTAATGTAAGAAATTTTTTAAAAAAAGTAAGTCTTCCTACTTTTTCTAGATTTCTTCAGGAATGCTTTCTCTTGAATTGATTTGATTTTATTCTATACTTACATTTCCCCTTTCAACTCCCTACCTTTCCCCTGCCCCCCCACACCCCGCCATTTTCTGCTTTACCACTTGGGAGGTAATTTTTTCTGGTATTATCTTCTCATACTGTCTTTCTGGAACTATCTACTGCTTTCTGCCGTCTTCTGGTACTATCTTTCTTGTACTATCTAATTATTGGTGGCCACTCAACAATTTTTAACACTTAATTGAGCAAATTCTAAAGTTAATATTTTTACCCTCTTTTTAAATAATACAGAGGACCTTGGGACACTTTCACACACACACACATGCACACTCTTTTCTCTTTTTGTAGTTTTATTGATATACTATTGCTGTACATATTTTGAGAATACATATGATATTTTGATATATATATGCAATGTGTAACAGTTCTCTCAGGTTAATGGGATATCTATCAGATCTATTTTTGGTTTTTTGAGAAACTTCCATACTATTTACCATGGTGGCTGTTCTAATTATATTCCCACCAAGAGTGTATTGATGTTCCCCTTTCTTTGCATTCTCAACAGGATTTATTCTCTGTCTTTTTGGTAATTGTCATTCTAGCTGGGGTGAGATGATATCTCATGGCTGTTTTGATTTGCATTTCCCTGACAATTAGTAATGTTGAACTTTTTTTTTTTCCATATACCTGCTAGCCATTTGTGTGTCTCCTTTTGAAAAAATGTCTATTCAGGTCTTTTGCCCATCCTTTAATGGGATTATTTGTTTTTTTGCTATTTCATTATTTAGTTCCTGATAGATCCTGGTTGTTAATCCCTTCTTGGGGGGATGATTTGCAGATATTTCCTCCTAGATAAATTCCACACTTAGAGCTAACCTATTTTTGACAAAGGCACCAAGAACCTACACTGGGGAAAGGACAGTTTCTTTAATAAATGGTGCTGAGAGAACTAGATATCCATATGTAGAAGAATTAAACTAGATCCTCATCTTTCACCATAAATAAAAATCAACTCAAAGTGGATTAAAGACTTAAATTTAAGACTTGAAACTATGGAATTACTAGAATAAAATTTTAGGGAAATGCTACAGGACATTGGTCTGGGCAAAGATTTTTTGGGTAAGACCTCAAAAGCACAGCAACAACAGCAAAAATACACAAATGTGATTACATCAAGCTAAAAAGCTTTTTCACCAAAAAGGAAACCATTAACAAAGTTGAAAGGCAAGCTACACATACTGCTTTCTAACTTATATGCTTTTTAACTTGAAATCTGCTAGAAGTCTCTGTGAATATCTGATCAATCTTATGTTATCCATACATCAGTTGACTTAAACTCATCCTTCAGTTCTCAGCTTAAAGGCTGCTGCCTCTGAGAAGACTTCTGAGTCTGGGTGTAGTCATGACTGGAATACTCTTCTATACACTGAGAAATGCCCAAAAGTTTCCCAAAGGGGTATACAGGCATAACAGTCCCAAAGGAATCAATTTTCAGACACTTATCTTCTAAATGTGCTTTTTTCCGAGGTTGAACTGCCTAAAAGAACCAAAACACCTGCAAGCCAGAATCAGCTGGTCGGTTCCTCTTTTCTCCTTCCTTTTCACTGTTGCCCAGTTTCCCATTTATAAATAAAAATGTCTCCTAGCCAGGTGCGGTGGTTCATGCCTGTAATCCCAGCACTTTGGGAAGCCAAGGTGGGTGGATCACCTGAGGTCAGGATTTCAAGACAAGCCTGGCTAAAGTGGTGAAACCCTGTCTCTACTAAAAATACAAAAATTAGCCAGGTGTGATGGCGCACGCTTGTAATCCCAGCTACTCAGGAGGCTAAGGCAGGAGAATCACTTGAACTCGGAAGGCGGAGGTTGCAGTAAGTGGGGCTAACACCATTGCACTGCAGCCTGGGTGGCAGAGCAAGACTCCATCTCAAAAAAGATATTTCATTGCCTATATTTATTATTGTCTGTTACCCTGAAGTGTAAATTCCCCTTAAACACTGAACAAATAAGCAGCTGTTTAAAATACTAGCATCAGTGAAACCTTCCTTTGTAGGGCCATTGTGTGTTTTTTCATATTATTCAAATTTCTGTGAGACAAAAAGCACATTAGAAGTAGAATATTTTGGTGCCTGTAGGGCTGTTGATCATTAGACACAATGTGGAGCTGAACATGGGTAGAGTTGTCAGATTTAGCAAGTAAAAATACAGAACCCCAGTTAAATTTGAATTGCAGATAAATAACAGTTTTTTAGTATGAGTATGTTCCAGATATACTAAAGCACTGAAAAATTATTAGCTTCTGAAATTCAAATTTAATTGGTCATTGTATATTTTATCTGAAAACCCTAGGAAATGTAAGGACATTTTTTTTCTATCTCTTTGACATTTTTAAACAATACAGCGTACCCAAGGTAGAGTTCTGTTAGAGCAAACCCAAAAATGTAAGTAAGAAGTCTTAAGGTACTTAAAACTTGAAATAAAGAGATATCTTATTTTATTGAGGCTGCACACTTCAACTCCAGGGTTTTGTAGAAATGAACACATTATAAAATTGAGACTTCATTGATCTGTTCAGGCGTGGTAGCTCACATCTGTCTACTTTGGTAGGCCAAGGCAGACAGATCACTTGAGGTCAGGAGTTCAAAACCAGCCTGAACATGGCAAAACCTCATTTCTACTAAAATACAAAAATTAGCCAGGCGTGGCGGTGCACACCTGTAATCCCAGCTACTCAGGAGGTTGAAGCACAAGAAGTGCTTGAACCTGGGAGCCAGAGTTTTGCCACTGCACTCCAGCCTGGGCAACAGAGCAAGACTCTGACTCAAAAAGAAAATAATAATAATAATAATAATTCATTGATCTGTACACTGAAGATGAGTGTACTTTATTTATGTATGCTATACCTCATTGAAAAATGAGTTCTGAAAAAGTATCTTAAAATTAACAGTGTATTTTCTGAGTATATGTGTTAAATAAGGAAACTAAAAGTGAAATAATAACACACATAATTTTTTAGAGCCCCTTTGCTAAGCTTCCCAGGAATTAAGATTGTAGACCATTTTAATGGCTAAGTAGAAAATCATTTTTCAAGTCAGGTAGTCTCTAATTTTAGTACTTTATTTTTTTTTAAATGATTGAAGAATCTAAGCAAGTACTCAATTATCAATCAATTAGTAATCAATCATTACAGATGTGAGAGCATTAGGGTTATGAGAGCAAAATATTTAAGAACCAGTAAACTAAGTTATACATTCTCATGGTAACATGAACTTTTTCCCTTACTTAACATAATCTATAAATACATATCTATTGATATGATTATTTGATGTCTGTGTCTCCAACATCAACTATCACGGAAACAGTACTCACATATTGTTTATCCACAGTGAATCTAAGTCAAAGATGGAATGAGCAAGTGGATCACTGTGCCAGTGGCATTTGCAGTCCTGGGAGTAGATGAGATCATGTAGAAACAAGTAAACAGAAAAGAGGATGGAACTCTGGAAAACAGCGGAAGATTAACAACTCCTTTTAGTACAAAGACCATCATTTGTCTTTGCAGCTTTTTCTCTTTTCCTTTCCTGCTTTGTCCCTAGGGAACATAGTGTTTTGCACACAGAAACAATTTCAAAGTAAAAATAAACTTTCTCCCCCAAACTTAGTGGAAGACACAGAGTACATAATTACTGTTCTGAGTGTTCTTTTCAGGGAAATAGTTACCTTAGAAGACTGCACCTTCTTGTCTTCACTGTCTTGTAGGAGAAACAGATATGAAATATACAAGATACAAGTAGTTCCATAGCCCTCCAAGGAAGTTGTGAGTGATCCTTCCTTGGAGCCTGACGTCGAAAAGTCAATTTTCTTTTGTTATCACTCAGTTTAATAAATCATCTCTGAGTGCATCATGCACAATCATGTCACACATGTTTTAGTCATGGGTAGGAATGTTTTTCTTCTAGTTCTCATATCCTCTAATCTGCTAAGATCAAGTCAATTTTTTGTGTGTGTTTCTTCCACCCACTTTCTAAAACTTTAGCTCTAAATAAGTGAATGTTGATGACTTGCTTAGATAGTCTCTATCCAGTTGGATTTGATTTCCTGTCTTGTCAGTATTTTATGTGCCACAGGGAGGCAGCATGAACTTGCCTACTGATAATCTCTCTTGATGCCTGTACATCTACGGACATCCTGTCACTTTAAAAAAAGATGTCTTTTCCATTTAAGATGTAATTAAATCTCACCGTTTAAAAAAAATAATACTCGGTGATAATGGGACATGGGGAAGCAGATATCATTATATGCTTGTGTTAGAATGTTCATTGGGACAATTAAATTACTTATCTGAAGCCTTAAAATTGTTTATGTCCTTTGCTCTTGCATTCCCTTTCCTCACACTCACTCTCCCATTCCCAATCATTTCCCTTTATGAAATTATTGCGATTGTGAGCAAATACTTAGCTACAGGGACATTCAGTACAGTGTGCTCATACAAACATCAACTAGAAACAATATAAATGTCCAACAAGAACACATTCTGCTCATATGATAGATGGCTAGCTCGGAGGCTGATAAAAATGATATTATTGAAATTTTTCTGAAAATGTTGTATACATATCACCAGATATGGTCCACAAGACAATTGTAAGTGGTACATGAAAGGGAAGCATGTTTTCTTTTCACTGTATCCCTTATCTGGTCGCAAAAACAGTGTCCCAGCTGTGTGGCCTCCCTCCTAGACAGGCAGAAGGCTATGACTTCCCATACACATCCAGGCTCTTCTCTTCCCCAGCCTCCTCTAGGACTTCCTTGTCCTATTCCTTTTCCAAGGCCCAGGCTTCATCCCACCACCCTTATTTATTTTTTTTTTTAAATAAAGCTGTAAAAGAATGTCATCTCTATCTAAAGACAACACCAAATACAAATAATCATTTATTTATTTGTTAGATTTCTCAGCAATATTTTGTAGCTTTTATTATAGAGGTTTTGCACATTTTTGATAAAGTTTTTCTTTTTCTTCTTCTTTCACTTTGCCAGCTGGAGTGCAGTGGTATGATCATGGCTCACGGTAACTTTGACTTCCTGGGCTCAAGTGATCCTCCCACCTCAACCTCCCAAGTAGCTGGGACTAGAGTCACCTGCCAACACACTTGGTTAATTTTTAATATTTTTGTAGCGATGGGGTCTAGCTATATTGCCCAGACTGGTCTCAAACTCCTGCGCTCAAGAGATCCTCCTGCCTCCACCTCCCAAAGGGTTGGGATTACAGGGATGAGCCACTTCACCTAGCCCTCCACTCCCTTTCCTTCCCACACAGCTCTTTCTGATTCCCCAGCACAGCCCTCCAGTTGGTCTGGCAGCCAGGCAGCTCTACCCTCATTGCCCTCAAGCTCCTTTTTTTAATGCTGCCTGAAACCCCCAGCTCTGCCCCTTCTCCTAAGCTCTAGTCTTCCTTCCTGTCCTATGATGTGCTTGCCATATCCCTTAGAGAAAATCTGTCCTAACTGCTTTTAACCCACAGGACCCTCACTCCTCTACTCCAGCCTCCCCTTTGTCCCTGGAAGTCCCCAGTTTCTTCCCCATGCTATTGTTCCACCCTTAGCTTCAGCACTCGCTTCCCCAAGCCTACAAACTAGACTCTCTTTTGATTTATTTTGGCCCTTTTATTTTCTATGTCTTTCTCTTTCTTTCTTCTCTTATAGCCCTCCTCACTTCTAGCCAAAGCTTCTTTGCCATTTAATATGTTTTGCAAGTAGCTTCCTCAAATATCTTGTTTGATTTAGGAAACAATCATAAATGTCATCTAGATATATTTCCAACTCAGCAGTGAGGATAAAGTGTTCATCTTTTCATAATAGTAGTCACAAATATGTGGTAGTCAATTTCTTTCTGTAAATGTATATAGGAGCTAAATTCCTAGATCAGAACTTATAAAATTAGTGAATTTCCCAAGGAGAAATGATAAAGCAGTTAATATGAGTTCTGATTTAGAGAGTAGTTGGGAAACAGGAGAAATAAGACAAAATGCAAGAAAATGTTTTCCTTAAGTTCATTTAAATCAGATCCTAAATCTCCCTTGAAATTCATTGTGGGATTTCTGGAGAATTCTTTTAGAAATTGGAAATTAAACTGTAAAAAAATAATATATGTTGTTGGTTCATGGTTCATGTATATTAGAGCAATATAATGTCTCTTATCAAGAACTGCCTTTAGTACAGAACATAATATATTAATGTCATCCAGTCATGGGTCACATTATTAATGATGAAACAGAAAAGCAAGCCCCTTACATGCTATTCTCAAAGTCTTCTAAAAGTGTCAAAGTAAATTGAATAAAATCTATATTTTATGTATTTGAAATATAGCAATGAGTAGCCAAAAAGATATACATAAGCATCTAGCAAGTATGTGGGGGGGAGGAAGGTTGTAGTAATATGGATACACCTCAACTTTAGCACCTCTTCATTACCTTAACATCTCACAAGAAGAATTTTGAACAATTTTTATCTACCATTACCAAAGATTGACTAGTTCTATATACCTAACTTTCTAGATTTTTGAACCTTATTTCTTTAAAAACCAAATATTTATTTTAAGCATTTCAGCAAGAATTTCTATAAAATGGATTATACTTTATACACATCCTATCTTCTTAAATGTTTTGACTTTTACTGGATAGTTCAAGGTCTTCATTGTGAGTTTCCCTTATGGTACAGTGGAGGCCAAGAAAGGAACTCTTAGCCCCATACTCAGTGGGCTGAGGAAGTAACCAGTGTTCTTATTTCTGCTTTTTATTGTTTTATTATCTTAACAGTAAAAAGCACCATCTGTATCTAACTGCTTTCTCCACTGTTGAGAAACGGTACTACTCCATGGGTCTCTCAAACGCCGAGTTGTCTTGGTGGTTATGCCAAGGATGCAAGGCCCTGCCCACTTTTTATCCAGAACATTTCTCAAGGCCATTTCCAGGGAGCAATGTCGAGAGATGCTGTAAGCTCTCCTTCCAGACCAAGGCTGCTGTCACTGGCACATTTTCTAGGTTCCATGTTCCCCTCCCACAACAGAACCCATATTTGTACAAGCATAGATCTAGGACCAGCTCAGCTGCCCTGCAGGACTGGTGCTCTAGAAACCAGTGCAACCAAGCTGGCGCTCCAGCTACTGCTTGTGCTGTGAATAATCATTTTTGACTCTGAGTCAGGAGGTCTTCTATCTTCTGTCAGCATCCATGACATTGTGGCAAGCTGACTGGTTCGTTTGCGGCAGAGTCAAATCTCAGACCCCTCGCAGTTCTTATAAGCTACCTTTCAATTTGTTGTTTAATTTATACTTTTAGCACACATGTATTAATTTTGTATGTCTCTAGAAATATGTAAGATCCAAGGGGAATATAAAGTGGACGATAGTTGGAATCTCCCTCAATAAGCTCTCCCTGGTGAGGAATGCAGACAAACAGATTTTGTAACAAAACATGATTGATATTAAAGGCACAGAGGTGGGAACCAGAAGGTCAGGGATAGCTTTCCGGGGGAGGGGGGGTAACAATGAATTAAGCCTTTAAATATGAGGACTTGACCAGGCAGAGACACAGAACATAGAGGAAATATAAACCAAGGAGAAACACCACATAAAATGTACACACTAATTTTGAGATGCCTCCTGATATCAGAAGGGTTAAAATGAGAAGGAAAGAGTCTCTAAGAATTAAGCAATTAGCACAATTCTAAATAATTGCTGATGACACATCTGTGAAATAACATATATTAAGTGTGTATTCCTCAAAAAACTGGAATACTATTTAAGCAAACTTCATCATTATCTAGAACTAAAACTGTTGGTGATGCCAACATACTTTAGAGAAACAGAGGCATAGATAAGCATGAAGTTAAAGTCTCTTACAAGAATTACCTTATTGGGTGTGATGAAGTTATTCATTATTAACTCTGGGCATTATAAGGAAATATAAGTATAAATACGTTTATTTAAAATGTAAAGTTACACACCCTATATGCAATATTTAAAAAATAAATATAATTCGGCTATATGTGACTTGCAAAATGTACAGAGAAAACACCATATGCCGGTGGTTCAAGCCTGTAATCCCAGCACTTTGGGAGGCCGAGGCAGGTGGATCACGAGGTCAACAGATCGAGACCATCCTGGTCAACATGGTGAAACCCCGTCTCTACTAAAAATACAAAAAATTAGCTGGGCACGGTGGTGCGTGCCTGTAATCCCAGCTACTCAAGAGGCTGAGGCAAGAGAATTGCCCGAACCCAGGAGGCGGAGATTGTGGTGAGCCAAGATCGTGCCATTGCACTCCAGCCTGGGTAACGAGTGAAACTCCGTCTGAAAAAGAAAAAAAAAGAAAACACCATATGCAAAGATTGAAAATGAAGGGACAAAAAGGATATACCATATGTATCCATTGTCTATTGCCACAATAATCCTATATAACAGCCAACCACATAAAAAGTAAGCATTTATGTAATTCCCAAATCTATAGGTTAGATGGGGTCATCTGATGGGTTATCAGTGCATTGGCTTTGCTCTCTCACCTATTTGGGGGTATGGCTAGCTGGTTCAGCTCTTCCTCACATTTCTCTCATCATATAGCAGGCTAGCATGGTGGTGGCCAGATTCCAAAAGACAGTAGGAGTAAGTGCACAGTCCTTTTGAGGGACAGGCTCAGACTGGCACATCATCATTCCAGAAAATTCTATTCACTGAAGTAAATCACAAGATCAGCCTAGATTCAAGGAGCAGGGAAACAAATTTCTACACTAATGGTAAAAATCTGAAGGCGATTTGCAAAATGTGTGGATACAGGAAAGAATAAAGAATTAGAGATGTTTTTGGAGTTAATCATCTACACCATGCAAATTCTAATGGAGATAAAGTGGGTTTAGCCATGTTCACATCAGCCAAAAAAAATAAAATGGTAGTTAATAATGGAACAGTGCTTTACTATAAGCACCATATTTAAAACCACAACCTGTCTTCTCCTCCCTCCAGTTCTCATCTGTTTTGCATTGTCTTTGTTCTGAAGCACCTATAATAATGTAATTTACTTATTGTGTTTATTTTTTAGTATGCATTTCCCCTGGAAGAATATAAGCTCCACTAAGGCAGGCTCCTTCTATTTTGTTCACTAGTATTTCCCACCTACCTAGGGCAGTGCCTTATATATGATAGTTATCCTGAAAGTATTTGTTGAATAAATTAATAAACCAAGAAGATATCAAATTATTAGTATATAATTTTGGTGGCATATTAGATTATTGCTTCCAATTCTTTATTCTCCCCTTGTAAGAGAATTATATATTCATCCCCTTTACCATATAACTTTGAAGTGCCACCCTTGGGACAGGGTTAATTTGCCTTCCCTAATGATGTTGAGCTTAACCATATGATTTACCTCAGCCAGTGGAGTGTAAACAGAAGGAACATCTACCAGAAGCTTTAAACATGCTTTTGTGGCGTGGCTTTCTCTCTAGTAAATTTCCGCCTTGAGAAGAACAGGCCCTGAGCAGTTACTGGTCCTGGAGTTAACAGAATATGGAATAAACCTGACCCAACCCAGCAGTCTGAAGCACAGCCACCCCAGCTGCTCTACGCAGCTTTCAACAAGAAATAAATGCTTTTTGGAAGCCACTGAAATTCTGGAGTTGTTTATTATTACACATTGCACCAGAAAGTTCATATAGCACAAAAATGTAATAATAAAACTTATAAGCAGAGAACAAAATCTGAAAACTACATAAAGAAATTGACAGATCAGATCATGGTTAAAAAAAAAAAAAAACTTGAACATACTTTTATCAGAAACTGATACATCTAAGAGGCTGGGCATGGCGGCTCATGCCTGTAACCCCAGCACTTTGGGAGGCCAAGGTGGGCAGATCACCTAAGGTCAGGAGTTCAAGACCAGCCTTGCCGACATGACGAACCCCCATCTCTACTAAAAATACAAAAATTAGCTGGGTGTAGTGGCAGGTGCCTATAATTCCAGCTACTCAGGAGGCTGGGGCAGGAGAATTGCTTGAACCTGGATGGCAGAGGTTGCAGTGAGCTGAGATTCTGCCACTACATTCCAGCCTGCACAAAGAGCAAAACTCCGTCTCAAAAAAAAAAAGAAAAGAAAGAAACAGATACATCTAAATTGTAAAATAATTGTTACAGTTGTAGTAAGTTTGACTAAATGTGGTCCATGAGATACATAAATGGAATACTGCACCTAACATAGAATATGCATTCTTTTCAAATATATATAAGACAATATAAAAAACAAATAATTGTTCACAAAAGTTTGAAAAATTTGAAAAAAAATAGTTTCACGTAGCACATTATCTGAACTTACCAAATTAGAAATAATGAAAGACTTTTTTAAAAAGTATTTTTAAACTAAAACTACATCCCTTAACTCATGGAATGTAACTCATGAAATGAAGTCACAATGGAAACTATTTTTTTTTTATTTTTTTTTTTACTGCATTTTAGGTTTTGGGGTACATGTGCAGAACATGCAAGATAGTTGCATAGGTACACACGTGGCAGTGTGTTTTGCTGCCTTCCTCCCCTTCACCCACATTTGGCATTTCTCCCCATGCTATCCCTCCCCAGCTCCCCCCCGCTGCCCCTCCCCTATTCCCCCCAATAGATCCCAGTGTACAGTGCTCCCTTCCCTGTGTCCATGTGTCCTCATTGTTCATCACCTGCCTATGAGTGAGAATATGCAGTATTTCATTTTCTGTTCTTGTGTCAGTTTGCTGAGAATGATGTTCTCCAGATTCATCCATGTCCCTACAAAGGACACGAATTCATCATTTTTGATTGCTGCATAATAGTCCATGGTGTATACAATGGAAACTTTAAATGATTTCAAACTGAATTGAAAGTGCAACATACCAAAACCTGTAGAATTGTGGAACAGTGAATGCACTGCTAAAATTCCTAGCCTTTGTAACATTTAATGTGGTTTCATTATACTTATTTTTAAAATACATAAATTTAAATTAAATGTTGTAAGTTTTCAACTCAAGAAGCCAGGTAAAGAACAAGGAAAATGGCAAAAATTTGTAAGGAGATTTTCACTTCCAGCCGTGATTGACAAATAGGAATGGGATTTATCCTAACATCTTAAATAACTTGAAAAGGAGATAAAATATGAAACAATAATTTTTAGACATCAGAAAACAGGCAGTGCTGAACAGTGATCCCAAAGAGGAGGGAAACAAACAAGGTAAGCCTTATTATTGCCCCAGCTCACTGCCTGAAGAGAATTTCCAGACTGCAGTGAAAGGAAGAAAACAAAACAGAGTCCAGCAGCCTTGCTGACTTGAGAAGACAGAATTCAGAATTTTCGGAGCAACACAGACAGCACCAGAGATCTGCAGTAGGATTCCCCTCTACATCTTTGCACGAGGGCAGATCTACACATGCATGCAAGGAAGTTACCTAACGCCAAAGAAAGAACCACCAGAAAGGGGTAGGTGCAACAATGCTCACAGCTCACTTCTCATTGGGAGTCCATGCTCAAACCAACAAGAATGAAAGACTTCCTAATACTTGGAGCATCATATAGAATCCTCAAAAAGGTATTGCCTCAGTAATGGAGCAAATTAACCCTAGACTAAATCTGCTTTGGATTTACCTAAGGCTTAAAAACAAGCCTTAAAAAGTATTTAATTCATTTCAGATAACTTAACTACATCTCAGAATATCTAAAGAAATAAAATCCACCATCAGTGACCAAAATTCAATGGCAAATCACCCAGTTATGCAAGCAGGCAGGAAAATACAACCCACAGCCAGAAATAGGGGGAAAAAATTAATCAATCCCAGAAATGGCAGAGATGATAAATTTAAGAGATAAGAATGTGAGAGCAGCAAAATCAACTCCACACTTTAAGAAGATAGAGAAAAACATGAATATGAGGAAGATAAAAGTAAGGCTCAACTTGAATTTTAGGAGTGAAAATACAAGATGTGAAATGAAAAATATATTACAAATAATTAGCACACTAGACACTGCAGAACCAAATATTAATTTACTTTGAGGCATAGAAACAATAACTATCCAAAATGAAAGAGTAAAAACAATGGACAAAACCAAGAAGGAGTATCAGTGAGCTGTGGGACAATGTCAAAGACGAAGGAAACAAAAGTATTTGAAGAAATAATGGTTGAAATTTCTAAAATTTGATGAAACTCACAAAACCTCAGATCTGGAAACCTCATTGAAATCTAAGCAGGACACATGAAGAAAATTACACCAAGCTACATCATAATCAAATTGGTGAAAAGCAATAATAAAGATAAAACATAAAAGAAGCCAGAATCAGGGGTGGGGTGTTACTTATACATAGGAACAAAGAAAAGAATTAAAGCAACTTCTCATTAGAAACCAGACAGATTTAAGACAATGCTGTGACATCTTTAAAACATTGAAAGAAAAAACTGGCAACCAAGAGTTCTATACAAAGCAACAATATGAGTCTTTCAAAATGCTGGCTGAATAAAGACTTCCATAGAAAAACAAATGATGAGAAAATTCATCATCCAGAAAGAATTTTAATTTTTTCCCCCTACAAGAAATACTAAGGATAGTTCTTCAGGCAGATATTAGATGACGCCAAATGGAAATGTGGATATACACAAAGAAAGAAGTTTTTTGAAAATTATTAATATATAAATAACCATTAAACATTTTTCTCATTTAAAAACCATTTTAAGAAGTAATTGTTTAAAACAAAACAAAACCAAAATTTTGTTGAATGTATACCTTATTAGAAGTTTTACAATAGCAAGAACACAAAGGATAGAAGAGAGAAATAAAAGTACACTGCTTTAAAATTGTTACACTGTATACAAAGTGGTACATTTTGATAGAATGTACAACTGTAAATAGTTCAGAATGTAACTGTAAACCCTAAAGAAAAATCTAATATCTATCCAAGACTAGAAATAAAAATAAAATTAGTTTTTAAAAATCAGCTTAACCAAAAGGAGGCAAGAAAATGGGGAAGAGGGAAAAGAAATGAACATTAGAAACAAATAGCAGAAGGTAGATAGAAACCTAACCATATTAATAATCACATTAAATGTAAGTGGTATAAATAGTCCAATTAAAAACAGGTTGTCAGATTGGATTAAAAAGCAAGAATCAATTGTATATTATCCAAAAGGAACCCACTTTAAATATAAACACACAGACAGGTTAGAAGTAAAATGAGAGAAAAATAAATTCCATGCTCCACAATCCAAAGAAACTTGGAGTGGTCATAGTAATACCAAATCAACTAGATTTCAGAGCAAGGAATATTACCAGAGAGAATGAATGTAAATACTTAATGATACAAGGTTAATTCTATCAAGAAGACATAGGCCAGGTGTGATGGTTCACACCTGTAAATCATAGCACTTTGGGAGTCCAAGGCAGGCAGATCATCTGAGGTTGGGAGTTAGAGGCCAGACTGGCCAATATAGTCAAACCCATCTCTACTAAAAAACACAAAAATTAGCCAGCATGGTTGCACGCACCTGTAGTCCCATCTACTCCAGAGTCTGAGGCAGGAGAATCACTTAAGCCTGGGAGACGGAGGTTGCAGTGAGCCGAGCTCTCACCACTGCACTCCAGCCTGGGTGACAGAGCAAGACTTTGTCTCAAAAAAAAAAAAAAAAAAAGAAGAAGAAGATATAATAGTCTTCTATGTATATGCAAGATTGTCTTTTGAATGACAGATTCAAAAACATCTGAAACAAAAAAAGTGTCAAGAAAAGAGAAATGGAAAATTTCACAATTACAGTTAAGTGTAGACCAAGTAAAAAGAAAATCAATGAAGGTGTAAAGACTTGACCAATATTTTCAATTAACTTGACCCAAGTGACGTTTAATAAAAATCCCACCTAACAATCTTTATAAGTGCACACAAAACATGTACCAAAATAAATCATATTCTTGACCATAAAACAAGTTGGTATAGATTTAAAAGAATTCAATTCATACAAAGTATGTGCTATGACCACAATAGTTAAATTAGAGATCAATGGCAAACAGATATCTGGAGAAACTCTAAGTATTTGAAAATTAAACATACACTTCTAAATAACTAAGGGTAAAAGAAAAAATCACAAGGGTAGTAGAAAATATATTGAACTAAATGAAAATCAGAAGGCAGTATATCAAAATTCATGCAATATATATCAAGTAGTACCTTGAGGGAATTTTATGTTAAGTGCCTTCATAATGTTATAAACTTTTACATTAAAACACTTTGAAAGAGTAAATTAAACCTCAACAAGAATAAACAAGAAATAATAAAAATCAAAACAAAAGATAAATAAAATAGAAAATAAACAATAGTGAAAAATAAAAGAACCCAAAATCTGGCTTATTGAAAAGATGCTGCAAGACAACCTAGGCAATGCCATTCAGGACATAGGCATAGGCAAAGATTTCATGACAAAGATGCCAAAAGAAATTACGACAAAAGCAAAAATTGACAAATTGGATCCAGTTAAACTAAAGAACTTCTGCACAGCCAAGAAAAATATCAACAGAGTTTACAGCAACCAACAGATTGGGAGGAAATCTTTGCAAACTATACATCCAACGAATGTCTAATATCCAGCATCTATAAGGAACTTAAATGAATTTATAAGAAAAAAAAAGCAACTCCGTTAAAAGCAGGCAAAGAACATGAATAGATGCTTTTCAAAAGAAGACATACATGTGGCCAACAAGCATATGAGAAAAATGCTTAACATCACCGATAGTTAGAGAAATGTAAATCAAAACCACAATGAGAAACCATCTCATATCAGTCAGAATGGCTATTACTAAAAAGTCAAAAAATTACAGATGTTGGCAAGATTGTGGAGAAAAAGGAATGTTTATGTACTGTGGGGTTGGCTTGGTTTCTCACTCATTCATCTGATATGAGCGAAGGACAAAGGCCATTCTAATTCAGATGTTTTCACTGGTGGATGATATCAAATGTTTAAGTAGGAAATTATACCAACGCTATGCCAAATCTTTCAAAAAATAGAAAAGAAAGATATTTCTCACAACTTGTTTCATGAGGCAAACATTACCCTGATACCAAAACTAGACGAAGGCATAAAAGAAAAGAAAAACTTATAAACCAATATCCTTCACATGAACATAAAAATCCTTAACAGAGGCCGGGCGTGGTGGCTCACGCCTGTAATCCCAGCACTTTGGGAGGCCGAGGCGGGTGGATCACAAGGTCAAGAGATCAAGACCATCCTGGTCAACATGGTGAAACCCTGTCTCTACTTAAAAAAAAAAAACACACAAAAACTTAGCTGGGTATGGTGGCGCGTGCCTGTAATCCCAGCTATTCGGGAGGCTGGGGCAGGAGAATTGCCTGAACCCAGGAGGCGGAGGTTGTGGTGAGCTGAGATCACACCACTGCACTCCAGCCTGGGTAACAAGAGTGAAACTCCGTCTCAAAAAACAAAAAAATCCTTAACAGAATATTAGCAAGTCCAGAAATACAGAAAGAAAATGTCATTTTCTTAACACTTAAAATATCTATCAGTGTATGTTATCAAATTAGGAAATTAAAATAGAAAAGTTAAATAATCATCTTAATAAAGGCAGAAAATCCATTTGACAGTCTTCATCTTCCTTTCATTGTGTAAATTTCAAACTACCTAGGAACTACTTACAAGGGAATTTCACGTTGGTTTAAAAACTCCTATAGCTAATATCATACTTGATGATAAAAGCCTGACTGTGTTCCTCATAAGATCAGAAAAAAAAGGCAGAAATGTTCACTCTTAACACTTTTATTAATCATTGTACTAGAGGTTCTAAACAGTTTAATAGATCAAGGAAAAGAAATAAAGCATCTAGTTTGGAAAAATGCATCTAGATTGTCATCTACATACAGATGACATGGTCCTGTATGTAGAAAATCCTAAGGAAATCACAGAAGAACTATTAGAATTTTTAGGCAAGTTTAGCAGGTAATAAGATACAAAGTCAACATTAAAAAAATCAATTCTACATGTTAGCATTGAACAACATGGAAAAACAAAATTTAAAAATTATCTATAATATCATCATAAATATGGGCCAGGCAGAGTGCCTCACACCTGTAACCCTAGCACTTTGGGAGGCTGAAGTGGGCAGATGGCTTGAGGACAGGGGTTTGAGAACAGCCTAGCCAACATGGTAAAACCTCATCTCTGCTAAAAATACAAAAATTAGCCAGGTGTGGTGACACTCACCTGTAATTCTCAGCTACTCAGGAGGCTGTGGCAAAGAATCGCTTGAACCAAGGAGAGGAGGTTACAGTGAGCCAAGATGGTTCTACTGCACTCCAGCCTGGGTGACAGTGAGAGACTTGGTCTCAAAAAAAAAAAGAAAAGAAAACCAACCAAATAATTAGAAATAAATTTAACAAAATATACGCAATACCTGTAAACTGAAAATTATAAAATGTTTCTAAGGGAAAGTTTTAAAGATCTAAATAAATTATGACATAGTCAATGCTGTGGATCTGATAGCTTAATATTGTTAAGATGTCAATTCTCCCCAAATTGATCTACAGAATTAACACAATCCCAATCAAAATCACAGTCTTCTTTAAAGAACAAAATTGTTGAGATTTGCCTTACCATATTTTAACACTTCCTCAAAAGCCACATAATCAATACAGTGATTTATATAGAGACACATATATTCATGGAACAGAATAGTCCATTTTGACAATGGAATGCTACTTGGCACTTTAAAAAATAAAACAAAAAAGAAGGCCAAGCTATGGAGACATGTAACAACATGGATATAACTCAAAAGCATTATCCTAACTAAAGCAAACCCCAAAACCAAATACTGTTCATTTATGTTTAGATGAAGTCCCAGAAAAAAGCAAAGGTTTAATAACAGGAAGCAGATTCACAGTTGCCAGGGCTCAGGGAGAGAAAGGAGAGAATTAACTGCAAAAGGACATGAGGGAACTTTCTGAGCTGCTAGAAATGTTCTGTATCTTGATTGTGTCAGTAGTCACACTACTGTTTACATTTGTCAAAAGTCATTGAATTATACATTTAAAATTGGCGACTTTTGTACATAAATTATATTTCCATAAAACTGACAAAAAAAGACAGAACCAATAAACACTCAAAAATACAACAGGAATTCATGGAATAGAAAAATAAAAGAAAGTTTTATCTTTGATAAAACTAATAAAGTGGGCAAACCTCTAGGACTCATCAAGAAGAAAAAAGGCAAACAAAAAAATATTACTAGGTAAAGAGACCTGAACTACAGATAAGGCTGAGCAAATGCTATGAACACAAAAGAGGAAAAGCCCTCTCAGTAGGGTCATGTGACTCAGTCATATGATGGACAGCTGTTCTGCAGGTAAAATAAATCTGAATCTATGTGTATCTAAAAATCATGAAAACGTACCTTTTAAAAAAAAAAGAACAAGTTGCAAAAGGATACACACAATCATACTGGCTTGAGTAGATATTAAACAAACAAGAGTATACATTGTTTATGCATGCATACATATATAGAAAAAAATTTAATATGTGAGAATTAGAATGCCAATTTGCCAGCTTCAAGATATTGGTTTCCTCTGGAAGGAAGAAAAACTTTATATTTCTTCTAAGTCAAAAGGAATACAAAGGGAAATTTGGCTCTATCTTTATTGTTTTATTTCATTTGTGTTATAAAGAAACTGGCAAAAAGACGGAGCTGAAAGCAAAAAAAGCAAAATATTATCTTGTAGGCATTATGGTAAGTAGATATCTGTTATATTACTTCTTGTGCTTTTGGTATATTTTAAACGTTTTATAATTTGAAACAATTTGAGAGTTGATAAAGGGTATTGTATAGTAATCATATATGTTAATAATTTCACAATTGACATAGCTACCAGATTTATAGACATTTTGGTTTTATCAATAAACTTTATCAGAAGTATGAACAAATGGAGAATTATATTGGTAGATTCTTAGTTATAATTCTTTACTGATTCCTGAAGAAGGCTAGAGTTAACACTAGTATCCACTAGATAATTTCAACATGTCACTAAGTGGCAGATATTAAAGTCCATGTCATGATTAATTGTTACTAAGGGTGAATGAGCGCCCTATGATCCTATCCTTGCAAATGAGGTCAGAGAAATGTCTGTGCTTAGAAAGGAATCAATGTGATAAAAATCCAGCCAAGAATTAATTGTACCATGTCCTTCCTGTATCTTAGCACTTATCACTTTGAATCATAATTGCCTGTCTATCTGTATGCTTGGCATACAGTAGGCACACAATAAATAATCAACCGACTAAGTAGTCTCCAGGGAACTGAATTCCAAGAGTAGAGGAATTGTGTCTATTTATCCCTAGCTCCTAATATGGTGGCCCACGCATGAAGTAGGCACCAGCAAACATTTTTTGAATGGATGTAGGGGGAGATAAGATGCTGCTACTTCCATAAAAACTTCCTAGATCTTCATCTGAAAAGATTTCTTTCTCTCAAGTTTATAACTCCTCTTAAAATGTTTGACATGTTTCCTGTAGTTACTTGTATTTACGCATTATTTCCACAACTACATCATATAACCTTTCAAGGTTCTTGAGAGCAGGGAGTATTTCCTTTGCACAATTCATTACAGAATGATGGAAAGTGGAAAGCAGATAAATATCTTAAACCTAAAATTATTTCAATTAAACACTTTTATAAGTTCAGGAGAATTATATTGACCTTAAAGTAAGCAATTTTAAACCATTTAAAGTGAATTTCACTTGCAGCCATTAAGCCATTTGGTAGTAAAGAAATAGACTGTATAATATGTCGTGCCATGCTACCGGCAGGGCCAGGCTGCTTGTCTACTCAGCTATTTCCTGTTAAACCCTAATGAACAAAGACAGCTGCCAAACATTTTCTAGGTCATTTGTTCTGTTTGTAAACAGAAAGTGTACAATATTTTACAAGTTGTGATCCTACTAGATTTATGCCGAATGAAAGAATTACAAAAGAGAGGAGGGAAATTAATGCAAGTCTTAAGTGCTTAATGACCCCATTAATTGAGAGAGAGGTAATTGGAGAAATTAAACAGAAGAGGTAATGGCCTTAGAGTCATTAACCTATTATGAGAGTACTGCTGATGCTTAGCAGGTGGTTTTCTTCTAAATCGAAAGTTGAGAGTCAGTGTACTTTAACACAATCGTTCTTGAATCTGGCCAATCCTACGAATCACTTGAAAAGATTTTGAACAGCACAAGTACCAAGATCCTCTTTATATTTTCTTAATCAGAATCTTTGGGGTGGGGCCCAAGCATATGGGTTTTTTAAAGCTAGCCAAAAAATCTGATTCTTTAGATTTTTTGATAACAAGCAAGTTCAGTTTAGACATCATTGCTTTAGAACAGGGTTTCTCAACCTTGGCACTGAGAGACCAGGAGTCAGGGAGATGCTAGGTACAAAAGGGCAGGGTCCTAGCAAGCGTTCCACCCTCAAACCTGGGCCCACAGCCCTAAATGAGAACTTCACATCTCTTTTTTCCCGCCTGAATGTTGCCTTTTCCAAAATCACCCTGGCCCACCACGCCCCCCACCCTGTACCCATAAAAAGCCTAAGCTCCATTAGCAGAGGAGCAGAGAAGTGCAGCAGAGGAGAGAAGAAAAGAAGCACCTGAATGTGTGCACATCAGAGACTATGGTTGGAGAGCAGTTTGGCCGTCCCAGGCTGAACTCCAGAAGATGATCTTCCCACTTCATCCAATTTCCAGCTCCTCATCCCACTGAGAACCACTCTCATTGCTCAGTGAAATCCTCTGCGTACGCCACCCTTCAATCTGCTCAAGTGATCTGATTCTTCCTGGACAATGGACAAGAATTTGGGATTCACTGGGCATGGGGACCCAAAAAGGCTGTCACACTGACACTTCACTGAGCTGTTTACTACTTAAGCCGTCCATCCTTGGATGGCAAAGCTAAAAGACCATTGTTTGTAGTACACACCCTCTGGGGTTTTAGAGGTTGCACACAACCCCTAGATGCTGCCAGTGGCTGGTACCGGGTTCCTTCCTGTGGACACCCAAAGGCACTCACCCCAGCTCCTGCACTCTCTCACCCTTGTGCTTGCCCTCCCACAAGGGGTTTGAGCAAGGCAGAGGAGTAAAGGAGCCACACCCTTGTCACAAGTCCCACAAAAGGGCCAAGGGAACTCTCCCATTTCAGCACTGTTGACAATTTGAGATGGCTAATTATGGTGGAGTCTGCCCTGTGCCTTGTGGAATGTTTAGGAGCATCTCTGGCCTCCACCCAGTGGATGCCTCCCTCCCTAGGTTATAAAAATCAAAATGTCAAGACATGGCCAGATTCCTTTGGGAGGTAAAAATCACCACCAGTTGAGAACCTCTGCTTTCATGCCATAGAACAACACTGTCTACTGAGATTAAGGGAGCAGTCTCTGTCTGTACTGATAATGAAGCCATAAACAAAATATGGTGATTGAGCCCTTGAAATGTGACTAATGCTGGGCATGGTGGCTCACACCTATAATCCCAACACTTTGGGAGGCCAACACAGGAGAATCATTTAAATCCAGGAGTTCAAGTTTAGCCTGGGAAAAATAATGAGAACCCATGTTACCAAAAAAAAAATTTGTTTCAATTTTCTGGGCATGGTGGTGTGTGTCTGTAGTCCCAGCTACTAGGGAGGCTGAGGCCAGTAGATCACTTGAGCCTTGGAGGTCAGAGCTGCAGTGAGCCATGATCACACCACTGCACAAGTGAGACCCTCTCTCAAAGAAAACAAACAAAAAAGAAAACAGTAAGGAAAAAAAAGTGTGGCTAGTGTGATTTGTAACTGAATTTTAAATTTTACTTTATTTTAATTTTAAAAGATGCACATGATTGGTGGCCATAATGTTGGACAGGACAGCTTTGCAAGATTCAGATCTGACTGTAGGCAATGAAATCCATACAATTTCTTCCTAAGTGCTTCTGAGACCTGCCACGTACAAATAATCTACAATAGAAAATCTACCTACCTCCCTGTATGAATCACAGAAATACTTTAGGACGTTATAACTAAAAGAAAATTTTCTTGCAGTTTTGTTTTCTAGGGGCTTCCTAGGAAATATTTTTTTGTTGCCACCATTGATTTCCAGACTGTGCAGTCTGGCTGTGGATAGCCCCTTTCAGTCCCTACCATGATCTCCTTTTACTGTCCTTAGCATTTTCTTGTGAAAAGTTCTCACTGTTATCTGCTTTCTCTCTTCTTAACAGGTTAAATATACAATTACCATATGACCCACAGTTTCCCTCATAGATATATATTGAAGACACATGCAAATGTATGTTTACACAAACACTTGTATATAAATGTTTATAGTAGCATTATCTGTAATAGCCAAAAAGTGGAAATAACCCAAATGCCCATCAACTGATGAATGGATAAACAAAATATGGTATATCTATACAATGGAAATTTTTTGGCAATAAAAAACAATAAACTACCTCTTACATGCTACACCACAGACAAAGCTTAAAAACAGTATGCTAAGGGAAAGAAGCCAGTAACAAGCCACTGCATATTAACATAATTCCATTCATGTGAAATGGCCAGAATTGGGGAAAATTTATAGAGACGGAAAGTTGATTAATGATTGCCTAGGGCTTGGGTAAATGGGGAGATTTGGTGGTAATGGCTATTGGGTATGGGGTTTCTTTTGAAGGTGATGAAAATGTTCTAAAATTAAATTGTGGTGACAGGTGCACAACTCTGTGATTGCATTAAAAACCATTGAATTGTATGCTTTAATTGTGTGACTTGTAGTGTACATGGATTATGTTTCAATAAAGCAGTTTACAAACCTGTCAGTATAATCTATCACATTATCAGCTCCAACATGAAAAATCTGCATGATCATACCAATTGGTGCATAATATTTATTTTTGAAGGGAAGTCGCTTTTGGAAATGTTATTCCAAAATATTCTCTCAACTGGCTACCACTATTCTCATTTCCAGGAGAACTGAAGTGACCTTGCATTGTGTCCAAGCTTGGGCTGACAATCTTCGAGCATGGCCCTTACTCAACAACAGATTATCCCACTCTAAAGGACCTACTATAGGTCCATAGCCTGCAACTGAAAGGTCCATCCTTGTAATTCCTGAGTTCTTTTAGCCTCTCCAGACCAGTGGAATACCAGACACATGAACATTACCAATGAGAAAAGACAAAAAGATAAGAGAATTCAAATAACCAGTATAACTGTGTTGTGAGCCAGGCTGGTCAGACCATTTCCTGGGTGGAAAGTGCTACATCATGGAAAATAAACAGCTTCATTAGGGCATGAGGGGATGACATTCACTTTTAGGGGCTTGGGCTCTCTATGTAGCCCCAGATAGAGCCCGTTCTCCAACTTTAAACTCACTCAACTCAGATAATTTCACAGGAAATGAGTGTGTTTCTAGGTTTTTGTTGTTGTTGTTGTTATGAAATAAGATATCATACTGAAAATAAGTGCCAGGCTCGTGTTGCTTGAGCACTGACTGTTCAGAATTCCTTGAAGTACACAGAAGGTAGGGATGGGAAAATAGCAAATGTCAAGTGAAGTCTTACGTAATGTAAACAAAAAAAAATTATCTAAGGAAATTATGCTGTTAGCCTCCAGAAGAAATAATGTCACATGAAGCTAAACAATTTAAGTGGTTAGATGGAGATCTGTTTTGAAATTATATGAAGAGAAGGACCTTGGAAGACACAAAGAACTGGCTTGTTAAAGAAAAACAGGCAGGGAGGAATATCAATTCAGCAGACTAAGCAGTGACAATAGATTTAAAAACAGTGGCACAGGCTCCCGTCTGAGCATTAACTCATTTATGACCTTTCTTCCATTCACTGGGGATGCAGATGGATAGATAAAGCTAAGTCCTTTGGAATGGTTCTGGGAAAAGTGTGATTTATTTGGAAGGACAAGTGTCATCCTTAAGACAAGCTACCTCAATTGTGCTCTGAATTTCTTAAATCTAGATATAGTGGCAGCCTTCCCTGGCCCTTACTGTAGGGCTGGACTAGGTACCACCTCTTCCGCATTCTGATAGCACCCTGGATGTACCTTTAGCAGAGCACTTAATGTATTATTTTGAGGATTGTTATTTACCTGCCTTCCCCACTAGACAGCAAACTTCTCAAGAACCGAGACTTAATTGTTGGCATTCCTGTGGTTTTCAGTTATCAAAGACCTCTTATCAGAGTTTATAGGCAGGCATAGTTTCTCATCTCTGGTGGGTAGTGTTTTACTTTCGGGTGTTCCATAGGCCAACTGGCTCCTTCCAAGATTAGGTAAATCAAAGGGTAACACCATACCTGGACTCTGCTGCAGACCTGGTAGTAAATCAGACTGTTCTACAATACTGAGTTCCATTAGCATTTGAGCTGAGCTCCAAAATGGATGCCTTCTACAAAACTGCTCACCTGAGTGGGTTCAATATCATTATATTGGCTTCCAGTCCAATGTTTTTCCATCAGCATTGTCACAAAGACTTCAGACATTTGAACTGCGCCCCTTCCTCATAGCCACCCTGGTGAGCTTTTGTTATTCCAGCCACGTTTATGTAAGATGCTAAATAAACAAATTGCTCAGGGACACTCATAGAGCCCGAAAGAATTTATGTACCTTCCCTGTTGCTTTGCATCATGGGAGGTATGTCTAGGGGGCAGGATAATTTGGCTGCTGAACATTCAAATTTATGTGTCAGATCATGTACCCAGGTCACATGTTCTGGGTAAATCAGAAATCAGAAATGTTATGATGTTCCCAAATGCTCTACATCCCCAGACCTAATCCCACATCTTGTCGTCTTTTCGGTTTGTTTCTTTAACCCATTCCCTTTCTCTGAGCAGAACTTATCAGTGACATAACGGATTACCTGAGCAAGAAGTGTGTTTTCATCAAAACTTCAGGTTATGATCTTTCCACTTACACCAACTAAATAAACATTACAGCAGACACAGTTTCTTTTCTCTGGACTGTCTGTGTCAGTGCTGACACTATCTCGGTTTGAAAAGAGAGCAATAAATAAGGTCCATGTGTGTCTCCAAGGTAGCACAAGCCTGTTTCAGCCGGTCATTATCACCAGAGTTATAAGAACACCTTTTGGGAACTCAGCCCTCCTGCCCTTGCTCCCTATAGGGATTAGAGAGGGAGACGGACATGCACTGTTCTTTATTTCTGAGAACACACACAGATGGACTTTGGATTGAAGAAATCTGTATTTGCTGAAACCTTTGGCCAGAGTTATAAATCTATGTGCTGCGTGGCAGGGATGTCTTTGACTCTGGAACAAAGAACAAAGAGCATTTTTGTTACTCACACTAAGGAAAACACCGTAGAAGCTGAAACCCCAGGAGTGTTGAGGCCGTCTCACCTGCACTGGAAGAGCACCCTGCTTTCCCTTTTCGCTTCTCAAGGAGAAGTTTCTCTGAGAGTTCTAGCTCGAAATCTGAGGTTTTGAACAATAAAACTAGAATCAAGATAATCCCCCAGACTCCATAAGTCCACTTTTAATGAAGTTTAGACTTTTCATAGACTCATAAAACCTCAAAGCAATCAACGAACAACCTAGTGCTTCATTTTATTGCTGAGCTGAGTGAGTGATGAAGATCCAGCATCCCAAAGCCCAAAAGTTCCCATTATACTTGGCAAGATTCTTTGTATATACATATGTATTTTTTGGTTCACAAATACACGTTCATCATAGGGCATTTTTAAATATATAAAAGTATTAGAAAAAATGTTTCATATTCCCATCACAATACATTTTGTTTGTCATGCTCTTTTGTGATTAAAGATAAAATTGACATGTTAAATCTCACAGTATAAAAAAGAATAAAATGTGGGTTTCAACTTTTGGGTTTTTTCTATTGTACTTTAGGTTCTGGGGTACATGTGCAGATCATGCAGGACTGTTGCATAGGTACACACATGGCAATGCAGCTTGCTGCCTCCATCCCCCGTCACCCACATCTGGCATTTCTCCCCGTGTTATCCCTCCTCGACCTCCCCATCCCCCCAATGTCCCTCCCTTGGTCCCCGCCAAAAGACTCCAGTGTGTGGTACTCCCCTCCCTATGTCCATGTGTTCTCACTGTTCATCACCCACCTATGAGTGAGACCATGTAGTGTTTGATTTTCTGTTCTTGTGTCAGTTTGCTGAGAATGATGGTTTCCAGATTCATATATTTCCCTGCAAAGGACACGAACTCATCATTTGTTACAGCTGCATAGTATTCTGTGGTGTATATATGCAACATTTTCCTTGTCCAGTCTATCATCAATGGGCATTTGGGTTGGTTCCCAGTCTTTGCTATTGTAAACAGTACCGCTATGAACATAACGTGTGCATGTGTCTTTATAATAGAATGATTTATAATCCTTTGGGTATATACCCAGTAATGGGATTGCTGGGTCAAATGGAATTTCTATTTCTAGTTCCTTGAGGAATTGCCACACTGTCTTCCACAATGGTTGAACTAGTTTACGCCCCACCAACAGTGTGAAAGTGTTCCTATTTCTCCACATCCTCTCCAACAACTGATTTCATAAAACAATAAAGCTTGGACAGGGACCTTTTTTGAGATGGGTGGTATATTACAATAGGATGTGAAAGATTGTGAAATCAAGTCAGCTCCATGGAAATGTGCACAACACACATCTTCTGTGAAGCCCTGGCAGTGCCAAGAAATTCTTGTACTCCTAATTGGCCAAATCCCACTTTAATCACTTGCAGATCATAGCCCACAATCAGTAGAGGGCTTCCAGAGGTGTATGATATTACCTCTGAGTTCTTATCACAGACACTAAAATTCAGGCAGTTAAACTCAAGAGAAAGCAACTGGGTAGTGAAAACAGAAAAATGATTGACATTTGTGGATTTCCATTGTTGATCCTGCACTGATTAGGACCAAACAGGAGTCTCCAGCTGCCCTGCAGAAGGAAAGAGATAGATCTTGGAAGTATGGTTTCTAACAACTTGTGAAGTTATCTGGGGTTAGATGAGAGTTCTGGTAAGAATGAGGATCAGCTAGGTGCTAAGCCAGGTTCTGTTGCCCTTGAGTCCATGTGTTTATTGTAATGTTACCTGGTTTGGAGTGGTCTTAAGTTGTTCTGTAAGCTCTGTGGGACTCCATGGGGCATCTAAAGAAGTCTACTTACAGATGTTGGCTCCCTGGATCTGGGATTAATGTGTACACCCCTGCCTTTTTCACTTTGCTTTCCATTGCATTCTTCAATTTCCAATTTTGAAATTTTAAAGAAAAAAAGGCACTTCCACTGTCTTCAGTTTCATCATCTGTACAATGACAGGTTGGACAGTATTATCCCAGCTCTTCACTCTGTGTTCTGTCATTTTAAAGACTGAATATCCTGCATCAGGCAGGAACAGTGTAATCACCACTCCAGGTCAACAGTGCTGCCCTGTTGAAAAATCTGGGATATTTACTAAAGTGCTGCTTCAGTGATTGCCCCGCAAAATCCAGCTCTTCACTTGTCATTTACCATGTAAGAGGCCAGGGTCTATGACAAGGGGACTTCAAAGAATGGAGAATGAAAGAAAGCAGATGTGGGTGAGAGGCAATACTTTGCTTTTTTTCCCAATAATTTGCTTCTTACGTTTTATCTTTCTGAGTTTCAGATGCACATGACTTATTACCTGATTGCCACTTTTGTTTACATAGCATACTGCCTTCATTTCTCAACCAGCGATCTCTTAAATGATTTCTAGAATAGTTTTCCCTTAATTTCAACATTCTCCTGACAAGGTCTTTAGAGTGGTTGGAAAGTACACTAATTTTCAAAAAGGTTTGTCATTTTAATTTCTAACAACTGTGAGGTGGAAGGTTCTGATTCCTTATTTTGAGGAAAGTAAACTGCATGGATAGTGAACAGCTCAAGGCCGCAGAATTGGCCTTGCATTCAGGGTCACTAAATGGTGCACAATTACAGTTCTGAAGGAGAAAAGAGGCACTGCCCAGCATGAATAAAGTCATTTGGATATCTAATTTCCCTATAGATCACTCTAAGGCAGAAAGGCCATTGGTAGCCGCATCTATATAAATACCCAGATAATATATTTCTTCACCAGATATCTTCCTTCTAGTCTTGTTGTCTTAAGTCAAATTCCTTGTCCCCCCTACTTGATGACCCAGCACTGACAACACATAACGTTTGGACATTGAAACTGCCCTGTTTAATCTCAGGCAAAAATCGCAAACCTCTCAAATCTCCAGAATAGCAGAAGAAATCAACTCAACAATATTATAGAAAGTTAACTGGTGAGGTTAACTCAGCAGTTAGCATCTGCACGAGACAGGTCATCTCTGACCATACCCCTGAAGACCTAGTGAACTCTGAGGGTATGAAATGGAATTGGGAATTGGGGGCTGCATTCTTCAGAGATTGAGGATGAAGGAGTTGGGAAAACAAGCTCCGTCTTCTTGCCCCAATGAACAACTTACCTCACTAGTACAAAGCCATTTGGTCGAATCTATGTTATAGAATCAGGTAACTTGAAGAATGATGTGAAATCATCCAGTTTATCCCCTAATTTCAAATAATTAACAAGGGTGCACTGAATTACTTCCTTGCCTTCAGACATGTACTAGGATGAACTCTATTATTTTTCAGAACTTGAATTATTTCAAAAAGTCTTTTGGTAATCCTTTCCAATATCTAGCCAACACCTAGCACCCAGTTAATATCTAACCTAAACCCCTCCTAGTACTTACTTAAGCCTTTTGTTTTCTTTATTATCTTGGGAGAAATGGGTCTCCTTTTTAGGAATCTTTTCTCAATGCCTGAACTGCCCTTGCTATAACTCAGAGTAAGTGAAACTTTCAAGGGAGAATCTCAAAGAATGTGAATTGTTTAATTCTCAAATAATAAAGAGAATCTGGTAAAATTATATTTTTGACTTTTCTACCTACTAGCTCTGTGCTCTTGGGCAAGTGATGTAACTAACATCTCTAGACTTCAATTTATTATTTTGTAATGTAGTGGTAATACTTAAACCAAAGATTATTATAAATATTTAAAAGCAGAATGTATGCAAAAATGGTCAACTGTGAAACGAAATACCAATACTAGGTAGAGTAATAATTATCCATTTGTCATGAGGATTAAGTCAGAAGAATCATGGTGAAATAATTGTCAGGAAAGTGTGGAGAAACTGAAACTGTTGGGCATTGCTTGTGGGAATGTAACATGGGACAGCAGCTATGAAAACAGTATTGCAGTTTCTCAAAAAAAATTAAACATAGCCAGTGATTCCACTCCTGGATATACACCCAGTAATAGGTGACTCAAACAGATATTTTTACACCAGTGTTCACAGCAACAGCCAACAGGTGGAAACAATCCAAGTATCTATCAATGACTAAATAGGTAAGCAAAAAGTCCTATATACATAAACACACAAACACACAATGGAATATTCTTCAGCCTATAAAAAAGTGAAGTTCTGACGTATGTTAAAACACGGGTGAACCTTGAGGACTTTATGCTAAGTGAAATAAATCAGACACAAAGGACAAAGATTGTGTGATTCCACCTATATGAGGTATCTAGAGTAGTTGAATTCATAGAGACAGGAAGTAGAATGGTGGTTGCCAGGGGCTGGGGAGAGATTGCTTAATAAGTAGAGAGTTTGAGTTTGGATGAAAAATTCTAGAGATAGGTGGTGGCTGCACAATAATGTCATCAACTAAATATTTTTAAACAGTTAAAAGGATAAATTTTATGTTAGGTATATTCTGCCACAATTTTAAAGAGAATCGATGGTCAGTACATGGTGCTTACTTGGTGGAGGACTGGAGGATACAGATACAAAAGAAAAGATATAGGAGTTACCATGATGTTGGGGATACTGGATAAATACACAAGACAAGCAAGACTGATAGGCAACTACGTTATGACTCAAGGCTGCTGTAGGAGGTGAAAGGAGAGGTCATGAGCATACTGGATTGGAGGGAATAAAGAAGGCTTGCTTTATGGATATGTAAACCTAGGCGAAGCATATGTCTTTGATGGGCACAAAAAAATAAAACAACAATAAAAAAAATCCTTGATCATTTTCAGGCCTCAGAAGCATTTTTCTAACAACTAGTACTTTGGGCTTCACCCTAGAAAACAATCATTTTCTTCCAGTACCAACTTGAACTCCAGGGATTCCATGAAATATCGACTCCTTAGCATGTTATATTGCGTAACACCTTCATGCCGAGGAACGGCTCAGAGGGCTAGAGAAACTCTAACTAGACAATCTTAAATACACGTTTAAAATTGGGAACTTGGAGAAATGGCATAGATGAAATCCACAGGCCAGGCATTGATTGACAAATTATCTGGGGTAAGCTGAGTAAATCATTAATGTCATTAAAAAACCGCAGCACAGTGGTACTACATTGCTGCTCTAAGCACAGTCTCTTCAATGTGCCAAAAAAGATGAAGCCCTGCTGTGGTGACGGCAAAAAGGGGTTATGAAAGTAGATTTTTGTGGACAGTGGTGACATCAGACAGGGTAATATAAGGGGAAGAGCATGGACTTTAGTGACAG
This sequence comes from Callithrix jacchus, assembly GCF_049354715.1. Classification (NCBI taxonomy): domain Eukaryota; kingdom Metazoa; phylum Chordata; class Mammalia; order Primates; family Cebidae; genus Callithrix; species Callithrix jacchus. The sequence continues at coordinate 94,137,138 of NC_133515.1, forward strand.
ACAGATGTGGATTCAAATGTCACTTCTATCACTTACTACCTTGTGAATTTGACAATTATTTCACTTCTCTTAGCTTCTCATATGGAGAGTAATAACACCCACATCACTGGGTTTGGGACAAGATGATGACAATTTATATAATGTCCTTCACACATAAAGGACACTTAAATAATAAGAAAAAGGTTTCAATGGAGGCAACTGTGATTACTTCTATATTATAACAAAAATATTGTAATGGTGCTACCACATAGAGCACTAACATTATCCCCAGAACTATTATAAATGCTTTACATATATATAGACTCTTAACTTTGGAAAAATTCTGTGAGACAGAACTGTGGTTATCCCCACTTTACATTTAAAGAACTTGAAGCACAGAGAGGTTAAGACATTTGCCAAAGTTCACAAAGCTGATAATTATTGCTGTTGGTGCAATAATGTAGAGCAGAGATGAAATTTAAGAGGCTCCTAAGGAATGAATTCATTAGAGGAAATTAGAACCATAGTCAAAATATATCCCTCAAAAAGTCACCAGGCTCCAATAAGTCACGGTATATAAATTGTTAAAGACCAAAAAAAAGCTGAAAACTTCCTAGTTTGCATCGAGCATAAACACAATGCAGTAATTGTGAAAAAGAAAACTATAAGCCAAACAGCATTTTAATATACTTACAAAAATGATAAGGAAAGCCCAGCCTTTCATTAAAAGAATATCATAACATGGTCTAATGTAAATATAGTTCTACTTCAAGGACTCTACTAAAAACATGAAACTTTTTAGTTTTAATAAATGAGATGATTAGAGAAGACAAAAGAAAATGTATCTTTAAATCCCTACAGCAAATAACAGAAAGGTTTTTTATGGTGATATTAAGTTTCTATATAGCACTAATTCTATAAATAAAGATAATGAAATAGAAAGTCCCATGTCAAATAAATATGATACTTTATTTCATACATATGGCCATCAAAATATTTAAAGATGGAGTGTACCTATTTGTATTACTTAAAACTCTCATATTTTTGGTAGTTTTAGAATTCAGAAGTTTTAATATCAATAAACACATAGTTAAGTATGTACATTTTCCCAATTAGTAATGGAAAAGGAATATATCACCTATAAAGATTCAGGTTCCTTTTTGTTTATAGTAAGACTATCATTCTAAAAGACTTGCATGAATAAAACTACCTGAAGAATACCAAACACTCCAGAGGAATGTGTGGTTGTCTCGGTTCCTTACTAATTCACCTGATATGAGTTACTGAAATAGGCTGGAATACTTCCAAAATCCATGGAGGAATGGAAATATATTCTGCTTATAAGAAACTGACATAATCATGCTATTTTAGTTTCTTATTGTAGAAGCCACTTGATGAAGAATTTTATGAATTAACACACTACTTAGAAAACATTAGAACAAAGTATTATTAATCAAAACTTACAGAATATAGAAAACTTTATAGCCCCAAATGCCTCCTAATTAAATAAATAAAAAAATGAACAGCATTCAAAGTATTTGAAAAGGAACAACAAAATAAAATCAAGAAAAGCAGAAGAAATTAATAAAAATAAAAGCAATAATAATAAGCTAGAAAATAGTAAAATTGTGAAATCAAAACTCACATTCTTTGACAATACATAAGCCCTTAGAAACTGTAATCAAGAGGACCAGTGCATGGCAGGAATTTAGAAAGGGATATATCAAATGAAAATTTAATACAATTTAACAAAAATTAAATTAAAAGAGGGGATATACCATAAATATTACAACCTTAATGAAAAGAATGAATAGATCAATAATACTAAAGGAAATTAGAACCATAGTAAATACGTGTGTGTGTGTGTGTGTGTGTGTGTGTGTGTGTGTGTATCTCCCTCAAAAGGCATGAGGTCCTGATAACTCATGATATATAAGTTGTTAAAGGCCAAAGAAAAAGCTGATAAACTTCTCAGTTTGTGTCTAGCATAAACTCAATGACAAAAGTGGACAAAGATAGGATAAAAAAGTAAACTATAAACCAATGAAACACTTGAACAAACACAAAAATTACAAAGTGAAGTCCAGCATTGCATTAAAAGAATACCATCTCATGGTCATATTTAAATATAGTTCTACTTTAAGGACTCTATTAATACAATACTTGCAATTTATTACATTGGAAGATTTAAGGGGAATGTCTATATGATAAAGCTAATAGGTGTGAAAACCTTTAATAAAATTTAACAGTCATTTCTGATTAAAACCACAACAAAGCCACTAAGTTAGAAATAGAAGGAAACCTCTTAATTCAAAAAGCATATCTCCCAGATATCTAAAGCAAACTGATACTTTGATCCTGCCTTACCTTGAGAAGCTTATTTCTCACTTGAGTGTCAGTTCAAGGCAAAACATTCAGCAGGCAGCTTTCAAGTCTTCCATGCAGTCTTTCAAGTCTTTCAGAATCCTGGCATCTCCTGGCCCCGTCTCTTAGAACTCTTCATCTACATCCAGCCTTCAAAAAGAAGGATGAAATACAAATGAAGGCTTCCTATGGGCGTGGCAAGCATGGCTGTTGACACTGCACCAAAAAGAACTTGGTTGCCTGGCTCCACCTAACTGAAGGAGGCGGGGAGAGGGACTCAAGCTGTGTGCCCAAAAGGAAAACTGGAAGATTGTTTTGATGGACACTTCGTGCTCTCTGCCACAGTCAGCTTCTCTGGCTACCATATATCTTCACACACCCTTCTTCACATTCATCTTCCCCGAAAGGGAGATGACCCCAAATCCTATGCAATTACTGAACTCATCTCAAAAGTCAAGAAGTCAGTGCTGTACATTCCAGTACATCAAATATAAATGCGGTTCTTTATGATTTGATAAACTATCAAGTAAAAATGTTTGCTACTCCTCTAAATCCACCCACCCAAAAAAAATTAGTGGAGCAGGAAGAACAACTGCAATAAAAGCTCCTATTTGGAAAAGGAAGAATGGAAAATACCACATCTTCCATTAAACCAAAAACTAAAGTGCTCATGGATGTATATCCAAATATGAAATATCTAAATATGAAAGAGTGAACCATGAAATATCAAAAGGCAATACAGGAAACTTTTTAAATTGTGGTGTAAAAAGTCCTCATGAGCGTGACACAACAACCAGAAGTATTTTTATATAAATATATATATTTTTAAATTGTACTTTAGGTTCTAGGGTACCTGTGCAGATCATACAGCATTTCTCCATAGAGAAATGGCATACATGGCAAAGTGGTTTGCTGCCTCCATCCTCCCATCACCTATATCTGGCATTTCTCCCCATGTTATCCCTCCCCAACCTCCCCACCCCACAGTGTGCCTCCCCTAGCCCCCTCAACAGACCCCAGTGTGCAATGCTCCCATTCCTGTATTCAGTTGTTCTCATTATTTAACAGCCAGCTATGTGTGAGAACATGCAGTGTTTGATTTTCTGTTCTTGTGTCAGTTTGCTGAGAATGATGTTTTCCAGATTCATACAGGTCCCTACCAAGGACATGAACTCATCGTTTTTTATGGCTGCATAATATTCCATGGTGTATATGTGCCACATTTTCCCTGTCCAGTCTATCATCGATGGACATTTGGGTTGGTTCCAGGTCCTTGCTATTATAAGCAGTGCCACAATGAACATATATGTGCATGTGTCTTTATAATGGAATGATTTATAATCCTTTGGATATATATCCAGTAATGAGACTGCTGCGTCAAATGGAATTTCTATTTCTACATCCTTGAGGAATCGCCACACTATATTCCACAATGGTTGAACTAATTTACACTCCCACCAACAGTGTAAAAGTGTTCCTTCTCCACATCCTCTCCAGCATCTGTTGTCTCCATATTTTTTAATGATTGCCATTCTAACTGGTGTGAGATGGTATCTCAGCATGGTTTTGATTTGCATTTCTCTAATTACCAGTGATGATGAGCATTTTTCATATGTTTGTTGGCCTCATACATGTTTTCTTTTGGAAAGTGTCTGTTCATATCCTTCATCCACTTTTGAATGGGTTTGTTTTTTTATTGTGAATCTGCTTTAGTTCTTTGTAGATTCTGGATATTAGCCCTTTGTCAGATGGTTAGATTGCAAAAATTTTTTCCCATTTTGTTGGTTGCCGGATCACTCTAATGATTGTTTCTCTTGCTGTGCAGAAGCTCTGGAGTTTAATTAGATACAATTTGTCTATTTTGGCTTTTGTTGCCAATGCTTTTGGTGTTTTGGTCATGAAGTCCTTGCCTATGTCTATGTCCTGAATGGCTTTGCCTAGGTTTTCTTCCAGGGTTTTTATGGTGTTAGGTCTCATGTTTAAGTCTTTAATCCATCTGGAGTTAATTTTAGTGTAAGGTGTCAGGAAGGGGTCCAGTTTCTGTTTTCTGCACAAAGCTAGCCAGTTTTCCCAACACCATTTATTAAACAGGGAATTCTCTCCCCATTGCTTGTTTTTATCAGGTTTGTCAAAGATCAGATGGTTGTAGATGTGTGGCATTGCCTCTGAGGCCTCTGTTCTGTTCCATTGATCTATATCTCTGTTTTGGTACCAGTATCATGCTGTTTTGATTACTGTAGCCTTGTAGTATAGTTTGAAGTCAGATAGTGTGATGCCTCCAGTTTTGTTCTTTTTTCTTAGGATTGTCTTGGCTATGTGGGCTCTCTTTTGGTTCCATATAAAGTTTAAGGTGTTTTTTTCCAGTTCTATGAAGAGGGTCATTGGTAGCTTGATGGGGATAGCATTGAATCTATAAATTACTTTGGGCAGTATGGCCATTTTCACAATATTGACTCTTCCTGACCACGAGCATGGAATGTTTTTCCATCTGTTTGTGTCCTCTCTTATTTCCTTGAGCAGTGGTTTGTAGTTCTCCTTGAAGAGGTTCTTTATATCCTTTGTTAGTTGTATTCCTAGGTATTTTATTCTCTATGTAGCAATAGTGAATGGGAGTTCACTCTTGATCTGGCTCTTTGTTACTCTGTTATTGGTGTATGGGAATTCTTGTGATTTCTGCACAATTATTTTGTATCCTGAGACTTTGCTGAAGTTGCTTATCAGTTTCAGGAGATTTCGGGCTGAGATGATGGAGTCTTCTAAATGCACAATCATGTAGTCTAGAAATAGAGACAATTTGACTTCCTCCTTTCCTAACTGAATACCCTTTGTTTCTTTTTCTTGCCTGATTGCTCTGGCTAGAACTTCCAATACTATATTGAATAGGAGTGGTGAGAGAGGGCATCCTTGTCTAGTGCCAGATTTCAAAGGGAATGCTTCCAGTTTTTGCCCATTCAGTATGATATTGGCTGTGAGTTTGTTGTAGATAGCTTTTATTATTTTAAGATACATTCCACTGATACCTAGTTTATTGAGAGTTCTTAGCATAAAGAGCTGTTGAATTTTGTCAAAGGCCTTCTCTGCATCTATTGAGATAGTTATGTGGTTTTTGTCTTTGGTTCTGTTTATGTGGTGAATTATGTTTATTGACTTGCATATGTTGAGCCAGATTTGCATCCCTGGGATGAAGCCTGCTTGATCATGATGGATAAGCTTTTTGATGTGCTGTTGCATTAAGTTTGCCAGATTTTATTGAGGATTTTTGCATTGATGTTCATCATGGATATTGGCCTGAAGTATTCTTTTTTAGTTGAGCCTCTGAGAGGTTTTCATATGGATGATATTGGTCTTATAAAATGATTTGGGAAGGATTGCCTTTTTTTGTATTGTTTGGAATAGCTTCAGAAGGAGTGGTACCAGCTCCTCTTTGTACATTTGGTAGAATTAGGCTGTGAACCCATTGGGCCTGGGCTTTTTTTGGTTGGTAGGCTATTAATTGCTGCCTCAACTTCAGCCCTTGTTATTGGTCTGTTCAGGGTTTGAACTTCTTCCTGGTTTAGGCTTGGAAGGGTGCAAGGCTCCAGGAATTTATCCATTTCTTCCAGGTTTACTGGTTTATGTGCATAGAGTTATTTGTAGTAATCTCTGATTGTAGTTTGTATTTCTGTAGAATTAATGGTGATATCCCCTTTATTGTTTTTTATTGCAACTCTTTGATTCTTCTTTCTTTTTTATTAATCTGGCTGGTGGTCTATTTTGTTGATCTCAAAAAACCAGCTCCTGGATTTATTGATTGTTTGAAGGATTTTTTTGTGTCTCTATCTCCTTCAGTTCTGCTCTGATCTTAGTTATTTCTTGTATTTTGCTAGCTTTTGAGGTTTTTGATCTCGCTCCTCTAGCTCTTTTATTTTCGATGATAGGGTGTCGATTTTAGATCTTTCCTAGCTTCTCATGTGGGCATTTATTGCTATAAATTTTCCTCTGGACACTGTTTTAAATGTATCCCAGAGATTCTGCTATATTGTGTCTTTGTTCTTGTTGGTTTTGAAAAACATCTTTATTTCTGCCTTCATTTCATTTTTTATCTAGTTGACATTCAGGAGCCAGATGTTCAGTTTCCATGAAGTTGTGTGGTTCTGAGTTTCTTAATTTTGAGTTCTAATTTGATTGCACTGTGGTCTGCTGAGAGGCTGTTTGTTACGATTTCCATTCTTTTGCATTTGCTGAGGAGTGATTTACTTCCAATTATGTGGTCAATTTTAGAGAAGGTGCCAGAAGTCTTAAAGTGAAAAATGAACATATTTGTCCTCATCAAAATGTAAAACATCTGTATCTCTGAAGATACCCGAAACAAAATTAAAAGGACAGTGATTACAGATACTATTAGAAATTATAAATTCAACCATTTGTGATTAAAAAGTTAATATAACCACTGGAAGAATAAAGATATAATATAGTTTTCATAGTTTTCAAACCAATATATGAAAAGTAGAACAAAGAAAATTTTATGTAACAAATATTTACAAAGTAGGTAACAATTGCTTAGTATCCCTAATATCAATAAAAAAGGGAAACAACCCAAAATATAAGTGGAAGCTTTTACTTTCAAAATGGAACACTAACTGCATGATGATATCCTCTTCTTTCTAAGCCTCTATCATTCTGCTCTAAGCCTTAATTTATTTTTTAAGTATATGAATATATTGCTTGTTCTCTAAATTCAAAGAGAGATTTTTGGCTAATCAAAATGGTGAGAAATCCCTGAAAGGCCAAAAGTACACAGGCTGAGTTTGCAGAGAGTAATTGTAGCCTGGAATTTATGCTGGAGACTTATAGAAAGTCCTACCACGGGAGACAGGGGCATCACCCAGGGTACCCATGCTTAGAGGTGTAGAAGGTAGCACTAGACAGGAGGTGGAAGCTAATGCAAATGATAAGAAAATGAGTTGAGGCATCTACACTTGTCATGCCATGTACATCCCACTCTTTACCTCTCTACTGGTTTCAGCCTAAGAATGAGGTGCAGAGCCAGCAATACCCAAATGGAATGACTAAGCACAGAATACTGGCCTCTAAGATATCCCACCCAGCATCCATCTCAACTTTCCCTCACTCTCACTGAAAACAGTGAGGAGCACAAACCTCAAAAGCTATCTCCATACCTCCCCTAAGGCTGGTTGTAGGAGTGGAAGTGTAAGGAGTCTAGATGGGAATTCAAACCACCAAGATGAGCCCACAGTCAAGAATCAACAACATCTAGCATGTAGCCTCCATACAAAATATATATAACAGCCCAACAAAATTACAACTATGAAAAATTTAATAGATGAGCTTAAGATAAATTTAAGCTTCACAATTGAAGGAAAAATAAATTTTTTAATGAACAAGCAAGTACTCAGAGATTTTATTACCACCAGGTCTGCTTTACAAGAGCTTCTGAAAGAAGCAATACACATAGAAAGGAACAACCAGTATTAGCCTTTCCAAAACTATACCAAAAAGAAAAGAGCATCAACATAATGAAGAATTTACATCAACGAATGGACAAAACAACCAGCTAACATCAAATGGCAGTAATCCTAAATTTAAATCGACTAAATCCCTTAATCAAAAGATACAGCCAAAACCCAACGATATGCTGCATCCAGACCCATTTCACATGCAAGGAAACATAAAGACTCAAAACAAAGTGATGGAGGAAGATTTACCAACCAAATGGAGAGCAAAAATAAATAAATAAATAAAAAGCAGGAGTTGCAAGTCTCACCTCTGATAAAATAGATTTTAAAGCAATAAAGATATAGTGGTAAAAGGATCAATGCAACAAGAAGAGCTAATGATCCTAAATATATACGCACCCAATACAGGAACACTCATATACATAAGAGCTATAAAGAGACTTAGACTCCCACACAATAATAGTGGGAGACTTCAACATCAATATTAGATAGATCAATGAGACAGAAAATTAACAAGGATATCCAGGACTTGAACTCAGATCCGGAACAAGTAAACTTAATAAATATTTATAGAACTCTCCACTTTAAATACACAAAATATACATTCTTATCAGTATCACATCACACCTACTCATAGGTTTAAATGAAATATTGATTGGCCATTATCAAGCACAATTATTGGCATAAGAGAGGTTTTCAATACCCATTTTTAGAATAAAACAACATCCCTGTTCTCTCTCCCTCTTTCTCTGTCTTCCTCTCCTTCATTCCTTTTTTCTTTCTTTCTTTCTCTCCTTCAAAAAAAAAAGAAAAAAGAAAAATTTAATAGATGATAAGAAAAGGACTTTTCTTAAGAAATTTAATTAATGTCTTTCAAAATAACAAATAAGGCACTATCTGTGATAAAACAAGCCAAAGTCAAACTCTGGAAATGTTTTGATGTAATTATTAAAATAAAAATTCAGTAGATAGAAACAGAAAAATTGGAACAGCTGAAAAGGAAATTTGGTATCTAGAAGACAGACATAAGAAGGTAGCACAAGGTGATAAAAAGGTGTAAAACTTAAAAGACATGGAAAGGAGTTCTGTAAGTCATAACTTCTAGCTAACAGATAATAAAGAAAATAGAGGGAGGTAAAATATGAAGAAATAATAAGATTGAATTTCTTATAAGTGAAGAAAAATATAAATCCTGAAAAGGAAAGGGTTCACCAACCACAGGGCAGGATTTAAACAAACACATCACAAAAACAAAATCTGTACAAATATAATGGAAGTTCAGAGCATTAAGGATATAGTCAATACGTTAAAAGCTATAAGTATAAAGAGAAACTACCAAAGCTTTCGGAGAGCATGAAAACAAGACTTCAAAGTAATTCTAGTCAAATTTGGCATAGATTTTTCATGGATAATATTGGATGAAAAAAAGACATTGGGGCAATACCTTCAGTTTGCTGCAGAAAAAGAAGTTCAAATCTAAATTTCTATTTTTAGCCAAAATATCATTAATATGTGAGGAAGAAATAAGATGTTTTTCAAACATCCAGGGAGTCAGACTTTTAATAACACAGCAGAATCTCTCTGAAAGCTGAAAGAACTATTAGAGAATATGAAAATAAAATGAACCCAGGACCTCACAAGGAGCTGCCGTGGTTAGCAAAGGAGGCCAAAAAGGCTATTTCTCTATGAAATATAATCGCAAAACGATATTTAACTAATTCTCTGTGCCAAAACTCCACGTTCTTTCAACATGGCATGTGGAAGATGGAAGTGGAGGTGCTGATGAAGAATTTAGGAAATTTTAAATAAATGTATGCATATACATAATACACAAAACACAAAGGGGACAATGGACAGTGATTACAGGTACTATTAGAAAATATAAATCCAACCATTTGTGATTAAAAAGTTAATATAACCACTGGAAGAGTAAAGATATAATTTCATAGTTTTCAAACCAGTACATGAAAAGTAGAACAAAGAAAATTTTATTAATCCTTGAAAAGGCTGGGAAGGGGAAACAAGAAAACATAAAAGAAAGGAAGGTAAACTGAAAATACAAAACGAGATGGGAGGAGTAGGTTTAAATATATTTTTAAATAACTATAAATATGGCTTGAATCCAGGAGGCAGAGGCTGCAGTGAGCCAAGATCACATCACTGCACTCCAGCTCGGCAACAAAGAGACTGCCTCAAAAAAACAAAAACAAAAACAAACATAAATATGAATGGAGTAAATTTGTTTCATAAAAGGTAAAATATCAGGTTGGATTTTTAAGACTTCAGCTAAGTGCTGCTTACTGGAGGGAGCCAAAACCATGATGATTCCAAGTTTGAAAGCCTACACCTGGCAGGTACTAACAGCAGGCTGGGAACGGCAAAATTCGTATCAGACACATAGAACTAAAAGCCAAAAGCATTAAAAGTATCGAAAAGGACATTTCACATTGTCAAATAATTTACCAGGAAGGTATAATGATCAAGAACCTAGGCCGGGCGCGGTGGCTCAAGCCTGTAATCCCAGCACCTTGGGAGGCCGAGGTGGGTGGACCACGAGGTCAACAGATCGAGACCATCTTGGTCAACATGGTGAAACCCCGTCTCTACTAAAATTACAAAAAATTAGCTGGGCACGGTGGTGCGTGCCTGTAATCCCAGCTGCTCGGGAGGCTGAGGCAGGAGAATTGCCTGAACCCAGGAGGCGGAGGTTGCGGTGAGCCGAGATCGCGCCATTGCACTCCAGCCTGGGTAACAAGAGCGAAACTCCGTCTCAAAAAAAAAAAAAAAAAAAAAAAGAACCTAAAATGCCTCAATATATTTTTGAAATACCTAAAAAGTTGATAAAATCACAAAAGAAAATTAACAAATACACATCATATCACTGTGATCTGTTACAGTCTCCTACTATGATATACTATGAATAAAACTATAGAGTATTTAAATAATAAAATTAACAAGTTTACGCCAATAAACATGCAGAAAACTTACACTTAACCAAGAATACACAATTCGTTTATTTACTTAGGTAACATTTACAAAAAATGCCCTTATAGGAGCCACAAAGGAAATTACAACAAAATTTTAAATAAATGTATGCATATACATAATACACAAAACACTTATCTAACCAGAGTATGTTATAATTAGAATTTTTTTAAACCGAACCCAGACAGCTAGATATTTTAAGTCACTTCTAAATAATTGATTGCTTAAGGAAATAACAAAATTGGAGTTTCAAATTATTTTGGAATGAATGAAAATGAATGCACTCCTGTCCTATACAGAGTCTGTGTGGTCAACTTTGCTCAATGTCTGCCCAATAATTGGTACTGAAAGAAAGGGAAAAGATATGTGATGATCTTAATCATAAATAAAGTACTATGTTCATTATCCTCTGATGAGGATGCCCTCTTTATAGAAAAATTTCTTTTGGAATGACAAAATGATTTTAAAATGCTGTTGTTAAAAAGAATAGCTACATAGAAGGAAGCTACCTAGCATAACTCAGTTAATAGAGTCCAGGAGAGTTTAGAACTTGGTGGAGCTTTGCAATGGTTTATTGTATTCCAGAATTTCAAATCTTTTTTAAAACAAATAAATAGTAAAGTAACTAACAGGATAATGGAGCTAAATTTAGGCATAAACCCTAAACATAAAAGCAATGTACTATGTGAAAGGTCTTTGAAATAAAACAGGATGGAGAGAAGGTGATTCTAATGAAATTTTATCTCTAGGGGCATATACGATCAAATTCTTTCAGTATAAGTGCTTTTCTATTATACTCATATCTTCTCATTCATTTGTGTGTATTCAGAGTATTTTATTCTAAGACTAAATCTATGGCTGAGTAAACTTCTTGGTGACTATAGGCTTTACATTTTAATGGAATATTTGTATATAAATGTTTTCATCAAGTTACTAAATCAATGACAATTTATGAAACATGAAGAGCTGAATTAATAAATTCATTGAAGCAGAAGAAAAAGGCTTCATTGATCTCGAGCTCTTAAATATCAAGCTTTATGCATTCTGAACTGTCAGCAAAATACATTTATAATGGCAAAAATTATAAGTACATTAAACATAAAGACAGGTTTATATCAAGAAGTTAGAGATGATAAGTCTTAGGAGCTAATTGGAAGCCTATTGGTTTTGGGCCTTGAAAACCTTAGTTTGAGTCAGACCTCAGAGATTGTTCAGTGTTCAATTAACCCCTTAACCTTACACTAAAAGGATCGAGTCCTCAAGAATCCCTCTAGTATCTTACGACCCTCTCTTGGATAATGAGCACAAAATCGCATTTATAAGGGGGAATCTTGCCTATAGTCAGTGGGTAACCATTGGGCATTCTGAACTGAATTATGACTGACACAGTCATAACTGTTTTGGGGGACATCTCTTATGATGAGTTTAGGATCAGTCAGGCTAAGGAGATCCTTGAAGCCAGTTAGAAGTCTCTTGTAATGTGTCAGATTCGGGGAATAAAAGCTATGACAAGAAAATGTCAAGCAACTAAGTATCTCTCTCTTAACATTCTATACCTTTGAAAAAACATTTTTAGTGTTTGTTTGTTTGTTTGAAACTGAGTTTCACTCTCATTGCCCAGACTGGAGTGCCATGGCGTGGTATCGGCCCACTGCTACCTCCAGCTCCCAGGTTCAAGTGATTCTCCTGTCTAGCTTTTTTTTAAATTGTTATTATTATAATCATTTTACTAAAAGAAATTTAGGATCCAAAAGTGTTCTATATTGAATGACAAGAGGAGAGTTGTCATTGTTGAAGAATTCTCCCTAATGGAGAAAAATTATGCCGAAGGAAAAACACAGGTTTGTAATCAGAGACCATGTTCAATTATCAACTCAGCTGCTTACTGGCTAATCTCAATATTTCACTTGTCTCAGTGGAGGCCACCCTCCACAACAGCCTTCAGCACTGTGATACGTGATGTTATCCTGAGCCTCGAGCTGGTACTACTATCTTCCTCCTTGGGAGAGCAGCAGGGAAAGGGTGAACCTGGGAGTCCTAGCTTCAAAAAAGCACAGTACTAGCCTTTGAAACTGAGGTGAAGGCAGCCTGGCCCACCAGTCCTGGACCATGGTGAGAGTGGCAGGCCTAGGGATCTCTGAATCATCTTTAGGTGCCTTCCATGTTCACGAAAGGTAGCACATGTTCATAGCCAAATACTCTGTGGCTCCATCTTGTAAAATCCAAAATGTCTGATAGCCTTCCTCCATTCTCTACTACCTTCTCTGTCTCCTTTACTTTTAACTGGCAGTGTCTCTGATGGCATAATTCAGTCCCTATTCCCAGCCTCTGTTGAGGTGGCTGATTAAGTCCATGAGTTGCACCCATGATCTCTTTTTTAAATGGTTGTTTAGCCACACCCTTGGTGTTTTCAGAAAAAGCTTTCTTATTCTTTACAATAATGACAGGTTGAGAATTGTTCAAATCTTTTTGCTTAGAAATTCCTTCCTCAATTCATATTTCTCCTTTTGCATTTTATTATAAGTAGTCAGAATAAACTAAGCTGTTTCTTCAAATGCTTTGCTTAGAAATCTCCTCAGGTAAATATTCAGTTTCATTGCTTACAAGTTTTACCTCACACAAAACACCAGAACATAGTTCAGCAAAGTACTTTGCCACTTTATAAAAGGAGTTGCCTTTCTTTCAGTTTCCAATCACATGTTCCTTATTTCCATGCCAGAACCACCTTTAATGTTTATACTTCTAGCATGCAACTCAGAACTCTTCTGGCCTTTACCCATTACCCATTGCCAGGTTTCAAAGCTGCTTCTGCATCTTTAGGTATTGGTTACAGCAGCACCCTTCTTCTCGGCACCAAACTATGTCTTAATCTGCTTGGGCTGCCATAGAAAAATATCATGAGTTGGGTGGTTCAAACAACAGACATTTATTTTCTCATAATCTGGAGGCTAAAAGTCCAAGATCAAGGTGCTGGCAGGGTCAGGTTCTAGTAAGGGCTCTCTTCCTGGCTTGCACATGGCTACCTTCTTATTATGTGTTCACATGACCTCTTCTGCAAGGACGGAGGGAGAAAGAACAAGCTCTCTCACATATCTTTTCATAAGGGCACTAATTTCATCATGAGCACCCCACCCTCACGACCTCATCTAACTTTAATTATCACCCAAAGGCCCCATATCCAAATATCATCACATTGGAGATTAGGACTTCAACACATGACTTTTGGGGGAGGCACAAACATTCAGTTGGTAACACTTCTACATACATAAGCACAAGTCTGGGGAAGAAAAAAAATCCTAGCTCAGACTTTGGTTTCTGTTGGAGCAGATGTTGAGGGATAGATTCCAGGATTTTATGCTTAAGCTGGGATTTAATTTTTACATCAGAGGATATATTCCAGGGTTTTCTTTTTTAAGCCTGAGGCAGAAACATGATCATCCTGTCAGGCATGTAGCAGGTTTATTATCCTCAACAGAGGTTTAGAAAGAAACCATTTCTTCATTGATCTATTTCAGAGACAATAAAGAATTCAGGAAAGGGGTTGGGGTGATGGGGATCAAAGCCAACCGGGTCTTGGTTGCAGGATAGTTCACATAATGCTTAACTCAAATTTTTCTTAGACTTTTTTGGCAAAACATCCAGAAGATGGAAACACACTAGGGATCTTATACACATCTGCCTCCATCTGGTCTGATTTCAGTTGCCTTAGTAATTTGGAGAATTTTTTATTAAAAAGGCTTTAGAGAATTTTCTATTCTTCTTGATAGAATTCTTTCTATTAAAAAGACTTTAGAGAATTTTCTATCCTTTTAAAATATAATTCTATTAAAAGACTTGAGATTTTTTATTAGAAAGATTTTCTATTTAAAAAATGACTTTAATTCTTAAATTCCAAGTTGTCTAAATAATTATTCCAAACCTTACTACTCTCCTCAAAACCCCTCCCTTCGGCAGATCCCCTGCACTCCTATGTCAAGGAGAAATTGAAGTCATCAAGCATACTCCCCACCAGCATCTTGCTTTCTGTCAGCTTTTTTATTATACATTCCGGTCCACATGTTCATTCATATCTATACCCTGGATTCATTACCTGACATCTAGGAAGACAAGGTAAACCTTAAGGTATTTCAGAACCAGTAGCTACACCTAATGCACTTCCCTCTGACTCCTTTGCCACTTCTTCATTCACCGTTTCCTTCTTTTCTCGAATATCAAACTCTTTCTTCCTACTGGCTCCTTCTCTTCAACCTATAAACACCTTCATGTTCAACCTATAACAAAAATATCCTCTCTCAATGCCATAACTCATTCTACTACTGCTCATTTTATTACCAAACTTTACCTAGAGTATTTTTTAGTATAATAATAGATTCCATGGATAAATCTTGTGGGCATTTTTTAAATTCACTTTTATTAAACCAAAGAAGGTTTAACTGACCACCTTAAAAGAAACACCCAAAACCATTAAAAACCTGAAAAAAAATATTTAAAAACTAATAAGTAAGTTTTGCAAGACTGCAGGATGAGAGATCAATATACAAAAATCAATTTTATTTCTAAACACTAACAATGAGAAATCTAAAAATGAAATTTAAAAATTTTTATTTGCAATAGCACTAAAAGGATAAAATACGTAGAAATAAATTTACCACAATGAGTGTAATATTTGTACATTGAAAACTCTGAAGCATCTTTGAAAGAAATTAAAGAAGCCTAAATAAATGGAGTGATCAAGGTTTAATACTGTCAAGATAGCCAAACTTTCCAAACTGATCTGGAGATTCCAGGGAATCTACTTTAAAATTTCATCTGGCTTTTTTGCAGAAATTTTAAAGCTGATCTTAAAAATCATATAGAAATGCAAAGAAGCCAGAATAGTCAATCCTGAAAAAGAACAATGGAGTTGGAGAACTCACAGTTCCTGATTTCAAAACTTACTACAAAGCTATCATAATCAAGATGGTATAATCCTGGCAAGAGTAGACATATAGACCAACAGGGTAAAATGGAGAGTCCAGAGATAAACCCTCACATTTATGGTTAAGTGATTTTTGACAAGAGTGTCACAGGATTCAATGGGGAAAGAAGAGTCTTTTCAACAAAGGATGCTGGTACAATTGCATATTCAAATGCAAAGAATGAAATTGGAACTTTAAGTTTCAGCCCTGCATGTAAAGAGCTTGGACATCATCACTCCCAATCTTACAAAAAGAAAAAATAAAATGAACAAACTGAAAGTCAGTCACTTTGCTTGGCTCCTTCAGGGAACTGAGGTTTCAGGGCAAACACTCATTCCAAAATCTGGACAAATAGTTGAATCGGAGAGTCACTGAGATCTGCTTACCTGGAGAAGGAATCACTAGTCCCAGAAATTGATAGGAAAATTAAAGTGGTAACTTTGACAACTTGCTGGAGACTGAGTGTGGACTAGCCTGAGAATGAGAAACCCATGGAGGCCTCAGTCATACAAAGAAGCACTACACATTCATAGGCTTTACCTCTAGGAACCCCACCAGGTTTTCATAGTGAGAGCTAAGAAAACTCTCATGGCTCTAGCAGGTGGTAGGAAAAAAGTTCCCATTATGAAGTAAGTCTAGAGCATGCTCCATAACCAAGGCCTACTTTGCAGGGAAAAGATTTTACCAGAGCCTTATCCTACCTGGGGAAAGTACATTTTCCTGCTCCCAGTCCCCTATTACCAAAGTGAGGGGAGCTATGAAAAACTTGTGAAATTCTCATGCCAAGGACCCAGGCACACTAAAACACTGATATTTAACCGTAAGATTATAGAATGCTTCCTTTCCCTGCTTTTACAAGCTCATCAATAGGGCTCTAATATAAAGAATTCAGAAAAGAAAATTACAGACCAATATCTCTCATGAGCATAGAAGCAAAAACCCTTTAAAAATAGTAGCAAATCAAATTTAACAATGTATAAAAAGAATTTAAAAAGATGAGCAAGTGTGATTTATTCCAGATATTCAAATCCAGTTAACATTCAAATCAATATAACCCATCACAATACTAAATATAACCTAGCACTTCAACTAGCTAAAGAAGAAAAATCATTATATCGATTAATGCAAAGAAAGAACTTAACAAAATCCAAAACCAATTATGGATAAAACCTCTCAACAAACTAAAAATGCAGATGAACTTCTTCAACTTGAAAAAGAACATCTACTAAAAGAAAAAAAAAAGTATGCTAACATTATACCAAAAAACTGAATGTTCTTCCCATAAAATTGTGTACACAGCAAGAATGTTTCTCTCTCGCTATTCCTACTCAGCATTGTACTTAAAAGTCCTAGCTAGTGTGATTAGACAGAAATGTAAAATGTACAAATTGGGAAGAAAAAAATCTACCTGCATGCACAGGTGGCATGATTTTCCATGTAGAAGATCCCAAATAATCACCAAAAAAAATCCTGGAATGAAAAAGTGATTATATAAAGTTTGCATGTTACATGATTGATATGCAAAAGTCAATTCCTTTCCTACATACCAATAAAATTCTATTTATAATAACACTGAAAAATGAAATAAATCTAACAAAATATGTATAGGGTCATTATGTAGAAAACTACAAAATTCTGATTTAAAAATACCAAGTATCTAAATGAAGGCAGAGATAGTCCATAATTATGAATTGACAGACTTAATATTGTCAGTTTTTCATAAATTGATTTATAGATTCAGCATTAACCCAATCAAAATCACAGCAAGCTACGTTACGGGTACCAACAAACTGACTCTAAAGTTTATATGAAAAGGCTAAAGACCCTGAATACCCAACACAGAAGAATAAAGTCAAAGGACTGAAATTTCCCAGCTTCAAGACTTACTATGATGCTGCAGCAATTAAAGCTGTGTGGTACTAGAGAAAGAATAGACAAATAAGTTACTGGAATGGCATACAGAGCCGGGAAATAAACCCACACAAATAGTCAAGTCTTCTGTGATAAAGGAGCAAAGGCAATTCCATGGAGAATCATCCTTTCAACAAATGTGCAGGAACAATTGGAAGTCTATATGTAAAAATATAAAACAAGACATAGGCTGGGCGCAGGGGCTCACACCCGTAACCCCAACACTTCGGGAGGCTGAGGCGGGCAGATCACTTAAAGTCAGGAGTTTGAGACAAGCCTAGTCAACATGGTGAAACCCTGTCTCTACCAAATATACCAAAAGTAGCTAGGCGTGGTGGTGAGTGACTGTAATTCCAGCTCCTTGGGAGGCTAAGGCAGTAGAATATCTTGAACCCAAAGGACAGAGGTTGCAGCGAGCTGAGATTGTGCCACTGCACTCCAGCGTCGGCAACAGAGAGAGACTCCATCTTTAATAAATAAAAATAAAACAAGACATAAATCTTAAACATTTTTTTAAAATTAACTCAATATGGATTAAACATAAATGTAAACTATGAAACTGCTAAAAGAAAATACAGAAGAAAATGATAGTTTGGACTTTATTAAAATTAAAGTTTTCTTCTCTGCAAAAGACACTTTTAAGAGAATGAAGGACCACTCATAAACTGGGAGAAAATATTTGCAAAACGCATATCCCTAACTCACTCTAAAGGCATATATCCCTACTCTAATCATGATAAAAACATCAGTTAAATCCCAATAGAAGGACATTTTACAATATAAATTTGCAATATACCTGGCCTCTACTCCTCAAAACTGTTGAGGTTATTAAAAGAAAGAAAAGTCAGAGAAACTCTCATAGCCAAAGGAAACCTAGGGAGACATGATGACCAAATGTAGTGTGGTATCCTTAATGAGATCCCAGAATAGAAAAGAAGAAAGCAGTTTATGTAAAAGTTAAGAAAATCTGAATAAATTGTGGACTTCAGTTAATAATTATCAATGTGGGTTCATTAATTTTAACAATATACCACACTAATAGGGGAAACCACATGTAGAGTATATGGGAACTCTTTGTATTATCCTCTCAATTTTTCTGTAAATCTAAAATTTATTTATTTCTTTAAAAATAAAGTTGGACCACTTTCTCACACCAGACCCAAAAAGAAAGACTCAAAATGGATCACAGACCTTCATGTAAAAGTTAAAACTATAAAGCTTTTGGAAAAAAAAAAAATAGGAGTAAATCTATGTAATCTTGGTTTCTTAGTGGTTTCCTGAAAATGACAATCAAAGCATAAGTGACAAAAGAAAAAATGGCATATACTGGACTTCATTAAAATTTTAAAACATTTGTGCTTCAAAACATACCATCAAGAAAGTAAAAAGACAAACCAAAGAATGGAAGAAAATATTTGCAAATCATATATCTGGTAAAGGACTTGTAGCCATAATAAAGAATTCTTCCATCTCAAGGATGAAATGACAAATAACCCAAATTAAAACTGGACAACGGATGTGAACAGACATTTCTCCAAAGATTTATATATACCTATAAGCACTCCAAAAGACATTTGACATCATTAACCATCAGGAAAATGCAAATTGAAATCATGATGAGATAGTAATTCATATTCACTAGAATGACTGCAATCAAAAAGACAGAAAATGTGGATGTGGAGAAGCTAGAACCCCCCTTCATTGCTGATGGGAATGTAAAATGGTGTAGCTGCTTCAGAAAACAGTCTGCAGATATAGAAACAATCTCTTCCTCTGCATTTACACTCCCACTTCCCTGTCTAGCCTTCAATGGCTCTGACTGTCCTCCTACGGTACTGTCCCATAGTACACTTAAGACCCCCATTGATATACAGGCACAGTAGCAGTAGAAGTCTAGTCTATCAGCTTGTCTCTCCAAATCTGATCATGACCATTCTTCTTCCTTGTGGGGACTGACTTGTCATGTATTCTATAGACCACGGGTCCCCAAGCCCAGGGCCACAGAGGAGTACCAATCTCTGATTGTTAGGAAGCAGGCCACACAGCAGGAGGTAAGTGACAGGCAAGTCAGCATTTTGGCCTGAACTGTGCCTCATACCAGATCAGCAGTGGCATTAGATTCTCATAGGAGCATGAACCCTACTGTGAACTGTGCATGCCAGGGATCTAGGTTGTGGACTCCTTATGAGAATCTAATGCCTAATGATCTGAGGTGGAACAGTTTCATCCTGAAACTATCATCCCCGAACTGCCAACCCCATCTCACTCCCACCACCTGATCCCCCTGTGTGGAAAAATTGTGTTCCACAAAACCAGACCCTGGTGTCAAAAAGGTTGGGAACTGCCATTATAAATGAACTAGAAGTTCATATGTGATGATAATTCTTGAAACGAGCCCTCTTATTCTTCAGTCGCCTTGCACAGAATAAGGGTGGAAGTTCTGGAAGCTCTTGCCTTTGGTTTTATTTATGTTTTGCTTGTCTTTGACATCCCATAGAAAATTTATGTAGAACTGTATTTGGTTTTTTTTGTACGTATATATGTATACATTTGTATATATTTATATTTACAAAGTAATTATTTGTGTAGAAGAGAGAAAAAGGTCACATTCTAATTCTGTTACCTAGACATATTTCAGGGCCCACATCTAATACCACTTACTCTTTCTCCATGAAGACTTTCCTGATCCTTCTAGCCAAGGGTCTCTTTTTTTGTTATTGAACCTCCAAACTGCTTTGCATATATTTTTCTTTGCTTCCTTGGCTTCATTTATTTTAGCAGTTCATAAAGTTACTAACCTTACTGTAAACTATTTTACTGGCAACTGATTAGATTGAATATATCTAAGCTAATACGTTTCACTTAATATACATGATTGTATTGCTGTATAATTTTATCTCCATATCTTATTGCTCTAATTTCAATAGAAGCCCTTTAAGAATGAGAACTGTGTTTTGCTTTTCTGAACTGTTTGAGAATAGCTTAAAATCAGTGCTGAGTGAATGAATGAATGAACTAGCTTAAGATTATCTTTGTATGAAGTGATAATTCCAGAAAATGTTGTGAGAGAACACAATACCCAAGAGAGCAAAGAGATATTTGCTGATGACTTCACTTGGAGCAAGGGACTTCGTTTTATTTGACATTATGGGTACTGAATTGAGAAACCAAAGTGTGGAAAGACTTTTGACCTGACTTTTGGAAAGAATGTTGCTCTTTTCTCAAAACCTCATCAAACACGAGGTGAAAAGGTGAGCCCCGTCATTGCAACATCACCTGTTTTCCTCCTGCCCAGAAGGTTCTATTTGATTTGATTTTAGGGAAGTCTTCCTCTATTTGTCAGCTCTTTCTCAGGAACTGTAAATCCAGGAACCACCAGGGCAGAGCTTCCCCTTTCCTTACCTCAGCTCAGAAGGATATCTGCTAGGAAAAGCCTACTGAGATGGCTAGGCAGGCCTTTCAAACCTGGGTCAGGAGGAATATATAAACAAGGGAACTTCTACCATAAGAAACATGTACTTTGAGTTCAACAAAGTATCCAGTAAGATAAAGACAACTAACTAAGATTGTGATCCACATTCAGAGCTGCTGGCCTTCCTGCTTTTCCAGCCAGATGTTTCCCTTTCATTCTTTCTTTTTCTCTTTTCTTACCTTCCCTTTGCTCCCCTCAGTTTCTCTCTCCACCTGACTTTCCTTTTCCAAGTACCCACAGGACTGTGTCATTGCCATCTTTTCCCTTCCTAGCTCATCAGGGTAAAGAGCCTCATGCAAGTGCATATAAAACATTCTGAATGTCTACATATGTACAGCAGGCATTTGCACTTTATTTATCCATGCACTCATTTGTTCATTCATTAGACAATTACTCAGTGCCTGTTCAGTACCAAGACTTAGCTCTCCACCCCCAACCTCCCCAGACATAAGGTATCTACCACAGGACAGATGTGTTTTGGTATTTCCCCAGAGATACTGGATTTGGCTAGAAAAAGCCCAAGGTAACATGAATTAGGGCATATGATTGATAGGTTATCATTGATTATGGATTTAGAGTCTGGAAGAAACCAGGCCACAAATTACAGTCTTAGAGAAGCCAGCTGTTTGGGAAAACTAGCAAGAACAAAAACTCTCCTGTTTGGAGCTTTTATTGGCCTTTCTAAAACTCTTGTCTTCGAGCTCTCAGAAAAACTGAATGAGATGCAGGAACCAAAGAGTGTTTAGTTTTCAACAGCTCCTCTATGTTCATTGAAGAATTCCCTATAAGCTTGGGCAATGTTTACAGCGCCGACCCATTAATGAATAGCTCATAGAGTATGAAGAAAGTATGATTATAAAGAATCATATGAGGTTTTGGAAGAAAGATGACCCAAAACATGTCAAGCAAGACATGGCTTTTGACCAAGACTGTTATTCCATTCTGTTTATCATACATTCATTAAGTGCCTCCTGGGTACCTAGCATTGCTAAGATACAGTCCTAGCTTTTGTGCACTTCCAACCAAGGTGGGGAGTCTAGACAGGCAAAAATCAGATGATAAATTGTAGCATGATAAGGCGGAAATAGCCCTCGGTTTAGAATGCTAAGACTGGTTATGGCACTGAGTTTTGCCACTTGTTATCTGTGAAACCTAATATAAAACCCAGTTCAAAACTGTTATAAGGATTCTCTTTGGATATTATGAAAATTAATAAATAGAAAAAAAACCTTTTTATGGATTTTAAGAGAAGACTGCAAAGCAGGGTAGAATTCCTTCTGAAGTTTAATCAATCCCATGAGATAAGCCAGCATTTTGCAAACAAGTCGTCACCTATTAGTAGGTAATGAAATCAATGTAATGGGTAGCGAACAGTGTTTATTGTTGTTTTAATATAAAATGGAACAGGCAGGGCACAGCGGCTCACACCTGTAATCCCAACACTTTGGGAGGCTAAGGTAGGTGGATCATGAGGTCAAGAGATTGAGACCATCCTGGCCAACATGGTGAAACCCCATCTCTACTAAAAATGCAAAAAGTAGCTGGGTATGGTGGCGTGGGCCTGTAGTCCCAGCTACTCAGGAGGCTGAGGCAAGAGAATCACTTGAACCCAGAAGGCAGAGGTTGCAGTGAGCCAAGATCATGCCACAACACCAGCCTGAATGACACAGCGAGACTCACCTCAAGGAAAAAAAAAAAAGGAACAGAATAGAAAATAGAATGCAGCACATATAATACGGGTAAGTTTTGTTTCAGATAAATTTTGTTTCTATTATACTATTTTGTATATTCTACTGTGATGGGGAAAAGATTTACTACAATGCATCACTTTCAAAATGTTTGAAAAGTGCAGAGGAGACTGCATCTCCTTCCTACTCCAATGTTCCTAAAATTATTTTGATTCAGTCTTGCTACCTGTCTAATGCTTCAGTAGTTCAATTCAGTGTCAAAATGTTTCTCAACTGATCCATTTTCTCAGCCCCATGGGGTAAGTGTCCATAGTCATCTTGCTCTCAAGGACTTAGCTACAGAAGGAGGATGACCAGAAATGATGAGAGAATACTAACAAAATTTAAATGCCACACCCTAACAAAGACATCACAAAGGGGAGATGGTGCTGGGATCTTAGAGATCTCCAGGAGGTTCATTCAGAGCAATTCCTAAAGAATTTGGCTCATAGAGAAACAAAAGAGAAGGAAGCTGAGTAGAGGACAGAGTCTGAGTCAAGCGGAGGGTGTGGTCTGTCTGCCTGGCCAGTCACTATGCACAGTTGACTATAGACCAGGGAAGAGTGAGAGAAAGTAGAACAATGTAGAAACTCTGTCACCCCAGACGGGCCGCATTTGTATTCTTGATGTACTGTGCTTAGTGTGAACTTTTGCCACCAGGACATTTTAACAGAAACTTGATATCTGCAGTGAGGTGCTATCAGTGACACATCCTGCCTGAGTAACTTGGTGTGACTCCCTAGTAAGACACTGTAAAGCAAGGTGAGTCTCTGGGGCAACACTGAAGACTCTGGATCAGGGGATAAAAGTCATGTCCCAGACAGAGATGAGTAAGGTATGAACCTGATCCTCCAGTTGTCACAGTAAACATCTTAATTAAGGAGTCTTGGGGGTCCTTGGATGGATTTCAGGGGCTGTGCAAAATTTTCTGGGCATTTTAGGTTTCTATAGTAAGAGGATGTTAGCTCTTACCAGATTATCAATGAGCTACATGGTCAAAAAAATTAAGAATGATTAGTTTTCTCTACTGTAATTTGGCCATTCTTGAAGTATGAAGAGTAGTCCCATAACCCTGGATGAAAAGGAGGAGAAAATCTTGAGAGTGACACAATCTACCTTCTATATGGTTTCCTGCCCCAATATCTACTTAAAAAGTGGTCAGAGCAGATTCTCAGGATCACAGTTTCACCACTTCAGTGAGATCTATACCCTCTGGAAAGTCAATTAGAAGTACTTTGACCAAATCTGAGGTCTAACTCTGATTTTCTGGAAAATGCAGTGTCATATGTTACTCCTTATAAGGTGTGTACAAGAATTCCAATTTCCCTCCTATTGCAGCAGCATGTTCAAAAACAAGTAAGTTGAAAATAATTTGTTATGCAATGCAGCCAATCTCACTTCTGTCATCAGTGTGGAGAGCACAGATCACCCTGTGGTAGATTCTGTCACAATACTTGCTCCTATTAAAAATATGGAGAGAAAAGACTAGGCTGACTCTTTTATCTCCAGCTGGGCCATCACGTTTCTTTTTGAGTTGGTTTATTGCAATTCAGAGGCTTATCTTTGCTAATTGTATATTTGACCATATTATGTCTATATAATCTGATTTTTAAAAATGTGCATCTAAGCAAATCTAGCTTTATTCTTTTTTTTATTCTTTAAAATTATTGGGCTGTTGTGCTTCTCTTTTGTTGTGGGTAAAACTGTTTTTTCGGGTTTGGGGTGTTTTATTTGTTTTAACCTCAGAATGACCCCCTAGCTAAGGATCTAAGAGAAATCAATTACCTGCAAGAATTGTCCTCTAAGTTACCAAATAACTTCTAAACAATTGTGCAATCTAAATTCAGATGTATTTATCAGAAGATTAACTATAGCCTAATTTCCCAGCTTGTATCTTACCCATGTCCAACCAAGGTTAATTCCATACATAATTTAGAATTGCTTCTTTTTCTTTGTGTAATAATACCTCATCTCAAAAAAGAAAAATGCCACACCATGGGCTTATTTTAATTCTGATTATTTAGGGCAATGCATCTTTTACACATAATTAATATTAGCAAAATTCATTCACTAAATTCAGTGGTCTGACAAGTGAAAAAGTTGAGCTATAGAAAAAGTATGTTGTCCTCTATTCTTTCTAATATTCTAAATTGACACTATCTCTATCATAATTGATTCATTACTCATGGAGTAATAAAGAATAGGAAAAGCTAACAGTTAACCATACCAGGTGCATGTAGTTACATAACATTAATTTTGAAGAGTTGTATAAAATTTGTATTTAAAAAGCTCTGATTGGCTGCTAAGATAATAGAAAATAATATTGGCCAGCTTTATGACCAGTGAAAATCTAACAAGACAACTTAAAAACATCCATTTAGTTTATGATGCCATATTTCAAATACACATTTAGATGATAATGGAAAAGATGATGAAAGTTGGCACTGTGGCATTTTTCAGATAGCTCAGGAAAGCGAAATATATTCCACACTTTATAGCTTTTTGTTTCATTGTTATTAACTGATTGGTTCTTTTGCTTAAAAAGCAAGCCAGTGGACCATGTACCAGAGTTCAGATTTCCAATTCAAAACTACTTCATTTTTTGAATCCCAAAGAATTTTATAAAAATAAAAATTGTATATCATTACTGAATCATAAAAAAGAATTAAAAAGTGGATTCCTTGTGCCTTTTCTCAGAGTATAACAAAGTTTTATAAAGTGTAGAGCTAGAATGAATTTCACAAGACACAAAGAAAGAGCATTCTCTATGTTAAGTGTGACCCAACAGACAGTATAAATAGCCAAAAACCATCTACTGGACTAAGATGTGAAGTTTTGCCTTTGATATTTTCCTTCATTGTGGCAGGAACACTTAACATGAAATCTATTTTCATACAAATTTTAAGTGTGTAATGCATTACTGCTGATGACAGGTATAATATTGTACAGCATATATCTAGAGAGTATTCATCCTGCCTTACTGAGACTTTGTGCCTGTTATTTAGTAACTCCCCATTTTTCCTTTCTTCAGGCCCTGGCAACCGCCATCCCACTCTAAATCTATGCATTTGACTATTTTAGATCCCTCATTAAAAATAGAATCAAGTTGTATTTATCTTTCCATGTCTGGTTTTAATGTCCTCAAAGTTCATCCATGTTGTCACCTATTGCTTTTTTTTTTTTTTTTTGAGATGGAGTTTCGCTCTTATTACCCAGGCTGGAGTGCAATGGTGCGATCTCGGCTCACTGTAACCTCTGCCTCCTGGGTTCAAGCGATTCTCCTGCCTCAGCCTCCCAAGTAGCTGGGATTACAGGCACGCACCACCATGCCCAGCTAATTTTTTTGTATTTTTAGTAGAGACGGGGTTTCACCATGTTGACCAGTATGGTTTCTATCTCTTGACCTCGTGATCCACCTGCCTTGGCCTCCCAAATTTTTTTTTTTTTTTTTGACAGAGTCTTGCTGCTCAGGCTGTAGTGCAATGGCACAATCTTGGCTCATGGCATCCTCCGCCGCCTGGGTTTAAGAAATTTCCCTGCCTCGGCCTGCTGAGTAGCTGGGACCACAGACACGCACCACCACGCCCAGCTAATTTTTTTTTTTTTTTTTTTTTTTTAGTAGAGACCAGGTTTTACCATGTTAGCCAGGATGGTCTCAATCTCTTGACCTCGTGATCCACCTGCCTCAGCCTCCCAAAGTGCTGGGACCACAGGCCTGAGCCACCACACCCGGCCGTTGTTCTTTTTCAAAGCTGAATAGTACGCCCTTGCATCACATTGTCTTCATCCACAATCATCTGTCAAGTCAATGAACGTTTAGGTTGTTTCTACATCTTGGCTATTGGGAAAAATGCTGCGATGAACTTAGAAGGGCAGATATCTCTTTGAGATCCCAATTTTAGTTCTTCTGGATAAATACCCAGAAGTAGTATTGCTGAATCATATGGCAGCTGAATAAATATTTTTATATTTGTGAATGAATATGTGTGTGTATATTTGAATATGTGTGTGTATTTGTGTTTGTATACAGAACTTTAAAAAAGTGACCTGCAAATAATTATCCAAGTTGTTTTTGTTGATATTTTAAAATGCACGCCAGGTAAAAAGAAAGCTATACTCTGAAATTCCATCCTGTTCAAATCCAACTGTGCATCCAAGAAGCACTCCTATCAATGCTGTGCTTTAATTCAAAGGATGATATTTCCACAGAACAATGAAACTACCTTGAATAAAGTTTTATTTATCACTTCTTACAGGTATCTGGGGCTGAGAAAAAGACAAGTTATAAATGGCCGATGAGAACTAACATGTGTTAGTGTTAGTTAGCATTTCTATCAACCAAGAGGTGATGAAATATTTGTCAATGAAAGTGAGAAAGATAGTTCTGTCCCACACTCAGGATACAGAAGATAGAAAAGATTTGTTCAACAAATTGATTCATTCAGTCATTCAGCAAACATGTCATATTTTAGATGTTTGTGTGACATCCAGGTGGAAAGGTTTTGGTATGCCTGGCACGAAGATGACAAAAATGAAAAGGCATTGCCTTCACTTTTAAGAGGTTCATAGTAATGGACGGATGGACAGCCAAATAAACAGTTACGGTAAAATTAGATATCACCAGTGTGGAAATATATACAAAGCCCATGGGTAGCATTTGGAGTAGCAACTAAATGTGCTGGGGACATCAGGGAAAGCTAGAGAAGATTTTAATTCCATTTTTCAAACCAATGGGAAGGAGCCATTCCAGGCAGGCATAGGCATCATCCAGGACTCAGAGTCATGAGTATGTGTGAAATATTCAGGAGACCACACCATGATTTGTGTAGCCGTAGGTACAGTGCAAGGAGACTGTTACAATAACACAGGAGAGCCATGTTCAGATGAGAGGCAGTAGAGAAGGGTTGGAGGAGATATTTTAAAAGCTTACGTCTTAGGCTTAAGGATTGATGGGGTGCAGTAGTATAAAAAACAAAAGGGAAAAGACTATGATTACTCCTAGGTTTCTGGCTTGGGCATATGAAAGACAGCTGTATCATTCACTAATACAGGGAACGAACACAGAGAAGAGACTTTTAAGAGTCAAGGATAGGTGAGCTGGTGTATTCATTTTAAACACTTTGCATTTAAGATGCCTTCAGAACATCCCATTGGATGGGTTTGTCCATTATGTTTGTTAGATCTCAGAGAAGGAAACTGAGCTGAAGCTAGAAATGTGGAACTCTCAGCATAGAGGTAGAAGTTGAAGCCAAGAATAGGTGGAATAAAGAGTAGCAAAGGCAGAGCCCAGGAGAAGACTGATGTTTAAAGAAGAGGGAGGGCAATAGTCAGTTGTAAAGCAGGCTGCAAAGGTCCTGCATGCAAGATAGCAGGAGGACTAGCAGAAAGTGATGACGTGAAACCCAGGGGAGAGGAGGGCATCAAGAAGGATGCAGTGCGCATCAGTTTCAAATGCTATAGGCAGGCCGAACAGGATAAAGATTCAGATGCTGCCTCTGGATTTGTTCAGTGAGCTCTGGCAACATTAATAGGACAATTTCCATGTTTTTGAGTGATGAAGAGGGCCTATACTGGGTTGCACTGAGCTCAGAGGTGAATGGAAGTGAGAACATGGAGACAATGTGTGTGATCTACATCTTGGAGAAGTACATTGTGGGAAAATTCAGGAGGAATGAAGAGAGGAATAGTTAGTGATTCAGGATGACAAAAGTATCTTTAAGGTGGTAGGGATTGACAAGATTCATATACTGTTCTAATCACTTTATATATGTTTTCCTGGTTAATCCTCAGAATGACCCTGAGAGGTAATAATGATACTTAATATTTGTTGAGTACTTACTATGTGCCGGGCATTGTTACAAGAACTTTACATTATTTCTTCACTTAGTCCTTACATCCCTTATTAAGTTAGTGGTATCATCACCCCCACTTTGCAGACGAGAAAGCTCAGGAACAGAGAAGTAAAGTTTTATCTCAAGGGCTTATAGCTAGGAAATAGCAAAGCCAAAATGGAAGGAAAGGGGTGCTTTTAAAATCTATGCAGTAAGAAGATGGTTCTTATTGACCTTTTATAGATGAAAGAATGGATTCTAAGAAATTAAACTATTTACCTATTGCCACGCCAATCACTGAGACCTGAAGCAGGATGCACACCCAAGCCTAATTCCAATGCTTAGAATGACCATGTTGCCAATGAGCAGAATCTGGACATAGGAGAGAGAGGGAACAACAGGTGAAATAAAAACCATTGAAAGCTGGAGGGACAACGACACAGGCAGAGCAATTAGTCTGTTATCTGAAGCATGTCACCAAATTCAGGAATATACAAATTACAGGATGGAAAAAAACCTTTAGAGGCCACCTTGCTGCCTTAACTTACCACAAGCAGAGCCAGACAGGTAAAAGTCATCTGTCTCTGCCCAGAACAGAAATTCCCAACCCAGGGGGAGGTGGGAAAAGTAATGGAAATAATAAACTATAATTCATAACTTTTCTTTTTGCTATCATTCATCACTTGTGACTGCAAAAAGTCCTCAATCCAAATAGAATAGATTCCTGCCTCCTCATGCAAACACCCCTCTCTGTAGGCTCACAGAGTGCCAAGGAAATATACACTCCATCATCCTCACCACACAAGAAAAGGAGAGGAGATATGCAAGGTTTGCTGTATCCAGTGGAATTTCCACTGACAGATAGCATTCCAACTTGACTTTATTCCCAGGAAAGCAGGTGTGTTACGGTAAGGTGATGTCTCTCCACTCCCTCTAGAATGTAAGATTCAACTGTTTGGTTGTTTACCAAAGAACTGGGGGAAAATAAGACACTGAACCCTGAATCGGGAGCAAAGAAGATGCATCAGGAGCCTAACATTTTCTCCTACTTACTATTCACTTTTCTGACTTTTTCGGAGGGCAAGGATTGTCATACATGTCCTTCCTGTGTGGCTAGCACAGCACTGAGGACTCAATAGGACTCAGGACAGGACCGATGAGATGGGATGAATGAGTCATGGAAAGAGATCATATGGTACATAAACACAAGATGATCTTGCATTTTGTAACTGACCTCTTAAAAAAGCTTTATCCCCAAACTTGAAACAGAGTCTGGAGAAGCAAGTAGGAGTGTGTCCAGAGAAGAGAGTCAATAGGAATATCAGTCCTCTCCTCCCTCATATCTCACTGGAGGGCTTTAGCACTCTCCAACACCTAGGAAGTTTATCACGTGGCAATGCAGTGTAATTGTGGCTGTTTTTATTTACTTATTTATTGGCAGGATCTTGCTCCATCACACAGGCTGGAGTGCAGTGGCAAGATTATGGCTCACTGCAGCCTCAACCTCCCCAATTAAGCCCCTCACTCTCCCTAGTAGCTGGGACTCACAGGTGCATGCCACCACACCCAATAGTTTTTTGTTTTTGTTTTTGTTTTTTGTGTTTTTTGAAACTTTTTTTAGTAACTTCTGGTCTCCCAGGTTTGTCTTGAAATCCTGGACTCAAGCAATCCTCCTGCCTCGGCCTCCCAAAGTGTTGGGACTCTACGTGTGAGCCACTGCACCTGGTCATTTTTTCTTATTATAAGATAGAATAAGCATCTTTTCATAGGTTTAAGAACTATGTCCTTTATCATGATGTGGAAAGAACAGCCTTTTGTGATAGTATCTACTGTGTGCCTAGAAAGTAGTCCCATGATATATAAATATTTTAATGTTAAACTAGAAGTTGACATCTATCACTTACTAATTAACATTAGTTTTGTGAAGTTAGGGATCCTTATGAGGCAAATACCATGTGGCCATCTGTGTCTCATGTTATAACCACTCTAATCTGAGGGTGCATATACCAGCCACGGTATTCCAAGTTGGAGTGATTTCTGTTCCCCTTACAACTATCATATATGTCCTTTAGCTATAAAGGATCCTCCATTGTCATCATCATCATTATTATTCCTCAGCCCTAGGGTTAACAGAGGAGGTAGCTAGCCCAAAATGTGTCCATCTAGGACTCGAAGAGCTGACAGTAGAGCTGGTTCTCAAAACGGAGGTCGAGATCATAATTCACAGTGTGAAGTGCAGGTTGTTTGTTTGCCGGTTTATGCCAAGACCATTGCTCATTTTAGATTAAACCACAGAAAATCTTCAATGTTCAATCATTTGTGACCTATAAAAAATGGCAATGTCATATATGGTTCAAACTAATAGACAGGTGCTGGCATTTTACTTCCGGAGAAAGTTGATCCTGCTTGAAGCAAAGGGCAGCAGAAGAGGAGCTAGCAAGGGCAAGGCAGTGCGTCAGCCGTGCAAGCTCCAGTAAGTGCAGATGTCCTGCAAACCATGATTTGTGCACATGTAACAATGTAACAATAATAACCGTGTATACAGCTAATGTTTGGATAAGTCCTTACCTGCTTTTGCTAGATGCTGTTAACCCATGTTAATTCATTTAATCCTTATCACAAGAGCAATTTTATAAGGCAGGGCTGTGCTTATTCCCATCTTTAGAGTGAGGAAACTAATGCATAAGGAAGTCAAGGGAACTTGCTCAAAATCATATGACTAATAAGTGCCTAAGTAGGGTTCAAGCCCCGGCCAGCTAGTTTTAGATGCCACAGTTCTCAGCCAACGCACCTACACCACTGCTTTTACAGAGACCATATCTGCTGAAGTCAAATAATATATAGAGGGAAATCTTCAAATTTAAACCTTTTACTTGGAAAGCAATAATTGAAATTCAAGGCAAACACACAGACTGCCTGGTCTTCCCTATGTCTGAAGAAGAAAGAGAAGAATGGGAGTTTATCAGAAAGAGAAATGCTGCACGTACTGTTTTGAAAGAAAACTCTTCGACACTAGAGAAGATTTTAGGAGCTGGTAAGCTCTGACTGGTGAGTGACAGTGGTAGGTAAAATTAGTCTTAGAGGCAGGTTGTTTTAGCAGCTACTAGGCAAAACTGGTCTTAGGGTTACACCAGTCTGGGCTTGCAGAAAATTTACGCCTGAGCTTGCAGAAAATCTAATTCTTGGAGCAGGTGCTTTGTGCCCCAAGTGCTTTTTCCCCTTGGTGTCTGGAGTCTTATTTGGTTCAGTATAACAAGAATGACCCAATTTGTCTAATCAACCTTCACATATTTTGGGACATGGGACTCAGGGGCTCTCTGTGCACAGTGAAACCAGGTTTTGGACCAGAAGGCCTACTTCTGACTTGACTGATCAGTGAGGATGAGGTGTCTTACAGGCAGATCCTGTGAGCTTCGGTCTCACAGGCTCAGAGCCTAGGTGAGTGGAGCCTAGAGTTGAGTCTTCAATGCCCATCTGCACGCAAGATGGGCACCACCACCCTCTTCTGTATCTTTTCTTACTTTTTGGTTCTGTGTTCCTGTTTTCCCTGTCTACCATTTAAGTGTTTTTGTTTCTGCAGGATTCATCTCTCTATACAGAATCTCACTGAATCTTCCTTTTTATGGGGAATCTCAAATCCCTAACCTGGCATACAAAACCTTGACAGTCAGTAAAAATATGTTGAGAACATATGTAGAAGTTGAAACCAGGCCCTGCAATTGACATCTTTTGGATGACATGATAGTGTGGTTTTAGAAGAGTTGTGACTGTGGGAGAATAATTAATGTAGAATTCGGAGGGTGAGAGGAGAGGGAATAAAACTTAAAGAATCTTGGCTTACTTAGCTAAACCCCTATCCTTAGGGGGGTGAGGTAGAGAAGACTATTGGACAGCAAGAGACTTGCCCAAGGGCTGAAAGTCCTTTCCCCCTTGTGAGGGTGCTGCAGCTAGATCTGGGAGAGTCACGCCTTAGAAGGTTTGGAACAACTGATTGGATTTGTGAATGGGAGGGGCATTTTGTCATCTAGTAATCATCTTTCACTGAAACCAGAACGTTGAAAAGTATTTCCCTACCGTAACAAATCCCAAAACAATGAATTCCAGTTCTGAATTCTTTAACATAAGAATACTCTCTAACAGACTTAATTGTGAAGGTTTACTTTCCATCCCTGACTGGGGGCTGGGGATCCATCCCTGGATACTGGTGACCAGGGCTGCCCTGCTCATTCCCACACCATTCGGGAGGTTCTAAGGCAACTCAACTTTCAGCTCAACCGTGAAATTTTTTAATTGGATTGCAAATGTTATCCCATAGTTATGCTTTGGATGGTATTTTTTTTTATAAACGGAGAAGATCATTATTTGTTTTTCATAGATGTTAAAGAGAGATGAAGGAACAGCCTACCTGAAAAATAATTTGAAAGTTTCGAAGTTTCTGCAGAAACTGCATTGAAAATATAAAGATACCAAATAAGAAGCAAAAGCATATTTTTTATAAAACGAGAAGCTGGCATTTTCACTTCAAATGTGAAATCCACCTAGTAAAAAAAGATATATCAGGGACATATTTAGTAAAACACAAGTAGCACAGAAATGCCCATTGACCATTCAGCTAGCATCCAAAGGAATGATTCGTAAAATCTCTCAGAGGTTTGGATCATTTTTAAAAACAGTTCATCTTACTTGGCCACCACGCATGACTCCAGCGGCTATTATACCTCTTTTAAGGTGATAGTTGGTCTTACAGTTTGACTATTTATATAGTTCATGCTAAAAGTAAACTAATAGAAAAACACTTTGAGCTGGGTACAGTGGCTCATACCTGTAATCACAGCACTTTGGGAGGCCAAGGTGGGTGGATCACAAGATCAGGAGTTTGAGACCAGCTTGACCAACAGGCTGAAACCTCATCTCTACTAAAAATACAAAAATTAGCCAGGCGTGGTGGCATGCACCTGTAACCCCAGCTACTCAGTAGGCAGAGGCAGGAGAATCACTTGAACCCAGGAGGCAGACATTGCAGTGAGCCGAGATCATACCACTGTACTCCACCCTGGGTGACAGAGTGAGACTCTCAAAAAAGGAAAGAAAAGAAAAGAAAAACATTTTGTATTCGTCTTGGTATCCTTGGGTAAGAGTCTGAAGTGGACACTGGAAGGTCCCACACTGTGTGCTCACTGGAAGGTCCCAGACCCATAGGAGAAGAAAGGGAACTGATGTGAAAGAATGTATTGGTAGACTAATGATAATAATTAGTAAGTATGGACTATTAACCAAGCACCAGCACTGTGCCAAGTACCTCATCTGTATTAACTTGTTGAATAAATATAAAACCCTATCAGGTAGGTACTATTTATTATGATCCCCTTTTTACAGATAGAGAAACAAAACCCCAAGCAATTAAATAACATGCCCCAAATGACACAGCTAGTGAGTGGCAGAGCTGAACAGGCCCCTGGCTTCAGAGCTTGTGCTCTTAGCCACACTGGTAGTCCACACCCTTAAATACAAGAGAGGCATTAGCAAAGGAAGCATCAGTGCCTAGCCCTGCATAATTGGTGGGCATCTTCTGGGTCTGTGTAGGATCTACTTCTTCTGTAACAAGAGTAAGCTTCTCCATAGATCACCCAGCATGTGGAAGGCCTGCGTGCCTTCTTATTGCTCTACGTGGTTACCTAGAACCAAGTCTGGCTAACCGGATGAATTGATGGAACACATATAAAAATCTTTAGAAAGGGAAGTCACAAATGTTTTAGCATATCAGCATGAACCTACACATATCTATTTCATACATGATGTAAATACCAAGTTTTCTTAACTGAGCACCATCTTTCCTTTCCTTCACCACCCAGGATAGGGCCAAGGATGCTGAAATTACCAATAAATGCTTTGTACTGATTGACTGATTGATTGATTAAGAGCTGGAGGCCACAGTGTGTTTAGTTTTGGCTTTTGAGCCCCAGCTTCATTTATAGGTGCTGACTTCAATACCCCACCTCAGCATTTAATGGAACCAGCAGACAAAATCAGCAAGGATGTACAGAAATTCAACAACACCCTCAACCAGCAGGATTTAATTGGCGTTTGTAGAAAACTACACCAAACTCAGCAGAATATGTACTTTTTTTCAAGTGTGCATGGAATGTTCACCAATATAAATCATCTTCTGTGCCATAAACAAGAATCAACAAATTTAAAAGATTGAAATCATACAGAATAAATTTTCTGACCATAATGGGGCTAAACTGCTGTTGGGTTTATCACACTACTCAGATGAGCA
Organism: Callithrix jacchus; assembly: GCF_049354715.1. Lineage (NCBI taxonomy): Eukaryota > Metazoa > Chordata > Mammalia > Primates > Cebidae > Callithrix > Callithrix jacchus. Next base: position 94,172,101 of record NC_133515.1, read on the forward strand.
ATATAATGTTTGTTTTTGTCTTAGTTCGATATCACTTTTTACCAAATAGGCTATTATTTTGCCTTTTTTTTTTTTTAGGCTGATTGATGTCAATGGTGTCACTTTAAAAATCTCATAAATAAATAGCCAAAAATATTTCTTCTAGTACTTCCTGGAAGAGGCCTGATAACTCATATAAATACATTTTTTCTAATTTTCAAATTTTTTAGTGTGTTTATTTCTTGCAAGGAACACCCTCATATCGCGTTTCCCAACCAAATCATTCACAGCATCAAAGCCCTGACCTGCCCTTCCTGAGGAGGCCAAGGTTGGTGGCCCTGTTATCTCTTGAGCTAAAAGGATTGCTGGCTTGAAGGTGCCTGGGAGTCCACAGCTCTCTGGAGTCTGCCTTTAATCCCCTAGGGATGAGTTTACTTTGCTAGAAGAAAAAGAGCCTCCAAAGAGCAAAAGTCAATTAGCTTTATCGTTCTTCCTCCTGGGTTATTCTGCTGCTGCTGAAAGGCTTTATGAGTTTCCTAGGACAGTCGCTTTCTGGATTTGTCCTACTCCTGGAATGAATGCCACAGGATTTCATGGCTTTGTGGCTACCAGAGTACAGTAGCAAATCCCAGTGTTGTGTCCCAGAGACATCCTCCAACAACGCTTCTCCACTGCCGCACACATCATGACCAAAGCTCATCCCAGGCAGCACTCTGACCCTGGGCAGGTCACACTTCAGGCAGTCTCAAGACCATTAAAACCATAGTGCCTGGTCAGCTAGTCAGCTGACAGAGTCTGATCAAAGATTTTAAAAGCCTTTCTCAGGAAATACCAGACCTGCACTATTCCAACTGTAAGGAGCCCACGTATTTTTGTTTGTGGTTCCCATTCAGGCTTAGTTCTACCCCCCAAAATCCATACGTTGAAGCCCTAACCCCTAGTGTGATGGTATGTGGAGAATGGGGCCTGTGGGAGGTGATTAGGTTTAGATGAGGTGATGAGGGTGGGACCCTCACAATTGAATTAGTGCCCTTATTAGGAAAGATGCCAGAGAGCTCTCTCCCCACTCATCCTCCTTCCTTGTGAAGATGCAGTGAAAAGGCAGCTGTCCAAAGCAGGGGAGACAGCATTCATTCTGATCTCAGCCTTCTAGCCTTTAGAACTGAGAAAATACATTTCTGTTGTTGAACCTATTTTGTTAAGGCAGCCCAAGCAAACTAAGGCGTGTGTTGAAACCCTAACCCCAAATGCCTCAGAATGTGGCTATATTTCGAGATAGGGTCGTCAAAGAGGTAATGAGACTAGAGGAGTTGTTAGGATGGGCACTAATCTGATACGACTGTTCTCCCTATGAGGAGAGATTAGTACACAGACATGCACAGAGGGAAGCCCACATGGTGACGCAGGGAGAAGCCGGCCATCTATAAGCTCAGGAGAGAGGCCTCAGAATAAACCAGCTCCAACCTCATAGAAGATAAAAGTAGAACAGAGGATACTAGAGGCTGGGAAGGATGGGGAAGGGAAAGATACGGAGAGACTTGTTAAAGGATACAAAATTACAGCTGGATAGACTCTAGTCCTAGTGTTCTATAGCACCTTTGGATAACTACAGGTAACAAGAATACATTATATAGTTTCAAATAGCTAGAAGGTGAATGTTGACTATTCCCAAAACAAAGAAATGATCAATGCTTGAGATGACAAATATGGTAATTACCCTAATCTGATTAGATTATATATATCCAACTATTACTATGTACCCCATGAATATGTACAATTATTATTTGTCAATTTAAAAAGTGAAATAAAATTATCTATATACTGTTTATGAGAGATATAAACACATAAAGTAAAATTAAAAGGATAAGAAAAATATAGTCCCATCTAACTTAAGAATATATGTACAGTAAAATATCTTAAATATTAAAAACCCAAATCCAGGCCGGGCATAGTGGTTCATGCCTACAATTCCAGCACTTTGGGAGGCCAAGGTGGTTGGATCACCTGAGGTCAGGAGGTCGAGACCAGCCTGGCCAACATGGTAAAACCCCGTCTCTACTAAAATTACAAATAATAGCTGGGCATGGTGGTGCACATCAGTAATTCCAGCTACTCGGGAGGCTGAGGCAGGAGAATTGCTTGAACCCAGGAGGCAGAGGTTGCAGTGAGCTAAGATCATGCCACTGCACTCCAACCTAGGTGACAGAGTGAGACTCCATCTCAAAACAAAACAAACAAACAAACAAACAAACAAAACCTGAATCCAGCAATGAGGGGGAAAAAGACACCAACTCTGCCAGTACTTGATCTTGAATTTGCAGACCCCAGAGCTGTGAGGAAATCAGTATCTATTGTTTAAGGTGCCCAGTCTGTGGTACTTTGCAATGGCAGCAAAGTAGCGAATTCCACATGTGCCAGGATCTTCGCTCATAAAATAACTCAGAAAACAAATGAATTCAGAGGTATTGGGACATCGGTTGGCAAGAGTGAGAAAAAGGAGGAAGAATAGGACAGATGCACCTTCCCAGGGAGGGTGGAGACTACAGCTAAGATTTGGTGGTGGGGCGAGAGAATAAGTGCCATAGAGATCAGAGGAGAAAGGAAGTGAGAGATGGGGGTGAGACGGAAGCATTGTCCAGAGGGGAATCAGGCTCAAGACTGGAGCTGATCTTCCCTGAGGATGGGGCCAGTCCTCCGTGAGGTAAGCTCAGAAGCTGCCCGAAGCCTGACTCTCCCACCTCTCTGCCTCCCTCCTTTCAGGAAGGCTCTTACTTCTCTGACCAGTAAGGGAGCAAGTAGCTTATCTGCCTTCTCACAAGGAGACGTGACTATGTTATTAATGAAGTGAGAATGAAGTAATTATCTGGATAATTCGGGTATCCATCACCACTTTCAACTAAACTGTCCAGGCAGAAAAGGTGGAAGAGTCAAGAGGAACAGAATGATTTTAATTAATTGCCTCAATTTACCATTTTCTATTGGATTTGTTCAAATTGACTGAGCTGGCCTCCAGCTTTGCCTAGGGGTCAGTCAGTGGTGGAGAGGGCCATTCACTGTCCCCCAGGGGACTCCAGTGCCGGGGCCTGCTCCAAAATGAGCGACAGACACATCGTTTCATACCAGCTAATTTTCAGAGGTATTTTCTGGGTGTGATGCAGTATCTCACATTCCAGATTGTTAATCCAGTGGGATCAGCTGTGTAGAGCCACAGTTTGGACATGTGCAGGAGAAGTATTAAAAAACAACTGAGATGGCTGAGCCCAGCTTCTTGTTTGCCTACTTGGGGAAAATGCATGAAGACATTTAGAAGGGAAAAAATGTAATAAACAGCATTTACATTAAGAACACATCCAAACAGTGCAAGCACAGGTATTTCAGCATGTTTATGCTTGTCCCTAAGCACATTTCATCAGAAATCTGAATATCATCAAAGGCAGCCCCTAGGAATGCCTCTAATTCCCATCTCCTTCTCTGGCAGTGAATCGCTGTGATATTTTCATGTTGCCTCTCCTTCCTGGGAGCCCGCTGAGGCTCAGAAACCCCCTGCCTTATTTCTCTAACAAATGCCGTAAAGAATCTCAGGTTTCCTAATCCTCTCATTGAGATTCAGGATGGTAGAGTATAAGCTGCATGAGATATAAAGTCACAACACCTGAGTTTGAGTTCTACCTCAGTTATTTATATGCCAGGTGATCCTGGAAAGTCTTCTAAACCCAGGGAGCTTTAGGTGCCTCACCTGTGATGTGTAACAGAAAACTCACAGAGTTATCAGGATTAAAAGAAATAATGGAAACCAAAGCCCTTTATCAATCATAAAGCACTGTGTGATGGCAGCTCTTGCTAAGAAGATAGTAGCTTATCTCTCCAGAGAGAGGGCAACTCATGTGCATATACCAAAGTCACTAAGATGCAATCTTACGTTGCTCATTTGATCTTACATATTCATAATTGCCCCTTCTAGGTATCTGTACTTATAGAATGAAAACGGTAGAATTTGGTTAGTCCTGTCTTCCTCATTTGTAAGATGGCTGGTTAAAATATCTATTGTGCAGATTTTTTTTTGAATGTAAAATATGATAATTTATGAAAGTTAACTATCACAATGATGGGTCCATTTTTTGGTACTTGAGAAATACTAGGGATATATATATATATATATATTTTACAACGATAGGCCAATTTCCTGTTGCCGCTGAGGAGCAGAGATGAAGCATTCCCCTCTCCCGCACCTGCACATTGTGAATGTTGGTCTGTGCAGGGTGCCATCTCATTTTGTTGGCTCATTTGTTTAATTCCCTGTCCTTACTCCCCATTGCCACTCTCAACTCTTATTCTTCTCATTTACACCAAAAACCACCATTCCAAGGGGTTTGATGTCACTTTTTAAAAACCGTATTTGCTGCTAGTTTTGTATGTTTCCTTGTAAAACTTGTTTTGGATACAGAGTAAGCCTTATGTCTCTAACCACTGAATACTTTCTTTCTGAATGATAAAGGAAGAAGGCTTGTCAGGACATCACGGACTCTAAAAGAAGCTTGGAATTTCAGCTTCAGAGACCAAGAATATCTCTATTTTTCTCTTCTGAAAAGGTAAAGGTTCAGGGCCTGTCCCCTCAGCGACTGGGGCTCTGGTCACTTCTTTGAAAAGCACCAGGGTGGAACAGTCCTGATAAGGACTGATTCTGCTCATTGAGCAATAGGGCTGATGTCACCGGCATTGGGAACAGGTCAGGCCCTATTAGCAAGGAGGCAAAAAGAGGTAACTCAGGGCCATTTACAGGCTCACAGAACCCAGAAATTTCTAAAAGCAAGGCTCAAAAAGATTCCTTTATACACACAAAAACACCTCAAAGTGGATCAGAGCCTTACATGTAAGACCTAAAACTATAAACCTAGAAGAAAACACAGGAGTAAAATTCCTTAACCATGTTTTAGGCAACAGTTTGCTACGTATGACACCAAAAGGAAAAGCAACAAAGGAAGAACACTAATTGAACTCATCAAAATTAAAAACTCTGTATTTCAAAGAAAAGTAGAAAGACAACCCACAGAATAAGAAAATATTTGAAAATGCTATGTCTGATAAGAAACCTGAATCCAGAAGGTAAAAATAACTCTTATAACTTGATAATAAAAAGTCCAAATACTCCAATTTAAAAATTCAGAATCCAAAGAATTTGAGTAGAAATTTCTCCAAAAGAGATATATAAATAGTAAGAATACAAAATGATGCTCAACATTATTAGCCATCATAGAAATGCAAGTGAAAACCCCAATGAGACACCACTTCACACACACTAGGATGGGTATAATAAAAAGACAGATGATAAGTTTTGGCAAGGATGTGGGGAAACTGGAACCTTCATATGCTGCTGGTGGGAATGTAAAATGGTGTGGCCACTTTGGAAAACAATCTGTCAGTTTCTCAAATGATTAAACATAGAATTACCATATTGTCCAGTAATTTCACTCCTAGGTATACACCTAAGAGAAATGAAAGTGTATGTCTGCATAACAACTTGAATGCAGATATTCACAGCAGCATTATTCCTGACAGCTGTTAAGTGGGAAAAACACAAATGTGCATCAATTGATGAATAAATAAAATGTGGCATATCTATACAATGGAATATTAGTAATAAAAAAGAATAAAAGGCTACAACATGTGTGAACCTTGAAAATATTATGGGAAGTGAAAAAAGCCAGTCGCAAAAGACCACATATGGTTTGACCCTATGTATATAAAATGTCCAAAACAGGCAAATCTGTAGAGGGAGAAAGTAGCTTAGTGGTTGCCTAGGGCTGGAGAGGTAGGGAACTTAAGGGGTGATGGCTGATTGGTACCAGAGTTCTTTTGGAGGTGATTAAAATATTCTAAACTTGACTGTTGTGAATCAGTTAATACATTCACAGATAGGTGAATATACTAAAGCCCATCAGATTGGACACTTTAAATAGATATACTTTATGCTATGTGAATTTTATCTCAATAAAGCTACTTTTTAAAAGTCCCTCTGCAGGGAGGGCCTTAGAATACCTAAAGGTGGCCATTATTTTTTCAAATAACTCTATTAGAAGTTAAGTGCACCACTGAAAAGAGAAAACTAAGAAATTCCTGATACTAAATGGCCCATTTCCACCCACTTTTTTCTCCGGAGACTAAGCTGTCTGTCTCCTGGCAATGGCCTGAGGCCTTTCTGTGCTATCCGAGAGGGAAAAACATACAGATGAAAATAGCATCAGGCCATTCTGGTAGTTATTTGGTTTTTACTTTGGAATCTAGGTAACGATGGTGTCAGAAAAACTTCCACCTCAGTAATGACCATTCTCAGCTTTCCCTGTAATGGAACCGTCTGTGCCCCAGAATGGGGACAGAAATAGCAGACCTGAGATATGACCACAAAGCACTGCAACACATGTGCAGGCTCCATCTGGCCACCTGTAGAAAGACAGGGTGGAGAAGCTTCCCTTCTAGAAACCTCTTCATTGCATGCTGCCTAGAACATGATCCAATTTCATTAAATTATTCTAGTTAGGCAGCCTATTAATGGGTGCCCAGGTATTCTCAGACTGATGCAGAAGAGTTGGATTCAATAAACTTATAGCCTTTTTGGCCCTGAACCTCTATGATTCCACAGAATGAGTTATATAATCATATTTATTCTAAATACAAATCCACGAAAAAAATCAATGAAATGTTTTTCACTTTCAATTATAAATAGATTGCAAGATGATACAGTTTGGCTGTTTCCCCACCCAAATCTCATCTTGAATTGTAACCCCCATAATCCCCACATGTTTAGGAAGAAATCCCCATGCTACTCTTGTGACAGTGAGTGAGTTCTCACGAGATCTGGTGGTCTTATCAGGCGCTCTTTCCCCTTCGCTCCTCACTCTTCTCTCTCCTGCTTAAATGTAAAGAATGTCCTGGCTTCTCCTTAATCTTCTGCCATGGTTGTAAGTTTCCTGAGGCCTCCCCCAGCCATGTGGAATTGAGTCAATTAAAAGTGTTTCCTTATGGATTACCCAGTACTTCTCCAGAGCAGTGGAGTGTGTACTTTTTCACAGCAGTGAAAACAGACTAATACACAAGAGAATACAATGATGTCAAAGATTCATTTTTTTCAAGATGGAGTCTCTGTCTCACTCTGTTGCCCAGGCTTGAGTGCAGTGGCACAATCTTGGCTCACTGGAATCTCTGCCTCCAGGGTTCCAGTGACTCTCCTTCCTCGGCCTCCTGACTAGCTGGAATTACAAGTGAACACCACCATGCCCAGCTAATTTTTGAATTTTTAGTAGAATGGGGTTTCACCATGTTGACCAGACTGGTCTCGAACTCCTGACCTCGGGTGATCCACCTGCTTCAGCCTCCCAAAGTTCTGGGATTACAGGCATGAGGCACTGTGCCTGACCCAAAGAACAATCTCCATGCAATTTTATGTAAGCCAATGTAGATTCAGTGCAATCAGAGTAGAATGGATAATCTACATTATAAACTGAAGATCCAAGTTCTTGCCCTACTTCTGTCCTTGTCATGAAAACAAAATGAAACATCTTAGGGTGTCTAGGCCCCTGTTTCTCTTTCTATAAGATGAGAATATTAGTCATGATTTGGTCTCTAAGATCCTGTCTATGTTTGAGACTACAGATTCCCGTTGCTATATATCCCTTCACAGCTCTGGACAAGGAGAATTCAGCCCAATTCTCATGGCCTTCTACACAATCCAGAGTTTCAATGCCATACGTACTACATTTAGTGTCAAATTAAGTCAAAGGCTTCATTAGCCTGAAAGCTCTGTCCCTGGTCTGGGCATAGTAAACTATATCCTCCAGCGACCATCCCCCTCTCTCCTTTCTCCCCAGGCCTCTCCAGAGATTCCAGTAGGCTGGTGTCATCACAGGCAGGCAGACACATCCAACATGTTCCCAGCCTCCTGCCACTGCACTTCAGTGTGCCTCCCTCTTCAGTTACCCAGATCCTGCCCACCACCTCAGAGCCAGCTCAATCTCACCCCTCCAGGACCCCTGAGACCCCCATTGTACCACTATAGTCTAACTGTGTAGACCCCACACTGGGCACACTATATATGTTCATTACTGGCTGTGACATCTGATTATGCCCTTCTCCTCGTCTGGAAGCTCTTAGAAAATCATGCTCAGAAACTCCATAACACGTGAAGAGAAGCAGTGCTGGTGTGGGAACGGTGAGATATGTTTGTCCACCTAGCTGTCCGGCATCAGCACTGGTCTTAGCCTTCTGAGGTAGTGCATTCTGAGCCTTAGTCTTGAGAGAAAATAAAGTGGCTGACAAAAGCTGACCAAAAGCCTTTCAAAGGAAATGCTTAGTTATACCTAAGGACGCTTATCTGAGGTCAGGGCAAGGATGAAGCCTAAAGGTAGACACGGGGAAGAACTTCTGGAGAGCAGTGATTCCCTGTGCCCCTGTGTCCCCAGGAGGGTGTACACTCACCTTATTTGGAAATCTGTATAAAATGAGTGAAGGGTTCTATTTCTTGGGCAGTGTGGGCACAGGTCTCTGGCGAGGTTGGTGGCCTCCCAGAAAATCCTTCCTGCATCATGGTTCTGGGTCATCAGCCACAGCTCCTAAGAGCCATGAGGTTTGAGCCCAGAATAATTTATGTGGTTTTTTTTTCAGTCCTAAAGTTTCCATAAAATCAAAGTAGTCAGAGCTGAAGGGGCTAAGAGATCATCCAGTCCTGTCTGCTCATCGCACAGATGAGGGACGGCCACCCAGAGCCACAGAAACTGTCCCACGGCCCCAGTTCACAGACTCTTCCTCTCTCTCGTACAGTTCCAAGTTCACTGTACATTCTAAATTAAGATGTGAATACAAGCAGCAACACCCAAGAGTAAATATGAAGTGTGCATATGAAAGAAACCCATTCACATGGACCATATTACATTATAATCACGGTGTTTACTGCTTGGCAACCGTCTGCTTGGCCCAGCAAGGGTGTCAGTGAGGAAGAGAGGACGAGGAGGTACAAATCTGTGAACTACACATGGTCCTTGCTCTCCCAGCTTCTCTCTCTCATTGGCCAGGTAACAGGTAAACACATGAAAAATCAAATAATGTTATGAGAAGAAAATATAAGTTCAGGGCAACAACAGCAGGTTCGTATGAAGGCCCTTCATAATTGCTGTCCTACCTAGAAACTGAATGACAGGGAATCAGAGTCACAAGTCATGAAGTCTAACTGGGTGGGGTCCCAGAGAAAGACTCAGTGCAGTAGGTGGGGCTGCAGCCAGCCCTGGGAGGGTGGGAGGATGACATTCACATAGGCAAGAGAGTGATAATTCACACACACAGCTCCTCACTGCACATTGAACCCTGCTGACTTCTGGCTTCTCTCCCGGGAGTAACTGCAACTCAAGGTTCTGACCTTATCTCTAGAGTAGCAGAATGACGGAGAAGGAGAGTTTCTTTTTGCTTCTCACAGGAGGTTAATCACCCATCTGGAATGCCTACATTTGGTTGACACTGGCTCACCCTACCATCTTCCACCTGAACCATTCACCTAAATGCGCCATTTTTTCCCTATTTCTCATTTGTGTGTGAGTGTGTGTGTGTGTGTGTGTGTGAGAGAGAGAGAGAGAGAGAGAGAGAGAGAGAGACACACATGCTGTCACTGGGTGAACAGGCCACCCTGGGCATGGTTCCATCTACACTGTTTGAAGTTTGTTTTCCAGCTTCTGAGCATCATTTGCAATTACAATGCTGTCATACGTAGAAAAGGGATAGGCTAATTAATCATTGTCAGTACTGGTCCCTATTTGATGAGATTTTGGAGCAGCATGGCTGGGAATAATTGGTATCGATTGTATTTCCTTGCTTTATATCACTGAAAATATTAATTTAGCATCATGGTTGCTATGCATAAATATCCTGGAAAATAGGGTACAGCTGAATAGTGCCGGTTCATTCATTCATATTCAACAAATTATGTACTAAGCACCTACCGCAATATGTGAACAGCACTAAACTCAGAATATTGGTCTGCGGGGGGCCTGTATTAGCCTCCATGATTCCCTGAACTTAGGCAAGACCCTTCTGGTCAGCTGCAGATAGGCACAATGGATAGCTTTGCTTCTAGAGAATGTAACTGAGACATTCAGCATTATCTAATGCCTGAATTCCTCTAGTCAGGTGGCTTTCTCATGGGTACTCAGAGCCCTATGATTACCCAGATGAGCTGATAAGTCACAGTCACTAGCTAAGATTAATCTGTGTGACACCAGAATGTGTCTCTACCTAAAGGGAAAGGAATGAAGAGTAGTGTCTTTGGTCACAAATAAGGTATCTCCAAATAGTTTTTGACGAAGTTCCTAAGTGGATTTTGTAACTGAAGAACAATCTACGCTCATTGTTAATCTTGACAGTATTTCTGTGAGTGTATTCACGTCAGCTCAACAATTTAAGCTCAACAATTAAACGTATTCACGTTTGCTCTATGGGGTTGTGTGCTGGACTTCATCATGGGATAAGTACTGCTGGCTGGGGCCAAAACCCCCCAGGAAAAAAGGGAACCTGAGCCCAGTAGCTGAGTCTTAGGTTTCCTCCTTTAGGGTCGGTCACAGTCCCCTCAGCTCATCCAAGCACCTCACAATGTTGCCAGTCATCAGATGCATTTTCAGTTCCTACTTTGTAAAAATTATGTTCTCTATTGATGCTGACTACAGGACCCTGACTTCATCTGCACCCAACAGATAAAGCCTGGACTTGTGCTTGTAAATTAAAGCTCCCCATCTCCTTTTGGCTTCTCTGTACCTGAATATTCTTACCCATTCTCCTTAACGTGAATGTGCATGGGAGCAGGACCATTTCCTCAAACACTAGCATGAGTGAATCCTGTGGAAAGTCAGTCCACGTAGAATAATTCAAATCAACTGTTTAGAGAAATGGGGTTTCAGAGCAATTACATTTTCCAGACCGTTCACAATTCAGTGGTGTAGGTATGACCAGCCTTGAGTTGAGACCTCTGTAATATCCATCTTTAACATTAATATGCTGTGGATGCAAAGCAACTGATCACTGGAGGGAGTTTGGCTGCCTCCAGGAGTTCACCGGTAACAACAGTATCTGAATAAGGACAGAGGACAGGTGTGGAGGAAGCAGGCAAAGATCTTTCTGTGAGTCTCCTCCAAGGGAACTGGGTCTTTATACACAGTTACTGTTTTAGAGCTGACCCTTCAGAAATCATCAATCTTCACCAGTAGCTTGTTATATCTGGAGGTATCTCATAATTCAAACAAAGCTGACAAGTTTTAACACTGAGAACACACTGGCTTCTGCAACAGGCACCATCCACTTCTCATCCCCATTCATACAGCTTGCCCCTGGCCACCTCCCACTCACCTTCCTGGGTGGCCCCCCAGCAGATACAGCTACCTGGTTAGCGCCCCCTCTATCCTACCTCAGTTGCTCACCAGCAGTTTCCTGCCTGCATAGCTTTTCTCCCTAACCAGATTGGAGGTGCCTTGGAAACACGGCCAGGCTCAGACATTCGTTCAGCCCATCGAAGCACCATCCCATCAATAACCCCTTCTGAGTGACCCTGGGTTAGGAAAATGAGTGTTGCTGAAATTCTGCTAAGACTGATTCCGTACAGCTAGGCAGAGGCAGCGAGCGCTGGCTGAAGTTTCCTGTGAAAATGGACAGTGCCTAGAAGAGAAGGAAATGATACATGGAGAAAGTTCCAGATATCTGTGAGGAACATGATGTGTCCTGTCCACTACCCTGCTTTTCCTCATTGGCCTCCTCACCACTGGAGGAAACTCAGAAGCTGGTGCAGGTAGGGAAAGCCCTCTCAACTTCCTAAGAAGACCTTGCCCAACAGGGGTGGGTCCTCTTCCCCAGAGGCCTCTCCTCATTGGGGGTTTCTTGAAGACAGGCACTTGGACTCCTGCTGGGACCAGGCAGGCCACCCATCCTCAGGGGCAGTGGCTGGTCACTCACCAGACCTCCCTGCATCCACTTTCTCTCGCCGCCCCCAGCACATGCTGAACCCACAGCCACAGATACTGATCAGGATTAGGGTATCGGTGCAAATCCAAGGTCCACCAAAATGGAAAAGAAGGAGCCGGTGAGAACATGTCTCCACCAAAACAGTGGTCAGGACTGCTTCTCCACGTGGCTCCCAATTCAGTGCAGGAGAAGCAGGGATTTTGTCCCCGGGGTGGGTCATCTCCTGAAGAAGGCACCCCTGGTCAGGGCAGGCTTCTCATACCCTGAGGCACCGGCAATGGCCCCACTGAGATACAGGAAGGGCCCCACCAGAGCCTTGAAGATGCTCAGGGGAGACAGCACAGCGGGGACCCAGCTCCAGGTGGCTGCAGCTGCATCCCAAGTGGGCCCCCTCCCCTGAGGCTCTTCAAGGCTCAAAGAGAAGACGGTGCGGTGCGGAAAAGCAAACAGGCCAGGCCGGGCACGCGCCCTTTGGACCTTTTGCAATCCGGGCGCCCCTGCAGCCTGGGCCTCCTATAAAAGGGATGCGTGCGCCGGCCGCGCCGCGCATTCTCACCGGGGCCTGCGGGGCAGAGCTGCCCTTCTCGGTTGCTGTCCCTGAGGAGCCCGTCCAGCCAGCTGGGCCGCGAGGCCGAGGCCAGGCCGCAGCCCAGGAGCCGCCCCACCGCCACCGGCCATGGGCCTGCCAAGGCCCGCGCTGCTGGCGCTGCCGGCGCTGCTGCTGCTGCTGCTGCAGGCGGGCGCCGGGGCGGGTGAGTGCGCGGGCGCGATGCGGGCAAGGAGGGGGTTGGCTGGGGTGGTCCGGGGCTAGGCCAGGGGGACGGCAGCCACAGGGGCCAGGGCGAGTGGGGGGACTAGACCAGCTGGCGGCTCCTGCAGGCTCAGGATGGGGGGCGCGGGATGGAGGGGCTGAGGAGGGGCGCTCCGGAGCCTGCCTCCCTCCTAAAAAGTGTGACCTGTGCCGGCGGTCCTTCACGTCGGGCCCTAGCACCCGCTGGGAAGACGTGGGACGCTCACGGATTTCTTTCTCTGTCTTACAGAAGAGGAAGTTCTGGAAAATGTCACCCCGATCTGTTCACGTAAGGCATCTGCGCATGGGGCGGGGAGGGGCGTCCAGCCCCGTGGTACATCACCCGGGTCCCTGAGGGACTCTCACTCTACAGGGCTGGATGGCACCATGCTGTGCCCTGCTCTGACCCCAGGAAGCAAGTTCCTTGAGCCCCTGCGCATCCCCAAGGGATGCCAACTCTTTTCTACCTGCCCTTCGGTGCAGTCCCAAAAGTTCAGCCTGGGGGTGGGGGAGGGAAGGGACTGTCACTCCGTTGACCTGGGCACGCTTTGAAGAAACATCACTGTCCTATTTATCAGTGACTAGTCATTGATTCGAAGCATGTGAGGATGAGGAAATGCTGACTTTAACCTCTGTGCAGAAGTCGGACCTCCACCCCCTTCCTATTTACCTGACCCCTGGGGATCAAAGGAGCTGGCCTCGAAGCGGGATCCTTTGTGCTGGAGCCGCTGGGCGGGCTTCTGATGGGGCAGCACCGCCATCTGGTGGGCACCTGTCATCACTGCAGCTGGGCTCAGCACCCAGATGTTCTTTTTCTTCCTTTGTTCAGAAAATTCCTCTCAAGCACTGTGGAAACCTCCAGAAACTCCTTTCTAGAAGTTTCTTAAGTTAGTTATGCCTAATGCTTAATTGAACTTTGCCTCAGGTATTTGGTAGTCTCAGAGTCACAGAATTACCACGTTTTCAAGTTAAAGCATTAGAGATAGTACTATCTGTTTGCTTTACCGTTGCCATCTCTTAATTTACCAGAGGGTCTCTTCTGCAGATTTGCTGAGCCCATTACTTGACACTTGTCACTCCCTTCCCTGTGCCCCAGATGATGTATTCAAGATATGCCAGCTAATTTAAACAGCCTCAGCAAAAATATTAACGGAGAAGTCAAATCTATAAAGGCAAATTAAGTATAATGCAAAGTCAATTAAAAATAATTTGAGTTTAATTACCATTTTAAATTATCTATGTCACTGCCCCTCTCTGCCCAGAACTGGCTGCCCTTGGGAGAGCTATTTCTGCCATGTGGCTGAGTATTTCTCCCCATGTTAGGAGATGCAACCCGATTCAGGCACCTCCGGAAATACGTGTACAGCTATGAGGCGGAGAGCTCCAGTGGCGTCCCTGGGACTGCCGATTCAAGAAGCGTCACCAGGATCAACTGCAAGGTATGGAGGACATGGGCAGGAGGAACCTGGAGCCCACAGCTTTCCCCCAGCCCTGTTCCAGCAGGCGCCCAATACACGACCTTCCCGGAGGCTTTGTACTGTGTAAACACAGAACATCCCAGAACTGTTGTAATCTTATCAAAATGCTGCAACTTTGCCTCTGTAAGTCTGACACATTGCTGAGATGTTGTCTTCCCCCCAAAATTTCACAAGCCAGATGTATTTTCCCATGAACTTTCCAGATGCAATGGGAGTACATCACCTAGATTAGCAGCAGTGTGGGTCTGTAGATTTCAACATGCGAGAAGCCCAACAGGTGAGCTAAGGGAGGTGGGCATCTCAGAAATGCACTGTGAAATGCAGCTTTTATAATCTAAGTCAAACAGAATCTGTTGCTAAGAAATGAATGGACAGAAGAAAGAATATAAGCATGCAGTTTGTTCTAAAATAAAACTTATTGAGACTAGTTGTACTCATGTCACGTACATCTGGAGAAGAACTGTAGGCAGCTGTAGGGGTTTGGGTGGGGAAGGGAAGTCAGGCTGAGAAGTGGCCTTCCTTAGAGAGTGCTGTAACTCTTGTGTGCTGTCCAATGTGCTAGACATGAGCCACATAGGGCTATTTCAATGGAATGAAATTAAAAATTCATATTTGTTGTCACCTTAGCTGCATTTCAACTGCTCAACAGCCACCCTTGCTGGTGGCTCCCATGATAGGCAGCACAGATGCAGAACATTTCTATAAACTTATTTGAATAGTGCTGGATAATAAGTAGGCATCCCTTGAAACTCCCGCTATATGTGAAGCTCTGACTATGCCCTAATAGATATAATCAGTTTTTTGGGTTACATTAAGGAGACATTTGCTGTGGAAACTAAGAATGGTGGTCTTCCTGCTTTCTCTTTTTCTTCTTCACTCTCACTCCTAGTCTACAGCGCTTCTATTTAACGCTCTTTATAATTAAAGTGAGTAACTTCAGAACCAATAAAAGGACATCCCCCTTCCTGTGCATAGGGGCAAACTTAATTACCTGGGAGGGGGAACTTGTTACCTGGGAGGGGGAAAAGGCCAGCAATAGGACGAAGTCTAGGTTGATGCCGAGAACCCAGGAGGCATGTTGATAAGGCATGTGGTGTTGAGGAGCAGGCAGTGGCCCCAGTGGCACTCCAGTTGGTGCTCTGATTACAGATTAAGCCCTGGGCTTCAGGGGCCGCCTCTCATTCCTGATAGACTTCCTCAGAGCTCTGCTCCCCTGTATTCTCAGGCTGAGCTGGAGGTTCCCCAGCCCTGCAGCTTCATCCTGAAGACCAGCCAGTGCACTCTGAAAGAGGTGTATGGCTTCAACCCTGAGGGCAAAGCCTTGCTGAAGAAAACCAAGAACTCCGAGGAGTTTGCTGCAGCCATGTCCAGGTAAGGCGTGCTGAGCGAGCACACGCATGCGTGTGTGTCCGCTGAGGCATGAACTTGTGTATTTCCAAACCAAGAACTCCGAGGAGTTTGCTGCAGCCATGTCCAGGTAAGGCGTGCTGAGCGAGCACACGCATGCGTGTGTGTCCGCTGAGGCATGAACTTGTGTATTTCCACCAGGCATGGATGTGACTCTAAGTATTTGTATTCCGTATTCACCATGGATCAGGGAATAGCCGAGTTTTCACAACCATCAAAAGAAAGAAGCATTATTTACCCTTCCCTAGTTAGGTTCCTTTAATTATCATTTAAATGGGTTTCTAAAAGATCCCATGCTTTAAACTTCTTGAGATTATGAAACTGAGATGATTTGTTTAAACAAGTGAATTCTTGTTTAAAGAATTAACAAGACTGGTGCTTGGTAGTCTTTGGTGTGGGGTCCCAGAGGCACTGGCTGCTGTGGCATGCAAATGGCAGGGCAGGGTCTGTTCAGCACAGGGCAGAGGAGCACCTAGGCTTCAGTGGTTCTCCCTCCCGGACTGGCATTCAGCCACTGCACGCTGATCGGCCGCTGCAGCTGCATCTCTTCTGACTGATCAGGGCCCACGTCACACCCATTGTAAATATTTCCAACATCGCCCCTGCCGTATCTTCAATCCCAGTTTGTAGGGTCCCAGGTGTGTGTGAATACAGGCGGGATAGAGTTGTTAATTTGGTAGCATCGGAAAACTCCCCCTATATTAGTCTGTTTTCATGCTGCTAATAAAGGCATACCTGAGACTGGGCAATTTACAAAAGAAAGGTTTATTGGACTCACAGTTCCACATGGCTGAGGAGGTCTCACAATCGTGGCAGAAGGCGAGGAAGGGCAAGTCACATCTTAGGCAGATGGCGGCTGGCAAAGAGAGCTTGTGCAGAGAAACTCTCGTTTTTAAAACCATCGGATCTCGTGAAACCCATTTGCTATCACAAGAGCGGCACAGGAAAGACGCGGCCCCATGATTCAATCACCTCCCACCAGGTCCCTCCCAAAACACATGGGAATTATGAGCACTACAAGATGAGGTTTGGGTGGGGACACAGAGCCAAACCATATCACCATCCTTGCCCAGTTTTAAGTTTTGCTGAACATTAGATTCAGATGCCTGTGAGGCTTCTTTCTTTCATATGCTTTATTTTCTCTAAGACTTAGCTGTGTGCGAGGGAGACAGGTGGGTGGCAGGAGGAAGGAGTGGTCATTTGTTGGTCCTTGGTCTTCTCTAAACACAGAAGAGACTTCGGCTCTTGACAAGGAGGGCTTTCCAGGTTTGCATCTTCATGACTTTAACTGTCCTTTTTTTAAGGGACATAAAATAATTATACGTATTTATTGAGAACATATTGATGTTTTGATACCTGTGAGGTATGGTGATCAGATCAGTGTAATTGGCATATCCATCATCTCAAACATTTATATTTCTTCATGTTGGGAACTCTCTGAGAGGGTGTAGGCTGTGGGAGATGAATCCATCTCCTTTTCCTCCTGATGTAACCAGAGTGGCTGCAGCCAGGTCCTCAGAAACTCAGAGAGTCCCCAGTGGGAAATCCCTGAGACCAAAGTCAACATGGGCTTCAGCCATGGCCCAACACCATGCAAAAGAGTGACTGACCAACAAATGTATGAAATGAAGCTCCAAGTCACTGGTAGTCAAGAAATGCAAATTAATGTAACAACAAGGTTTGGGGTTATTTTTTGTTTTTTTTTGTTTTTTTTGAGACGGAGTCTCTGTCCCCAAGACTGGAGTGCAGTAGAGTGATCTCAGCTCCCTGCGACCTCCACCTCCCAGGTTCAAGCAATTCTCCTGCCTCAGCTTCCCAAGTAGCTGGGATTACAGGTGCCCACTACTATGCCCAGCTAACTTTTTTGTATTTTTAGTAGAGACGGGGTTTCATCATGTTAGCCAGGCTAGTCTTGAACTCCTGACCTCGCGATTCACCCGCCTCAGCCTCCCAAAGTGCTGGGATTACAGGTGTGAGCCAACAACAAGATATTTATCAGCTTATACCCATCAGCCTGAAAAACTGGAAACAGTGATAGCACCTGTTGCTGGCAGGCTAGTGAGGAAAAGTGTGCTGTCGTGAGCTGCTGGTGGAAATGGGAGCCATCAGGCAATATCTACTCTAATTTAAAATACTGAATTCCCTTTGAGACAGTTATTTTAGTCTCTGGGCCTTTAGTCCATGAAAATAAAAACAGTAATGTGTGAAGGTAGACGAATAGGGATGTTTGTTTTGGTATTGTTTGTGTGGTTAAAAAAAAATCCAGAAAGAGAGAAGGCAAACACCATCAAATGGGGCAATGTGTGAGTAAATTCTATCTCGCCATGGAATGGAATGTTCTGCATGCAGCTTTTAAAAAATCTGTTAGAGCTATACCAAGTGACTTGGAAGGATTTTTGTGAAATATAATTGAGAAAAACAAGATAAAAGTATGCACAATACAATGCCACTTGTATAAAACAATGACAAAACCTTTGCATGACTGTGTTTGTACTCACCCATGTTTACAGAGGATCGTGTGAGTGTCAGGAACAAATGGAGCAACCACTCGGGCGTCCGTATGGGGGAGATGGGCACAGAGACTGATACGAGTGGAGAACAGAGCAGGGCTGGATGAGCCAAGCCAAAAAAAAAAGGAAAAACACAGCTGGACCTGGTGGCTCATGCCTGTAATCCCAGCACTTTGGGAGGCCAAGGCGGACAAATCACCCCAAGTCAGGAGTTCAAGAGCAACCAGGCCAATATGGTGAAACCTGCCTCCACTAAAAATACAAAAATTAGCTGGGTGTGATGGCAAATGCCTGTAGTCCTAGCTGCTCTGGAGGCTGAGGCAGGAGAATAATCTGATCCTAGGAGGCGCAGGTTGCAGTGAGCCAAGATTATACCACTGCACTTAAGCCCAGTGATAAAGCGAGACTTGGTAAAAAAGAAAAGAACGAAAGAATCACCAACACATATGTATGTGTGCATACTTTTTTGAAAATGTATATCTATGCATAGTTATATTCTATATTTACAAATAAATTATATCAGAAGAACAATTAGTTAAAAACATACATAAGGAAAGAAACTTTAGTACTATCCAGCTTGCTTTCAGTTGTAATGGAGAAGGGCATTTCTGTGACCACCCTCTCTCTGGGACAGGTATGAGCTCAAGGTGGCCATTCCAGAAGGGAAGCAAGTTTTCCTTTACCCGGAGAAAGATGAACCTACGCACATCCTCAACATCAAGAGGGGCATCATTTCTGCCCTCCTGGTTCCCTCAGAGACAGAAGAAGCCAAGCAAGTGTTGTTTCTGGTGAGGATTTAGAAAGCTGATTGATAGCAGTGGCCCTTCAAACTCATCTTCATGTGTTAGAAGTCCCACCATATACAAAGCAGATCATGAGTCAGCTCCATGGCTAGTTACATAGGAAGCCCTGGATTGCCATGCAATACTGGTGCCCGAGGTTCCTCCTGTCCCTTGGGCTCACTGACAGATCATCCCAAGCAGGCTGATCAGGTTGGGTCTAATTTTAAAACAGTTGAGGAGTCTTGACCACCCCACCCCTGCTTTTATTTGATGCTGTTCGCCTGTGTTTACTGGATTATAGTGTAACACAGTAAATCCTTTGTATATTTTAAACACCAAAAAGAATTGGATCTGTTGCCAGTCTCTTAAGAATTTCAGGTTTCAATCTGAGACAGAATTCATTTCCCCTCAGTCCTATGAGCACTTTTGTGCCCATATCTTGTTCTAGTTTCTATACGACACATACTTGGAGAAGACAGCAACGTAAACTGCAGAGGCCTTTCTGCAGACCCACCCTTAACTGGTTTTCCCTCTCCTAACTTGGGCTGGCCAGGCACTAGCAAGAACACACTCTGCATAGGAGGAAAAAGAAAGTCCCTCCCAAAGCTAGATTCCTTCTGCCTTTTCTCCCAGGATCCCCACCCCATCCCTCCCAAGAACCTAAGGGTGTTTCCCATGTTGAATACATGTGGTTGCATCTTCTGCCCCCATAGGATACCGTGTATGGAAACTGCTCCACTGACTTTACCGTCAAGACAAGGAAGGGCAACGTGGCAACAGAAATATCCACTGAAAGAGACCTGGGACGGTGTGATCGCTTCAAGCCCATCAGCACAGTCACCAGCCCGCTTGCTCTCATCAAAGGCATTGTAAGTCCCACGTCAGCACTGTCATGCACAACAGGCAGCATCCTCTTATTAATAAAATTCCAGAATGCTTGAGCTAGTGGGAACCTTTGAGGACAGGCTGCCCAGCCTGTTTTTTACACAGATGACAGATAGGACACTGAGCAGGCATGAAAAGGACTGCCCAGGCTTCATGACCTAGGATCAGTTGAGCCAAGACTTGAGTCAGGCTCCTCCCTCCCAGCCCAGAGCTCTGTCATCTCTCCTGTCCTTCTGTCACTGGCACCAAACCACTTTCACTCTCATCACTTGAGAGAAATGACTGCCCATTCCTGAGAAGGCTCCGGGGCTAGACATAGGGAAGCAAAACCACCTACTGTTCCTTCCCGCACAAGGACTCCTTGTGCAGGCTCCAAGCCCCTGGCCTTTGAAGAAGTCCCAAGACCTTTGTTCTCCTCCTCTCCCTCATCCCATGAAGTGGAGTCACTTAGAGTGCTCCAGCTTCTTGTCCTTTCACCCCAAGTACCACCACCCTGACCAAACATGGCCCCTCTGCCTCCGGCCCAGAACACCCTCTCCTCTCTGTTAACTGGGGCCATGAAGCACCGTATTACCTTACCCCTGCAACATCTTCCATATATGAGCCCCAGGCTGTCTCACTAAACATGAAGAACTTGAGTGGTCACTGTCATGCCTGGCACTGTTCCTGGTCATTGTCCTTGGGGCTGAAAGCAGGGAGTCTGGTGACCACAAGGGCCACAGTCAGAAGAGGATGATGCACTGGCTTAGGGGTCTTTTCTGAGCATCTGTTGTGTGCTCAACACCACTCTGGGCAGCGCCGAGGAAGGGACAGTGGTAGATGAACCATGGACCTTCCCCTCAGCATGCTTCCAGTCTGATGTAAGAGCCAGGTCAATAAAGTATACATGCTATACTCAATAAAGTGATAAGCTGAGCAGTGCAGGCAGGAAGTCCTGGGCCTGACCAGGAAGGAGGAAGTATTATTCATGTAGCTCAATGGGCAATGTTTCATGGAGGATATGAAGCAGAAACCTGAAAAATGTGAAGGATGACACATTTAAATGAAAGAGACACATAAGAATGGGCTTCTGGGCAAAGAAAACTTCCTGAGCAGGTGTGTGAGGGGCTCTGTGGTGGGATGGGCATGTGGAGGATGAAAGTATAGACTTTATCTATTGGGGATGGAAAAAGAGGAGTCTACAGCTTGACTCAGCTTTGGGGATGTTGACTCGTTGCACCCCCTGGTCTAAATGTCAGGTACCCAGTTCTCTTCTTTCTCTGAGTTTATCTAGTGGTACAGGACTCCTGCTCCCTTCTACCTTAAATGCTCTTGACAGAAGGTGCAGGGACTGATCAAAACACTTGCCTCCAATCTCATTCACAGACCCGCCCCTTGTCAACTCTGATCAGCAGCAGCCAGTCCTGCCAGTACACCCTGGATGCCAAGAGGAAGCATGTGGCAGAAGCCATCTGCAAGGAGCAGCACCTGTTCCTGCCTTTCTCCTACAAGTAGGTCACCTGATGCACCCCTGATTTGTCATTTGATGGGTCAGTGAGAGCTGAACGCTTCTCAAGTGCCCTGTTCAGGCAAAGCTGTGCCTGGGAGGGAGGTATGGAAAGGGATGAAATGCGACCCATCTGTCCTCCTTTTTAAGCTAACAGGCCATTTGACAGAAAAGTCCAAGGCATGCAAAACAATCCAAGACCAATAAAAGATATCTAAGACCCAGTCTTTAAGGGCTGTAGATCCAGAAAACTTGGGGGTCATTGCAGGGGACCCTGGGTAGAAAAAGTTTCATGGAAGATTTGGGATTTTAAATGGAAACTTTTGTATCCAAATCCACTTGCTACATTCTTGGCTCTATGCTGTGGAAGATCCGAAAGAATGTTGAGACTGCACTCATTCCTACCCTCTAGCCACTCCAGACTAGTGGAGAGTATAAGGCCCACATGTCCTTTTGATGGGAGGATGACTAGCGTGACCAGGAGGAGGTGGATCTTATTCATTCAGGGCTAACAATGGTTGGATTTACCAGTGCTTGAAAGATGGGCAGGCCTTGGGTAGATGCAGACATAGGGGAAGCATTCAGCATGGAAAGAATGGCATGTTCTGGCCATCCCTGGCATGACACGCTTCCTTGGTTACCAGGAATAAGTATGGGATGATGACACAAGTGACACAGACTTTGAAACTGGAAGACATGCCAAAGATCAACAGCCGCTTCTTTGGTGAAGGTAAGATTTTCTGTCTGCATAGTTGCTGGAAAATCTGCTCAAGATGTGCCAATCATGGCTTAGCCACCTGCTAGGCCCTGTTAAATGTCTGCTGACTAAGAAGTGATATGCACACTGGTGTTCTGGCTACCTCTAGTGAGAAAGCAAACTCATCTCAGGATGTCAAGTTGCAATAGCATAAAAGAAAAGTTCTCAGTGCTACCTAGGTGTCTGTAAATAGAAAACCGGAACCCTAGGTTTAACATGACATATTTGGTAGAACTGACATCACCCATCCTGTGATAAGACCCGGAGCTGTCCCATATAAGGTGGACCAAGTGGGAGAAAACCTTCAGAGTCCGGCTTAGGTGTCTTTTCTGAGCATCTGCTATGTGCTCAACCCTACTCTGGGCGTCACTGAGGAAGGGACAGTGGCAGATGAACCATGGACCTTCCCCTCAGGATGCTTCCAGTCTAATGCAGGAGCCAAGTCAATAAAGTATACATGGTATACTTGATAAGATGATAAGCTGAGCGGTGCAGACAAGAAGTCCTGGGCCTGACCAGGAAAAAGAAAGTATGATTCATGTAGCTCAATGGCAATATTTCATGGAGGATATGAAGCAGGAACCTGTAAAATGCAAAGGATGCGTAAATGAAAGAGACACATAAGAATGGGCTTCTGGGCAAAGAAAACTTACTGAGCAGGTGTGTGAGGGGCTCTGTGGTGGGATGGGCATGTGGAGTTAGTCTTTAGAGGTAGAAGGGGCTTTAGCAATCTTGAGTGCAACCCTGACCCAGCATTGTATTGTATTTATATCTGTCCAAATTCTATCTTGTGCATTACATCATTGTCCTTTTTGTTCATAGCAATCTGTGATGTCAGGTGTTAGAGACGTGATTTTAGACCCATTCTACAGACGGGAAAGCGACACATAGAGAGGCTTACAGCTTGATGTAGTCAAGGCCACAGAATTTTAGAGGGGGGCAAATTAAGTACCCAGGTGTAATCTAAGCCAGGACTCTTCTCATTACACCACACCTGCATGATGACTTTTACCTCTCTTCCTGGCATAGGTCACAGCAGGTGGTGGAGGGGATGCAAAAGTGTCACCCCTCCCCACAAGCTGCTGGTAGATCCAATTAGAAGAAATGGTGGTGAGCACCAACGTGGCTGGTCCCAGTCGTAACCATGTTAACAGCAGCACCTCCTCACCAGTTCTTTCAAGCTAAGGCAGCACCTCCTCACCAGTTCTTTCCATCTGATGATGGACTCAGACAAGTCTGGACTCCACTTCAGCTCTACCTCTTAACCCTGAGACTCTTGGGAAACATAAGTTGCTCATCTCTGGGTCTCAGTTCCTCAGCTCTGGGTCTCATCTCTGGAACTCAGAGCTGAGATCCAGGGATGAGCAATTTACATTGCCCAGAAACTCTGTGAGTCTCAGAAGCAAGGCTGAATTTATCTTTAAATTAAACAGTAATACCAGCCCACAGGGATAGAATGATGAGTCAGTGAAAACAACTAAGTCAGTCATCTATGGCAGAGCCAGATCTAACAGGCATTGAATGCAGGATAGTAAATGCTGATACTCCACAATTTCCAGCTTCCAGTAGACAAAGATACGGTTGAGATAAAGAAGTGAGCTAGAGTACTTCTGACACTTCCCAACTTCCAGGTACTAACAAGATGGGTCTCGCCTTTGAGAGCACCAAATCCACATCACCTCCAAAGCAGGCCGAAGCTGTTATGAAGACTCTTCAGGAACTGAAAAAACTAACCGTCTCTGAGCAAAATTCCCAGAGAGCTAATCTCTTCAATATGCTGGTCACTGAATTGAGAGGCCTCAGTGATGAGGCAGTCACGTCTCTCCTGCCACAGCTGATCGAGGTGTCCAGGTATTTAATGCTTACAGCTCAATGTTTTTTATAAAACTGATGGTAACTGACTGAACTTTCAAATCTTGGCCAAATGGAGAATCTCAGGGACCATTTGGATATTAATTCAGTTAATCAATTAGTCAATCAGTTCATGACTGCTGGATAGAGAAATAGCAGCTGATGTCCTAAGAGTTTCATGAAACACACACACACATGCACACAGTATTCAAGGCAGCTATGTATTCGTGTGTTAAAATAGGAGGGGAATTGTTCCCTCATTTTGATGGATATCATTGAATTCCTAGTTCTCTTGCAGGTGCTCTCTGGAAGCTTATAGACTGGTGGAGAGAGAATTCAGGCAAACAATAGAATATGATTTATCTACGCTTCAAGGCACTGGCTTCAAGTGCTATGAAGGTCAGAGAAGGGACTGAGGTCAGGACCCAGCTAATGTTAGCCAGGCATGTTCTGTTTGCTGGCCAAAGGACAGTAGTAAAAGTCTTCCTGTAGAGACAGATCCATGGTTCCCCCTTGGGACTTTCCTTAATGTGGCTTCTCCTGTGGGTAACATTCCTAGGCAAGGTGTCATGGTTCTGAGCTCTAAGTTGGGTTTTGAAAGATGGTTCGATTTGAATAGTGAATGAGGGGATTAAGGGCTCTCCTGGCAGAGGACACACCATGAGCCATATTTTACCTGCCCTGAAGGTGGTCTGCATAACTTTATCCATGTCTTTCTTCTCAGCCCCATCACTTTACAAGCCTTGGTTCAGTGTGGACGGCCCCAGTGCTACACTCACATCCTCCGGTGGCTGAGTAGTGTGCATGCCAACCCGCTTCTGATAGATGTTGTCACCTACCTGGTGGCCCTGATCCCCGAGCCCTCAGTACAGCAGCTGCGAGAGATCTTCAACACGGCAAGGGAGCAGCGCAGCCGAGCCACCTTGTATGCGCTGAGCCACGTGGTCAACAAGTGAGTTTCAGGCCGTGTTTCTCCTCTGAGGAGCAGAGGAACATCTCATACCTCTGTGCATCTCTCTATTAAAATGGAACCCCTCCTTCCACTTTCAAACTCTGCTCCTTCCTCTTTTTTTCTTGACTATTTTTGGGGTGATTACTTTAAATAAGAAGTCAGCAAACACTACTCAAATTTTTAAAAATATTTTTCCTACATTGCATTATAAAAGTATTTGAACATAGGTAAGTTGACAGAATTATACAGGGAAAACCCCTAGAAAACCAGCTATATCCTACCAATTAAGTGTGACTATATTTGCTTTTTTGCATATACATTGATCCGTTAATTTACCTTATTATCTGAAGCACTTCAAAGTAAATTGCAAACATCAACACACTTTCCCCTAAGTACTTCAGCAAGCATATTATTAACTTCACTTCAATATTAGTTAGCAGTTTTCCTCTATTTATTTATTTATTTGTTTTTGGAGATGGTCTCTCTGTGTCACCCAGACTGGAGTGCAGAGGTGCAGTCACAGCTCACTGCAGCCTCAAATTCCTGGGCTCAAGTGATCCTCCCACCTCAGCCTCCTGCGTAGCTGGGACCGCAGGCACGTGCTACCTACCATGCCCGGCTAATTTTTGTATTTTTGGTAGAGACAGGGTTTTACCATGTTACTCAGGCTGACAGTTTTTTCTTTTGATGAAATTGTTTTCTTTTTCTTTTTTAAATTTTCACATAAATGTATGTGGTACAAGTGTAATTTTGTTACATGAATAGATTTTGTAGTAGTTAAGTCAGGGCTTTTAGGGTATCCATCACCCAGATAACATACAGTCTACCCATTAAGTAATTTCTCATCATCCATCTCCCTCTACTTCCCCACCTTCTGCGTCTCCATTGTCTATCATTCCACACTCTATGTCCTTGTGTGCACATTATTTAGCTCCCACTCATAAGTGACAATATGCATTATTTGTCTTTCTATGACTGTCCTGTTTCACTTAAGATAATGACCTTCAGTTCCACTTATGTTGCTGCAAATAACAAATCAATATTCTTTATATGGCTGAATAGTATTTTATCGCCTATACAGTCCACATTTTTAATCCAGTCGTCCATTGATGAACACTTAGGTTGATTCCATGTCTTTCCTATTATGAATAGTACTGTGATCAACCTGTGGATGCAGGTATCTTTTGGATATAATGATTTCTTTTCCTTTAAGTATATACCCAGTAGTGGGGTTGCTGGATTCATTGGTAGTTCTATTTTTGGTTCTTTGAGAAATTTCTGTATTGTTTTCAGTACAGGTTGTACTAATTTACAATCCCATCAACAGTGTTTAACTGTTCCGTTTTCTCTGTATCCTCACCAACATCTGTTATTTTTTGCTTTTGAATAATGACCCTCCTGACTGTTGTAGGATATTATCTCATTGTGGTTTTAATTTCTATTTCTCCAATGATTCGTGATGTTAAGCATTTTTTCATATGCCTATTGCCTTCTTTTGAAAAAATGTATGTCTTCTTTTGAAAAAATGTCTATTCATGTCCTTTGCCCACTTTTTAATGGATTATTTGGGGGATTTTTTTGTTGAGTTGTTTGAATTCCATGTAAATTCTGGATATTAGTCTCCTGCTGGATGAATAGTTTGCAAATCTATTCTCCCATTCTGAAGGTTGTCCACCGTGTTGATTATTTGTTCTGCTGTGCAGACTTTTTTTAGTTTAATTAAGTTCTTTTTGTCTATTTTTGTTTTTGTTGTCTTTGCTTTTGAGGTCTTAATCATGAATTCTTTGTCCAGGCTAATGTCCAGAGAGAAGTTTTCCCGAGATTTTCTTCTCGTATTTTTATAGTTTCAGGTCTTACATTTAAGTCTTTGATCCATCTTGAGTTGATTTTTGTATATGGTGACAGATAGGAATCCAGTTTTATTCTTCTGCATATGGCAATCCAACTTTCCCAGCACCATTTATTGAAAAGGGTATCCTTTCCCTAGTGTATGTTTTTGTCAATTTTGTTAAAGATCCACTGACTCTAAATATGTGGCTTTATTTCTGGGTTCACTATTCTGTTCATTGGTCTGTGTGCCTATTTTTATGCCAATACAATGCTTGTTTAGATTACGATAGCCTTGAAGAATAATTTGAAGTCAGGTAACGTGAGGCCTCCAGCTCTGTTCTTTTTGCTTAAGATTGCTTCAGCTATTCAGGCTCTTTTTGGATTTTATATGAATTCTATAATTATTTTTTCTAATTCACAAGTTTAGATTTTAAGACAAACCTAACTGTGCTTACTGATTCCTGACTCTCTTCTCTTATTCTGTAGCTATCATATGACAAACCCTACAGGGACCCAGGAACTGCTGGACGTTGCTAATTACCTGATGGAACAGATTCAAGATGACTGCACTGGGGATGAAGATTACACCTATTTGATTCTGCGGGTAATCTCAGTCTTTTATATGGCATACATCATTTCAGAAGCACTTTTCCTGGATACCTTTTGCTTCTCTCTCCTGCACCCTGATGGGTTCTTGTTTCTTTTCTTCAATTCAGGTCATTGGAAATATGGGCCAAACCATGGAGCAGATAACTCCAGAACTCAAGTCTTCAATCCTGAAATGTGTCCAAAGTACAAAGCCATCACTGATGATTCAGAAAGCTGCCATCCAGGCCCTGCGGAAAATGGGGCTTGAAGACAAGGTAAAGTCCACAAGAAGAGGTCTGAAAGTGAAAGTTTATAAACAAGGATTTGGAAGGAACTGGGGGAATGAGATTCTAAATTTCATCTACTGACTTGATTCTGTTGCTTTTCTTTTTGCCTTTCTTTCTTTTCCTTTCTTTTCTTTTCTCTCTTTTCTTCTTTCCTTCTTTTTCTTTTCTTTCTTTTTTTTTTTTTTTTTTTTGAGATATAGTCTCTCTCTATTGCCCAGGCTGGAGGGCAGTGGCAGGATCTTGGCTCACTGCAACTTCCACCTCCTAGGTTCAAGCAATTCTCCCCTCCTCAGCCTGCTGAATAGCTGAGGTTACAGGCACCCACCACCATGCCTGGCTAATTTTTGTATTTTTTAGTAGAGACAGGGTTTTGCCATGTTAGCCAGGCTGGTCTTAAACTCCTGACATGAGGTGATCTGCTCGCCTTATCCTCCCAAAGTGCTGGGATTACAGGCATGAGCCACTATGCCTGCCCTCTGCTGTTTTCTAATTGCAAATTTTAACAGGCCTATTGACTTGACTGCCTAGCAGTATGTGACATGAGAGAAATACTTGACCTTACTGCTATGTCAACATGCAGAATGTGAGATGTTTTTGCCACCTACTGTCTGCCTACCAGATTGACCATCCATCCCTCTCATCAAGGAAAAACATGCTTAATTTACCCCCAATAACCTTAGGTTAGGATAGTCAAGTTGGCCCCTCCTTAGATGGCAATGACTCCAGAGCTTTGGAAACTACCTTATTTATTAGCCCCCAAACTCTTACTATCCCTTCTCATCTTGACCCTCACATTGAAGTAACTTGTGTTAAAACAACTTTATTTTCACTTAGTAGTGGATTTCCAAACAAATCATAACTTGGCAACAATTTATGTGTTTTAATGCAATTGAATGCAACAGGCATTCTATAGGCATCTTCTGGGAATCCTTACTTGTTAGTGTTCTAGGGAACACTGACAAGAATATTCAACACCAGCATTTGAAGAATGATTACAGAGAAATTAAACTTGTGCTTAAGAAAGAGCTAGCAGACCATGCCAGTGTTTGCCAGGCCTGTTTTGTGTTCTGACCACAGGACAGTGATAACCATCTCCTCTTTTGATTGCAGGACCAGGAGGTCCTTCTTCAGACTTTCCTTGATGGTGCTTCTCCGGGAGATAAGCGACTGGCTGCCTATCTCATGCTGATGAGGGATCCTTCACAGGCAGATATTAACAAAATTGTCCAACTTCTGCCACGGGAACAGAATGAGCAAGTGAAGAACTATGTGGCTTCCCATATTGCCAACATCTTGAACTCAGAAGAACTATATATCCAAGAGTAAGTAAGAGTAATTTTCCCCATATACCACTGAGGACCCCGAGCTGGAATTCCAACCTGGGTTTTGGCATAGCCACTGCCTGCCCATGCTTCTGAAACAAACACTTGTCCGAATGTGTAGCAGACCCAGACCCAAAGCCTTGGGGTAAATGAAATCTGGACATTTTGGTAATGATTGGAAATCCATATTTACTTGGTGGGGTGCAAGAGTCAAAAGATAATAACATGGTGTGTCAGCTCAAAATACACTTTTTCTTATCTAGTCTGAAAAAGTTAGTGAAAGAAGCTCTGAAAGAATCTCAACTTCCAACTGTCATGGACTTCAGGAAATTTTCTCGGAACTATCAGCTCTCCAAATCTGTTTCTCTTCCGTCACTTGACCCAGCCTCAGCCAAAATCGAAGGGAATCTTATATTTGATCCAAATAATTACCTTCCTAAAGAAAGCATGCTGAAAACTACTCTCACTGTCTTTGGATTTGCTCCAGCTGACCTCTTCGAGGTAAGTATGAAGAGTTTGAAGTTCTCTAGCCCATTTTGTACAGCGTCACAAACAGAGATTCCTGGGAGCCAGGAGCCAGCTAGGGAGAAACAAGAACAACCAGGCACTTCCTACCATCACTCGGAGGCGTTCTTCTTTCCCTCCTTCCCCGCCTTCCTTTCCCCCCACTAGGGATCACCTGCAGTATGACTTCTTAGCATTAATAGAAATGCAGATGTCTCCAAGACGTCTTTAAGTCCCAAAGCCAAGGGTATATGTGCTGCCTAGTCAGATCTGCTTCCAATCTCAAATTCACTCCCAACTCTGAATCCTTGGCTGAATTATTTGTCCTCTTTGAATCTTAGCTGCCTCTTCTAGAAAAAAGCAAATAATAAGGTCAAGATTCTAGTGAGATTTTAATAAAGTAGCTTCTGTGAAGTGCTAAAGTCTGCTCCTGGCCTATGGTATTCAAATACTTGTTTGGACAAATGGACATCAAGAAGGGGAACTGCTAGGCTGACATACAATGAAGAAACCTGATGCCATTTTCTTGTCTGATTTTCTCTCTCAGATTGGCTTGGAAGGAAAAGGCTTTGAGCCAACATTGGAAGCTCTTTTTGGGAAGCAAGGATTTTTCCCAGACAGTGTCAACAAAGCTTTGTACTGGGTTAAGGGTCAAGTTCCTGATGGTGTCTCCAAGGTTTTAGTGGACCACTTTGGCTATACCAAAGATGATAAACGTGAGCAGGTGTGTATTTGTTAAGTATCTTCTTAAGGAAAGCTTTCAGTCTCAATGAAAAAACAATTCTTTTCTAAGCATGGAAGTCATCAAAGTACTATCTAACTGAAGGTTTTTACCAACCAGACCTGCTGGGGTAAGGGCCAGTATCCTCTGCAGTTAAGGGTCTTCTGAAATTCAGTGTGCCCAGAAACCAGACTCATAAGTATTCTAGGATAATAATTATGAATTCTGGGCTGGGCGTGGTGGCTCACGCCTGTAATTCCAACACTTTGGGAGGCCAAAGCGGATCACAAGGTCAGGAGTTTGAGACCAGCCTGACCAACATAATGAAACCCTGTCTCCACTAAAAATACAAAAAAATTAGCTGGCCGTGGTGGCAGGCAGCTGTAATCCCAGCTATTCAGGAGGCTGAGGCGGGAGAATCACTTGAATCCAGGAGGTGGAGGTTGCAATGAGCCAAGATTGCGCCATTGCACTCCAGCCTGAGTGACTGTGCGAGACTCTGTCTTAAAAAAATTTAAAAAGCGTATGAACTCTGGGCATGGATTTAATTCTAACTTCACTGTCTTGAAGCTGTGCACACTTGGGGAAGTTGGCTGATATTGTGTGTATCTGTTTCTGTCTGCATCCCAGACTACTAATAATAGTCCAAACCTCACAAGGTTATTTAAAGACAATGAAATAAGGCATCTAAAACGCTAAGCACAGTACCTAATGTTGGCATTGATTGTTCAATAAGCAGATACTATTACAAGTTTTAAATGAATATTTTCATTATTATTAACTGCTTTCTTTGGCTCTCACTCCCATCAGTATACTAGCAAATGAGACCAAAATTCCACTTTGAAGCTAGCAATGAGTTTCCATTTAAGAAGTTAAATAGGTTGTAGGATCTGGAGCTTATTCTTGAATTTCTTGCTACCTAAAGTGTGGTCTGGTCAGAAATGCAGGTCCTCAGGTTTCGCCGACAATCTACTGAATCAGAAGCTGCATTTTAGCAAGACGTCATGTGACTTGTATGCACATTCAAGTTTGCAGAGCAAGGAAGTAATTTGCCCCTCCATGCTCACTGTTGAGCACCAGCTCCATCTTCTAATTTCCTGACCCCCACTCAAGGCTGAGGGTCTTTGATCTGCTTTGAGTCTGTCAGTTTCACATTTTTTTTCTCAATGCCTGGGCATCTATCTCTGAGATTCTTCTTCTCTCTAAGAAGAACTTATCTAGGATCAAGTGTTTTTCAAACTTTTGGTCAATTTATATAGCAGCTACATTTTCTTAAGAAACACCTTATAGTCTTCACTGGTCAAAGAAGAGAAGGCTAAGCAGGGAAGAGGTGGGGGATAGAGGATCTCCTAATCTTGATCCTGGCCTACTGGAGAACAGGGACCCTCCCCTCACCCCACATCTTGCAGATTTCTAAATTAGGAATAGCTTTGGGAGTGCCACTGTCCCTGACAAGACCTTAGTTATTTCATCTCTGTTTAGAGGAATTATCCTGGACTTCAGTGTCTCTCTGTTCCTCACCTGGAGCGTTTTTCAGGCCCATCCTGGCTGCAGCAGACAGGTCCCACATCACAAACTGAAAGGTGTTTGACATTGCTGACATCTCACCATGCATTTTATTACTACACTCTCAGGACATGGTAAAAGGAATGATGCTCAGTGTTGAGAAGCTGATTAAAGATCTGAAATCCAAAGAAGCCCCGGAAGCCAGAGCCTACCTCCGCATCCTGGGAGAGGAGCTTGGCTTTGCCAGGCTCCATGACCTGCAACTCCTGGGAAAGCTGCTCCTGATGGGTGCCCGGACTCTACAGGGGATCCCCCAAGTGGTAAGTCAGCAGGCCTCATCGGGGGCCTATGAGACCAGAGGTTGGTCTTTTTAGATCACCCAGACTCCTTACAATCCTAGCTGCACACGCCAGAAAAGATGCTTGTACTTTTTTCAAAGATGCAGGTTTGCCTTGAATTTCACTGAAGATGATTCTTGGATTTCAAGGAACTGTTAACATTTAGAAATTAAGCTATTCATAATGTTAGCTCTATTTTTAAAAGCATTAATTTATTCATCTGGAAAATAATGTTTGGTATACCTTCCTTTACTTTTGCTAAATTCCCTTTTATTTTTATTTTTATTTTTTTAATTTTTTGAGATGGACTCTTGCTTCCAGGCTGGAGTGCAGTGGCACAGTCTCAGTTCACTGCAACTCTGCCTCCCAGGTTCAAGCGATTCTCCTGCCTCAGTCTCCCAAGTACCTGAAATTACAGATGTGCACCAGCACGCCCAGCTAATTTGTGTATTTTTAGTAGAGGCAAAGTTTCACCATGTTGGCCAGGCTGGTCTCAAACTCCTGACCTCAAGTGATCTGCCAGCCTGGACCTCCCAAAGTGCTGGGATAACAGATGTGAGCCACTGCATCTGTCCTGAAGGTCCTTTTAATATTGAAATGATACAGTGATTATACTTGGCAAACTATAATTCAGTATCTAAATATGACATAATTTTTATTATTAATTTATTAATAAAAGAGGAAATATATAAACATACTCCTATGGCTTGCTAAAAAAATGTTGGCTTTAAGAAAACAGATCTCAAGCTATTTTACAGAAATAGTGTTTAAAACAATAAAACCCAATGCAAACTGATATGTACATCATCTCAATATGTCTTTGGTTTCAAAAAAATGATTTTATCATAATATATTTCAGGTACACCTTCACTTTCACTCAGACTCCAGAACACCAGAATTAAGCCATAGCATATATGATACTTAAAGTCCATAAAGCTCTGAGGCCCAGCAATATTCCTAAGTGCTTTCTGATTCCAGTTGAAAATGACATGCTATCTATTATTTCTTATATCCTGATTCACTGAAAGCAATTAAAGCAATAAAGGCATCAGTTTGATCTTTATTTATCAAACTATCCAGCTCATCAAAATATGCTAGTCCTTCCATTCTAGATAAAGAAGAATTACTCTACAATGTATGGGAGGTTGCATTTAACAAAACCCACTTTAAAAATACTCATTTTTAGTTTCTCTCCCCTGTTGTATCTATAGATTGGAGAGATCATCAGAGAGGGCTCAAAGAATGATTTTTTTCTTCACTACGTCTTCGCGGATTATGCCTTTGAACTCCCCACTGGAGCTGGATTACAGTTCCGAATGTCTTCAACTGGAGTCATCGCTCCCGGAGCCAAGGCTGGAATGAAACTGGAAGTAGCCAAAGTAAGGTTCTTTTTGACTTCTGTTGTCTTAGGTTCTTATTTTCTCGAGGGTGGGTTTTTTGTTAAAACACATTTTAAAATGTGTTTCCAGTTCAAGACAAAATACATCATCATTGTCATCACCTCATTATTTTTTATGAAAAACTACAAGCTTCCACCAGAATGTGCCACCTCACTATCTCTAGTAGTGGTACAGCCATAAGATAAGAACTCCATTCTCCCAATAAATGAGTACTCCTATCATCTTTGTAATCTGGTTTTGCCTAACATTAAGTCAGGTACTTTCTAGTTCTGGGTAGTGTAGTTCAACTCTAGAGAACGGAGAACTTGCTTTCCTTCCTCCAAACAAATGCCAGTAATGTTTCCTAAGGTGTGAGTTATCCAGGACATGTTTGCCCAAAGGTGAGAAAGGGTGGTTGATCTGACAGAGGACCGAAGTATTTAATGAATCTGAATACGTTGTTTTCTGACTTATAGATGGAGGCTGAATTGGTGGCAAAACCCTCCGTGTCTGTGGAGTTTGTGACAAATATGGGCACCATCATTCCGAACTTCGCTAGGAGCGGGGTCCAGATGCACACCAGCATCTTCCACGAGTCAGGCCTGGAGGCTCGTGTTGCCCTGAAAGCTGGGCAGCTGAAGTTTATCATTCCTTCCCCAAAGAGACCAGTCAAGCTGTTCAGTGGCGGGTAATTCTTTCAGCCAACTCTCCTTAGCCAGTTTGAGAGAACTGAGAATGTATCTGCAGGATTGTGCCAGGCTAAAGAGTTGATTAAATCATTCAGGTCCTGAAGAAGTAAGAGAAGAGGAGTAGAGAGGAAAGGTTCCGGGTTACCTATTTTAATTCTAGCCTAAACTCACTGCATAATTACTTTTCTTCTACTTGTCACATTTTACTGAATTGTCCTTTACCTTTCCGCATTGAGACATACTAAGACCTACTGCTTAGTTTCTATTAAGTTACGATTTTTTGTTATCTATTTATTTTCATAATGAAGACATAATAGCTCTAGAGAGATTATCTTTGGGAAATGAATACCACCCCCCCCCCCTCCGCAAAAATACCAAAGAACATACTGATTTGAGGTAGCTAGCTCAGTAGGTAAAACACAAAATTCCTAACCTCATGATAATGGGATACAGCCTCTTACGGAGAGTTCCATTTTAAGTGGTACCCTCAACCATTGACTTATCTTGGTTTTCATATTTTAGACACATTCATGTGTTCATTCAAAAACAATATTTAATTGGCCAGGTGCAGTGGTTCACGCCTGCAATCCCAGCACTTTGGGAGCCCAGGTGGATGGATCCCTTGAGCCCAGGTGTTCAGAGACCAGCCTGGGCAACATGACAAAACTTCATCTCTGCAAAAAAGCAAATAAATAAATAAATAACAAAGTTAGCCAGGCATAGTGGTGCATGCCTGTAGTTTCAGCTACTCAGAAGGCTGAGATGGGAGGATCAATTGAGCC
Source organism: Callithrix jacchus (assembly GCF_049354715.1). NCBI lineage: Eukaryota > Metazoa > Chordata > Mammalia > Primates > Cebidae > Callithrix > Callithrix jacchus. Next base: position 94,206,909 of record NC_133515.1, read on the forward strand.
CAGGAGTTCAAGGCTTCAGTGAACCATGATTATACCACTGCACTCCAGCCTAGGAGACAGAGCAAGACCCTGTCTCACAAAAACAAAAAATAGTATATTTAATGGCCTAATAGGTACCAAGTATGTTGAATGAGAAACACAAGGTCCTTGCCCTTTAAGTGATTATATTTTACAAGAAGGCATACAATCAAGCAAGTAGTAATCACAGAGTAAGGGCTAAGTTATAAAAAGTATTAGAGTACCACGAAACTTTATATCACGTAGCCTGTGCTAGCCAGGAAAGCATTCTGAAACCAGTATACTTGATCTGGTAACCAAGGACTGTGTCAGATTCACTTAGGCAAAGGAGAAAGGAGTGAGTGTTCCAGGCAAAAGAAGAAGCATGTAATGGCCTGAAGGTAAGGGAATATGAGGACGGGGGTTAGGCGTAGAGAGGAAAGGTTCTGTGTTACCTATTTTAATTCTAGCGTAGACTCTCTGCATAATTACCTTTTCAAGGAACTGAAAGAAGTGCAGAATAGTAAGGGGCTCAGGGAACATAAGTGAGGAATGACGGGGAGAGGTAGACAAAAAAACAGAGCATGCCCCGCCATGCAAGCCATCCTAAGGAGTTTAGACTCTTTTGAAGGCACAGGAGTTGAAGAGGGGAGCAGAAATAAGATAGGGGTGATGTTTTAGAAGAAATACTCTGACTCCAGTGTGGCAAATGGGTAGGAAGGAGGCACAGCTGGAGACAGAGACCACTGGGCATCTGTGACAATGCTATGTGGCTAAGAGTGGATAATGGCCTGCAATGAGGAAAGCCAAGTATAGAAAGGAGTGAGCAGACTCTAAAGCTTCCTAAGAGGCAGAATCGTAAGTACTGCTTCATTGACTGAGTATGGGGATAAGGCAAAAGAAAGAAGAAAAGAGGAAGGAGGTGCCCTTCATTGAAATAAGAACTACAGTGGGAGAACTTCTGGTTTAGAGGAAGGTGACAAACTCAGTTTTGAATGTGCTGCATTTCATGTCCTACAAAACAACCAATTTAGAAATATCTAGCTGGCAAAGAGACCATGGATCTGAGCCCAGTAAAGAGGGTTGGCCTCCACATATGGATTTGGGAGTCGTTAGCATAGAGAGGTTGTTGCGGTTAAACAGCAACTGGTGTGGAGTGAGACATAAGAGACGAGGACAGAAATGTGGAGAAGACAAATGTAAAAAGAGAGGGGATGACCAGTGATGAGTCAGGAGAAGTGACCAGAGAAGCAGAAGAAGAAGCAAAACCATAAAAGGTCACAGCAGCCAAAGGGCATCAATGGGGAGACCATCCCATGGGCAGGTGAACACAGGCATTAGGACTCAAGTACATCAGCAAAGCTTGGTCTTGTGGCACCCCCAAAGTGGAGAAGTAATACTTGGAGGAAAATGTGATATTTCAAACAAAGCATCCTTAAAAGAAACCTGGTCAGTGTTACACTTTCTTACATGTACTAAGTTTTTAAGTACATACTTGGAAGGAAGGTGCCATCATCTCTTCAGATGTGAGAGGCTCCAGCATCTTCGTCTGGTCATGAGTGTGCAACTCTCCTGAAGGCTTCTGGGAGGTCAAAGAAGATAAACCTAAACATGTCCATTGGATGTAGGAGCAAGGAGGGCATTACAGACATTGAGGGAAGCATTTTCAGAAGACAGAGTGAGCAGTCAGAACACAGTTTAGTGCAGCACACTGAGAAAAAGTGGAGACTTGCAAAGGCAGACAACTCTCTTGATGGTGAGGGAGAGAAGAGAAAGCAAGAAAGGCACATAGGGGAGGGACACAGGGGAAGAGACTTGAGTGTGCTTAACGCTGGTGGAAGGAAGCAGGTGGAGGGTAAGGGATTTCATATCAGAGAGACAGAGTTTCTCTTGCCCTGCATCGTAGGAAGGAAGAGGCACACTGAAGTTCAGCCCCTGTGATCAGCTGTTGAACATCTCTGAGCCTCTGCTTCTGTAAAATGAGAACCCTAAGCCTACTATTGTGGGGATTACAGGTAACAGATGGAAATAACTCAGTTGCAAGCTTTAGAGTCATTCCAATGGCTTGTCATGTTGATGTTCTTTCTATTATTATTTCTCAGTAAATTAAATAATGAGAGACAGGTGTGGACTGAGGAGAGCTAAGGCAGGAGGACCCTGAGAATTTGTCATGTTCATTTTGTTTCATGACTTAGCAATAACTCGGGTATTTTTGTTCTTCACCAGCAACATATTATATTTGGTCTCTACTACCAAAACGGAAGAGATCCCACCTCTCATTGAGAACAGGCAGTCCTGGTCAACTTGCAAGCCATTCTTTACTGGCCTGAATTACTGCACCTCAGGCGCTTACTCCAACGCCAGCTCCACAGACTCTGCCTCCTACTATCCGCTGACAGGGAACACCAGGTGAGAGATGCTCAGTACCCAGCCCAGCATCTTCTCACCTTCCACACCATGGCCAACTACCATGGCAAAGGGAAAATGCTCTGGGCCATAGACCCCTATCACTAGCCTTCTGGGTTTGTACCATCTTTGGGTATTTAAAGCAGGGTCCTCTGGCCATCACATGGGGTGTCCCCTTTTGCTTCCTTATGCATGGGATAAGATCACAACACAGATCCCAATTTGCTCCCAATTCAGTGTCCGTGCTTCTGAGCCTCCAAACCCATTGCTATGAGCTTCCTGGAGTCCACCAATGTGCCTGAAGCCTTCACTGTACTTAGGCGGTGTCTTGTCTTCAGACCCCCTCAAGTTCCAGTGCTTGTTCTCAGTTTTGCTGAAACAACCAGTCAACTCCTGCGCTGCTTTTCCAAAGCCTTGGGAATCCTGGCATCTGCCTTTGCCTTGGGTTCTTGCAGGGACTGAGGGATTATAAAGGTCATTGTAGTTATGGGCAAGAGACAATGTGAAAATGAGGACTATATTTTTATTGCATTTGAGGCTGAATCATTTTGGGGACATTATAACCATCCTCGAAAGTTCTAACATGTGCTATCTTCATTGTAACATCTTTAGATTAGAGCTGGAACTGAGGCCTACGGGAGAGATTGAACAGTATTCTGTCAGTGCAACCTATGAGCTCCAGAGAGAGGACAGAGCCTTGGTGGACACCCTGAAGTTTGTAACTCAAGCAGAAGGTGAGTATTCAAAACACAGCTGCTTCATCTCTGCTCTCAGTCTCAGGTTCAGAGTTCATGAGGAGAATACCTGTAATTTAACCTATTTAACAAATATTAACTGAGTGCCCAATAGGCGGCAGACCTATTCTAAGACGTGGGCCTAGAACAGTGAACAATGGAGTCTCTGCCTTCATGGAAGTTACAGTGAAAAACCGAACTAGTTAATATTTGGAATATCAGATCAGAACTGGGTAGGAAAACAGAGCACAGACTGGTCTAAGGAGGGCTAGGAGTAGGAGGCAGGAAGAAGGGTGGGGAAAGTAATGCATTGGGAATAATAAGAAAAAGTCTCCCTGGTAAAGTGAGCATAAGGAGACCTAACAGTGGTAAGAGAAGAAGCCATATGGAAAGACTGTTACAGGCAGAGGGACCATCAGGTGCAAAGGCCCTGAGGCTGACACATTACTGCCATGTTTCAAGGAAAGGAAGGAGACTAGTATGGCTGGAGCAGAAAGACCAGGGAGAAAAGAGGTAGAAGATGAGGACACAGAGATACGGGGAGGTGAAGGAGGGATAGCCCATGGTAAGAACTTTGGTTTTCCTATGAATTACATGAAAGCCACCGGGAAATCTTCATGATTTGATTTATGTTTATGTTGAGAAAAAACTATGGCAGGACAAGGGAAGAGAAACTGATATGTAGGTTATCACAATAATCCAGGCAGGAGTCAGTGCTGTCTTGGATTAGGGCAATGGCAGAGGAAATATGAGAGCGGGTTGGATTCTGGCCATATTCTAAAGATAAGGCTGACAAGATTTGCTGATACCATGGATGTTGAGTATAAGAGGAAAGTGGGAATTAGGACAAATCTAAGGTTTTTGGCCTGAGCAACTAAAAAACAGAGCTTCCATTTATTGAGATGGAAAGGGCTACTGGAGGAGCAGGTTTTAGGGAATGGGGCAAATTTAGGTGTTTACTTCGGAAAAAATTTTGTATAGGGTTGGTATATCACAAAATTAAACGAGGAAGAAAATCCCATGAGAGAAAGCATTGGAGGAGCAGGGTATGCTGGGGAACTAGAGTTTGGTAAAAGGTTTTACAAAGGATATAAAATGGACGGGCCTATGGATCGAAGGACGCCTGGGAATCTTGTTACAAAGAAAGGAAGAGTTGGGAGATGACACCCAGGGCAAGGGCAGCAAGGAATCAGGACAGGCATCTTGGATGGAGAGTCATGTAGAGATGTCATGTCTCCCTGGCCCAGAAGGACTGTGAGCCCTTGCTGTTCCACAAACAAACCAAGTGCTCCCCATCTCAGGGCCTCTGTATTTCTGACCCTCTGCCTGGAATGCGCTCCTCCCAGAACTCATCATGGCTCCAACCTCTCCTCATTCTGGTCTCTGCCCACATGTCCTCTTATCAGAGAGAACGCCTGTGACCACCAAGTATGAAATACCACTTCTTCTATCCTTTTCTATCTTTCATCCTTGTATCCAGTTTTGCTCTTCTTCATAACATTCATTACCATCTGACGTGGGCAAGTTACTTGTTTATTGCCTGTACACCTTCCTTAATAGAATGTAAGCCCCATAAAAGTAAGGACTCCCCAGTGCCAAGAGCAGGGCCCAGCACAGAATAGGCTCATGATAGGCAATCCATAAAGACTTGCATGCATGAACACCACTGAGTTTAAAATTTTCAGTAAAATCCTGAACTTTTTGTTTAAGCACATTGATTCCTTGGGGTTTTTCTACCTTTCCCTCTTTTTCCTTCCAAAACATAGCTTCTTACCACACATCTCTTCATTCCCTTATACACTCATCCAGGTGTGAAGCAGACTGAGGCCACCATGACATTCAAATATAATCGGCAGAGTATGACCTTGTCCAGTGAAGTCCAAATTCCAGATTTTGACGTTGACCTCGGGACAATTCTCAGAGTTCATGATGAATCTACCAAGGGCAAAAAGTCTTATAGACTCACCCTGGACATTCAGAACAAGAAAATTACTGAGGCTGCCCTCATGGGCCACCTAAGGTAAGGAAGGCTGAGGGTCATCTAACCTGAGCTGCAGGCCTGGGTGGTTCTTTTTCTTATTCCTTTTTCACTTTACACCTGATCAAGCCATGTTTGTCCCTGGTCTACAATCAGAGTGGCAGATAGAGCCCTCAACATTATTTTTTTTTTTTGAGATGGAATCTCACTCTGTCACCAGGCTGGAGTGCAGTGGCACAATCTCAGCTCACTGCAAGCTCTGCCTCCCGGGTTCAAGAGATTCTGCTGCCTCACCCTCCCAAGTAGCTGGGATTACAGGCATGTGCCACCATGCTTAGCTAATTTTTATATTTTTAGTACAGACGGGGTTTTAACATGTTGGTCAGGATGGTCTCGATCTACTGACCTTGTGATCCACCTGCCTTGGCCTCCCAAAGTGCTGAGATTACAGGCGTGAGCCACTGCGCCCAGCCAAGCCCTCAACATTTTAATCCTCTGCGCATGTCCAGTTGTATCTTCCTACCATTTATCAGGCACTTACTATTAATGTATCAAGCACAGTGCTGTGTGCTTTAAAGAAATTATCTTGGACCTCACAATAAACTGCAAGATCAGTGTGAGTTTTCCTGTTTCACAGATAAGGAAATGGTAGCTCAAAGGGGTGAAATCATTTGGCCAAAGCCATAGAGCTAGTAAATAGCAGAGCAGGGTTCAGTTTTCAAAAGGCTTCTCTTTCTCCTAAACCTGCTTGCAAAGTCCTTAATTTGTGCTGAATGGTGGCTTTAGAAGTCAATGAGTTTGATCTATGGCTGTTTCTCCGAAGCATCTATGTATCTGGTTTTGATCATCACAAATGGAACTTCTGTTTAATCCTGCATATCTCCTTTGAAAGGACAAAATCATTAATGCCAACTGATTTTCTTTCCCATAGTTGTGACACAAAGGAAGAAGGAAAAATCAAAGGTGTAATTTCCATACCCCGTTTGCAAGCAGAAGCCAGAAGTGAGATCCTTACTCACTGGTCGCCTGCCAAACTGCTCCTCCAAATGGACTCATCTGCTACAGCTTATGGCTCCACAGTTTCCAAGAGGCTGGCGTGGCATTATGGTATGTGCCTCTTCGCCTATGTGAGCACTTCCAAAGTAATGCAGGGGCTGAGAGCTATGGTTACAGGCTGACCTCGTACCATTCATAACTATTTCCTATATATTTTCAGACGAAGAGAAGATTGAATTTGAATGGAACACAGGCACCAATGTAGATACCAAAAAAATGGCTTCCAATTTCCCTGATATCTCTGATTATCTTTGGAGCTTGGCTTTTGGTGTCATTGGTATCCTGGATACCAGAATTCCTCCAACAGACATGACTTTATGGCACATGGGTTCCAAATTAGTAGTCGTAAGTATGAGTTTGCCAGTCAATAAATACATGGGTATAAGTGCTAATTACATCCTCAACTCGGAGCCAGGTACAGGAGGGTATCCAAAGACATATAAGGCATGCTTCCTGCCCCCAGGGAATTCTTGGGGAGGAAAAAAAATTCATACATGTGTAGTTACCCAGTTACACAAAGCTGAATGTGACACAAATCAACGAAATGCTACTAAGCAAAACAGTTTTTAGCCTAGTGGTATCAAAGGAAGTTTTGGGACACTAGCTAGGAAGCTGACTATGTTAGACATTCCTTTTATAAATGTGGGCAGAGATCAGTGACTGGCAACCAAGATTCATAATTTTCTGTGATTTATTTTTAACTTTCAGTGCATTGTCCTGCTTAGTAATTAACTTATCAAATCTGGATTTTTGCCTAATATTTATTGCTCTTTGAGGCTCTTCATGCCCATTACCTTAAAAATCTCCTGTTATTTTATAGACAACGCACTCATGGCTTCAGCAGGCATCTGAGAGTCTTCCGTATGCCCAGACTTTGCAAGATCACCTCAGTGGCCTGGAGTTGAACCTCCAGAACATGGAATGGCCAGACTTCGACATCCCAGAAAACCTCTTCTTAAAAAGGTAAAAGAAGAAACCAGCTTCTTTCATCCCTTCCTTCCTCGCTACCGTCCTTATTCCCTTCCTTCCTGCCTTCCTCCCCGCTTCAAAAAAAAAAAAAAAAGAAGAAACCAGCAAAGCTTCTTGAACCATGTGAAGTAAATGAAGGATTTTACATAGCATGTTTTAGACATTTTAAATTTAAATTTTCAAGGGAAATGATTTCAGCATTTTAAGGAGTTTACTAGCTATAGCACAAATACCAGGGCATTTCTGCATTATTAAACATGGGAACGCCAACCCTATCAGGAAGAATCTAAGAAAGTAATAGGATTCTGTTAGTTTCACCCTTAGATATTTTATTCGGTATAACTTGAATTGGAAAACCATTCAACTTTCTTCCATTATAAGCCAATTCCCCCTCTGACTGTGAAGAGTTCGCTATCGCTAGAGGCATTACTGACTACAGGTTTGCTGTTAAGCTACAGAGAGTCAGAACAGTCTATGAGCAGTAAACAGAAGCGGCATTCTAAGAAAATACTTTAACCCAGACTTACTGACTTCCACATCTATGTGCTTTCCACAAATCAAGTTGCCTCGATTCAGTTTAGCAAAATTGTATCAAGTGTCTCCTATGTGCAAAATGCTAGACTAGGTTCAGTGAGAAGATAGAAACTGGATAAGGTATAGTCCTTTTGCTTAGGAAGATACCATGTAGACACAAACAAATGACAAATAATTAATTATATAAGCAAAATTATGACATGCTCTTTGAGAAAGGTGCAAGGGACTATGTAACTGTAAGAACAAAACAAATTAGCTTTAACCTAGGTGGGATGATAATGATAAGGAGTGGCTCTTAGAAGAGCTTTGTAAGGATTTGAGTGTTTGACAGGTGGAGGTAAAAGCAAAGGGGTCCAGGCATAGGAATAGCTCAAGGAAAACTGCAGAGTGGCTTTGAGAATGGGGCAGGTATGATATTTCTGTGAAGGTCAGAGGCAGAGAACTTTGAATGATTGATGTCTGACTGTGGGGATGTTTTCTTTGTCGCTCATTTCAGCGATGGCCGGGTCAAATATACCTTGAACAAGAACAGTTTGAAAATTGAGATTCCTTTGCCTTTTGGTGGAAAATCCTCCAGAGATCTAAAGATGTTAGAGACCATTAGGACACCAGCCCTCCAATTCAAGTCTGTGGGATTCCATCTGCCATCTCAAGAATTCCAAGTCCCTACTTTTACCATTCCCGAGTTGTATCAACTGCAAGTGCCTCTCCTGGGTGTTCTAGACCTCTCCACGAATGTCTACAGCAACGTGTACAATTGGTCTGCCTCCTACACTGGTGGCAACACCAGCACAGACCATTTCAGCCTTCGGGCTTCGTACCACATGAAGGCTGACTCTGTGGTTGACTTGCTTTCCTACAATGTGCAAGGTGAGCTATGCTCAGGTAAAGGGTGCATAGGGCTAATTCATTGCAGACTCTAAGAGGAGAGCCTCCTCCAGGGAGGAAAGGACTTGGGCTTTCTAACAGAAAATCTTCCTTGCTACTTGGAAGTCTTTTATTTTATTCAACAAATAGAAATACTTATTAAATATATCACATGTGTTAAATATCATAGTAGGCGGTAACAGAAAAAAGACAGATACGCCAGCAATTATAATTCAGTTTGAGAAGTGTGATGATAGAATATAGTTTTTAAGCATAAGTTAGAGTGAAAGCACTCAGCAAGGGAACGTAAACAAGGCCTGTGGTGGTCAGGAAAGGCTTCCTGGAGGAATGCCTTTTCCTATCAGATTTTATGTTTGCATTACAGATGGAAGAGTCTGTTGCACAGTTGGCCCAGAAAAATATGACTTTATTATGAAAGACTTTAACATACAGATTGCTTTGGAAATGTATTGCTTAATTTAAACAATCTTTTCATTCTTACATTAGGATCTGGAGAAACAACGTATGACCACAAGAATACGCTCACACTGTCATGTGATGGGTCTCTACGCCACAAATTTCTAAATTCAAATATCAAATTCAGTCATGTAGAAAAAGTTGGAAACAACCCAGTCTCAAAAGGTTTACTAACATTTGATGCATCTAGTGCCTGGGGGCCACAGATGTCTGCTTCAGTTCATTTGGACTCAAAAAAGAAACAACATTTGTTTGTCAAAGAAGTCAAGATTGATGGGCAGTTCAGAGTCTCTTCGTTCTATGCCAAAGGCACATATGGCCTGTCTTGTCAGAGGGATCCCCACACTGGCCGGCTCAATGGAGAGTCCAACCTGAGGTTTAACTCCACCTACCTCCAAGGCACCAACCAGATAACAGGAAGATATGAAGATGGAACCCTCTCCCTCACCTCCACCTCTGATCTGCAAAGTGGCATCATTAAAAATACTGCTTCCCTGAAGTATGAGAACTATGAGCTGACCTTAAAATCTGACACCAATGGGAAGTATAAGAACTTTGCCACTTCTAACAAGATGGATATGACCTTCTCTAAGCAAAATGCACTGCTGCGTTCTGAATATCAGGCCAATTATGAGTCACTGAGGTTCTTCAGCCTGCTTTCTGGATCGCTGAATTCCCATGGTCTTGAGTTAAATGCTGATATCTTGGGCACTGACAAAATTAATAGTGGTGCTCACAAGGCAACACTAAGGATTGCCCAAGATGGAGTATCTACCAGTGCAATGACCAGCTTGAAGTACAGTCCTCTGGTGCTGGAGAATGAACTGAATGCAGAGCTTGGCCTCTCTGGGGCATCTGTGAAATTAACAGCAAATGGCCGCTTCAGGGAACACCATGCAAAATTCAGTCTAGATGGGAAAGCCGCCCTCACAGAGCTATCATTGGGAAGTGCTTATCAGGCCATGATTCTGGGTGTTGACAGCAAAAACCTTTTCAACTTCAAGATCAGTCAAGAAGGACTTAAGCTCTCAAACGACATGATGGGCTCATACAATGAAATGAAACTTGACCACACAAACAGTCTGAACATTGCAGGCTTATCACTGGACTTCTCTTCAAAACTTGACAACATTTACGGCTCTGACAAGTTTTATAAGCAAACTTTTAATTTACAGCTACAGCCCTATTCTCTGGTAACTACTATAAACAATGACCTGAAATACAATGCTCTGGATGTGACCAACAATGGGAAACTACGGCTAGAACCTCTGAAGCTGAATGTGGCTGGTAACCTAAAAGGAGCCTATGGAAACAATGAAATAAAACACATCTATACCATCGCTTATGCTGCCTTATCAGCAAGCTATAAAGCAGACACTGTTGCTAAGGTTCAGGGTGTGGAGTTTAGCCATCGGCTCAACACAGACATCGCTGGGCTGGCTTCAGCTGTTGACATCAGCACAAACTATAATTCAGACTCACTGCATTTCAGCAATGTCTTCCATTCTGTAATGGCCCCATTTACCGTGACCATTGATGCACATACAAATGGCAATGGGAAACTCGCCCTCTGGGGAGAACATACTGGGCAGCTGTATAGCAAATTCCTGTTGAAAGCAGAACCTCTGGCGTTTACTTTCTCTCATGATTACAAAGGCTCCACGAGTCATCATCTCATGTCTAGGAAAAGCATCAGTACAACTCTTGAACACAAAGCCAGTGCCCTGCTTACTCCAGCTGAGCAGATGGGCACCTGGAAACTCAAGACCCAATTTAACAACAATGAATACAGCCAGGACTTGGAGGCTTATAACACTAAAGACAAAATTGGTGTGGAACTTAGTGGACGAGCCCTGGCTGACCTAACTCTACTAGACTCCCCAATTAAAGTGCCATTTTTACTCAGTGAGCCTGTCAATGTCATTGATGCTTTAGAGATGAAAGATGCCATTGAGACGCCCCAAGAATTTACGATTGTTGCTTTTGTAAAGTATGATAAAAACAAAGATGTTCATGCCATCAGTCTCCCATTTTTGGAAACCCTGCAAGAATATTTTGAGAGGAATCAACAAACCGTTATAATTATACTGGAACACATGCAGAGAGACCTGAAGCACATCAATATTAATCAATTTGTAAGAAAATACAGAGCAGCCCTGGGCAAACTCCCACAGCAAGTTGATAATTATCTGAATTCATTCAATTGGGAGAGACTAGTTTCACATGCCAAGGAGAAACTGACTGCTCTTACAAATAAGTACAGAATTACAGAAAATGATATACAAATTGCATTAGATGATGCCAAAATCAACTTTAATGAAAAACTATCTCAACTGCAGACATACGTGATACAATTTGATCAGTATATTAAAGATAATTATGATTTACATGATTTGAAAATAGCTATTGCTAATATTATTGATCGAATCATTGAAAAATTAAGAAGTCTTGATGAGGATTTTCATATTCGTGTAAATTTAGTAAAAACAATCCATGATCTACATTTGTTTATTGAAAATATTGATTTTAACAAAACTGGAAGTAGTGCTGCATCCTGGATTCAAAATGTGGATACTAAGTACCAAATCAGAATTCAGATACAAGAAAAACTGCAGCAGGTTAAGAGACACATACAGAATACAGACATGCAGCACCTAGCTGGAAAGTTAAAACAATATGTTGAGGCCACTGATGTTAGAGTGCTTTTAGATCAATTGGGAACTACAATTTCATTTGAAAGAATAAATGACATTCTTGAGTATGTCAAATACTTTGTTATAAATCTTATTGGGGATTTTGAAGTAGCTGAGAAAATCAATGCCTTCAGAACCAAAGTCCATGAGTTAATTGAGAGGTATGAAATAGACCAACAAATCCAGGTTTTAATGGATAAATCAGTAGAGTTGGCCCACCAATTCAAGTTGAAGGAGACTACTCAGAAACTAAGCAATGTCCTACAACAAGTTAAGATAAAAGATTACTTTGAGAAATTGATTGGACTTATTGATGATGCTGTGAAGCAGCTTGATGAATTATCTTTTAAAACATTCATTGAAGATGTAAACAAATTCCTTGACATGTTGATAAAGAAATTAAGGTCATTTGATTACCACCAGTTTGTAAATGAAACCAATAACAAAATCCATGAGGTGACTCAGAGACTCAATGGTGAAATTCAGGCTCTGGAGCTACCACAAAAAGCTAAAGCATTGAAACTGTTTTTAGAGGACACCAAGGCCACAGTTGCAGTGTATCTGGAAAGCCTACAGGACACCAAAATAACTTTAATCATCGATTGGTTACAGGATGCTTTAAGTTCAGCATCTTTTGCTCACATGAGGGCGAAATTCCGAGAGACCCTAGAAGATACACGAGACCGAATGTATCAAATGGACATTCAGCAGGAACTTCAACGATACCTGTCTCTGGTAGGCCAGGTTTATAGCACACTTGTCACCTACATTTCTGACTGGTGGACTCTTGCTGCTAAGAACCTTACTGACTTTGCAGAGCAGTATTCTATCCAAGATTGGGCTGAGCGTGTGAAAGCATTGGTAGAGCGAGGGTTCACTGTTCCCGAAATCAAGACCATCCTGGGGACTGTGCCTGCCTTTGAAGTCAGTCTTCAGGCTCTTCAGAAAGCTACCTTCCAGACACCTGATTTCATAGTCCCCCTCACAGATTTGAGGATTCCATCAGTTCAGATAAACTTCAAAGAGTTGAAAGATATAAAAATCCCATCCAGGTTTTCCACACCAGAATTTACTCTCTTTAACACCTTCCACATTCCTTCCTTTACAATTGACTTTGTAGAAATAAAAGTAAAGATCATCAGAACCATTGATCAGATGCTAAACAGTGACCTGCAGTGGCCTGTTCCAGAATCATACCTCAGGGATCTGAAGGTGGAGGACATTCCTCTAGCGAGAATCACCCTGCCAGACTTCCCTTTACCAGAAATCGCAATTCCAGAATTCGTAATCCCAAATCTCAACCTTAGTGATTTTCAAGTTCCTGATCTTCACATACCAGAATTCCAGCTTCCCCACATCTCACACACAATTGAAGTACCTACTTTTGGCAAGCTGTATGGTATTTTGAAAATCCAATCTCCTCTTTTCACTTTAGACGCAAATGCGGACATACAAAATGAAACCACTTCAGTGAACAAAGCAGGTATTGCAGCTTCCATCACTGCCAAAGGAGAGTCCAGATTAGAAGTTCTCAGTTTTGATTTTCAAGCAAAAGCACAACTCTCAACCCCTAAGATTAATCCACTGGCTCTGAAGGAGTCCGTGAAGTTCTCCAGCAAGTACCTGAGAACAGAGCATGATAGTGAAATGCTGTTTTTTGGAAATGCTATCGAGGGAAAATCAAACACAGTGGCAAGTTTACACACAGAAAAAAATACACTGGAGCTTAGTAATGGAGCGATTGTCAAGATAAACAATCAGCTTACCCTGGATAGCAACACTAAGTACTTCCACAATTTGAACATCCCCAAACTGGACTTCTCTAGTCAGGCTGACCTGCGCAACGAGGTCAAGACACTGCTGGAAGCTGGTCACGTAGCATGGACTTCTTCTGGAAAAGGGTCATGGAAATGGGCCTGCCCCCACTTCTCAGATGAGGGAACACATGAATCACAAATTAGCTTCACCATGGAAGGACCCCTCACTTCCTTTGAATTATCCAATAAGATCAATAGCAAACACCTCACAGTAAACCAGAACTTGGTTTATGAATCCGGCTTCCTCAACTTTTCTAAACTTGAAATTCAATCACGAGCTGAATCCCAGCACGTGGGCCGCAGCGTTCTAACTGCTAAAGGCACGGCACTGTTTGGAGAAGGGAAGGCAGAGTTAACTGGGAGGCATGATGCTCATTTAAATGGAAAAGTTATCGGAACTTTGAAAAATTCTCTTTTCTTTTCAGCCCAGCCATTTGAGATTACTGTATCCACAAACAATGAGGGAAATTTGAAAGTTAGTTTTCCAATAAGGGTGACAGGGAAGATAGACTTTCTGAATAACTATGCACTGTTTCTGAGTCCCAGTGCCCAGCAAGCAGGCTGGCAAGTAAGTGCTAGGTTCAATCAGTATAAGTACAGCCAAAATTTCTCTGCTGAAAACAACGAGAACAACATGGAGGCCCATGTAGGAATAAATGGAGAAGCCAATCTGGATTTCTTAAACTTTCCTTTAACAATTCCTGAAATGCTTCTACCTTACACAGCGATCACAACTTCCCCACAGAAAAACTTCTCTTTATGGGAAAAAACAGGCTTGAAGGAATTATTGAAAACAACAAAGCAATCATTTGATTTAAGTATAAAAGCTCAGTATAAGAAAAACAAACACAAGCATTCCATCGCAAATCCTTTGGCCGTGCTTTGTGAGTTTATCAGTCAGAACATCAAATCCTTTGACAGGCATTTGGAAAAAGCCAGAAACAATGCATTAGATTTTGTCACCGAATCCTATAAGGAAGCAAAAATTAATTTTGATAAGTACAAAGCTGAAAATTCTCATGAGCTCCCCAGGACCTTTCAAATTCCTGGATACACTGTTCCAGTTGTCAATGTTGAAGTGTCTCCATTCACTGTAGAGATGTCGGCATTTGGCTATGTGATCCCAAAAGCAGTCAGCATGCCCAGTTTCACCATCTCAGGTTCTGACATCCGTGTGCCTTCATATACATTGACACTGCCACCCTTAGAGCTGCCAGTCCTCCATGTCCCTAGACATCTCAAGCTTTCTCTTCCAGATTTCAAGGAATTGTGTACCATAAGCCATATTTTTATTCCTGCTATGGGCAATATTACCTATGATTTCTCCTTCAAATCAAGTGTCATCACACTGAATACCAATGTTGAACTTTTTAACCAATCAGATATTGTTGCTCATCTCCTTTCTTCATCTTCATCTGTCTTTGATGCACTGCAGTACAAATTAGAGGGCACCACAAGATTGACGAGAAAAAGGGGGCTGAAGTTAGCCACAGCTCTGTCTCTGAGCAACAGATTTGTGGAGGGTAGTCATAACAGTACTGTGAGCTTAACCAAGAAAAATATGGAAGCATCAGTGGTAACAACCGCCAAAGTCCAAATTCCAATTTTGAGAATGAATTTCAAGCAAGAACTTAATGGAAATACCAAGTCAAAACCTACTGTCTCTTCCTCCATGGAATTTAAGTATGATTTCAATTCTCCAATGCTGTACTCTACTGCTAAAGGGGCAGTTGACCATAAACTCAGCTTGGAAAGCCACACCTCTTACTTTTCCATTGAGTCATCTACCAAAGGAGATGTCAAGGGTTCGGTTTTTACACGGGAATATTCCGGAACTATTGCCAGTGAGGCCAGCACTTACTTGAATTCCAAGAGCACACGGTCTTCAGTGAAGCTGCAGGGCACTTCTAAAATTGATGATATCTGGAACCTTGAAGTAAAAGAAAATTTTGCTGGAGAAGCCACTCTCCAACGTATATATTCCCTCTGGGAGCACAGTACAAAAAACCACTTACAGCTAGAGGGCCTCTTTTTCACAAATGGACAACATACAAGCAAAGCCACCCTGCAACTCTCTCCATGGGAAATGTCAGCTCTTGTTCAGGTGCAGGCAAGTCAACCCAATTCCTTCCTTGATATCCCCTACCTTGGTCAGGAAGTGGCCCTGAATGCTAACACTAAGAACCAGAAGATCAGATGGAAAAGTGAAGCTCGGGTTCATTCTGGGTCTCTCCACAGCCATGTCGAGCTTTCCAATGACCAAGAAAAGGCACACCTTGACATTGCAGGATCTTTAGAAGGACACCTAAGGTTCCTCAAAAATATCATCCTACCAGTTTATGATAAGAGTTTATGGGACTTCCTAAAGCTGGATGTAACAACCAGCATGGGTAGGAGACAGCATCTTCGTCTTTCAACTGCCTTGGTGTACACCAAAAACCCCAATGGCTATTCATTCTCCATCCCCGTAAAAGTTTTGGCTGATGAATTCATTATTCCTGGACTGAAACTAAATGATTTAAATTTAGTTCTTGTCATGCCTGCGTTCTATGTCCCATTTACAGATCTTCAGGTTCCATCCTACAAACTTGACTTCAGAGAAATAAAGATGTATAAGAAGCTGAGAACCTCATCATTTGCCCTCAGCCTACCAACACTCCCCAAGGTAAAATTCCCTGAAGTTGATGTGTTAACAAAATATTCTCAACCAGAAGACTCCTTGGTTCCCTTTTTTGAGATAACTGTGCCTGAATCTCAGTTAACTGTGTCCCAGTTCACGCTTCCAAAAAGTGTTTCAGTTGGCGGTGCTGTTTTGGATCTAAATAAGGTAGCCAAGAAGATTGCAGACTTTGAGTTGCCCACCATCACCATGCCTGAGCAGACTATTGAGATTCCTTCTGTTAAGTTCTCTGTCCCTGCTGGAGTTTTCATTCCTTCCTTTGGAGCACTGACTGCACGCTTTGGGGTAGCCTCTCCCCTGTATAATGCCACTTGGAGTGCCAGTTTGAAAAACAAAGCAGATCATCTTGAAACAGCCCTGGATTCCACGTGCAGCTCAACCATACAGTTCCTGGAATATGACCTAAATGGTAAGAAATATCCTGCCTCCTCTCCTGGATACTGTGTGTTTTCAATGAGAGTTATGAGTAAATAATTATGTATTTAGTTATGAGTAGAGATATAATTACTCAATATCACAAAATTTTAAGTAAGAGGATATATGTGTATACCCGACATGTAAAAACCAGACTGTCTTGAACTGTCTTGAACTGTCTTGAACTGCCATTCAAGACAAACAGCTTTAAAGAAAATGGATTTTTCTGTAATGGTTTTAGGACTAACAATGTCTTTTAACTATTTATGTTCAAACAACTGTGAGCTGTACGTTGCATATTTTAAACATAAGTAAAGTATCTGGTTAGGACAAAATTCTCTCAGTTTTCACAATGAAAATATTTGCATCCTATTGTTTTGAATCTAATAAAATATAAAATCTCTCCTATACAGTTGTGGAAACACTCGAAATCAAAAATGGTAGCTTAACCTGTAAGACTAAAGGAACATTTGCACACCGTGACTTCAGCGCAGAATACGAAGAAGATGGCAAATATGAAGGACTGAAGTATGGAGCTTTTATTGAAACTTTATCCCTTTCGAAAATTCGTTGTGATTTTCAACATCTCCATGCCCCTTTTGTGATGGCTTATCTGTTTTTCTGCTTTCAGAGACTGGGAAGGAAAAGCACGCCTTGATATCAAAAGCCCAGCGTTCACTGATCTCCATCTCCACTACCAGGAAGATGAAAAAGGCCTCTCCATCTCAGCAGCCTCCCCAGCCATAGGCACCATGGGCATGGATATAGATGAAGATGATGATTTTTTTAAATGGAATTTCTACTACAGCCCTCAGGTGAATACCACCTAAGGTGTGACACATCCCCAAGAGCAAGTTGAGAATTGGGGCAGATACATTTCATTCAGGGCCAAATATTCATTCAGAGATGCCCCAAACTAGGTGAAAGGCAGGCAGTAAGCAGCTTCTTCTCTGATGAAATATTCTTTAGAAAGTATTACAATGAGTCCTTGACTGATTTTAATTTTTAGATGCACATATGACATTATATAGCAGTATTATTTATTATTTAGATGCACATATGACATCATATAGCACTATTATTTATTAATTCTGGGCAAATCCAGAAAGATAGGGGTTATACCTCATCACCCAAATCATAGTAGCCAGGGTGTATTTTTCACAGAGTGGTGGTTTCTGGAGTAGTGAAAACTTTAAAATTCTTCCCCATAATAGAATTGCTAGATAAGATACATCAAATTCCTCTCATGTCATTTGCAAGCTCTGCCAGGGTCAAATCGAGGATGACATTACCACAGGATAAGACCAAACATGGTTCTATTTCTGTTACTAAATGTTTGTCATGGGCTTGGAGAATGTATACTGATAGTGGGATTCTGGCCCTCTGCTGGGTGGGCTCCAACTTGCCTTTTTTGCTACATCTTTTTCCCTGTCTGTCATTTCCTAACTCTTCTTCTTCTCTCTCCTCTTCTTTCTCTTCCCCCTCCTCCTCTTGGCCAGTTTTCAGTCCCAGGAAGGCTTTAATGTTAAGTGTCACAGTGTAAATGCCAAACACCAAGCATTTTTTTAATCCGTTCCTGGGCATGTGATAAAGAGAAATTAACAACAGTAGACTTATTTAACCATTAAAAAAACATGAACTGACATATGAAAGATAAATCCCTTTCAGTATATGAAAGATTCTCTGATCTTTATTTTTAGCTGCTAATGAAGTTTTAGTGTACTGTATTATGTAATTGGAGTGATTGAAAACATGTTCTTTTCTATTTATTTATTTATTTGTTTGTTTGCTGTATTTAGTCCTCTCCAGATAAAAAACTCACCATATTCAAAACCGAGCTGAGGTACCAGGAATCTGATGAGGAACTTCAGATCAAAGTTAATTGGGAAGAAGAGGCAGCTTCTGGCTTGCTAACCTCTCTGAAAGACAATGTGCCCAAGGCCACACAGGCCCTTTATGACTATGTCAACAAGTACCACTGGGAGCACACGGGGCTCACCCTGAGAGGAGCGTCTTCAAAGATGAGAAGAAATCTGCGGAACAAGGCTGAATGGGTTTATCAAGGGGCCATTAGGCAAATTGATGACATGGACATGTGGTTCCAGAAAGCAGCCACTGGCACCACTGGGAACTACCAAAAGTGGATGGACAAGGCCCAGAATCTGTACCAGGAACTGTTGACTCCGGAAGCCCAAGCCAGTTTACAGGGATTCAAGGATAAGGTGTTTGACAGCTTGATACGAGTTACTCAAGAATTCCGTATGAAAATCAAGCATCTGATTGACTCACTCATTGATTTTCTGACATTCCCCAGATTCCAGTTCCCAGGGAAACCTGGGACATACACTAGAGATGAACTCTGCACTATGGTCATAAGAGAGGTAGGGATGGTGCTGTCCCAGGTGTATGCAAAAGTCCATAATGGTTCAGAAATACTGTTTTCCTATTTCCAAGACCTAGTGATTAAACTTCCTTTTGAGTTAAGGAGCCAGAAACTAATAGATATAATCTTGAGGTGTAGGGAACTGTTAAATGATTTATCAGAAGAAGCCCAAACAGTATTTAAAAACATGCAGTCTCTAAAGACCACAGAGGTGCTACATGATCTTCAGCAGCTTTTACAATTCATTTTTCAAATAGAAGAAGACATTAAAAGGCTGAAAGAGATAAAACTCACTCAACTTACTAATCATATCCGAGATGACATCAACACAATCTTCAATGATTACATCCCATTCTTTTTTAAAATACTGAAAGAAATCCTATGCCATAATCTACATACATTTAATGAATTTATTCAAAACAACCTTCAGGAAGCTTCTCAAGAGTTACAGCAGATCCATCAATACATTATGGCCCTTCGTGAAGAATATTTTGATCCAAGTGTAGTTGGCTGGACAGTGAAATATTATGAACTTGAAGAAAAGATAGTCAGTCTAATCAAGAACCTGTTAGTTGCTCTTAAGGACTTCCATTCTGAATATACTGCCAGTGCCTCTGGTTTTGCTTCCCAACTCTCAACTCAAGTTGAGCAATTTCTGCATGGAAATATTCAGGAATATCTTAGCATCCTTACTGATGCAGAAGGAAAAGGGAAAGAGAAGATTGAAGAGCTTTCTACCACTGCTCAGAAAATAATTAAAAGCTGGGCCATTGCAATGAAGGCAATCATTTCTGATTACCACCAGCAGTTTAGATATAAACTCCAAGATTTTTCAGACCAACTCTCTGATTACAGCGAAAAATTTATTGCTGAGTCCAAAAGATGGATTGACCTGTCCATTGAAAACTACCACACATTTCTGAGATATATCACAGAGTTATTGAAAAAGTTGCAGTCAACCACAGTCATGAACCCCTTCATGAAGTTTGCTCCAGGAGAACTTACTATCATCCTCTAATTTTTTTAAAAGCAAAAGCAATCTTCATTTATTCTTCTGTTCCAATTGAACTTTCACATAGCAGGGAAAAAACTCAAACTGCACATATTGATAAAACCATTCAGTGAGCTAGCCCTGCAGCAGGCAGTAGACTACAAGCAGAAGCACATATGAACTGGACCTGCACCAAAGCTGGCATCCTTGCAAGTTAAAGAAAATCAAGATCTGAGTTATTTTGCTAAACTTGCGGGAGGAAGAACAAATAAATGGAGTCTTTATTGTGTATCATACCACTCAATGTGGCTCATTTGTATTGAAAGACAGTGAAACAAGGGCATTGATGCAAATGTTCTGGCACTGCAAAACCTCTAGAACATATAGTGTGATTTAAGTAGCAGAATGAAAATGGAAAGGGAGAAATTGTGGAGGGAAATATGTTGCCGCCTATAAAGAAGAGGTAATTGATCTCAGGAATTGCATTTGTTAAGTGAGAAGGAAAAAGTATTCACAAAGGCTTGTACATATTTTGATCCTGAGAAACACCTTGTGTGTCTTCATGTACCACATAGTCTTCCTCAATGACAGTCTGCCTTTGCCAGGCAAGGCTCTCTGGTAGGCTTTGAGATAAAACAACAGGTCTTTTATTTCACTCAGCCTGCCAGGAGTGGAGAAGGAATAGCTAGGGAGTCCTAGCTCCAAGGGCTTCATGGCAACAGGGACCCCAGACGTCTCCCTGCAGCTCTGCCAGCCAGGATCCTTTCAAGTAAAGGAAGTATGAGTGGGAGAGGAGAGGTGGAGATGTAGATTCCTAACAATTTTGTGACACAGCATACATGTATGCTCTTTAGGCTCTTAACCTTATTTTTTTCAAATATCATATCCAACAATCCCAAGTAAAATAAAAACCCAAGGGTTGACTGGGCACAGTGGCTCACGTCTGTAACTCCAGCACTTTCGGAGGCCGAGGGAGTTGGATCACCTGAGGTCAGGAGTTTGAGAACAGTCTGACCAATATGGTGAAACCCTGTCTCTACTAAAAATACAAAAATTAGCCAGGTGTGACGGCAGGTGCCTGTAGACCCAGTTACATGGGAGGCTGAGACAAGAGAATTGCTTGAACCCAGGAGGGCGAGGTTACAGTGAGCAGAGATCGTGCCACTTCACTCCAGCCTGCAAGACAAAGCGAGACTCTGTCTCAAAACAAAAACAAAAACAGAAACAAAACAAGGGTTTCTCCTGCCACATCCACTCACTTCAAACTCTGATTTTAAACACTGGCAATGTCCAGTCAGAGCCTCCAAGCTGAGCTCTAGAAAGAGAAAGCTGCAAAAAAACCTGTGCAATATAACTTGCACTCATATCACTGACAAGGGTAGCTACAAAACAGCACGTTCTTTTCCATGACACTGAAGAGTGAAGGAAGAGTGTAACTTGCAAGCAATGAGAAATTGGAGGTCATTACCTTCCAAGTCCTACATAAGGTCTGTTTGAAAAAGACCCCCTTTTTTAATTCAAAAATTCTTCAACCTCCACCATTCTTTCAAAAAGCTTCACATTCTCTTGGTAAAGCCCACTGTTAAAATGCGCAGGCGTTACCTGGAAAAGGAAACACATAGCTTTAAGAATAGTCTTCTATCCTGAACTGAGGAGCGAGAGTCTAGCGAGCTATAATACATGGTAGCATATGAATCTGGTACTCAAGGAAAGTATGTTGGATGATGGATGGATGGATGGATGGATGGATGGATGGATGGATGGATGGGCGAGCAAATCAACATGCAGATAAATGAGGGGTCAGTTTTGAGAGTGAGAGAGACATGGAAATTAGACCCAAAGCCCAGGTCACCACATGGAATAGTTCCGTAAGAGTTTCCCTGATGAGCTATAAGCAGCAGGAATCTAGTGAGTGTTCAAACTGAAAGGAGGCCTGGAATTGGGGCTTAATTTGGAGGGAAGAAGGGAGTTCAAGATTCTCGGTGCTCATTTGTTGATATCTATCCAGGACTGAAAGGAAGAAAAAATAGCCACAAATTCAAAATGATTGTGCAGTCACACAGTGCCCAATGCCCAGTTATTTGACCAATGTCCCTCATACAAAGGGCCCCTGATGAGAATGTCTTTGTCGTGCTGAATAAAGTTGGAAGAAGAAGGGATCCTTGTAGGGGCTTGGACTTTGCCTGCTCCCTTCTACTGCATATCTGGATACTTCTCTGGGTTTGATTAATAGCTACATTTTTTATTTGCTTTTACTTTGGGCAACTTATTTTACCTCTGCAAGCCTCAGTTCTCTTACCTATGAAAAGGAGATAATATCTATCCTGCTTGCCTTGCAGGACTTTCCATGAAAATCAGTTGAAATAACATATGTGAAAGTTTTGTAACCTTTAATGTCATGTGATGTGGAAAGGAAGTGCCATTATCATTAGATGATTATTAAAATGAGGTTATGGGAAGAAGAAAGAATGGAGGCAGGGCTAGGTTTCCAGTTCATAGAGGAGATGAAGATCAGTAAGATGCAGTTCCTGGATGTCTGTCTGCCCATTTGTCCATCAAAGGTGAAATGTGTTGTCTCATGGTGGATATAAACAGAGTATTATGGGGGATTTAAAAGAGAAGAAGTTGTGAATAGGGATTTTTGTAGAAAAGGTTGAAATGGATTTCAAATATACATAGACTTTAATAAACAGTTAAAGGAAAAAGGGCAGTCTAGGAAGAAGATGAGTCAAGAAAGATAGATGGGTGTGTTTTAAGGACACTGGATTGTGTAGTGTAGCCAAAGCACAGAAAGGTAAGAAGGAGATAGGACTGGAAAGGCAGAGCTGTAGTACTGCAGAGGGCTTGAGTGTCAGAGTGAAAAGATGACACTCTCTTTGCTGTAGGGCAATCCAATGACAGTTTTTGGGCAGAAGGATAATATGCATTGTGATTTAAGTAAACCAATATGACAACATATGGATAATGATTATAATGGGGTGAATCTGGATATGAATGTATTAGTCCATTCTAGCATTGCTATAAAGAAATACCGAGACTGGGTAATTTTAAAAGAAAAATGAGGTTTAACCGGTTCATGCTTCCTCAGGCAGTACAGGAAGCGTGACAGGGGAGGCTTCTGGAAACTTATAATCATGGCAGAAGGCAAAGGGTAAGCAGGCATGTCCTACATGGCTGGAACAGCAGGAAGCGGGGGGAGGTGCTACACACTTTTAAATAACCAGGTTGCATGATAACTCACTCACTGTCATGAGAACATCACCAAACGGGAAATCCGCTCCCATGATCCAGTCACCTCCCACCAGGCCCCACCTCCATCATTGGGGATTACAATTTCACATGAGATTTGGGCAGGGACACAGACCCAAACCACATCTCTGAGGTTGTACCAGGGTCCAAGTAACAGGTGAGGAGCACCTCAGTCACCCTAGGGTTGGGAATGGTGAGGAGGGTAGGATAAAAGAGAATTGGGGTGGCAGAATTGACAGAATCAGGCTTCTGCTTGAGTAAAACACAAAGGATGGGTGCAAAAATGCTTAGAAATGGAATTGCCTTGGTAAGTTACTGGAGCCAGGAATTGAAGGGGTTGCAGAAGAGAGAGGAACAAAGAAGAATGGGTAAAACAGACTTCAGAGTTAGGAAATTCTGAACCTGTGCAACTTGAATGACTATGGGGCCTCAGTAGAAACGGGAGGAATGTGTTGAGGGGGAGATTATTAGTATAAGGCGTGGACTTATCAATATCACAGCTGGAATGGGACTACGGGATCACATAGTGAGTTTCCTTTTGCAATGATGTATCAAAGCAGAGATATCTAGCAGGCCCGTTGGAAATGCAGGCTAGAGAAAAAATAGCCAAAGGAGTAGGGACAAAGGAGAATTTTAACCAATAATTGCAATAATTTTATGTTTATATAATTATCTTTAGAAACTTAACAAGGAAACAAAGAGTTTTTCCTTTTGTACAGTTATTTTCCTAGGAGTAAGTCAACAGGTACATCTGCTAAGAACATACTGTGAGGTGACCTGGAAAGTCCTGCTATAAACACAGATATTCCTCCCATTAAACAAATACCTAAAATTTTCAACCAAAGGAGAAATCAAATAATGGAGCCCTGCCCAGGCCCCTGGGGCTTCAGAAGCATGACCAAGCTGTGTGCTTTGGTTTGACTCCCAGGCCCCGCCTAGAGTAGTGGTGCTGTCCTCAGGATAAGCCTTCCAAAAAATGGGTCCAATGGGACTTAGCACCACCGGGGCCTTCAGACCTACCTCCATTTGCTTCTGCTTTTCACCTGAAGGCTGGTCAGCTGAACAGCTCAAATCCCCTTTTTTGGTGAGTTGAGCAAAGCCCCCTCTAACTCTCCATTCTGGGTCCCCTTCTGACTCTAATTTATGACTTAGTCCCAATTCAGTCAGAGAAGGGGCCAAGCTGGCCCTCAAATGGGGCCTGCAATATGGGAGCCAGAGTGGACAAACAGATGTTCCCTCTAAAAGTGTCTAATAACCAGAGATAAATGTGCAGAAACAGACCCTACCTCTTAGCTCATCTCCTTGTATGCTGTTTCACATTAAGAGGTCAGCTACAACTCCCCTCAGAGTGCTCCATTTGTTGGTGGGATGATTGGGTGGTCACCAACAAATAACATTCCAGGGTGTGAAAAAAGTTGGTGGAGTAGGTGCACATGTTTCCACAAGGAGAGGGCCCTGCCTTGCTCCTCCTACATAGACCAGCTCCTGCCTTCCCCAGGTCTGAGCAGTGCTTCAGGTCAACAATGCCAGGGCACTAGGCGTTAAGCACTGACACTTGTGTCCATTTTACTCCCTGGACTGACACCACCAAAGCCCATTCTTTGAGGGATGACTCAGGCCTTGAAGGTGGACTGATTCATGAACTGCAGACCTGTGTCCCCACCCTTGTTTTTAAACTGTGGCTTGGGCTGTCTGCTCTGCAGCATGAACACCAAACCACAGTGAGCAGAGGCATCCATAGTTTACACTCTAACCCAGAAACGGCACCGAAGGAAAACACAGCTGGACCAATAGCCCAGCTCCACCAATTCCCTCTTCATTCCTGTTTTTCCATCATCCAGGCTGGTGCCAAGGTCCTTCTAGAGTAAAGAAGGTCAGTACAGCTCCGGAAGACCTAAGCCCTTGCACTGGGACTGGGCTAGCTGGGTTGGAGCTAGGGTCATTGGAACAGTTCTCTAATCATATGGGATGTTGGATCATCATGGAAAGAACAACAAAGAGAGCCGAATGCTGCCCCGTAGCTGTGTTGAGCTGAGGTTGGGAACTGGGACAGTCAATACTTCCCTCCTCTCAAAAGAAGTCCCCACTCTCAAATTCAAGCTTCACTGTTCTTGAGTTATGCAACTTCAGGAAAGTCACTTGAGTTTCCTAACCTTCAGTTTCATCATTAAAATGGAAATCAAGAGAGGAAAATAGATTGAGTGACTCTGAGCAGGAGGAGAAAGTGGCCCCCTCTTATGTTACAGAGTTGTGACAAAGATTAAATAAGGTAACATACATTGATCTTGGCACACAGCAAATGAATGCATCGATGGTGTTCTATTGACAGAAGTCAAGATAAACGACATACAATTACAATTATACTCAACTACATACAGGAATCTGATCACAACATAATAGGGAATAAGAACGCAAGTCCCAGAAGATGAAATGGAGTGCCAGACTGTTTTACTCAAGTTAAAATCAAGAAGAAAATGTTTTGTTTTCTAGGATTATAGTTTTGAAGGCAGGAAATGCTAAACTCAACATTCTGGATAGGCTACGATCTGGTGGGGAGAGGCAGGGAAAGGAGGGTGAGAACTCATGGGTCGATGTGGGTGACCCTCCTGACTTCTCATGCTGGGGGGTGAGTTTGTAGGTGCTTAAGATGCTATTAACTGACTTAGTTATATTAATTAATTAATTAATAATTAAAACAAAGGAGGAAAAAGTAAAATCTTGAAGTGCATGGCTCTTATGAAACACTTAAATTATTTCGTGCTTCCTTTTCCTCTTCACCTGAGATTTTTGGGTAGATCAACTCCTCCTTTTCAAGAGAAAATTATTGCTTTAGCAGCTATTTATTAAGCACCTTCCCTAGTCCAGGCATCCTCCTAAGCATTCGGGGCAGAGAAATAAACAAATAAATGTGGGAGGCTGGACATGGTGTTCAGTCTGAGAGGAACCCAAATGAGGAGGACTCACAGGGATTCTGGGATCACAGAGACAGAGGAGGCAGGAGGTAGCAGAGCACACTTGGCAGAGAGGCGTGGGTGTGAATTCCAAGTGTGCCACTCACTAGCCATCCTGGGCCAGTCACCTCACCTCTCTGATCCTCAGTTACTTCATCTGTAAAATGGGAACTCAGAGAAAAATAACATGCTCCAGATGAATTGAATGAGTCCACGTCCTCCTATACCATCTAAACTTTTCACATCGGTGACTGGTTCTTTTTATCATCTCTATGAAAATCCTTCAATGCCCAGAAAAGAATGTCTCTTAGTCCTTGAAGATGCCTCTGATCCCTGCTGAAGCACACCCAGGCCATGTGCTTGCCTTGATGTAGTTGTCTTCACCTGTGTCACTCCCCAGGCCAAATTGAAATCAACCAGGCCATTCCAAGGGGCTTCCCCTGAGGCCTTACCAGTTTTCCTCTATGTCTGCCCTGTGGCTGGCTAGTCGAAAGGCCTCCTCTTGGGGAATCCCTGAGTTTGCTGAAAACAATCATTCCCTTGCATGGATGCTTCTGAGACAACTCACTCAGCACTGGTGTGTGCTGCCGTCATCTGACTGGCTAAGCACACACTAAAGTGGCCCTCTGAGGTTTGTTCTCTCAGAAAAAGGTTTGGATGGAAGATGGAAGGGCCCGAAGTTCTACAAGGCTGACTGAGGGCTTGCTGTCATGCTGTATTGGGTGAGTTTGCCCTCCACCTCGCTTCCCCGTCCTGGGCACCCTGCCTCCCGACTCACAGGTCCCGCTGCCCATGCAGGGCTGACTCTTTCCTATGCCAGGTACAGAGATAAACCAGAGATGCAGGGCCTCCCCTCAGCTCTGGGAATGGGGCAAAGCCATGATGCTGGGACAAAGTGCACATAAAACCCCAACTCCCCAATAATACCAGAGGCAGAGAGTCATCCAAACATAGGACTCACCCACCACTAGACCCCCCTTTCCTTCTCCAGACTCCCTGGGGCAGTAGGGGGCTGAGTCCTTGGGGGATTGTAGGGGATAGAACTTAAGGACAATTTCTCTGCTGCAAATAAAGAAGCACTTGTTGTAAGCTGATTTCAGCCCCATCTCACTTTATGTACTCACCACATCCTGTAAAGTTTGGGCATTTGCTCGAATAAATCAAATAATATTTGAATATAAGAGAACCTGCTGGAGAATATTCCTGTAAAACAAAGTTTCCTCTTACCCTGTGAACGATTCTACCTAAAATGAGTCTTCTTTGCAGATTTCAGGGGATTTTTGGATGGAATTTTCTTAAATCAGTTTGGGCCTTAACCAGGTCCTACTGAGGGCAGTGCAAGATGGTATGCAGCGAAGGCACTGGATGGCAGGAAGGATTTGACTCCGCTGTTCCCCAAATCCTTTTAGCCTCGGAAATAATCACTCAGGAAAAATCAAGCCAGTTCCTTGGCTTGTGCACGCAATGCATTTTCCTCACACTTGCCCCAGATGAGCAAGGGAGCAGGAGATGTTTCTGTCGCCTCATCCTCGCTGATAGATGCAGAGGGCAACTTTTCCCTGGGGAGTCAGTCTCTGAGCCAGGCTCCACTCTCGCCTCCAATGCAGGCTCCTCCTGCCATTTAGCATCACTGCATGCTCTGCTCCCCACTCTCAGGCGTGGCTTACTCCCTTTCCCCTCCTAGGTAGGGGCACATCCTCCCCTGACTCTCTACAGAAACATTCAAAGTCCTCTCAAGTGCCACCTCCTCCAGAAAGTCCACTGAAGAAGCTACACACTCTGATCTGCAAGCCCTATGCTCAGCATGGGAATGAGTGTCCCTGTCCACTCTCAGTCCACCATGATAACAGGATTTTGTTGCACTCCCCCAGGAAGGTACAATGGCACACTCTAGCCCCAGAGGTGACCTTGCATGGGGCCAGCCACAATTTAGCAGCCTGAAAACCCAGTCGAGTTTCCTCTTTGGCACCTCTACTAACTGAGATGTGGTGGAAAGAGGTCAGGTGGTAAAGAGCCTGGACTTGAGGATTTGCACACCTGAGTTCTAGTCCCAGCTCTACCTCGGTGGTACCCTGTTGCCTCGCCTTCCTGAGCCTCCATTTCTTCATCTTGCAAAACAGCCCTCTCACAGGAGCACCCAGTGAGGTCTGAAGGGATTGTACACCCAGAGTCTGGCATACTGCCCAGCACACAGTAGGTGCTTAGGAAAAGTTTGTGGAATGCATGAATTACAGTCTGGAGTTCACATATTGCTGAGCCAAGTAATCACAGCCCCAGGGCTGTGCCCCAACTCTGCCCGGCTTTGACTGTAGGAACCAGCCTGCTCGGCCACTGGTCCAGCACAGGCCAGCTCTCTGCACTATCTCGCTGCTTGCAGAAACTTTCCCTTGCTGGACAGAACACACGCTTCCTGTCAGCTTTTATTTCCGTGATGGCTTGCTTACAAGCAGGGCATTCTGTTCTTGGAATTTCTTGTTAAAATATTTCATTTAATTAAGTTTTTATAACCAGCTCTGCTTTGTGTCTGTCAGAAGGTAGGGGCCAGTGCAGCCCTACACTCAGCACTCTGGGAGGCCAGGTCACGAAGACTCCGGGGAGAAGCAGCCCAGGCCTGAAGGCTGCATCCCCGGATCTCCAGGAATTCTCACGTACCCCAAAAGAGATGGGTTTGTCAGAAGATAATCCCCACAATAGACCCACCAGAGACCAAGGTCCCACGAAGAATATTGCCTGAGCACCCAGTGGGGTCTCTGTCTAGGGACTGGTCTGTGTCTGAGCCCAAAACGCAGTCCAGGGCAAGCGTGCTGTGCATGATCACTGCCTCCTCTTCGCATACCCAGAATCCATCCAAGACCCACACCTTGGCGTGTTCCTTCCCAGAACCCCTCCTCACCCTGTTCCTCTGACCAGTTCAAGCCCTGCTCAGGCCTTCTTTTTTTTTTTTTTTTTTTTTTGAGACAGGGTTTCGCTCTTGTTACCCAGGCTGGAGTGCAATGGCATGATCTCGGCTCACCGCAACCTCCGCCTCCTGGGTACAGGCAATTCTCCTGCCTCAGCCTCCTGAGTAGCTGGGATTACAGGCACGTGCCACCATGCCCAGCTAATTTTTTGTATTTTTAGTAGAGACGGGGTTTCACCATGTTGACCAGGATAGTCTCGATCTCTTGACCTCGTGATCCTTCTCCTCGGCCTCCCAAAGTGGTGGGATTACAGGTGTGAGCCACTGTGCCTGGCGCCTTCTTTCCTGGGAGCCCCCCTCATCCCTCTGTTAGCTGCTGTCTTCCAGCCATGCTCCAAGCAGAGATTACACCTCCCTGCCCAACCCCATAGTCTTTCCACCTTCTCATCCTCAACCTTTGCACACATCTGGGCCACAGCTGGGACACCTGTCTCTTCCACAGGCCAGGCTCCGGCCTTGCTAAGGAGGCCTCAGAGGTGATGAGCCCAGCTGAGCATGTTCATCCTTTTCCCACAGAGCCCAGCTGCCACCTGTCAGGAATTTGTGGTAATGGACATGACAGAAGTGTCCTTATTCCCCCCTTGTACCTTAAAGGGTTACAGTGTGCCTAGCAGGCAGAATGTCAGGCCAGTCGGAGCAAAATGGCGTGAGCGGGGCTGGGTGAGCAGGGGAGAAGGGGGCCGTTGTGCACTGGTATGGCTGCACTAGGTGTCCAGCTCAGAGCCTTGGGAAATTCTCTTTGCACAGCAAACAAACTGCTTCCCTGTGACTCTCCCAGTCTGGCTGGAAAGCTCAGGATCCACCCTGAGGGGGAACCGGAGGTGGGTACTCACGGCCTGTCCAAGGCGGTCCCCTGGCCTGTCACAGGGCCGCAGTGGAGGCTGATCGCTGCCTCCATGGGCTCCTTCCTCCCAGCAGTGGTCTCCTGACCCCGCCCTGTACCTGGCCTAAGGGAACCCCCATGGCCCCTGGATAACTCCAGGCTCCCAGTGGCGTTGCTAAGAGGCCGGCTGCCACCTGTCAGGAATTTTTGGTCAGAGATGTGGCAGAATGAACTGTTTTCCCACACTCGTATTTTAAAAGGTTACAGACCATGTGTGCATAATAGGCAGAACATTAGGTCACTTGTCTCACTTAGAACAATAATCCGTTTTGCTAGGGGTCAGGTTGACACAAAGGGTCTGTCCAGACCAGGTCTCTTGATGGGACTTAGCCCTCCCCTCAAACTAATGAAATTTTCAACTCGTGGGTACTTGAGTTAATAAAGTGTGCCACACATCTGCTGGCAGAAGAAAGCCCTGGGGTTCAATTTTGAGATCACTGACATCATGTTTGAGTGGCTTCCTGCTGGTGCCGGCGGGACACCAAATTAAGGAAAGCCGCACAATGAATGTGTGAGAAAAAACATTAGTGTATAAACACAGAGGCCAAGGAAGCCTGAGGGGAGCGTGAGCGGGGGAGGCCAGGGATTACAGAGGGAGGGTTGGCGGGGGCTGCTGCTGGGATTTCACACCAGTGGCCCGCAGGTAGGGAATTATTTTAAAGGAAATTGGCACCAACATGATCTTAGGTCAAAACGATGAAAAAACTAAAACCAGCATATTTTTGATGACTGTTGAATTAAGTGCTAAAGTATAATTTGAGCAGTTCAGAAAGAAGCAGAGAGCTGGAGGTGAGACTGTCAGACAGCCCCAGGAGACGTTCCATTCCAGGCCTGGAAACCCCTTAGAATCCAGCCCCTGGGCTTCTCCTCTGCCAGTGCTCAGGTGAGGGTGAGCCCAGACCTGCTCAGGGTCAGGAGGAAGGAGCCCATTGCTCACTGAGAGGGAATTCTCCACCAGCTTTTCCAGCTGTTGACACAGAGAAAATCAAACTTCCAATCCTTCAGGGTATGCAGCCCCTGGTGAGCTCTCCTTTCTGTCACTTGCAGACTCTGGAGAGGAACGCGAAAGAGGGTGACCCTGATTATCTGTGTCTTCCCTTGGGGAGCAGGTGGAGGCCTTCTTCCTTCCATGGCCTGTCTCAGGAAACTCCACTGTGTTGCTCTGAGGGTCAGACACTGAGGTCACTGTAAACCAAGGCTGGGCCAGGGGTGCCCCTCCCCAGAAGCTGAAGAGTGAAGGGTGCTGGTCAGAGCTGATGCTTCCTCCTGACACATCCCTGCGGCACCACCAGAATAGTCCTGTGTCCCCCAGACACAAATCCAGATATCTGTGGGGCTGGTAAAGGCCACGCCTAACTCCTCTGAGCATGCCCGCCCTCTGCCCCAGGAGAGCTCTGCTGGGACACTAAGGTCAGGGTAGGGAGCCCCCCGGTCACTTTTCCTAAGTTTTTCTTGTTCCCTCAATACATCACCTCCAGTGCCTATCATAAACCTTGGGGGTCTGCCCAATGGGACATACAGAGGAACTAGGGGAGGCAAACAAGGGAGGATAAGCAAATGAGCTCAACGCTGCTCTCTGCTCGGTCCCACACACAGGAAGGGACTCTGTGGCCAGCCCAGCTGGCAGGACCCCCGACCCCTGAGCAGAAGCCAGCCCTTCTGACACCTGGGGGAAAGGGCTCGGCAGATGTGCCTCCAGGGCTCCAGACCCTTTCCCTTTATTTTTTCAGTGACATGCCACCCCTTCACCCACTTTCTTGCCTCGAAAAGCTCCCAGAGGCCCCCTCCTTCAGAACCCCCAATTTCCCAACTTGCAGACCTCCCTCTCCTCTAAGCCATCTGCCCTCTCTTTTCCCCGTTGCTTTGCCCTATGCCTTCCCTTGTCTGGGCCTGGGTTTCACTGGTCTCATCCTTTCCATAGCCCATGACTGGGGACCCAAGCCCCTGTCAGGGGTTCAAAAAACCCTGTTGATCAACTTTGGGTAGAGTTGGTCTCAAACACACATCTTCATGGATGCCAGGAGTCTGTGCTCCCTTCCCATCCCTTTCTCTGTGAGAACTCAGCAAGTGAGTGGGGTGAGGCAGGCCGGTCCCCAGGAGGGGCCACACTGTGATTGATGATGCTTTGGCGTTCCCCAGAGGCTCACCAGGCAACTGAGTGTGGCCGCTGGCTGAGGAATGCAGAGCGAGTGGCCCAGGCCCTCCTCGAAGCTCCAGGGCGGTTCTCTTCATCTGGAGAAAATGTCCACACCCACAGTTTCCCAGCATTCAGCCCAAATCTCACCAAGGGAAAGAGGCTTTGTCCTTCTGTCCTAACTTCCAACTGAGGACATGGAAAGAACAGATTCTTCCAGCCTGAGTTCTAATTCCAGCTCTCATGTGCACTTAGCAGGTGACCTTGGAAGGTTAGGGAGCTGTGCTGTGCCTCCACTTCTGCACATGGAAAATGGGAATAATCATTGCACTACCTCAGAGAGTTCTGATGCAGATTTAGAAGTCCATTGTGTAAACTGCTTAGAGTAGTGTCTTATGCACTGTCGATGCTGTCTAGGTGCTTGCTGTTTTATCTGATCATCCCTGAGTACCAGGCAAACACCTCTACCTCTCTCACCATCCCCAAAAGTTGCAATAGGTTTCTGTCATGTTTAGCACTTGGTGCTGGGAGGCCAATGCCTCTGTTGAGTTCCTGCCTCTGCCATACACATTTAAAGGCAGCATGTATGCAGGCCTCAAAATGTGGGGAGGTGGCTTCTCTGGTGACCAGGCCAGCATAGCCTGCCAACCTGGACAAGCCATGCCGCTGCTCCATCCAGCAGGGAAGAGGTCTAGTGATGCCCTCTTTCCTCCTCCCCTACTCTGAAGTCACTAGAAGCCCAGGTCCCTGGAGGATGTCTGCCATAGCACATGTGTGATGAATGGGAGCAAGTTATCAGTAGTCAACAGCAACTTACATATCTATTGAAAGTGATGAAACACACAACTGGCACTGATGTCTCTCCAAGTACCAAAGTCAGCTGGGCAGCCCAGGGCTCAGCAATGTGGAGAGGCCATTCCCAGCTGGAGGCTGCCCATGCCTCAGTGGGCCCTCAGGTAGCAGCCCCAGGGAGGCCTGAGGTCAGGCCCCCATCACACCTCCACAGACCATGTCAGTCTCATCTATGCAAAGAAACAATAGGACCAAGTGCTCTCTAAGGGCACCTTCAGATTCTGGTAGACATCAGAAGGGTGCCCCCACAGTATCACCGTCATCATCATCACCATCATCATCAGGAATACTATAACAGGACTCAGCTCTAGGTCACTTATTCAAGATCATGTCAACGGTGCTGCAACAAATGCACAGTAACATCCTGTGCCTTTATTTTACAGATGGGGAAACTGAGGCTCAGAAAGATTAAGTAGCTCCACTTTTAAAACTTATGAACAGCCAAGTAGGCCTAAATTCCAGATCTGTGTGATCTCCACAATCATACCCAGAAACATTTACTATGCCATTTTATAATAAAACAGATGACGCCAATAATAGTAACAACTTCCACGGGCCAGGCACAGAGCATGGGTGTAAGCTCATTCTGTCTTTACACCAACCTTACACAAAGGTGGTAGGATCATCCCAATTTTTCAGGGGGATTAAATAACTTGTCTAGAGCCAACTCAGTACTTGAACTTATCAGATTCAATTGTGTCATTCCTTTTGTTGAAAGTCAAACGTTAACCAGGACACATCTTCCTAATCACTTACTCAGGTTTATTTCTGATGACAGAAGAACTGATATTCTCCCAATTAGCACAAGGAAGGCCAGGTCAGCCACTAAAGTATTGAAATACTTTTGGACCAATTGGCACATAGGGGCTGCCCCCGAGCTCCCCAAACTCCCACACACATACCCCAGTCATTCTGGCTCCTCCCATGGGAACTTCTGGCCTCCCAAGACTCCAGCCAATGCGGAACTACTGATAGTGTTTATTCTGATTAGTCAGTGACTGTGAGGCTGGGTACTAAACATCCTGAGTAGGTCCCTTGGTAACGGTAACCGAAGCATATAGACACAGGCATGTAGGTGTCCACATTACATTGGCCCCTGGCCCAACACATGCGCACACAAGACACAGAAATGCAGAAATTCCTATATACAGACACAGGCTTATGCACATACACACAAAAACACATGCAGTGCAGATACACATATTTGCATGAACGTATGCATGCATGCACACATACATGAACAGATGCGACTCCAACATGCACAGCCCCAGTATCCTCCAAATTTCAACAGTTTGGTCCTATGACAGGAAGAGCCACCCCATGGACCTGCTCAGGAGACAGAGGGTTCCAAAGAGCTCAGCGCACAAAAAGCACTGCACTAGAAGTCTAGCATCCGGGCTCTTGCTTGTTATATGACCTTGCGCAAGTCAGATCTGTGGGACTGTAGGCTCAAAAAGATTTACAGCATGACTTAACCTCTTCAAGGGTAAAACAGAATCATAGCCCCCATGTGCCAAGATCCTCGTGGTGTTTCTGTGAGATGCCAACATTTTGTTATCCCCATGTTTGCCTCACTGCCTTTCCTCCTCCCTGGGAAAAAAGCAATAGAAAGTAGGGCTCCAGATGGACAGAGAAGGGTGAGCAGGGCAGCACTGCACTCTTGCTCCACACCAGAGTGGGAAATAGAAACTGAACCAGCACCTCCCTAATCCTCCACTTGGTCTCTTTTGCCCAAAATGAGGTCCAAACCATGAGGATTCAAGAATGTGCCTCACAGGCATCCCAAGAACCCAGCTCCTTATTAAACATTTCCATACTCATTTGGGCACAATCAGAATTTTTTAATCATCTCCTGAGCATCAATTTATGGGGATAGATCATTTCCAGATGTTATTCAACATACCAAGAAAAAACTATACTCATTGATTAACAAATGATTTCTAGATGGAGAATAAATGTGACCAGCAATTTCCAGTGGAAATTCTTGCATCCAATTTTTTTTTGAGTGGTGGAAAAGCCAGGAGTCTCCTTGGCCTAACCTGTCTCCTTTAAGCAGAGGTTTCTTCCCCAGGCTGACTCCAAATGCATCTGTTTCTGCCCAGATCAAACAGGAGCTGAGAAAGAACATCAGATCCTTCCTCTTTCTCCTACCCTCTTTTTGTTGGTGATTTCTCGCAGACCCCATGCTTTGAGCCAAGAGCTAGAGCAAATCATACAAGGGGAAAGAATTAATAGCTGCCAATCCAAAGGCTGCCATCTAGTCTATGCCCTCAACAAACTGCTCATGTGACCAGCAGCAATGCTGACACTGAGAAAGCCTCACCTGTTTCTACTCTTTATTCATTTATTTGGTTTTTTGCTCTACAAACATTCCTAAATCACTTACCAGGCACTAGTTCCTGGCTAACCTATGCAGTGTGTGCCCCAATCCATGGAAGATATTGCTAACTGAGGATTGCACAACTTTTCCAGACGTCCTTCACTGGATGTGCTAGGCACCCACTAAAAATTTGCTCTTGTCTCAGGAATCCAAGTCTGGGTGAGACTTGGGGTCTTTAGCCTGGACTGGCAGTCCAGTGGAGAAGCGACATCCACCTGCTACAGAAGACAGCATGAAAGCAAAGCTTTCCTGGGCGGATTCTCAGGATTCCCGAAAGAGAGGAACTGGGCCTGGTATTTGGGCTCTGATATGGGAACTTAACTTTTCAAAGAGGGATGTGCCCATCCTGGGACGGAAATAAGAAGAACTTCGGAGAACGATCCAGATTTTGTCAAAGCCACTAGAGCTTTCGTTCTGGCCACCCTTCAGCAGCGGACTCCTGTCCACGTGGGGATCATTTTGCTGCTTTTCTTGGCTTTTCCGAGCCCCTGCAGTTCCCCTAGATGCTCCACATTCCATTAGTTAATTGGTTTGTTCCTTATACTCTGTGCGTAGCAGAGATCACATGACATTCACATTGTTCTCAACCCTCTTTCAAAGGGTATCAGTTCCTCCAAAGACCATAGGTGATTCTCAGTTCCTGAATGTTTTACTGGGCCACTGGAAGGGCGAATGTGCCTATCAAAAAGGAAAATGTCTGTATCTTATACTGCAATCAAGCCGCAACTTAATTTTCTCCTCTGGCTGTACTTCTTGAGAAGTAACAAAGAAAAATGGGCTGGGGTGTCTTTGTCTCTGATAAATAGGTCACACTCTGTAGCAGGACAAACAAGGTGCTGGGCTGAAAATAAGATGTTTTTTGGCTGGCATCTCCAAAATGTGACAGATTCTTCATGGATGTTATTTAAAGCACGCAGCTAGCTCTCCTGCTTCCATGCACTGCTTATGCCATACTTGGAGAATCAAGCAGACTGCAAATGTAGCACCAGCAATGTTGACACTAAGAAAGCTAATGCTTTTTGAATGCATACTAGGAGCAGTATTTTGTCTGCATTTTTTCCACTTAAGCTGTACCACAACCCTCTGATGTTGGTGTTATTATTCCCATTTGACAAATGAGAAAACCAAGGCTCAATGAGATTCAGCAAATTGCCCAAAGACACACAGCTCGTAAAGGGTGAAGCAGGAATTTGAACCCAACCTCCAGAATCTGTGGTCTTAATTGTTCCAGGCTATGTCTATGGACTCCCCATCCATCCCCTGCCATCCACCTCAAGCCCAGCAGCTTGAGCTCATCACCATGACAATAAGCATTTTATTCAGGCCACAGCAATCCCAAAATGCTCAACCAATCAGAACTGCTTTTTGTTCTTCTTCCAAAAAGTTCTGGGGCTGAGTTCCATAGGTGGAGCGGAGCTTCTGCCTGGCCTGAAAAGCAGAGGGGCTCCAATCCAGGCCTCTGCCTCAACAGAATTGTCATGACTCGGACAGAGGGCCAGGAATGTTTCTGATCAGCACGGAGCAGACTGAGAGGGGGTAGGTGGTTAGTCACTGCCTCACAGCAGGGCAGGAAATGCAGTGTGAAGGCTGAAACACAGACAATTGACAGTCTGTCACTTTCACAGCCAAAAACTACTTTCTCAAACAGAGCAGGAATTCTATATTGACCATACTCCTTTGTCACAACCCAGGATGATGACTTTCAAACACAAATGTAAGATAATAACATGCAGAAATTTGTCATGAGGTCTCAGTTAATCATTCACGTTGACCCTCCAGACAGATCCATTACCGCAGACAGGCATTGCTAGCTAGAGTCTCCTTACATCTTCCCCTACAAGTCCAGGGCCCTGGGGAGTCGCTCCAGCCAGGAAAGAGTCGGGCTGGTGTCTGCGCAGATGCTTCTGGGCTGGACGCCCAAGAACTCCCAGACTGGGGGAAAAGCTGCACCCATTTTGCCCTCCGCATTATCATTACCTGAACTGGGTGGATTTTTCCAGGAGACAAGCAGCTGCTCAATGTGCCGTTGGTTTTCTTCATGATACCAGCTCATTCTCTAAAATGTCTTCTGAGTTAAACTGGACTCCTCTGGCATGGGGCAAAGTTCCCCCCGGACGGTGTTTGGAAGGCATAGGCTCAATCTTCCCTCTGAGTTACTTTGGTCTTGGATGCCACTCCAGCCCTAGAGAACAATCCCAGTGACCTGTGACCCTGGGCTCCCATCCTGGAAAAATCATTGGATTCCAAGCCCTAGGACTCTCCCTCTTCTTCCAGGGCCCAGCAGCTCACATGCTCTTCTTTATGGTTGTAGATCTTGCCCTGCTCGGGATTCCTTGATATCTCTCTCTGCTTCTTGGACTTCTTCCTTGTCGTTACCCTCTTACCTCCAAACTGGCCTTGAAACTAGGGTTTTCCCAACTGTTAGCTGGGCTTCCAGCCACACTTCAGATGACCTCAATGAGTGGAGGTCTTCTGGGGGGGTCCCAAAACAAACAGACTGTTTCCATTTCAACAGTCTCTTCTCTTAAGGAACTCGGAACAAGTTTTCTGATACCGGACTAGATTAAACCACATGGCCTGATTCTCTCCCCACTCACAGTGAGTGATTGTGGTTTAATCTTTTCGAGTCTATCTATATCTGTGTGTCCTGGGGCACCTGTCCCAGGTTTCTGTCCTGGGAACCCTGCCCTTACATCCCAGCATCCTCCAGAGGGGAGCGTTCATGCAGCTTCTGCACCCCCACAAATTTCACTCAATTGAATTAAGCGCCTATTTCAAGAGTATATCAAAATCAGTGAGTCCCAAACTGACTTTCTCATCATCCCCCAAACACTAACCCCTGAACCTAGTGAACTTCCCACTCTCCATACTCCCCATTTCATGGGTTTCACAACTCGGAGTCCTCCCACCACGTCACAGGTCAGCCAAAAGTCCTGGGAATTCCCCTCCCTCATTCAACATGCTTTTGCAGTGTCTCTAGCATCTGTCTTTGCTGAAATAGTCCCACTGCCCATGCCCCTTTCATGTGAGTTTCAACACAGCCCTAGCTGTGGGCCTGGGTGACTGGGATTGGTAGTGGGAGGGGAGCGGGCAGCATCTGATCAAGGTAAACCAGTCTCATAGATCTGTCTCCTTTTTCCTACTCGCTCCAGAATTTGAACTAAGAGGTACAGAAACTACAGTGCAAAAAGCTCAGGGCACCGGCACAGAACAATCACGTAGAGTTAGGGCCACACTAGGTGCCAGAGCAACCCCCAATCCTGAAAGCACTGAAATTCTGAAATTCTAAGAGCACAGAAATGAAGTTCCTTATAGAGGAAGCCCCAGAGAAGGAGCCTGAGCTGAAAGACGCAGAGAAGGGTGGCAATGTCATCCCAGAGGGAGACAGAGGGACAGATCGACAAGCACCACCTGATAGGTTGCCACATTCCAGGATGCCTGGTAGCACTTCAGCAACCCTCTGTTCTTACTCTTTATCCCTCTGTTTTGCTTCAGTTCATCTGAGTAGTTTTTGTTTCTTGTCATCAAATAATCCTCAATGGAGCCAAAAGCCTAGTGTGACTATTTAACTTTTTACATGCTCATTATCTGACTCCCCAGCTAGGATGTACCTCCACGTCCCAGGCATCCCAGTCTCCTCCAACCACACCCAGGCCCGGGAACCCACAGAGGCATTTGCCAGCAGCAGCATCTTTCTCTGAGAGGACTTTCACTTCTTCACATCTGTTCACTGTCCCAACAGTTCTGGAATATTGGCCACGGCCCAGCATGGTACTTGGCTCTCTTCCTGACACTCCTTCTCTTCCCATTTCAATCCTTCCTGTCACCCAGAGATGCCCAGGGATGGGAGTTACCAGGAAAAGGAGGCAAATATCATACACCCTGCAGGTAGCCAAGAAGTGCCTTGCAGAGTTGTTCGTTCTTTCATTACAGAGGCATCCATCCATCCATCCACACTTCCACTGACCCACCCATGCATCCATCCATCTATCCAGTCTTATATGGAGCACCATTCCTGAACTCACTGGGCTTGGAGACACAAAGTGAAATAACACTGAGTCCCTGCCTTGTACTCAAACAATTCACAATCTGACCCCACATAACATCCCTCAAGGGCCAATTGTTCTTAAATCTCACCCAAGAGGTACAGCCAGAAACAGAGGAACGATAAGCTACTGGGGTCTTTCCCAGGAGTTTTCATGCTGACACTGACTCTCTCTAGAGTAGGAAAGGATTTTTCAGTCAGCAAAAAGGAGGGCGGGTGTGGGAGCAGGGCACTCTGCATCTGCTGACATCATAGGACAGGGTGACTCCTTTCCTTGTCCAGGTATAAGGTCAAGTCCATGCATTCAAGGGTTTATCGTGCTGGTCAGTCTCTATTTGCAAGGTGGGCCCTGCAGCTTCCTAACCTGCATCCCCTTCCCAGAGTGACAGGTTCTGAAAGCTCATTCTACGTGGTACCCCAGGGAGTTGCTAGACTGATCTCTGCTGCTTCTGTTTCTGCAGGAGGATGAGGAAGAGAGGAGGGACACAGACTGGCCGATGGTGTGTCCTTCATGTTAATTAGCCTTCCGTGATGGGGCAAGTCACAGAGGAAGGGCCATAGAGCCCATGGTGGTGATGCCTCTGATGTGATGGTGGGGATGGTGACATAAGCGGCCGTGGCAGTAGGAAGACTTAGTATATAGATGACAACAGGAGGTAAGCATTCTATAGATGAACCCCCTGACTTAAATGCACAAGGAAGAAGCCCTTTAGAGCAGAAAAGCAGCAAAGAAGCCCTATAGAGCAGCTTTTTTAGCTTGCTGGTTGTTGCTGGCATTATCTGATTCCCAGGCACTTCCTGGATTAAATCAAGCTTGAAATGAGGAGTCTTCATTCAGAGCAGGCCCTTGGGAGGAAATGTGAACTCTGAAATGCATTTTTGGAGGAAATATTAAAGCCTCTTTTAATATCCCAGTTGAAAGAGAAAAATGAAAGTTACAGGCTGCTCCATATTTTATGATAAACTGATGCTAACATGAGCTTGGCTGACAGAGGTGGCATTAGAAGTGGGACTCTCCGAGGAGGGCTGGAGGGGATTCATTTCCCAGGTCTTCATAACAGTCTCGTGCTTTGGAAGTGTGTGGTTGCTCACCTGGGGAGAGCATTCTACAGCCCCCAGAGCTTGTCCCACTGCTACACTAAGCATCTGACAGCATGCTGGCCAAGTCATGTGGTTGGATGATGACAGTGTCCCAACACAGGAATGTTTTTACCATTTTTCATTTTTCTTCCCAAACATTTGTCTTTGCTTATAAAGTGAGGGCTATCTGTAGGTGGTGGACGAGAAGCAGCCAAGATGGAGACCACTGATGAAAGAGGCCGGTTTCTACCTTGCTTTGATTCCAAAAGTCTTTTTGTTCACTATTGAGAACATTCGGCAGAAATGTTTTAAAGAGTGCTATTTTACAAATCAGTGATGGTCTTTCGTCAGTTCAGATGACAACACTGTTCAATTGTATGCCTTTGCTGAAAATATAGGAAATGAAATTACATCTGTCCCGATCTCTCTAATTCAGCAGTCACGAGCCATGAGCAAGCTTGGGAAGGTTCTTTGAGCTGCTCTGGATCACCTGGCTCTGCTAACCTGACCTCAGCTTCTCAGCACCTTCACTTGCCTTCATCTACCAAACCCCCACACCCATGAGTTCTAAGAACTGCTGTTTCACAGCAACTTGCTTGTGACCTTACTGCTTCTGTGGAGCTCCGGGTGGTCCATCAAACCCGACCATCTGACTCCTCCTTCCCTGTCTTTCTTCTCCTCATTAATCTATGACTCCCCTACGCCACACTTTTTCACTACACTATAATTATCTGTTCATGTGTTGTTTTCTTGTACCAGATTTTATGTCGGGAGAGCAGAGACCATGACTTCAACATTGCAGCTGCCAGAGCCTGGCACGCACGAATGTCAAATGAATATGTCTTAATTTGTTAAGCTAATGTGTCTTAATCAAGATTGCCAGAAAAAAGAAAATCCACTCAAATTGGCCTAAGTCAAAAGCGAGATGAGTTGGACAGTAATAAAATATCTCATAGCATCAAAGAGCAGAAGCATAGCTTGGCTGCCAAGACAACCGAGAAGGAGAACGCCCATGGAAACGGAGACCCCAGCTCTTTCCTGCTCTCTTCCCGGCTCCTTTCCTGTGGTCTCCTGCCTCTGCTTTGCCCTTCATATCTAAGGAGACTGCACCACAGGGTGACTAGGCCCTAGGCACTCACTGGGATGCTGTGTCCTGGAGTTGCAGGTTCCCAGCGCATTAAACCCACTGTCAAATCCCCGAATGTGAAGCAGGGATGTGCCAGCCAAGGTTTTTCAAGGGATATGCCTCTCACAGTCAATGTCTTTCCAACTGAGGAGATGGCTCTACCACTGCCAGGAAATTAGGGAGGGGCAGAGCCATAAGATCAAATAGAAAGATGAAGGAGAAAGAGATGGCAACTAGAGTTTATTTGTGCCTGGCCTGAAAAACACCTCTCTTTATTGCCACTCATTTCAGCCTTGACCTTCCTAAAAGGGCCTTTTCAATTCTCATTTCTTTGCAAGAAAACAGAAGCCCAGAACTGGGGAGAGGACTTCCAGTCTCCCATCACTGTTCAGTGGCCAAGCAGAGCTGCTTCCACCTCCCTACTCTGGTGAGGGGTTGCAGAGTAAGCCACCGGTAGTGACCACACACTGTGTTCCTGCACCCAGGAGAACTGCATCTTAACCCTGGAAATCGTAAACTTGAGGCGTAACTTTTCCACAGGGGAATTTCAGACCTCACTGACTGGTTTGATGGAAAGATAGTTTGGGAGTCAAGAGAATGGATCTAAAGGACCCCGGGCAGTTTCTAGTGCAGTCTCCACAAATGGAAAGTGCCTGTAAGTGTCCATGGTCCAGGGGGACTGGGATGCATAAAATTCAATGGCATTAGACCAGTTCTTCATTTGGTCTAGAACCATGGTTCCCACCCTAAGAGCTCTGGATCTTTATCATATCTCAGAGCTATTATTAATACAAAGGGCCCATGAGGCTATTTGCACATTAATCTATGCCTGTAGCCTTACTATATCGTATTTCATATAAATGTTAACTACTGCTTTTAATGTATACTGATGATGCTATGATTAAAAGATGCAAATTTATTTCAAAACTTCCTAAAATGTACAGGAACTTTCGGTTATTAAGTAAGTTTTCAAACTCTAGGAGTGTGGTTCTAGAGTTCATGCAGAAATTCATGAACTATTCTAAGGGTCTTGGAAATATTTTGACATTATAAAAGAATTCTTATAATCTCTCAGACACTGGGGTTCTCAGATTTCCCTTTCGTGAATGATCTGATGGACTTCAAAAGGCTGGAAGTAAATCCTTAAAGCTAACAAAAGCACAGAGGACACCTGTGATCGACTGCAAAAAGTTGCCACAATTCTTTGCAGCTTCTCCCATTGAGAAGTAGGATCTATTTCTTGACTTCGCAGTCTGATTTGGATAATAGAATGCAGAGTGTGACATTATACAAGTCCCAAGCCTGGGCCTCAAGAGTCTTGGCACGTTTCCACATGCTCTCTTGGGATTCTACCACCACTGTCATTTAATGAAGTCTAGATTTGCCTAATGGAGGATGAGAGACCACATGGAACAGAGTCGAGCCATCCCACAGAGCCATTTAGACAACCAGCTCAGGGTCTGATCGTAGATGCATGGGAGCATCCAACCAGAATCCACCAAGCCAAGCTCTGCCCAGATAATCCCAGTCCAAATTGCTGATCCACAGAATCATGAGGTAAACAAATAGTTGTTGTTTTGAGTCACATTTAAGATTTAAAGTTTGAGAAGCTCTGGCACAACTTTGCCTGTACTCCTCCCTTGGGCATTTGTGACCACTCCTCAGTGTATTCACATCTTGCGGCCACTATGGGAAACTACTCAAGCAGGATCACTGACAATCACAAAATGCCACAGATATCCAACCAAACCAACAAGAGCTCTGCAACGCTCTGGAGAGCAGCTTGTAGGGCCCTGTCACAGCCAAAAACACTATTCCCCTCCCCTCCCCTCCCTTCCCTTCCCTTCCCTTCCTTTGTTTTCCTTTCCTTTCCGTTCCGCTCCATTCCATCCCACTCCAGAGACAGAGTCTCACTCTGTAGCCAGGCTGGAGTGCAGTGGTGCCATTTTGGCACCTCCCAAGTTCCATGGATTCTCGTGCCTCAGCCTCCCAAATAACTGGGATTACACGTGTGCACCACCACTCCTGGATAATTTTTGTATTTTTATTGGAGATGTGGTTTTCCCATGTTGACCAGGCTGCTCTCGAACTCCTGATCTCAGGTGATTCACCTGCCTCAGCCTCCAAAATGCTGGGATTAAAGGCGTGAGCCACTGCACCCAGCCAGGAACACTGTATTCTTAAGGTTGGCTCACACTAACCCCTACACTAATTGTATAGGACAGAGCATACACAATTGCCAAGAAAGAGTCCCCAAGATTTTAGAATGAAGTTATGTGATTCATTGCACTTAATGTTGGACATCTCTACCTGCTCACTGTCTAATGGGATCAAAGCTGCATTCAAGCTAGCCAGAGCAGAGACTCTGCTTCAGAAAAGTCAGCATATCTCCTCCTCCCCCCGGCCCCATACATTTCACCTGACCTTTCCTGTGACTGTGAGTCTCTTTTTAATTCTCTCATCCCTCTTTCTGGGATTTCCCTTGTGACGCATTGTATCTAAGGTTG
Source organism: Callithrix jacchus (assembly GCF_049354715.1). Classification (NCBI taxonomy): domain Eukaryota; kingdom Metazoa; phylum Chordata; class Mammalia; order Primates; family Cebidae; genus Callithrix; species Callithrix jacchus. The sequence continues at coordinate 94,251,071 of NC_133515.1, forward strand.
AGATTATCCCAAGCCATTCCCAGGAACATACCTCATATCTTCTCTCCATAGAAGTCCTTAACTCCATAGAAATTAAAGTCCCTAATGCAATTCTGAGCAAAGTAGCTGGGGTCACTGGACCACAGCAGAGTCTTGGGTCCCTGGGGAGAGCTGAAGTCAACACAATACACATAAATTCTCTAATCAATTCAGGTCAGTGTTAGTAAGAAATCTGTATCCCCCCAGATTGTTCATATCCTCTCTACAGTCAGCTGTTGCAGGGCTAAGAACCACAACACAGCCTTCCTGGGGAGAGGCCATTGCAGTTCTCAGCCTCAGGCCTGGGTCTTACTCTAGGCATTCTTGCCTAGATGTTCCAAATGCTTCATTTTCTCCCACAAGGTCACTACCCACCCAGCAAATCCTTGAGTCCCAAAACCACAACATTTAGGAAAAGTCTGTTGAAGAAGCAAATAAGAATTTGGATCAAGCTTGCTTTAATTCAAAACCAAAAAGAGCTCTGGGCAGCCCCAACCTCCCTCCATGGGCACCCCGCTCACTTCCTCCCACCATGTCCACCCCCAGCAGGACCCAGTCCCCTCCTGACACAGGAAATGGAGTGCCTTTTTGTAACTTTTTAGTTTTTTCCCCACCAAGGAAACCTGGCAAGCTAGCTCTGACCACTGTTCTCAGGACACAGAGCCTGGCAGTGGGACATAACCATTCTTTCCCAGCCCTTTGACCGCCCTGGTCAACAACTTCCAAATATTTGGATAGAGAGATATTTTAGTTATTCACACAATAACACAGCCAGCCTACTCCCAGGAAGGAAGGAAAGTTCATAGCCAAAGGAAAGAGTCCCTTATGTCGTTGGAAATTTTACCATGTTGAGTCAGTTCAGCATTATACGGGCCTCCCAGTGGTCCTCCCATGCTTCACAGATCTTTTGAGACCAGCTCTGTGCCCAGGCCTGTGCTGGATGCTGCCAGGCACAAGAGAAGAGAGTATCTTCATCTTCCTCATCACATTGCCATCATTGCCCCCACAAACCCTTACATAGCAACCGCTACATGCCAGGCAGAATTAAATACTAAGTCATGTAAGCATCTTTAGGAAGCAGAGATCATCAATATTCCCATTATAGCATCTTTATGAGGCAGAGATCATCTATATTCCCACTTCAAAGATGAGTAAGTTGAGGCATGAAAAATCTTCAGTAACAGGCTCAGGGTGACCACCTTCCGAGGGGTGGAACTGGGGTTCAACTCTACATGTCCATTTCTCTGCATCTTGAGACAACCTTGAGAAGTGAGTCTTAGATTCATGAGCAGCTCTGAGCTAACAAGACCTAGGGTGGGAGATGCTGAGGGAAAATCCACACCAGGAAAAACAGTTACTAAATAAATGGCAAACAGGAAGTGCTAAATAAAGACTGTGCACTCTTAAGACTCAAGTTGGTCTTTTAAGAAACAACACAGTGATTAGCATCCTAATTGTAGCTTTGTACAATAAAAATTGTAATTTTATTTAGTAACTAATGTTTACCAGACACTTAGCTAAGATTTACAAACAAAATAGCACATAATCCATCTATAACCCTCATGACAACAGCACAAATTGGTTCTAACTTGAATAAAGTCTGGTTTTCTGACACCATCCTAACACAGAAAATCTTTGAAAATCATCTTCTTCTCCTTCCCTCTATTATCGTGTCTCACATGCTTGGCAGATGCCCCAAATTTTCTCCCTTGCCTCATTCCCTAGTGCCAAGAAAACTGCCCCCAACTGAGCCTGCCTTGGCTGTTTCTCCTGTTCACCTTCCCCCTCTGGCTCTGTCTTTGTTCTCCATTTGTAATAGAAATCCTCTAAGCCTCCATGTTTTGCCCTCGCCCACACTCCCGATCTAGATAATAAAGACCCTAGAACTATCAGCAAAACACAGATGCTTCTCAGCCAGGAAGGGCAGGACACAGGGAGCCATCCGATAGTGGTATGCAGTAAGCTTTTGATAGTTCTGGGACCGTTATAAATAAACTCTCAATGATAATTTTCAGATCAGGAAACTGAGGCTCAGAACAATTTATTAGCTTTTCCAAAACAAACAAATGGATTTGAAACTAGGTCTTTTGCAAATAAATTATAAAAAGCTACAGATAACTGTGGCCTATCCCCATGATATTAGTTCATGTGACCAACACTAGATTTGTGAAATGAGCTCCTCTCACTGCCCTTCCCTGGGTGATCCACAAAATGTCCTTTCCCATTTTCAATCTTTGGCCTCTGGGGTATATTCGTAGACACAGATATACGCCTGAGGCACACATACAGACCTGTACACACACATTCACCATTATTCACACTCATGCAGAAAAGAAATATTCACCCAGCCTCACCTAGTGGCATGGATGAAACCTCCACTGGCAAAGGAGAGCCTGTTCATTGAGATGGCTCCTGAGAATCCAGCACTTCTGCATTTAGCCTTCTCTGCTAACTTGCAAGAAAATAAATCCTGTTCACTAACGCACAGATAACCTTAGGGAATGTTTGCGCCACAGGGAAGCAGGCAGCTGACTATCTTTCAGTTACCGGGGTCAGTGCAAACAGGCCAAGCAGCTAAGGCAGGTCCTGTCACCCACTGGAAGAAAAGAAGGAAGAGCGGGGTTTGCCTCTTGGAGGAAGTGATGTTCTCCTTACATTTCATAATAAATGAACACTTTGTATGTTTCCACTTGCAAGAGAGCGCTATTTTGAAAAAAAAGAGCTTAAAACTATTTTTATTCTTTTGCATTTTCCTGTACATGACCTATTTCTTAGCCAGCTAAGGCTAGAATTTATTGGGTGGGATGGGGTAGGGGTGCCTAGCATTGCTAGAACTGGAACGCATAGAGGGTTAATATTCAGCTCATATTACTGAAATGAGATTTCACAGTAAAGCAATTAGCCTCAAAGCAAGGCATTGACAAGAAAGGATGTACTAAATCACTTTAGCTTCTGTTCAACATATTAACAACCCATCAGTCAAGTAGTCAGCAATATTCATTAGGCCCCTTCTCCGCACTATTCCAAAAGAAGAGTCTTATTCTCAAAAAACTTAGGGGAGAAAGAGAAACCACAAATAAACAATCAGAAGTAAGATAATCTTAGCTGTTGACAAATGCTATGAAGAAGATAAAATTGGGTCTATGGTGGGTGGGTGTGTTTCCAGAAAAACAGGCAGAAGGGGCTGATTAACATAGGAAGGTCGGAAAGATTCATTGAGCTGGGCCTGAGTCATAAGACAGAAACCAAGCAAAGGTCTGCAGGACAGTTGTTCCAGGAAGAAGTGGCAGCAAGTGCAAAGGCCCTGGGACAGGAAGAAGTTTAGCAAATTAGAGAGGAGACAAAGGATCGGTGCTGCTGCAATATGGTAAGTAAGCAGAATGGAGAAGAAGAAAATAGAAATTTAGGCCAGGCACCGTGGCTCATGCCTAGAATCCCAGCACTTTGGGAGGCCAAGGCAGGCAGATTGCCTGAGCTCGGGAGTTCGCTACCAGCCTGGGCAACACAGTGAAACTCCATGTCTACTAAATGCAAAACATTACCCAGCATGGTGGCATGTGCCTGTATTCCCAGCTACTCAGGAGTGTGAGGCAGGAGAATTGCTTGAACCCGGGAGGCGGGGGTTGCAGTGAGCTGAGATCGTACCACTGCATTCCAGCCTGGGTGACAGAGCAAGACTCTGTCTCAAAAAAAAAAAAAAAAGAAAGAAAAAGTAAAGAAAATGGAAGTTTATGGGGGTGGGTCCTGTAAAGGCCTTGTAACCAGCAAATGATTTCAATTATATTCATATTGCAATAGAAGGTTTTATTCTTTCCAGCATGGGAATGACACAATCTAATTTACATTTTAGAAGTCCAGGAGTTTGAGACCAGCCTGGGCAACACAGCAAGGCCCCATTTCAATAGAAAAATTAAATAAAAATTAGCTGGGCATGGTGGTACATGCCTGTAGTCCCAGCTACTTGGGAGGCTGAGGTGGGAAGATCGCTTGTGCCCAGGAGTTCAAAGCTGCAGTGAGCTATGATCACCCCACTGCACTCCAGCCTGGGTGACACAGCAAGACCCTGTCAAAAAAAATTGTTTTTCATTAGAAAGAAAAATCCCCTTGGTTACTACTGTCTTGGGAGAGTAAATTCCATGGCAGTTGCTTGGTTCTATTGACCTTTTAGGCCAGTTAACTCTTTGTTGTGAGGGGCTGTCCCTGTTCTGTCCACTGTAGAATTTTTAGCAGCATCCCTGGCTTCTATGCATTAGCTGCCTATTGCCTTTCTCCCCCTTTTCTTCAGTAGTGACAGCCAAAAATATTTCCAGATATTGCCAAATGGTTCCTGGGTGGCAAAATGGCTCCTGGATGAGAACCTCTGCTTATGGGGACAAGAGAAGAAGTAGGAATCCCAGTTAAAAGGCCATAGCTGTGGTCCCAGTGACAAAGGTGGTAGCTTGGAATAAGATACCAATGGTGAGAAGTGTTCTGGATTCACAACATATTTTGAAGTAGAGCCAATGGGATGAGCTGATGAACTGGACGTGAGATGTGAAAGAAAGAGAGGAGATGAGGATGATTCTTCCATTTTTGGCCTGAGCAACTGAGTCGATGACAATGCCATTCACCAACATTGAAAACTGCCTGGAGCAGAGGAGGCTGTGGGGTTGCCGGGAAAACAAAGCAAATCAGTCTGATTTGGTGATATTGAGGTTGAAATTCCTGTTAGATATCAAATGAAAAGTTTGGGAAGGCAATTGGATATTCAAATCTGGATTTCTGAATAGAGATTTAGGCAGAGGATATGTATAAATGTAAAAGTAATCCATGCATCCATTGAAAAAACAGATCATGCAACTTTTTGGCAGGAGAATTGCTTGAACCGGGGAGGCAAAGATTGTAGTGAGCTGAGATTGTGCCATTGCACTCCAGCCCGGGCAACAAGAGCAAAACTCCATCGTATATATCTCCATCATATATATATATATATATATATATATATATTGGCTATGAGACTTGCTGCCCAATTCAGGAGGAGAATTTATGTGGAGGAAAAGAAATGCCAGAAACCCACCCCTCTTGTCCAGAAGGATTAGGGACAGAAGGAGGAATATGCAGAAAAATCCAGGGCTGAGATGGGTGGGTTATAATATGTTGGAAATTTGGAGAGAAAGGCCAGGAAGAAGAGACTTTTGCCTTATTTCCCATTGCAAATTCGGGATTAAGTTCCCTGCAGCTGCAGTCTACTGGTGCACCAATATGGTGGCAACTGAACCGAAGTCAATCTAACTGTGCTGTGTGCTAGAGCTGAGGGACGCCCAGACATGGATTACCTTCTCTAAGCCACCATGTTTCCTTGTGGCATGTCTGGGACCAAGACACTCTTGCAGGCCCTCCAAGGGGGATTATACAGCAACGGAGTTGGGAGCCAGGGAGTTTGTGTCCACATGGCAAGTGGCACAGTGACTCTGCAGCAGCAGCACATAGGTGGACCTTTTAGGCTTGAGCTGGATGAGGAAGGCAGCAGACCCTGAGTCAGACAGGGAGGGCAACCAGGAAAAGAGAGGTAAAAATTGCAAGCTTTGTCAACTGCTGGCCTCAGACACCAAAGCCAGCAGGCAGGCAGTGACCAGGCTAAGGGACACTGCCTTGGAAACCAAAGGCTCACCAATGCCTTGTGTTCCTCCCTCCTCACACCCCCAAATGCCATGTAGGGTGAGACAAAGGGCAAGGGAAGAAGCTGAAGGACAGGGCATTTAGCTAAAGAAACTCTTCAAATAAAGGAATCAATTTGGAATTCTTGAATTAAACCAAATTTTAGTTTTGTTTTGCCCCATTACCCAGTGAATAGGAGTTCATGTGGAATATCAGGCCAGTTTTAGGAAAATAATGAAAGAATCATGTCTTTTGTCAGTGTGGTTAGTATGGATAAACTTATTGTCCCATGACATATTAGTCAAATGTCCAATCCAGTGCTGTTTAGCAAACAATTTTTTTTTTTTTGAGACACAGTCTCGCTCTGACGCCCAGGCTGGAATGCAGTGGTGTGATCTCAGCTCGCTACAACCTCTGCCTTCTGGGTTCAAGTAATTCTCATGTCTCATCCTCCCAAGTCGCTGGGACTACAGGCAAAACCCACTATGTCTGGCTAATTTTTGTATTTTTCGTAGAGGCGGGGTTTCACCATGTTGGTCAGACTGGTCTCGAACTCCTGACCTCAGGTTGATCCACCCACCTTGGCCCCCCAAAGTGCTTGGATTACAGCCACTGCGCCTGGCCAACAACAATTTTTGAATGCCACCTGTGGCAACTCCTGTGTTCACTGAGGAATTAATGGGCTTCCCATCAATTAGCAAGGATCCCATCATTCAGAAGCATGCACGATGCCCACCTTGGTAGCAGAATGTTGTTCAGGACAGTCCAGTTAGGA